>NC_079312.1:98470486-99670486 GCF_029931775.1 Euleptes europaea | reverse complement strand
GGATCTGAACCTGGTGACCACTTGGGTTAGGAAGTGAAGGGAAAGAGGACAAAGAAAATCAGTTTGGCTTCTACTGACCCTTTACCTAATGCATCAACTAACATTCATCTTCAGGGTTGTTCATATAGCAACTACCATGTTTTCACTCTCCTCTCGGCCTTTTAAAGGATTAGTGTGTTCCATGTGGTGTTAGAGACTTTGGATTTACCAATTGTTGGTATATTTGCAACTAGAGATGACCATTGCAGCCCCTTCTTCTCAGAAGGCTAAAGGTGTAACTTGATTCCAACTACACTCCATCCAAGCCTTCTTGGCATTCTACACATTTGGTAGATGAGGGGTCTAAAAATCATGGCCTGAACCCTCCCTCTTTGTTTGCCAATGTTCAGTTTCGGATTGCCAACAAGCCTGCAGAACAATGTTCTATTTTCATGTATGGGAATGGGCAGCTGAAGCCTTTCATAGCACACAGGTAAATAAAATAACCAAGTAAATAAGCCTCTGTTAAAAGGGCAGGATTTCTTTTTTATCCAAGAAGTTGCCAACCCTTGTCCAGTCTGATGGAGATTTCTGTAGAACTCGAGACTTCTTTACTGTTTGTATCATTTTGGTTGAACACACACATGCAACTGCCTTATACTGAGTCAGCCTCTTGGTCCTCAGTATTGTCTGCTCTGACTGGTAGCAGCTGTCCATGGAGCACAGAGGTCTTTCACATCACCTGCAGCTGATTCTTTTCTTTGGAGATTCCAGGGACTGAACATGGGACCTGCAGAGTGCAAAGCAGATCCTCTACCACTGAACTGTGGCCTCTTCTCCACCTTAATAAAAATATATTAGTAACTTTACGTTTGGATTTTCCTTTGGATCGATGTTGCTAATATGAGTGGCTGTGAAGAAACAGTCTCTTAGCTCCTTTGATTTCAGCACGAACAATTTTGTCATGCTTGCATGACAACTATTTTAGGCTTGGAGAAGCTCAGAATCTTTTGCATTTGGCCAAGTAGACCTATCAGATCAGAGAATGTGCACAATATGTGCTCTGGCAGGAATTCCCTCATTCAAAAGTACTGCTAAGATTACTTAAAGAAGAATTGCAAAGGATCCAGCTGAGCTAACCCTTCCATTGGCATGAATAACGATCCCCAGCACTTTGCAAGCCTCACACAGAGGAATGTTTTATATTTCACATCTTTAAGATTTTTATTTGAGAAAAAAAGAGGGCCAGCTGCTTTGCTGTTTCAGTCTTTTATGAACAGAAAAAAAATGAAAATTGGAAGGTTGTTAGACATGCTATTGTTCTACCATCTGGAGGATTGACTTGGCCACCATGGAAAGGAGAGTCTTATCTCACGGGTGAGCTGGCATTGCCGAGAATGTGAAATTCTGCCTGAAATCACTTTGCATTCTTCTCTCCAATGTACGGTTGGGCTTGAATCTTTCTTGCATCTGCAAGTACTGCAGCCTTGGAAGCGATACAAATAACTGTTAATGTGGATGTAGCCCTTTCCCTATTCAAAGCATTTCACATACATCATCACCATACTCCTTGCAACAGCCCCGTAAGGCCAATCAGTATTATTATTTTGGGTGACTACATGGGCAGGACATTGAAGAAAGCTGATAGGAAGAAAGTAGATTCCTTTGAAATGTGGTGTTGGAGGAGAGTGTTACGGATACTGTGGACTGCCAAAAAAAAAAAAAAAAAAACCAATCAGTGGGTTATAGATCAAATCAGGCCTGAACTGACCTTAGAAGCTAAATTGACTAAACGGAGGCTGAGAAGAGTCACTGGAAAAGACAATTATGCTAGGAAAAGTTGAGGGCAGCAGGAAAAGAGGAAGACCCAATAAGAGATGGATTGACTCAATAGAGGAAGCCACAGCCCTCAATTTGCAAGACCTGAGCAAGGATGTCAAAGATAGGACTTTTGGAGGACATTGATTCATAGGGTCACCATGAGTCGGAGGCGACTTGACAGCACTTAACACACACACACACACATGGGCAGGATGTCACACAGAGAAAGAACATTCTCATGTATTTGGCCTTACAATGCAATCCTAAGCAAGTTTACTTGCAGGTTTTGATGGCTCGCTCAGAGAGTACAACACCAAAAAAAAAAAAAAAAAAAAAAAGCCAAAACCCACGATTCTAGAATGATGCACATTATTAACGTTCTATATTTTACAGGGGTGCCCTGACCTGGATAGGCCAGGTTAGCTCAAACTCATCAGATCCTGGAAACTAAGCAGGGTTGGCCCTGGTTAGTCCTCGGATGGGAGACTACTAAGGAAGCCTGGGGTTGCTACACAGAGGCTGGCAATGGCAAACTGCCTCTGTTCATCTCTTGCCTTGAAACCCTTACAAGGTGGCCATAAGTTGGCTGCAATTTGACAGCACTTTCCACCACCAGCACCAAGGCTGCCTACTGTGTTTATGGCAAAGGCAAGACATGAACTGGGGGCCTCCCAGCTCATTCTTTCTCCTGTGCTACACCAGCTCTCCAAAACAGGGGTAGCCCTATCATGTGAGGAAACCACTTCACAAATCACAAAAAAGAGAGGCATTTTCAGTATGACTACTATATGTCCATCCTTCCAAGGTCAGTAAAATTAGTACCCAGCTTGCTGAGGGTAAAGTTTGGATGACTGGGGAAGCCAATGGCAAACCACCCCATAAACATAGTCTGCCTAATAAACATCATAATGTGGTGTCACCCCATGGGTCAGTAATGACCCAGTGCTTGCACAAGGGACTACCTTTGCCCTTTTAAACTATATGCCTGTGCATGTGTGGTATGAGAGCCAAGATGATCAAAGAGCTGAGTCTAGGCTTCAATATATCTTTACTATGTACCAGCATTTTCCCTTCAAACACTGTGTTTACATGGTTGGCTTACAGCAGACCATGTGGCAATAAGAAATGAACCTGGATATTTCCAGAAGAAAGTTATAACTCCTAGGGAAAAAATAGTGATAGAAAAACAACAATTTGAGTATGAATTCTATCTGTGTTTTTAGAATATAGATGACTGCATACTGTGTGTACGTGGGGATATGCTGTGAGAGAGACTCCATAAATGCAATTTGTGATGCTCCCCACCAGCCACTTTAGAATGGACCATCAGGCTCCAAAAGGCAGTTCTCTGCCTGTTCAAAACTACCTCAAACCACAACATTGTCTTGGCTACAAGTTATGTATATGCAAGTCCCATTGGTTTAAGTGAGACTTTCCCTGCATACTTGTGGGCCACAGGCATAGGTCTCCACTTTAATAAACCATTTATTTATCCAAATGCTAACTAGTTCGCTTGCCACAAGTGAAAATGCCAGTATTGATAGGCCTCAAATTGTTTGGTTTGCTTCTTCATTTTGGCTCAGCCTTGGCACAGATACTTCTCTCCCCCCCTCCCTCTCTCTCACACAAAATAAATACCAAAAGTAGTTTCAGTATTTTTTAAGGAATTGATTAGAAATACCTTTCCCACATCATTGATTCAGATGTGGATTTGCATAAGATTTAGGGAGGTCAGGATAGAAATTTAACTATACTCCTTGAGAGGATATCTGGAAAGAAAGAGACTTGATTACTGTGGGATTAGTAGCTTGGGGTTGCTGTTATAAGCTTGAACCTAGAGATTTTAGCCCTTTCCTCTTAGTGCTAGAATGCATAAACTCCCTGGGCGTCCTTTCCCCTTGGTTGCTCTGTCTCCTCGATCTGTACTAACATTGCCCTTTAGAAAGAGATTAGTAGCAGCTCCAGTTTCATTAGCAACAAGCCCAAGTTATTTGCACCATTCACTCTTCTTGAAAATGTTTGCAGACATCTATCAGGGTCTTGACTATAGCCATGTGCATACATTAGCCTGTTGCCTCTTTCAGGAGGGAGGAAGATCTTCCAGCTTAAAGAGCCTTCCACAAGTAGCTCTTCCGTTGGCTCTTTAGGATGGAGAAAGGCATCCAGCTTTGCTCAGTGGAGTGGTGGGCTTACAGGCCCTCAGAGGCATTACTGCCACCACCAAGACCATGATAGAGTAAAAGAAGAGTTGGCTTTTATATGCTGACTTTCTCTACCACGTAAGGCAGAATCAAACCGGCTTACAATCACCTTCCCTTCCCCACAACAGACACCCACCCTGTGAGGTTGGTGGGGCTGAGAGACCAAGGTCACCCAGCTGGCTTGGTGTGTAGGAATGGGGAAACAGATCCAGTTCCCCAGATTAGCTTCTGCCACTCATGTGGAGGAGTAAGGAATTGAACCCGGTTCTCCCAATCAGAGCCCACAGTCCCAAACCACCGCTCTTAACCATTTTGCATCTTTTTAAAAAAAAAACCCAAGCTGTATCCTGGGTTCTTAAGGATCGTACATGCAGCTGGATCTGCTACATGAATGAACTTGGTGCACGGCTACTGGGAAGCCAGCCTGCGAAGGACTGCTGCCTTCCCCCCCCCCCCTCCCCTGCCCTGCCGTCTTAAAAAACTGAAGGGGACCGGCCGCTGGTGGGCGAACGCTGTTTGAGGCACCTCACTCTTTCCATCCTGCTGAAACGGAGCTTTCCGTACCCAGCGCCGGGTCGACTTTCCCAAGGCTGCAAGAGGCCGCCGTGTCAGGTTTCCACGAGGCTGGGCCGTCATGCGGCGCTAATGAGCGCATTGTTTTAATTCATTCACTTACAGGAAAACTAACACGAGGCGTTTCTATTAGGGGAGCTAATGGAGCCACCTAATGACTAATTGATTAGATCCTCGAGTGCAACTCCAAGCCCAGAGCGGCCCAGAGGAATTCAGGCAATTACTAGGCTGGGTTGTTTGGGAGCCACTAATCAGCGCGTTGGGTGGGGGCGGGAGCCTTTTACTGTCTTGATTTATGAGACGTGAACATTAAATATGTTTGCAGAAGAGGAGGAAGTTTGCAGAGCCCCAGCGTTTTCCCTCCAGGGAGTGAGCGAGAAGGGTTTTTTTTTTTTTTTGCATAAGAGGATGGAGGGCCAGAAACAAGACGGAATAGAATCATAGAATAGAATCATATAGTTGGAAGGGACCACCGGGGTGATCTAGTAGTCCAACCCCCTGCACAATGCAGGACATTCCGACACACACACACCCCACACACACACACCCAGTGTCCCCTACTCCATGCCCAGAAGATGGCCAAGGCCCTTCCATGATCCGCCTAAGGTCACAGAATCAGCGTTGCTGACAGATGGCCATCTAGCCTCTGCTTAAAAACCTCCAGGGAAGGAGAGTTCACCACCTCCCGAGGAAACCTGTTCCACTGAGGAACCCCTCGAACTGTTAGAAATTTCTTCCTAAAGTCTAGACGGAAACTCTTTTGATTTAATTTCAACCCGTTGGTTCTGGAGAGAAAGGAGGGCGGGGAGGAGAATCGCTCAGCCAGAGAGTAAGGGGGACACGCCGAAGACAAGGAAGGGGGGCAGATACTGAATCAAAAAGCGAGAGGGGCGGCGTTTTGCAACTCAGTTTTACCGAATGGCCCTCTACATCTGACTCTGCGCCCGGGCGGTAGCAATCTCTCGCTGGCCGCTCCATACCTGGCTGCCCAAGCAAGCTTCAGACCTGATCGGAGAGTTTGGTTAGCAGCTTTACTTACACTGTGTGGGTACCTGAGCGCACGTGTTGGGGAGATGAACACGTGAACACATGAAGCTGCCTTATACTGAATCAGACCCTTGGCCCATCAAAGTCAGTATTGTCTACTCAGACCGGCAGCGGCTCTCCAGGATCTCAGGCAGGGGTCTTTCACTTGCCTAATCCCTTTAACTGGAGATGCCGGGGATTGAATTTGGGACCTTCTGCATGCCAAGCAGATGCTTTACCACTGAGCCACAGCCCCTCCCCCAAAGATGGAAGATGATTGGAGGAGGGGGCATTCCACTCAGACCCCACGACCAATTTGTCCTTCCCCATTTTTTAAATGAGTACTGGAAGGGGGGTAGATGAAGAGAAAGAAACTGGCATACTTGATTTGAGGTCATTCACAAGAAAGAGATTGTGTTAAACACCCTTGCTTTGATTCTTTCCTTTCTCCCTCTATTCTGTATATAGAAACCTTCAAAAAGGTATCCCCAAAGGTCTCTACCGGTGGCTGGTAAAACTATATTGGCAAAAGATGCCTACGGAAGAGGAGCAGGAAATGCAACACCAAATCACCTCTCGGCACAGTAATACTATATATGAACGTATGGACATTCTCTGTTCATCCTTTCCTTGCCCGGATCAATGGAACCGCCGTTGGTTAAGAAGGCACTGCTGGGAATAAGATAAAAGGTACCCCAACACAACGCAGTCCTATCCTACTGCTAGGACTGAGTAACTCCAACCCCCAGGCAACGGATCCACTGGAGATTAAGCGAGTCTTTAGCCTGAATAAAACCCAGACGTGACACTTCTACGGCCCATAAAGAAGCTCTTTTACACAGGCGACACTTTCCCATATGTATTAGAACAGAAAGAAACATAGGCCATTTATGCACGGGCAGTTTTGCCTTGGATTTGCCACTCTTTAGATGCACATTTTCCCCTCCAAATTCTCAAAACTCTGCATGAGGGCTTCTTTTTGAGTTTTGAGAATTCAGATGGGGAAAATGTGCATCTAGAGAGCGGTAAAACCAAGGCAAAACCTCCCATGCATAAATGGTCACAGACAAAGCACTTCCCCTTTCTTTTGCAGCATCGCTTTACATTTGCTTCATCCCTCTCTAGATCAATTCTGGACTTCCTTCTCAAAAGGCCGCCAAGGCAGAAGAGCGCTGTAACTGCAAAGCTACACGCGGCGAAGAGTCGACGAGAAACAATCACTAAAAGGCAATTTATGCATGGGAGGTTTTTGCCTTGGATTTGCTGCTCTCTAGATGCACATTTTCCCCATCCAACTTCTCTAAACTCTGCATGGTGTCTTATTGTTGAGTTTTGAGAATTTGGATGGGAAAATGTGCATCTAGAGAGCGGCAAATCCAAAGCAAAACCTCCCATGCATAAATGGCCTCTAGACTAACTCAATCCCCGTTTCTTCTTCTCCAACCCAAGCTAAGCGATGGTTCGCCTTGCTTCAACGCAGCGAGTGGCTCTCCGCGGCGATGCCCGTAAGAAGCGAGCGATCATTTAATACAACCCAACAGCTACTGATAAATAAAAGATGAGGTTTCGAAAAAGAACGAAGATACAGAAAAAAGGACAGAGGCAGGAATGAAATGTCAAAATACTGTGGGAAAGGACGTCAGATTCTGAAATTAGAAAGGGGGGAGAGAGAAAAAATGAGAGAGGGAGAAAGCGCGAAAGAGAGACTTTATCGGGAGCTGTCCAAATGCTGAAAGACATAATGCCAACTTTGGGAAGCAAAACAGGTTCATCAAAAGTGATTCTTCTGGAGCTTGGCAAAGTTTTTTTAAATTCCCGAGATCATATACCAAGAAGGAAACAAAAGATGCTGACAATAAAAGACGCTTCTTTCAAACTTCCCAGGTTCCCAATTTGCTCCGCATTTAGCCTGACTTGTAGAAGAAGTCATTTCATCTAGGAATGCCATCTAAATTGTTTGTAATAACAGGAATGTTAAAACAAGAGTATTCCTTGTTAATCTCGGGTTGGCAAATTAGCTATCTGATCAAACAAACACAACTGGTGTAGACGCAAAGGGAAAGTATCTAGAAGTAGCAAAATATTTTCTGGGACCGGACCGGCAGCCTATATATTAAAGGAAAAGTATACAGAAATATATAACAGGTGAAGTTAACGGAAACATAGTTGAGAGAAAAATTTAAATATCTCTTACCTGGATTTCTTTTTTAAAAACTAAGCCGCTCAAGGGTATTGAATTCCTAGCGGCCAGTGGAGAAAGGACGCCGGCAGAGTTGCTTTCTGTCCTTTTTATACCAGTTATCCAATTAATATTGCATCAACCTTATTTTAAAATTTCAGAACCCACAATATAATGTAATGACATAAGGGCATTTATTATTAAAGGACATTTGATTGGGTGGGGGGAATCATTGGGGCACCATGTAAACAAGATAAAACCAGGACGTATGAGGAATGTTATACTTCTAGTTTCTTATGATTCTTTCCACAACTCAAAAGTATGACTTTTAAAAGGTGAGTAGTCTCTACTCGGAATTTTGTTGCTGGATATTCACTGAAACGGGAAGACGAGGTGTGCAGAAGATCAATGGGCTTCCATCATTAATTTTTAATCGTTTAAGGTGCTTCTGGGATTCATAAATAAAAGCCCTCGTTTTCTTTTTAAACAGAATTCCAAATGAACCTTGGGTAGAGTTGTTTCTATTGCTTTGGTTTTCTTAATGAAACTTCAGAAAATGAACTTCCATCTGTCTCATGTGGGGGGGAAAACTAAGCTAAACTTTGTTACAGGAAAGTCAGCTTGGCTTCTTATGAGCAGAGATATGATTTGCACGATTGCTTCTAACCATTAGCAAACTTCCTCTATAAGACGTTTCAAGGATCTGCCAAACGTTACTCTACATTTCTTCTCTAGACAGACAGAACTTTGATTGTGTACACTAATAAGTGCAAACACCGCTATAGCGGTAAACAACACGCAAACAAAATGTAGTATGAAGAGGCCTGATTTCTTAGGAAAAACCCGAATCTAGCTGTAATAAATAAACAAACAAACAAACAAATAAATAAAGTAAGGAATATATAAATAACGAGTAACACCCTAAGGAATGGCTTGCCCATTAAATCGACAACAGCATAGATCCTGCCCATAGATAAAATAGCATTATCAGTTTCTTTCAAGTACAAAACTTCCTATAGGGCTAGCTTCGCTCATATGTCAGGGATTTTTCAATTTAAACCCCACCCAACCCCAAACAGCAACTTTTTTCGGGGGGGAGGGGGAGATTTTCATTCCGGTTGGAAAATACAGAATTTTATTTGAGAAGTTTCCAAAATAATTTCCGGAAGGTAGGGAGACAGACAGATGCAGCAAACAAACGGGCCTCTCCTATAGTTGGGTAGGCAGGTGCACCGAACTATAGGAGCAAAACCTGAAGAATTCTGCGGAGGAGGGCGGGGCGGGACAGTGCGAATTTGCCGCAAATGCAGAATGAAGATACTATGGGTGCTTTCACACATGCCAAATAATGCACTTACAGTCCACTTTCAATGCACTTTGCAAGTGGGTTTTACTGTGTATAACGGCAAAATCCCCTTGCAAATGATCGTTAAAGGGCATTGAAAGTGGATTGAAAGTGCATTATTCAGCATATTTCCTACAGCTTCGTGTGGATTCAGCTTTAGTTAAAACAAAAGCAAAAAACGGACGGAGACGGACAGGTTTTATTTGAATGATCCCTCTCCCCCGTGACTGCCTTCATATCAGATTGGGTACAAGGCAACGCACGTCGGCGCCAAACAGAAGTTCAAGCTTGTTCGGAGGTCCAGCGCAGTCTCTCTGACGACAGCGGGAAGATGCATGCTCTTGGATTGAAAGCACATTCGCCCTACCCAAGTCAATCACCTTAAAGCCTAGTACTCCGCCTCGGTTCTTTTTATGGACGCGGGTGTGAATCTGATTGACTAAAACCAATGCACGTTTTGCTGTATGGGTTCTTAAAAACGCTTGTTTGGAACAAGCAAATAAACGAGACATTCCCCTGTACACGTGTCTAGGACTGGCGTGTTTAGGATTTTTGCTCCGCCAAAGGAATTCAGCTCCGAATGGTGAATTTAAAGCAGACGCCTCCCTTCCCGCCCCCGAAAAATGACTTTATTTGGAGATAATCAAGTGTGTGAAGAAGAATCTGACGACCAGCCCGTGTGTTTCGCTGAGTTGAAAATATAGCTCTTTCTCCCACCCCACCCCCCCAATACGAAAGCATCCCAGTATAAAAAAGAATTACAGAACTCGGAGAGCATGCAATTTGACCAGGCAAGGGAAAAGCAGTTGATCAGCAACCTTCCCAAAACTTGACTTCAAATTGGAACAATGCGTTTTTTCTTCTGAAAATAGCCTTTTTAATATAAGTCACGCATCTGAAAAAAAAAAAAAAACACCTCTTCATTCTCTCGTGAGGTCCATTCCCCCTCCAAACCACAACCATCCTCGAGTTTCTTATTGCGTTATTATTAATTTTAACTTTTTAAAAAAAAAAACCAAGTACCTCTCCAGGGTCCCCTCTTCCAGCAAAAGTGGCAAGCCTCATACGCTCTAGCGCACAAGAAGACACACGGTCGAGGGAACCGTAACCCAGGATGATGCAGCAGAGGGAGGGGGGGGGGAAGACCTATCGTTTTTTTTCCGGCAGCCGAGAACCCCGGGGAAGGACCCCGGGGGGCAGGCGGCCGCAATGACCACGGGGTGGCCGGGGGCAAGCGGGAGGGGAAGACCCGGGGGCCCGACGGCTTGGCGGCCGGGGCGGGCCGTCCTCGTCGAGATCCCTGCCGGCGAAGCCCAGCCACGCAGCCATGGGTCTGTCAAGGTCTCCTCTGCGCGTCTAAGGTTGTCCGACGGGGCGGGCCGGCGGCCAGCGGGAGGGGAAGACCCGGGGGCTCGACGGCTAGGCGGCCGGGGCGGAGTGTCCTCGCCGGGCTCCCCGCCACACGCACCGGCTGGTGTGCCGAGGCGGCGTCTGCTTGGGTGGTCCGACGGGGCGGGCGGGCTTCAGTGGCCGGCGGCGTACTTCATGCGCTTCTGCTTCTGCCGCTGGTTGCAGAACCAGACGCGCACCACGTTCTTCTTGAGGTCCAGCTTCTCGGCGATGGCGGCGATCTTGTCGGAGGAGGGCCGGGGCTGGAGGGCGAAGTAGGCTTCGAGGGAGCGCTTCTCCGGGGCGGCGATGGAGGTGCGCTTGCGCTTGCGCTCGGCCCCCCCGCCGCCGGCGGCGCCGTCGAAGAGCTCGGCCTTGGCGCCCCGCTCCCGGCAGGCGGCCTCGGCCTCCTCGAGCCAGGCGTGCAGGACGGGCTGCAGGGCGGTCATGTTGTTGTGCGAGAGGGTGAGCGACTCGAAGCGGCAGATGGTGCTCTGGCTGAGCGAGCCCACGCCGGGGATCTTCAGCTCGGCCAGCGCCGCGCCCACGTCGGCCTGGGTGACCCCCAGCTTGATGCGCCGCTGCTTGAAGCGCTCGGCGAAGGCCTCCAGCTCCCGCGGGTCCGACGCCGCGTCCCCCAGGCAGGCCAGCCCGCCGTGGGGGGCCGCCGCCGCCGCCGCCTGGACGGGCGGGGGGTGCCCCAGGCCGCCCAGGGCCGGGTGCAGGTGGCCCATGGCGGCCCCCAGGTGGGGGTGGGGGGCGTGCGGGTGGAGCTGGGCCGCCAGGACGGCGCCGGGCTCGGGCCCCCCCAGCAGGGCGGGCGAGAGGTGCTCCAGCAGGTCGCCGTCCAGGTGCGCCACCCCGGGGTGGGGGTGTGGGTGGGCGGCGGGCGAGGGGGCGGCGGGGCAGGCCACGCTGCTCATGGTGTGGTAGGTGGCGTCGGGCTTGAAGGGGTGGTGGGGGTGGTGGCTCTTGCCGTGGGCGGCCAGGTCCGCCGCCGCCAGCGCTTCCGCCCGGGCCAGCAGGCTCTCGTCGAAGCCGCCGAATATATTGCCCTGCAGCTGCAAGCGAGAAGGCGCACAGCGGCGTCAGGGGGGAACACTGTCAAGTCAGGATGCAAAAACACGTCTCCCCCTCTCCCTCCCCCTCCCCGGCACCGAGAGCCTTCCTCAAAGCCCAGGTCATAAAAATTAATACGCAGGCCGAAGATGCTTGGCTGCAACAGACGTGTGGATCGGAGGGGGGGGGATATGAGAGGGGGGGGGAGAGGGAGAGAGAGAGCCAGACGCGCTTGTTCTGGCGACATGAAAGACGCATTCAGCCGGGGCCTGCCCAAAAACGGTGCCCCGGAGCGGCGGCGGGGCTCCCTCTACGTACCTGCGGCGCCGGGAGGCACACGCGGCGCATGGCCTCCGAGCCGGCGTGCAGGGCCGGGTACTTGGCTTCCTGCAGGGCCGGGTGCATGCCGAACGGCGGCTTGGCGCTCATGCCCATCATCGCGGCGCCCCTGGCAGGCAGGCAGGCAGGCAGGCAGGCAGCCCGGCACATCGAGTCCGGGCTGGCGACTGTCGGAGGGAGCGATTCTGCAATGACAAGGCGTCCCCCTCTGCCTCTCTGCCTCTCCCCCCCCCCTCTCTCTCCCTCCCCCTCGGCTCCTTCGCTCATCTTACAAGCCGCCTGCCTGCGATGGGACCGGCCCCCTGTGCGCAGGCGTGCGCGGACCGGCGAGAGGGAAGGGAGAAGCCAGCCCCCGGGGAGGGGGACCGCCGGGCGGCGGGAGGGACCGGCTGTCCCGGCCCAGCAGCCGGGAAGGGCTCCGCGGGAGACGGGCCGAGCAGCCCGCCCGGCCGGGTGGGAAAGTTTCCAGTCTGGGGTCCGGGGCCTCCGCCCAAACCGCTCCCCCCTCCTGGGATCCACTCGCAACTGTCCCAGGGCGGTGACTCGATCGCGGGCGCCTCCCCCCCCCCATTGTCCAAGCTGGTCAATTACACTGAGCAGCAGAGTTCAGTGTGTGTGTGTGTGTGTGTGTGTGTGTGTGTGTGTGTGTGTGTGTGTGTGTGTGTGAAGTGCCGTCAAGTCGCTTCCGACTCATGGCGACCCTATGAATGAAAGTCCTCCAAAATGTCCTATCTTTGACAGCCTTGCTCAGATCTTGCACATTGAAGGCTGTGGCTTCCTTTATTGAGTCCGTCCATCTCTTGTTGGGTCTTCCTCTTTTCCTGCTGCCCTCAACTTCTCCTAGCATGACGGTCTTTTCCAGTGGCTCTTGTCGTCTCATGACGTGACCAAAATACGACAGCCTCAGTTTAGTCATTTTAGCTTCTAGGGTCCCTTCAGGCTTGATTTGATCAGTGTAATTGACCAGAAAGTCCGGCTTCTGGTTTAGAATGGTTGTGACCATTCCAGCGCTACCAGGCACGGGGGTTTAGAACCTAAGAAAGGCCCTGCTGGATCCGACCAAGGCCCATCAAGTCCAGCAGTCTGTTCACACAGGGGCCAACCAGGGGCCTCCAGGAAGCCACAAACAAGACGAGTGCAGCAGCACCATCTTGCCTGTGTTCCACAGCACCTAATATATTTGGCATGCTCCTCTGATCTTGGAGAGAATAGGTGTGCATCATGACTAGTATCCATTTTTACTAGTAGCCATGAATACCCCTTTCCTCCATGAACATGTCCACTCCCCCCTTAAAGCCTTCCAAGTTGGCAGCCGTCACCGCATCCTGGGGCAGGGAGTTAGGCAATTTAAATACGAGTTGTGTGAAGAAATACTTCCTCTTATCAGTTTTGAATCTCTCACCCTCCAGCTTCAGCAGATCACCCCGCGTTCTAGTGTTTTCTTACTAAAGAAAAGAGCCAAATTGATTTTTTTTTAATGAAAGCGCTGTGGAAACAGTGACGGATTGACCTGTTGGATTGTGAAACAGTTTAAAAACAGTTGGGGATGAATGACCTCCCACTTGATTGCAAACTCGCCTAAATTTAAGTTAATGCACTCTGAACCGCTCCCCCTGCAAGTTAGTTGGAACTTTCTGTTCCCTGGATCTCAACGGAAGTCGATTCCAGACGATGTGATTAAACTCAGGACCAAACCCCTCTAACCTAGAACGAGTCGCTACAGCCTACAGGCCCAGGCCAAATAAAAATGGGCAGGGTACAGTATTAAATTATTTTGTATGTTTGGCCAGTCGTATAGATATCCGATCTTTTTCAAGAAGAAGGGGAGGGGCGGGCTGTGGCTCAGTGGTAGAGCATCTGCTTGGCATGCAAAAGAAAAGGTCCCATGTTCAATCCCCAGCATCTCCAATTAAAGGGACTAGGCAGGTAGGTGATGTGAAAGACCTCTGCCTGAGACCCTGGAGAGCCGCTGCCGGTCTGAGTAGACAATACTGACTTTGATGGACCAAGGGTCTGATTCAGTAGAAGGCAGCTTCATGTGTATTAAAAAAAAAAAAAAGACAGGCCTTCGGTTTCTGGTCGGTGCTGCTTTCAAAAAAAGAAAAAGAAAAAGGCATACACCGTCGAAGGCAAGTCCAACGCCTCGGTCTCAGCTTTAGACCTCCTCGGGCCCCATGAATGTTCATAAAAGATATGGACAAATAGAGAAAGTGCTGCTTGTCCCGGGACGAGGGAAACGTAGAAGTCTCCTGAGGACGCAACGGGAGAGAAATTAGATCCAAGGGCTGATTAATAAGGACCGTGGACTGAAAAAGAGGTTAGGGACGCATGCGAGGCGCGATGGCAACGCAGAGAGCTTAACGCCGACGGGGCCGCAGCAAACCCCTCGTGCGAACAGAGACAGGGGTTGGTTGAATCAATTTAGGACTTTTGTTTCCATACTTCCTTCTGCAGCTGCTCACGGTACATTGGTTCCGTGTACCACACTCCCCAGGGTTTTAAAAAGTCGGAGGGGAGGGTTAGGATGGACCCCCCCCCCCTGCGCCCTTCTGATCAAAAACAGGCTGGAGGAGGGAGCGCTATTTGCCCCTTGGGGAAAATGCGGTGTATTGGCCTGCGGGTGATTCAGATTTGTGAAACAGTTTCCCTTCGGATCCATGCTTTCCATTTGGTAGCTGGCTTGTACAAAAGGAGCCTAGAGGAGTCCCGACTCTTTCCCTGGATGGACTGGCTGCCAGGGCCATCCTAAGCAGCCTCACGCCCTTCCTTAAGCCCACTGGCTTCAATCGAACGGGGTCTCTCTGCTTTGGATGGCGCTGCGTCGAGGCACAAAAGCGCAGGCCAACCAGAGCCCTGCTCTGCAAGCAAGCGACCCAGGATCCCCAATCGCTGCCAGCCAGGGTCTCAGCCAGGGTCATTTATCACACACACACACACACACACACACACACACGGTGCTGCCGGCAGCCTGTTTGGGGCGGGCAGGTGGAGGCACTGAAATTTCTTCGAAAGAGCGCGTTCGACCCTTCCTAGCCAACTTGCTGCTAGCTCGGGAGTGGTCGCCGGGCAGCTGTCCAAAAGGGTCCCTCCTTCTTCTCCCAGTTCCGCAAGCGCAGGGCAGCCCTACAGACGCCGTCACATGAACACATGAAGCTGCCTTATACTGAATCAGACCCTGGGTCGATCAAAGTCAGTATTGTCTACTCAGACCGGCAACGGCTCTCCAGGGTCCCAGGCAGAGGTCTTTCACATCACCTACTTGCCTAGTCCCTTTAACTGGGGATGCTGGGGATTGAACCTGGGACCTTCTGCGTGCCAAGCAGATGCTTTACCACTGAGCCACAGCCCCTCCCTAAACGTTGTGTGAACACATGAAGCTGCCTTATACTGAATATATAAGTCCATCAAAGTCAGTATTGGCCATTTATGCATGGGCAGTTTTGCCTTGGATTTGCCACTCTTTGGATGCCATTTTCCCTTTCCTTATTCTCAAAACTCAACAATAAGCCTCCATGCAGAATTTTGAGAATTTGGATGGGGAAAATGTTCATCTAGAGAGCGACAAATCCAAGGCAAAACCTCCCGTGCATAAATGGCCATTGTCTACTCAGACCTGCAGCGGCTCTCCAGGGTCTTTCACATCACCAACTCGCCTAGAAGCTTTGAATACATTTTAAAAAGTTTCTTAAAAGCAAATGTCAAAAGACACTTTCTGATTCCAAAGTGATTAGGAGACAGCGAGACTGGTCTCAGGACTCACCGAGTGCTTCATAGTACTGGTTTCTCCAGAAGCTGGGGACCTGCCCCTCCAGAGGTCCATCTCTAAAGGGCCAGCGTTTAAGCCTGGTTGGAAGCCCCATTCCTCAATTCAGGAGGAGGAGAGGGATTTAGAGTACTTTCTGGGAGTGAAACGTCCTCGGTTCTTGCACAGAGGACTTCTCTGCTGCACGTAGTTGAGGCCTGGCCTCGCTACGTGAAAAATATTCTGGGGCCGAGCGCTCTGCGTTCGTGTCGTGCAAAGGCCCGCTCTTGAACTCCGTGCCTCTCGGTCGTCTCGGGGTGTGTCCTGTGTTCGAGTCACTCCGGGATCCGACCGGCCCAGCTGAACAAACGCCCCTTTGTGCAGACTCCTTCCCAAGTGTCAGTCGCCGTTCAGAGTATTTGTGGCACCCCCATCTGCAGCCTCCCCCTGTGGGGTTTTCTCCCGCGATTGGAAGTCTCCCGAGAGGAGCGGCATTCCCTTGCAAAGCGGGGACTGTACCAGTCGCGGTCACTTGCAAGGTATGACGGACCGTGGGCTGGCTTAAGTGGGGAGAACACACAGTGCATTTTCAGCACCAGGCAGTTTGACAGGAGCCATTGATCCCCCACCCCACCCCAGGCGCGAAGGAACTGCCGATTTGATCTCAGTCCAGCCAATAATGGTCAAGGACAAAAATAAAGCAAACCGTGTCTGGCCTGGAGCTCTAGTCTGCTCCACTAAAGCGAAGAGTCGTTATTATTGTGCTCAATTGAGGACTGAACTGACCCTAGAAGCTCAAATGACTACACTGAGGCTGTCCTACTTTGGTCACATTATGAGAAGACAAGAGACACCGGAAAAGACCATCATGCTAGGAAAAGTAGAAGACGGCAGAGGAAGACCCAACAAGAGATGGATTGACTCTTATAAAGGAAGCCAGGCCCCTCAACTTGCAAGGCCTGAGCAAGGCTGTTATTGGACAGGACATTTTGGAGGACTCTGATTCATAGGGTCGCCATGAGTCCGAAGTGACTTGACAGCACTTAACCCACACACACAACGGACGGGAACTGCTTTGGGGATCTTCCATTAGTCTCCCCAGTGCCGTTATTGCCAAACGCTACTGACATGTCCAGACCTTTAACCAAATGTCACTCACTGACACATGGTTGATTCCTTACCCTGCCGTCTACTTTGGGGCTTTGCTTTGATTATGCTGGCATTTCCCAGCCAACAGCGGTGGCCTCGCTCTCCCCGCATGACTCCGGGGGTTTTCCCCACGTTTTCTGGATGCTGGCTAAACATGAATCCAGGAAACGCAGGCAAAACACATGGAAACACAGTTGAGGGGGAGCGAGGCGACCTCTGGTGGTGGGAAAATGCAAGCATAATCAAAGCAAAGCCCCGAAGTAGTTGGTGGGGTGATCGCAAGGAAACAGCCATGAATCAATGGCCTCAGGGAGCATTCCTAAGCAGAAAAAGGTGACTTCCTACATGAAGGATAGGTCTATCAGTGGCTACTAGCCATGGTGACTAAGGGGTTCAGAGATAGTCAGCTTCTTGATCCTAGTGCCAGGAGGTAACATCAAGGGAAAGCCTCGGCCTCTATGCCCTGTTGTTGGCCTGGCTCTAGAGAAACTGGTTGACCACTGTATGAGACAGGATGCTGGACTAGATGGACCACTGGCCTGATCCAGCAGGGCTCTTCTTATGTTCCTATTTTAGGATGTAGTCCTGGGAATAAGCTCCATTAACATGCAATAACATGGAACTTACTTCCCAGAAGACCTGTTTAGGATTGCTCTGTTAGAGATCAATTGATGACTTCCAGGAAAGGATTGTGTGGATTGCAGTGTACAGAGTGTAACATGGTCATCAATGGGAATAATTCTGCATAAGATTGCTCTGTTGGTGCAAGGAGCTCAAGGGGACTGGCCTCAAACTGAACTCTGGAGCAATGGAATTCCCTCGGCAGCTCACAGACAGACACATCTGCAATTAATTCCCATAAGCCAAAAGAGCCACATGACTCCTGTATGCCCCATGCACCACCCCACCAAACACACCCACCCACACAATAATATAAGATATAGCTGTTAGTATTAAAGATGTGACTACAGTCTTCTAATAACCAGAGGACCTCTGAGCATGTAGAGTTGTCTCTCCTCACTGCTGCTGAAACTTAGCCAGCTCCTGTGTATCTGGAGTGCAGGGAAGGGATTCCCTCTCAGCCTTTTTGCTCTCTCCTCAGCCTAGCAGGTCAGGCGAGAGAATGAGATTGCCAAGGTGCCAAGAGGAGGAGGAGGAAGAAGAAGAACAGTTGGTTTTTATATGCCAACTTTCTCTACCACTTAAGGAAGAATCAAACTGGCTTACAATCACCTTCCCTTCCCCTCCCTACCCTGTGATGTAGGTGGGGCAGAGAGAGATCTAAGAGAACTGTGACTACCCCAAGGTCACCCATTGCAGGCATTCATGGGAAACTGAGTTTTCCCACATTCTTGGGTGAGGAAGCAGATGGCCATTACAGAGTATGAAAAGTAAGTACTTTTAAAATTATCCCAGGGGGCATTTTATGGGGTCCCAAAGAGGTCCCCCACCACAGAGAAGCATTGTAAACTTTACCATGCTTCTCTATGGAGGAGGGGGGCAAGCCCTTTGGGACCCCATAAAATCAGACTCTCTGACCCAATCTTCACCCAACTTTGGGGCTCATGCAAGGAGAGTCCCTTGAAGCTACTCTTAACATTTGGGAACTCTACCTCCAAAAATGCCCCCACAGGAGCTTCGGGGGGAAATCCTCATAGACTATAATGGACCTGATTTTTTTCAGTAAACCTGGAAATAAAGCCGAAATACACCTTTACCCATATGGGTATTTGGCTTATTCTGGGTTTAATGAAAAAAATTAGGCCCAATACATTTTTTGTATTTGCACAACCCTAATGTGGAGGAGTGGGGAATCAAACCCAGTTCTCCAGATTAGAGTCCACCGCTCCTAACCACCACTTTTAACCACTACACCATGCTGGCTCTCAGGAGGACCAACTGGTTGTGGATAAAAGGGAGTAAAACTACTACCACCCCACTATGGCCAGCTTGCTCTTTCCTTGAGTGGCTGCTGTGGTGCTTTTAGTCTCTCTTTTCAACAGTTGCCCTAGTGCTGAGGTGAGAGCGCAGAGGCTACAGAAAAGGGGAAGGGCTTGTGGAGCCAGCGGGCCACTTACTTTCACCCCACAGCTCAGAGAAGCTCACTACTTACCTTTCCTCCAGAATCTCCACATACCAACCATGAGCCTTACCGCAACGACCTTGCCCACATTGGGGAAGAGCCACAGGTAGCATGTCAAAGAGCCCCACGTGTCTCCCAAGCTAATGACTGAGTATCACTGCTCTGGAGAAATGAGACCCTAAATTTAAATCATTGGGGATGGCCCATAGAACTAGCAGAAATTAAGAACGCCTAAAACTGTTAGCTCTTTAGAAGTAAAGGGTCCTTCCGGCCTGTCAGCAGGCAACTCAATGATGTTAAATTTCATATCTAAAATGATGCAAGGGTGAAGTAATTGGGATGCTATAAATTCTTTTCCAAGTTGTTCTCAGCAAATTTTGATGTAAAATCTTCACCGGACTCCAGTACATTATATGATTTGACAGTGATGGTCAATTTCATGATTATTTCAAGCATTTCAGTTTGAGTGTCTGAACAGTGATATTTTAATTTCTCACCCCCCCAAATGCTTAAATTCCATTAAATGTTGATGCATTTCAAAATCTGCCAACATTTAATTTTAGCTTTAAAAATATTACTTGATTCCATTGCTCGCTCTGGCACTTTGCAGGCTGCCAAGGATACTAATTGCCCCAATCCTCCTATATCTGGGGAAAGAAGAAGAGAAACAAGAACAGACACCCGTGAAAACAGAGTAGCTCTATTGGCTCCTATGTCTATCCATAATTTTTTTTTAATAAGTGAAGCAACAGACAGCCTGACAGCAATACTGGAGGAGGAGATTGGTCAGTGCTGCTTGTCATCCTGTGATGGACTAAAGGAGAAGCTTGAATCTCCCAACAACTGACTGCCTTAGAGAGGTCTTGGCAGTTTAGGGGTCCTATAGGGTACACATGAACACATGAAGCTCCTTATACTGAATCAGACCCTTGGTCCATCAAAGTCAGTATTGTCTACTCAGACCGGCAGTGGCTCTCCAGGGTCTCAGGCAGGGGTCTTTCACACCACCTACTTGCCTAGTCCCTAACTGGAGATGCTGGGGATTGAACCTGGGACCTTCTGCATGCCAAGCTGATGCTCTACCACTGAGCCATGGCCCCTACCTTTCAGGTGTATGGTGCTATGAAGGGGATAGAGGGAAATGCAGCAGTGAAAATGGGCAGTGACTGAGTGAATGGAAGACCGCAAACATCTAGGAGCAGGAACAAAGAGTTAAGAGTCAGATGGGGATATACCTTCCAGATGTGCCCGACAGCAGTTCTCTGACTTCCCATGGTTTACAAACACAGAAGGGTTCCTTGATTTCCCCTTATATCCCTGAGATCTACTGGCACAATGACAAAGGCAGCCAAGGCAACCGAAGTCTCAGAGGCCCGATGACAAGATTGCCGCGCACCATCACTTCCCATCAGGCCCAAGAGCTGGGCAAATGGAAATGGAACATGAACTGGGCTTTGAAAGGCAAAAAGGCAGGGAGATGGAACGGAGCAGCTTCCTCCCATGAGGGTGGGGAATCGGCGTGCGGCTGTCGCGTAGCTCCGTGCCTTGATTTATGATAAAAAATTTAAAGGAAATCATTTATATTTCAAAGGGCCTAAATAGCTGCATGAAAGTTTCATCTAAAGTGGCACTGTATTTACAGGCAGCCCCACCATACTAGAGGTAATTAATAGATGGATAAATTTCCACCTTTGTATTATTTTTAACCCCCCCTTGCTCTTTGGCACGTGCAAGTTAAAGTAAATAAATAAAAGGGGGGAAATGTAGAATTGCACGACAGAGCTCTCCGTGATCATTTCTCATGCAGGCGCATGCTTGGCGTGTTGCTGCTAAAGGCTCTGATAATGAAACTGACATTTGATCTTCAGTGTTCCACTCACCAGACCTTACAGTTTCCCTTTAAACCAGGCTTATCAGGGAGAAACAATGGTGAACCCCCCCTCTTCCCAATTTAAAAGTATGTCTTTCTAGTGGATCTTGAAAACGAGGCACTGTTTTAAGGACACATTACAGACAGGGCCATCTTAACGCATGGGCACGCTGGGCAGTTGCCCAGGGGCCCCACGAGCATAGGGGCCCCATGCTAATCTATGTATGTTGTGACTTGCTGTCAATGAATAAATAAATACTATACTCAACTATAAATATTATAAACTATAAATATCACGTTATATTGTTCAAACATTTGTGTTGATTAGTCTTTGCTGTACAGCATGTTTTTTAATGTTTAAACAATGATTTTGTTGGAACTACCAATGAATATATCCTCAGTTTGATCAGCCATTTACATTTTTATTCCTGTGAGTGGTTGTGTAGGTAGGGGCCCCAGTGCACTGCTTTGCCCGGGGGTTAAGTGGTTAAGAGCGGTGGTTTGGAGCTGTGGACTCTGATCTGGAGAACCAGGTTTGATTCCCCACTCCTCCACATGAGCGGCAGGGTGACCTTGGGCTAGTTCACAGTTCTGATAGAGCTCCCTCAGCCCCACCTACTTCACAGGGTGCCTGTTGTGGGGAGGGGAAGGGAAGGTGATGGTAAACCGGTTTGAGTCTCCCTTAAGTGGTAGAGAAAGTCAGCATATAAAAACCAACTCTTCTTCTTCTTCTGTTAAGACAGCCCTGATTTACAGATAAAGTTCAAATATGGATTTAATTGAACTCTGTCCCATTTCAGCATCCTGATGACCCCCCCTTCTGCCAAATGAATTAGTTTTGGTTTGCTTAATTCCCCTCCCACAAAACAAACAAACAAGCTGTTTAGTCTAACTGCACTGACTTTTCATTAAAAGTGTAAAATATTAATGTTTCTGGTTCTGTCTATTCTGTCGATAGACTGGGGAGTCCAAAGCATAAACAGCAGCAAGTGCAGCGCCCGGATGGTTTGCCACCATGAAATTATATTGGCGTGAATAAAGGGGCCGTGGCAATAGATTTGAGAGATCATTCACCTCCTAATCAATTATTGATGCTATTTCTGGAGGAGGGGCAGAAAACAACACTCCGAGGAGGCTTCATTTGGTGATTGACTGTGGACGTAGAATCAGACGAAAGCCAAGTGTGTGGATCTACCCTCTTGGATTATTTTATTCTCTGAGCCAATTCAAAGACAGGCAGCAGCTGGGTAATGGAACCCTGCCCTTACAGTTCCAGTTATGAAAAAGGAGAGAGAGAAAAACTAGACGCTCAGGGCTTTTCACTGCTTCACAGTTCACCGTGTGCAGAACTGACACCCATCTTTGTGGCCCAGAAAACACTGATCTAACACATGGCTAAAATTCTCTCTGTGTATCTCATTTTAAGTGATCCTGACATGGCAACAGCACTCTACTTGACCTGATCTGATGGATATCCAGATGCTTTTGAGGTGCCCTTGGATGGCTGTTTCCCCAAATGTGTGCTAGATAATACATCTGTAGATTGGCTAGAAGTCATCAGGGGACAAATATTGAAATCTATACCTAACTGATGATCCTTCTGGAATGCCACCCTACCAGTTATGCTTTCAATAAGTGGTGAACGTTTTCAGATATTTTCAGTATCAGGGCATCCTAATGCCTTACCTTCCTCAGGAAGAACCCACAACTATTCCTTACATCCTGGGGTTGCAGAGAATGGTCTCTATGCCAGAAAATACAATTTTGGGTGGGTTTTACTGCCTGCATTTCCCCTTTTAGAAATACATACAGCTTTTCCACCATGTATGGAGCCATCCATCATGATTGTCAGCTAGGAGAGAGATTAAAATTTTCTGCAGAAGGTGAACTTCTTAGTTAATAAAAAAAACCCTTACTTTTGCAGTAGAATATGAACAAGATCGATTATTTTCATCACTAATACTATTGTGATTCCTACTTTATTTTTGTAAGCTTCCTTTTGTAAGCTTCCTTTGGTACAATGCAAAAAGACAAGCAGAAATTTTCCAGATAAAATAAATGGTATTCAGACCCTAAAATATATTAAGAATTATTCTTATAATAGGATTGTATATATATGGTAAAATATTTTATTATCAGAGACGCTTCAGTAAAATAAAGACTACACAGTATAATGATTATGATTATTTCCGGTAGCTACTTGGTACCCTTGTAGCCCATTGGCCTGATATTGGGTTTGTCAGTGTAAAATAAATCTGTAATAGGTTTTATTTTTTTCAAGTATATTGTACTAAATTTGTGTATGTGTCTTGTTAATTTGTACACTGATTAACTTCATGCCTGCTTTGGAATGAAGACAATACCATAGACTCAGAATCAAGATCTGCTTTACTTCAGATAGATTCTGAACATAAAACCTTCCTTCTTCTGAATCATTTGACTATAAACAGCAAATATTATACTCTTTGGAAGGTGGTTTTCTTCCCTGTCATCCTTCAGTTTAGGGAGAAAAGGCTGAAATCTTGAAGTCCAATGAAATTAGTACTGTGTTTTACTACATCTTGGACAAATGTACTTAATTTCAAATTAACGGTGGTCTTTAAGGAATAGCTAATGTTTGGTTTTGAACATTACAATGTCCCTGTTGGTTCTGAAAAGCAGATTTTTTTGACATTAGAAAATGGAGAGAAACTCCGCACGAGGGATGACATGGCTATTCCATTGTACAATCTGATCGAGGAAATATCTAGTGTTACCTGGACTGTCAATTATTCATCAGCTAAATAGCCAAGCATCAATTACCTGGCTTGATTCTCTTATTCATTAAGGAGATTGAACAGCCCAACTTAACAAAGCCAAAAGGAAAGTTGCTAAGTTACAGGGGCTAGCTGCATGCACATGAAACTTTCTAGCCTCAGAAAGGGAAAATCAGGCAAACTAGAGGACATCACCTGTGGAATTCTGGGAATTTTGCTAAGTTACAGGGGAAAGTTGCTAATTTACAGGGCCAAGCTGCATGCACATGAAACTTTCTAGCCTCAGAAAGGGAAAATCAGGCAAACTAGAGGATCTTGCCTGTGGAATTCTGGGAATTCTCAGCCACCATTTACACAGACTGTGATCAACTTGAATAATGTCCCTTTGTTTTGATTATGCATGCCGTTTGCGACAGTCAGAGGTCGCCTCGCTCTCCCCCTGCCTTTCCCCGCATTTTGCCTGTGTTTTAAAATTTGAGATAAAACACGTCTCTGAAAACACGGGCAAAACGAGGGGGAAGGCAGGGGGAGAGCGAGGCGACCTCTGATGGTTGGAAACGGTATGCATAAACAACACTGCCACGGTCTCTGACATAATTATGGTATTTTGTGTACATGTGCAGAATTAATTCCATGTAGAGCTTGAACACAACATACAAACTGAACCACAAACTGCAGAGGTTTGTGTAATGAAAAGCCTGGCAACAGCTTGCAAAATGCAAATGTCCTTAGAACAGGCTGACTGAATTCTCTCAAGGTCTGAATTCTTTCAAGAGCTAACTAACTTACCCTGGTCTTATCCTTGGAGGGAGAAGAACAGAGTCATTCTTCACTATCTGCCAGAAAGGTGTATCTGAAATTACCCTTCCTGATTCAGCTGCCAGCTGTCAGCTGCTCATATCTCAAGAGCAGAAAAGTCCTGCTATCCTCAAACCTTGAGAAGGTCTACCCAAAGACCTCAAGGCTATAAGTGCAGTAAGCTTCTTGCTTTCTATAACCTTGCTGAAGGCTATGTTTCCTACTGACCAGATGGTTACATGTTACAGTGTGAGCAATAATTGTGTTTTATGATTTATATAGTTATATATTGTATTGTAGATTTCTAAATAGTCTCATTTAATGCGTATTGTACTGAAGATGAGAATGGTATGAAAACTGAGTATATGGAGTGATCATGGAGCTCAGAAATGATTGTTTATACTTTAAGCAAAATAGACTGAAAGGAAAGGAAGCCCATATTTGGTCATGGGGAGAAGCTAATAACCTGAACAGCTGCAACTAAGACATTATTGCACTGCTCATGTTATCTGAAAGTGGGGAGGAAGATATCCCTCCTGATGGTAAAATCAACACTCTTAATGAGTCTGAAACAGTATAAATACAGCCACAGTAAGACCAGAGAATCAGAACCTTCCAAAGGCTCTCAAGAAAAGGCTGACTGGTATGTATGGCTTAAATACATTACTCTAGACTTTATGAATTAGATACTTTGAACTGAATCAGAATAATTTTACTGTTATATTTTAGAAGTTGGATTTTGAAACTGAATAGTATGTAAGTTGCTTGCTTTTACTTCATACATTGTAAATACATACATTGTACTTTGACAAGAGTTTTTATAGAAGTGTTAAAGACTTGATAATCTGCATTTACACATATTTTACTAGAAGTATATCAATAAAAAGACTTGCTTTTTAAAAGTAGGTAAAGTTGTTGAGTCCTGCTTACTCGATGACTGGATGAATAAGATAACTTCACTTCTCAGTAAGTGATACATTCTAAGAGCCTGTCATCTGAACAGCACGACCCGCTTCAAAGACCCAAAGTCATCAGAGGGGTGACCACTATGTATGTATGTATGTATGTATGTATGTATGTATGTATGTATGTATGTACGTATGTATTATGGCATTTCTATGCCAATTCTCCCCAAAGGGACTCAAAGTGGCTTCCAGAAATTTCCAACACTATTTTAACACTATAATGTAAATTAACAGGTCAAACAAAGACAACAGACATACCCTGGTCATGTCCTCATTCTCCAGGCAAGCTATTGTAGGTCCCAGGCTCTTAGTCTTGGACCAACAGCCGTGGAACAAGAGCCTTTTGACTCTGGCCCTTCAGCTTTGTGCCCAAGAACTCATGCCTGTAGCCACACACAGGCATAAGGACCTGCAGCCCAGATGGTACTCATATTCTGCTAGCCAGCTGGAAGGCTCTTATCAGTTTCTCCCCTTCCAGTGTTAAGTCCAACAGAGAGAGAAGATGGCCTAAGTGACCCCTGGCAAGGTACCAGTTTAGACAGTTCAGGCAAACCTAATAGGTGATTCCATGATCATTCTTGGTAGCACAGATCCGTCAACTTTGAAAAGGTGACAAAATCCAAAAGTCATATTTCTGATTTGGATGTCACATTGCATGGATTTACATACAAATCACCAGGAGCAGATGGGATATCAATAGAGCTATTCCAAGCCACAGAAACGGAGTCCATCAAAATCTTGACAAGAATATGCCAACAGATATGGAAAACAAAACAATGGCCCACAGACTGGAAATGATCCATTTACATTCCAATTCCCAAGAAAGGAGACATCAAAGATTGCAGCAACTATCGGACCATCGCATTAATTTCTCATGCAAGTAAAGTGATGCTCAAAATCTTACAGCAAAGGCTGTTACCATATATGGAATGAGAAATGCCCGATGTTCAAGCTAGTTTCAGAAAAGGAAGAGGCACTAGAGATCATATTGCAAATATACTCTGGTTACTGGAGCATACGAGATAATTTCAGAAGAAAATCAGCTTGTTTCATAGATTACAGCAAAGCTTTAGACTATGTGGATCACAAAAAGCTATGGCTGGTTTTAAAAGAAATGGGTGTGCCACTACATCTGATCATTTTGATGCGCAACCTGTACTCTGGACAAGAGGCCACAGTTAGAACAGAATATGGAGAAATGGAATGGTTTCCAATTGGCAAAGGTGTCAGACAAGGATGTATTTTATCTCCCTATCTCTTCAATCTATATGCAGAACATATAATTAGGAAAGCTGGATTAGATTTAGATGAAGGTGGAGTGAAAATTGGAGGGAGGAACATTAATAATTTGAGATGTGCTGATGACACTACATTATTGGCAGAAAATAGTGAAGATTTGAAACGACTACTGCTGAAAGTTAAAAGAGAAAGTGCCAAAGCAGGACTACAGCTGAACATCAAGAAAACAAAAGTAATGACTACAGGAGAATTACACAACTTTAAGGTTGACAATGAGGAAATTGAAATTGTTCAAGACTTTCTATTCCTTGGCTCCACCATCAACCAAAAGGGAGACTGCAGCCAAGAAATCAGAAGGAGATTGAGATTGGGAAGGGCAGCCATGAAGGAGCTAGAAAAGATTTTGAAGTGTAAGGATGTGTCACTGGCCACCAAGACTAGTTTAATTCATGCCATCGTATTCCCTATTACTATGTATGGGTGTGAAAGCTGGACAGTGAAGAAAGCTGATAGGAAGAAAATAGATTCCTTTGAAATGTGGTGTTGGAGGAGAGTGTTACGGATTCTGTGGACTGCCAAAAAAACAAATCAGTGGGTTATAGATCAAATCAAGCCTGAACTGACCCTAGAAGCTAAAATGACTAAACTGAGGCTATCGTATTTTGGTCACGTCATGAGACAACAAGAGTCACTGGAAAAGACAGTCATGCTAGGAGAAGTTGAGGGCAGCAGGAAAAGAGGAAGACCCAACAAGAGATGGATTGACTCAATAAAGGAAGCCACAGCCTTCAATTTGCAAGATCTGAGCAAGGCTGTCAAAGATAGGACATTTTGGAGGACTTTCATTCATAGGGTCGCCTTGAGTCGGAAGCGACTTGACGGCACTTAACACACACACACATACAGCCTGCATATTGGTATCACATTTGTTGCTCTCTCTTTCTCTTTTTATCTATCTAAGTTATAACCTGCTCTGGCTTACATAGAGGTTTTCCATACCGAAACATTTCCCTCCCCAGGGAACTCTCGATCTAAGCAATTAAGTGGTTTGAGGGATAAAAGAGACCAAAGTCAAGTAAGAATTATATTTTATAAACATAACATCTATTTTTTTTAAAAAAAAACAACAACACCCACTTATACCACAAAGCTAGACCACATTGTAATACTTAACTGGAGCTTAGATATACCTTTGGGCACTTGATAGCGTGCATTCATTCTTTGCCCTGCATAATATCCACAGAAAAAAGTGATGGTCATTCCCTTGGGCACATCTGCTGGTCTTGTGGTTCATATGCCCTGTCCTTACTGTTACCAGAAGGGTGTTACAGAAAGTAACTACTGAGTGCTACTACTGAGACCAGAACTGAATTTATGCACAAACTAAGCAAGCTACAGTTGAGGGCCTCTAAATAATTTTGTAAATCCTGCTTGGATTAAAAAGGTGGAACTTTTCCATGGCCCTTAGGCCTCTAGTTGGTGGCAGAGGCCACATTGTCCTTTCCCTTCCTGTCTCAAAGCAACAAGAGGTTCATACAGATTTCTTTCTGGCAGAGATGGGAAAAGCAAATGTATTTCTTTGGTTGATAGCTGGCACCCCTGGTTGATACTCCACCCCTGATGGCTGAGGACAAACTTGTCTTCTCCTTACCATAGTGGTCTTCCAGATCAGAATATTAGACTACAAGTACTGGAAAGGTTCAAATCCCTACTTTATTACAGAGGTTACCAGGTGACCTTTGGCCATTCACACTTTCTCAGTCTAACCTACTTAACTGGATAATTGTGAAGATAAATTGTGGATGGGTTGGTGAAAGGTATCATATAAGTCATCTTGAGCTTTTGGAAGAAAGGTAGGATAACTGATCTCATCAGATCTTGGAAACTAAGCAGGGTCAGCCATGGTCAGTATTCAGATGGGAGACCACCAAGGAATACCACGGTCATTACGTAGAGTCAGGCAATGGCAAACCACCACTGGTGGTGGTTTCTTGCTTTGAAAACCCTACAGAGACCCCATAAGTCAGCTGCAGGAAAAATCAAATGCATAATTATAGGATGGGGGAGACTTGTCTTAGCAGTAGTGTGTGCAAAAAGGATTTTGGGGTCTTAGTAGACCAAACACTGAACATGAATCAGCAGTGTGATGCAGTAGCTAAAAAGGCAAATGCGATCTTGGGCTGCATCAACAGAAGCATAGTGTCCAGATCACGCGAAGTGATGCTATCGCTTTACTCTGCTCTGGTTAGACCTCACCTAGAGTATTGTATTCAGTTTTGGGCACCACAATTTAAGAAGAATGTAGACAAGTTGGAACGTGTCCAGAGGAGGGCAACAAAGACGGTGTGGGGTCTGGAGACCAAGTCCTATGAGGAAAGGTTGAAGGAGCTGGATATGTTTAGCCTGAAGAGGAGAAGGCTGAGAGGGGATATCGGCTGGTGATCAGTTGTAATAGCGGGAGATATCCAGCTAGTACTTGTTTTGAATTAATATAATTTATTTGAGTAAACAGTAGAAGATATAATAACAACAAATGCTTGAAACAGTATGATTTATGGTGTTTCCTAATTACGTTAGTAATATTATGTAATTGAGAGCCTCAGTGTTGTACATTTACCCTAGTACCTGGAGGTTGGCAACCTTATCCATGAGACACATGGATGGTCACAGGAATAAGGTCACAGGAATAAGCTTCCTGGAAGGGTTTTCAAAAATGAATTATAATAGCTTATCTGGACCTATCAAATGGGAGGAGCTGTATAAGCACTAGGGCAGTGATGGCCAACCTTTTAGAGACCGAGTGCCCAAACTTCAACCCAAAACTCACTTATTTATCGCCAAGTGCCAATACAGCAATTTAACCTGAATACTGAGGTTTTAGTTTAGAAAAAACAACTCATACATTAATATCTTTTGTCTTAAAATAAAAACACAATAACAAGAGCTTTCAATGATACAAACAACTTTTTATGGAAAGGTAAAAGTTTGCATTTGGCATGCTTTTGAACAATCTAGTCCAGCTCCTGTATCTCACAGTGGCCCACATCTATAATAAGGAAGGTAGTACATACCCATCAGGGCTAGTAACCCGTGATGAACTTTTCCTCCAGAAATTAGTCCAATCCCCTCTTAAAGGCATCTAGAGTAGATGCCATCACCACATCCTGTGGCAAGGAGTTCCACAGGTTAATTACATGCTGGGTAAGTGGGTGTTCCTCTTTTATTGAGCAGAGGGAGAGTAACTGGTCCTCTGCACCCCAGCAGTGTTTTTTCTGGTGGCTGTCTGCTGGTGTTCTTTTGCTTCTTTTTACATTGTGAGCCCCTTAGGGACAGGGAGCAGTTAGAAAAGTGAAATATAAATACTGTCAATAATAGTAATACTGTGCAAGATTGCATTTATTTATTTTATTAAGCCAGCAGTATCCTAGTTGGATGACTGCATAATGCTGTATTTTATGAACACTCACAGCTATGTGAAATTCTGTATGCACTTCTTTTCCAATAGGACTGGAGAAGCAATTCTGTGGTTTACCTTTAAGATCATATAAAAATTAGTTTTGTGTGACGTTCTTACAGATAAGCCTCCAGCGGGCAACAAGGCAGGGCCAGCGGCACGTGCACGGCTGGCGCCACAAAGCCCGCACTGTGGCCCGAACGCTCTGCTCCCCTCCAGCTATGCCACGCTGTGAGCTATGCTCCCCTCCAACCTAGCTCCTCTCCAACCCCACCACAGGAATCACCTTCACCTACAGACTCAACAGGCTGCTGTCCGCGCTGCACCCTCACACCGCATGTGAGCCACCCGCCTTGTAGAGGAAAATGCAGGAGCCTCCCGGTTTCTCTCTTAAGGTGGCCAAAGAGACACTTTTAAACAAAACGCTGAGCACAGGAATCCCCTGAGCTCAGCCGGTAGTCTGCCACCAGCCCTTTTCAACCAGTTTAGGTTCAAGAGTTTGGCAAAAGCTTAGCAAGTTACAAAAACGTTACCCATTCCAAAAGCTATGATGCACATCAGTTCAGCATTCAATAAATGTTCCAAGAGTTCCGTTTGGCATATCCCTGCCCCAGGAATCAGATGGATTGATGGTATCCGACATGCTGTCCGGGTAGCCAGACCACCACACGCACAGTTGTGTGTGTTCCTCTTTTATTTTCCAGGATCTCGGGGGGGGGGAGTTCATGTCGTGAGGGGTCTTGGGTCTGGATGCCGGGAGGGTCTCTGGCCTGGAGGAGGTTGGGGCTGAGACAATCTCCTCTGCCTCAGACTAGTCCGAGGGGGAGTCGGAGCTCGACTCCCTCAAGAGCCGCCAGAGTGCCGCAGGACGCACCTTGCGGTCAGCCTCTAGCCTGTATCCTCCCCGGCAGTTAGACTTCTCTGGCCTTATATAGCCTCCAGGCCAGAGAAGTCTCTCCCAGGCTCCGCCCCTCCCCCTCCCCCCGGAAGTCCATATAAGGACTTGCAAGCCTTGCCTTCCCAGCCCTGGAACATCGGGCGCGGTTTGCGCCCCTGACTCGCTCTGGCCCGCCCAGCAGCCTGCTGGGGTTTAGAGGGGACCCCCACAGCCGACCCCCCGTGCCGCGGCTGCGGTGCCCCCCCGGCCAGGAGTGGGCCCGGGCTGTTCGTTACCCCCGTGGGGGCTGGGGCGGGGCCCGCGGGTCGGCGGCCCACGGCTCCAGGAGGGGCGGCGGCCAGGCCTCGTGAGCGCCGGCCCGCCGCTTCCATGGCGGCTGTGGCTGGCCCTGCGGGTCAGCAGCCCGCGGATCCAGAGGGGCCTGCGTCCGGGCCTCCTGGGTGTCGTCTCGCTGCTCCGGCGGCGGCTTTGACGGGCCCCGCGGGCCGGCGGCCCTCCGCTCCTGGGGAGGTGTCAGCTGAGCGTCTGGGGCGTCGGCTCGCCCCTCTCGCGGCGCCTCTGGGCGGGCTGGCTCTCCCCTTGTCAGCGGCAGGGGAAGGAGAAAGCCCCAGTAAGTCACCCCCCCCGGGAAGCCCGGTGAGTGTGGGGTGGCGGTTCGTCCTGGGAGGGGGGATGGGGAGCCCCCCTGGGACACACACCCCCTCTTAAGGCCGCAGGACCCCTGGCGGGGTTGTCCTCAAACACCCGAGACAGATAGTCCGCTGGGAGATGTGTAGCGCCTGGGCGATGTTGGATGTCGAACGAGAATGGGAGGAGCGACAGGTACCATCGTAGCACCCGAGGGTTATGATCTTTGGTCCTATGGATCCACAGGAGGGGTGTGTGGTCGGTTACCAAAGTGAAGTGGTTATTGTCAAGATAATATTGGAGAGCCCCAACAGCCCATTTCACGGCTAGTGCTTCCTTCTCTATGGTGGCATAGTGTTTCTCAGCCGGCCGCAACTTGCGGCTTAAAAAGAGTATAGGGTGCTCCTGCCCGGCGACTTCTTGCGTAAGGACGACTCCCAGGCCCACCTCCGACGCATCGGTATGTACCGAAAAGGGATGCGAGAAGTCAGGGTTGCGGAGGATTGGCTCTCAAGAGAGAGGGCGATCCAGAGGTCCCTGAATGCGGCTGCAACTGCCGGGGTCCAGCGGATGGTATTAGGGTGGGACTTCTGTAGGCAATCTGTTAAGGGGCTGGCCTGACTTGCGAAGTGTGGAATGAACTTGCTGTAGTAGCCTACCAAACCTAAAAACCTCCGGAGTTGCTTTTTGTTCCGGGGAGGGGGTGCTTGTTCGAGGGATGTGATCTTTTCAGGTAACGGCCGTAGGGTTCCGCGTCCTACGATATAGCCCAAATATCGAATCTCCCGGAACCCCAGATGGCTCTTGCTTGGATTCACATGGAGCCTGGTGGCCTGTAGGGCACGGAGAACCTCTCCCAGGTGTCGCAAATGGTCCTCCCACGTGGCGCTGAAGATAACTATATCGTCGATGTAAGCCAGGGCAAATCCCTGGCATTGGGCCAACACCCGATCAACCATCCACTGGAACGTGGCCGCAGCTCCGTGCAGCCCGAATGGCATCATGGTAAACTGGTACAGCCCCGAGGGTGTGGCGAAGGCAGTTTTTTCTTTGTCTTCAGGGGCCATAGGGATCTGCCAGTACCCCTTTGTCAAATCGAGGGCGGACAGGTATCGCGCCTCTCCCAACTGATCAATTAAAAGGTCGGCCCTTGGCATCGGATAGGCATCAAATTGAGCCATATTGTTAATGACTCGATAGTTCACACAGAACCTGGTACTTCCATCCGGTTTCGGCACCAACACAATGGGGCTGCGCCAGGCGCTGTTGGAGTGCTCGATCACGCCTAACTCCAGCATCTTGGCCACCTCTTGTTCTATTGCTTGCCACCGTTGACGCGGCACGGGTCGCCACGGGACCCGTGCTACCTTTCCTTCCTGTGTCCGTACGGCATGGCTCACTCCTTGGATGCGTCCGGGTGTAGACCAAAAGACAGGGGGTAAGGACTGCACGAGTTGATGGAGCTGCGTCTGCTGGTGGTTGGACAGTGTGGAGTCGATTTTGGGCGTCGTCCCAGATGTCGGGGACAGCGTCCATGGTAGTTCTCCGGATGGTAAGTCGAGAGGGTTGTCGCCTAATTGGCATTCTGCCTGCCCCGCCGTCCTGGCAACCCATTCCTTCAAGTCATTTATGTGGAGCCGTTTACACTGCCGACGGGTATCTCCACACTGAACCTCGTAAGAACAAGGGCCTAACACCTTCCGTACTTCGTACGGCCCTTTCCACGGGTTTTTCTCTCCCGGCCCGAAGATGTGTCCCTTTACCAGGACCTGGGTGCCTACCGTCAGCTGGCGTTCTTTGGTCCCCACATCGTACCGTGCTTTGTCGGTGATTTGAGCCCACTCCAGATTCTGGGCCGCCACGGTCTGCGCCACTCGTAATCGCTCTTGCAATTGCCGAACATACTCTGACACCTCCTGCCTGGGATCTGACCCTGTCTCGCCTGCCCACTGCCCTGCTACCAGCTTCAATATCCCCCGAGGTTTCCTTCCGTACAGGAGCTCGAAGGGAGCATAGCCGGTTGAGGCCTGAGGGGTTTCCCTGAGTGCGAATAGAACGGGGTCTACAACCAAATCCCACTGATTTGGGTGGTCCCCGGCTAGCTTTCGCAGCATTGCTTTGAGGGTCTGGTTTAGCCTCTCTACCAGCCCGTCGGTCTGGGGGTGAGCCACCGCCGCGAATACCTGCCGGACTCCTAACACACGGCACACTTGCCGGGTTATGGCGGCCGTGAAGGAGCCTCCCCGATCCGTCACAATTTCCCTTGGAATCCCCACCTGTGCGAAGAACTTTATCAAGGACCTACACACCCCGGGGGCTTGCATGGTCCGCAGGGGAATGGCCTCTGGGTAGCGGGTGGCGTAATCAATGATCACCAGCAAGAACCTACATCCCCGCGGGGTCCTAGGCAGTGGCCCCACAAAATCCATGGCGATGCGGTCGAAAGGGGTGTGGATTATGGGTAGAGGATGTAAGGGGGCCTTAGGGGGCCCTCTCCCTGTCCACAGCTGACATCGTGGGCAGGACCGGCAAAATTGCTTTACCTCCCTAGCGACTGTCGGCCAGAAGTATTCCGCCTGGAGTCGGGCTAAAGTGTTCTTGACCCCCTGATGACCAGCCCAACTGTGGCCGTGGCTCAGCTCTAGCAGCTGGGTTCGATATGCAGAGGAAACTAATAATTGTTGGGTTTCCCCTGAGCTAGTGCGCACTACCCGGTACCACACTCCTCCCCCCCGTTGGATCTGCGGCCATCGAGCCACGCGGGGGTCATTGACAATCTGCCCCTCACTCACTGCTACTATCCTGCGCAATCCGTCCAGCGTTGGGTCCTGACTTTGGGCCTCTCGGAAGGCTGGATTGCCTTGCCATGCCTGTGCTGTTCCGGTCGCCGGCCTGGGTGAGCTTCCTCTTGCTGGGGGCTCGTCCCCATTGGCATGCGAGGGTCCGGGTTGTGCATCGTCCTCCGCTTCTATGGCCAAACTCTCTCTTGGACCAGGTCGTGGGCGCACCACTTTCAGCATGGCCGGGAAGAACGGGGCATCCCGACCCACCAAAATGGGATAAGGGAGTCGAGATACTCGGGCTACTTCCAACCGGTAGGGCTGGTTTTTCCATCGCACCTGAATGCTCACCACCGGGTAGTGCTCTACATGTCGATAGAAACAGGCGATGGTGGCCACCCGGAACACCGGGAGGTTCTTGGGCAGCAGAGAAGTAAGGATCATGGAAATCGATGATCTGCTATCGATTAAAGCCGTCCACGGTTGTCCGTTCAGCACGAGAGTATCCAATAGGGCCCCAGGGCGCGGGGTCATCTGCTCGGCGTGCCAGACATCATCTACTCCCAGATCGCACTCCATGGTGGGGCAATCCCGTCGAAGATGCCCCCACTGGCCACAAGTAAAGCAGGGCCTGAGCCCTTTTGTCTCGAGTTTGCGGGAGTCTTCGGGCCCTGGCCCCGAGGCCCCTCATTGGAGGTGAAAGGCTACGGCACTCCCGTTTGAGGAGGTACCCAGGGTGGGCGAAGACCTGCGGTTGAGGGGATTCTGGCTCCCAAACGGGCTCGGCCACCCCGGTTGATCCCCTCGGGGCCTTTTAGACGACTGTCGGGCCTTCCTGGGTCTCTAAAGGAGTCACGCTGGTCCAGACCCAACACGTTCTCCAGGAGCACCATGGCTTCATCTAAGGTCTTGGGTCGATTACAGATGATCCAGTCCCGGGCCTTCGAGGGTACTACTTGCAACAGTTGTTCCATCACTATGCCATCTACAATGGCCTTGCTCTCGCTAGATTTAGGTTGTAGCCACCGGTACGCGGCATCCCGTAGAGTGTTCACGAATGCCCGTGGCGGCTCTCCCCTCTTCCAGCCTAGGGACCGGAATTTATGTCGGTGTGTTTCCTCGGAGATGGCATACCGGTCCAAGAGGCAGGCCTTTAATTGGTCGTAATTCTTGCTCTCTTCCTTGGGCATAGCTTTCAATGCCGCTTGGGCAGGCCCCGTTATGTAAGGCCCGAGAATGATGGACCATCGGTCCTTGGGCCACCCTGAGGCCTCCGCTGTCCGCTCAAAGGCCTCAAGGTATCCATCCACCTCATCATCCAGCCCCAACTTTGACAGGAGTACCGCTGGCATGTGGATCTCTGGGCCTGGCGTGGTTCCCCCGGCTCCAGTTCCTCGGCCTGTCTCGAGGGTGCGACATACGTCTCGAACTAAGGCGGTCTGGGCTTCTAGACTCTGCCTAGCCACCTCTTGCATTATCCGAGCTTGAGAGTCTTGCTGCTGCCTCCACATGTCCTGCATGAGCCGGCTCTGCTGTTCAGTCAACCACTTGCAGAATTGATTTAGGTCAACTGGCGTACCGGCTGGTGCCTCTCCAGGTTCCATGGCACGGGCTTGAGATACTGTGGGCCACATTAAGATGGGCTCCCTCAGTAAGGGTCGGCTTGACCTCCAGCCAGGCGGAGGGGGGATTTTGGGCAGGGCCCGATAGCTTACCGCGCCTCTGCCCGCATTCTCCACCACGTTGTCGCGAGGGGTCTTGGGTCTGGATGCCGGGAGGGTCTCTGGCCTGGAGGAGGTTGGGGCTGAGACAATCTCCTCTGCCTCAGACCAGTCCGAGGGGGAGTCGGAGCTCGACTCTCCCTCAAGAGCCGCCAGAGTGCCGCAGGACGCACCTTGCGGTCAGCCTCTAGCCTGTATCCTCCCCGGCAGTCAGACTTCTCTGGCCTTATATAGCCTCCAGGCCAGAGAAGTCTCTCCCAGGCTCCGCCCCTCCCCCTCCCCCCAGAAGTCCATATAAGGACTTGCAAGCCTTGCCTTCCCAGCCCTGGAACATCGGGCACAGTTTGCACCCCTGACTCGCTCTGGCCCGCCCAGCAGCCCGCTGGGGTTTAGAGGGGACCCCCACAGCTGACCCCCCGTGCCACGGCTGCGGTGCCCCCCCGGCCAGGAGTGGGCCCGGGCTGTTCGTTACCCCCGTGGGGGCTGGGGCGGGGCCCGCGGGTCAGCGGCCCACGGCTCCAGGAGGGGCGGCGGCCGGGCCTCGTGAGCGCCGGCCCGCCGCTTCCATGGCGGCTGTGGCTGGCCCTGCGGGTCGGCAGCCCGCGGATCCAGAGGGGCCTGCGTCCTGGTCTCCTGGGCGTCATCTCGCTGCTCTGGTGGCAGCTTTGACGGGCCCGCGGGCCGGCAGCCCCCTGCTCCTGGGGAGGCATCGGCTGAGCGTCTGGGGCGTCGGCTCGCCCCTCTCGCGGCGCCTCTGGGCGGACTGGCTCTCCCCTTGTCGGCTGCAGGGGAAGGAGAAATCCCCGGTAAGTCACCCCCCGGGAAGCCTGGTGAGTGTGGGGTGGCGGTTCGTCCCGGGAGGGGGGATGGGGAGCCCCCCCGGGACAGTTCAAACCTCACTGAGATTCCGGAGATGCCAACTGACCAAAGATTGATGACATCCAGCTTGCAACAGAAAACACCAAGGTGACATATGCTTACAGAACAGATCACCTGGGGTTCCCTGAGGCAGGATAAGAGTTAATTACAGGACCATTTGTTACTATGACAAGTGGTCCGGCGGATGGGGGAATCAATTGCATTTTTTACCAATGTTAATTGAGCCGCATCCTGGAATGTCTTGCAGTTTGATTTCCCCAGCCAGGCCAAAGGCCTGGGCCAAAGATTTTTCAGCAACAAGGAATTGGGGGGTGGGTGGGTCTCATTTCCTTGACACGCCTTACCCCAGACAGGGGAGGGAGGAAGTGCTCCCAATGGGCTGCTGGGCAGAGGGGCGGGTGATGTGAGAAATGCCCTCAGGCGTGCGTGGAGAGCGGGAGGGGAGCAGCAACTGAAAATCAGGACAAAAAAACTCACAGATTTTTGTTTACAATCTCTAATTTAGTGTTGTTAGTAATTCTGAACTCTCAGGTCTGCAGTGTTCTCCAGGAGAAAGTGGGCAATCATATTCCCAACTGTCCAGAAGCCATTTCTTGTCATTTCTCCCCTTCCTAATGCCAGAAATATATCTAAATATAGTGAAACAAGACAGTGTTTTACACAAAATTAATGAGCAACAAATGTTAATTATTCATGACCAGAAACAGTAAGCCTGCTACTATTTCTTCTAATCACCAAAGCTAAACAGATACATCTTTATAAAAGCAGAGGATATGAAAGGGATGACAGAATAATGCTGAAAAGTGTTTTTTCTTTATTAATACAAATATAGCAGTTCACTTCATATCCTGCATTTACCCGTAGCTTGTGTAGCATGCAGCATAGATTCTACTTATATTCCAATATTTTCTTATTTAAAGCTTTATTGGCAGCAGATCTAGCTACTAGGTACTGTAACATAATGGGATCCAGTGTGGGGTTGCTAAATAAACAGATTTCCCTCCCATTAACTGTCCAATTGTTAATTCATGTTTCATATAAATTCTAATCACTAATTAAAATGATCACTGCAGGACAGGAATCTGAATTGGAAGAAGATGCGGAGGTGGCAGCTCTGTGTTCTGTTCTGTTCTTCTGGATGGTTGTGGCTGTTGGTACGGGTACCAAGAAAACCCTATTCAACACCTCCACTTGCCTCTTTGCAAGGGACAAGGAAGTTGCTGCGACATCCCTCCTGTAGGCTTTGGTTGTCTACAATTATTATGCTCCTGACAAAATACAAGCAAAGCGAACAGGAATAACCATTTCCATAATCTACTCTGTAGAGATCCTTTTCTTATTCTCCTTGCGAAATGCTCGTTTACTCATTGGTTTCGGTTTAAATCATAGTAGTCAGAACATAGCTTTTGTTAGAAGGAAAGAAAAATGACCCAATCCTTCTTCAGGGGTAATATCCCAGTCACTCACCAGATGCAGGATATTCCACCTCCTTAAATAGCAGAGTCTGTGAATGTGGAGGAATTTCTAAACAGCACACGTATTAAAGGTTAAGAAAACTGTATTTAATAACGATTCATAAAGCCATTCGAAAACAAACAACATCTTGGCTTAGGAGGCTTCTATAACTTTTAACCTCAGCATAACTCAAAAAACATTGTAAAAGCAAGAGAGAGAGAACCAGTGAGGACACAGTGGCATTTAGCTTCAAGAATAACCATCTTCAGAAGGGAAAGGTTGATTCCGGAGGATGGAAAGCGTCAGTTCAGTGCATCAGATCTCTCTTCTCTCCTGAAGCCATACAATTTTCTCTCCTTCAGATTAGGCTCTAGAGACTTTACAACAGTTTTCACAGATGCTCCGATGACAACATTATAGATACATACAAGGCCTCAGAAAGGGTCAGAGAGCCTCACAGTCAAGGCTCCTTTCCCCTGCCTGGTCGGTTCTACTTCCACAGTTGAGCAAGGCTTTTAGGTGGTGTTTGGATACTTGGATGGGCAACAGTAGTGGGGGTGGCCTGGAAGTGGGCGCCGCCACATGCTTGGATTTTTGCCCACCCAAGGTTGCACTCCATCAAAGGGCACTCCTGGCGGAAATGCCCCCACATTTGCCGCAGGTGTAACAGGAACTGGGGCCAGAGGGTTCCTTTTCCTCCTCAGAGCCTTTCTCACCTGTTAGCTTGGGGCCTGATTTAGGGGGCTCTGTTCCCACCTCCAGGACAATGGCCCTCCATCATGGTGTGGAATCACCCAGTGGAGGTGCTCTGGGGAAGAGGCGAGCTCTGCCACTCTTCCCTGCCTCTGCTCCCCCCCTTCAGCCTTTTCCTTCTAGTCTGGGTTTTTCCCTACCCCCTTCTCACATCTCAGCTGCCATGAAGTTCTCCAGCAGCATGGTGGCCTCCTATAGGTCGTGGGGTTTCCTTTACAAAATCCATGACCGGGATCTTGGGGGCATGTTTAGCAACAACTGCTCTATGACTACTTGCTCCACAATGCCATTCTCTCTATCAGTGAGAGCCACCACCATACTGCATCCTTTAATTTGGATACAAATACTCGAGGGCGATCTGCTTTTTGGACACCTGTATGTCATTAGATGGATGATAGAAGTGTAAGAGAGGTTTGCCACACTTAGCAGTATCCCGTTGGGGAACTCAGCTCACTATCCTCACATAGGAATTTATTAAAAGAAATTGAGCTTGCTGGTGACTCTGAAAATGGATCCAGTAAAATACATGTTTGTAAGTATGACTATTGAAATTGGAGTTTATTATGCCTGAGTGATGTTGTATGTTTATGTAAGTTTACTGTAGAATATTTAATTGTGTATAGGACTAGAAGTGGGGCTGAAGAAGAATTCGAAACGGCCGTACCCCTTCTATGATTATTTTCTTCTTGATACCATGCTGAAGGATTGCTACCAACTCTACACAACTCTACACAAAGAAGAGGAATAGCCAATTAGAGATTGTGGGATACATTACCTATATGGATGTATTTCTCATTGGACTGAGTCACTTTTGGATAGGGCTGTCAAAAAAAAAATTCGGTACAGTTCGGATTCGGCCGAATTTGGCCCTTGTGGGTTCGGTACGTGCCGAAGTCCGAACTCCCCCACTTCGGATCCGTTCAATTCGGCGGGAATTCAAAGTTCGGAAAAAAAATTTGGCCGAATAAAGCCATTAAAAACACAACCGCACCTTTCTGCGGCTCTTGGGGGGGGCATTTTTGGGCTTAGAGGTCCCAAACTTTCAGCAGAGCTTCAAAGGACGTATATTGAAAGACTCCTCAAGTTTTGTAAATATTGGGTCAGGGGGGGCTGAGATATGGGCCCTGAAAGAGGTCCCCCCCACCCTTAATGTGTATCTCTCAGCAGAGCTTGCCCCGGCCCGACAAACAGCTGATGAGAGCAAGGGCGGGGCAGGTGCTAAGAACTTTGCAAAGCAACACAACTGAAAAGCAACACCTTTGCAAACATGCAAAGGGCAGGGCAGGTGTGAAGAATTTTGCAAAACAATACAACTGCAAAGCAACACAAGCACACAATGCAACACCTTTGCAACAGTGCAAAGCAACACCTGACACCTGGGAGTTTGCATACCATGGAAAGGGACAGAGGCAGCTAGCTATGCATAATGAGCAGGAGGGGGTGGAATTTCTCCTTTTGCATTGGATTTGGGACCAGGCAGATGCATTCTTTAAGTCACCATTTGAAAACCAGTTTTGAGCAAGCATCAAAATAACCTAACTGATCTTATGAATGAGGAAAAACCTGAAGAATAAAAATGAAGCCCCCCCTCAAACCAGGGAGAGAGAGACTGGAGGGGGAACACACACCCCAGGCAGAACCGGCAAAAGCCCCTTTGGCTTCCCCCCCCCACAGAAACTGCTCCCTCCCCACACACACACACAGACTCTGCTTTCCCCCCACACACACACAGAAAAGAAAAAATATAGATTAAAGCCCCCAAAGGGGTCTTACTGTGGCTGTCTTCTGTTCCAGCAGGAGGGGCTGGGAGGCTGGGTAATCCAATATGATTCCATTTGTATCCAATATAAGATCCATATGTATGCATCTCTCGAGGGTGATCCATTCATCCCAATAGGGAAAAGGGGAAAGCCCATATCTCGGGGGGCCCTGACCCAATGTTTACAAAACTTGGGTGGTCTCTTAAAAAGCCTTGACTGAAGCTCCGCTGAAAGTCTGGGGTCGGCACACCCAAAAATGCGCCCCCTGCAGCTACGGAAAGAGAAAAGGGGGGGAGCCGATATTTCAGCCCCCACTGAAGCCATCTTTACAAAACTTGGGTGGTCTCTTAAGAGGGATTCTCTGAATCTATGATAAAAGTTTGGGGGCTGCACCCCCAAAAAAGCGCCCCCTGCAGCCACGAAAATGGAAAAGGGGGGAGAGGAAAAAGGGGTGGAGCCCATATCTCGGGGGGCCCTGACCCAATGTTTACAAAACTTGGGGGGTATCTTAAGAAGCCTTGTCTGATGCTCCGCTGAAAGTTTGGGGTCGGCACACCCAAAAATGCGCCCTCTGCATCCATGGAAAGAAAAAGGGGGGGAGCCCATATCTCGGGACCCCCTGACCCAATGTTTACAAAACTTGGGTGGTCTCTTAAGAAAACCTGTCTGAATATCCCCTGAAAGTTTGGGGTCTGTACCCCAAAAAATGCGCCCCCTGCAGCAACGGAAAGGAGCGAATGTGCACAAGCACCCCCTCACACACACACATGAGGATTTCCCTCTCTCTCTCTCTTTCCCCGGCCGGCCGCACATCAGCTGATTCCTCCAGTACTCAATCCTGACTGATTGGCCAGAAGAAGACCCAGCTTGGCCACCGATTGGCCGGGGGAGGAGAATGCTGCTCACTGAAGGTTATGCTGCTTACTGACGGCCCCGAATTGGCCAAATTTATTCGCGAACTCCCGAACTCGCTGAATTCGGCCCCCCCGGTTGCCCGCCAGTTTTGAGTTCGGTTCCTCCCGAACTAAAAACCGCCGAATCAAGGGAAATTCGGCTGATTTTCAGTTCGGGCCGAACCAAATTGACAGCCCTACTTTTGGATGTTACTTTGTAACTATATAGTGTATACATAGGGTTGCCAGGTCCCTCTTCTCAACCAGTGGGAGATTTTGGGGGCCGAGCCTGAGGAGGGCGGGTTTTGGGGGGGGAGGGACTTCGATGCCATAGAGTTCAATTGCCAAAGCGGACATTTTTCTCCAGGTGATCTGATCTCTATTGGCTGGCGATCAGTTGAATTAGCAGGAGATCTGCTACTACCTGGCAGTTAGCAACCCTAATACTGTATACATTTAGGATTAGGATAGGTTGTTCTAGCATTGTTAAGATCACATATTGTATATATTGTAGCATTGAATAATAAGGTTTTGCACTTTGTAATATTTTCGCGTCTGTGCTGATTTCCTAATCTCTGTTATATGAGCACAGAAGTGTCGATTTCTCTGCAACCTCCAGGTACTAGCTGGACACCTCCTGCTATTACAAGTGATCTCCAGCTGAGAGAGATTAGTTCACCTGGAGAAAATGGCCGCTTTGGCAATTGGACTCTATGGTATTGAAGTCCCTCCCCTCCCCAAACCCCATCCTCCTCAGGCTCTGCCCCAAAAACCTCCCGCCGGCGGCGAAGAGGGACCTGGCAACCCTAGGGATAGGTCTCTAGCGAAATTTCATACCTGTCGAGTATTGCTGCCTTCAGCTTCTCATAGCTGGCTGCCTCCTCTTTAGGTGAAGCTATTAATGGTGCCTGAGCTTCTCCCGTCAGATAGGATCCCAAGATAAAGGCCCAAATGTTCCTTGGGCCAGCTGGCTGCCTCCGCTGTCCTCTCAAATGCCTCTAGGTAACCTTCTATATAATCTTCCACCCCCAACTTTGCCAGCAGAGCCCAAGGGAGGCATCCCTGGGTGAGGCCCAGGCTAGTAAAATCTAATGATGGCTGGCTGAAATGCAGCATATGATTATGGCCAATTATTTGGCTGGCCAAACATGGTAACTCTGGACACTAAAACAAAAGTATCCAGCCACAAGCAAGTGTAAATCCAGTCCTTGCCAAGCTGCTGGTACCCCACTTGTTCCATGTTCCCTGAAATATAAAAACCCATCTGTGTGTTGGCCATGTAGATTTTATAAATGTGTATAACATTGGCGTTGCCGTTGCATGCCATTTACATCAATGCTCAATGAAACCTTCATTAAAGTTTGAAATGAAAGATAACAATCAAAATGGGAAGGGAACAGACCCTTGTCACCTGAATTAAAACCATCTCTTTCACATTTGCATCCTTGGCTTTTAATTAATTTTTAAAAGCCAAACATAACACTGTGATGTGCCAGAGTCAAAAAATAAACAGTTGCTCACTGGCCAAAAAAGACGTGGATTGTTAGTCACATGCTTGTTTCAAATCCCATGTATGTTGTCAGTACTGACAAGTCAGAGCTTCCTGTGCCATTTAACTGTGTTTTATTAAGGACCAGAATTTGTTGGGCCTTGTAGCTGGCACACCTTCCTTCTCGTACACCAACTGAATTTCCCTGCTACCTCAGATACTATCTGGCTGTATGCATTACATGGTATTTTGAGAAGGCCTGTGTGCCATCTTCTGACAAATATCCCTCAGAATTTTATATTGTTCTTGTTTGTGTCACAGGTCGGGGGATTTCTTGTTTGCCGCTTTCAGCTCAAGGAGGTTTCATGTGACCCCCCTGGGGGTGAAATCTGGGTCCTGGTTCTGTAAAATTGGAAGAATACAGGTACAGCAGATGGAGACTGCTGGGCTAGCACAGAGACATCTGGATTCAGACACAGGTCTGCTGTGATCAGGTCACCTGCCCTCGGTTCAGCATTCCTCATGTAACTTGCAGTTTGCAGTACTTTGCAGCTTCTGTTGAAGAAGCGACAGCCTGTTAAGAGTCTAGTTAACATAAATTCTGATGAAAGAGTCGTTTAGTCCACTTCTACACTAAGGGGAGCTCTGGTGCATACTCTAGTGTTCAGGGTTTATTGAATGGTTTCTCTTGGAGTTCAGCCTGCTTCTTGTTGTTTTTCTCTCTTTGCTGTGTGTTGATGGTGACGGTGAGTTGATGGTGAGTTAGTGTTTGTACTCTAAAGTGACCTGTATTAGTGACCTGGAGTCAATTATTGTCTTTTTGCAAATCCGGTTGCAGTAAAGGTAACTGAAAGCACACTCCAAAGCATGGGACTGGATTATTTCTCAAATTCTGCCAACAGGTGAAAAGAGTGATATGTAGGGTTGCCAGCCTCCAGGTACTAGCTGAAGAGCTCCTGCTATTACAACTGATCTCCAGCCGATAGAGATCAGTTCACCTGGAGAAAATGGCCGCTTTGGCAATTGGACTCTATGGCATTGAAGTCCCTCTCCTCTCCAAACCCCGCCCTCCTCAGGCTCCGCCCCCAAAATCTCCAGGTATTTCCCAACCCGGAGCTGGCAACCCTAGTGATACGGTATCTGAAGGGAACAAACCAGTTGAAGCTGTGACTACCAGCAACTGCAGATCCAAAATTAAAAGCATAAGTGGATGGCAGGGTTGCCAGGTCCCCCTTCTCCATAGGTGGGAGGTTTTAGGGGGTGGGGCTGGGTGATCGTGCACACACGGCCGCTTGCGGCGTGATTACATCACTTCCAGGTTTAACCCAGGAAGCGCTGCATCGCCGTGGCCGCTTTAGCACTCAAACCCCAGCTGGACAAGCTGGACAAGCGGCTGTCTGGATTCACCAGTTAATTTCAGACGTAGAACTGGATGGACCTGAACCAATAACAATCTCTGATTATAACCCAAGGGTTTATAAAACTGTCACAGATTGGAAGGGTCAACCTGCGGTCTAAACACATCGATGTTAAGTATCACCTTCTGAAGGATATGCAAAAGCAAGGACTCATCAACATGCAGTATTGCCCTCACGATCCTCTCACGAAACCATAGCCTGGAAAGCACCATTGGAAACTTCTACTAAAAATAAACATGGTGGAATAGTGTACAGGTTGTTGAGAAGGGGTGCTGGAGAAGCAACAGCCTGTTAAGTGTCTAGTTCAGAGGTCCCCAACCTTTTTGAGCCTGTGGGCACATTTAAAATTCTGACGTGGCATGGTTGGTGCACCAACGAAATGACCGCCCAAAAAATGGCTGCTGCAGGAGTCGGAGCCAGCCACAAAATGATTGCCACAGGTTAACTTAAGCCACACAGCGTGGATACTTGTGCTGTGGTGGCAGCTGCTGCCAAAGCAACATTTTTAAAGAATCTCCAAAGCCAATCAAATCTTCAGCAGTCAATCAGAAGCCATGCTGGGCAAAAGCCCTACCTGGCCCCACCTGCTTCCTAAAAAACACTTGGCGGGTGCCAGAAAAGGTGTTGGCGGGTGCCCAGACGCCCACAGGCACCACATAGGGGACCCCTGGTCTAGTTAATGTAAATACTGATGAAAGAGACATTTAATCCGCTTTTTCCCTAGGGGTAGCTGTGGTGCATTCTCTAGTGTTCAGAGTTTATCCAGTGCTTTCTCTTGCAGCTCAGCCTGCCTCTTGTTTTTTTTTTTTGCTGTGTGTTGGTGTGAGTTAGTGCCTGCACTCTGAAGGCCTCTCTGTTGTATTAGTGGCCTGAAATCCGTTGTCTTTTTGCAAATCCTGTTGCAGTCAAAGTAGTCGAGAGCAAACTCCAAAGCGTGGGATTGGATGATTTCTCAGATTCTGCCAACAGCTTCAAGCTGACCCTTGGTTACAAACCTGCCTTGAGTTCTTTAGAAGAAGGTTGGAATACAACTGAATAACACAAGTCCAAGTTACAAGTAAATAAATAATGACTTCCACAAAAGAATAAAGGCAGTAAGCCTTTCAGACAAAAGGTGTTGCAGATCTGAACACAAGTATAGCAGAAGTTCAGGACGATGGGCACGGGGAGTGGGGGGAACTAACCCTCACCATTTATGAAATGGATTTCAAATGTTCCAGGTCTGCTCTGCCAAAGAGTGTTCCTTAGTTTTCCCTGACCTGTGCATAACCCAAAGTCACTCTAAAATGTGAAAGCAGAGAGTAGATGGAATTGTTGTTTGACACATTTTTGGCCACAAGAGACCACACAGGAGTACATTATAGTGAATTGACTCCAAATAATTTTCACATGAATTACTAAAGTGCCAGAAATGTATAATTTATTAGCATTTAAATAAATCACAGACATTAGGAGTGCTTTGAGGTTATCACTATAAAGAGCCGCAGAATACCAAATTATGATTATTTTAAAATGTTATTCAGTACAATAGCTTTGCGTCTGCCAAAAACGAGATGAACAGGTTTAAGAGTGAAGATGGTAGACAACCGTTTTTAAACCATGCTGTGGCCAGAGGTTCTTTTCAGGCTCATTAAGGTTTTCTCATGGAGGAATAGGGTTGACAACCTCCAGGTACTAGCTGGAGATCGCCTTCTATTACAACTGATCTCCAGCCGATAGAGATCAGTTCACTTGGAGAAAATGGCCGCTGTGGCAATTGGACTCTATGGCATTGAAGTCCCTCCCTTCCCCAAACCCCGCCCTCCTCAGGCTTCACCCCAAAAATCTCCCGCCGGTGGCAAAGACGGACCTGGCAACCCTATGGAGGAAGCATCCCTGAAAGACATGTTGACATGACTAAACTTCCCATTCAATGCGCAGCAACAGGACAGTGCTGCGTGTAGTCCACATGGCCCGACAGACCTGCCTCAAGTCAAGAGAACAGAGCTTGTGCCTCAAAATCCTTTGCTAAGTGGAATTCCATGGCAGGTGTTTAGCAGTTATTTGATCTACCAGTCAATTCTATAAGGTTCATCTAGAATATGTCTCGGATCTGGCACAACACTTCATTGAGAAATGCAGAGGACGTCTTAAAAATCTCAGAATTCCTCTGTCAGGTTGGTTGCCGGCATCCTTTGTAGTGAGGAAACAAACTGCAGCAGCATTTCTTTCTTTTATAGCCTGGAACCTCACGTGCCACAATCACACAAACTAATGGAACATTGTACTTTGGACAAGGGTCAGTTCTCAGTAGGGACCCTTGTCAGTTTTTCTGCATTACTCACTAACTGTTTAGGAAAATAAATTAATAGGGATATTTTTTTAGTTAGATTTGGGATGAGGTGTGTCAATTTCAAAATTAGAATTGGATTCTTTAATAATGGGAGCAGATGATCATATTAGGAAACGAATAATTGGCTTTATTGGTTTTAATGAAAATCACATTTCTGGGTGTACATCTTCTTGGGATGAAATTCTCAGAGATTATATCCCTCAGTCCAGGGATCTTTCCTCCCAAATTTCAGGCACACGGACCAAAAAATCCCCATTATACAGGTAATTAAAATTCTCAGCTGCATAGGCCATCTGTTTTCTGACAAAATTGGGGTTGGAGCCTATGAAGGATTTCTGTGATTGGAGGGATCCTCTGAATGGCTGTTTCTCCCTTCAGGGGTCGGTTTCCCGCCTCCAGCAGGCAATTGGGAACCCTCCTTAGCACCCATGAATGCATCCCTCTCCAGTCTCAACAAAGCTCCTGCTTTACTATCTGTTCAGTAGGGCAATATGGGGGGTGGAGAGTGCTAATTTACTGGCAGGCTAAGTAGCGTGTCTGATGAGGTGTGTTTGCCTTGGTGGGCTGCAACTTTGAGCAGGAGGACATCTATTGCGCTAGTTTATTTAGATCCCGCCTTTCTTGCTGAGACTCACGGCAGGTTACGACAGTGTGATGGACTGGCTTATATAGAAAATGCCAGTACTGAATTCTTACCTTTTACCACATGGAACAGGTTCTTTTCTGTGTGGACATGCCCTGAGTGGTTGCATATGGAGATATTTGTGCTTGTGTGTCACATGTGACCTTTGTTGGTATATTTATGTTTGTGAAAACGTTATAGGAGCTTAATGAATTTCTCTTTATGAAAGTCTAGTTACTGTTGCAATTGCCTGAGTTGCTTTGTTTTTTGTTTAGTACTTTTAGACTGGCAATGGAAAGCCAGATCGTTCATGACTGTATAAATACCTTTGGTTATTTTTGTGCTGTTTTATAGAATTCCAGTCCCTGATAGGGTTGCCAACTCCAGATTTCGAAATACCTGTGGATTTGAGGGTGGAGCCAAAAATGGTGGGGTTTAGGGCTGGGAGGGACCTTGATAGAGTATAATGCCATAAAATTATCCTTCTGAAGCAGCCATTTTCTCCAGGAGAAGGGGAAATAAATGTTTTAATTAATTAATTAATGAGCAAACTATGTAGTCTGGAGATCAGTTGTAATTCCAAGAGATCTCCAGCCCCCCCCACTTGCAACCCTAGTCCCCTATGCGTAAGATGGGGGGGGGAGGAACTGTTGTTCACATCCCTATTCAAAATAGAACGTGAGGATGTTGGGGGTGGGACCGAAGATTCATGTAACCCAACCGATAAAAGGACTGACGATTTAAGCCAGCTTCTCATCTGTTGGCCATTGTCTTGCCAGCTGCTTCCCCATCCACCTTCTCTTTATGATATGGGATTACCCAGTTACCTTGCAAGGACTGAACAGGACATTTTTGGGACTGCCTTCAAATTGTCCACAAGGGGGTCTTTTTCTACCCTAACTGACAGTGCTTCTTTAGCAGAGAAGTTATTTCCTGACTCCTGCTATCCGAGATCCTTGGAGATTCCAGGGTCTGAACCTAGGACCTTGTACATGTAAAGCCTATGCCCTACCACTTAGCCAGAGCCTTCCTTCTCAGTGGCAGAGGCAGGAGGATTCGTTGCAAATGCCTGCTGTGTCAAGGCAGTCCAGGCAAATATGCTACGTCAGCCTTTTCGGTCCATGCAGGAATACCACCACCCAAAATTTGAAATCCTCAGTAAGTCAGATAAGTTTATGAATTTTCATGTTAGGGTATGGTTAACAGAAAGGACTAGCTGAAGGAATAATGAAAAACCAGCAGAGACAATGTCTAAAAAACTGAAAGATCATCACAATCTGTCTTGCTGCGGCAAAGACGCATTTCAGTGGATATTGAAAATAAAATAAGAAACAGCCCAAATATTATGAAGTGCATCAATTTCTTGGGCAAACATTGCTGAGGTCACATCTGATATTGCTTTTAAATATGTTTATCTGTGGATTAACATAAAGTCTGTTCTGTGTGCTTTCCAATAAAAGGGATTTGTTCTGTGCTTCACCTTCCTCCCAGGAGACCAGAGCTCAAATTCAACTTGCAGATGAAGATGGATGAAGTTAAGCCTGACAGACGTAAATAAATTGGCCTGCTAGAAGTGGCAATAGCATACCTATGCACACCTCCTTGGAGAGGATACGTACAAAGCAAAAGAAAACAATCTGTTATTTATGCTTTTCCTAAAAGTGAATAGAAGTTCACATAATTACCTCAGTAATCTTTTTAATAACCCTGTAAGCTGCATCACTGTTATTATCCCTTTATTATAGAAGGGTGTTTAGATTCAGAGACAATGGCATATCCAGAGTTCATTGAGGGAATTCATGGTTGAGGTGAGATGTATACCAGAGACTTCCCAGCTCAGAACGCATTGTCATAGCCACTATGTGTTAGATCCAGACTAGGTTTACTGCTGGTGGAAGGCCAGTGGAACAGAGCTTTCCTGCCTCCCCTTTCTCACTTCACTACATCAATCTCCCTGAAATGTTGCCCCAAGGGACCAGAGGACCCCTAGGAATGGAACGAGGAGCAAACTGGGGGTCTGCAGCAGGAAGTAGGGTTGCCAGCTCCGGGTTGGGTAATACCTGGAGATTTTTGGGGCGGAGCTTGAGGAGGGTGGGATTTGGGGGAGGGGAGGGACATCAATGCCATAGAGTCCAATTGCCAAAGCAGCCATTTTCTTCAGGGGACCTGATCTCTATCGGCTGGAGACCAGTTGTAATAGCAGGAGATCTCCAGCTAGTACCTGCGACAGTGATATGTCCTTCTGTGTTCTATGGCAATACCGGGGGCGTCCTTTTGATATTCAAAACATTCAAAAACTCCTACACCAAATGGAAACCAGACATTTTTCTTCTGAGAACCCTGTCCCCAGATGGTCTGAATAATGAAATTGATTACTCCTGTTTCTTATGATTTGTTATCTTGTTTCAATAACTTTCCCTTTAAGAATCCTGTTTGACTAGACAGTGATCTGTTCAGCTGCAGCTAATTAAGGGTCTTTACAATCCTTTTAGTTATGTTCTAGCCTTATTCAACTTTATTCTGTCCTAATGGAGACCTGAATAGACATTGCTGCTGGTCCCTAATGAGATGCTACCTACTACGGTGTTTTGAAGTTATACTTTTGGGTAAGATATATTTATTTAATAAAATATTTATATATTTATATAACCTTTTAGGCTTTTTACAGTATGAATTTTATAAACAATGGATAATTGAGGGCTTAGCTTTTTATTTGAACTATTGTACTAAAAATATTGTAATAAATATGTTATTATACGGATTTTATTGTACACAGATACATGTAGCTGACGAAGCCATATGCGAAACGTGATTGATTATGATCTAGACAACACGTCATTCACTTATAAAATTAAGCATTGCATATATTGTTTCTGTGCTGTTTTGGTTCTCCAGTACCTGGAGGTTGGTAAACCTAGAAGGAAGGGAGAACTGGTAGCAACTACTTCTCCCCTTCTGTTGGTGGAAAATTTAGTCTGAATCAAATCCATTTGCTCTTATTGGATTGGATCCCCCCACTCTGCTCAGCTAAGTGTTCTTGTCCCAGAAGAAAGCCCCACAACCCAGGAAAGGACATTCTGGCCTCTGCCTGTGGCTAGAGGACTAAGGGCCAGAGGATTGTTCCACCAGCAAGGGAAGATCAGCCAGGCCCAGCTGTAATTGCCAAATTCCCTTTGCCCTCTACTCTTCCCTTATGTGACTTTTTAAATTAGATTGTAAGCCTGTGGTCTCTGCCTGCTTTTCTCTGCTGATCTGAGCTGCTTTGGAAGAAGGTTGTAGGGGAAGAATGCCTGGGCCCCACTTTACTTCTGCCCTGTCTTGTCTCCCAGCATGAGGACTTTCGGGGTGCCTCATTTCTCCTCAGTGACAGAGCCATATAGCCAAATATTACTGGTTACGTGTTCACTGTATGATCCCTGTTTGGCTGATCACTATGTAGGGTTGCCAATTGCCAGGTAGTAGCAGGAGATCTCCTGCTAATACAACTCATCTCCAGCCGATAGAGATCAGATCACCTGGAGGAAAATGGCCACTTTGGCAATTGGACTCTATGGCATTGAAGTCCCTCCCCTCCCCAAACCCTGCCCTCCTTAGGCTCTGCCCCCAAAATCTCCTGCCGGTGGTGAAGAGGGACCTGGCAACCCTAACACTATGTAATCTCACATTGAAGCAGATCTTTAAAAAATGACCAACAGATGCAAATGAGGAATAGTGCAGATGCTAAAAATATGCAAAAGAATAGAATATAGGCTTATTTTGGAACCATTTTCAAACCCTTGAATATCAAAACCTCATAAACATTCAGCGCTGAACTAGATGGGAATGCAACATGTGCCAAAACTGAAATTAACCAGGAAATATAAATATATAATGACACTAGACAAGATGTTTTATCAAATCAGTAGTTCAAATGATCTTCAAAGACATTAATCGATTTTTTTTATACCCAAGTCTTGTGACGGGGAAGAAGTTAAAGCAGACAAAAGCCATTGCTTGCTTTGCAAATTCAGATTGTAGCGTGGGAAACCATGCCCTCCACAGGACCGCTTTGGAAATTGCAAGGTAACTTCCTATCACCTCAGCCTTTCAAGGGCAGAACCTGCTAGCATCAGGTACATTGCAAGTGATATTTAGGAATAATAGCAGAAGAAGTCAGAAGAACAGCTGTAGGATGACTGCATGGGCAAAAACCAAAGCTTTACTTGGAGGAGGGGATCTATCTGTTTTACCCAGAAATCTCATGCACGAATTTTCTCATAAAATCATCAGTCACTTCTACTCTTGTGCAATTTTCCTCATGTGTTCACAGCTATGGTTTCCCCACTCTGCAAAGAAGGGGAAGGGAGAGGACTCATCTCTGCTTATCTAACCAATGCATCTTGCTTTGCCGTGTTGTCTTGACGTTTTCATTGCCGGCTATGTGGGGAGATGCCCACTGTTATCCAGCTCCAATCACACATAGTTACATACAAGTCATAAGTACTTGGGTGAAAATACTGGATTCACATTCTTTTATTTTTTTTACCCCCCCCCCTCATTTCCCCCAAGTAGGGACCTAAAGCAAATTACAAAAATGAAGAGTACAATACCCCTCATCCTGTGCTGGTTCTGTAACTAGGCTGTAAGCTACGAGCTAAGATCCAAGGGCTAAGAACCCTTTGACTCTTGTTGGATTAGGATCTGGGAGACCCCTCTGCGCCACAAAAGCTTACTGGGTGACCTTGGCCAATCACACATTCTCAGCCTAACCTACCTCACAGGACTATTGTGAGGTTAAAATGGAGGAGGGGAGATATAAGTTGCTTTTGATCCCGTTGGGAAGAAAGGCAGGGTATAAATGAGGTAAATAAATAAATAAATGTTGATCCAAATAAATGTTGATCCTCATCCACATTCTCAAGTAAACACAGCTGGTTCATGAATGAATCAGAGAGGATCAGTTCATTTGCCTGGGCAACAGTGGTGCATTTCTTCCCTTCCTCGGAATGTCTCCCTGTGAACAATTTTGCACCCTTTCATTAAGAGGTACAAAAACCATTAAAAAACTGTATGTACATTTTTGAGACAAGAATGGTCGTGAAAGGAACCCCGTTTTTTTCTCAGCACTTGGTACCTTCTCCCATACTCCATTTAGAACTTACCATTTCTTGATTCCCAGGAGCCAGATGTGGCTGACATATCATGTTTCATATGTTCAGATTTAAGAGGTAAACGTTGACTTTTCCTTATGTGGAAAACCGGAAACCTGACAATTACTATTTAAAAGGTCTAGAACAAGCAATGGAGGCAAAAATAAGACATTTATGGAGCAACACCCTTCCCAACCCCAGTCACCAAATGGAAGCCAGAAGATTCTGATGTAAAACAAATCTCACCTGCAACAAAAAAGGGCTGAGAACTGTAACTCCAGGGGGATGACTCCAGGACACAGCCTGCACTAGTCTCTTGTACCATCACTCATTTCTCTGCCTTCTAGTTGCCAGACTTATTTGGATGTTTCAATATTTAATAATCGTGGAGCTTATTTCCATCACAGTCCTGAGTATTGGCTCTTTATCCTTCCCAGTGTGGGCATAACTTGGTGTACCGATGAAGCTACAGTAGACATTACTGATGACTGGAATGCAATAATAAAATATGCAGAGGCCAAAGCAGAAGTTAAAATGCTCACACCTTGATGGGAGTAGTCCTTTAAAGGCAATGCAATAGGACCAGGATTGCAGAACTGGTTAACTGGTTAGACAAGATCCATGTTTTAGAGCAAAACACACACACACCAATTATTTACCCAAATTGGATTTATGGTCAGACATTGGAAATGGCAACAGAATAGTTAGAAATAGAATTCAGATTGCTCAATGCTGATATTGTTTCTGGACAATATGTAATGGCTAAATCCTTCAACAATATACTCGTGGCATGTTTTTTGTTTCTTTTGTGTGTTGTTGCAGTTTAATTAATTTTATTTTTTATAAATATAATCAAAATGCTTGCAGCTAACTATCTTTTTGAGCATGATATAGGTCTCCAAAAGTATAAGTTACAGATCACAGTAAGAAGTCGTGCACAGTAACAGTGGCCAGAACAGATGAGCAGAAGTCTCATATATTGCCGGCCTATGGTATTTGCACTTGGGAGATCAAATGTTTAAATACACCATCATGTAAGAACAACCGGGGAGGTGCGATGGCTCAGTGGTAGAGCATCTGCTTGGCATGCAGAAGGTCCCAGGTTCAATCCCTGGCATCTCCAGTGAAAGGGACTAGGCAAGTCGGTGATGTGAAAGACTTCTGCCAGAGACCCTGGAGAGCCGCTGCTGGTCTGTGTAGACAATACCGACTTTGATGGACCAAGGGTCTGGTTCATTGTAAGGCAGCTTCATGTGTTCAACCATCCCAAATCTCCCTGCTAAACAGCACATTAGGAAAAAGGCTAACCAAGAACTTCCTGACATTTGGGAGCAGCATTCTCCCTCCCTGCTAAATCTTATATAGCTCAGGGACAGATGCATCACCTGGGGGCTTCTGTCTAGTTTACAATGCCTCTCTAAGCCCATCAACTTCATCTGCACTTCTGGAGGAGCATAACCCTATCCACAACAGAGATACCTCAATTCCCAGGTCAGTCTTTCCACTTACCAGCAGCACTTCTGTCTTGTCAGGGTTCAACTTGTTTATGAGCCTACATCCAACCCAAAACTGCCTCTAAGGATTAGTTTAGAATTTCTAGAACTGTTGGTTTTTACATGCAAACTTTCTCTACCTTTTAAGGAGAGTCAAACTGGCTTACAATCTCCTTCCCTTCCTCTCCCCACAACAGGGACCTTGTGAGGTAGGTGGGGCTGAGATAGTTCAGAGAGAACTGTGACTAGCCCAAGGTCACCCAGCTGGCTTCATGTGCAGGAGTGGGGAAACCAACCTGGTTCACCAGACTAGTCTTGTGCTCTTAACTACACCATGCTGGCTCTTTACATGCTCCCTTGGATGCTGGAAGCATGAGATCAGAGCTGAATGTAATTGTCATCAGTGAAAGCTCTGTTCAACTCTTTGGATGAACTTACCTAGCTGACTCATGTACATGTTAAAGAGAATGGGGAACAAGATGGAATCCTGTGGGGTTCAAACAAAAACCCAAGGAGCCAAGCAGCACTGTCCCAGTACCATCTTCTGAAACCTACCTTCCAGATAGGGCTGAAACGACCACAAAATGGTGCCTCCCAGTCCAAAAGGATACCATGATCAATGGTACTGAAAGCTGCTGAGAGGTCCCAGAGAATCAGCAGGGTTGCACTCCCCCATCCATGTCCTGGTACAGGTCATGCACCAGGGCTATTTAGCTTGGAAAGGGGGCGGCTAAGGGGAGACATGATAGAGGTCTATAACATTATGCATGGTTTGGAGTGGACAGGGAGAAGCTTTTCTCCCTCTCATACTAGAACACAGGGTCATCTGCTGAAGCTGGAGTGAGAGATTCAAAACTGATAGAAGTATTTCTTCATGCAACACATAGTTAAATTGTTTAACTCCCTGCCCCAGGATGTGGTGATGGCTACCAACTTGGAAGGCTTTAAGAGGGGAGTGGACATGCTCATGGAGTATTCATGGCTACTAGTTAAAATGGATACTAGTCATGATGCACATCTCTTCTCTCCAGGATCAGAGGAGCATGCCGAATATATTAGGTGCTATGGAACACAAGCAGGATGGTGCTGTTGCAGTTGTCTGGTTTGTGGGCTTCCTAGAGGCACCTGGTTGACCACTGTGTTAACAGACTGCTGGACTTGATGGGCCTTGGTCTGATCCAGCATGGCTTTTCTTATGGCAACCAAAGCTATTTCAGTCCCATACTCAGGCCTGATATTGGACTGGAAAGGATCCAAGTAATTCACTTCTCCCAGAGTTCTCCAACAATCACCAGGTCAATCATGGTACATCTAATGCTTACTTATAATTACTGTACTAAATTGCCTGATGTGTTTAATTGGAATTGCGACCAGGATTGTAAATAATTTCCTTTAATTACTACCATTGCTCCCCCTTCCCTATTTAATAATGGGGTACCATTACAGTTTCAATATGCAGTACAAGGAACTTAGGTTGGAAAGCACAGTACTGGTTTCAGGCAGTTTGGGCTTGGATTCTAAGCAGTATGGGGGGGGGGTCATGCTTGAGGAAGGCAATTTTTCTACCTTCTCCCCCATTGCAGCTTTCTGTGAGCTTAGAAACTGTGTTGCTCCAGGTCAGCGAGAACCAGCACAGGAGACCAAAGAGGAAATCTACAGCAGGAGAGGGGAATCAGCAAAAATCACTCCCCTGCCCTTAACAAATGAAAATGCTGTTCTCGGCTCAGAGGAACAAAGGGCATCTTCAAGATGGGTGTTTCCTTTTCCTCTTAGCTCGGGAGGCAGGAATTAATATTTAAATTTTTCCTTGGCTTCTGAGGGTAAACGCCCCCTACAGCCAGTTCTACTTCCTGCCTTGATCGGGAGAGCAGCCTTCGCAGCTCTCAGCTACAAGGAATAGAAAATCCAAGCCTTTCTTACTATTCTTATCTAAATACTATTCTCTACTTACTTATCTCTTAACTATTCTTATTCTTCTATTCTGTCCTATTATAAAAGGGGAAATAGGGGAATAATCTTCTCTAATACTAACGGGCCCCTTCCCGCCAAAACAAAATGGCGGATCGGCAAGAGGACAATTATATTGCCTCAACCGATTTGGACCCGAGTTTATTAACAGCCATGCCTCATATATCGGAGGCAATCGAACCCTCTACCAGTCAACAAGTTGACTCGAGGGTCAAAACAAAGAAAAAGGGCACAACAAACGGCGGAGGCAAGCGCAAAAGAGCCGACTCGGCCGGTAATAAACGCGCCAAACGCCTAATTGACGCCGCCCGAACTACAGCCGCGCCGCAACGAAACGAACGAAAGTACGCAGCGGCAGGCGGCTCGGAGACTTCAGCGGCGCTAGCCGCTCCCTCCGTAAAGCATTCTCAGGGGACGCATGTCGAGGCTGGCGGCTCGCCATTAGCCTTTGCCGCTCCGACTACAGGTATGGAGACCTCAGCGGCACCAACTGCCCCTCCGCCCCCGCGAACGCTCTGGGGACAGGGACAGGAGGCTCGCGGCTCGCCTTTGCCTCCTGATGCTTCGTCCGTAGGCGGCTCGCCTTTTCTGCACGGACAAGAAGCTGCAGCGGAGACACCGGCCACCGGTAGGATCTCCTTTCCCCCATTACAAGAGGGCGGGTTAGCCTTTCTCAGGTCGGAACTCTCCTCGCTCATCAGGGACGCCTTCACAGAAGGCTTAAGAGCGGCTCAACCCCCTCCCATGCCATTTTACCCCCAGCCTTTCACAGCCCAAGGAATACAAACGGCCCAGTTCCTTCCAGCCCAGGGAACTCAGCCGACCCAGACCTATTCCAACATGGGACCCCAGATGCAACAGACAAATGTTGGCAATGAGGCTAGTACTTCTTATGGGGATGGCAGATGGCCCACTAGAGCGGCCCTAAAGGACAACTCTGTACAACAGACTATGCAAGGGGAGGAGGGGGATGATTCTATCTCCTCAGCAGGAGGAGACAAATATGAAAAGGAAGAAGGAGAATTTAGTTCCGATGGGGAAGATATTACTGAACAGCCTAAACAATCAAGAGTATTTAACACAGAGGAATTTCCTCTTTTATTAACAAAAACTCTGGCAGCTCTTGATCTCTCAGATGACACTGAATCATCAAACCCTCAGACAAAAAAGGGAACAAGAGAGTTTTTTCATATGCATGACACTCCTGATAAAGTTGTGCCAGTACCAGAATATTTTTTATCACTCATGAAGTCAGAGTGGGAGAAACCCATGGCTTCCAAACAATGGCCTATACTCTCAAAAAAGTTTTATAACTTAGATCAGAACACCTCAGAAATTCTCAAAGCTCCCCCGGTGGAAGCACCGGTCACTGCACTACATACATCAGATCTAGTTACTGAGGAAGGACAGGCCATGATCAGGGATCCTGCCGATAGAAAGGCAGAGTTAGCCTGCAAAAAATCACACGAGGCCTCTGCACTGGCAATTAAAGCATCAGTGACATCAGCACTGGTATCCAGAGCAGCAATAATCTGGGCCAGAAAATTGACACAACTCATTCCCCAGGAGGAAAAGCAGGCATGCGAAGGAGTGTCCAGACTTCTGAGAGCAGTATCCTTCCTGGCTGATTCAACCTTAGACACCATGACGTATGCGGCTAGGGCCATGGCCACCACAGCAGCTGCTAGAAGAGCACTTTGGCTGCGCCCATGGCAAGTGGAGCACCGATCTAAATCGGTTTTAATGGGTTACCCCTACCAAGGGAAACGATTGTTCGGAGATAAATTGGACCTCATATTAGTCGAGACAAAGGACAAAAAGAAAGCCTTACCTAAGAGCCTGCACAGAGAATCCAAGAATTTCTCAAATTCCACTACATTTCGTTCATATCATACACTTCAAAGATATAGACCTGACCAACGTAGAAACAATTGGAATCAGAACCGTAACTCCTTTCGGAGAGGAGGGAAGTTCTCAAGAGGTGCAAAATTGTCCACATTTCAGAGCGACAAAGGGAATAAACCCGGTCGCCAAACAAAACAATGACTCTGCAATTCAGCCTGTGGGAGGAAGGCTAAATCTGTTTCACCCACAATGGTCAACCTCCCAGCCGGACCAGTGGGTACTAAACATAATAACACAGGGATACAAAATAGAGTTTTCCCACATTCCACCAAACACACTGGTGACATCACCAACATCCAAAAACATAGACAAACTTCGGAGAACATCAGCAGCCATCCAACACCTGATGGAAATAAATGCAATAGAAGCAGTGCCTCTATTGGAACGCTCATTGGGAATCTATTCAGTATTCTTCACTGTTCCCAAAAAAGATGGAGGATGGAGGGCCATCCTAGACTTGAAGTTTCTGAACAGATTTATCCCACTGAGACGTTTCAGAATGGAAACACTGAAGTCAGTTACAGAGGCATTACGGCCAATGGACTTCCTAACGTCCATCGATCTCACCGAAGCTTACTTACATATACTCATATACCCACAACATCGGCGCTTTCTGAGATTTCTATACCAGGGAATGCACTACCAGTTCAGAGCCCTCCCCTTCGGGTTGACGTCTGCCCCAAGGGTATTTACCAAAGTCCTGGTCACTCTGGTGGCAAATCTACGCAGAAAGGGCATAAGAATACACCCTTATCTAGACGACATACTGGTGTGCGCAGACTCAGAACAACAAAGCGTACGACACACAAATCTAGTAATAGAAACATTGACAACACACGGATTCTTAATCAACTACAAAAAGAGCAAGTTGACTCCTTCCCAAAGACTGACACACCTTGGGGTAGAAATAGACACAAGACAAAACATGCTGTTTCTCACTGGGGAAAAAGTCAAACTCATATCTTCTCTAGCAAGAAAAACCTACATTACACAGGTATCCAAACTCATGTCACTTGCAAAACTACAGGGTCACATGGTAGCTTGCATCCCTACAATTCAATGGGCACGTCTACATGCGAGGCCCCTACAATGGCTACTCAGACCTTACCAAAGAGACATTCAAAAGAAAAGGGACCTAAACATTCTCCTCTCCAAGGAAGCCAAAAACAGTCTGATATGGTGGTCAGACCAAAACAACCTAACAAAGGGACTCAGATTCATTCTACCCGTTCCGGAACAGATATACACAGACGCTTGCACGACAGGCTGGGGGGCGACATTCCAAGAACACATAGCCCAGGGCACCTGGACCCCCCAAGAACAAAAGTTACACATAAACGCTCTCGAAATCAGAGCGGTACACAAAGCCCTTCAGAGCTTCGGACAACAAGTTCAAGGGAAAGACATATTAATCAGGACAGACAATGTGGCCGCGAAGGCACATTTAAACAAGCAGGGGGGATCCAGATCTTCAATACTTCACAAGGAAGTAATGCCGATTTTACAGTGGGCGGAGACCAATCTAGCGTCAATCACAGCAGAACACATTCAGGGATCCACCAATGTGCAGGCAGATTGGCTCAGCAGGGAGACAATCAACGAAGCGGAATGGTCGCTACATCCAGACATATTCCAATTAATTACACAGAAATTTGGAACACCAATAGTGGATCTATTTGCCAACAGCTTAAACCACCAGATACCACGTTACTATTCCAGGTACACACAAGCGGGGGCGGAACAAACGGACGCACTAACAGCGAACTGGCCCAAGGGAATGTTATACGCCTTCCCACCTCTGCCACTCATCCCAAGAGTGCTGAGGAGGATAAGAATGCTGAAGGCACACGTATTGTTCATAGCCCCGTATTGGCCCAGACGACCATGGTTCCCTACATTGATACAAATGTCAAACAACAACCTCTGGAGACTTCCAGACAGACCAGATCTATTGATTCAGGGCCCAGTTTGCCATCCCGACCCAGGATGGTACAAAATGACCGTGTGGGTATTGAACGCAGGAGACTGCATAAATTAGGGTATACTGAAGACATAGTCAACACTATCCAGGCCGCACGCAGACCTTCCACACAGAGAATCTATAATTCAACCTGGAAAGCCTTCACTAGGTGGTGCAGGCGCAAAAACATCAATCCACTCAAACCTCACACACTGGGTATACTGACCTTTCTCCAAGAAGGTCACAGACTCGGCTTGGCTACTTCAACGCTAAAAAGGCAGTTAGCTTCCATAGCCACCATAGTCCCTCGAGTGGCGGGCTATAGAGTAACCAGACACCCCCACATAAAATCCTTCCTTAGGGGTTTGACTCTTACAGCTCCACCTGTTAAGCACAGGTTTCCCACCTGGAGCTTACATACAGTACTAACAGCTCTCACGAAGCCACCATTCGAACCTCTTGCAAAGGTCGGTTTAAAATGGGTGAGAATGAAGGTTCTCTTTCTAACGGCTATAACTTCAGCACGTAGGATATCAGAGATAGGGGCACTATCAACTCGCCCAGGTCTCATCATATTCCACAAGGACAAAGTAGTCCTCAGACACGATCATTCGTTCATACCTAAATGCAACACAAAGTTCCATAGAGAACAAGACATAGTCCTACCGTCATTCTGTCCCAATCCAAGAACACCTGTAGAAAAGACATGGCACTCACTAGATCTGCGTAGAGCACTCCATGTATACATATCCAGAACTGAAAGTATCAGAACATCTGACTCATTATTTGTTAATATTTCCCAACCAAAGCAGGGAAAACCCATGTCGAAAGCATCAATCAGCCGTACCATCTCCACATGCATAAAGACAGCTTACAAGGAAAGCAAACTACCAGTACCAGGAGGCATAACTGCCCATTCGGTTAGAAGCATGGCCACCTCGACAGCCTTCGATAGACAGGCTCCCTTAGAAGAAATTTGTAAGGCAGCCACATGGTCATCTGTGTCTACCTTCGTAAGACACTACAAATTAAACCTTTACTCGTCCGCAGATGCCGCATTCGGCAGACGAGTACTGCAAAGCATTTTGAAGGACGTCTAACCCTCCCAGGGCAGGGACAGCTCTTGTATGTCCCATCTTGAAGATGCCCTTTGTTCCTCTGAGCCGAGAAAGAGCCTTGGCTACTTACCGTGAAGGCTTCTTCTGCTCAGAGGGACAAAGGGCATCTTGCCCTCCCAGACGTCTATTGCATGTTGTATCTAGTTTGTCAGTTGCTTACGATTACAGTTCACTGAAAGAATAGTTCTTTTTTCTAACCTTTCCTACTTATAAAGTCCAGGAGGTTTTAGAATACAGTTCAATGACATATATGCTGTTTGTTAACAATTTTTTCTCACTAATCTTATATGGCTTGGAAAGTTTTAAACTGGCTGTAGGGGGCGTTTACCCTCAGAAGCCAAGGAAAAATTTAAATATTAATTCCTGCCTCCCGAGCTAAGAGGAAAAGGAAACACCCATCTTGAAGATGCCCTTTGTCCCTCTGAGCAGAAGAAGCCTTCACGGTAAGTAGCCAAGGCTCTTTCTGTCAACAGAATACCTTAGCATCCACACCTTTATTTTTAAAGGGGCTTTACTGGTAAGCATCTTTTTTAGCACCTAATAACTGGGGTGGCAGTGCAGAAGGGGTTGCAGGTGCACAAGGATTTCCTTAGAGTGCCCTGGAGGGGATGCCCCCACAGATTTTCCAAACAGCTGGGGGGGGAGGGGGAATTGCCCTAAGAGAAGTTCTCAGGAAAAAAAATCTAAAGCATACATGTCCATTTAGATCAAAGTATTGATTACCTGTCTATTTCTACAGAGATATCCAACACCTGAGTTTGTAGTGATCACTGGAGAACTAATTTCCTTCCAATGCCTTTCAACGACCATATTTTTCTCTCACACATATGCAGGGTACAAGACTGTACAAGCATTCATGCCAATACACATCCCAAAAGAAACCAAGCGATACAGCTCTTTTTGTGGTAATATTTTTTTTGGGAATGGTTACTAAATTTTCCAAATTTTAATTTAAACTGTTTATGTCTTTTTTTAAAATTTTGAACCATTCCATATTCTCTCTTTATTGCAAAAAGACAACATGCATCTTAGAAATTCAGATTGTAATCAATAAAACAAACATTACATGTATGAATTTAAATGTATAAACAGTTAGAAATTCAACAATATCTCCTAATATACTATTACACGTTCACAATTTTGTAAAAACTATAATACAAGTTTACTATACATTGAGAGGAATTTAATATTCCTTTTCACATGATTTTGTTAAAAACCACTGAAGCGTCTCTATTGTATGTGGCCATATATTTTCAAACCAGTTTTCAAATGCTTTTTTTTAATATTTCAGGATTTATAAAACAAAAGAAAACAAAGGATTTCACACCAGAGAGCTTATACAGCAGTAATACAAGTAAGCTTTAGGAGGGGGATTCACTGACCAATTGACACTTGAATTCTTCTCATTTTCTATCAGCTCTATACACTCTTCAGTGGTCAGTAAAGCATAATTCTAGAATGGTAACATTTTATTTTAGATTGACTTAATAGTTCTGAGGTTACTGGGAAGATATATTTAACATTACAGTTTGTGAAGGTGGAAATTATTTTCACAGCAACCAAAAATAAAGCGTTACCCAAAGTTACCTTCCTAAAACATACAAATAGTGTCCAAATAAGTTCTAATACAGGGAGATCCATAGCTGTGTCAAAATGAAGGTCACTTTGAACTAGTTTTTGCCTTCTCCTCCGTATTAACTGAATTACCACTCCACTGCCCATCACTTACATTCCCAGTAACACAATATATGCTTTCAATACGTGAGTTCAGGGGCACAACTCATTTTTGTGCTTCTGGGCCAAGAAATCACATTTAAGATGTCACTAGAGGATTTATGTAAGCCAACATATCCTTAAAAAACCTCCTCATTAAACACCTTTCCCCTCGGCCCCTGTATTTCATACACAACTAAAAAAAAAGCCAACACTTATGAACAAGGACATTTGTCCTTTCTTGAACAGTGTGCTAACAAAATTTTAAAAACCATATGAAAAGGAATCCCATCCGGTCTGTGTCAAAGGCTACTGAAATTTCTCTTATAGCTTCACTTACTCCTTGTAGTCTTCCGGATACAAAAATACAAGAATTCTTATGGAAATCTAGATGCTGGTAGTTTTAGTACACAAAAAAGCAAAATATTTACAAAATTATACAGCTTTAAGAAAAACCCTGTACAAAATATATATATAGAAACCCTTTGTTCCCTCTATCATTTGTTTAAACTGTCCAGACCCCAAGCACTTTGCTGTGGTGGGACATTCAAACCATAAGCTGAGCCACAGACATTCCAAAGACATTACAGGCGACAGGAGAAGAGCAAGGTGTTGTATATTAGATGTGCAACTATCGTGCTTTTTTTTTTTTTAAAGAAAAAACTTCATTCACTGAGATTCAACTTTAGTAGGAATGTAGCAATTCAGAAAACAAAGACCTTCATGTAGAGGGGAAAAAATCTCTTTAAAATTATACTCTCCAGATTTCACTAGAACCTAAATTGATACTGGTTTGGCTTTTACAAACCACCACAAGAATAAAGAACCCAAATTGAGAGGAGGAAGAGAGAAAAAATATGCCTGACATTGGTTTGGCTTTTATAAACCACCACAAGAATAAAGAACCCAAATTGAGGGGGGGGGAAAACATATGCCTGACTACATGTAACGTCACTTCCAGAATTTGTTGATTCACTCTTAAGTAACAGAAGTAGTAAATTAAGTACCAGTTGTGTTATTACATTTTGAACATAAAAACTTCTGAAGGATGAAATTAATATTTTTTCCAATTTGCTTGCACCTATGTTTTAGTATCAGGAGACTTCATACAATGTTTGCTCCGCTTCTTCACATCTTAACGTTCAGAATGCAAGTAGCATTACATACCTCCTTACATAACATAGTGCTATTGTGTACAGAGTACAGTACAGAGGCACTAAGAATGAAGGGAAAAGACCCACTGGGTAAAACGTTTAGGTTTCAGGGCAACACAAGAGGTATGAATATATAGTGTTCTATTAACCTAGTCTCTCTCAGAATTAGCACAATGTACTGTTTGGTGCTTAAAAAAAATAAGATAAAATCAAATGCACAAAAAAAGGCATCTAAGTTAATCATCATCCTATCTGTCTCTCTTCAACGGCAGTTTTAACATCCAGTTTAATTACTCTGTAGAGAGTGCAGCAATATATCACACCCAAAGTGCTTCCTTAGAGCAAGGTTTGGCCTTTGAGGGCTAGAGGCAGTAACTTTCTTGGAATACCGCACAGATTTGGACTAAAAAAAAATTAAAAATAGCTAATTCAATCATTGAGTTAGGAGAACGAGTTCTAACGGCTGGGGAACATTTAAAAGTCTAAGCACATTTTCCAATATGGGTAGAGGGTGCCCTACACAAAAAACTGTTCAATGCAGTCTGTGCAGGATGCCTACTCTTGCTCCGCCAAAGTGAATGCGGAGTTCACGAAAACAGCGGCTGGTCAACCGAACCCAAAATTAATCAAACAAATTGAGTTAATTTCTGAGGATTAAATTGAGAAGAACTAAGATATTATGATAGGTCTCAGCAGTGCTCACAATGACTAGACAGAACACCACACCGTGGACTTGGGCTGGGCAGCCTTGCACTATAGTCTCTTCCACAATCACATTATGTGCAATTCTTGATGGCTTACAAACATGGAAGTGAAACTGATTTAAAGCTAAATAGCACATCACCAAATGAAGGAACTTGGCTGAATTATCAGATTCAAGGCAATGCTTATATATAAATGAATTTCACCCACATCTCTCATCTGAGACTTATTATTAAATAAAACCTGTAAAGGTAATTGACAACAGAATAATCCATATTTTAAAACAGAGTGGATGCAAGTTGGGCTCGAAAGGTTAAAGACGAAATGTATCAGAGGATCACAACCATCTTTAAAGTTCTGTATAAGCTTTGGGCCTTTGGCTGATCTAATGTAATGGCTACTTCTTTGCCAAGTTCATATATGAAACTCACTCTTGCTCTATTGTATATAAGAAAAGGAAAACAAAACAAAACAGATTTTTGGCTCATTCACTTCCTTTAAATAATCTTTAAAAGTTTTAGTTTGAACAGTTCTAAAACTATATGATTCAATTTCAAGTTTCATCTTCTCCAAGAACGAGATTCATCTTCATCTTCATCATCGTCGTCATCATCTTCAGGCAAAAATAAATCTGACGTTTCTGTCTCCTGGGTAAAGACGAAAGATAATGTGGTTTCAGAAAAAATGACACTATCTAGAGATACAGCAGACAAGAAGCAACATTTTGATCTAAACTAATCCCCCCAGTATATTTTAACATGACTAAAGCTGTTTTAAACACGTATCTCATTATCAAATCACACTTATTACAGTAATGAGCAGGTGACAAACAGAATTAGGCAATTGATTCTAAATGCTGTGAAGCAATCACACTTGTCCATCGAATGATCAGTGCTGTTAAGTTACTGAAAATAAGTAGCATGGTTTGTTTCTACAGTAAATAAGAGCCCTGCTGGATCAGACCAATGGCCCATCTTAGTCCAGCATTCTCTGTCACACAGTGGCCAACCAGTTGCCCTGGAAGTCCAACAAACAGAAGATATGAGGCAAAGAAACTCCTGACATTTTCTCCTAACAAACCGAGAAGTTTGCTGCCTCCGACTATGGTGGTTCCCTTTACTCCCCATGGCTAGTAGCTGTTCACAGACCTATCCCGCATGAATCTATGCTCATCGCGATTACTATGTCCCCCAATTGTGAACTCCACAATTTAATTACTCATTCAGTAAAAAAGCATTTCCTTTTGTTTGTCCTGAACTTATTACCTACCAACTTCACTGAGTGTTCCTGAGTTCTAGCATTATGGGAGAGGGAGAGAAAGCTCGCCATCCACTTTCTCTAGCCCACGCATAGTTTGATAAACCTCCCCTATCACATAGCTGTATTTTAAGATGATCCAGGATCGTTACCAGCTTTGTTGAGGTTGACATCCTACATCAGCAGCTGCCTCATAGATTGTTATTTTGGCCCAAACACACATCATGTACTCTAGTTTGTTTTCAAACTAGGAGAGATCTCCTGCAGGAGCAAATGGAACTACCACTTGCAAGCATGATGGTGGTGTCTGCAATTTCTGTCAACTTCCCACTTGAGAAACACTCCCACCACCCATGCAGCATCCCTGTGCTGTTTGTGAGTACCCAGACCTCTAGGAGAAGCTTTGCAAGTAAAACAGGGACTGCAGAAGAGAGACAGGAAAGATCCATTACATTAACAGAGTTTCATTTTAGTTTTCTTATACCTATCCATAAGAGAGATCAACAGATAGGCTGTCATACTGTTCCCCAATTATTATAAGGTTACTAGCTAGTAGGAAGGTAGAATTAACTTTATATTAAGCTAAATCCTACTGTAAACACTTTCACTGAAGAATTATTTCATTGCTCAGGAACTGTTGGTGGTTATTTTGGCACAAGTGATACTTATTTTTGTACCTGGTAAAGTGGAATGGGAATATGCATACAAGATTGAAGCATGGGGATTTCATTAACTTTGTATGCAAGAGTGAGAATAACTCTGGATTGCATGATGCCCTATGCTTCTTGCCTCCCACTGCTAGGAATTCCTGAATATATAAAGTGACCTGCGATGCACATTCCACAAATACACCTGTGCGTTAATTGGATGTTTGGCTATATGAAGTCATGCAGGTGACTTCAGACCAAAAGACTCAAGTTTGCTTTTAGTTTCAGAAGTGAGAATTTCGTAAATCAGGCCAGAAAAGATAGTTAGCATTATTCAACTATTTTAACAAAGAGTTAAACAAGAGCTAAATTTTCTATTAATCCTGCTGAATTTATATTAGATGTATTTAGTGCTGCAATATAGAGAACTGAACCAGTCCACGAGCTTTCTTAAATGGGTATACTCCAGTCCAGAAACAATGACAAACTACTCCAGTAAATTATTCCAGTACCTCTTCCTTAGGCTCCTCCTCCTCAGTTTCAGCAGATACAGAGGGTACCTTGGGTTTGTGCCATGATATCTGAAGTTGTCGGTCTTTGAATTTTAATCCTTGGTTGGCAGCCTAAAGTAGGATATTTCAGAAAATGACAGTTATGCATGTAATATAGTGAGAAAAATCAGTGACAACATACCATTTGTTTGAGCACCAAAAGAAGCTCCAAATACTATTCTTCACCCGAAGCCTTTATAACATTTGTCACCTGCACACTTTTTTTCTGAATTACTGAGTGCATTGTTATTCATTTGCTGAATTACAAATTTGAATCAGCTTGGAAACGGACTGCAACCATACAAGTTAAACACCTAATGTTTTAAAAATCTTTGTGTTGAAGCCAAACAGGAAAACTACTTATGTTAACCATGAAGCATCCAATAACGTCTATCAACTGACAGTAACTTAACCACTTTTCAGTATGATGAATATTTAGCTTAAATATTGAGCCAGCACCATCTCTTCAGAATTAGAGGAATATTAACTGACTAGCCCTGCCTGCTCAGAGCAAGTGAGAAGATTAACCCATGCTGTAGAACACCTTCCACCAATGGAACATGCAGACTACTCATATCATGCTACTTACAATTTCAGCTTCAGAGCGGGATTTGAACGTCAGAACAACACTTAAAGGAGAGTCCTCCTCGTGAAGGCCTTCAATATCTCCAAATTTCTGTGAGACACATCATATTAATAAGGACCATGCATGTTTTACAGTGCAGCACACTAATATACCATAATAAAAGGTAATATGAGTCACTGAAGATTGTTTTGATGGAAAAGAATGTGCACAAGGGAAAGACGTAATGAAAGAGAAAAATGTCACAGGTGTACTGTACTAGTAAAAGCTAAATCCTAGAAGTATGGAGAGTTTCTGGATTTTCATCTGAAAATTGATTTGTGTATTAAGTATACCAATACTATGTTAATTCAAGAAACTATTCAGTGGCTTCCTGGTCACTTGGCCATTAAGATATTCCTTAAAACAAAAGGCTAATTTGTACAGTGAGCCAAAATGGTACTTATGACGTGACAAATTTATTTCACCCCAGCTTGCCTCTATAATGCTCATCATTCAAAGCCATGGTCATGAACACTGCTGCTATTTGACTGGAACACAAAATGAAGACTATATTATCATCTCATATGTCTTCACAGGATTGTGTGGAATGTATGCTTCTCAGCTCTCACTGAACTCCTAAACTGACTTTTATATTTCCAGGTTTAGACAGCAGTTTGCAAGATTGGTGTCAAGAGTTATTTAATGGGAAAGTGCTTCCAGCACTCATGTGCTATGCTGAATATATCAAGTACTGAAAGACTAGTTAAGAGTTCACTACAGACAGGTGCTGCAGGGGAAGCAAAAGATCTGGCATCCCTATTCAGAACTCCTGCCCTTAAAACGTCTGTCCTAAAAAGTACCTGAATTGTCAAGCAAAAAGCCCAGATCAATGACATAACCAAGACTGCCTCCACACACATCTTTTCCCAGCCCAGAGACTTTCATTCTATTTCATATTTGGGTATATACCCAGAATCCAGACACACCTCTTTCAAACCCTTTTGGTCAATTAGATAACATACCTAACAGCCTACCCGGTCCCCTCCCCTCTTTCCAAGCTGAGAAAAACAATAATATTTAACCCAATCCACTAGTACTGTAACTGGGACCAGAATCTGTTCTCAATGTGCGCTTCTGATGGGCTTCAAACCACCTAAATTCCTTTTGGCTATGACAGAACATTGATCCTGCGATTTCCCTCTGAATTGCTTCCTGCACATGTGAATCCCAGCATGAAGAAGCAGACCTTTGCCTGACCTCCATGAATAAGTAGCTATAGCCAGTTCTGCCTTCACTCTTGCTTTCTCTTTTAGCTTCCCTCTGGAGTTTGTTGCACAGTATGTGTGGATTTTTGGAATACTTGGTTCATTTTAGTGGTAGTGCATATTACATGGAACACCTAATATGGTTTTGACTGCTTGAGTCTGTTAACTATCCAGTGCTGATATCTGTATTATTCCCCTCACTAATGTTATTTGCTTTCACTTTATCGTGATTCTCAGTACTCCTTTTAAATGTGTAGATACATTTCACCATTTTGTCAACAGATTCCTTACAGTCATTTGTGTAGGTCAAAGTAGGGACGTTCCTTTAAGTTGGGTGTAGAACTTAAACAGTAACTCCTGGCATGGAAGTGAGAGGTGGTGGTGGAAGGAGTTTTTTCTTCCTTATGTCTGGGATACTTTTTGTGTGGATTTCTGTTGAACTGTAGAGTGGGCTACATTCACCTTGACCTGTGTTTAGCATACACTTGTCTTCCTGATCACATGTGATGACATAAGTATTTGACCATGGACCTTTACTTGGCGTAGTGGTGGTTTGAGAACTGCCTTTGTGCAAGTGGAGACCTTTCCAAAATTATGTAGAATAATATTACTTTCATGTACAAAAAGAGGAATTCCCCCTCCCCACATACACATCAATAATTTCTGATGCACATTCATGGGCTGAGCAAGGGGATGCTTCTCAGCTGGCCAGCATCAAGAGATTTCCTTACAAACATATCCATTTGTGGGTTACCAACCAGAACACTGGAGTGGAAGGCCCTCTTTCCCCCAAAAGGTGGTCCTGCATCCTCCTCTTCGATGAACACAAAACCAAGCGGCAGTTGTGACTGTGACAACCCCTGCCTCCTGACTGCTCAGCTTGTTTAAGAGGAGAGTTCCTTCCTGCTTGTGTGTAAGGAAAGAAAGAAGCTCTCTCTAGGGCACTGATTCTCAAAATGTGGGGACAACGTCCCAAAAGTGGGTCACAACTTTTCACTAGTGAGCTTGATACCTAAAAGCTCCAGCCCTGGAGATGGCACCCATAACAGAGACTCACTGAACTGTTTGAAACATTGTTGCCTGCACCTTAATAGCCTGCTGCTCTGGGCTAGCTCTCCCCAGCTTTGTACAACCAGACTTTCCAGGACAAGAGGCCGGATCACCTGCAGAACCTGCAAAAGAATTGCCATGATCCCTGATTGCCTCTTGATCCAAAAGCCTGAGCCAAAGAGAAGCCATTATTGCAAGGCGAGAGCATCACGTAGCCCTTCTCTGCATATCCCCCCCCCTCTCTTCCTGTATCTTGTGGGAAAAACCTCAGCTATCTACATTAAAGGATTCCCCCTGCCGCCTCCCTGGAATGTGAAGTTTTACAACCTCCGATTTGGTCAAACGTGAAGGACCATCTCAGGATGTATAAATCAAGGATGCCAGCTTAGGAAACAAATTGCCACCTCACCCTATCTCTGACCCTGAAATCTTTTTAATCTCTTTTTGTTGTTGGAAGGAGCCATCTGGAGAATCTCACTCCCCCCCCACCCCCAGAAAAGGGTATATTTTGCCCTACCCAACAAGGCTCAGTGCAGATCTTCCCCCTTCACTCTGCCATGTCTCCCTCGTGTGTTAAGTTCCATACACCCCTCCCTCCCCCCCCACTGTATTCTGTCTACCTCTATGCCACGGATTTTGGAACATCTCCACTTCTAGAGATTGGTAAAGTATCCTAATTAATAACTCCCTCAATATCTCTTACTTACCTCCTTTATCTTTATTCCTATTTTCTTGTACGTGTGTTATTTGTAACATTGAATGAATGAATATATATATATAAACCTTTTAATTTGGAATTCCTGAGTCTGTCTTTATTTGGGGAGTCACTGAGAAAAAACCCTCGTAGACATAGGGCGATCCTGGCTTAATAAATACATAGTTACCGATTGCTCGAGCTAATTCCCCATCCAAAGAGCAATTTTGGTAACAGTTTATTGGTGGAGAATGCGGGCAGCCCCTGCACTTGTGAATGCCTTGTGAAGTCGACGCACAAGCATTTCCATGGCAGACGTAAGGGGAAGTCTCGGTGACTCTCTGAATCTTGACTGAATGCATCACCTGAACAAAATTGTCATATTAAAAGAACAGAGTGTGTGTGTAAACTGTGTGTTTGGCTCTAGAGAGCACTATCTTGTGGGTTGGCTTCCCTCCCCATCTGGAAAACTCTCTGTAGGGGAGCCCTTTTGAAATTCTTTGTGTAACCAGTCCCTCTCTTCTTGAGATTTCTCTGTGGTGTGCTTACTTTCCAGCCACCACCAGAGCTGAGTAACTGAATATTTTTGCGAAACTGAATCTTTTTGTGAACCTGATTGTGAACCTGAATCTTTTTTGTGAACCTGAATTTTTTTTGAGTAACTGCATATTTGAATATTGAGTACCTGAAAACTTGCGATCTGGACGCAGATCATAGCCGGGGTGAGCTCAAGCCCCCCCCCCCAAACAGGAGCGACGGCACTGGCTGTCTGCTACTGAGTGAAACTGAAAGATTGGCCGGGAGCGAGGTGCCCCCCCAATCCAAGAGCAACTGCAAAGTCTGAACCCCAGGAGCGACGGCACTGGCTGTCTGCTACTGAGTAATTGATAGGATGGGCTCGAGAGCGAGGTGCGTCGAGGCCCCAATCCAAGAGCATTGGAAAGTCTGGAGTGGAATGCACAGAATTTCCAATAGAGAACCCTGGAGGGGAGTATCCCCTTGAAACAATATGGGTTGTGTAGTCTGGCTGCAGCAGACTGCACTAGCCTGCCTTAAGCAATGGACCCTGGGTTAAAACCACCCCCAGAGCAATAAAAGAGTGCTTGCAAAAATATCTAATTAGAAATTGTAGCAATTATAGCTCAACTTGAATCCCTGAACTTTTCTTCCACGCTGGGCTGCACCCCCACAGCCAGTGATTAATAATCCAAGGAGCCCGGATCGACTCAAACCCCTCCCTTGATGTGGACTATGGAACGTTTTCCCCCGCCACCCTGAAATACCCACAGGTGGCGTTTCAATCCCAAGAGTGCAGATCAGGCTCAAACCCATTCCCCTGGTTCTCTACTGAGAAACGGATTTCTTTTGCCTCACCAGGATCAGCCAGAGCGATCCACCCTTTCCCCCAGAGCTATAGTTTTCATCATGGCAGGAAAATTGAACAGTGACCCCAGCCTAAGCAAACTAAAGAGATGGCTGCCAAAATTAAGTCATGGTGATCCTTCAAGGCACAATATTGGCAAACGCGACCCTGTTGGATCCCAGGCAACTAATACTGGACTAATGAAGGATAGGAGTGATTTGTCCCACGCTCTCCTTGAAACACAGAAGGAATTAAATCAAGGGAAAGGAGCAATGAAAGCTGCCTTGAGCAGGATCACCTCACTTCAGCAAGAACTAGACCATTCTAGGGCCACAATCCAGTATTTACAAGAGCAAATCATGGCCCAAGACAAGAGCAGAAACTCTGCTGCCCCTTCCCAAATGAGGGAACAGCAGAAGATCCCATGGGATTGTAGCAAGGCAAAACTGCCTCTGCTCATTCCCTCGAGTGACAAAGGGGAACTATCGGCTTCCTCCCCCGCGGAGGAAAGCTAGCTATAAACGCAGCGACCTGCCTACCCCCGCCTTGGGAGAGGCAAGACACGAAGGAAAATTGCAGTAACTTCATAATCAAAATCCAACATTGTGATTTGGTTCAATACGAAGGAAAAATGCCGTTTCAAGCCTCTGTCTGAAAATTACCATGCAATGTGCATCTCCCCCCCCCTTTTCCATCTCTTGATCCTATGGGCTTTTCCCATGCAATGTGCATCTCTTCTTGCCATGCAATCTGCCCCACCTCTTTCCCCCTTTTGAGTGAATGTGTGTGTGCGCGCATCCCCACCCCCCTCTCTCTTTTCTAAACTTCATTCTGTACTATTCCTAGTCAACTGAACGAACATGCAAAAAGCCTCCTCAGTGCAGGAAGGGAAATGGTTAAAGAAGTGTGTGCCTAGTTTTAACTATGTAATGAAAGAATTAAAATCTCTGCAACTCAATGTTAAGATGTATAGCCTCTTCGGCAACGAAAGAGTTAACAAGTCAAGCTGTATTGCCATGGGGGAGCGGATCTTGAGGGAAGATCCCTGTGCAGCTCTCTCACTGTTCTTTAAATTATAGCAGAGCCTCCCTGGCTCAGGGAAGTGTGTCTGAACCATAAAGAGTACCAAATAACTTGTTTTCCTTTGCAGGAAACAATGACATGTCTCTGTGTATCTCTCATCACCCTGTGATGGTTTTAAGTAAAGATTTTTACCGGGGCTTGTTTCTTGAGAAAGGTATGGCCAGCCTTTCCCAAGAATATCATCAACCCCCGTCCACCTCTCCAAAATAAAGGCAGTTTTCGCACAATTTGGCAAAGAGGAAAATGAAGTGAAATTACATGTGTGTATATGCCCCCCCCTTGTCTGCTTCATATTGAAACTTGTATGTGTGTGTGTGTGTGTGTGTGTGTGTCGACCCCACGGTACCAGGGGAAGGCACTGGAAAGAGATATTTTGTGAGTGTATTGAATGAAGTGAATATGGAGTGTCTATTTCATTGCGCAATGAAAGCCTTTTTTAAAATTTTCTTTTATGTGAATATATGTGTGGACCGGGGTACTGTATAAAATGTGATGTGTTCTCCAGCCAGTTAGGAATATGTGACCCAGTGAAGAGTCTGTGTGAGTGCATCAGAGCAAAGGTTTCCTTGTTTGTTTGTTTTTACCCTATGGAATGAATGAGGGAAGGGACAGCTTAGTACGCTTTGCTTCCCCCCCCCCCCTTTCAGCTCCTCACTCGATATTTTCTGGGTCTTGTAGTCATTTATTGTGGTGGAAAAAGGAATGGTAAAAGTATGTAGAAAGACAGGATTTTTATAGAAAGTGATGGTTGATGGCATGGCATCTACTGTGAGGCTGCTACTCATAACAGATGCCTGTTAAGGTGTGTTTTCGTAAATGGAAGGTTTTGAAGGTATGGAAATGAAAGGATTTGACAGAGGTGTCTATGTGTTTCAGAGGGGCTGCACTGAACTGATGCAGCAGTAAAAGGAAACTTTCCCCACAAAATAATGGTCACAGCCCAAGATTGTAATATTATATGTAAACAATGGTCTTGCCCATCCCAAGATTGTATTGTTATTTGTATGTATAAAACGCTTAAAGGCAGTCCTGTCCCATTTAAATCAATGTTCAGGACTTGCATTGTACTTTTCCAAGCAGCACTTTGCACATGCCCAAGTGCTGCCACAAAGCCCCATTTATACTCCTTTCATCTGATTGCATCAGAAGAAAGGAAGTGGGGAGAGAAGGACACCCGGTCCAGTCCGGTCCATTTTTGTTTTTTTTTATCTGAAAACTTTTAAAGGAAAGGGAGATATGACCCACTTTTTATTTCTTTTGGACTTTGAATTTGAGGGATTTTTTTTTTTGAAGTTCCTGAACAATACCTGATCATTTGCAATGGATCCATTTTAATCATTGTGCCTTCTAAGAATCCAGCCTAAGTTTGTGATTTAGTTTATATGATTTTGGCCTTCTTCCATTTTTTTTTGAATTTTATTTTTGAGGAGTTTTAAATGCTTCAACCTAGCTCTTTCATTCCCCTTGCGGAGTACCAATGAATATGGCTATCAGAGATATGAAAGGGGGGAGCCCCCCCCCCACTTGAAGGATCTCTTCCCCCCCCCCTTCTTCTTGAAATGAAGATTGCCTGGTATTCATTAACAATCTTGCCTCCTGTTTTCCCTCCCTCCTGAAAGCCATGCCAACCAGCCAGGAAACCGGGAAGAGAGGCAACGCACTACCAACTTTTGTTTTGTTTTGTGTGCAGTGTTTTAACTTTCTCTCCACCTTAATGAGTTTTTTTTTCTGTTTTGCGTCAAGGAGCAGCTGTCCTTGGAGTGATCCTCCAACCACTAATGTGTATAAGTTCTATCCCTAAATATACAGGTCTCTGCTATCAGTCACTGGTGGAACTCCCTGCTGCGTGCTCCCCCCCATAGTCACCTCCCAGGCAGGAGACTCTTGATCTGAAGCAATGCTACTTCAGCCCACCTGCGGGGAGAAAGGAGGAGAGTCAACAAGGAGCTTGTTGTAGGGGCATACTTAGGAAATGAATCCCTGTCTCGAAACAAACATGCTATTGGGTATATATGAGTCATTCAGTCCCAGGTTACTATGATGTATGTATTAATGCAAGGATGGGATTGGTTCAGATGGGACCCTGCGCTGACATTTGAAACCCAGGGCTCCCCCTTGTGCCAACCTCCCATGTAAGGAACACACACACCCCCAACCAAAACATTGGGTATCCAGACAACTGCCAACTACCGCTTCCACTAGCAATGTTCTTGCACTGTCCTTTCTCACAAGGACTCATTAACAAATTGACTTAACCCTTTCCAGTACTTATAGTCCTATGATTTCTTGTTATTTTGTAGGCACAGATGCTTAGGTTTCCCTGCAAACAGCCATGCTGATAGCTTTAGTATACTAATCCAGATAGCACTGGTATCCTACATCCATTACTTGTCTGTACCTGCTTCACCTTCCAAGGTTTTATATTAGTTCAATGCCTAGACTTAATGATTTAGTAATGTTTACAAACTTGCCAAGTTTTATGTATGTTAGCATTAGGATTTTTCTGAAACAGTTGATTGCCCAAGATGGAAAGATTAAGATAACAACCTATCTCAGCCACTGCATTGACAGAATAGATTTTAGATATTTATATGTGTAGTCTCTTTTATTGGGTTTAAACATGAATGTTATGATTTGATCCCATTGGATATATATGTGTGTGCAAGCTGCCATTCTTCCTTTACCTATGCTTTCACACATCTATGAGTTTTTGGTAGATGGATGCAAAAATGGCCCAGCAAAACGATAGTCACCTACCAGGCTACACGGCTCTCCTAAAAGCAATATAGAGACCTGTGTAACCCCTAGGCTTGCTCTTAAGTTTTTATTATTTTCTATTTTTGACTTTCCAAGGTGGGGACAACATTTGGCATCCCCTAGACAAAAATTAAAGGGAGGGACTGAGGGACCCCCCTTCCCCCCTCTAAAAAGGTCCTGCCCTTGGACAGTCAATCTCTTTTTGCACCTGAAAATGTGTTTTTGCTTCTTCATGTGTCAATCCCCTGACACCTGCTTTTGCCCTGAAAACCAGTAAGGCACCCATCATGCTCCACCATTTGAAGATCTGCATGTGCCAGGCCCTCTGGGGCACGTGATTTTGCACCAATTTCTCTTTTATATAAGGATATAAATGTGTATGAGAAGGCTCGCTTTTGTGTTAGCCTTGCAGCCCGCTCTATTTCCAGCTCACTGTGAACCAATTAACCCCTTCCACAGTCTTCCGGGTATACATCCAAGCAAGAAGCATGAACAGCCGTAAAAGAGCTGTAATTTATGGAATTGTTTCAGCAATGTTATTATTATTATTTTTTGTAACCAAAAAGTGAAAGTGATACCGAGCCTCTAAGCACCTGGAGCCCTGCAAGCGTCTCTATCATCAGCCTGTAGCGAAGACCTAGTTAAGCTAATTAACCCTCTCCTTGCTATAGATATGAGCTCACGAAGTGCTCTAAGGGGGGTGCTTTCCTATTTCCTACATTTTAACTTAATTGCGATGCCAGCGGAAACTTTCCTTTCCTACTAACTGTAACCTTGTAAAGAAGACTGACAGTTTTTTTCTCTGCAAACTGCAACATCCAGAGTTTTTTCTGTACAGTTTTCTATGTATTGTAAATAGCAGATAGCCAATTTAGTTACTCTCTCTCCTTCTTGTTATCTTTAAACTAGTTAGAAAATCAACAAGTGTAAATAATTGTACATATATATCTATACCTCCTAGCACATCTCTATTCAATGTATCTACTTCTCACGAGTAGTAACAGCAAAACCAATATAGCACCCAGGTGTTTCCAATTCCCATGGCTGTCACCTTTTTAATCTGGCCCGTTTTTAGCTTAGATTGCAAAATGGCTCATACACTTCCCTTTGATTTATACATCTCCTGGGTCTCCAATCAACACTACAAGCAAGTTCCAGCGACTCCAAGTTCCTGTGTTCCAGTCCGTTCCTGTTTCTAACCCGCTGCCTGCTGTTTCCAGCATTCCTGCTTCAGAGCTCCTGTTATCCTGCCTCCAGCAGTTCCTAAGATCCAGTTTTTGTGGTGGCACCGTCACAAAGTTCTGGAGCCACCAAAGGGGGGAATTGATACCTAAAAGCTCCAGCCCTGGAGATGGCACCCATAACAGAGACTCACTGAACTGTTTGAAACATTGTTGCCTGCACCTTAATAGCCTGCTGCTCTGGGCTAGCTCTCCCCAGCTTTGTACAACCAGACTTTCCAGGACAAGAGGCCGGATCACCTGCAGAACCTGCAAAAGAATTGCCATGATCCCTGATTGCCTCTTGATCCAAAAGCCTGAGCCAAAGAGAAGCCATTATTGCAAGGCGAGAGCATCACGTAGCCCTTCTCTGCATATCCCCCCCCCTCTCTTCCTGTATCTTGTGGGAAAAACCTCAGCTATCTACATTAAAGGATTCCCCCTGCCGCCTCCCTGGAATGTGAAGTTTTACAACCTCCGATTTGGTCAAACGTGAAGGACCATCTCAGGATGTATAAATCAAGGATGCCAGCTTAGGAAACAAATTGCCACCTCACCCTATCTCTGACCCTGAAATCTTTTTAATCTCTTTTTGTTGTTGGAAGGAGCCATCTGGAGAATCTCACTCCCCCCCCACCCCCAGAAAAGGGTATATTTTGCCCTACCCAACAAGGCTCAGTGCAGATCTTCCCCCTTCACTCTGCCATGTCTCCCTCGTGTGTTAAGTTCCATACACCCCTCCCTCCCCCCCCACTGTATTCTGTCTACCTCTATGCCACGGATTTTGGAACATCTCCACTTCTAGAGATTGGTAAAGTATCCTAATTAATAACTCCCTCAATATCTCTTACTTACCTCCTTTATCTTTATTCCTATTTTCTTGTACGTGTGTTATTTGTAACATTGAATGAATGAATATATATATATAAACCTTTTAATTTGGAATTCCTGAGTCTGTCTTTATTTGGGGAGTCACTGAGAAAAAACCCTCGTAGACATAGGGCGATCCTGGCTTAATAAATACATAGTTACCGATTGCTCGAGCTAATTCCCCATCCAAAGAGCAATTTTGGTAACAAGCTGCAATGCCAGGGGGAAGGAAGAGAAGAGGTGAGACAGAAGAGGAGGCTTTCCGATAATGGCAAATTGAGGACTGCCTTAGCATAATGTGCAAAATAGCCATGAAGCACAGGCTGTTGCCCAATAACGCTAATAGTAATTTATTAAGTGCTAATATATGTGAAGTATTCCTGCATTTTATGTTGAGGTGGGGCAAAGTAACATGTTCTACTTTGTGACCCTCTGCAAGCATGTTCTCTGGATAGGCAGCATTCACATTTTCCAAGTAATTAAATTAGAGTGGAGTTACTTTGCATGTCAGTCCCAAAAAAGTACAGTGGCATATATGCAACCAAGGATTCTTAGGAAGAAGGGGTGGCAATATTCTGACGACTTTGCCCCTAAGGGTTCACTGACACCCAGGGAACAAAATCTGAGGACTTGAGTGGGCTATGGCAGGAGGTAGCAGCAAGAAAGCCCCACAGATCTTTTGGATACACACCTGTACATTGAAAAATGGGTCCAACTTCAGAAAGGTTGCGAACCACTACTCTAGTGTAAAAACAGAGTCAGTCTCACTTGAGTGGTAAAAAGTCACTCCAGAGTGATTCCAAGCTTGAGAAGTGTCTTTTCAATCTATGACAGCCCTAATGAACCATTTTAGAGAAATATGATTGAAAATATGTTTGGATAAGAAAATCATAGATCAGGGAAGGATAACCAACTGGAAGCTACGGATAGCTACTATTTAGAATGGCTAATTTGCCACTGAGTGCGCAGAGAGACACAGGATGCAATCCCATCACTACTTCCATTTAAAAGAGCAGACTAAATTCATACAGAACTAGCCAGTCACCAACACAACCAAAAGGGATGGTGTTCATTTTTATAGCAGATACGCCTTTATACAGACAGTAGACAGGTTAGATTAAATCTTAGTCACAAATAGCTAACTTACTGCGAAATGCTGCAATAACTCGTCTTTTTCCTCTTCCACAAAGCCCCTGATAGTTAGTGCTTTGGGACGATGATCTACCACCATATGGTTCACTGTTCCTCTCCCTCTTCCTCCACGGCCTCGTCCTCGTCCTCTATTTTGAGCAGACATTCCTTTTCCACGACCAACAGGCAAGATACCTAAACGGGCAGCCTACAGGAGAAAGGAATTGTCTTCAGCTTTTGTAAACATTGTGTTTTGTACTGTTTACTACACGTAATGGGCTTGTACCTTCGAGATCCATGAGTGGAACAGAGGTTGTGATGTGGGGCTTATGGAATGGGAGTTCTCTGTTCCCCCTTCCTACTGCACTGAGCCCTCCCCCTTTATTCCTAAGGGTCAGGAGACCTTCATGAACAGCTTAGGGGGTAGACCAGGGTTTGCAAATGTGTGTGTGTGGGGAAATTAGTAGAAATCTCCCCCCAATGGTAATGCCTGTCTGCCACTGGAACCAAGCCACATGATGCAAGCCGATATTATTATAATAGAGCAGATAATGTCGCAAATTCACCTCCACCTGTAACTGGTTGAGCTTTTTCCTTAACTCTGTTGTATCTTCTCCTGAAGACAGCCTCTTGTGATAGTCTAGTTCTGCATCCAAAAGTTCCTTTTGTGCCTTGAAATGCAAGAAAAGATTAATGAAATATATTTGCACTTTGTTTCTGTTTTCTTTCAGTAGTGGTTTTGATACAGGTCCTTTTGGAATAGTTTCTCACCCCCAACCTACCTCAGTGCTCACAGAGTGCATTTTAAAAAAGAGGGGCAAGAGAAGAAAATGACACACACTAATTTCACAGCACTGATACTGAGTGTAAGCAATGCTGATTCAGACCACATGACCTCTGGAGGTGCCTTGTGGAACTACAGCTTTTTGTTAGAAAGCCAAGGATCTCAGTGTTTAATTTTTAAGGAATTTAAAAGGTACTCATGGTTGCAGGAACATGTTTGAATAAAATGGTAAAATATTCTACAAGGATGAAATAAGATGGATAGGACTTTTTTTTAAAGTGCAATTTCACTGTATTTTAAAAAATCCATTCATTTTTATGGAGAACCAATTCAGGATAAACATATCCTTTAGTTAAGTGCAACAAGTTGATCACTATGTTAAAAGAAATGACATTATGAAATATGCAGGTCTACTTTCTGGAGCATGCCAGATTTCCAGCACTGGTCTTCATGCTGAGTCCAGTGCTATGATGTAATCCAAGTTTTATAGGAGAGCAGATTAAAATGATAATTCCTAATCTTAGGCTGCTGCACTAACAACGAACAAGAACTGTACAAGGTGGATTAATTAAAAACATTATTTACATTAATTAACATTCATAAGGTCAATGTATTTTTTATGGATAACTTTGACCCAAAATTAATTAATATTAAGCATTTCTTTCTTGACTTTCTCTGCAAGTGGTCTCAAGATGGTAAAACCAACCCGCTGGGTACCTACACTAGGGGTGAGCACCAATTTTTTCGGATTTGGTTTAATAGACCTGAAAATTTGCAAAAAATCTGGAAAAAGCCAAATACTTATTTTGGCCTTTCTCAGAAAATTGAAAAAGTTTGGGTTAATATACCTGAACCCAAAAAACACGTGGCACAGAGCTGAAGGCTGGGCTCAGAGCGAGCCCAGCCTTCAATTTTGCATCCCTGCCACCTTTCAACTCAACATGGAGTTTGGAAGCAGTGGCAGACCCAGCCTGCAGGTAAATGAGGGAGGAGGAGAGGGAGAGTGTTCAAAAATGGCGGCAGGGCCAAAATTTGGCATTATTCGAGATCAGCTTTTTAAGCTCCCTTTTATTGCTACCATTTTTTTCAATATGACCCCCACAAATGTATTTTTCAGGGTTTTTTCTCCCAGTTCGGCGTTATCCAATGCACGCCCCTAATCTGCACTATAGAAATACTGAAATAAAGTGCTTTACTGTATTTTTGCAAGTGAAGAGTTTTGAATTAGCTCTCCAGGCAAACAAGCTAAAAACAAATGGCACACTTATCTTTACAATCTATATCTTCACACTTAGAACCTATCTCCTTGGTTTAAAACCAAGGATATGCCTTGTACTCTGCACTATCTGGGTGGTTCACATATGCCCACCAGTGAAAGAAAACATCTATCCTCAGATCCAGATAGTCAATTTAAAAAAATGTGGTGAATGATTTTGCTACTGATTTCGCTTCACATACCCATTGTATGGATCACACTGGGTGGCAATGCAAAAGGGCTCTGGCAGATTGCGGATGTTTGTTGCATTCCCCTCCGGCACTCCTTTCCAACCCCAGACATGCTGATTTCCACACAGGTCAGGGGGCTGATGTGAGGATGAAGGGGATGCAACTGTCCCTGTTCCGTCAGAGCTGGATTTGGTAGAAAAGGAAGTGATTTCCCCCCTTCACCCTCCTCAAAGCTCCATGTAGGGCCATGGCCATGAGAATGAGCAATCCTTAAAACAGGTCTACTGAGGGGGAGGGGGGAATGGGACACATGGCCACACTCCTTCCACTGGTGATTTCAGCAGATATAACCCAATATCTTCCTTAACTAAAATTATTAGAGTCACCTCAGTTTTAGACTTCAGTTTTGATGTCGTAGAAGCTGAAGATGAAGTTTTTAATTCATCTTTCAACTGAGAGATTTTTCCTGTTAGCTCCTTCAGTGTCTTCATGGTCTCTGCTCTCTCCTCTGGTTTCATGGCTTTATTCTTTTCTAGCCTGGATATCAACATCTATGTGAATGAAAATAAGAAGACCATGTTAGATTAAGTTAAACTTCATCCAAGTCAGCCATTAAAGGCTTAAAATGTTATGTACTGTACCTTCTGAAAAACAAACATGATACACATTAATGGGATAAAATACAAGCTTACCTTTTGACATTCTATTTGCTTCTCTAGCATTTCTTGCTTTTTCTTCCTCATATCTTGTTGCAGCTTCATTGCCTCCTAACAAAGAAGAAAATGCCAGTGAAATAAATAAGCATGCTCTAATTAATGTAAATAGAAAACCAATTTATCAGTTTATTTTTCTTAGATGATTCTGCAAACATTGTCAATTTGAGGTGGGGGGGAACATACCAAACGAAACGTAACTGTCCAGTGGAGACCACAATTACGGTACTATAAATTGTGTCAGAAACAATGTGTGTAATTGGCAACATAAGGCTCAGATCTCAGCTATGGTTCCTAAAATGCCGTTGCTTCCCTGTCCTGTGCATGAAGTCAAACAAATTTTAAATAAATACCTAGGCTCACAGTCAGCATAACACGGTTTTCAGTACCTCTCACCCACCTCCAATCAGGCAAGTAACAAAATAGCGGAAAAAAACCCTTGTTTTCACAAAAGGAAGTCAATTCAGAAATGCACTGCTGAAGAGCCCCTTATATGCAAAGTTCATCTATTTGCTGATGGGAAGAAATAATCCAATATGATGAAACTGATTTGTGTTCCAGAAGACCTTTCATAAGGCGGCAGACTCATCATACTTATGCCAAAACATTGTCAGTTTCAAGGTGAAGCCTGAAACAAACCTTTCTCATATGAACTCTTGGGAACTTGCCCATCTGCTGAACATGGGCTTTGATGACTATGCAAACTAGATTTCAGTAAAAGGTGCACTCCATTTCCAACTATGGGCAGCACTAGTCAGATAATGTGCGAAGTAAAGGGTTGGAGTCTTACAGCACCAGTGGGAGATGCAAGAAGATTTCTTCCATCTTCCCCTTACCTCATCAGCCTCACCTGTTTGCTGCAAAAAGGTGATACTGAGGGTTGGAGGACCTGCATGGATGAAAAGCTATGCCATACAAGATGCTTTACTGAGGAGGGAAAGTGGGCAAAATCACCCCTTTTGCCTCCTCCATCAGCAGTCTTGAAGCACCACAGCTCAAACTGAACAGCAATTTTACTAGCTTTCTGCTTCTAACTGCAGGTATCCATGTGGCATGGCTTTTCATTAATGTGGATCCTCAAGCCCTCTAAGATCACATTTTCAAAGCTCACAAAAGGGGTGGTGAAATCCACTTCCAATGGCAGCATTTGCTGGCACCCCATGGAACACAACCTGTTGTATCAAATACAGCACAAATAGCAAGCATGTTAACAGTTACCTGTTTCTTTTTCAGAACTTCTTGGACATCATGGGATTTATTTCCTGTACTAGACTTCATGGATGTCTTTAAGTTAGAGGAACTGTAAACCATCTTTGTGTGGGTAGTAGATGTTGGAAACATCTGAAAATAGTAATTTAGGATAATACATATATAATGCCATGATGAGGCTTTTGCAAGTACCTAGCTATCCTGTATAAAAAACAGTATTTTAAAAGATGAAATCACACTGCAAAATTCTCCAGTATTTTTTAGGTTGTGTGGGGATTGTTTTTTTTTTTAACTAGGGTCCAAATATTGTCCACACAGTAAACTCATCACAACAAAGAGGCAGACATCTAGCCCCAGTTTATTAAGAGTTTCTGTAATACTGCATACTGTTGGAGGGCAACGAAGATAGTGAGGGGTCTGGAGACCAAGTCCTAGGAGGAAAGGTTGAAGGAGCTGGGTATGTTCAGCCTGAAGAGGAGAAGACTGAGAGGGGATATGATAACCATCTTCAAGTATTTGAAGGGATGTCATATAGAGGATGGCGCCGAGTTGTTTTCTGTTGCCCCAGAAGGTTGGACCAGAACCAAAGGGTTGAAATTAAATCAAAAGAGTTTCCGTCTAGACATTAGGAAGAATTTTCTAACAGTTACAGTGGAACACGCTTCCTTGATAGGTGGTGAGCTCTCCTTCCCTGGAGGTTTTTAAAGCAGAGGCTAGATGGCCATCTGTCAGCAATGCTGATTCTATTACCTTAGGCAGATCATTGGAGGGAAGGCACCTTGGCCATCATCTGGGCATGAAGTATGGGTCACAGGGTGTGTGGGGGGGAGGGTAGTTTGGAATTTCCTGCATTGTGCAGGGGGTTGGACTAGATGACCCTGGTAATCCCTTCCAACTCTATGATTCTATGCATGGGAAATGGGGTGGACCAACAGAGAAGGTGGTCAGCTCCAGCTACTGTTCTACAGAACCAAGATTCACTTCAGTGCATTATGACCAATGTTTTGCAAGTTCTGATCAACAAGATTCTGTGACATCACAGCAATTCAGCTAGTGGCTGGGGAAAACTCAAATGGTACAGTCTGTTGGTACTTTTTAACTATGGCTTTTTGGCAAAGGGCAAAATTACTATCATTACTTCCCTGATCATCTTCTTGGTTCAACACCTCCTTCTTCAACTAGAATCTTGTCAGAACGGATTTCCTAAATGTCTATCATGATGCACTCTCACCCTTGCACACACAGAAAAAAACCTCACTTGTCATAAACAAATGACATTTTGGAATACAGAAGAGTTTAACTGGCCAATCTAAAAAGGCAACTTGTTGTCTTACATTTTATTCATCACCCCACAAAAATTCAGCTTGGTCAGGAACGCAGATCACACCACAATATCAGTGCCTGACTATAATATTCCTTATCCTGCAAAGTACTAAAATCTTTTGTCATACGATGGGAGCTTATAAAGACTTGGGAAAAATAATAAAACTGGCCCTGTGATCTAAGCATTCCATTTCAGAGATCATGAATGCTCAAGACCACCTGAAATACTCATGACAGAACAAAGAAACAAACCAACACATAATTACTAGCCATACACAAAATGCTCTGTTTAGATGCTAATGTACATAGTTGCTTACCTGAGCATCCTCGGCTGCAGCATTGGACTGGCTAAGCAATAGATGGTGAGAATCCGGCTGATTTCCACCAGTTGCTCCAAGGCGATGTTTAACTGGAACCTTGTTAATGACGTAGGAACCCGATGTCAGTGGTTTATTTGCTACCTGCATGGATGGGCATAAAACAGAACAATGTGATTGCGTGTATTTTGAAGTAAAGAATTAGAAACCCAAAGTATTCTTTAGGGGGTAGGAGAAAAACAGTCCCGTCTGAACATGGGCACTTCACCTTTGGCACACTGCTGTGCACTGTTACAGCTGGGGCCTGTGACAGAATTTGTTGCTGCAGGTGAAGTTGGTGATGAAGTGGTGGCAGGTTCTGCTGCTGCTGCTGGGCGGGTTGCAATGGCTGCTGTTCATTGTTTTCTCGGTGCCACAAGACTCTTATAAACCGATTGTTTAACACTGCCTCTGTGCTTGAAATGGCTTTTCTGGCTTCATCATTTGTTAAGTACTGAATTAAAGCAGCTTCAGGATCACTTCGGAAGGCAACCTAAGGAGTATGCATTAAAATCAGTCAGTATTACCAGTGGCAGAAAATCAATACCGAAGACATAATCCGGTATTAAAAAAATATTTCCTGTCCCTAGTTCAAATGCTACATGATGAATTCCACTTGTGTAATGTGTTTCCAAGTCACTTTTCTGGAAGAAGCCATGCACCCATGTTGCCAGAAACACAATTCCTGAAAGCCTAAGAAACTTCAGAAACAATCCCAGATTTGAGGTGCAATGCCCATTTTTAAAAGAATATTTTAAGCCCCACATGTATTTTCCTGTTAGCTCCTATACATAGAAATTCAGGTAGTCATTAACAAAACCTTTTTGGGCTTGCAGGTACATTGACTTCAGATTTTCCTGCAAACTGGTCGCATTTTTCAGGTTTGTAGAATGATCAGACCCGTCTGTCCATGGCTCCATTCTCTGGATTTAATTTATCTTCAGATTTGGCCATGGTGAGAATTAGATAGATTGATATTTGATCAATGTGGGGCCAGTATTTGTGTGAGAGAAAGGTTATCTTGAAGAAATTTTACATAAGTGATGGGAATTTCAACTTCTAACAATTGCACTATACTGTAGCTTCCTACCTGATTCACAAATCTGATGACTAGTGCTGAAGGGCTAACTAATCCCTTAACTAGTAGAGAGCTATGGGATTGAGTCATTCCACTGGAGGCTTGAATATATATACACTGGTCTTCAATCAAGACTTTGTACGGAGACTAAATAGCTTCCATATAAAACAGCATAATGTATGACAAAAGCAGCATGCTGTATGACTGGTCACACAATCTTTTCATTTATGTCAGACCCTCACACACACCCCATCTAGCACACTATCAATTTACCTGAATGTTGACAATTGTTCCAAATTTGCTGAAGTGTTCATTCAGCTGGGTAATATTGTTCAGTTCTGGGGGAATTTTACGAACTTCCAGCTTGGTGTTTGTATACTGGTTCTTCTTTGGGAATCCCGGCTTATTCTGATTGTTATTAGCTTGTCTGAAGAAATAAAAACAAGGCTCACATTTTTTTATACAGACAATTTATTGAGATACTTAGGCATTAAAGGAATGCTTACTTCTGCAAAACAGTTTAAGAACTGCCTTGCTGTGTCAAACTACATTCAATTTAATCAAGTGCATACTATCCAGAACAGATAGATGCCCCCAGAGGCTCACAAGCAGGGTAAGATGGAAATACTCACTCTTGCTGGCTGCTACTCAAATAATCCAGTTTTTTTGCCATCATGACAAATAGTTATTGATACACACACTCTTTATAAATTCACGTAATCCTTCTTAAAACCACCTACACCAGTAGTTATAACTGTCTATGGCAATACATTTGGTTGCTGGAAGAATTGCCTCCTTTTGTAATCCTAAACCTATCATCAATTGATTTCATTATAAGCCTGCAAGTTCTAATTATGTGCCATCTTTTTGTCAGTGCATTCACGGCGGTTTAAAAAACTAATAAAAGAAAAGCGATACCAAAAGACAACAAAAAGGGCAAGAGTCCAGTAGCACCTTAAAGACTAACAAAAATATTTTCTGGTAGGGTATGAGCTTTCGTGAAGAAGTGAGCTGTGGCTCACGAAAGCTCATACCCTACCAGAAAATATTTTTGTTAGTCTTTAAGGTGCTACTGGACTCTTGCCCTTTTTGACTACTACAAACAGACTAACACGGCTACCCACTGTGAAAAGACAACAAAACAGTATAGTAGTTTTAGGTCACTGGCAGTTTCTTCAAAACACATTTCCAGAATTCCCTGGTTTGGGCCTCTCTCTTATTTTGCCCTCTGAGCACTTCCATTTTTCAGGAGCTCTCAGGAAAGTGAGGGAGAGTCTGCTCAGTTGGACTCCCAGGTGTTGCTGGTCCCTCCAGAAACATACTGTATGAACTTTTTGTGAATTTAATGTGCCTCAGAAGCAAAATAACAAAGATATCCAGTAAACTGCCTTAAGCCTGGAGAATGGGATGAAATTAAACCTAAATCAAGCCACCAATATCACGGGATGGCTGAGAAAGCTTGTAAGTAAAGCTATGTAGTCACAGTAGTCATGGAGGAACAAGCTGAAAGAATTCATTCTCTGTAACTCTAATATGCATAAATTGTTTCCCATAAAGATACCTCTAAGTGAAATTAAATAATTATCAAACTAAACAAAGTTAATTTCTTTGTATTACTTGCTCACTGACACAAACTCTTACCTTCCAATCCAGGGTTTCTTTGCAGATGGTCCTTCTACAATGTTTGAAACTCGCTTCCTGTTGTCGGGCTCAAGCACCACTCTGGATACATTAGTGCTGTTACTCACTATGCCAACTGGAGGCTCAGTCTGGATGATAATATTAGCAGCTGGAGGAGAAAGCATAAGTGTATTATCTGCAGTGGACTGGCATATTTATAAAATGGCAAAATGAGTAAGAGCAAACTTTTCTGATATACACACACACACACACACACATTTCCCAAAAAACAAGATCTTGTGCAATTATGTGGCCCCATACACAACTCCTGCTCCTTTGAGATCAGAAATCTGCCATGACTTGAGCTACCTTTACTCTTTGCTTCAACGGTTGATACAGCATGGACTCTCTGCCATGGAGGGTGTGCTCCTCAAATCAGGAAGACCGGCAGCCCAGCCTATTTCCTGTGCTCTGGGCAGCAATAAACTGAGAGGCCCAAAGGTGGAAAATTAGCAAAAGGGACCTCTAAGAGCCTCTGCTTTCAATTTTATAAAGCTTTATTCTACGCATAGACAAATACCAAGACCAAGGAAAGGAAGAAGAGAATGCAAATGAAGATAAAAATATATCTTCTGATCTAGCACAACACTAGCAGCATTTCTAGACGTATACCCTTCCTTCTAGCCATTATTTTAGGCCAGGGAGGGGGGCTGAAACCCCAGACAAATTAAACTACCCATATTTGCAAGATCAGAACAGTCAAATTAAGTGCCATTTTAGGACCGGGAGTTTAAGTGGTAGCCTACTCATCCTATTCTTAGAACCGCAAAGTTCGGATCATTAGAAACTTCAATGTAATTGTAGAGCTGTGAATGGCAATTCAACAAACCTCATTTTGTTTGCAAAATGAGGGACAAGTACTCACTAAAAAAGGACTGAGAATGCCAGTATAATAAATTGGGAAGTCTTGTGGTCCAGCAGGTTTTCAGTTTCCATGCTTCCCAGAGAAGCTTGAACTATGGGGACAGACATGCTCTAGCATACTATATTAATGGAGATATGGCTGGAGATGCAGAGCCCCAAAGACTTATTTTATACACCATCGCAGCATTCTTCTAGGATAAGGTCTCAGAAGACATCAGTCTCATGCTGCACTATTACGGCTATGTGGAAAACTAGTAGTAAGTGAGCAGCACTGGCTGCAGTATGATTCCGTTGCCCACCTTTGTCAGATTAAAGATTTGTAGGAAAGAAAAGCATAGTACATAGAAAGCAAGACAAAGACTTTCATTACAACTTTTGTCCATCTTCCAAGAATTATCAAGACGGTAAAGCTGCCTCCTAAAGCGTATGCCTGGTGACAGGAACAAGGAGACAAGATCTCACCTCTTGGATTTGTATCCATCTCACCAGAAGTCAGGCCAATAAGATTTGGACGCTGCATTGGTGTTCTTGAAAAGAACTGTCGATACTGAGATCTACCAGCACTAGTAATACTAGGAGCCTCTGGATTATAGCCGTCTGGTTCGTATGTGTCTATTGTTAGAGAGAAAAAATAGGGGATGAATTTCTGATTAGTTGAAAGTGAGCAATTCTATGCACTTAGGCTAGGGTTTCTGACAAAGCACAGGATTAGAATACATAATTATTTCAAAGTTTCAAGTTCTACTTCAGTAATTTCTGCAGTTCTAGGAAGCGGATGGACTACCTAAATTGTGGATCCAGAAAAAAACTTGTACTGGATATAGCAGTTTTTCAATTTCAGAAAACACTGACTGGCTTCTATGAGCTCTGACACATTCCTGTTGAAAAAACTGAGGTGAGCTTTAAAAAAGAAATTCAAATGAATGCATGCTATGCGAGTCCCTTCACTTCAGCATAAAGACCATAACTCTCCCTTAATATTTCATGTATTACCCAAGAAAGAATATGACTGTGCCAAAGTGCCAACATTAACGGCCTGAAAGAATCTCGAAGTATTTTGGAACATTTCTTATTCAACCAGCAACAGAGAGGCCGGGAAAGAGGAACACTTGTGCCTGAAGAAGAAATTGTCAAACCTCAGGAGGCTAAAAAGGCTATGTTCAAATGCAAAAGTAAGTTAGACACAGTTACACAAGGTTTCTGTGAATGATGCATAGATTCAAATAATTATTCCAACTGCACACTCAACAATGTTTATCCCAACACATATAAATCATTTGTAAGGGAATGCCAAATTATTATATAAACCTGCATAAAAATGAATATATTCAACAAATCATCAGTACACAGGTCATACATCCACGAAAGACTTTTTACCTATGGCCTGGTTTAGGTGCTTACTTAAGATCTGGACTGTGTTCCTGTGGTGGTGGAATGAACACCACAACACTATACTCATAACCTTGTGTGTCATGCAGAGCCCCACACTGAGGACCAAGTTGTCCTATTCATACATCCCTTTTCAAAGGTAATTTTTCCTTTTTAGCCCACTAAATATGATTTAGCCCACTAAATATGCCTCTATCAATGTTATGAGTATGGTGCAGATGACATGCCTGTACCCTCCTTCACAACCTGAGTATGATCTCTAGCCTATGAAAGTGTCTGATGTATTTCCTTATATTTGGTTGTAATTTTCTTTCCTGCTACAAGTTGACTCTTAAAAATAAATTTCTGAAAAACATAAATTTCATGGAAGCTAAAATGTTGAGCTACATCAAGAATTCAACTGGGAACTGGGACAGATATGCAGAACTGTGTGGATTTGCATAATTTATTCTGAGTGCAATTAAATTGATCTTTTCTTTTGGTACAGCATATTTCTTGTGCAAAGTTTTCTGCTTCACTCTGTCCTATATCTTCTTGTAAAACCTATCAGTGGTCTTGGACATGAAATACAGTTGTATTTACATACATGATTTACATATTCCATTACATCCAGTTCTTAAATTTGCATAGTACAGTATTACTGTAATTTTGGGCACTGACTTTGGTTCTCTCCCCATTACCTACTGGGAGACTTGTCTTTGATCTTTTACTTCATGCTAAGGGCCATTTCAGACATGGCAAGTATCCTAAAAAATGCTTTTGAAGAAAAAGGTATTGATAGCAATCTTTATAATATGAAAACATATGATATACTCAATTTAGGGTGTGTACATGGTAGATAATCCTAAATGGATTAATGCTGTATGTATATATAAATAAGGGCATGTCCCTTTAGTACTAGAGATAATATACACAGTTTCCTTTTATCCATTTAGAAATTTATCATGTGTACAATGACTTATGAAAGATGCAAGAAAAATTATGATGTGCAATGTCAACAGTCACACATACTACTCTAACCACGAGTACAAAATTACATTTGCTTACATTCGGATACTGTATATAATAGGTTTTGGGGTAGAGGAGGAGGTAGTCTTGCTCCTACAGGTGCAAGGCTAGGCACCGTAGTTGTACCTGGCTGGTCACGGTTGTTTATCAAACTCGACTGTGACAAAGGTGGCCCTGTAATGAAATAATAAAAACTAAGTCAGGTTTTATACCAGTTTTAGTTCACACAGTAGTGCATACAGGAACCTTACAACAATTTCATGAAAGAATTAAAAATGCCAATCTTAATAGTTTTCAGTTATTTAAAAACAGCACTCAAGAAAAAAAAAGTACTTCCAAAAAGGATAATGGTATACGGTAAGAGTGCTTCCACTGGTGTCCCTCGAACAAACTCAGTGAAATAAACTACATTATTTAAAAGCTCATTTCAGAGTTCCAGGGCTTTAACAGAAAAGGCCCTGCTTCCTCTGGAAACCAGTTTAGCACCATTAAGAGCTGGAATATAAAGCACTGCTTCATTGGCTCATTTTAAATTTCAGGACATTTTATGGGTGAAGGTGCTCCCTCAGACAATGATGGTCAAGATTATTCAGGGATTCTTTTAACTGGATAATTTGTACATCTAATAGATTCTGAATAGTTACATTAAACAAGATTTGGATCTGCATTTCTCACGTTACAAAGAGAAATATTATAATATAACAGTCTGATTAAATCTCACGGAGATACCAAGATGGATAAAGTCCAGGATGAGTAGCACCTATTACTGGAAAGCTCTTGCCTGTCTATCACTTAACAGTATTGAAGGTTAAGATTCTCACATTCAAACAGTCATGGGATCTATTTGATCAGAAATCTCCTTGAATGTAAAATGAGGAAGAACATCAGCCTGGGGAGCCATTCTCAGTCTCATCACATGCTGTGAGAGTGAAAAAAGGGGTAGGATCCGGGCAGCCCATTCCTGAAGGGGAGGCTGAAACTCCTTTGGAGCTAGAGTGGAGGCAAACATGCCAGCCCCCAGGCACGGCCGGCCCCCACCACCAGTGCAGCCATGCCAGCAGGGCTTTCACAGAAGAGAAAGCCTGCACTAGAATGGGGGGAGGGGTCCCCAGGGGTGGAGCTTCCTTTAGGCAGATTCCACAGCCCTTTCGCCCCAGGAATGCCCCCTGCGCCACCCTTGCTGTTTTCAATGGGGCATTTTCTCCCTTTTCACTGTTTTATTTTTTGTAATGCTTTTTTAGGCTCTGTGGCGTCCGGGAAGCCTCGGAGGAGGTGGTGTGGCTCCGCTGCTCCCGACCGCCACAGATCTACCCCCACTTCAGGATTGTGCTCAAAGTTAACAGAATACATTACCCCTGCAGACTAACCCAGAACAAGAGATTGTGGATCTTCTGTTATCCAAGCAAATGGCTTATTCAAAACTTATCTATGTCTTCCCATTCCTTTCTTCCACTGCTGCGAACTTCTCCTATAATTATTTGTTTCCTGTTGTTTGAGGTCCTTTAAAACCCCTTTATAGAAAGCTGTATTCTGGCATCAAAGCAACTCTGCTTTCCTGCCTCCAACTTCCATTTAGTCCTAGGAGTATGCGGAGTTGCCAAACAACCTGACCAAGGCTTCTTCTGTGACAGCACGTTATGTTCAGTACCAAGATCAGAAATAGCAGAAGCAAGACGACTTCACATACTAAGGGAATCACCCCCACTCTCTCTACAAAATGAAATCTCCATGTTCAGTGATAGCTTACCACTGAATCCCATACCACTGAATGCAGTTGGTGGCTTCATACTTTGGGACTTTCTGGAAACATCTAACTGACCTCCGCTGAAAATTGGTCACTGGTCCACATGGAACCTAAGTGTTATCCAACAGGGTTCTTTCCTTTGCTTTTAATTATTCATTTACTCTAATGAATGCCCTAATTTATAACACTGTATATTTTTGGGAGATATAGTCCTAAACTGGACCTCCAGTTTAGCAGAGTTTGTATTTTGGCAAGTCCCCTCCAAAACCAGCAAATAATTCTGAGGCCGAATTTAGGCGTTTCTAATAATTATCAGAATTAGTAGAATTTATGCCTGCAGCTTAGCTCTAAAAATGTTTTCACTGAAATACAGTATTAGTAGTAGATCCTTTCCAAAATGCAATGCTATTGCCTCTTTTTTTTTTACATCTGAAAAGCTGGGCTGTGGCACACACACAAAAATTATAACAATAAATCTTTCAATCTTTAAGGGGGGGCACAAAATTCTTCACTATTTTGCTCTTCTCTGGATTCTGTTTTATTTTGCTCTTCAGTGTAACCCTTTTCTACCATCTCTGTTTTGGAGAGAAGAAAAAAAAGTGACTTTTATTAGTCAAAGGTAAAAAAGAAAGGAAGAAAAAGGTCAAATTTTCCAAGAGGCTACTAGTTCAAATACAGAACCAAATCGAATTTGATCTACCTGCCATGTCACAAAGAAGAACAGAGGATGGAATGCTTTATCACTATACCCCCAACAGCTGTCTGTACCTCTAGAGCCAGTACTGGCGCTGGGCCTATAAACTGAAACAGCAGCTGTTGGCATGCCTCCATCCACCACTATCCCTGTAACCATTCTCTTTTGCAGTTCTCATGTCTGTCTTTACCTTCCCCGAGTGCCATCCTCAGCACGGAGCTTGGATTACAATGTTGCCGATTTAGAGTCTGGCACTGTGCAGGATTCTGCTCCTGATTGCCCGTGTCTCCCACAGAACCTGTTTTTCTTTAACCACAACCTTTAATCTTCCTTATGCTGTCATCTATGATCGATGAATCAGGGATCTCTGTGTGCTCACTTTTCCCCCACCTCTGATTCTGTCATTCAGATGTCCCTTTACCCTAAAAAGTTACCCAGTTCTACACTTAGGGCAGTTTATTCTTATTCCTGGAAGGGGGGGGGGCTTTTAGAAATGACCTGCTGAATCTTACATTGGTTCTCGTAGGTTATCCGGGCTGTGTAACCGTGGTCTTGGTACAGCCCGGATAACCTACGAGAACCAATGAACTCTGACCGTGAAAGCCTTCGACAATATAAGGATCTTACATTTTACAAATTTATTAAAGGCAGTAGCCAAGATCCAAAAATGGATTATGCAATTTGATCTCACCCACTGTACTCATTACTAGTGTATTATCATACTATTGAGAGAGCTTTGGCTGTTCACCAGGTGACAACCCTATCGTTAATGTGTGCAGAATTGCAGCCTTATCAGTACATATATCTTTTGATTCCTACAACTATTTTTCAACAATCCAATTGCCATTTTAACAGCACCCTACATTTAGACAGTACATAATATACAGGCACAGTAACTCTTGTAGACAACTTTATAGAGTGCTATACTTGGGGGAAAAAAACTTACTTGGTATAGGAATTCTGATAGGAGGTGGTGGCCGAGGATGTACTTGCGGTCCTGGCATTCTCATGTTGTGAGCGGGGCCTTGTGAGGGCAGCATCAGCATTCCTGGTGGAGGAAGCCCGGGAGGTGGTGGAGGAAAAGGAATCATGCTTGGCAAAGACACTTCATCTACGACCAGTGGGTCATTTCCATGATCAAATTGGCAGAGGTCACCAAGTACACAAAAACCCCGTTCTGCAAAATAAAGCACAACCATCACTTGTAGTAATAACAATAATAAGCCATCTTGGCTGGAGTATCTTCAAAAGATGTTCTAAATCTGAAGTTTTCTTCTTCTTCTTATACTACATGAGCTAACAAATAATTCTAATCTGAGGGTGAAGTTCAGAATAATCCAAAAAGGCAGTATTCTGTACTGACCTTTCTGCAGACTGGTACTAATTCCAGTGTATACAATCTTGCTAATTAGCATCAACTATAATACTCTGCATGGTACTGATACTGTCTATACCACTTTAGACCAAGGTAAGTATTAGCATTAAGTTACCTTGTGCCAAACACCTGCTTTTTAACAAAGGAAGTCTGTGAAAGTGCACAACAGTTTAAATTTAAATAAATTAAGAAGGTAAGAGGGAAGGAATCAAACTGCAGTAATGCAAACTAGCTCTCCCACAGCATGGCACAAGGCAGGGTTGGGGAATAGCTGAACATTTGACTCCCCCAGCGTTATCTAAATTAGATATTAAACCTTATTCAGCATGACTGATAATAAAGATAATAAAGATATGTGCCATATTTATGAGCAAACATTTACTCTTGTTAGGATGAAAAACTAACCCTAATCTAAAACCAGACCAAAAAAGCCGCACTCCCATAAAAATTGAAGTATTATTTATAAACAAAACAAGCATGGTATATCCATCAAAGTATCATTTGTATTATTAACTGGCAGTACAAGAATGGCATGAAAAGGTGTTAAAAGGGAAATACCCACATGAGACTAGAGACTGAAGGACCACCAGGAGGAAACAGAAGTTAGACTTACCATCATAATCTCGACAACGCCTTTTTGGTGGAGCATTTCTGCCAAACGAGTTAGAAGAATGATTGTTGTAGTAATTTGACCAGCTTTCTGTTGTGTTTTCAGGATGGTGAGCAGGTGCAATCACAGTAACAGCACTGGGAATACACTGTGCACCAGAGGAATACTGCTCAGTAGAGTTAGCAAGAGACAATGATACTGGGTTATATGAGCTTTCCATGTCACTCCTTTCACTCTTGAATTTGGCTCTCTCTCTGTGCTCTGTTAAAAACAAAAACAAATTAGGTACGTTTCTATGCTCTTTCCGCATTTTTCACATTTTTTCTAAGACAACTGCACATAACAGGAACACCACGTATGTCAGCTTGGTATATTAAAAAGTCTAAGCTCTGACTGGTTAATTTTGTTGAAAGGCTTGAACTTGGCTAACTTGGCTAACTCTTAAAATAAAATGCTAACACTCCACTTGTTACTCACTCCAACTAAACCATCTTCTTTAAAAAAAAATTGATTTTCTTTTTGTACATAATTTCAATGAACAGATTTCCCCCTCAAAGCTTGCTGCACAGGTAAATACTTACGAAGGCCTGAGAGTCTTAAAAAAAAAATCCATTGGTAAATAGAAACCAGAAACCTCTTCCCTGCTAAAAGAACACAGCAATTTATACCACTGGTCTCTACCAGCAGGAAAAGTATAATAGAAGGTTCAGTTATCGCAGAATACTCCTGAGAACAAATTAAAAGAGAGAGACAGAGACAGACAGACAGAAGTCCCCTGACTAGCTTACTCTGCAGAACACAGGGCTAAATTGGCTTTAATGAAGTCAGAAATCTTTAGTTCTCCAAATCAATTCCAGTACCATGCTAAAGTCGTTAAGAGATCTAGTTGATGAAAGACTTCTCTTAAAAAAACAAACAAGATTTATGCAGGGTTCCCCCCAACAGCTTTTAAATCAGTTACTATGAAACTGGGATCAGAAATTCTTCAGCCATAATATGCTGGCAACTCACCAATATTTCTGTTTGTATCCCGCTCTTTGTTTGCATCCTGGTCTTTGCTTCTACCTCTGCTGCGACTCCGGCTTCGACTCAATCCTCTGCTTTTACTGCGGCTCTTACTTCTTCCTCTTCGCCAATCATATTTGTCTCTGTACATGTCATTCCGGTCATAGTATCTATCATAGTCTCTCCATTTGCCATCATCTCTTTTTCTTTCTCTTGCTCTGTTCAAAAAGAAGGAAAGAAAAGAAAAATGGATTTCTATAATGCAACAAATTTAAAATACATGTGATTTGCCCTTGCAGTGTCAAAACCAACAGCCAAGATAGAACACAAGACCGTTCATGCAAAAATCTAAAAAATTTTGTATACTAAACATAGATCCAGCCTGGAAAATTACTGAAACCAGAATGGAAATAAATAGAATAAAATTAATCTGGACACAAGCCTGACAGGCATACTAGTCCTAAAGCCACCACACTCCCAAAGGGTGCTTAATGACACATGAAAACCAACCATGTTAATTTTTGTTGGCACAGCTAGAAAACTACCTTAAATACCTGGCTTTCAACATCAAACTCTGAAGCATCAGAAACAACATTTTAAGTGACATTCACTAGAAGGCCAAATAAATGCAACTCAGTAATGGTGAGTTAAGTTGGTACTTTTCTTGACTAATCCTGAAGTACAAGAAGTTATTTAGGATGAATTTTTTTTTACAAATCTCAGGGGCAGTGTAAAAGGCTCTTTTGGTGAGGGGACGTGGCAAAATAACAACAGGGTGGCAGAAGGATTCACACAGCCATTATATGTAATTTGAAAAGCTTCTCCACAAAACTATGAGTACCAGACACTTGCACTTGCTATTCCAAAGAGTGATCACGGTTGGAATGAAGAAGTTACTTTCAGTTCTCATGAACCTTCAGGTGGGGCGGAAGGAGTTAAAGAAGGAGTTTGCATTCAGTCCAGGTACTCTCTGGCCATCCCCTCCATTCCAGATCAGCATTGTGAAGAGCTTTTCAAAGAAACCCTGACAGCATTTAGTACGTCACAGCTATATTATAGAATTCCCCACTGAACAAGATCCTCCAAGCAACTTCCTTATGCACCTTTCAGTGACAGGCCTAAGCAATTTCATGTGGCTACTGTTCTCTACTAATAGTATCACTCATCTTGTTCTTAATAATATGCATGGTTTGCATGCTGAATTCTATTATTTTGTATGATTATGCATTGATTTAAAATGACTGAACACAACAAAAAAAGGACCAAAAATAAATCAGTCAAGACTGCACATTCCTGGAACTACTCTATCAAAGGAACAGAGCAGTTGCAAAGTACGGGAATTTCTCCCCCATTTTCCACGCCAGGTAACAGCCATTTGCTCCTCTGTGCCAAGCAGATCCACATGGGGAAATTATTTCCGCAATAACATTCTTCTTAAAGGAACAGACAAAAACAAACAGCAACAATGTGTAATCAGAATACAAAAAAGAGGGTACACATTATTAAATAACACTAACCTTTGTTCATTAATATCCAAACGGTTTTTCTGTGGGCTAGTATATTTCTTCTTTTTGCCTTCTCGCTCTTCTTCAAAAGATTCCTGAAACGTCTAAGGACAAAACAGCAAATCATTATCTCCTACCAGTTCTCCCTTACAAAAATACAGAAAAAAGGCTGTGGACACTTCACCTAATAGACACTTAAATTCACAAGCAGAAGGAATGCAATAAAAATTAGAGCAGTAGTCTTCAGACTATGGGCTAGGACACCTCAACTGGGTCATAAATACCTATAGAATTGCTACCTCTCTTGCAGCCTTTTGGAAGGCCCTGCTGCTAGCATGCATACACAGTAAGCAGGGGTACCCTCTCTCCTTGATTCTATTTTCACACATGCTGAGAGGAGTCACAGGATGCCAAGGTGAAGTCTTACAGTGGTGGAAAGGATTCTTCCATGGCTCCAACCTTTGGCTTGTTCCTCACTGGGACATACCTCCTGGTAGTCAAAAAGGGCAAGAGTCCAGTAGCACCTTAAAGACTAACAAAAATATTTTCTGGTAGGGTATGAGCTTTCGTGAGCCACAGCTCACTTCTTCAGATGAAGAAGTGAGCTGTGGCTCACGAAAGCTCATACCCTACCAGAAAATATTTTTGTTAGTCTTTAAGGTGCTACTGGACTCTTGCCCTTTTTGACTACTGCAAACAGACTAACACGGCTACCCACTGTGAAATACCTCCTGGTGTTTAACTTGTACTTCCTGTCCATGGATCTCTTATTCTAGTGACCACAATGACACCCATTAGGTCATAACTCAAGCCATCCTCTTCCAGTCACATGGAATTGATGTCGCATGACTTCCTATCATTTGATTGAAGCTCTGTAAGCAGGACTGTCACCTATTCTTTGTGTGGGCTCAAATATGTAGAAGTGTGTACTCCATGCAGTCACTGGCCAAGCCCAGATCAGCTTCACTTTGAATATGGAATTATGTTGGGTATCTTCAGAACCTTTTCAAACCATGGTATGCCTGTTATTTCTGTTGACACTGAATATGGAATTAGAGAGTGCACATCTTGCAATAAGACAGTATTCTTCTTAAGAGGTTTTCTCAAATATGAAAAAGTAGAAGTCAGTCTTTGAAAAGCATACTAAACATTACAGTGGATTTTTTTCTTAATTTGCATCTTTATTTTTTCCTCATTTAACAATCTATCACATTTTGAAACTCTGCAACTACGTGAGCTAAACCTGTTCTATCAATCACAGCTACTTCGCTACGGCATACCTAACTGAACAATTCTGGATTGTACCCATGGGCCAGTGCAAACCTAGTCTGTCAAGGGTGGAGAATTTGCACAATTCAGAGATACAGCAGTTATAGATCTGCACTGGCCCTGTTCCTTTAGGACCAACACTGCTGCCACTCTTGCAGTAGACTTTTTAAAATCAAGGCTAGCATTCTAATTCTCATCTAGCAACTGTTCACAGCCAAACGAAAAATGCCCCCCACACAGTGCACAGCTTCCCTAGCTTCTGAACTAAACAAACTGGCTTTTAAACAGTTTTTTTAAAAAAAATAACAAAGCATGTTTTTGTGGGTTATTAGCCCCTATAAGCACAAAAGTTGCAGTCACTCATAGCAGGTCTGTAGAGAATGCATTACAGTAATTTAGTTTTGCATTCTCAAAGCCATTAACTTTCATCACATAATGCAAGTCATATCTGTTCATAATCATTGTGAAAGGAAGACAGCAAAACAGTGACAAAGGATACTGAATAAGTCTACAGAAAGTCCAAAAGGTTGTTCTAAACATACCGGAAGTATTCCTCAATTAATCATTTTATAATAAAGGAAAACATTCAGAACTAGAATAAAAACTCCCGTTTAATGTTACAGGATATACATGCCTATGAGATGGGGGTGGGGTAGAACTGCATGAAGCAAAGATATCATCTCTCATTTGACCTTATCTAAGTATAGCAAAGTTCTTTACAAGTAATGTGTTCATCACTTAAACCAGGCCAGTCCATCTGAAGCTAAGAGATACTATGCTACAGTCCTTTACCCCAGTATACTTACTCCCTGACTAACAGCCACTGTGCTCTGCACTGTATAATCTTAAAAAGAGGACCCTATCCTGAGATGCTAACAACCAGAATAAGAGGTAAGGAAAAGTGAGCAGCAAGTCTGCGCCTTTTTTGCCACTGTAAAACGAAGTGACATTTCATGACGCAGAGGTCAGTGTCTGAGACTCAGATCTGAGAGACTAGGTTCAGACCCCCACTCTGACATGGAAGCTTGGTGTGTGACCTCAGATTAGTAACTATATCTCAGTCTAACCTACCTAACAGGATTGTTTCACAGGTAAGAGGAAAAGCAACAATGTAAGATACCTAGGCTCCTAATTGGGCAGAAAAGTGGGGTATAAGTATTTAAATAAAGATTACATAGTGAGATACAAAATATTACTGTTCCCCAGTGCAATCTGTCTCCATAGCACTATTCCAATCCTTGAGATTGTTATTAAATAACTTAATTTGGATTTTTTCCTTACATCACGTAAAAGGACTGAGAGTTAAAACATTTAAAGACAACCCACACAGTATACATTATATGCTGTAACACACTTTCAGTACCAGTTGAAACCCTGGTAATTGAAACACCACACAAACAGAAACATATACCAGCATATGGAAGAATTTCAGGCTTGAGTGAGTCCATCTAGGGAGGACTGTAATTGACAGAAAGCCAAGCTTATAACTAAGGGGTTTTAGTGTCTGCTCAGAGCCAGAAGACTTTTTAAATTTATGTTGTTGTAGACTATTTTACTTTATGCTGCTTTTATGTCTTTGCACGTCTTTGAGTTTTGGGGCTTCATTGTATTAGTTGTGAACTAGTGGAATATAAATTATCTAAATAAATAAATGAATGGTAATATGCCCCCCAATGACTTTTCCATTCACAATTTCCTAAATTTTACATTTTTATAACTAACTACAGAATCAACTCTACACTTTGGTTTCTGGAGCAGGGACTGAATAACTGCATATCTGAAGCCACACAGCAAGTCAGCCTCCTTTTTTAGCGGCACATATAATACCTGCCAACAAGGGACCTAGCTTTAGCCACTTACCTTTGTTCATTCAAGATGAATATGAGCCCTATCAACAACCTAGTCTACAAGCACACATTGACCCCCACAGTAAAGAATGCTAACAAATGGATTCAAATAAGAACAAGAATGGCCCACTTTGCTTAATATTTAAAAAATGTATGGTCAAGCTGGCCCCCAGATAAGTTATTTTGTTGCTCAAATATGTCTTAAACAGGGGTTTAATTAGCCTAAGTAACATATTCATAAAAGTAACTTTTCTTTCTTCAGTTTCTTTGCTTGCTTTAATATCCAATGGGGAAACATATTAAATACATATAAAGGCAGGTTCTCTCCCAAGCAGGATACAGAGAAATTTTAATATTACCTCTTCTTTGATTTCTTCTTTTCCTTGTCCTGCAGGCTTAGATTCTGGTTTTGCTGGTTCATTGGGAGATAGGTAATCCTTGGTGTACAAGCTCTCAAACAGTTTATCGACAAACCCTGATGTTTCTGGCACAAAAAGCATGCAAAAAAGATCATTCAAGAATGAAAATATGAAAATTTGGAAAGAAAACTGGAGGAAACACTTTCCTGTCCTCAGGGCATTTTGGCAGTTTTTCACTTGAAAAACTGAAAGTTTTGGAAGCAAATGAACATCACTTACAAAATACTTGTATTATATAAAGATGATTAAACTATTTTCAACTCAGAGTACAAAATATTGTTTTAAACTGCCTTTTTAAACTGCTCTTTTACTGCCTCAAAATGTTTTCTAACAACTATGTAAGATTGGTTCTTGTAGGTTATCCGGGCTGTGTGACCGTGGCCTTGGTATTTTCTTTCCTGACGTTTCGCCAGCAGCTGTGGCAGGCATCTTCAGAGGAGTAACACTGAAGGACAGTGTCTCTCAGTGTCAAGTGTGAAGGAAGAGTAATATATTGTCAGAAAGGGGTTGGGTTTGAGCTGAATCATTGTCCTGCAAAAAGTATCAAAGGTAATGTGCTAATCATTGTCCTGTAAGTATCAAGATAATGTGCTAATGAGGGTATGTTAATATGGAACCACTGTATCCTGAAGTGATCTGTTAATGTGTGAAATCCAAAGCTAATCCGCATGGCTATTGTGGACTGTAGTCTTTGTTAGTCTGGAGGTTTTCTTCCCATTGTTAAACACAACTTCTATTATATTTACTTAGCTTAACAACATGGAACTCTTCAGTAGGGTACTGCTACCTCAAAATTTAACTTCATATCCAGATTTATTAACGGCACTTGATGTTGTGATCTGTTCGGCTGAAGGCAGATGCTAATTTCCCCCTGTACGAAAGAGGGATCAAAACTTGCTTTCCCAGTTGACAAAACTAAGACATCCTTAAGTACCTTAAGGTGCACCAGCTTGCTGCTTCAGCTGGAACACTGGATGTATTTGCAATTATTGTTTGAGTAAAGCTCACAGTACAATTTTGTGTATAAAGTTATACAGAAGTGAATTCTATCTCAGATGAGCAGAGCTGCACTAGACTAAAGTTATTGTTTCTACTTCCCCACTCCCACCTGCTATGGACTACCAAGAACAGTGTGAGGGTGAAGTGGCGGTATGCAATTGGAAAGCGAAATTACAGTGGCTTCTCTAAGAGGCAAGTGAAGGCAATGTTGTTTATATTCTTAAAGTAGTATGGTTTAGGATCTGACAAGAATGATTACATATTCTTCCATTTTCGCACAAACTGCATTTTTTCAAAGGAAAAAATGGCTTTCTTCAATATTTTCAGAAACTCCTTCACTAATTTATAATGGCCCCAACTTCCTTATTTTATAGTAAACACAGTCTTGGATACAGAGAACAGAGCTATTTGTTCCATGTGAGTGAAGAAGTTTGTGCTTGCTATTCTCAAATGTAAGTCCGATGCCACATGGCAAAGCGTCTTTGGATATTGTGGGTCATTCCAAAAGCAGTTTGTGATATGACATGGCAACCTGCCATTCCTAGGAAGTGCTCCCAAGATCTTGAGTATGATTCAAGTATCTCTTTGCTTCCCAGCCACATTCTCACGTGCACTAAGAAATCATTTTTCTGTATACAGTGTGATTAACCAATATCTGTAAACTGTAACTGTAAATAAGCTACAAAGATGGAACCACACTAAAGCTTGAAAAATACTCCACATCATAACTTTCTGCACAATTTTTCCTGGAGCAAGTATTATTGCTTAAGGCAGTAATCTTACATCATTAATGTATAGATTTCCTCCCAACTTCTCCAAAAATATACAAATATGTTCACTTCCAATTAGTTCTGCGGATTATCAGTGCAATTTACCCCCCCAGTAATTTCCCTATGAACATAAGAATGTCTGATCTGATATAGTTTACTAACTAGCTAAAAAGGCAAAACTAATCCAATTTGATACTTACAGCCCATTCCTGACCTCCAAGGATGAAAGTCCTTTGGAGGCCAGGAAGGGGCTGCGCCAGCGTTTGGGCCCCCTGCGCCGGCATTACTTATGCCATCCAGGATGGGCCGGACGCTGATGGGGAGGCCTGGATGCTGTGAAAGCGCTGCCCAGGGACGCTGCCTGGGCCTTCCACCGGACTGCAACATAAATACTAGAGGTAAATATTCTTCAAATTAAGACCAGGTCAGAAGGTATGTATTACTACTAAAAAAAAAAGCCAAGTAGTGTTTTGTTCTGTGCCACAATAAGAGTTAACCTGTAAATTACCACAGCACTTTTTGTTTTACTGCTGCCATACATTAGCATAGTTGCTCCCCAGGGCATTTATAACTGCCTCCTCACTGCTTTGGTTTCTAAGTTTAACTATCTGTGATGTATAAAAACCTGATCTTTCACACTCCTATACCTGTAGTTAAGTTTCCTTGAGTGTAGTACAGTCATTTTGTAGCGAAAAAAGCTTTTATATATTTGGCATGCTACAATTCATCTGCATACCTAGATTTCTAATTTACCATATTAACAAATTGCTGCCATGAACAAACTAGCACACAATACCTTTTTGTAGAAAGACATCTAGCTGATCAGCACAGAAAGCCTTCAGCTCCTTCTCTGGCTTGTCTTTCTTGACCAACGCCACAACATAGTTAGCCAAGGCTGAAGGGTCAGCATCACATCTAAGAAAGAAGTTAGTTTTATTAACATGTTACTTAGGTGTCTCTAATTGATTTTGGTAAAACATACTTCTAAATGTGTGTGCTTACCATCAAAACCTAAGAACTGGCATACATTTTATGTTATTTTACTTCATTTATGGTTCGCCTTCCTTGCTGAGACTGAAGGCAGGTTACAAAATACAGAAAACAGTTCAACCAAATAGCACAGAATATCCAATAAACATTGGTTCTTGTAGATTATCCGGGCTGATTATCCGGGCTGTGTAACCGTGGTCTTGGTATTTTCTTTCCTGACGTTTCGCCAGCAGCTGTGGCAGGAATCTTCAGAGGAGTAACACTGAAGGACAGTGTCTCTCAGTGTCAAGGAAGAGTAATATATTGTCAGAAAGGGGTTGGGTTTGAGCTGAATCATTGTCCTGCAAAAACTAACAAAGGTAATGTGCTAATCATTGTCCTGTAAGTATCAAGATAATGTGCTAATGAGGGTGTGGTACGTTAATATGGAACCACTGTATCCTGAAGTGATCTGTTAATGTGTGAAATCCAAAGCTAATCTGCATGGCTATTGTGGACTGTAGTCTTTGTTAGTCTGGAGGTTTTCAAGACAGGAAGCCAAGCCTTATTCATTCTTAAACTCTCTTCTTTTCTGTTAAAGTTGTGCTGATGTTTATGAATTTCAATGGCTTCTCTGTGCAATCTGACAAAATAGTTGGTAGTATTGTCCAGTCTTTCAGTGTCTTGGAATAAGACCCTGTGTCCTGTTTGTGTCAGTCCATGTTCAGCCACTGCTGATTTCTCAGGTTGGCCCAGTCTGCAGTATCTTTCATGTTCTTTTATCCTTGTTTGTATGCTGCGTTTTGTTGTCCCGATGTAAACTTGTCCACAGCTGCAAGGTATACGATATACTCGGGCAGAGGTGAGGGGGTCTCTTTTGTCTTTTGCTGATCGTAGCATTTGTTGTATTTTCTTGGTGGGTTTAAACACTGTTTGTAGGTTATGTTTTTTCAAAAGTTTCTCCATCCTATCAGTGACTCCTTTAATAAATGGCAAGAATACCTTTCCTATGGGAGACTGTTTTTCCTGAGTTTTCTGATTTTTGTTTGGTTTAATGGCCCTTCTGATTTCATTCTTGGAATAGCCGTTTGGTAGCAGTGCGTGATTTAGATGATTAGTTTCTTCCTTGAGAAACTGTGGTTCACAGATCCGTCTTGCACGGTCCATTAATGTTTTGATTATTCCTCTTTTCTGTCGGGGGTGGTGGTTGGAGTTTTTGTGTAAGTAGCGATCTGTGTGAGTTGGTTTCCGGTAGACCTTGTGACCTAACTGAAAGTTTGTTTTACGGATGACAAGGGTACCAAGAAATGGGAGTTTACCCTCAATTTCCTTTTCCATGGTAAACTGAATGTTTGGATGGATATTATTAAGATGGTTTAGAAAGTCCATTAATTTTTCTTCACCATGGCTCCAAATAGTAAATGTGTCATCTACGAACCTGAACCAGACTGTAGGTTTGTAAGGTGCCGATTCTAATGCTGTCTTTTCAAAATATTCCATGTAAAAGTTTGCTATTACTTGACTGAGTGGACTTCCCATAGCTACTCCATCAATCTGTTCATAAAATTCTTTATCCCATAGGAAATAACTTGTTGTCAGACAATGGTGAAATAAGGCTGTTATATCTTCTGGAAAAATCTGGTTAATCAATGAGATTGTGTCTTTTACTGGAACCTTGGTAAAGCGGGATACAACATCAAAACTGACTAATATATCCTGTGGATTGAGTCTCAACGGACTGATTTTGTTGATGAAGTGAGTTGAGTCTTTGATGTAAGAAGTGGTTTTTTCAATGTGGTCCTGTAGGAGGGTGGTCAAATATCTAGCTAATTCATATGTTGGGGAACCAATGGCGCTCACGATGGGTCGGAGTGGGACGGAATCCTTATGAATTTTAGGTACTCCATATAATTGTGGTGGTTGTGCTTCTGTCTTGTATAATTTTCTGTGTGTGTCCGGATGAAGAGTGGAATTCTTGATCAGTATGCTAGTTTTCCTGGTAATTTTGCAAGTTGGATCTCGTTTTAGTTTTTTGTATGTGGCAGGGTCCAGACGTTCCTCCTCTGAAGATACCTGCCACAGCTGCTGGCGAAACGTCAGGAAAGAAAATACCAAGACCACGGTTACACAGCCCGGATAACCTACAAGAACCAATGAACTCTGACCGTGAAAGCCTTCGACAATATTTTATCCAATAAACAGTCCAATAGGTCTAAGATTACAGAATTGGAAGACTACGCCAAAAAATAAGTTAGAAGTAGACTAAAACCTTACAGTCAAATGACTGGATGATGAAATTCAGCATCTCTAACCCCACTGCTTCTTGGCTCTTGTGGCCTCCTTAGCTTTTCAGTCCTCTATCTATTTTATTCCTACTTATTTGGCAGCCCTGTCCTTCATCAGCCTCTCTAATACCACCCACCCAATAGCATACAGCCTCTCTGATTAGCTCTTTCTTGTTCCAGTTCTTAAATTCCTCTGTTCTTTTCCTCAAACGTTCTTCTTCACCTATTCCCCATTCAGCCAATTCATTTAATACCCTTACTACTATGATAGAATGACAAAATTTAGACACCAAGATTATATCTGATTGATTTCAATCCTTTAGCAAGATCAGATCATTCAGCTATTCTTTACAGAAAGTTATTCTTGAAAGCTCCTAAGAACAGCCATCTTCAAAAGATACTTGAAAGTAACATAGGACCCAAAATGCTTCAAGGTAATCCAGAATGACACTTCTGATAATATAAGGCAAACAGTCTAAGCTGCTCTCTTGTTCCAGTTTACAAAGTACTAACCCTGGTCTACTGGAGAACCACTGCCAGTGAGAAGACACAGTAATTGGCAATTGCCACATTCAGTTTAAGAACCAATACTGTGATTCAATATACAACAGTTTCCTACTTTAAGCACGCATACATTATGCTTCAGTGAACCTTGTATTTACTGTTTTACTGAAAACTCAGTTTGACTCGTCCTAAAAGCAAAAATTGAAAACACGTACATGCACCTCCCGCAACATGCATATAATGATCAAAAAGTAAGTTTCAGCAAGACCCTAACTATAATTTTTGAAAAATCAGTTTTAGCCCAATGTCCTGCTGTATAGAGTCTAACCACATATTTTTGCCCTATGACTGCTATGCACAATTAAATACACTATAAAGTAGTTGGGAACTTGGTTAGTTGTGGCAGTGCCCTGCAATTATGCAGTGTCAAAATTATTCAGATGTTTGGGGGTGACGTTTTCCCAACTATAATTTTAATATAGCATTTATATGCTGCTGCATTGTTGAATGATAAATTAGCATTGTGGAGGATATGTAATGCACACTAAAGCCAACAACATACACAAAGACTGAATAATCAGCACTTGAATTATCTTTAAAGAACTGTGCAGACATTTATAAAATTTTCCACAACTCTATGTGAAAGAAAAATACACATTAAAATCCACGAATGAGATGGAAACATGGCTATTTGTGCATATACATACAATTCAGGATCGCTTTTTCCTCAGGGAACTCACTTCATTTTGCCATAAAAGTATTGGTAGAAAAACTAATTCACTGAACTCAGAATCTAATCGAAAGCAAGTGGAATATTAATTTCATCAGGGTCAGGGGGACAGTTTAACAATCCAAATGCAAGAATTTAGGAATCAGGATAATGTAAGGATCCTGTCCATAATTTCTAAGCATCACTGTGTTGGATTTAAAATGGCAAGGGGTAAGAACATTTAAATGACAGCTTGACAGATCAGATTAATTTACAAACTCCAGCTGCAAGGATATATGCAAATTAGTGTGAAATAATGACAGCAATACAGCCATAACATAATTCTATGCCTGATCATACTATACAGTCATTCAAGAACCTGATCCCTTCATTAACTTTGAAAACTACCAAAAGAGAAAACTAGAATGTAAATAGCTATTCTGGATCAGACCAACAGGTATCCTAGTCCTGCATCCTGCTTCACACAGTGGCCAATAAGATGACACCAGAAGGTCTACAAGCAAGGAACAGAGGCTACAGTCTTTTGCTGCTATTATCCCCAGGATTAATATAGGCACTGGGCATCTTCCTGATCATTATCAGCAATTGTCAACAGGGCCAAAATCTGTGGACCAGAGTTTTCCTGGAGATAGGCTGCCAGGGGGAGAGAAGGAGGAAAAGCTAAGGGGGGGTGGGCAAATAAAGGTAGGTTGGCTGGTGGGTGGGAAGGAAAGAGCAAAACGGGAGAAGCTATAGGGGCTTTCAGGGAAGGGAAAATAGTGGGGGGAAAGGAAAATGAGATGCCCCCCAAAGTCCTTATGGGCTTGTATATTCTAATTCTCAACCCAGCCAGATCTGAGAATACTTACATCCAGTGACTGGAGCCCAGAATGGACAAGACAGATATTTCTACAAACGTGAAAAATACTCCTGGTTTGCAGAAAAATCTGAAATCTTAAGATAAAAAAATGGGGAGGTTAAAAAACCCAGTATGATAAAAGGAGTACCAGTAGCTTTAAGAAACAGATACCCTCAGTGGCCATTGCTAGGCGACCACAGCATTCCAGGTCTGGTTTCTGACAGTAAAAGCAGGACCGGGGCTGTTTTGGCTTTTGAGGGAAGACTCATTGGAGCCAACAGCAGTCACCAGGTGACTTGCTACTAACTGGTATGACTGGCATGACTGACCTAGGCCTGGCTGTTTGCTACTGTTCAACAGCAGCCACCTTACAAAAGCCATGTGGTGTAGTGGCTAGAGCTTTAGGCTAGGGTCTAGGAGACCCAGGTTCATGCCAACTCACGAAGTGACCTTGGGCCGGTTACATACCTTCAGCCTAACCTACCTCACAGGGCTGCTGTGAAGATAAAAAGGAGAAGAGGAGAATGCTGTAAGCTGCTTTGGTCTGTGGAGAAACATGTGATATAAATGAAGTAAATAAATAATAAATATAGCTGAAGATGGGAGAAAGATAAAGGTAGGTTGGTGAATGGCTGAGAAGGAAAGAAAGAGGCAAGGAAAAGGGAGATGATACGAAGGTTGTTATGCGAAGGGAGAGAGAAAATAGTGTGGGGGCAGGGATACAGGGGAAGGTGAGGTACACCCCTCAAGTCCATACAGGTTTCTTACCATGCAAGTGGGCCTAGTCCAGTGGCTGGCACCACACATCTGGACCATAGTTTTCCCAGGTACAGGGGGAGGGAAAACTGAAGATGGGGAGGCAGATAAAGGCAGACTGGCTGTTGGGTGAGAAGGAAGCCAGAAAAAGAGACAGACTATGGAAGCTTTCAGGGGAGGGAAAGAGAGCAAGATGTGAAAATGAGATACCCCCCCACAAGACCTCGCGTGTCCCCTGGTTGTCCAAAACAATTTGAGAGGCACTTTCTTATGCATGGGCAGAAGCAGGGACTGGCAGGGTACTAGCCTAGGAGCAGCTGGTTTAAGAGTCCACTGAAATCATGCCCTAGAAGCCCCTGCACCTTCCAAGGAGACTCAAAGCGCACCCTTGAAGACTGCGCAAGGGTTCATCAAGGAGCAGACAAGGCGCCAGAACCGGGCCTCACCAAAACCTGCTGCAGGGCTGACAAAACCCTGAAGCTCAGAACGGCTCAACAACACAGACTGCACACTAGCCCCTGAACGCTTCACAGTCTCCTTCTGCTTACCACCAGCCCTGATGCTAGGGAGGAGCGCACAGAAAAAGCGAGGGGGGGGGGCAGCGCTTTGCCCCTCCGACAGAATCCCAGCAGCGGGGGCAAGAGCAGCCCGAACATTTGCACTTCCCAGCAGAAGTTCTGCAGAGCAGCTTCCCGGCTAACGACACCCGACAAGTCGTTGTGTGTTATTAAACAATCCGTCACTCGGCGGAGCGAGGAGGCGGCGCGGAGCCCCACAAAGAAGGGGGGAGGAGGGGGGGAGGAGGGGGGGGAGAGCGTCGGCGCTCCGGAAAAGCGCACGGGAGCCCTCTGTCCCCCGGACCTCAACTCTGGCCTCTGTCGTTCCCCTCGCACCCCCTTCTCCTTCCCTAGTGACCAAGCCAGGCTCCGGACGGCCCAATGCAGAGCAGCCATTGCCGCCACCCCCCCACGTCGCTCCACAAACCCCCCCCCCGACCTTCCAGGCGCAACCACTCCTCAAGCGCGCCTTCCTCCCCACAGAGCCCAAGGACCCCCCCCCCGCACCCGCGACTCCAACCGCCCCTCCTCACTGGTTGAGCCCCCCATGCGCGGCCCTTCCCCCCTTCCCCTCAGGGGCTGGCCCCTCACCCCTCGCCTCACCCGCGAGCGCCGTCCCCCCCGCCCAACCCCCCGCACTCACATTGGCTCCAGCAACTTGGCCAGCCACGACTTGAGCGCGTCCACGTTCTCTATGATCATGGTGATGGGCGCTGCAACGGCTACACCGCGGGCCGCATCGCCCCGTCGCGCCGCCGCCGCCGAGTTGCCCGTGACCGGCCACAGCCCCCGCCCCTCCCCCCCTCTCTCCGGCCGAGCGTAGGCCTCGACTCGGACCAGGAACTAGCCAACCGAAGGCGCGACCGAACCTGCTGGGTGCCGGAGAGGGGGGGGGCGGGCACCCGGTCTGCGGCGGAGCCAATCGCACGGCAGGGCCCTTTCGACACCCCAGCCAATCAGAAGCCGCTGAGAGTAAGGCTCGGGGGTCACGGGTAAGAAGGCCGCAGCAAGCTTGGTGGAGTCAGCTTCCGTGAAAGGCGTGTGGTGCGGCGGCGAAGCGGAGGGTTCGGGGAGAGTTGACGGAGCTCCCGCGCGGGTGGCTAGCGACGAAGGCCGAGCTTGCACGAACCCTCAACGAGCCTTCATCGCTGTGCGTGAGAAGAAGCGGTGTAAAAATAAGAGTACCTCTGAGCACGTGCAGAGTGTGTTTTCTCACAACGGCTCTCGGGTTAGCATGCAGAGGACCGAGTTTCCCGCGCACAGCAGTCTTTGCCTTCCTAAAAGAGTGTTTCCAATCAGTCATTTCCAGTCAATGCAAGATCGCCTCTGGAACGTGCGTGAAGGTTGCAGTTCTGTGTACGCTGACTGGTAGTGAGTCTTACTGAGCAAACGTGCACCGAATGTGATAAATGACACTGCAGGACCCGTCGCAGTTAGTGAAGCTGACTTGGGCATGAGGCGTTTGTAACTGTACGTGTGTGTGCTTTTGATTAAAGGCTTTATTATTTTAATATGTTTTTGTTATTTTCCCCTTTGCTTTATGGTATGTTTTGGAAGGTGCTTTGTATGGGCTCGATGCAAAATGTATATTTGACAATCAACTTTGGAGTAAAAGTGGAAAAGCTTGATTTGTAAAGATGCAATTCAACCATTAGAACGGCTTCTGTGATCACTTGCAATGGTACTTACATCTGGGCAAGGATGTTTAGGGTTGTCCTGCACTGCACCTTTTCTCTTTCCTAACTGAAGGTTTGCCAAACTGGGTCTTTGTGATCCATGCAGAGATGGGCCTTTAGTTAGTATGTCCCATCGGTATGAGAACTCACTTCTCTCCTCCCTGTTCTATGCTGTATTCTATTTAAATAAAGCATAGAACACAATAAGGGGACAACCAGAGTTCTAGCTCTGGCAGTATGGTTACCAACTAGCTGTATAAAAAAGCCCCTTTAGTAGAGGCTTGATGGGAAGCGGTTTACCTTCATAACATGGAAAGCTTTTGTTCGGTTCTACACATTAAACTCTTATTAAAGGGACAGAACATTTTCTCCAGATCTGTTGGCGATCTTGTTTGCCAGATGTAGAATTTCAATTCAATCTGTAGTGTGAAATAAAGGAGTTATGTTTTCAGTGCTATCCTAAGTAGCTTGTGCCCTTCTCAGCTCATTGACTTCAATGGACATCGAAGGCGGTAACTGTTTAGGATGGCAGTGTATGTTATGTAACCTGGGATAAAGAACAGTTTGGTTAAATAAGGAATGTATGGCAATCCTACCTGGAACAGTGGTTTTTCTAGACAATCCTTTCCAGTTTTATTAGGAAAGGTTAGAGTTGCTCAAAAACACTTAATTGGCCACTTATAGCTTACTGAGAAAGTAGCTAACAGGATGAAGTTAAAAAATATTGATTTGGAAATTCTCTTGAAATGTATGGGATTTACTATCAGTAAATGCCCTAAGATGACTGTCTATGTCTATCTAACATGTGACCTGACCTGGATGGTCCAGGCTAGCCTGATCTCATCAGATCTCACAAGCTAAAGCAGGGTTGGTCCTGGTTAGTACTTTGATGGGAGACCACCAAGGAATACCAGAGGAAGGCAATGGCAAACCTCCTCTGTTAGTCTCTTGCCTTGAAAACCCTACTGGGTTGCCATAAATCGGCTGTAACTTGATTGCGCTTTACACACACACACACACCCTAATGGGTAGTATTTATTTAATTACTACATTTCTATACCATTTCTATAAAAGTTATAGTGAAAACTGGACACAGCAAGAGGATATGTTGGTAAAACCCTTTTGCAATTTTATGTAAGCATTTTGTTATTGGCCATTTCAAGTAAAAAAAAAGGACACAAACATAAAATCCACCCCACTGATGTGAAATGGCAGCCATCATGAAATTATCTAGTGCAATGGTATTCACTCTATGGTTTGCACAGAGCCACATTCACAACTAATTCACCAAAAGAGCCACATGATTATTGTGTGCCCTGAGCACCATCCCACCAAACACACATACAATAATATATTAATGTTAAATAGGCATGTAGGGTTGACTGTCTGCACCACAGTTTAGCTTTGGCCAGCCCTTGTGTATCTGATGTGAGGGGAAGGGCTTCTCGCTTGACCTTCCTACTCCTCATCATGAGGCACAGTAGCTGAGGCCATAGAGTGAGATTGCCAAGGTGCCCAGAGGAGAGCAAGCTGGCTGTGGAGGAAGGAGTGTAACATTTCCACCACCCCACTGTGCCCAGCTTGCTCTGTTGCCAGCCTCCAGGTGGGGCTTGGAGATCTCCCAGAATGACATCTGATCTCCAGAATACAGAGACCCCTGGCGAAGATGGCTGCTTTGGAGGGTGAACTCTGTTAAGATGGACTCTTAAGATGCCTCCCCTCACCAAATTCCATGCTTCCCAGGCTCCCCCCCCAAATCTCCAGAAATTTCCCACCCAGGAGTTAGCAACCCTAGTCTGTTCCTGGGTGGCCCAAATGGTGTGTAGGGAAGCCAGGCTGCTGTCTGGCATCCCTGCGAGCTTCAGGGGCAGGGCAAGGAGCAGATGTGATGTCAGCTGGTGATCTAAAACTTTATGGTAATAACTATTTCGAGAGCATTGGCTGATGTACTGATGTCACAAACGGGTTTTCCTGAACATGGTTGCACATAGTGGAATGTCATTTTTGCCCCCCCCCCCATTGTTCTTCCACGGGCCTCAGTGGCTTGGGACAGGTGGAAGGGCTGTTCAGCAGAAGAATGCCTGTCCAAAGCAGGCATATCGCATCCCTAGGTAATGGTGGTTTTACTCTCCTCTACACCTGCCTGCTTGATCTCCAGGAAGCTGTCTGGGTGCTAGGATGAGAACACCGAGGCTGTGGAGAAGGATGCAGGGGGGTTGTTGGGGATCATGGACCCTTTCCTTCCACACCTAACATGAGACTCATAGCTCAGGAAAGCTAGCTTACCTGTCCTCCAGTTCCTTCAGCAGCTGCTGTTTAAAGGTTTGAACCACAGGCCCTACCAAGCAATGGCCTGGCTAACTTTCCTGGAACATGGGCAGGTGTCATATTGGGAAATGGTGCTCCAAAGAGCCAACCGTGGCTCCCAAGCCACTTAGTGATTATCACTGATGTAGTCATTAACAATGCCATCCTAAGTAGAGCCAACACCTTAAGCCCATTTATTTCAATGGTCTTAGAAGGGTGTAACTCTGCTCAGGACTGCACTGAAAGTGTTTTATTAGAAGAAGAAGTTGGTTTTTATATGCTGATTTTCTCTACCTTTTAAGGAGAATCAAACCGGCTTACAATCTCCTTCCTTTCCCCACAACAGACACCTTGTGAGGTAGGTGGGGCTGAGAGAGTTCGGAGAGAACTGTGACTAACCCAGGGTCACCCAGCTGGCTTCATGTGTAGGTGTGGGGAAACCAACTCGGTTCACCACATTAACGTCTGCCGCTCGTGTGTAGTAGTCGGGAAATCAAACCCGGTTCTCCAGTTTAGAGTCCACCGCTCTTAACCACCACACCACGCTGGCTCTCTCTGGACACAGTTATGTGTCCCAGCATGTATGACAATTTGTGTCACTCCCTTGTGTATCACAATTTTGAATAGGGGTTACGGAATATTTTTTACTTGTTTGTGATATAGTTAAATCACTGGCTTCATTAATATATAAAGGCTAAGGCACTTTCCTGGGAGTAAGTGCCATTGAGTAACATAAGACTTACTCTTGAGTAGACCTGTTTAGGATTGGTCCTGTATGATAAAACTTTAATTATAAATATTAAAACTTGTGTTCATTAACTACAGCAACTCACCTGATGACCACTTATACAGAATTAAAGAGAGCTGAAGGAGATAAGGTGGGATAGAAACATTTTAAATACATTAATTACATTTTATTCTATTTTCTTTTGGCCATATGTAATGTGATGTGCCTTAAGTAAGACTTCAGTGATTTCAATTGGATGGTACTGAACATGATTTATCAATGTTTTTGTATGAGCACCAGCTTTCTACTACGGCTGTGTAGTAATTTTAAAGATAAACATCATCGACAAACTGAACCCGTGACTTCAGGGCTATAACATTTTACAATGTTAAAGTATAATGCCAGCTCTTGAGACTTTTGCATTACTGAAACCTGAGGAGCAATTCTAAGCAGTTCCGCTTGGAACTGAATCCCCTTCCATTCAATGAGGTCTGCTCTCAGGAATCCTAATTCTTAGGATTACAACCTACCGGAAGTCTTGTCATGATTCCAACGTTCTTGCTTTGAAATATTTAATTAGCTAATATAAGCATATACTACAGCATTGTATTTCAGATGTCACCATTAATATTTTTAAATTACATTGATGTAAATAGTAATCCTTTAAAATACGTTACCTATAGACTGACTGCAAAAGACTGAACTGAGTCTCCACTAGTTTTGAAGGCACAGTGGAACATGAAATCAAATATTCCTGGATCCCTGCCATGTGTTCAGACTGCATATCTTTTTGATAGGCTGGCTACCTCACTTTTTTATTTTCTGGTGGATGAACATTCACTTGTCAGCAGCTATAAATACTTTGGTAGGGCAGATGCTTGTAGCTTTGGCAACTAATTCCAGCTTCTTAGTTCTTGATTGCAAAGCTTGGAAGCTGTGCTACTTGATTCTATGCATCTTTGATAAGAAAAAGCCTCATCAAGTTCAGTAGGGATTCCTCCCAAGAAAATGTGTGTAAGGTTACAATCCAAAATTACTATGGCACCTTAGAGAGCCAGGGCATGATTCTGGTAGAAGTTAACCACTTGTGTAATTAGGCCTTATCAATTTCAGTAGAGTATTAACCACATGCTTAATTATCTTGTTCAAATAAATAAAGCTCCAGTATGCTTAACTTGGGCTGAAATGTGCTCCAGCATAGTAGCTTTGTTCTAAATGCTTTAGATTAGCTCTAGTGTAGTATCCATAGCATGCCTAAGCAGGTCTACTCAAACTTGACTGGGACCAAAATTGCCTGGGGTGACCCTGTTGGATGATCTGTGCAAGAATATAGGTTAATGTAGCCATGTTGATTTTTCTGGACCTCTCAGCAGCTTTTAGTAATATTGACCATGGTGTCTTTTATGTCTACAATGGAAATTGATGCACCATATTCTAGTGGTTCTGTTTCTACCTAACTGGGCAATTCCAGACAGCCGTCCCAGGAAACAGCTGCTCTATCTCCTGATATCTCTGCTAATAGATATTGCAAGATCCTTTCTTGTCCCCTATGTTATCTAATGTCTACATAAATTGCTATGGATAGTTTTTAACTTAGATTGCAAAGTGATTTGGAGGCCTAGCTTGGGAAGAAAGGCAGGGTACAAATTATTTTATAAATTATAATAAGTAAAATATCAGCCATACTAAGGACCACATGTAATATTTAAAAGTGCACACTGTTTTGTGCTTTTCCAGTTTCAAACACTAAAGCTGCTTTTTGAACTTGAAGAAAACTGTTAAAAATGAAATTATGAAGACATGGTTCAATTCTACACATCTTTCAGCTTTTCTCAATCAGTATATCTGATTATCTGACTCTTGATGATGTAACACCAAGCTTTTCATTTTGCCTTGTAAGACGGCCACTGTGGTGTAGTGCCAGACCAACAGCTAACCACTATACCATGTTGGTTTTGCTTGTTTGTGTTCTATATCATTCTCCCAGAAGAACAATAACTGCCTACACTAAGCTTTTAGAGATGGTCACACAGTAGTGAAACTGTATGGTTATAATGGCATTGACGTGACAGCGGAATATTAAAATATTTATACTCCGTCTGTCTTGGTAGCTTAAAGTGGCTTAACATATGCATGACAGATTGTCATTCAGGTTACTGAAAGTCCTACGGGAAACCAAGGCAGATATATGATACTGTATAACCAAAGCAGGTTCTCGACCACACAGGCTTTGTCTGGAGTCTAGCAAATAGTACTCCAAAGCTGACAATTCCCATAGCAAAGAAGCGGATTCCCCATTCTCTTCCTGCGATAGAAGGAATACCGAGAACCTTAGTTTACATGCATCACTATGACTGGGCCTTGTGCATTATGGGAGTCGTAGTCCTCAGCTTCAGATACAGTCTGACGTAGAACAACTCTACAGAGCCTCTGGCAACGCAGTGTTTCCCGGGAACTGTAGTTCAAGAACTCGTCAGTGTGCCCAGTTACCCGCAGACCGGCGAACTCCATGTCCCAACAACCTTTGCGAAGGAAACCGGATCCCGGCTTGTTCTCGTGGCATTGCGGGAGAAGCGGCAGCGTGGAGTGGAAGCTGAGACGTGGAGGCCAGCTGTTGCAGGCCGCGGTTGTTGGCAGCGGCAAGGCGCGATGACGGTGAATGTCGGTGGTGATGCGCTCACCCTCCAGCCCCGGGTTTTGGGTAGTGGCTGTGGGGGAACTGGGGGTGGTCGACCGCGTGAGAGGGAGGCGGCGGCGAGGCCTGTCGCCCCACCTCTGTGCAGTAGAAACAGGACCGCTTTCTTCAGCTCGCTGCGTTTCCTCGAATAAGAGCTTGCCTCGTTTCGACATCGGGTCTTGTAGGAAAAAGGGGGTCTTTGTCACAAGGCCGAGAGGAGGCCGGGCTCTTGTATGGCAGGTGTTTTGTATCTCACCTTTTCTCTCGGGAACTCGGGGTAGTATACATTAGGCAAAGAGAGAGAGAATGGCTGTCCCAAAATTGTGTGTGTGTGTGTAAAGTGCCATCAAGTCGCAGCTGACTTATGGCGACCCCTTTTTGGGGTTTTCATGGCAAGAGACTAACAGAGGTGGTTTGCCGGTGCCTTCCTCTGCACAGCAATGTTTCGGTGGTCTCCCATCCGAATACTAACCAGGGCTTAGCTTCTGAGATCTGACGAGATCAGGCTAGCCTGGGCCCTAATAGTTATATTTCATAGTTAGCATGGCACCCCAAATTTCTCATCAGTAAATCTACGGAGATAAAGATCGTATGATGCTGAGCCACCATTTAGGGAAGGGGTGTTAAATCGTAAGGCCTGGGGGCTGGATTCAGCCCCTTGAGCTCTTATCTGGCCCCCGAGCCAGCCGAGGCAGCCACCACCACCCCACTCTCGATCTGGGCTGCCGAGGCATGGCCCGGCAAAGTGACATTTATGTCATATCCGGCCCTTGTAACAACTGAGTTTGACATCCCTGATTTAGAGGATTGCATAGCACTCCCTGCAAACTTTGCTAGGGTAGGTGGCCATGGCAAACAAACTGGGCAGGTAGTGAGAGCCAGCTGGTCGGGGAGGCAGAACAAGGTGGATGGCAGAAGCCGCTGACAGTCACCGGAGAAGCTGGGTGGGCAGCAAGGCAGCCAGAAGCAGGCCGGCTACATCCACCTTCCTTCACCAGCCACCACCTTCACTAGGGGCAAGGGGACCCATAGGGGAGGCGGCAGAGAAGGAGGTGGTGATGTAGTTGTTGCTTCTTTTTCCTTCTCTCTTGTACTGGGAGGGGTTTTGAGGAAGGGAAGAAGGCAGGCCAGTGGCAGCAACAAGGTGCTGCTGCCCCGGTCCACGCCAGAGAGAAAAGAAGCCGGGCCAGCAGCGACATCCAGAAAGAAGAAAGTCCCCTGCTGGTGATACTCAACTGCTGTGCCACACTTGCTGTCTGCAAGAAGTTGCATCTAGTGAAATGTCCTCTTCTACATAATTATTAAAAGTAAAGGAACAGTTTCCCCCTTTGTTCACTTTAGGAACATGTTCTAGAGGGGCCTCTGTGTTAGGAAAGGAGAGTCTTGAGGTGCCTTGGAGACCTTAACACACTTTTGTGAACCAAAGCCTCCCCTTTCTTCAACAGGATGGCAGGAGTGGATTAGGAAATAAGAATGACCCTGGAGCGCTATAAGCTAGTGCTTCAGGGTCACTCAGTGTAGTTGGGCACAATGGGCATTAGCTCACCCATTTCATTCTCCTCAAAACTGGCAGCAGTGCAGGAAGAGATATTTGACCAGCTGACACCTGTTGTCATTGCTGAGGAAGGGTCTGAGCCAAGGGGCCGCTGAGGAATTGTTAGAGTTGCTGAGGCTTATCTCTTTGCTCCTGGTTACTAGTGGCCGTGGAGGACAGTAGCCTACTGGGAATTTCCCCTGTTAAGTTAAATGGCCAGTCCATCCCTGAGAATGAGCCATGGTTTTTACAGTTAAGAGTGGCAGCTGGTGTGGTGTACCCAAGAGTGTTGGGTTTGGATGGGAGAGACCCTGTTTAGTATAATTGTCCATGAAGGTTGGGTGCCCAGACACAAAGGACAAGGTGTAGCTTTTCTTGAATAGATGACCAAGCCATGGCAAATACAACTTGTCATACATTATAAGAAAACTTGCACTTGTTGAGTTTCTTTCTTTGCAGTTGATCAGTGCAGTGAGCTCTTTATATGGTCCTCATACAAGATTGTGTTATTTGTGAGAGAATTAGTCTCTGTAACTTCATATATCAGTGATGGCGAACCTTTTAGAGGCTGAGTGCCCAAACTGCAACCCAAAACCCACTTATTTATCGCAAAGTGCCAACACGGCAATTTAACCGGAATACTGAGGTTTTAGTTTAGAAAAAACAACTCGCGCTTGCTGCACCACCAGGCCCTAAACTCCGGGGGTGATGGAGAACCCGGCTCAGCTGGAAAGCAGCAGGAAGTTTGCCAGTTTTCATCCCTCGCTCCCCCCCCCCAAGTCTCCTCAGAAGAGACTAGTCCTCCCTACTCTGCCCACGACAGGAGCCGAAACAACAGGTCCCGCTGGATGCGCCTGGATTGCCCCCCCCCAAAAAAAACACCCCAAACCCCGCAGCCGGTGCCGGGAGGAGCAATAGGCTCGCCATCCTCCTCCGCTCACAGTACCGGCTTCATTGGCCCTCAGGAGCCACTGATCGGGAGAACGAGAAGCCGCTCTTCCAACTCTGGGCCGGGAAGGAGAAGGCGCCGCGTCCAACCCGGAGACAGCCATGCTGCGCTCCTGTGCCCGGCTTCTCCACCTCATGCCTTCGGAGTGCAGCACCAGCAGCAGCGCCCTTCCTTCCCTCGCTCCAGCAGCCAGTACCCGAGGCTAGCCGTCCCCTCCGCGCAGCGCCGAACTCAGGCGATCTCTGTGCTGGGGCGATGGCTCGTGTGCCCACAGAGAGGGCTCTGAGTGCCCCCTCTGGCACGCGTGCCATAGGTTCGCCACCACTGTCATATATACTCTTGTCGGAGACCTGTTTATAGAGGTGATAGGCAGCTTATGTTAGAACTAGTGGTGTTACGGTGTTGTATATAGAGATGGTTCTAATGTTAAGCTTTCATTAAGCCCCCTTGTATGATAACACTTGAGATGGGTCATTAGTCTCAAGCTTTCTTTGACAGGAAGGGGCAATTTACAAAGGTTGCTCTTATTTTTTTTTTGAAGATTAATATAACGTCAGTTTTGAGGCACCATACAGTGCACAAAGAATGGCCAAATAACTCCTTTTAAAAGTATAAATTGTCCCCTTTCTGGCTAGAATAATGTCTGGGAAATGGAGGATCAAACTCCCCCCCAAACTCTGGAAGCATCGTGTGCTATACATGGAAGGCATTAAAGATTTTCATTTTACCTGAAGACTCATACTCTGATCACTTTTCCTTAGAAGTTTCAAACCATTTCCAAATGGTATGCCAAGCCACCCATGTGATATGTTGTTTCGTTCTGTTTGCACCCGGCTGTTAACTCCTTCAAGCATAGTCTGCCGTTTTGCTGGTCATTGTGATGCTTTACTGAATCTGCCTCATTAGCCAGTAAAATAACAGGCCAGGCTACAAGTGATTCTTCTTCACTAATCCCAAGGAACAGTAAACTGGCTGTTAGGCTTGCAGAGCTGGAGTCTCTAAGGAAGAAAGCTCTGAGACTATTCAGTGGACTAATATAAGAGTATGACGGATTAAAGTGAGATTAGGTTAAACAGTGTAGTCAGTGTTTATGCTGCAGATTGCTTTTTTGGGGATGAACTTGTTTGTAATTAGAAGTTTAGCAACCAGGGGGGATACTGCACTTGTATTCCCAGCGATGAATTAAGAGTTTGAAAATGTTATAAAAAATACTGTTCGCACTTTCTTTGTATTCCCACCAATGTATTGAGAGTTTGAAAACGTTATAAAAAATACTGTTTGCACTTTGTTGGCCCCTTTAGCTGTGAAGACGTCTTCCAACCATTTATAAGCAGTGGTATCCAAAAACCCTTTTAAAGCGATGTTTTTTATAACATTTTCAAACTCTTAATACATCGCTAGGAATACAAAGTGCGGTAACTGCCCAGGTCATATTGGGTATCTTTCTATAACTTTAAGCAAAAGTGTCCAGACCTTTAATGTCCTTTGATTTCCATTGTTTCTATGGGCCATTAGTGTTTTGTGTCAGCATTACTTTGTCTCAAGTGCTATTTATACCCAAGACAAAGCCTTTTTACTTAACCCTTTAAGAATTGAAATGTGTCTGTACTGGGGGTAATTACAAGCTAAATAACCAGACATGGTACTGGATAACCCTTATATATCACTGACGGACAGGAGGCTGTCCTGCCCCTGAAGGGAAAACAGCCACTCAGATGAGCCTATCGGAGTGCTGCTCCAGCGTCCAGTCACCTTTGAGAAGGTGGAAGAAAGGTGGGAGTTAAGATCTGTCTCAGGTCTGGCTTAGGAAAAAGCAGAGTGAAGGGTAGAATCATAGAGTTGGAAGGGACCACCAGGGTCATCTAGTCCAACCACCTGCACAATTCAGGAAGTTCACAACTACCTCCCCCACACACCCCCAGTGACCCCTACTCCATGCCCGGAAGATGGCCAAGATGCCCTCCCTCTCATCATCTGCTTAAGGTCACAGAATCAGCATTGCTGACAGATGGCCGTCTAACCTCTTCTTTAAAACCTCCAGGGAAGGAGAGCTCACCACCTCCCGAGGAAGCCTGTTCCACTGAGGAACCGCTCTAACTGTTAGAAATTTTTTCCTACTGTCTAGACGGAAACTCTTTTGATTTAATTTCAACCCGTTGGTTCTGGTCCGACCTTCTGGGACAACAGAAAACAACTCAGCGCCCTCCTCTACGCGACAGCCCTTCAAGTACTTGAAGATGGTTATCTTCAGGTTATCATATCACCTCTTCATCCTTCTCTTCAGGCTCTTCAGGGTAGCTCTGCCTGGTAGTGTGGCAGAGTGGTTCAGCTCCATCTCTGGGAGATAATAGGGTACCCAGTTGGTAGGATTCTCTCTGGTAATGAGCAGACCTTGTACTATTTAGTCTGACTCTTGGGGAAGGGCAGGCTGGTGTAGGTGGGCTCCTGTGTGTGAGAGAGGATCCAGCCCTGGGTGGCTAGTCAGCAAAAGCCTGTTTGTGCCTGAAAGCATTATAGAAAGGTTTAACTACTTTCTGAAGCCATAACTAATTTAAATTTGTGTGCCTCACCCAGGCTTCTCCTTTGTCTGCCAGTAGACACCTGTACTGCTGATTTGTTACTTTTAAACCAATCTGTAATTAATTAAGTCTTCTCATTTGTTTATATACCAATCCTGCCTCAGTGATCTCAATAATCTCCTCGTGCACCACAAAACGTACCTCACAGCAATAAATATACCTTAACAAATCCAGTTTACACAGGATGCTGTTTAGTCTCTTTCCTAATGGTGTCCCAGAGCGCACAACTGTACTTTCTTCTACACAGGCAAATGCAGGGCCGGTGCCAGTCTTTTTTTGCGCCCTAGGCAAGGCTAACTACTTGTGCCTCCCCCCCAATTGCTAACCAATTTTCAAAAACCGATGTCTTGTAGAAAAAATAAAAGCCTGATGCATTCCTACAGAACTTTTTATAAGATGTTGTAATTAATTATATTCCATAGCACTGTTGTGGTACTTATCTTAAAATGAAAAAAATATAAATTATCAGTTGAATTTTTTTCAGGAAACTAATCTGTTTAAAACTCTGCCCCCCTCTGAGGTCTGTGCCCTAGGCGACCACCTAGTTCGCCTCATGGTAGCACCGGCCCTGGGCAATTGGTTTCTTTCTGTGCATTTGTTTGCTGTGCAAAGGGACACTGGTGTGGGGAGTAATTTTTGAAAATATAAGGATTTGGCTTTTACAAATAATGGAAATTTTTCGGGTTTATTAAACCCCAACCCGAAAAATACGCCGAGCAGTGGAGCCCAGCGTTCAGTTCTGCGACCCCTGCTGCCTCGGAAGTCCATGAGGACGTTGGAGGTGGCAGGCGGTGGCAATCTGAATGCTGGGCCACCGTGGAAGTTCATGTGGACTTCCAAGGCGGTGGCAGTAATGACTCAGCCAGCAGGTAAATAAGGGGGAGGGGAAAATCGTGGCGGGGCCAAAGCAGCACTGAATAATGCAGGAAAAAAATCATTTGGGATCCACTTTTTTTGGTTCCCTTTAATTGCTGCCATTTTTTAACCGGTAAACCCCTCCCCCCAAAAAAAATTCTGAAAAGTTTTTTTGGTTTTTTTCCCCCGGTTCGGCTTTAGCCAAATGCACACCCCTAGTGAGGAGAACCCCTGTAACTTAGTGGCTCAGCCCTCATGAATGTGCGATGTGTTTGTGCACAGAAGAAACACAGTACATTTTGCACAGAGCCTTATAATAGGGAGACCCTCCGTTCACGCACACACCGCGCATTGAACTGGCAGACATTTAGGTAGATTAAAATTTTGACTCAGGCTTTGGTGTGTTTGTTGGTTGTTGCGTATAGGAACTTGAAAATGTTTAATGGAATCTAATCTTGGGGATTTTCTCTCTGGAATTGACAAATTCAGTAGCTCCATTTCAACTTTCTGGGAATATAATTTAAGTTGGCCTGGTTTGGGAGGAGTAAGGCGTGTGTGAGTGATTGCTGTAATTCTTCTGTAAAAGCGTGAGCTAGGCAGTTCCATTCAGTATGCCTGGGCAGAATGTTGCACACAATAATTACCATGTATACAGACAAATTTTAATTGATATAGTTATTTTTTCTTATTTGGATTTGCTGCAAATGAGAATGTGATTGGACTGTTCAAGAGACCCCTCTCTTTTTTTCAAGAAGCAAAGTGGTATTACTAAGAAATCAAAAGCTGTCTCTAGAGAGAAATCGCTGTAGGGTTAAGGGTGGTAGCAGCTGAAATTGCTTTGTAGTTTAAATGGTTGTATAACTTATTAAAATATGCTTTGAAAGTGTGTTCTGTATGCCTTCTGTCATGTTTAATATTTTATTCAGTCATACACATTTACTTGCCCGCTATCATAATATGTCATGTTTCAGACCCTCCGGAAATGTGAATGATCTTGATTGCATGTATCATGGACTGTGGACGCTGGCACAGAATCCAGTAGCTTGGCCGAGATCCTGGGAAAACGAACTTCCAAGTTTAAAGGACACATTTCTTTTTAACACCAATACAAAATAGTAAATAATGTGAAAAACCAGGAAACTCCCCCATTACCTATCAAAATATAAACATGGAGTATATTGAGCCAACATGCAAAAGTGCCCAGTTTGCATAATCATGTTATCAGTTCAGATTATTGGCTCCTGTCTAATTGGCATCCAGCTATTTAACTAGCCAGCCTACACTTGCTCCTTGTAGTAAAAAGAAAAAGAAAAAGATTGCTTTAGTTGATTATATACAAGATGTATTGGGCAACAACTAATATATGAGTTATCATATGTTTTTGTTGTACTTTTTTTTATCTTTTGAGCTTCCTCCAGTAGGTCTTTTATTTACATTATTTATTGTCTACCTTTCTCACAGGGCTCAAGGTGGATTACACATAGTGAGTCTGTATGATCAACAAAATGGGACATTCAATAACAAATGCATTAGGATCTTATTATGTATATTGTATGTTTTACAATAAAGGACACTATGTTGTCATTCTAATATGCCTTTTTAAAATACTTTTTATACTTTTTAAGGAACGGAAGGGGACAGCTAAAGTGGACTTTCTGAAGAAGATTGAAAAGGAAATCCAGCAAAAGTGGGATGATGAGAGAGCATTTGAAGTTAACGCAACAGATGCTGCAAACCAGAAGAGGTGAGAATGTATGGAGCTAGTCGGAAACTAGTGGGGGAGGGTGGATTGTATGTACTGAATGCTACAGTTCTGGATAATTTAGCTGTATAACCACTTCTGTATTTGAGGTAGTGACCTTACAATCATTGAAGTCAATAGAAAAAGTCAGTTTAGTTTTGGATAGGGCTCGTCTATTGCACATAATTTTGGGATTTAATTTTCTGCATAATAGAATGGATGTGGGTGCTGTTTATGATACTTGGGTGCAATTAACTGTGTGTAAGAGAGACACCTGTATATATTGTGGAAATTAAGTATAGGCTTCCCTGCTAGATACCTAGTAGAACCTGGTGCTTTCTTAGAAGAATCAAAGCCCCACCAGGAAGTATAATATGAGATAGGATAATATAAGATCTAGATAACTGAAGAACAAATCTGGGGCTGGAAAAGCCAGGGTTAGGACAAATATAGTGTTTTCAAAGATAAAATTTATCTTCATTGTATAATTAAATTAGCCCTGCAAAAGAATATTTTCAGCAATCCCTTTGGCTCTATAACATTAAAAAGTTCCTCCTCTAAAGATGTCAAAGTAGTACTTATTTGTTGATTTCTTACTTTATTGGAGATGTAAGCGTGCAGCTGAAAGTATTGGAACCAACCCACTGACAGAATTTTACTTTGTAATGCTAAAAAAAATTATGCATTGTTGTCTATGTTGGGCTTCTATAAACCAGGCAGATTGTACCATTTCCCTAGCTTGAGATGGATTTAAGATTTTTAATTTAGAATTATATACAAAAGATGAGAGAGTCAGTATCTCTGGGTTTATGTTTTTAAATGTAGCCCAAATTTCCAATAAAAAAAGGCTTGTGTACACCCTGTATTCTTCACCTCGTTGCTTCTTATACCTTTACCCTGCCTTTCTTTCAAGGAGCTCTTGGCAGCATACATACTCTCCTATGCCCCTGTCAGGATCTTGGGATTGGTAAACATAGTTAGGTCTGAGTTGCTTGCTTCCCAAGTTAAAAACAAAACAAAACCCTCTTTTCTTTTTAGATCCAAACAAAACAGTATTTAACAGCAGCTTGGTAAGAACAATAGAAACCTGAAAATCTGTCCTTGGTAATTTCAAACTTACAATATTCTGAGGCTTTTCTGCCTTTGTTCTCATGGGGAGGGAAATCTCCTCTTCCCTGCGCTCCAATGTAGCAGCTGCCTTTGTGGACTCATTTGAGACTGGCTGTAGTCAGGCTGCTGGGGCCTAGCTATCTCCACAGCTATTCTGACCTCCATGGTCTACAGTGTCCTCAGCTCTTCAGACACCTTCCACATCTTCTTTGATAGGTTAACTGTACAAGCCCTTAATTTGCATGATGGTTATGTTTTCCCTTACACAACCAGACATTAGATTCGTTCTAATACTCATACATGGCTATTTACAACTACAAATATGCTCATGGGGGTACTCTCCTATGTCCCCCAACTAATCCTTACAAGCCTGTGATTGTGCCAAATGTACGTGACTGACCAAGGACATTTTAGTGAGCTTCAAGGCAGATTTGAACTCGGTTTCATCTGTCCTTGATCATACTCTGGTCACTGTACCACACTGGTTCTTACCTCAGACTGCACTTCAAACCCCAAGAAAGTGTGTATGGGATTGCAGCCTTAATAACCGGAAGCAAAACTAAATAAAAGACAGCTTTAAAAGGTTTTCATCAGTTTAAGGAAACAGTGTTTACTTTTTCCAAATCTGTTTTTAAAATTCTTTTTTCATGACTGTCTAGTACAAGCAAAGCATCAAATTAACAAAAAGACATTAATAAAGGAATTAGGTCGTTCTGAAGCTTGACAAGTATACACTAAAGAAGGGGTGTCAAACTCAATTGTTACAAGGGCTGGATATGACATAAATGTCACTTGGCCAGGCCAGGCCATGCCTTGCCAGCCCAGATTGAGAGTAGGGGGGGTGGCTGCCTCAGCTGGCTCACGGGCCAGATAAGAGCTCTCAAGGGGCCGAATCTGCCCCCCAGGCTTTACGTGTGACACTCCTGCACTTAAGAGTTCTAATCACTCTTCAAGTAGGGAAAATTATAAAAGGGAAGACCAGCATTCCTTTGCAGCGACAGAAGGAGAAGAAAGAAATGAATATATCTTTCTCACAACTACTGTTTGGAGACGACTTCTGTTTTTAACATGAATTGTATGATGTGTATGCGTGGCCACTGTAATAATAAAATGCTTGAACTGTTAAAAGGATTTGCATAAATGACTGTGGTACTGTAATGAAGCATGTGTTCCTTGCAGATTTTAGGTGATCATCAGGATTAATCCTGTTTCTACTAGCAACATCATAGGTTAGCTAGATGTTCTTTCAGACAAGAGCCTTGTGTACTTAGTCCATTTAAGTCTACTTAGGAGTACAGTTCCAGTTGTCTTCTGGTTTATTTGCTGCAAACTTACTGATGTGTGTTTATTTTGTATCCTCCGCTTAGCAATGGCAAATACTTTGTCACCTTTCCATACCCATACATGAATGGCCGGCTTCACTTGGGACACACATTTTCTTTATCAAAGTGTGAGGTATGAATTTTTCTGTGTTACTAACTTAACAAAGGCCATACAGAGAGACAGAGAGAGGAAAAATCTTGGCATTCAGTCCTTGAGCCAACTGAGTGCCCATTACTGTTCTTTTTAAGTGAAACAGCTGAGTGAAATGGTGTAATTTGTGTGTTATTTATTTCTGTTTCAACCTGCAGTTGTGTGGTAGTTGAAGGTTATAGCAAGAAGTCTCAGGCCAGACATTTGGGCACAGTTGGGATATTTCTTCTCTCTAGCATCTTCCCCTTGTCAGATTTTAACATCTCCACTACATAGCTCTTATTGGCTGCTTTAAGCACTGCTCTGCTTGGCTCCTGTGTTTCTGTGATACATTTCTGATTCCAATCAGTCACCGTTCAAGTAGAATGGCATATAGCGAGGTGTCCTCAGTAGTTCTTTCATCTACAAATTCACCTACGTACCTTCAGAAGAACAGAAAAATGCTTCCAATTGCACAGATCTTGACTGGTGGTTTGAGACTACAGCATATATTAGCTTTATCTGTTTTCCCCTGGTCAAGGAACTCATTTTTGTTTGGACTTCTAATATTTTTGTATGGCTTCCTTCCCAGAGCCTTTGAGATAGAGTAACTGTGGACTCCAGAATGTATCCAGTTGTGTTATGCTGTAAAGATGTGGAGTTAATTATTTTAGTTTTTTTTCTGGCTTCTTTGTAATTACAGATCTGGTATCATCAATGAATAATCCTAAAGGGCAGGATTAAATCTTAAATGAGCTATAACCTTTTAATACTAAATGCTTCTAGCTCAACTGCTCATACTTGACCCTCTCCCTGCACACTTTTTTGGTGTGTGTGTACTATATTATTGCTTAATGCTTGCCACTATTTGTGTTTCCTGCAGTTTGCTGTTGGCTATCAGAGGCTAAAAGGAAAAATCTGCCTGTTCCCGTTTGGACTGCATTGCACTGGCATGCCCGTTAAGGTAAAATCAGGGTTTTGTAGTTTGTAAAAAAAATACCATTCAAATTCTGTACCAGGGAAATATACATTTGATGTTTACAGGCGGAGTGGCTTCTCCTGGGTCTTCTTTTTAGATTTGGAGTGAATAACAGTACATTACAAAGTCCGTGTTGTAGTGAGAAGTTTGGGAATTTCTGCTTTAGTTTAGCAACATGAGTCGATTCTTTGCCATGGTAATTAGTGCTTAGTGGGATTCCAGTGACTTTCAGATGTGCCTGGCTTATTTTATATGGATAATCCTTATGTTTTCTGATTTTAGTGCATTGTTCTTGCTTTATGAGCCACCTCAATCAGGTTTCTAGAGAGGCGGCACATAAACTTTCTAAATAAATAATGTGCAATTATAATTTGCTTGCCTAAAGCTACAGGCTAGGATCCAAGGACTCTTTCAAGCGCACCCAAACGTTTGGGCATTTGTAGTGGGATTTTAAAAACTTTTTCTTTGAACCGCAGACCCACCCCCAAGTCATATTGCGTACTTTTTTGGGAAGTTGTTTGGTGGGAGAGGTGCTTTTCATGTAGCAAACCCGAAGCCCCATTGGCTCTGAATAATTTTGTACCACTATTAGGGCCTTTCCAGCTGATCTTAAATTGTGAGGAGGTGTTTGTGGCGAGGAGGATTCTTCTATATGGAAGAGCTGCCATCCTTTACTTTCAGAGTCTGTTAAAAAATGGTAAAAATTTGAGGTGCAGCTGTCATGGTTATGTAAAGACCAGTAGCGGTCAATAACAGATCAACAACTCGTTTATCTCTGGATTTGCTGGTCAGTTCTCATTTATTGATGATAGTCAATGCCTTTTTCAGTATTGCCTTTGGCAACTGAGAGGGCATATATTTGTGAATTTGTGAGTTTTTAGTGAACGAACACAATGAGACTGGTAACTTGAAATTTATTGTTAACGGTTAGAAATGCAAGGCAAAAAGATGTCCGTGTTCTTCTGGTTCTATTGATTCTGTAGCACACATGCTCCTGGAATGTAATTTTTATGAGGATCTCAGATCAAGATATATTCTTCTTCTTCTAACAGATCAGACTAGTAACTCTGTGTCTGAGCAAATATCCTATTTGTTAAGTGACAACGATCCTAAGGTTACATTGGCAGTGGCAAAATTCATCTCAGTCCTTATATCCCTTAAACAATAGATTTAGAATTATGCTGCTCAAGATTTATGAATCAAGAAGCTTCTAAGGGAGAAGGGGAAACAAAGATGCCAAGTCTGGAAGTAGTAAAGTAATGGATTCCAGGTCTCGGATGTACAAATGATTTCCCTAACCCTAGCTACCAAGCCATTGTGGATTTTCCCATAGGCATGTGCAGATAAGCTGAAAAGAGAAATGGAATTGTACGGCTGTCCACCAGAATTCCCTGATGAAGAGGAGGAAGAGGAGGAATCTAAGGGGGATGAAATGGTCATCAAAGACAAGGCTAAAGGCAAAAAGGTATCATTTAAAGTGTGCATGTTTTTTGCTTCTATTAAAGATGATTTGTGACTTGTGTATTTGCATAATACACTGCTCTTTAAATGTGAAACTGTTTCTTCAGGCTGTGTTTTCTTCAGTTACTTCTGTCAAGATCCCTTTGAGTAGTTTCTTGCATATTCACTCTGCTTCCTTATTTTCATTAAAGAGCAAGGCTGCTGCTAAGACCGGGTCTTCAAAGTACCAGTGGGGAATCATGAAGTCTTTGGGCCTCTCTGATGAAGAAATAATGAAGTTTTCAGAGGCTGAACATTGGCTTGATTACTTCCCACCTCTGGCTATTCAAGATTTAAAGAACATGGGACTGAAGGTACAGTTTACTTCTAAAATTCTTGTTTTAAAGAACTGTTTGTCTGAAACTGATGGGCAGATTCCCCCCACCCACCCCGGGCAACCTTACATTTTTCTGTAGACATCTTTATATAAAATACTGGACTGCATACAATTATGCATTGATTGTGCATAACAGTTTAACATATTTGCAGCAGATGTTTTGGTTTTGCAACATACCTTTTGATTTAGGATAACATACAGCAAATACAATGAGTGGATTCCACTTAGGTTCAAGCAAGGGGCTTGTACTAATCCACTGGAGTTTGATACCGTTCTGGTTGATTCTGGATTATGAACAAAGCAGGTCTCCATTTTTGGAACTTCTGGAATGCTGCTACACCCATCCTTTTTGAATATTTACAGATCGATTGGAGACGCTCCTTCATCACCACTGATGTTAACCCCTATTATGATTCTTTTGTACGATGGCAATTTCTAACCCTAAGGGAAAGAAATAAAATTAAATTTGGTAAACGGTAAGTATAGTCCCGTTGTATAACTTAGTTTGCTATTTAGATTAAAAGATTAAGTCCCTTCATGACTAACTTATTATACTACTCCATAAATGTGTTCTGGTAGTTCATTATTTTGTTACATCCTGACTATGGACACCATCCGATCTTAGTGTGTGTGAGTTTTTTGCAGTGAGGGGTTATGGATTTTATTTTCAGTGAGTTGTCCTAGTGATTAAATGAGGATTCTTAACTTGAAAACCAGTCGTTTATGAAATGAATTAGTGGTCCAGAGATGTATTAAAATGGCAAAGGATCATTTTGAACTTTTGGTGGTGAATAATACCTGTATACTGAGGGCATGTGCTGTTTCTTTGTGATTTCTGAAATGGCAGAAGGAGCCTTCCTTTTTTGTAGTTCTGAGGTAAACCATCAACATTTGCTGCTTTAATGGCTCAGTATGTTGGGTTGAATCCAGGAAGCCATGAACAGAAGAAGTATGTTCAGTGGGTCTGTCCCTTGTTTCCCCAGACTTCCCCCCTTTTAAAAAACTACTTCTGATGTTTGAGGGACTCTAGCTTGAGAGGAAAATGGCAACAACCTCCCCCCCCCCCCACACTCATAAGCTCTTATTCAAATGGAGCCAGGGCTCTTGCTCAAGTGTGCGTGGGAATTTCTGCCTATTCCTTTTTCTTGCTGTTCCCCATTCCAGCACCCCCAGGGTGCTGAAGAGGAAAGAGGAAGAGATTGGTTTCGTGAACTTGTTCTGTTCTCAGTCCTTTGGATGCAAAATCCAGTTCAATCCAATTAGAGCTGCATAGCTGCATAGTAGTGGCCTGAGAGTTTTCAGTGGGAGTTGGAAATAGAATAGGAAACCAGGAACAGTTCCTTATCATTCTGAGCAGCAGCTTTCTTGTTGATATTGTTCTCTATAAGGCCCTAAGGGGTAGAAGCTATCGAGGGCATGTGTGTTCTTGTCATGATGTCCCTGCTCAGTCTGTGACATACACTGCTGAGTATTAAATTAATTTGTGTTCTAGATACACTATTTATTCGCCAAAAGACGGACAGCCATGTATGGATCATGACAGACAAACAGGGGAGGTAATGAATAATTTTTGATACATTTGAGCGTTCTTACGTAGTGCCTTTTAAATGACTACGGGACAGCATGACAACTATAGAAATAATGCCTTGGAAGTTACATGTGTTTACTTAATTATCATCAGTGTCTAAATGGAAACCTAGAGGGGTTTGATAAAATGTATGCCATACCAGGATCTAAAGAACCATGCAACCAGTTCCACAACTTGGTTGTGGTTTCCCCCCCCCCCTTCCAAAGCCCTGTCATGCACTTCCTCTGCCCTTCTCACATGCACAGCATGTTGCATGGCAAATTGTTTTGGAAGAGATGGGAGTTTTGAAAGCATTTTGTGATATGAAACCAGGAGCCAGCTGTTCAGAGGGAAAGGGTTGCAAAATTCTGTTGAGGGCACAAGCCCTTTTGCAAGTGCTTTGGATCCTGGCCATGGTTCATATTGTGGCTGAACAGTGCATTGTTAGATTTTCTCCTGTACCCCATTTTTATTACGTCATAATACCCATTCATTAGTTGAACAGACGTTCATCAGCAGGGATAATGCAGAGCCTGGCCTTGTAGTTGTATGCAGTCTACTCTAGTGTAGGAAATCTGGTATACTTCAGGCTGTTCCACCATATTCAGACATAGCTCCTAAGTGCCAGAGATGGAAATGGTGTACTCATTGTTGTTTGCATTGCTCGTTAGGGAGTCGGACCTCAAGAATACACTTTAATTAAAATGAAGGTGGTAGAACCTTATCCTGTGAAATTAAGGTAAGTCTCTAGGACATTTATTGATCTGCCAGTTACAAAACAAAATTAGGCGGCTCCAGAGGTTATTTATAATAATAAATTATTATAATGTAATAATCCTTTTTTCTTACTAAAGGTTTATTTGCTATAATTGGCAGGAGACAAGCAAAATCGATAGCTTATCACTAGTAATATCCTGAATTCATTGGAATAAGACATGGCGATGCTAACTGACTTAGATCACTTGAAAAAAGTCTCTCAACAGCTGTTAGCCAAGTGGAAGGCAGGTCTCTCAACAGGGCAAGTGAAAGGCAGGTCTCTCACCAGCTGCTAGCCAAGTGGAAGTTCCTAATTCAGAGGCATTGCACCTCTAAATACTAGATGTAGGTTCTCAAATAGGAGTGAGCTTCTGGCTTCATGCCCTGCATGTGGGTTCCCAGGTAGCATCTGGCTAGAGGCTGTTGGAAGCAGGATGCTGGACTAGATGGACCCTTGGTACAATCAAGCAGGGCTCGTGCTATGAACTCTTTCTTCCGCATTCAGTCGATACAGTTCGCCCAATTGTTGTTGTTTTTGATAATGTGGGTCTTGATGCAAAGTGTGCCTGACTATTCTGCAGGAAAAAAGAAAAGTCTGATCTTTCTTCCTTCAGATTTTATATTTGTAGAAAGAAGGATCTTTCTTTTCACTTCTGCTGTGCAAAATGGAAGCGATGAAATAGTTGGGTTCCCAGGTACATTTGATTTGGGCTCTCAGAGATGAGGATGTATTAAAGTAACATCAAGTGTACAGTGGATTTTGGCAAACTAAAAAGATCTAATTTGAACAGCTTTGGGGGCTTCTTATAAGTAATCAAAGGTACTTACCTGATTACCTTTTCTTTCCCTTACAGTGGCCTGAAAGGAAAGACTATCTTCTTGGTAGCTGCTACTCTGAGACCAGAGACTATGTTTGGACAGACTAATTGTTGGGTTCGCCCTGACATGAAGTACATTGGGTTTGAGACTGTGAATGGGAATATTTTTATTTGCACACAGAGAGCTGCAAGGAATATGTCTTACCAAGGTTTCACAAAAACCAATGGAGTAGTACCTGTCGTGAAGGAGCTTATGGGGGAGGTAAGTCTTTTGAGGCCTGTGGCTAAAATGATTTATGCGGCACTGTTGGCATGTGAGGCTTGGGAATTATCTATGCTGTTAGCATACTATGCCAGTGCTGAACTAAAGTTCCTTTCTCATGCACACCGTACATGACCTTTTCAAGTTAATGCACTTACTCTCAGAATCATTGGAAGGGATAATTTCCAGACAGTTTACACACATGTAAAAGAATGAGAAAATTGAAATTGTTCAAGACTTTCTATTCCTTGGCTTCACCATCAACCAAAAGGGAGACTGCAGCCAAGAAATCAGAAGGAGATTGAGACTGGGAAGGGCAGCCATGAAGGAGCTAGAAAAGATTCTGAAGTGTAAGGATGTGTCACTGGCCACCAAGACTAGATTAATTCATGCCATCGTATTCCCTATTACTATGTATGGGTGTGAAAGCTGGACAGTGAAGAAAACTGATAGGAAGAAAATAGATTCCTTTGAAATGTGGTGTTGGAGGAGAGTGTTACGGATTCTGTAAACTGCCAAAAAAACAAATCAGTGGGTTATAGATCAAATGAAGCCTGAACTGACCCTAGAAGCTAAAATGACTAAACTGAGGCTATCGTATTTTGGTCACGTTATGAGACGACAAGAGTCACTGGAAAAGACAGTCATGCTAGGAAAAGTTGAGGGCAGCAGGAAAAGAGGAAGACCCAACAAGAGACGGATGGACTCAGTAAAGGAAGCCACAGCCTTCAATGTGCAAGATCTGAGCAAGGCTGTCAAAGATAGGAAATTTTGGAGGACTTTCATTCATAGGGTCGCCATGAGTCGAAAGCGACTTGACGGCACTTAACACACACAAAGGAATGAGAATGCTTTGTGGGCTGACATCGTCAGGCAGGTTGTTCCCTCAGGTGGGAACAACCGTAAAGAACTTTTTGGGTAGGGGCAGCTGTTGAGCTTGCCTGTTGGCTGGGTGGCAACTTCCACAGGCTTTGCTCAGATGAGCGAGCTGCCTCAGGAAATCATATTGAGGGGGGCACTTCTGCAGATCTTGGGGCCTAGGCCATGAAAGGTTTCAAAAGTGTTCAAACCCAACATATTAAATTCAACCAAAACCTAATTGGTAACTATTGGGGTACTGCGAAATAGGTGTAACGTGCACACTCTGCCTAACTTTATTCAAATGGTTTGATCCCGCCTTTCTCCCCAATGGGGACTCAAAGAGGCTTACATTGCTCCCCTCTTCTCTTTTTTATCCACACAACAACCCTGTGAGGTACGCTAGGCTGAGAGTGTGGTGGTGTAGAGAGGCAGTGTGGTGTAGAGAGAGGCAGTGTGGTGTAGTTGTTAGGAGCGGTGGACTCTAATCTGGTGAACCAGGTTGGTTCCCCCACTCCTAGACATGAAGCCTGCTGGGTGACCTTGGGCTAGTCACAGTTCTCTATGAGCTCTCTCAGCCTCACCTACCTCACAAGGTGTCTGTTGTGGGGAGAGGAAGGGAAGGGGATTGTAAGCCAGTTTGATTCTCCTTAAAAGGTGGAGAAAATTGATGTATAAAAACCATCTTCTTGTGTGACTGGCCCAAGTTGACCCAGCAAGGTTCCGTGGCAGAGCGGGGATTCAAAGCTGGGTCTCCCAGATCCTAGTCTGAAACCACACAACACTTCTGACAGTAATTGGGCTGCAGCATTCTGTAATGAAATATTTCCGTATACCGCTTCATTAGAATCTGGTCCAGAAGACTGTGGTTTAGATCCAAAGTTCCCAGAATGATCTGGAGGCTATAAGTGCCCTGTGCAGTGCTATAAGTACAATGTTTTTTCTATTCCCTCTTCTCAGTGTAGCCCTATACTACCTGTCTTTCCCCCAAGTTCCTTCTGAGGGTGGAGGGTGTGGCATTCCAGCTTTCACGTAAGAGATCTTTGGGTCCAGGCCTTTTATGTCTATCCTAAAGCATAATCTCATTTGTTGACTCTTCCGTTGTAACTGTAACTTAAGCGGAGGGGTTTCTCATCTTTAATAATTCTTCTCTGTTTAGGAGATCCTTGGGGCTGCGTTGTCAGCCCCTCTAACATCCTACAAAGTCATCTATGCCCTTCCAATGCTGTCTATTAAGGAAGATAAAGGTAAGTGCTGCATCTTGATCTGCATCAGTTGCAACTCATGCTGTGAGTAAATACCTTTCTTTGCATAGATTTTTCTCAGCAGAGTACCTGTAATCTTTCTGTAGTCTAGGTTCCTGTGGTTGATTTGCGAAGGGCTAACGGCTGGATTATTTTGCTTTTTGGCAGGAGGTTGGCCTAGATAATAGCCTTTTGACTTAAAGGGTGCATTATATGAATACATTAATTAATATAATTGCAATTTTGATCCCCTTCCAAGTCTGATGTTTTCTTCCAGATGTATTTTAAAAGATTTAACGATCTCACCAAATCATTCTTGTCTATTTAATTTTTTGTACTCTAAGCTTACATATTTCTTCCATTCTTTCCTCTGTGCAAATTGGCCATTTGAATCTTCAAGGATCCTCCAGCTTCTATCCAAGTTATCATCAGAGTTCTCTCAGTTGTCCTCCAGTTCCAACTTTGGAATCTCAGGGAGGGAGCAGTCAAAATATTTTTTGTCAGGGAACAGTTTTAAAAGAAATATTTGAGGCCGTGCTCTGGTTTTAACACAATTGTGTGGAGCTTTGGTGTGGTAGTGTACATAGCCAAGTGAATAAAAGATACAGGCTTATTTTCTGTTTAAGCGCGCATACTTTTTGACTTGAGATACCTGGGTATAGGAGCCTTTTTGAAAATTTGATGTTATTTTGATGTGTTTTTGCAATAAAGATACAAATAGGCTAATCTGTGCTTTTCCAACATGATTTTAAGGCACTGGAATAGTTAGCAGCGTCCCATCTGATTCCCCAGATGACATTGCGGCCTTTAGAGACTTAAAGAAAAAACAGGTAAGCTTCTTCAACCATCTGCAATACTGTTTGCTCTTTTGTACTGAAAGGCAAGTGGGTTGATTTGTCTGTCCTGGTGATTTCCATGAAGAACATCAGTGCGTAATCAGACAGCTTTTACAGATGCCAACACCACCTATTTATTTTAGACATATTTTTGAGTCTGGCAAGAGGACGTCCACTTTAGTTATTAAGTATATTCATTAGATTTCATATCTTGGGAAGTTAAGATCCACACAGACAGGTATATTTAGGCATTACGGCAGTTATATGGGTGTTCCTTTTCTGTGGGATTGATTGGGATTGATTGGTCAGAACCTATGCTATTGTCCCTGTCCATGCTCTGTAGTGCTAATTGTTATAGCAGCACTGTGGATGAATCCACACCACTTTTCTCACCATTATGCTGTTTTGTGGCAGTTAGACCTATGTTCAAGTCTCCGCTCTGCTATGAAGTGCTCTGGGTGACCCTTGGCAATTTGCTATCTTTTAATCTGACCTATTTCACAGGGTTGTTAGGATGAAATGGAGGAAGGGAGAACTCTGGAACTTGAATGAAGGATGGGGTAAAAAGGTAACAGGCGGATGGGTAGGAAACCAAATATCAAAGGTGTAGTGGTTAGGAGCGGTGGACTCTAATCTGGATAACCAGGTTTGATTCCCCACTCCTCCACATGAGCAGTGGACTTTAATCTGGTGAATCGGGTTGGTTTTCCCCACTCCTCCACATGAAGCCTGCTGGGTGACCTTGGGCTAGTCACTGTTCTCTTAGAGCCCTTTCAGCCCCACCTACCTCACAGGGTGTCTTGTGGGGAGAGGAAGAGAAGGCAATTGTAAGCCGGTTTGAGACTCCTTAAAGGCAGAGAAAATTGGGGTATAAAATCCAACTCCTTTTTCTTCTTGATCTTCATCATCATCATATCATCTTGTTGCTCCATGTATGACAGTATTGGCTGCTAGCATCTTATATCTTTGATTCTTGTAGGTTATCCGGGCTGTGTGACCGTGGTCTTGGTATTTTCTTTCCTGACGTTTCGCCAGCAGCTGTGGCAGGCATCTTCAGAGGAGTAACACTGAAGGACAGTGTCTCTCAGTGTCAAGTGTGTAGGAAGAGTAATATATAGTCAGAAAGGGGTTGGGTTTGAGCTGAATCATTGTCCTGCAAAAAGTATCAAAGGTAATGTGCTAATCATTGTCCTGTAAGTATCAACTTGACACTACACACTTGACACTGAGAGACACTGTCCTTCAGTGTTACTCCTCTGAAGATGCCTGCCACAGCTGCTGGCGAAACGTCAGGAAAGAAAATACCAAGACCACGGTCACCCAGCCCGGATAACCTACAAGAACCAATGAACTCTGACCGTGAAAGCCTTCTACAATATCTTATATCTTGTCTGATTTGCTCATGCCAAATGCTGCTATAGTGGATTCATTGGGTGCTGTATATTAGAAGGCAATGGTAATGGGTAAAACTTGTCTCAATGTAAATGTTGAAGCGATTTTTTCATGTTTCATTTCTAATTTCTCCACAGGCATTTCGAGCAAAGTATGGCATTAAAGATGAAATGGTCCTGCCATATGAACCAGTGAGTGCAACAGAGAATGATTGTTCATAATCTCTTAAATGCCAACAACCCTCATATTATATATATATATATATATATATATATATAAAAAAGAGGACCTCTGTGATTATACACAGGTCATTTCTGTATCGATGCACAAATTGATAATTAAAAACACATGAACACTAGCAATGTGTGATAATAGCTGTTACCTGTTGTTGCATGCTGCCTGTCTGCAAATCATTTGGCAGGGGAAGTTGCATTCGCAGAGCCCTAAACCCCGATGAAATGCTGGTCTGTTGCCTACCTGCCCTGTTAAGCAGGTGGTCATATCTAACTCTGTACATCCCTAGCATAGCCAAGTGAGATCCAAAGATTGCTATTGCTCCCGATAGGTATTGGTCTATCAAGGGGACTGTAAAGCTAATCAGGGCCATGAATTCTTTAATGGGAAATACACGCTCTGGCTGAAACGGACAGCTTGTGTCTGGGGTGTGGCTGTTCCGACGGCAGGTCGCAGCTCAAACGGGACGCTCCTCTGTACTACAAAAACTTCCCTCCATGTAGAAACCAGAAGTCGGGGAGGGGCTGTGGCTCAGTGGTAGAGTCTCTGCTTGGCATGCAGAAGATCCCAGGTTCAATCCCTGGCATCTCCGGTTAAAGGGACTTGGCAAGTCGGTGATGTGAAAGACCTCTTCCTGAGACCCTGGAGAGCCGCTGCCAGTCTGAGTAGACAATACTGACTTTAATGCACCGAAGGTCTGGTTCAGTAAAAGGCAGCTTCATGTGTTCATGTATTCTTAGGGGAGGGGCTGTGGCTCAGAGGTAGAGCATCTGCTTGGCATACAGAAGGTCCCAGGTTCCATCCCCGGCATCTCCAGTTAAAGGGACCAGGCAAGTCGGTGATGTGAAAGACCTCTGCCTGAGACCCTGGAGAGCCGCTTCCAGTCTGAGTAGACAATACTGATTTTGATAGGCCAAAGGTCTGATTCAGTAGAAGGCAGTGCGATTCCATTTGAAACTCAGATCTGCCTGTCTGATTTGGAGCTTTGCTTTCATGTAGTCTTCTTTGCCCGCTGCAGATTCAGACCAGACAGTAGTGCTTGTGATGCAGGATTTAAAACCTAGTGTCCGCTGAGTAACTTTTGGAACATGTTTTATGGCTCCTTCATAGAACATCGAGAGCCCCAATAATTTCAAGCAATAAATATTGAAGGAAAACATTGTTAAGAAGCAAAGAAAAAAACAAATCCTCAAGCCTTTCAAGACTCACAGTCTACCCATTTGATGTGCAGGTCTAAGATTGTTTTATTTGGATGAACGTAACTGTTTTTGTTTCATCTTTTCTCCTCCCATGGATCACATTCCAATCCATTAGGCCAGAGGTCCCCAAACATCTTGAGCCTGCAGGCACATTTGGAATTCTGACAACATGGTGGGCGCAGCAACAAAATGGCTGCCACAAAATGGCTGCCGCAGGAGACAGAGCCAGCCACAAAATGATTGCCACAGCTTAAATTCAGTAAGACAGTACGGAGTCTTGTGCTGTGGTAGCAGCTGCTGCCAAAGCAACATTTAAAAAAAATCTCCACAGCTAATCAGAAGCCTTGCTGGACAAAAGCCCTACCTGGCCTCTCCCACTTCCTAAAAACACTTGGCGGGCACCAGAAAAGGTGTCAGCAGGTGCCATGGTGCCCATTAGACTGTGAACAAGACAAATACTGTTGATATACTTGGAGACCTATAGGGATTGAATTCCACATAGGATTCTCAATTCATTTGCACAATTAATAACAAAGTGCTTTACTGTGTGATTTTATATTCTCAGATCCCCGTCATCGAGATCCCTGGCTACAGCAACCTTTCTGCTCCGCTGGTCTGCGATGAGCTCAAAATCCAGAGTCAGAATGACAGAGAGAAGCTGGCGGAAGCCAAGGAGAGACTATACCTGAAAGGATTTTATGAGGGAGTAAGGAAAAACAAAATTAAGATTTTCTAAAAGGGTCTTAAGGGAGAAGTGAGCGTGATTGCTTTTATTTTTAACACAAGTAAAGAACAGACCTAGCTCTTAGGGAGATGCATATGGTCAGTTCTGCTTCTTGCTCTGTAATTGGATTGCTTGTGACTTGGCAGTGATGTGTGTGTTTCCTTCCTGCTATTTTGCACATGACACACTTAAGCGCATCTGGGATTGCTCTACTATATCCTTGTCCAGTAAGCAGCTCTGGCATAGTACACCTTGTTTCTCTTTCTTTCCCCCTTCTCTCTATTTCAGAACTCAGGACGCATACTTTTATGCATAATTCACATAAAGAGCTGCCTTCTGTTGCATCCACTGATGCTTATACTGGATTGGGTCCAAGGAAGCGTGTGGAGAAGAGCAATAGTGGCTTTCATTTATTTATTTAAAATATTGACATCCTGTACTTGTTATTGAAGAGTCTTTTGCAGTGCTATAAGCAGTAGGCTTTATAACTACTTTCAGGCTAACGAAGTGTGAAAACATTTTTTTTGTTTAGTTTTGCTTTACTGTTGCAATGCTGGAGCATAATGTATAAAATGCTCCTTCCATGAGTGGAGGGTATCTTCTGCCTGCAGATGAGCACTTTTCATATCAAACCCAATGTCTCCCAGGAAAAGATCTCTTGCAGACAAAGTAATCTCTGGTCTTGAATTAGCAAGGCATTTTTCATGCTCCCCCCCCCCCCCCTCGGCAGATACGTCTCCTAAAGAATAGGAGCTTGTTTTTATCAGGCATCTAATTTAGAAATCCCTTGCAGCACTCCAAGAGACTATCCTTGAAGGTGTTTTGTCCCTTTATATTTACAATCATGCAGCTGTCCTCTAGTTTTAAGTCATGGGTTAACTCATACAATATGTTTGTTCTAACTTACAAATAGAATTGAGATGAACTGAATTGAACCATTATTCAGCCAGGTGCTCTGACTTTCTTTCCTTCAGATTTTCCATTATTAGTGTGTTGCCCTACATTCCCAGTATTCCAGTGATCAATCAGAATATCCTCTTTTTCTCTGTGCCTTCCTAAAATCTGCTTCTCCATCCTCTCTGCAGAGCCAATAGTTCTGTCTTTAATTGGGAACAAGAATTTAGTTCATTCCCTGATCTGTAGTAAACAAGTCTGCCCTCTAACCTTTTTATTAAGCATTTTAGATGTGTCTCATTAGCTTTGTAAGAAGTAAAACCTCTTCTTCTTTAACAATTACTGTATTTAGTCAGGTTTGTAGAAATGGGCTTTCAGGCATTTTCTTGAGGAAAAGGAAGGGACACAGTCTTATATGCTAAAATTCTGAAACAAATCTACAGTGATTTCCCTTTTCAGGTAATGTTGGTGGATGGATTCAAAGGCCAGAAAGTCCAGGATGTCAAGAAACTCATTCAGAAGATGATGATCGACAATGTGGGTAGTGGTTTGTACTACTTTTTGAGATTATATGGTAAATTTCACAACACGATTGTGCTGCCTAGCATTTGCCTTGTTCCTAGCATTCTGCCCACAGGGCATGAAACAGCACTAAATCAAGTTCTTTGATTTTGGTGTAAAAGAGAAATTACTGCACAATCTATCAAACAGAGAGGATGGTACTTGAAATCCTGCAGAGCTGTCTACTTTCTTTTGGGAACTAATCCATTTAAAGTTTGCTCACCAAAGAAAAACTTGTGTAACCCTGACAGATTTTTTTAGGCACACTGGAGAAGAGGGGCACACAATAATGCTGAAGGTGACAAAATGCAGTAATATTGTGGTCTTTAAAATCTTGTATCTAGAGCTTTGGGAATGAGAGAGCTTCTTTACTCCAGTAATCCCGAGTTCTGAATTCCTAGAATATGATGGTTTATCTTCAGTACTTACCCGTTTCTTTCACAAGAGGGCAGTTACGGTATTGAGAGTCCTGGCTTCTCTTTTGATTACTTGGCACCATGGATTTTTAAGGTTTCCTTCATGGTGGAATTGGTTGCCGATTCATATCCATCTTAATCGTTCATTCTGGGCAATCCCCATGACATACAAAATTGAGCTTTGTAATACATCTTTTAAATTCACGTAATGGTTATTAGTGTCTACTTGATATAACCAGCCGGAATGCTACAGCATAAATTGGCAAAGTTAGAGGGGTTGAATAAAACAGAACTCAGGATTTGCATGACAAATGTGTTATGTCAGTCCCTATAATTCCCTTTTTGTTATCATGGCTGCGTAATTCCTATTGTTTCCCTTTCACTCAGGGTGAAGCAAGTATTTATATGGAGCCAGAGAAGCAAGTTATATCTAGATCTGCAGATGAGTGTGTGGTGGCTCTCTGTGACCAGTGGTAAGTTAAAAGTTAAGCATAGCTTAATTAGCCCCCTGGCTCTTTTTTAATGTCTGATTTTTGGCACATTAGATATTTTTTTTATCTGATTTTAGGTACTTGGACTATGGTGAAGAAAACTGGAAGCAACAGGCTTTTGAATGTTTGAAGACACTTGAGACGTAGGTTTATTGATTTTTACAAATCAATCACCATTCCTCCAAGGTGCTTCAGTGATTCTCCCCTCCTCTATTTTGTCTTCATTACAACCTGGAACAGTAGATTTGGTTGAGAGATTGACAGGCTCGAGATCATTCAGCGAGCTTCATGGCAGAGTGGAAATTTAAATCCAGGTCTATTTAGTCTTATCGCTCAACCACTTAAACCACACTGGCTCCCTTGTAAGGAGCAAGGAAGATGTGGGCGATAGCGAATTAGAAAAGAAAACAAGTATTTATGCTCTGCCCTTTTCAGATTTTGTGAAGAAACACGAAGAAATTTTGAAGCTTCTTTAGGCTGGTTGCAGGAACATGCCTGCTCAAGAACATACGGATTAGGTATGGGGAGCTGTCTTTTCTTCGTTACATGACTAAATTTCTTTTATTAGATACTTTTACAGAATACATTGTGGTACATAGTGGGACAATATATACAGAAAAGGATTTAATATTGCCTATGAGTTGACACTAGGGCTGTGATGGACTAAGGGTTAATGTTTATCAGTGACTGTATGTGAGAAAGACATACAGGGAGTGGCTGGAGCTTAAGAGAGAAGACTCTGATTTTCTGGGGGGAAAGGTTTTTTTTTACTCTGGGTTCTGGTGTGATGGGTTGTGCCTAGTGTGACTGGTGGAAAAAACCAGAAGGGTGACGAAAGAGAGAGTTTGGGAGGAAAAAAGGTCCTTATTCTAATCGCACAGATTAGAAGGAATAGTCTCTGAGGAAAGAGGTATTCCTGGCCCAAGTAGCATGAGAGAATTACTTTAAGTGCTGTGAAGTAATTCCACAGGGAGAGAAAGGAAGGAAGAAGGGAGAATCTCCATACTTCCTAGTTTTAGGCATCAGAGTATGCACATGAACCTCTGTGTGCAGGCTGTGGGGCTAAGCTAATTTAAAGAGATGGAAATCTAGGTTAAGTGCTGTACTTGTTGAGCAACTCATTATTTATTTAGAAAATGTGAACCTTTCCTTAATACTAGTTTTTCCTCCAATACCTTTCCGTGCAAAGTATAAAAAATTGTGTTATTTTATTGTTGAACTGAATAAAGCCTCTGGCCTCTCAATTATCTGAGGTAAAACAAAGTAGGAGACCAGGGAGAAATCCCCCCCCCCCGGTCACATATATTGGTGGCAGTGGAGGGATACGAAATAAACCCACAACTAGTAGTCCCACCATAGATATTATTATACTTCACAAGGACACTGCTCAGTTTTTCCTGAAGAAGCACCTTCTAACCATTCCTAGTATTGCAATGGGGGTATTAATTCGGAACTTATTCAGGATGGAGTTCATCAGTATGATTTAATAATGATGAGTTTGCATTCCTTTTAGGTTACCCGTCCAAGTAGTGTCCAGACTCTTTTTTTTCTCTCTTTCAAAGATTATGGTTCATACAAAAATGATGAATTACAGGTTGAATATCCCTTATATGGACTGCTTGGGACCAGAAGTGGTCCATATTTTGGATCTTTCCGAATACTGGAATATTTTGGATTTTTTGCATATACATGATGGCATCGGACCCAAATTCATTTATGTTTTATATACACTTTATACACATAGCCTGAATGTAATTTTAAACAATATTTTTAATAATGTTGTGTGCATTGAACCATCAGAAAGCAAAGGCGTAACTCTTGCCAGAATACCTGTATCATTTGTTAAACAAGAGCAACAACAAACTAACAATGGCAGGCTTTCAGTCTCCACCTACAATGTAGTGTACACTGTATTTTTTTTTTTTTTTGGGGTGAGAGGAAACATTGAAAGCAGGCAGCACAGATCTGCCTGCATGCCTGCTCGAAGGGTCCAGTTTTCGGATCAGTCCGGATTTGGGATGTCCGGACAAGGGATACTCTACTTGTACTAACATAATACATGCAGACAGAGAATCTATAATTACCAAATCAAGTCCCTGCTGAGTTGTGCCAACTTAAAAAGTTTAAGGACTATAGACCCTGTAAGTCACTTTTTTATCCACTGTAAAGCCTGGTGTGCACTTTTGTGCTTTGTAATGAACGTACTTCGTCATCCTCTAGGAACTCGATTGCCATGGGACGAGCAGTGGTTGATAGAGTCTCTCTCTGACTCAACTATCTACATGGCTTTCTATACGGTTGCTCATCTGCTGCAAGGAGGCAATCTCCGTGGAGAAGGAGAGTCCCCACTGAAGATTAGGTAAGAGGCAATGAGTGGGAAGGAAAGAATACTGTGGAGTTTTGTGTGTGTGTGTGTGTTCTCTATGGAAACAGTCAGCTCTGTACTTCATATAACAATGAAAACAAAGATAACCCCCTGATACTGATGCAACAATTTGCATTTGCATGGCAGGTGGGGAGTCACACAGACAGTGGATGCTCTCATAAATTGAAGTTGCATATGAATCTCTTTGCAGGGCATCTGTAAATCCTAGCACAGTGGGGTAAATAGCAGCTTTGCAAATTGGCCAGTATGGTTTCATGTCATTTCTGATTTCTTAGGGAACAAGGAAAATGATTGAGAGGGCTGATTGTTGGCTAGTTTTTTTTTTGGGGGGGGGGGTGCTTCTCTGTATGTAGTCCTAAATAGGCAAGATCAACCATCCTGTCGATTGTGCACCCCTCATTTTACACACAGTAACCTTTGTTGTGTTTTCATGAACTTAAAGGCTGTTGCCACAGAACCTTAAAATGAAAGTATAATTTCAAGGCACCATGTTAATAGATCTCCAGCTTCAGGCTTCCGACGGTATTGTCTCCTGTGAAGTTAAGGCTAGTCTACACTGCCAAAGAAAGTTGGGAGAACCTATTCTGTTTGCTTCAAAATGTCTTTCTAATGACCTAGTTTGGGTGATTTTATTAAGTTGCCCTAGTTAAATTATGGTAACTTGTGCTGATCAGTTTCAATACAAATTTGGAGATCTCTGTAAAGTGGTAAAACCACTTGTAAACCTCTCAGAAAGAAGGTTTGAGAAGGAAAGTTAGAGTGGAGGAGTGGCTCAGGTTATTTGTCATGTGGTGAAATCTCTTTCCGACGTAGCCATGGTGTGCCTGATGCTTTTGAACTCCTGATTGAGCTGGCTAGTGGCTGTGCCTGTCCTGAAAGATGGGGATTAAAGCATTTTGGCTTGGCCAGCAACTTTACTCCTTAGTGCTGCCCCCCCACGATGCCCAGATCAAAGGCTGTAGCTGCCAACGTGCTTCCAGTGCAGATTTTTACATGAATTTATTCTTCTGCACTGGGGGTCTTAACCTCAGTCTCCTTAACGTCAGGTTTCTGTTTTACTTCAGGAATTGACTTAATGCCCCTGAGTTAAGATTCAGTCAATCAATTGTGCTAATAATGTGTCAGAGGTTGCATGTCCAACGCCAGGCCAGGAAGACTTCAAAATGAGCCGACACTCAATTAGGGTGTGGATCTTAATTCTTCCTACTTGTTGCCATCCACTGGTCCAGTTGACTAGTCTCTTCTCTGTCCACCAGGAGGCATCATCGCCTAATTAATATGTGAATCTTCATTTTCAATAAAGTAAAATTTACCATTGTATATTTATTTATTTTTGTTAATAAATTTTTTATACCTTTCTTTTCCTTTTGGCTCAAGGCATTTGACAAGTCATAATGAAAACATTACAAATTAAACCAAATAAAATTTAAAAATCCAAATAGCTCCCCTCACCCCGCCGCCAAGATGTTTGCTTTTCATATTCCATCGAATGCCTAGGCAAGCAAACAAGCTTTGTGGCACCACCTGAAGATCTCCCCGACTAGGGGGTTCTCCTCACCTCTTCAGGGAGCCCATTCCACAGAGCGGGGGCTGAAGTGGAAAAGGCCCGGGCTCTGGTTGGTGCCAGGCAGGCCACCCGAAGTACAGCTGGTCGGTTGGATCCTGAAGACTCTCGCTGGTGCACAGGAACCTGTGGGAGGAGGTTGTTCTTCAGTTCTGTGGGCCTTCAGCCATGGAAGGGCTTTGAAGGTGATAACCGGCACCCTGAATTGAACTCAAAAGCAAACTAGCAGCCAGTGTAGCTGTTTCCGATACGCGCCCATTCAGCTAGCCCCTGACAACAATCCGGTTGCCTCATTCTGGACCAGCTGCAGTTGCTGGGTCATCTTCAAGGGCAGCCTAATGTAGAGCGTGTTACGGTAATCCAGCCACGAGGTTACAAAAGCCTGGATCAGTGTGGCGGGACTGGCTGCCTCTAAGAAATGTGAGAGGGTTGGTGAACTGGGTGCAGGTGATACAAGGAAGTCTTGGCCACTGCTCCAGCCTGCTTTTCCAAGCAGCAAGGCTGGGTCTGTGGGAACCCCCCAAGCCCTTAACCTCCTCCGCAGAAGCCAACTCCATCCAGGACCAGAAAATCCAGTTCCTCCAGAACATCAGCCTTCCTGACCAGCCTCACTTCTCTCTTGTCTGGATTCAGCTTATTCTGCCTTCGCCACCTGACTACTGATGCTGTACTGGCTATACGCCTCAAACCATTTCCAAATATTGCAATCACCCTTAAAAAAAGGACCTTCAGTGTCTAATATTTAAATGCTACAAACTAGTGCAAAGCTGAGATGGCCACTGGAGATTTTCTTGTTTGTGAGCTTTATTCTAATGGTCAAGGTTGATAACTTTCACTGTGTCCTCATAATTGTCCTCTCAATGTTATACACAGGCCAAATCAGATGTCTAAAGAAGTTTGGGACTACATCTTCTTTAAGACAGCTCCATTCCCTGCCACGAAAATCCCAAAGGAAACGCTGGATAAACTAAAGCAGGAGTTTGAATTTTGGTATCCTGTGGATCTACGAGTTTCTGGCAAGGACCTTGTTCCAAATCACTTGTCCTACTATCTCTATAACCACGTGGCCATGTGGCCAGATCAAAGGTTGGTTTGAATTAAAGCCAAGGCTATTAAAAATGTGCTTTCTCAGATGTATTTATAGAAATAACCCCCCCCCTCCCCCATAGATTTGAGTATGATTCAGGAGACATTTCTGATACGTTATGCCATATAGTTGATCAGACCTTGAGTCCAAACATCGAATGAACGACACCTGAACTTTCTAATTTGAAGCATCTGATTCTCTTATATTCTGCTAATGTTCTGTTGATATGTATTTAGGGCACTTTAAAAAAAAGTTTTTAACACATATGCTGAATCACTTGTTATATTTAAAGATATTGCTTTTTTTAGATGTGTGACTCTATCAAAAAACAGATGCTTGGTTTAACAGTAATTATTAAAGAACTGTTTCTGTTGTCCGATGCAGAGAAAAATGGCCTCTAGCTGTGCGAGCAAATGGACATCTCCTCCTGAATTCAGAGAAGGTACAACATTTTATTTTGTCTATATTTACAGATTTGTGCCAGTCAGAACTAACAGAGGTCCATTTTCCTGTTTCAGAAATCTTGCAGTGGTCAGACTTTCCAGTGCACATAATCTTTTAGTGGCATCCATCCTGTCACACAGTTCCAAATACTGAAGGGCATTCAAGTTTTCAGGAGGGGTGCCATTTTCTGCCAGTGTTGCCTCCCACTGCAGACCCCCTACTTTGCCCCCTGTTCTGTTCTCCAGGCTATGCTGACCCCCCCCCCCAACGAATGAAAGGGGGTGGTGGGTGGGGAGTACCAGTGGAGAGTACCAAGAGCTGGAAGGATGATAGTTCTGTTCTATGAGGTCTCCTGGTTGTTGGAGGCACACCAATACATTGAAACATCTGGATTCCACTTGCTTTCCGTTTTACTATCTTTCCCAGCAGAAATTTTTGTAGGGCCTACGTTTTGATTAACAAACTTGACATCTAAATCTCCCCCCTCCCAACCGTTTATTAAAATCTTCATTCTCTTTCTGTGACCAGTAAATATCTTAGTAATATTTTGAAGGGCAGAGTTTATCTGCTACATTTTACCTTACCGTTCCAGTTACCTCAGTACTACATGCGTGGCTCTCTGCTCCCTCATTTTATCAACACAACAGCCATTTGAGGAAGTTTAGACTGAGAGAAGAACAGCAGGCCAAAGTTCACCCCGTGAACTTTGGGACCAAGTGGGGATTTGCATCTCGGTATCCCCAGTCCTAGTCTGAAAATTTAACTCATGAGAACATAAGAAAGGCCATGCTGGATCAGACCAAGGCCCATCAAGTCCAGCAGTCTGTTCACACAGTGGCCAACCAGGTGCCTCTAGGAAGCCCACAGACAAGACAAACTGCAGCAGCATTGTCCTGCCTGTGTTCCACAGCACCTCATATAATAGGAATGCTCCTCTGATCCTGGAGAGAATAGGTATGCATCATGGCTAGTATCCATTTTGACTAGTAGGCATGAATACCCCTCTCCTCCATGAACATGTGCACTCCCTTCTTAAAGCCTTCCAAGTTGGCAGCCATCACCACATACATCCTGGGGCAGGGAGTTCCACAATTTAGCTATGCATTGTATGACGAAATACTTCCTTTTATCAGTTTTGAATCTCTCACGCTCCAGCTTCAGCAGATGACCCCGCATTCGAGTATTATGAGAGGGGAGACATGATATAGGTCTATAAAATATAATTTTATAGACCTCTACCATGTCTCCCCTTAGTCACCTTCTTTCCAAGCTAAACAGCCCTAAGCGTTTAGCTCTTATGCTTTAGTTTAACTCTTATGCCATGTATAATAAACACCTTTAGCTGTAATCTGTCATGGAGCACCTGATCTTACCTGATCTTACCTTTAGATCCCAGAATTACTTAGCAGTATATATAGGATCCAGGGGGAGCTTCTTCCATTTTAGCCTAAACCGTCAGCATAATGCAAGTTTTGTTCCTTTCCCATACTTAGAAATGGGAACCATATAGAATGAAGCCACATGTTTGATGTTGAGTCATGTAAATGAGTCATGCTAGAGGCCTCTACATCACCTGTAAAGTAGAACTGAGTGCTGATGAAGTTACAATAGTGTATCCTAGGGTGTGGAATGTGGTTGTGGTTCCTGTGGATAGTCCATTCTTTGATGAAAAAGGTTTATCAGTGCTTCAATCGACTGGTTATGGTATTTCTTTGATTATGTTTTTCCACAGATGTCTAAATCTACGGGCAACTTTCTCACTCTGTCCGAAGCTTTTGAGAAGTTTTCTGCTGATGGTAAGAAGGCATGAGGTTGAAATATTGAAGTCTTGCCAAATTGTTGGACAAATGGATCTGCCAATGGCATAAATAAATACATGCTAAGTTTTTTTAATGGGTTGTAGGATGTAGGCATTTTGATAGGGTTAATTTTACTTTGTATATTTTAAGTTCAAATTTGTAAGTTTCCTTGAGCCACAGGGAAAGGCAAGGGATAAATATTTTAATAAATAATGATTACGAACAGGGACTCATGGGGAAAGAGATCTCATCCTTTTATCTTGCTCTTCCTGACCCCCAGCAGCCCTCTCCATCCCCCTTTTGCCCCACTGCTTCTCTAGTCCTGTGCCCCCCACCCCCGCATTGGCACCTTCTCTCCCTTTTTCGCCCTCTCCTTCTCCTCTTGCCTTTGCTGCTTGCCACCACCTTCTCATAGGCCACCTGGTGGTGGCACCTTTATTGCCCCCCCACTGTCACCTGCTCCTTCCTTCCTTACTGCTTTTCTGGTTGCTGCCGCTCATGCTCACTTGACCTCCTGCCTGCAGCACCACTGCCTGCTCTTGCCTGGCTCAGCTGGTGATGACTCTCCCACTGTTCTTGCTACCTGTTCCCTTTCCCCATCGCCTCGACTGCCCAGCAACAGCACCTTCCAGCTGCTGCAGCTGGTTTTGCTTGTTTATAGGGTTTCTAAGCAACTGTCCAAATAGCAGCCAGGACCTTGTGACATAGTGCCATGAGATCTTCTTGGTTCTCCCCCCCCCCCAAATGTAAACATTTATTTTATTTTTTTTAAAAATTGTGCAGATCCAGGGCCTGATCCTAGTTGGTACGAACTATGCCAGTAGTATATACCTAACCCCAATGTAAGGGTTTTTCTAATCTGCACCCTAAGGTCCTGGTTCAACATTAGATATATGATTTTTAAAACAGTTATTTTTTGCAAGGGGGAAAGTGTATGCCTGTATTATCAACATTGCATAAAGGGAGTAGTCATATTTCACATCCTTCTGAGGCAAAAGTACTAGGACTGGGCACAAGTACTTTAAACTGTTGGCTTTGCTATTGTTCTGAGCATACTTTGCATGGTTTCCCAACTGAAAAGCAGCCTAGTGTGTTGGGATAACCCCATCGCTTTCTCCTCATAAGAACTGACATTTCCCCCCATTTTCCTTCCAAAGCATCTAATATTCTGATAGTCAAATGTAAGCTTATATGTGTGTATACTTAAATCTACAGATTGGGGCCATGCTAACTAAAAAGAGATATTTCTGCAAACTTGGGAGACTCCAGGTTTGCAGAAAAATCTTAAAACATTAAAAAATACATTGGAGGAGGTATAATCTACCTTTCCCCCCAAAAAACATTGTCTGTGGATGTGCAGTCAATGCACCTCCCTTCTCTTCCTATGAAGAAGAGTTGGTTTTTATATGCTGACATTCTCCACCACTTAAGGAAGAATCAAACCGGCTTACAATCACCTTTCTTACCCTTCCCCACAACAGACACCCTGTGAGGTAGGTGGGGCTGAGAGAGCTCTAAGAGAGTTGTGAGTAGCCCCAGGCCACCCAGCTGGCTTCATGTGAAGGAGCAGGGAAACCAACCCAGTTCACCCGATTAGAGTCCGCCACTCATGTAGAGGAGCAAGGAATCAAACCCGCTTCTCTGGATTTGAGACAGTGACAGTGGCCCTGGTGGTGAGGGGTGGCTGGAAGTTGCACTGGGCCTGGCAGCGGTGGCAGCGATAGGGGAGGAGGAAGTTGCAGCAGGCCTACCAGGAGGCGTACCAGGGTCACTGCTGGGAGTGGGGATGGAGGGGTGAGGGAAGCCTCAGCGGGCCTGCCAGGAGCCTCACCAGGCTCACCACTGGGAGGACCAGTGGTGTGGGGGAGAGGGTGAAGGAAGCTGCAGTGGGCCCTGCAGTGGCAGTAATGCATGTGTGTGGGGGACGAAAGCCTCAGTGAGCCTGGCAGCAGCAGTAGTGAAGGGTGGCCAGGAGCTGTAGCAGGTACCAATGAGAGGGGAGAAGAAGGCAGCTAAGATGGGGAAGGATCGCATCCCCCATGAGTAATGCGGATCCCCACTTGTAGTTTTTATTGTTAATAAATCCAGTTTGGAACCTGGGTTTCATGCTGAAGCAGTCCCCGAGAGTCAGGTCTTGCTGTCTGGCATCACACAGCAGCTGACTTCCCGTGGTCCCGAACTATAAACCTGTTTCCTCTCCAGGTATGCGGTTGGCGTTGGCTGATGCAGGCGACACCGTAGAAGATGCAAACTTTGTGGAAGCCATGGCAGATGCTGGCATCCTCAGACTGTACACTTGGGTGGAGTGGGTGAAGGAAATGCTTGCTAACTGGGACAGCTTAAGAAGCGGGCCTGCTGCTACCTTCAACGACAGGGTCTTTGCCAGGTAAAGTGAAGTAAACGTCTGAAGAAGTGAGCTGTGACTTACAAAAGCTCATACTCTCCCAGAAATGTTGTTAGTCTTTCAAGTGCTACTAGACTCTTGCTCTTTGCTACAGGAAACATCTAGTTTAAAGAATATCTTCTTTTCTCTCTCTCTCTCTCTAAAGAAAATAAGATTGACAAAGAAAGATTTGCACAATTTGGTTTTGTTTCACACTGTAGCCTTACTGCTTTAACTTGCTGAACTCTTAGCTTTATCCATTTTTTTCTTCCTCAGTGAAATGAACATGGGCATCATCAAGACAGATCAAAACTATGAGAAGACTATGTTCAAGGAAGCCCTGAAAACTGGCTTCTTTGAGTTTCAGGTAGGCAGCCTACTCTCCATAACACAGAGAACAAGTTCGTGTTTTTATATTAAAAATTCTATCCTGTCTCCTAGCCCAAAGGCTTTCAAAGCAACTTACCGCCAATTTAAGCTGTGCCGTAAGGATATAATAAAAGAAGCCCATATTAAAACAGCAGGTAAAAAAAAAATGCTGTAGTGTTGCTCTTTCTAGTGAACCTAATATCTCCAGGACCTAAGGGGAGACATTTAACTTCTAGACCGTGGGTCCATCTGCTGAATACTGCCTGTTCTGACTGGTAGTGACTCTGCAGGATCACAGCAGGGATTTTAGCCAGCCTTGCTTTTTGAGATCCTTTACCTGGGAGTTCCAAGGACTGAACTTGGACTTCTGTGTGCAAAGCAGGCTGCCTGTCCCTGAGCAGCGGTCCTCTCCCCTTGCGGCTGTCCTGCTTTGACTGTCTCCTGGAGTACAGACTGGTGTTCCACTAGACAGGAAAAGTATAAAGAAAATCAAGTTCTTGGCAGTAGATTGTGTTCTGCCCTGGGCTCGTTGTACTTCTACTGGAAGTAGTTTCTACCACGGCTGGCGGAACGCTACAGCTGTCGGCAGGCAGTAAAGAGTGAGGACAAATAATTAAAGAAAAATATTGTTTCCTTGCTCTCTCCCCCCCCCTCTTTTAATGAACCAAATTTTCACGAAGGATGGATAGATCAGGAAATGTATCTGTGTTACCATTAAGGAGCAGAACATTTTTCACAGTGGTCCGTAAGGTGTCAGCAGCTCTCTAGAGTGTCTGCAGCGGCATATTGCTTTGCTTAGTAATGAATTGCTCCGATTGCCTTTATGCAACTGACTTGACTTTCAGGAATATGGCTTGGCTGACTGAACTATGTGCATAAGAATAGATCATATTTACTGCTTCTCTCCCCCCCCCTTTGCTACTTAATGGTAGCTTTTTATGTGGGCCATTCAGAATCATATCGCCTAATATACAGTTACAGTTATCCGTGACTTTTATGCCCATGCCGATAGATGTCTCTTTTTAAGAGCCATAATAATGTAAAGGTATGTAATGTTCAAGCGGCAGAAGCTCATTCGGTTCTAATGCCAGCTGTTTTTTTTAAAGAAAAAAAATATAGCCCTTTTAATAATCCATTATAGGAGTGTAAGTAGTTCATGTTTTTAAGGACAGATTAAAGCAAGGAAATTGGCTTTTATGCAATGCTTTTCCATGACAGTTGGAGTGTTTTAAGGGTGGTGGCGCTGACTCTCTTTCAGGCATCGAAAGACAAGTACCGCGAACTAGCCATTGAAGGGATGCACAGAGACTTGGTGCTCCAGTTTATTGAATCTCAGACGCTCCTGTTAGCTCCGGTCTGCCCTCATGTGTGTGAATACACTTGGGCACTGTTGGGCAAGGTAACTGCTGTTTATCTGTCGCCAGCGTGTGTTTGTGGAAGAAGGATCTCTCTTGTTGGGTGGGGCTTTGCAAAGCATGTGTGTACACACTGCACGCACAGACACATCATGTGGAACAGCCAGCCACTGGCTACTGAGTTGTGAGGCCCAGGGGAGGGAGACGAGCTAATTTATTTTATTTATTTTTCAAATGTATAGCCCGTCCTCATTCCCAGCAAGCCAGGCTCAGGGCGGGTAACAACCATTAAAATACATAAAATCGCCAAACATCACTAAAACATCAGCAACATCAATAAAGCATCATCATACACTTATAAGCATGTGGCCTTAAAATTGCCCAGGTGCCACCGTGTGACAGGATTTCAGCAGGTCAAACCCCCCCCCCCGATGTCACGAGTGAGGGAGAGGGATGGGGAGGCCAGTAATCCACTCGCGGCTGTCCTTAGTTATAGGCCTGGTGGAACTAAAGCCCGGGCGAGCTCTTGTTTCGTCAGGAGAGAATTCTGGCAAATGCTGTTTTGTGGAACTCTCTGAGGGAGAGGGAGGAGAAAGAGCTTCAGCTCTTAAAGGCTCCGAAAGTGAAGACACTACCGAGGCCATTTTCTTCACTTGGCCTTTATGGGGACAAGAGCAGGTACCTTGAAATCCTCAACATATAACAGCCTCCGTTTGATGAAAGAAATCAAAGGGGGACGTACAGTTTTTCTGATAGTCTTTGTTGGGCTTTCTGTATCTCCCCCCCCACCATAGCATTCTGTCTCAGATCTCCTTTCCAGTTCTTTCTGCGCTATATCTTCACCTCACATTTCCCCTCCTTGTTAATATCCCAGCAAAGCATTGGTCAACTACCTGAAGACTTTGGGGAAGCTACCGGTTGCGGATTTAGGGGGCAGGGGTGGGAGGGGGAGAGACCACAGAATTGCTGTATATCTGAATATAAACTACAGCTTCTGCAAGTCCCGTGGTAATTGATTAGGAACAATGAACCTGTGAGCCATGCCCTCAACCTAGTGTCTGTTGACTTCGTTTTAAAGAGTGACTCCATCATGAACGCTTCCTGGCCAGTGCCTGGCCCTGTGGATGAAATATTGATCCGCTCTTCCCAGTACCTCACAGAAGTTGCCCACGACCTTCGCCTGCGCCTCAAAAACTATATGGCGCCAGCAAAAGGAAAGGTAAAATGGCTGTGAATCCCTTTCCTCCACCGAGTGCTTGATCAGTTTGTGCACTCTGGAAATGCTCCTAATTTACTATGTTTCTTCTCACTGTTTTCTAGAAGGGCAATAAGGAAGCGCCCCAGAAGCCGTCGCACTGCACCATTTATGTGGCCAAGAACTACCCACCTTGGCAGCACACCACACTGTCTCTTCTACAGAAACACTATCAGGTGAACTTCCTATCCCAGTTCCTCGATTTTTTAAAAAAAATCAGAAACATTTATACCCAGAGAACACCACATTCTAGAAAATGCATGAAGATTATGAAAGACACCAAATCCAGAAACATTTAGGGCCACAGCTCTGCTTCTGGAAATAAAAACGGTCAGTCCAAAACATACCTAATTATTCATGGAGTTTAAAAACACACCATTCCTGTTCTCAGTGGCCACATCATTTGCAAAACATGCAACAGAGAAATCAGTAGAACAACCTAAGCGTAGAATCACTTCAATACCTTTTAAAATAAAGTAGAAACGCACACAGATGAATGCCTTACAACTGCATGATGGTAGTGTGGAAACAAACACCTGAAAGGGGAAAGAATTACTGAAGAGTTGTGTTGTTGTTTTTTGCCAAGACAAGAACCAGCAGGGGAATGCACCTGGAACTCAGGAGGCAATCTGAGTCCCATTTAACTGTTTCCCATTAATGTGCAATATCAATTACATAAAGGGGCAGGAATAGAAATGGAGGGATTTAAATCCATACCTGTGAGGTGATACAGCATGGTGATGGGACAGATATCAGTTCCTCTTTTTTTATGACTTTATTCTCTCTCCCCCACTCCCCCATCCCTGTAATAAACCAATTTGGCATAGAGTTTATTGAATTTAAGGAAAATGGTGTGTGTCCCCCCCGCCCCGCTTTAATAAGCTTCTGCCAGATCTTGCAGCACTCAGTAGTAGTGCCGTTGCAGGTACGTGATTAAGTTTGCCATATGACCTCATTCCTAGTGACATTTCGCAAATGAAGTTATGGCCTCAGCTTTATTCTTCGCAATCTTTTTGCACATGCAAAGCTTAGTAAGCAGTTTGCTTGAGCGCCGTTTGTGCCGCAGAAGTACTGGCTTTTCTCAAACTGCTTCTGCTTCCTCGTTAGGTACGGGGCTTTAAACGCCACTGTAGTCCTTGGTGAGTATAATAATTCTCTGGCTTTACAGGAGATTTATTGAAGCACGATAAACTCCTTTGTCTTCTAACCTCACCCCGTGCAAAGAGATCTGGCTAAAAGCCTCAGTCCCTGAATTCTCGAGCTGCTGGAACTGATCCTTCAGCCGTTGTAGGGCAGGAACAATAGTGCTGCTCGAGCTGAACCGCTAAATATACCAGTTGATTTGGGGACTGAGTACGTATTTTATATCCTCGCTGACATAATTAAATTAACTCTTTTAATTGGAAAGAAGCATGACTTCATACTCTGGTACCCACTGCCATCAATCCCTGTTGGAGGGCGGGGGTGGGGGGATTGGATTCTGCTAACTGAATCCTTTTGTCTGCTGTGGGGCTTCTTTTGAGAAGTGAAATTGAAAAGTGAACTTTACGAATGTAAGGGGAAATCAAGGTACATTGCTGGCTGGCAGTGAGTAAGAATCCCTGACTCCTAGCCATGAATAAAGTATCTGTCTGGATTTACCAAGATGCTAGTTCTGGTAAGACGTCAAGCGTGGGAACTGATTATTTGTTGCGCCTCTTCTGGTGCATGAAAAGGGAAGCTTATTTGCATACAGTGGTGTTGAAGTAGCAAAGATAGCAGGAAGAGAGCATGTACCTCTCATCGTATAGTAAAACTGAGCTGCATCCAAGTGTGAATGTAGCAAAGGCCTTCACTTTTAAGATACGCTGTCCTCAAGCCAGCCCACAAACCATGCATTATAGGCTACCAGGTGCGCAATACCCCGCCCCCCACCCCCTGTCTTCTTGATCCAGACAGCCAGCAAAAACTGGAGATTTTACTGAGGCCCTTGTGGCCCCAAGGTGTATCCTTGGTTGAAGTGTATCCAGGTTGTGGGTCACACACAGGCTATGAAGGTTTGGGCTAACAGCTGCTCCTGTTGGATATTTAGGAAGATGTGATATTTAAGTTGAGGCCACATGTAGAAAAAAAATGACTTTACCAACAATATTTTGAGGCTGCCAGCTTGATACTTAATAACCACAGGACATTTTTTAAATAAAACAATATTTAAAAGCTTCTGGGGAGGGAAAGTAGGTGTGAACAAGTATGAGGAGGAAAACTTTCATGCAGAGTCAGCTTGTGTAGCCATACGAAGGAAGTTGTCATGAGGACTGTGTGTACTTTTGTACTTACGAAACCAACATGCAGTGGTGTGATTGAATGTTGTGGGTTTTTTTTTTTGTTGTTGTTGCTGTAGACCAATGGAGGACAACTACCAGACAACAAAATAATTGCCAGTGAACTCGGCTCCTTGCCAGAACTGAAGAAATACATGAAAAGGGTTATGCCTTTTGTTGCCATGATCAAGGTCAGTCTCTTTGCAACTCATTATCGCATTTAATTTGGTTAGTAATTGATAAGTTGTAAACATTTACTCTGTATGGTCAGTTTTTGTTTTACCTGTTTTATCTGGCATACTAGCAGCAAATAAAATTTGTTTATTATTTATTATTAGTAATTGATTGCCTAAAAATCTAGATAAAACTCAGTTTCTTATTGTTTGCTTCTAAAGTATAAAAACATAATATAGAGATGAGTTAGATGTATTGATTCAAATGATACATGGCTGTGAAGGAGAACCTGAATACATGAAATGTCTTTATAACTGAAAACTACCTTCCTGAGAATTTGAATCCAAATAGAAGGTGAAATTGGTTTTCTCATTTTGTGTTGTCTGGTAAACGGGTTGAAAAACCACCTTGGCGATGAGTTCATCTGGGAAGCCGTGACCCTCCCCATCCCTCTGGGTGGGGGAAACTCCCGTTCTGCTCTGTAGCTTGTGGGGGGGGGGCGACGACAATTCAGTGCAATGGCACCTCTCATCTGTGAGTGGCTTCCCAACTGTGATGGAGCAAGATTTTTAGCTTCTGGAAGAAATCATTAAAAAAGCATGGTTGTTTTAATCTTTGGCATATTGAAAATATCCCCAAATGGTGGACTCTGATCTGGAGAACTGGGTTTGATTCCCCACTCCTCCACATGAGCGGCGGAGGCTAATCTGGTGAATTGGATTTGTTTCTCCACTTCTATACATAAAGCCATCTGGGTGACCTGGGGCTAGTCACGCTCTCTCAGCCTCACCTACCTCACAGGGTGTCTGTTGTGGGGAGGGGAAAGGAAGGTGATTGTAAGCCGGTTTGATTCTCCCTTAAGTGGTAGAGAAAGTTGGCATATGAAAACCAACTCTTCTTCTTCTTCCTTCTTTCCTCTTTCTTCTTCTTCTTTCTTCTTTCTTCTTCTTCTTCACAAACCCTCACTCCAGTGAGAATTTCCCAAAGTCTTTAGTACCTTTTAGCAAATATGTAAAAAATAATATATTTTTTTTAAATCTTACTTTTAATGATGCCATTTTGGGCTCTGCATGCAGAACAGAGTGCTGAAATAAGAGTACCTTCCATGAAGATAGTTTCAAGAGGATAGTCTGCAGAAGAAGAGCCAGATTCAAGTCCAGTAGCACTTTAGAGACCACCTATGAGAGTCAAAGCTCCCTTCATCACATACCCGATGAAGGAAGCTGTGATTCTTGAAAGCTTATACCCTGAAAATCATGTTGGTCTGTAGGGTGCTACTGGACTCAAATCGGGCTCTGAAGTAAGAGGCTTTGATACGGTTTAGTGACTGAAAAGAAAGCGCTGTGAGTTTTTACAAATGGGATTGCTTTTTTTTTCTTGAGCAGGAGGGAGAAGGGATAATTCCCCACCCCCACCCCCAATATTGCAGAATTTTGAGCTTAGGGTTCCAGTCAGCCTTATATAAGCCCCTGGCTCATGATCTTCTCTCTTCTGAGTTCGGCGCTGATCTAATTGGGAATTTCTGCTGAAACGTACAACTTTCAGTTTGAGAAGGATAAGGCGGCAGGCACAGTATTAATTTTTCTGCTGCTTATTCTCCTTGTCGGGGGTTTGCTCCCTTTGCCCAAGTTACTGAATCTGGAACACTGTTCAGATCCAGCTGATAAATTGCTGCCTCGCCCCCATTCCCTGCCTAGCAGACTCGGAGCAAGAGAAGTCTGTATTCGTGCCCTTGATGTGGCAGAAGCCTGACTGAGGCACATTTTCAAATCCTTGTGCTTCATGTAGAATTTTGCAAGAGATGCAGCTTTACCGACGGAGACTGAGCTTATACCTGCAGTCTCTTTCATGTGCATTGCTTTTGCCTTGGTTAACGTATTTGTCTTGCTTTGCCAATCTTCCTGTTGGCTCAGAAGGCCCATTGGACATTCTCTGCGCTTGTGCTTTGAATTGGCGAAAGGACGCGATTACATAACAAGACCTAGAAACATTCAGCCCTAATTCCCTGAGCCGGCACACAAAGCTGCAAAGCAGATTGTCTGGGCACCTAATGTTCGCCACGCTCTTTCGTTTTGTTAGTTCAAACAAGGAATCTTAATGTGACACAATATTTACTGCCTGGCAAAGCAAAATAAGTCTCTCTTAATTTTGAGAGCACCTTGCCTATTAGGAAAGCCAAGGACAACCAATGAATAACAAAGCAAGTGGTTTTTATTCTGTCAGAGTCTGGTGGTCTACTTAGGTATTCATGGAAGCAGGCTAAGCAAAGGGAGAAGGAGCCTGCAAAGGGGAAGTTTTACAATTGGAGTGTGGCGCACAAGATCAGCTTGCAGGTTCTGTTGATAATTTGGGCCAGCCCTCCACCCAAGCGACCAAGCAGTTGCTTGGGGCACCACAGTGAGAAGGCGCCAACATGCTGTTACAGCTCGTCTTGCTCCCAGACTGCAGTGGCCCAGGAGGGAGGTGATAGGTGTGGCTTCAGAGCCAGCGTGGTGTAGTGGTTAAGAGCGGTGGTTTGGAGCGGTGGACTCTAATCTGGAGAACCGGGTTTGATTCCCCACTCCTCCACATGAGCAGCGGAGGCTAATCTGGTGAACCGGTTTGGTTTCCCCACTCCTACACATAAGGCCAGCTAGGCAACCTTGAGCTAGTCACAGCTCTGTCAGTCCCACCTACCTCACAGGGTGTCTGTTATGGGGAGGGGAAGAAAAGGTGATTGTAAGCCGGTTTGATTCTCCCTTAAGTGGTAGAGAAAGTGGTAGAGAAAGTCGACATATAAAAACCAACTCTTCTTCTTCTTCTTCTTGTGTCTCTTTGTCTTCCCAGGCCTGTGGTGCCACCAACCAACTCTAAGCTAAGACCCTGTGATGCTGCTTGTTTGGGGTAGCCCTGTCTAGAACATCCTTATCCGTGTCTCCTCCCACTCCTTGCTTGCTTCAGTCACTGTAACTGCATGCCAGTCCCTCCAAGAAAAAGCCTGTCGCGTGATGGAAGAGGTTCCAAAATGCCGGCTGGGCCCTTCCCTTCCCGCCTTTCGGAAGGCTTGTGTGGCTACAATTTTTGAGAGGGTTGGCTTGTTTACTGAGGGCTCTCCCCTATGTATCACAGATTATTGGTTGTGGGCTAATATGATTGCTTGTTCATAGTTTCAGTATTGCTGGTTTGCTGTGCAGGCTGGGTTTTATTGTGTCTTGTTGGAAGCCATCTTGAGTTTTGGAAAGACAGGGTATAGAACTTTGAATAAATGGATAACAAATGAACTGTTCCTTAGCTTCAGCCAGTCCTGGTGATACTGGGGGATCAACTGCCTGAAAGGAATTTTACTGACATTTTTTTCAGATGAGTTTAATATTGGCCACAATGTTTTATGAGCCCTGGGTTTGTTTGTTTTTGGTGGGGGGGGGGGATATACTGGCCTGAAAATTCTAGGTATAACAGTGCCCTGACTTGAAGAAGCCTGATCTGGGGGCCTTTTGGTCTGTGCAGATTTTTATTCCTCCTCAAGCTCAGTAAGTATGAGGGAGTGAAGTCAGTTGGCTCCACAGTGTTTATTGGCTGTCTGAACACCACATTTTGGGGCAGGAGTTTTTTTCGGTATGAGCTGCGTGGGGGAGGGGGAAATCTACACAATTCAAAATAAGATTTCTGTCTGCAGCAGTTTGGATATGTGAAAATATGGTCATATGATTTGTCCCTCAAGCTCTTTCATACTTCATATCCTAGAGTAAAGGAGGAGGATTATGGTTGCTTGCTAAATAGACTCACATTCTGGATGTTTAAGGCACTTGGAATGTCATCTGGTTCTAAATATGTTTCAAAGTGTGCTTTTAAGTCTGAAGATGAAAAATGCTATTGTCATTTGCACGTTAAAGCTTAGTTTCTTTCTGGTTGACTGGTGGAAACTCTCCGAAATTGTAATGGCTCTCCTAGGAGCTTGGGACCCATTTGCTGCCAGCAGTGAACTCTTGTCAGAAGAGTTCTGTTCTGCCTGAGGCTTCCTCAGCTATGCTCTTCAGTCTCACAAGGATGACCCAGTTTAAAACGTTGTTAGGTTTTTCACGAATGCCTTTCCTACTTTTGGAATGACAGGAGAATCTAGAGAAGAAAGGCCCCCGTGTACTTGATCTGGAGCTGGAGTTTGATGAACGGGCTGTACTCGTGGAGAACATTGTCTACCTGACCAATTCCTTGGAGGTGAACATCTGCTAAAGAATGCCGATAGTTCAGATGGCTGGAAGAGAATGGCTTGAATGTCTGTATACGATCCTGGTTTAAAGGCACCCGCGCTTAATTTTTTGCAAAAATTTTTTTTGCAAAAATTAAGCGTGAGCTTAAGGATCTCTTAAGGAGATCTGAAGCTTAGCTAGTTGAAGAGGAGTACTGAAAATAGGTGTTTATGATCACTTACATCCAAGTCATGTGATTCTCTGAATGTTGCAAACATTCAGCGAAAGGGGCCACCCAAGTCCAACTCTTTTGTGGTTACTGTAAGTGATCTTTCCCAAGCAGGAGTTAATCAAATGTGTCCAGACATTTTCACACTTGGCATCTTACTGTGTAGGTACTTAATATGTTGTCCCCCATTTTTATTTATTTTAAACTTTGTCTTCATCCGTGTCTCTTCTCCAGGGAACGCGGGGATGCCTCTATGGTTCTCTGTATCCCTTCCAACTTTCCCCCAATGATGTTCTCATGGCAGCCCTGTGAAGTACCCACATGAACACATTAAGCTGCCTTATACTGAATCAGACCCTTGGTCCATCAGAGTCAGTATCGTCTACTCAGACTGGCAGCTGCTCTCCAGGGTCTCAGGCAGGGGTCTTTCACATCACCTACTTGCCTAGTCCTTTTCGCTGCAGATGCTGGGGATTGAACCTGGGACCTTCTGCATGCCGAGCAGATGCTCTACCACTGAGCCACAGGCTGGGAGACAGTGAGTGATCTAGGGCCACCTAGTGAGCTTTATGGCTGACTGAGGATTGAAAGCTAAGTCTTCCCAGTCCAGTTCTGAAACTACTGTACCACGCTTGCTGTTTTTATGTTACAATGCACAGTAGGCATTGTTTAGGCATTGTCAGCCATTTTGGCAGAGCACTTACTCACCATCTGAGGTACGAACCACCCACCATGTCTTTAATTAGAATCCTCAAAACTTCTGCCACAACTAGGAAAGGAAGAAATTTGCTTCAGATGTGACTTACCCCTGTGAGCTACTGTTTCATCCAAACTATTATTAATACTTTTTTTTCTGTCTCCTACCAAAGCTGGAGCATATAGACTTGAAGTTTGCTTCCGAAGGAGATGAGAAAATCAAAGAAGATTGCTGTCCTGGAAAACCGCTTTGCACGTTCAGAGTGGAAGTAAGTTTTATAAGGCTTCATTGCTTCCTCGCTTGCCCTGCTGAAAACTTGGTCCCTGTGCAGCACTTCAGTCTTCTTCATGTGAATCAAAGCCATGCGTTGACATGAGCGAAAGTATAGGGTGGCGCTGAGGAGAACTGGGGCAGGGGTTAAATGTAATGGAAGTTCTAGGCTTTGCCACTTCTTAATTTGTGTCTTAGGTCGCAGCCTTTAATTTATCCCACAGTGCTTGGCAGGGGCCACTGATAACAGAAGTAGCTACTATCAACCCCCCCTTTCCCTCATTTGGATGTCCTGCCCTAGGGTTCCATTACCTGGCTCAGTGCAGTGATGGTAGGCTGTGAGGGAACTCTGGGAATGGTGGCTTATGTATCTTGACTAGTGAAATGTCATCTGTGTAAATAAGGGGGCCTGTATTATGGACGGGCCTGTGGAGGAGGGCAATGTCCCTTTGTTTTGACCTTGACAAACACTGAGAGCAGAGTTTGTTCCCACAGCCCCATTGCCCTCATGTGGTGCTTTGCTTTCCCGTTTCAGTTGAACACCAGTCATTTGTTAGTTTGGCATAAAGTGAAGGGGCGGTCCTTGGGCATGTTGCTCTGAGGCAGGGGGAGGGGCTATACCTGCCTTCAGTGGTCAGGTAGGCTAGGGGGCTGGTTTTGCCTCCACTCAGCTTTATCTGATTGCAGTCCACGCACATTGTCCCACATATTTTGTCCCTACTGAGGCTCCATTTCTTTGAGTCTACAGCATTATGCTGGAGTGTGACGATATCCTGAAAAAGTTATGTTTTTATTACCCGTTGCTGTGCAGATCTTGCTAACTTGTATTGATTCGGAAACCTTAGCGCATTGTCCAGTTTTGAAAATTACATGTTGGATCTGGCAAAGAGTTGTCACAGGGATGGTGGATCTTCCCTGCGTTTCCCTCCCCCTAGCAGTCCCTTCCAGTCCTGGGAAAGTTTATTCTTGGGGCTGTGGGACCTGTGTGGACTAACCTACCACTGAATCCCAACTCCTCAGATCCCCCCAAGAGCATTGCCATTGCAGGAGCTGGAGTTGTCTTGACTTGCAGTTGAAAGGGAAGGATTTTGTCTTGGATATAGATTATCAAATTGTCAGGCACACCTTAGTGATAGGTTTTTTAAAATCAATTATAGCATTTTCATCAAACAGTTAATAATTCTGCTGTGAAAAGTTAATGAGAGTGTCAGTGAGGGCCCAAAACCAAAAAGCAAGATAAGGGTTACAGCTGGCATCTGGAAAATGCACCAAGATGAGAGCTAGAAGAAGAATGATTGGTTTTTACATGCCAACTTTCTCTACCACTTAAGGGAGAATCAAACCGACTTACAATCGCCTTCCCTTCCCCTCCCCACAAGAGACACCCTGTGAAGTAGGCGAGGCTGAGAGAGTGTGACTAGCCCAAGGTCACCCAGCTGGCTTCATGGGGAGGAGTGGGGAAACAAATCCAGTTCACCAGATTAGCCTCCGCCGCTCATGTGGAGGAGTGGAGAATCAAACCCGGTTCTCCAGATCAGACTCCACCACTCTTAACCACTACACCACGCTGGCACCACGCTAAAGACATACCAGTGGCAAGTGCATCAAGAGCAGTTAAAGGACTTAGAAGTGTCATGTAACCTTGTTGTACAGGTCAAAACTAGCCATTTGGGGCTCTGAGATACCGTGATGGGGTTCTCTTTTCCTTTTTTTTCACTCTGCTCCTTCTGCCATTTTATTTTCTTGCAGCCTGGCGTGTCTGTATTTCTGGTAAACCCACAGCCAGCAAATGGCCACTTCTCTACAAAAATTGAGGTCAGGCAAGGAGATGGTCGAGATGCAATAATCAGACGTTTGATGAAGATAGACAGAGGAATCAAAGGTAACATTCTGGCCCAGATGCAGGTTTTATTCCAGCCAGCTAGAGGTGACACATTCCTGCAAGGGTAGCTTGCCTTGTGAGTGTTGATTGCCCAGAATTCACACTCTTGCTCACTTGGCATCCTCTCTAATGGCTTCGGTTATTAAAAGAACAGTGCAGTATCGAAAAGCATGCCCCTTATTTATTTGTTGCTATTTTTATCACTTACCTATAGCTCCCTGTGCATGCAATGCCCTTCGTAATCTTTGTCAACTAACGGTTGTCATGTCTTGTCCAATCGTGCCAAAAGAACTGCTTGTCGCTACTGATTCCTGTATGAGGTTTGGGAGGTTTTTTTTTTTTTTTTGCGATGGACAAAAACACTTTTTTATGTATAGTGTTTTTGAAAAAAATAAAAGCTACATTTATTGTGATAGTGGTAAAAGCTTGTATCAGGGCAATTTTACATATATATGTACAGGAGGTGAATGATTACTTGTTTTTGAATCCCCAAGAGTATTGCATGCACCTAAATGTTTTGTCGTGCCCTGTCCATTCTGACAAGACTATTGTAAAAGAGGGAAGAAGGGAGCAATGGATGTGGTCTTTGGGCCCCTTGCTCTGTGTGTAGTTTGAGTAACAGCGTTCCGAACAATCTCTACATAATTATGTATGTATGTTAGTTGACTTGGGGGCTTCACTTTACTGGAGCACATTGGGTATGGGTTGGGGACAAACACAGGTTGGGCTCCATGGGAAATTTGCATCTGGGGGAAGGACTTTAGGGGCTTGGAGAACAGCTGTTATATCATGGAGGCATGTTGTCCGCTGTAGCTCCAGAATGAGAGAGCGATATGGTCAATGGGATCGATCTATGTTGCGCCATAGTCGTGAACCAGCATGGTGTAGTGGTTAAGAGCGGTTATTTGGAGCGGTGGACTCTGATTTAGAGAACCGGGTTTGATTCCCCACTCCTCCACATGAGCGGCGGAGGCTAATCTGGTGAACTGGATTTGTTTCCCCACTCCTCCACATGAAGCCAGCTGAGTGACCTTGGGCTAGTCACACTCTCTCAGCCCCACCTACCTCACAGGGTGTCTGTTGCGGGGAGGAGAAGGGAAGGTGATTGTAAGCCGGCTTGAGTCTCCCTTAAGTGGTAGAGAAAGTCGGCATATAAAAACCAACTCTTCTTCTTTTTCTTCTTGACTCTCAGGGTTACCCAGCTGTTAGCCTGGGTAGTTCTGAACTGTCAGTAGTTGTGTGTGTGTTAAGTGCCGTCAAGTCACTTCCGACTCATGGCGACCCTATGAATCAGTATCCTCCCAAACGTCCTATCTTTAACAGCCTTGCTCAGATCTTGCAAATTGAGGGCGGTGGCTTCATTTATAGAGTCAATCCATCTTATCTTGGGTTTTCTTTTTTTCATGCTGCCTTCAACTTTTCCTAACATTATTGTCTTTTCCAGTGACTCTTGTTTTCTCATAATGTGACCAAAGTATGATAGCCTCAGTTTAGTCATTTTAGCTTCTAGGGTCAGTTCAGGCTTGATTTGATCTATAACCCACTGATTCGTTTTTTTGGCAGTCCACGGTATCTGTAACACTCCAACACCACATTTCAAAGGAATCTACTTTCTTCCTATCAGCTTTCTTCAATGTTCCGCTTTCACACCCATACATAGTAATAGGGAATACGATAGCATGAATTAACTTGATCTTGGTCGCCAGTGACACATCCTTACACTTCAGAATCTTTTCTAGCTCATTCATGGCTGCCCTTCCCAGTCTCAATCTCCTGATTTCTTGGCTGCAGTCTCCCTTTTGGTTGATGATGGATCCAAGGAATAGAAAGTCTTGAACAATTTCAATTTCCTCATTGTCAACCTTAAAGTTGAGTAATTCTCCTGTAGTCATTAACCTCCCAATTAGTGTGCATTTAAAAACATGCTGCCACAATGCTAGGCTTGAAAGACAGCCCAAACTGATATTAAGTACTGTAGACGTGAGTTTCTGCAAGGTTTCTTGAGACATTTTCATATTGTACAGAGGCTTCTCTACAAAGTTTTTCACCATAGCTGACTAGCAGTGCAGTCCTAAGAAGAGTTGCCCCCTTATAAGCCCATTACTTCAGTGGACTTAAAAGGGCATCACTCTATTTAGGATTGCACCGTAGACGTAGGGATGGTGGGAATGATTGCCCAATCTACCCATCACATTTTTAGCCCAGCCTTCCTCCAAGAAGCTTTAGGCTTTATGCCAGGAGTGGCGTCTCCTGTCCTTCCTTTTGCCCCCACAATAACTTGTAAGATAGGTTAGGCTGGGCAAGAATGACTGGCCTGAGGTCACCCAGGAACCTTTATGGCCAAGGAGGAATTTGAACCCAAGTCTTCCTGGTCAGTTATGCCACCTTGGACCTAGCAGCTGGATGCGGGGAGCGGAACAGTTTTGCAGCTAGGCTCCAGCCCCTTCATTGAGCATATCTGCATGAGTAAAGTCAGCATTCTCGTGTTTAGCTGGTGCTTTTCATCTGCTCCAAAGTGTCCCATGCAAAAAACGAAGCCAAGAGATATATACAGATTAGGCAGCGAGAAACACTTCGTGTAAGAGCTTATATAAGTTATCTTTTACATAGCTTGTGGGAGAAGGCCTGAGTCGTGGGAGGGCTCTAAAATGAGATTCAGTGTTGACGTTCATTGCCAGTGCCATCTGCTTTCCTGTTCTCACATTTTTAGAATATAGCTACTACTTCATTAAGAGCCTGGAGGGGAACCATGCAATAGTTTCATGGAGACTGCTGAACTGGGGCCCAGTAGTAATTTCTATTAACTGCTCCTCTGTGTGTGTGTAAAGTGCCATTAAGTCGAAGCCGACTTAACGGCGACCCCTTTGGATTTTCAAGGAAAGAGCTGCTCCTAGCGATGGGCGCATCACACCCCATCTCAACTTGGAATGGACTTTTTTTGGGGGGTAAGACAAATACCTTTCCAAAATACCAGAAAACAAATTGTATGATTTCCAAGAGCATGCTGGAGTTCACGTCCATCTCACTTTAAGTGAAATAACTGGAACTGCTAAAGGCCCCCAGGTGCCTCCCTCTAATGTACCCTGTTTCCAACCCCCCACCTCCCACCAAGCAATATTATAGCAGCAAATGGAGGAGGGTGCTTGTGGTTATAATAATAATTTAATATAATATAATAATAAGGTTATAATGGCGGTATGACTGCCAACCACTCCTGGTGCCACGGTCACTTTTGTTGGGCCTGTTTGAGTGGGAAAAGGTAGATTCGATCTATGTAACCACTATGTGTTTTTCCCCCCCCCACTCTTCCAGGGACCTCAGAGTTCTTCCTTCCCAGTTTTTTTATTGACAGCCCCCCTGTGTAGTATGTCATGCTGAGAGTCCCGTGTCACTCAGCGAGCTTCATGGCAGTATGTGGATTTGAACCCAGTCTCCAACCCAGCCTTTTTGAGCATGACACAGCGTGGTGGGCAGAGCCACATAATGGCTGCCGCAGCTTACCTTCAGTCGCACAGGGAAAGATCCTTGTGCTGTGATGGCAGCTGCTGCTAAAGCAACAGTCTTAAAAAATCTGCACAGCCCATCAGAAGCCTTGCTGGGCAAAAGTCCCACATGGCCCCACCCATTTTCTAAAAACACTTGGCAGACTCCCAAGAAAGGTGTTGGCAGGTGCCATGGTGCACACAGGCACCACGCTGGCGGGGGGGGGGGGGCTGTTCTAACCATTATACAAGATTGACTCCTAGGGGGCCAAGTACATTATGAGCTTCCCCCCACACACACACACTTTAGAGATGATTTGCGCTGTGCCCTAATGGGTTTAGGATTTTGATCTGAGGAATTCTGTTTTTGAAAAGCCATCTGTCCCAATTCTGAAACTTACTACAATCACTAGTAGTAAGCCAGCGTGGTGTTGTGATTAAGAGCGGTGGTCTCTGATCTGGAGAACCGGGTTTGATTCCCCACTCTTCCACATGAGCGGCGGAGGCTAATCTGGTGAACTGGATTTGTTTCCCCACTCCTCCCCATGAAGCCAGCTGGGTGACCTTGGGCTAATCACACTCTCCCAGCCCCACCTACCTCACAGGGTGTCTGTTGTGGGGAGGGGAAGGAAAGGTGATTGTAAGCCGGTTTGATTCTTCCTTAAGTGGTAGAGAGAGTCGGCATATAAAAAACCAACCCTTCTCTCTTCTAGTTACTACCTGCTTATGCCAACCTTGAACCTGTGACTGACATCCGAAAGATGCATTAATCCATTACTGGTCCCCTGAGCTACCCACTCCCATTTATCCAACAGCTTCCTAATGCATGAACTGCATTATTGTCAACTCTTACATTTCAGATTATGCAATATGAGGGGTGGTGGGTATTAGTGCCATCTCTCCGAAAGCACTTAGGGTTCACTAGCAGTAATAACGCGTTGTATAAAGGCATTAAAGCAAATGCATTTGTTCACTCAGAGGCAGATTTCATATCTACGGCTGCTGAGAAAAAGCATGCCTTTTCCCCCTTCCAGCATGGAAGTTAAGTTCGTTTTGACAAGCTACTACTACTTAATGATCTGTGTATTTAGATAATGGTAGAAGTGTTGCGTTTAAAAAAACAATAAATGCTGGGAAATCTATGCAAGGGCCCTGTTACAGTAGTATCAGATTCTTTAGTCTTGAGATGGGTGACAAGCATTTTGTCTATGTGCATTATCCCAATTCTAGGCCCGGATTTGGGTAACAGGGTTGCCAGCCTCCAGGTGGTGGATGGAGATCTCCCGCTATTACAACCAATCTCCAGCTGACAGAGATCGGTTCTCCTGGAAAAAATGGCCACTTTGGAAAGGGAACTCTATGGCATTATACACCATTGAAGTCCCTCCCCTCCCCAAACCCCACCCTCCTCAGGCTCCACCCCCCCCCCAATCTCCAGGTATTTGCCAACCCGGAGCTGGCAACCCTAGGTAACAGCCTATTTAAATACACATGAAAATGGAAATTAGAAACTCTAAAAATATGCTCATTAAAAACCTCATGCCACTTTCAACTTGACCAGAAAACACTGCTGAGCACAACAAAATGTTATGCTTTGTTCCTCGAAGATGCTCAGGCATTGGCAAATCTCCAGGTGAGAGGAGTTTGACTGGCTCATAAATGGTTTTAGGTTGCAGTAAGTTGTAGTCATAGGTGGGTGGGGAGCAACTTAATGGGGTGGATCCACCGATCTGCTTGCACAAAGATAGTTGGTGTTTTCTGCTTCAATAGCATGTACTGTAAAGATCAGGTTCTGGGCCATGTCTGTGAGATGGCATCTCCTCTACTTCTCCGTTTGCCTCTAGTTCACAACCTAAAGGGGATAGAAGGTGTGGATGACTAATATGTTTGAAAGAGGAACTGGGCAGCAACCTGCCTAGTGGAGGGGGTGGGGTCACTGCGATCTGGACCACCAAAAATACTCCCATAGCCTCTAGAAAAACAGGCTATTAAACTAGCTGTTAGATCACATTTGGTTTGTCAAGACAGCAGATAGATGTCCTTCCTTTCAATTTACATTTTAAAATCAGTCCCCAAATTAGAGTCTTTTGAGGACTTCATGGTTATTGTGGATATCCCCACCCTTTTAGGTAATAGTTGGATCCAGCAGTCCAGAGACCTGAGGCTTACGGATCTTTCCTTTGTTCACCTCCCTTCAGCATTCCTTTCCAACCCTGAAATGTTAATTCTGAAGGCTGTGGGATGGCCTGGTCTAACAGCCAGAGAGGTCAGAGGGCTGCACTTAGAAGAAGAGGAGTTGGTTTTTATACCCTGATTTTCTCTACATTTTAAAGGAGAATCGAACCGGCTTACAATCTCCTTCCCTTCCTTGCCTCACAACAGACACCTTGTGAGGCAGGTGAGGCTGAGAGAGTTCAGAGTGAACTGTGACTAGCACAAGGTCACCCATCTGGCTTCATGTGGAGGAGTGGAGAATCAAACCCAGTTCTCCAGATTACAGTCCACCGCTCTTAACCACTACACCACGCTGGAGGGGAAGAGGGTAAAATTGCCCATCAGTGCAGCTCCATGCTTTGCTGCTTAAAAAGAAGAAGAGGAGTTGGATTTTATATGCTGACTTTCTTTACCACTTAAGGAATCAAAGAATTAAAGAATCAAACTGGCTTACAATCACTGTCCCTTCTCCTCCCCACAACAGACACCCTTTGAGGTAGGTGGGGCTGAGAGAGTGTGACAAGCCCAAGGTCACCCAGCTTGCTTCATTTGTAGGAGTGTGGAAACAAATCCAGTTCACCAGATTAGCCTCCACTGCTCATGTGGAGGAGTGGGGAATCAAACCTGGTTCTCCAGATCAGAGTCCACCGCTCCAAACCACCGCTCTTAACCACTACACCACTCTGGCCAAGGCAACGTCTTGTTTACTTGGTGTCTTTGCTGATTCCAGCAATTGTGTGGCCAGTTTGAGAATTATGCGTAGGCTCAAACTTTCCTGGTAGGAAAAAAATAATTTATTTCCTCATCCCTTGAACAGCGTGTGTGTTTTGATCTTAGGGAAAGAGACAATTTTTATATTACAGAGTGAAGCTGTGTGTTTTTTTTAAAATAAAAAAGCTGAGAGAAGGAAATACATAACTTGTCTTGCAAAGCAAAAAAAACCAAAAACAAAAACAAAAAAAACCCCCTGAGTACAACACATTTCAGACTCGGGCAGGCAATTACTAGAGATCCCCAACCTGATTGTTTGAAGTGAATGAAAAGCAATTGAGAGTAAATCAGGGATTCTTCTAAATCATTGTTTCCTGAAGATGTCACTGTTAGGCAGGCACTTGAAAAGATTTTCTGATAAAAGCCAGTGGTGAAAGAGCAGCAACTTAGGCAGCCTAGAATAGCTGGCTCATTAGGAAAGTTCTGCTTAGCAGCTCTTACCGAGAAATCATTTGAACTTTATAAAGGGACTTAAAAAAAAAAAAAAGATCGCAAGTGACAACAACTCTGGTTCCTTTTCACTTACTGAAAGAGGTTGTGATTTTTTTATGACAAGAACAATGCAAAATGCCCCATGATGCATCTCACCGTAGTGGCCTGTGCACACTTCATATCTTTTACCATCCTTGCATTTATCCAGCCGTTCTGTTCAACAAAGTTGGGGGCCTAACTTCAACTTAAAGAATTCTCCTCAGGCATTAGAGCTCCTTAAGTTGGAGGACGGCTTCTTAGGCTGGAGGAAGGTTTCAGACTTTGCTGAACAGATTGGTTGGATGCATGCCTCTGTTTATGAATTGTGCTGCTTCATGTGTTTGTTATTTTTTTTAAAGAGAGGTAAGTAGAGAGGAAAAAGAAGCAGGGAGAGGAAGGAGGTCAGATAGGAGACAGGGACTCATTTCAAATTAAGAATCCTGGGACAGAGCTTTGTATACTTTGAGGCAGGCCCTCAGGATCTGAATTCCCTCACTGGCAGTACATTGTTCCTCTCTGAAAGGCCAATTTTATTTGGTTGATAGATTAGACTTCTATGCCACTTTTTTGCCGTAAGGTTCTCCAGGAGGTTTTTTAATATGGCATCTTACCATTCATATTGAGAGCGTTTTTTTTAATTAACGTACCATCAGGATGAAGATGGGCAGCTGTCACTAAGGCTCACAGAAGCAGCCTCTTTGGATGGAACAGAATCTAAATTTGCGCAAAGAAGGGGAGGTTGTCATCCACAGGTGTCTGGGCCAAGCTCCCTGCCATTGTTATGAGGAGTACTTTAAGTGCCACTGTGCTGTGATGGAACCTGATAAACACTCAGGAGCTGGAGATCTTTCACTTTATGAACATTCATCTGTAGGTGGAAGTAATCTTATAGCTGGTTTTCTGTGCTGGGGCAAGCTTCAGTTCAAGTACATTCAGACTACGAATTCTTTCTAGCTGTATCTGAAGAAGTGAGCTGTGGCTCACAAAAGCTCATACCCTGCCAGAAATTTTGTTAGTCTTTAAGGTGCAACAGGACTCTTGCTCTTTTCTATGTATTATTCACTGCCTTTTGCATTTGAATTAAGCCCTCACCATTGAAGGCATCTGTAGCTTGTGAAGCTTTGGAGGCATCGTTCATGCCTAGCAACTTGTAAACAAATTGTCAAGGCCCAGTGTAAGCAGGCGGGCAGTCAGCCTTTAGTTAGCAGTGTTGATGTTTGCCAGATAGCTTTTGGGATCTTTTCTGTATATATATATATACACACACACACACGTGTCTTATAAGTGAATTCTTAACTCTTCTTTCAGATCTTTCCAAAGTGAAACTGATGAGGTTTGATGATCCTCTCTTGGGACCTCGTCGTGTCCCTGTGCTCGGAAAAGAAGATGCTGAGAAGACTCCCATCTTAGAACAGGCTGTCTTTCACATAGACCTAGCTGGCAAGCAAGTTCGCCTCACTGAGAATGGGCGAACAACCAATATTGGGGATACGCTGGTCTACGTTGTTAGTTAGGACTTGGACAGAGCTGCTCTGATCACTGATGAATCTTCAGGTCACATGGAAGGGGTTTGGAAGCAATAGTGGACCACAGCAAATTTAGTTTTCGGGTGTTAAAAAAAAAACCCTTCCATATAGATTAAACTCCTTCAGTTTTTAAGTATGGGTATAATAAATATATTTTCCGTCCCTGCGGCTTTTAAAAATCATAATCTTCATAACTAAAACCAAGGGAGAATTTTTTCATACCTTTCAAAAGTTGTGTGCATGTGGATAGAGTCTATTACCTACAGGAGGCAATATAGCACTTCCATGTCTTGACCTTTCTGTACTTCTGTTATGGATGCCCAAAAATTCATAGCTGCAAGATGGCGAAGTCACGTTGTCCCTTCCAGTGGTTCCCTAAGTTTACTGTTCCTCTTCAGCAGAGTGATCTCTGTCTTTAAAGCTAAAGGGGTAGAGTGGAAGTACAGTCATGGTCCCTGCTGCCATCTGACGGACCATTATCATCCATGCTCAAAGCAAAGTGTCGTCAGAGGAAGCAGCAGAGAAACCCATGTGCCCCCTAAGTTGGTATAACAGCCAGATTCACGTCCAGTAGCATCTTAGAGACCAACAAGATTTTGGGGGGGTATAAGCTTTGACTCTTGAAAGCTCATACTTGACAATCTTGTTGGTCTCTGAGGTGTTACGAGACTTGTATCTAGCTGTTCTATTGCAGACCAACTTGGCTGCCCTCTGAAATTGAGTTGGTGGTGTGTCCTGTCCCTTTCCTAGCACAATATGACCTAGCTGTGATCGCATCAAAACCTGTATTCCAGCGATCTGCTACTGTTACCACCAGCACAGCAGAGGATGCAAAACTCCTGGCACTGTGTTTCTCCCTTTCCGACTGCATTTAGCTCAAAATGAAGCTCTAACCTGGAACAGGATAACTGGTGTTTCTAGGTTATGAATGAAAAGGGAAGGACATTAGTGCTGCCGTTTTAGAGAAGTGGCGATAAAGAAGCTGGAGCTAGACTCTCATCAGCATAGCCTTGTGAGGTCTCTCGTTTGCTCACGTTCACACACGTGCTCCAAAGAGTTGCTTGTTGTAGCAAGCCAGAACCCCTTAAAGAGTAATGAGTTTATTGTGGCATTAGCTGTCATAGACAACAGTTTACTCCCTCAGCTACATTATATAACTGCAACAACCAGATACAAAAGGGATTTTGTTCGGCTGCTGCTTCAAAAGGTGAGATGGTTTTCAACAAAAGTTGAAGAGATTCTAGATAATGACACATGGTAGGTACCAGTTACCTTACCAGCCGGCAAATATTGGAATAACAAGCAGAATTTGTTTCTGAAGCAAGTTGCCTGTTTAGCATTCTTTTTAAACACTTTTTGGTGTAGGAAAGATGATCTTTTCCACAAATTGCTTCAGCTTTACTACCATCCAGAGGTTCTTAAGAGTGCACTCCATTGTTCAAGAAATGTGATTGATTGTCAAGAAGATATGCCGCTGTTGTGTTAGTTTGAAGTGGGATGGCAGCTTGAAGAGAAATACAGCAGTGGAAAGGATTTTTGTTGTCTTCATCCCATTTTATAATTCGTTCTGTACTAATAAAGTGGTGCCACCTTTGGTATTTCTGTGTAAACTCTCAGCTCCAGAAGTGTGACGGCTGTCAAAGTTTACTTATTTAACCAATTTCTTTCTAGTTTGGAAAAGGAGATGAGAGTACAAGCCTCCTTCCTTATTCCTCTTTCTCCTTTTCAACACTTTGATCAGTCCCTCTGCAGCCAGCCAGGCTGCCTCCTAGCACTATAGCATGCTAGTAAGAAAATGAGCAGTTCTAACTCTGCAGTGACAGTGTCTGCTGAACGCCTGCCTTTAGAGCAGGGGCGGGGGGGGGGGGGAACTGTGTATGGAGAACAAATTACAGCCGGGGCAAAAAGCTAACTGCCTTGTGGCTGTGAGAGCTGCCAGCAATGAAGGAGCCCTTGGCCGAAGATCCCCTCTTGGCACAAAAGGCAGTGAGAAATGTAATGTGGCTCTTCAGAAAAGTTAAGGAATTGGCAGTAAGGAGAGAGACTGTTTTGAATGTGCTCTTCTCCATAAGAACAAAATCAGTATTTTTAAAGAGTGGCAAAGAATGGCAACATACTTATCAAGGTCTGTCCTGGAGTTTGTACATCTCTCTGTTGAAGCCACCTAATTTGGGTTATTACTCCATCCGTTCTGTGTGTCTGGATAGTATTTGCTCTTCACCCGTTGCTTGCTCCTTGCTATCCATTGGAAGATGTTCCTAGTTTCACATGCTCATTCAAAATTAACTTTGGACATATACAATGCAAAAAGCAGCTGACAAAAAGTCATGTACAAGCCATAAAGAGTATAAGAAAAATAGTTAGTAGTTGGAGAATTTGTTAATAGGCGTGGGAGGAACAGAGTCAAATATTGGCATTAGATCAATATTGTGGAAGGCGGTTTAGAAAAGGGAGCCCCTTGAAATGGCTTCTAGAAGATCAGGCCAAGCCTCACTGGGGCTGTGGTACCTTACAGCTGGGTTGGGTAGACCATAGTCCCTTAGTGCTTTATTAGCCGGTTTCTGATGGACTAGCTAGCAACTGTTGGGTGCTGGAATTCTTTGAAGGGATGGTGGACAAGGTTGCCCATCACCTGAAGCAGGTTGCAAGGTACTACATATGAGAGAGCCAGCATGGTGTAGTGGTTAAGAGCGGTGGTTTGAAGCAGTGATCTGGAGAACCAGGTTCGATTCCCCACTCCACATAAGCGGCGGACGCTAATCTGGTGAACTGTCTTGGTTTCCCCACTCCACGTGAAGCCAGCTGGGTGACCTTGGGCTAGTCACAGTTAACAGAACTCTCTCAGCCCCACCTATCTCACAGGGTGTCTATTATGGGAAGGGAAAGTGATTGTAAGCCGGTTTGATTCTTAAGTGGTAGAGAAAGTTGGCATATAAAGGCCAACTCTTATTCTTCTATGTTCTTAAGTTAAAGAACATGTGGGGGTGGGATCATCACTCAGTGGTGGAGTACTGAGGAGCCCACTTCAGCTAAAGCCTGTTGTCGCTAATTTCACTTATAGGGCGAAAACGCGTGGTTGCTTTATCCTCCTTTATTCGCTCTTTCAGCCAGGATTGAATGCATGTGTTTCGCCGAACGAGCGTTCGATCCTGGCTAAATCCTGGCTGAAACACGGAATAAAGGAGGCTAAAGCGACCATGCGTTTTCACCCCTAGTCTGCCTTTCTCACTAGGAGTTAAGACCGATTACAAATATGAGAACGCTGCAGTCAATCAGCAGGCAAATTACAAAGTGGAAAAAAAACACATTTCAATCAGCAAAGATTCTGAGTAAAACAATAATGTAGTAGGTCGGAACAGATTACAGGTATGAAAAAGACTATTCAGTTAATCAGTGGGGGTTACCGCATTATGTATTCCCAGCGATGTATTAAGAGTTTGAAAACGTTATTAAAAATGCTGTTCACACTTTCTATGCATTCCCACCAATGTATTACCGGTAAGAGTTTGAAAATGTTATAAAAAATACTGTTCACACTTTGTTTGGCCCCTTTGGCTGTGAAGACGTCTTCCAACCATTTTTTAGCCGTAGTATCCAAAAACCCTTTTAAAGCGATGTTTTTAATAACGTTTTCAAACTCTTCATACATTGGTGGGAATACATAATGCGGTAACCCCCAGTGAGTGGAGTACAAAATATGATAAAACAATTCACTCTAACAGCAAAGATTCTTAATAAAACCAAATAATGCAGAGGGACTGGGCTTGAAGAACTGGAAAAACAACACAAGGAAACAAAAACAGTCAAAAGTGTAACAGCACGGGAAAAGGCAATGGAGAGTACAGAGTTCAATGAAGTTCCATTCAAAGTAGATAGTAAGAAAGTGAACAGCCCACAGAAAATTTGGTTGGTGACCCATTAATGGAGGGGGCTGACAGTCATGGACCTTTACCCTCCTGCCCATCAGCCGTTTCCAGCCTTGGGACAGCTGATTCCTGGGGTTCACAGAGTAATGGACACATTGGTAGGTGAGCTGCAATGAGGAGGGTGAGGGTGAAATGTCCTTCAGTGTTACTCCTCTGAAGATGCCTGCCACAGCTGCTGGCGAAACGTCAGGAAAGAAAATACCAAGACCACGGTCTCACAGCCCGGATAACCTACAAGAACCAAGGCTCCTATAACGTTTGGAAGTGCAGCTTCACTTTGGTCTATAGCTTGACGTCGGGCCTGTGACCCCAGGAATCAATTTACCTGCATTTGGAAATAGGTGCTGCTGGGAGAGGAAAGTGAGGAAGATCTTCAGCCCTTCCACAAACAGGTGATGAGATCCACCCCTTCGTTTTCCTTGTCATTCACAGTTGCTCATCTTGCTGTCACATCTACTGTTCTCTGTGTGCATGTGTAAGAATATGCATATTTTTAAAAACCTGTTTTAATTATTTTTGTTCTCCATTTTTTTTTGGTCATTTATTGATTTTTCGCCTCCTGTCCTGTTATTTTCCTCACTGGTAGTTATGTTGGAGCTGCTGCCAAGCCACCGGCTGGCAGACCAAGAATCTCCTGTTTACTCACCTGCCTCCCTTGGTTCTTAGAGCACTTTTGCACATACCTGAGGCACTGGGACAGCAATCCTAAGCAGGTCTATGCAGAATCCTCCTCAAGTCCATCCAATGGGGCTTATGCCCAGGAAAATGTGCTTAGGGTTGCAATATTAATCTCTGCACCCTGGGAACTGTAGTCATGTTCGTGGCCGGCACCCTGAAGGTCTGATTAGACAAAATGTTAAACATGAGTTAAACTGGGGGAAACCCCAAACCCTTTAGCGTGTGACCCGCGCTCATCTTCAAAATAGTGTGTGTGTGGGAGGGGGGAAATGGGCTCCTGAACGTGCACATGGAGGCAGGAGAGGCTTTCTCTTGGAGCCAGCATGGTGTAGTGGTTAAGAGCGGTGGTTTGGAGCAGTGGAGTCTGATCTGGAGAGCCGGGTTTGATTCCCCACTCCTCTACAAGAACGGTGGAGGCTAATCTGGTGGACTGGATTTGTTTCCCCACTCCTACACACGAAGCCAGCTGGGTGACCTTGGGCAAGTTACAGCTCTGTTAGAGCTCTCTCAGCCTCACCTACCTCCCAGGGTGTCTGTTGTGGGGAGGGGAAGGGAAGGTGATTGTTTGGTTGGTTAATAGTTAAATGCACATCACTGTTTTATTGGAAGAGTTAACATCTCCAGGCCAGGGCTCTTTTTCCCCTCTGCTCTCACATGCAGCCCTGATCTTTACCTAAATCCTCCTCAGTTTTTATGGATCACTGGTAGTTAACTAAATTGGTGTATATAAACACCTTCATTCTAAGCACTTTCTGAAGTTGTTTCATGTCCTGAATGTAAGGCTTTCTATCTTGTGTGGAACTAAAGCTTAAGGGAATGGGAGAGTTTTTTGTCTGCAATTTCTTAGTTCTGAGGTTCATCTTTAAGAGTTTTGGTGTTTTATCTTACTTGTTTTGTAGGGTTGCCAGTTCTGGCTTGGGAAATTCCTGGAGCTTTGGGGATGGAGCCTGGAGAAGGCAGAATGTGAGGAGGGAAGGAAACTTGGGGGGGAGAGAATGTGATTCCATAGAGTCTACCCTCCAGAGATGCCATTTCTTCTAAGGAAACTGATCTTTGTGGCTTGGAGATCAGTTGTAATTCTGGGAGATCTCCAGCCACCACCTGGAGGTTGGAGCAACCCAAAACAGCACTATAACAATATAATGCAAATAAGTGAATTTTATAAAGTGCTAAAGTGAATAAATATATACAACATGTACAAATAGGAGTACAACCAGATACAAAATTTTACAAAAAGCAATCCAATAAATATGACTGTCCAAAGGATATCACAGATCCTAATTCAACAGGTAAGTCCAAGTGTATGACCAATTAGGATATCATTTGATGTAAAAGTCTTTGATTCTTTCAAATTATTTTTAGGTTTCAGTTATTGGAGCAAAGCCACAGGAAAAAGATGTCAGACGTGTCGTCTAGATCGGGACCACGTTTCGCATATGGCTTCTTCGGTGACCTGTATCCACTCTGTCCTTTTGGAGACCTTGATACAAACCTTTGCGGTCCCTATGAGACGACACCTACTGAGGCACATATATATATATATATATATATATATATTATGGATACAGGTCACCGAAGAAGCCATATGCGAAACGTGGTCCCGATCTAGACGACACGTCTGACATCTTTTTCCTGTGGCTTTGCTCCAATAACTGAAACCTAAAAATAATTTGAAAGAATCAAAGACTTTTACATCAAATGATATCCTAATTGGTCATACACTTGGACTTACCTGTTGAATTAGGATCCGTGATATCCTTTGGACAGTCATATTTATTGGATTGCTTTTTGTAAAATTTTGTATCTGGTTGTACTCCTATTTGTACATGTTGTATATATTTATTCACTTTAGCACTTTATAAAATTCACTTATTTGCATTATATTGTTATAGTGCTGTTTTGGGTTGCTCCAATCATCCTTACAGCACTGAGCCTTTATTTCTTGTGGTGACCACCTGGAGGTTGGCAACCCTAAAATGAAGGGGTCTCTGGTCCTGTTTGTGTGTGTGCATGGCCATAATTTGATTTTATTTTTTTCTCACTTAACACTTGATGACTGCACAGCTGTATGTATCAGTGGACTCCCTTAACAAAGCACAAGAGGGACCTGGCAACCCTATTGTATTCTGAGATTAGGATTGGCAACATCTGGCTTTGGATGGTGAACTTGTAATACCTGTGTGGAGGGGAGATGTGTGCAGCAGCTATTGCTACAGCTCTGTGACAGGATCTGAAGTCTTTGACCAATGTCCTTCCATGCACCTATTAAAGGCACAGGGAAGAGCCCTCAATTGAAATCTCTATATTTTGCTGTTGAGTAAATGATATTCTGTAAAGTACGCTTCTCCTCTGCCAGTCTGTTCCCAAATCTAGCACACTGCAAACCTGGTTGAATAAATAAGACTCAACCTGGCTGTTTTAATTGCACTCTCTAATCAGATCTATATTGTTCCCCAGCCTCCCTTTATGCTTTGAAACTTGGCCTTGCTCTAAATGTGGCTGTGCCTCTCAGTTTGCATTAGTATTTCTTGTCAACCAGCGTTACTTATGATTCTCCTGTTCATAGTTCCTTGGGGCTGGGTCAAGTTCAAGAGCTGCTATGTAGTTTTTAGCAGGTCACAAAGCAAAGTGCTATCTGTTGTAACAATGACATTTAGCTGCCAATGGAAGCAATACAGTTTCCCTTTGCACCCACCCAAAAATGGATGATTTTGATGGCCTTCATGTGTTTCAACGAAACGTAACGATTGCATTTTTGTCATCGTTACGTTTAGCGCACGACTTTTTATAAAGCAATGTGAAATGCATCGCAGATTGGTTACAATTTTGTTTCACCAGGATGTTTGTTGGAGTAAATATGGCTTCCTTTCATCACGGAGAGTTGAGGATGTGCCAGTAGCAATGAAAATGTCTCTTGTATTTCCGGCTGAGTCCATCCTAAGTGCGTGATTGTGCCTCACTAATCCATCTGCCTGGATAACGGGCCAGGGCTGGATCTCCATTCAACTTCAGCAGCCATGAGAGGTACACAGTAGCCTTCTGCAGACATTTATTTATTTTCTTTGTAGTCTGCCTTTCTCACTGAGTCTCAAGGCAGACTACGCGCTGTAAAACAATGCAAATCAAATAGATATCCAATCAACAATACAACAGGACTAGGATTATGGAAATTAGAAACAATGCAGAAATATCATAATGATATGTCAAACAATGCAAAAAACGGCATTACAAAAACAGAAAACAATGCAGTAAGATGAAGATAATATGATAAACCGTAGCATAAAGATCTGGTTATCCCCAACCCAAGAAGTGTCCAGCTGTCCTCAACCAGGGCTAGGGCTGGCCTGGTGGAACTCTCTCTCTCTGGAGAAAATGGCCGCTTTGGCCATTGGACTCTATGGTATTGAAATCCCTCCCCTCCTCAAACACTGCCCTCCTCAGGCTCCACCCCAAAAACCTCCCGCTAGTGGTGAAGAAGGACCTGGCAACCCTACCTTTAAGACCGAGATGTTCTGCCAGGCCTATGGTTGAGGGCAGCAATGGTTTTCCATCAGAGCTGGCCTCTCTACCTCCCCCTTCTCTATGCTTTCCATCATTTAATTGGGGAGCTTGGCTACTCCTCTCGAGTTGGCCAAGACTCTGTACGTTAAACTTGTGCACCATCTGATTTCTGACTTTGTTTAATTGGATTTCAACTGAATTGATGGTTTTAATTAATACTGTTTGAGCTGTTTTATCATTTTATGGTATGTATTGATGTGACCCGCCCAGAGCCTGGCCATGGCTGGGAGAGGGCGGGATATAAATCTAATAAATAATAATAATTTACATGATCAGGGGCTGGAAAGTGAGTGATTTCTGTATCATGAATTGGACAATGTGTGGATTTTCCTGGGGGTACATCTTCCATTCACGTGAATCAGAATACTGGAAAATCAAGGCTCTGGTTCATATGAATAGAAGCTATGCCTGCATGGAAAATTCATGGACTGCCTGATTCACATGAGATGGCCACTGCGCATACTGTGCTCCTGATACACACGTCTGGTGGGCTCCCGTTTCATGTGAATGGAGCAGAACGTCTACAGAGGGCTAGTGATTTGCAACAATATCTGTTCTTGATCTCTAGACCACAGTGTTTATGTGTGGAGGCTGGTGGAAAGCAGCTCCCCCCATTCTTCTTGCTCAGCCTTTTCTTGCTATAGAAATTGGAAACCAACAAGAGCAATCTTGTGGCAATGTGAACAACCTACAAGATAAGCAAGGTACTCTGACTCCATCCAGCAGTTTGTAACAGCAGAGGTGGCTGCTTTATCTTTGTCATTTAACAGCTGGCGTTTGTATTAACAGCGAGAAATAAAGGGATGATTTTATAGTGCTGTTCCAAAGGGGAATAGCATTGTTACCTTTTGTAAAAGGCTCTGAGGGCTGATAGCTACCTTTTGTATTATTATTATGGGGCAAACGTGGCAAGAGAAATCCATTTTGCAGCCGGCAGGCAGTTCTGCTGGTTTAAGGGGAAACCTGGTTGGTTGAAAGACAGAAGAAGCCACTGAGGAGCCCAATGGATTGTTCTGTGTATTTCATTTGTTTCCAGGAGATGTCACTGTTAGGCAGGCACTTAGCTGCTAGGCACTGAGGGGACCCAGCGATGAAGAGAAGGGATGCATGTATTAGTGATAAGTCTCCACACTGTTTACTAAGCTGTTGGCAACAACAGAATGGGCAGATTTTCTAAGTTGATGAGTTCAAATTTACACTAAATGAAAGTGGACAAAGACAAAGAAATAGGGCTGAGGGCTCTTGTTTTGTATACTGTAACATAATTCGAATGGCAATGAGGAGGCAATGGCAGGAGTTTGAGACACAGGTGATGGGAAGGAGCTTTGTAATGGGACTACCAGGAATAAGACTACATGCTCCAACTTTCTTATAGACTGATTCTGGGAGGAGAGGTCCTACAATGGCTACTAGCCATGGTGAGTAGAGAGAACTTCCACATCCAGAAGCAGTAAAGTCCTGAATACCAGTGCTAGGAGGTGCCATCAGGGGAAGGTAGGGTTGCCAGCTCTGGGTTGGGAAATACCTGGAGATTTTGGGGGTGGAGCCTGAGGAGGGCGGGGTCTGGAGAGGGGACTTCAATGCCAAAGCAGCCATTTTCTCCAGGGTAGCTATGTCACCTGGAGATCAGTTATAATAGCAGGAGATCTCCAGCCACCACCTGGAGGTTAGCAACCTTAGGGGAAGGCCTTCGCCTCTATGTCCTGTTTGTTAAACCTCCAGGACAACTGGTTGGCCGCTAAGTGAAACAGGATGCTGGAATAGATGGAGTATTGGCCAGATCCAGCAGAGCCATTCTAACTGTTCCTTTTGCGTCTAGTGATAGATAGATATAAGACTGTGTACTGGCCTAGTCTCTCTGTCCTTTTCTTGGTGTCCAGAGTTTAATCAATTAATGTTGATTAGAATTACAAAATCTTTTGAGCAATTAAAAAGGTCCCCTTGATTAATTGGGAAATGTATATATTTTAAAAAGTTGTTATACAAGTACTTCTGAAATCTTCAGGGAGTGGAAACTATCTCCGCTCTCCAGACAGACCTTGGGAAGGAATGCCTTTTCTCTGATGGGTACCTGCAGCGTGACACATACATGCATCATCTGAAAACAATGGAATAATGGGAACAATGGTTTTATTCATGTGGAAATTTATGCAGATGTCATCAGTTAAAACTCACATTTAATTGATTAGGGTTTCTTTAATCGGCCACCTTTATTTGCTATATCGAACAAGACTAGAACTTTACACAACTAAGCATGCAGTCCTCTGCTTGGCACGTAACTTTTTTGTTCTTTTCCTTATATATTAATGCTGGTTCAACACCGACGCGACAGCTTAGGGAGCCAAACTGGCAGAAAGCAGCATGTAGACAGAGGTGACTGATGTGGCTTGCACCACTTGTTGCCTCTCAGACCCATGCCATGGCTGTCCAGGTCCAAGGTGGGCTGCAGAGGCACTGCGACTCACCTTGGAGCCAGTGATGGTGGCACCGGAAGAGGTGTGCTGTACTCCCCACTTGCGCCACTTCCAGGCTTCAAGCTTAGTTGCTGAGCACCTACCTTGAAGGTGAAGAGGAGGCACTTGCGCTTTTCCTTCTTAGGATATCACCAGTTTCCAAGTCAGGCTGCAGAGCATCTGTGTAACCCTTCTTGAAGCCCACAGAAGCAGCACTGGAAGAGGCTCTTGGGGTAGCAACCCACGCTGAGTTGGTCTTGCTTATAGTCTTCACTTGGCAGGAAAGTTTCCTTCTCCTAAAGGCACATCATGTACAACATATTGCACATAGACAGGGTGCAATAGCTGCATGTCCATATGCACACAAACACTTGCTGGAACTGTTATTCTCGCACTGAGAGAGAAGGGCATCTACGATTGGGTGTTTCAGCTTTGCATGCTTCGGGAGGCAGGACCTAAAAAACTTTCACTCCCACTTCCTGTCTCCTGGGAAACGCCCCCTTTCTTCTCCAGTTCTTTCCTGCCTCGCTTATCGGGAGATAAGCCTGGATGGCCCAGGCTAGCCTGATCTTGTCAGCTCTCAGAAGCTAAAGCAGGGTCAGCCCTGGTTAGTATTTGGATGGTAGACCACCAAGGAATACCAGGGTTGCTGTGCAGAGGAAGGCACTGGCAAACCACCTCTGTTAGTCTCTTGCCATGAAAACCCCAAAAGGGGTCGCCATAAGTCGGCTGTGACTTGACGGCACTTTACACACACACAGCAGTAGTTCAAATGAGGTAAAGTATATTGGGAAATACTGACCAGCAGTACTTCAAACAAAGCAGAGTCATTGTTTTGAAGTATATTTCTTAAGTATAGGCTTGAATCCACTGGAGGATTTCGATGGACAGGAGGGTTTCTGCCTATGAAGCATGACTTTCTTGCCTGTCCCAGCTCCTGGTGGATAGGGAACCCCACGGAACAACATTTCTGGGGGTGTTCTTGGTTTCTAGGAGAGCGGGAAGGTGAGAACGTTGTGCTCCATGGGCAGAAATTCTTCCATACTCTGGTGGATCCAATCTACTGTCTTGCTAGCTTCCCATCAGATAAAGCACATATAGCACTATGGGTGGCCCTGGAATATTTGTACATGAGAACAGTAATCTATGAACAGTTTGGTTTCAACCTCATTGTGACACTGAAATTAAGAATGTTGTGATGTCACAATCATCTATTTCTAATATTGTAGGAACTCTCATTTCACCTTTCAGTCAGAGCCTGATTCCTCTTCCATTTACTCACTCATCCATAATGGACAAACTTAGAAGCTGCTATTTAAGTGCAACTGAGAAGAATTCACACGTTAACACCACACCATTGCCATTAGTCATTCCTCTGCTGTCATCTGAAGATTGGCCTGTCTTCTTGTCCATGCTGAGGTAGGAAAGGAAATGAGTTATCATTTGCGTTGGGAAGGAAAAGCTGGTCTGTGTTTGAGGTGCCGCTCAGCACTGGACAGGTAATTCAGACAATGCTTCAGCTTCCATCATTGCTACATGGGGTAGCTGCTGGAAGGTTCTCTTGGATGGAAGGGGTCAAGGGGAGAAAATACAGCTCCAGGCAACTGTGGACATGGATTCTGGAATGCTGGAGGGAGAGGGGGTGAGACATGGGGAGTGAGGGGAAGACTGGGATTAATTCTGAGATCCTGATTGCTAAGGAAGGCAACCCTGATGAAATTGATGAAATGATGAGGAGAACTCTAAGCTGCCTGGGACAGAATGGGTGTGAGGAACGGGAGACTAATAGCCCACCGCATAGTCTTTGCGGGAGCAGTATTACCTCATGATACACGGGCAACACTGTGGCACTGAATATACATTTCTGTGTGAGCGTGTGTGTATGTATTAGCCCATATCATTATACACATGAACTGCACTAAAATGATAGATTATTGGTCAAGGTTATTTTGAAAGTCATGGATTCCTGAAACAAAATGGTAATTGTAGTAGTAAAATACTCAGCATTTGCTACTGGCCGACACGGTGAGCACAGACATGATTATTCAGCAACATACTTCCAAATTAATTTAGATGCGTCTATTTGCATGATTAAACAGTTTTCTTCTATGCTTAGAATTTCTCACAGCTGCCACCTCTAATTTTTAAAGGGGCATAGAGTCAAAGGAAAAATAAGCCAGCTTGAGATTTTTGAGTTGAGACCTACTACTTGGTATCTCTCGGCATCTGCTCATAAACCTAGCTAATTTTGCAATCAGTTCTGGTAGAGATGGTGCTCCTCTGTACGGGCACAAAAAGCAGGCAGTGCATTCTATCTGATATAATTTAAAGGATGCATCTGACTGTGCAAGCACAAAGGAGTGATAAATGGCAAGTGATTCATGCTTTATTCAAGTTGGTCAGTTTATTCTATTAATCAATCAATCAATTTAATTAGATTTTTACCCTGCCCTCAATGCCCCGCCAAAGCCGGGCTCAGGGTGGCTGACAACATAATATAAAATACAATAAATTACCATAAAATACGATAAAATCACAATATGAATAAAAACAATTTAACAATCCCATAAAAACCAATAAATTAATAAACAAGTGGCACTCAATTATTGACACATAGAGGCCGCTGTGGGCCTGGAAAAGCTGCCACAGCCCCCTTATAATAGTTGAACCAATGTATGAGACCTCCACAAGTCGCTGGAACAATATATGAGCCCAGAAAGGAGAGGGGGGGGGGAAAGCAGAGAGGCCAGCACTGATGGAAAATTGTAGCCACCTTCAACTATGGGCTTGGTGGAACAACTCCATTTTGCAGGCCCTGTGGAATTCCTTAAGGTCCCTCAGGGCCCTGATCTTATTAGGATGGGAGTTCCACCAGGCCTGGGCCAGGGCCGAAAATGCCCTGGCCCTAGTTGAGGACAGCCAAACCTCCAGGTACTAGCTGGAGATTTCCTGCCATTACAACTTATCTCCAGCTAATAGAGATCGGTTCACCTGGAGAAAATGGCTGCGTTGGCAATTGGACTCTATGGCACTGAAGTCCCTCCCCTCCCCAAACCCCGCCCTCCTCGGGCTTCACCCCAAAAACCTCCCTCTGGTGGCGAAGAAGGACCTGGCAACCCTACGAACACTCTTTGGTCTGGAGTGGAGTTGCCAGGAGTGGAGTTGCCAGGAGTGGAGTTGCCAAGTGCCAGGTGGTGGCAGGCAAACCCCCGCCAATCCCCCTGGCTGCCCACCGACCAGCTGAGGGGCGGCGGGCAACATATGCATGAGCGCCTGCCTGAGGTGCCACTGGGAGTTTGAGTGGTAAATGGCCCCTTGCGATGTGTTTTACACCCGGAATTACCGCATCACAACGAGGCATTTTACCACTCAAACTCCCAGTTGTAAACCAGAAGTGTCGCGATCGTGTTGGCACGGCTGCGTGCATGTGTGATCGCACATTACCTCCAAATCAAAAACCTCCCGCTTCAGGAGAGGAGGGACCTGGTAAGCCTAACCAGGAGGTTATTGTTGGCAGAACGTAATGTCCTCTGGGAGGTATACCAGGAGAGGAGGTCCCGTAGATACAAAGGTCCCAGACTGTGTAAGGCTTTAAAGGTTAAAACCTTTAAATGACTTGAATGGTTAAAACCTTTAATGATTTGAATGACCATGACATTGGGAAATACTGTCCCTTCTCTAGTACGTGAGACCGTTTTGTCCTTAAGATGGGCAAATGCAGCTACAAATTGCAATGACCAAAGCAACTACTGTGTAGGTACAAAGCTGATTTATTTGGTGCTATGCTTGTCATAGGGAGGGAAGGCAGCATAGTATAGCCCATTCTCATCAGATCTCAGATGCTAGGCAGGGTCAGTACTTGGAAGGGAGACCTCCAAGGAAGGCTCTGCAGAGGAAGACAATGGGAAATCACCTCTGCTTAATCATTTGCCTTGAAATCCCCACCAGGGATTGCTATAAGTCGGCTGCAACTTAGCCCTTTACACACACATGCTTGTGATGAATTTCACTATCAAGGCAGAGTTTGAACATAGTATGCTCACTATGCCATTCCTTACATTCTGCCTACCACAGACCTACCACAGACAAAGAATATAAATCATCACGTTTAGCAAGTATGATCTCATTTTGAGCCAATCTGAACCCTTACTTTGAGACATTTTTTTTGGGGGGGTACTCTTTTTGAAAAATTGGGAGAGGGTCGCAAAGAGCAGTGTGGCATGTTGGAAATTGACTGGAAACCATAAAAGAGAGACTAGGAGACTAGTACAGAGGAGCTTACACCAAGCACAGATTCTCCACTCCTTGGTTGCTTGAGCTACAGACAATGCTAGTCACGCTTTCAAACACTTCGGGTGCTTTCACATGTGCTGAATAATGCACTTTGCAGCTGGATTTAAATGTGTGAAACGGCGAAAACCACTTGCAAACTATCATTAAAGTGCATCGAAAGTGGATTGAAAGTGCATTATTCAGCACGTGTGAAAGCGCCCTTCTCCATAAGAACTAGGACTTGGATAAATAAAAACTGGGCATCCTGCAATTTTGTGATTGCTGACCATCTGCCATTTTCTACATAAAATGACATGAATGCATACTACTTGCCTCTTCTGGTGGCCCTTCTGAGCTGTCCTTCTTTTTAGGTCCATGTTAAATAGAGATTTTCCTGCATACCTTTTCCACAGAAGGCAAAACATCATTCCAGTCATAATGAGACTGCAGTGCTTCTCACAAAGCTAATGTTCAGGAACACCCAGGTCTGTATGCAGGAGTTCCCTCCAGAGTGTTATAGTTTAAGAGCAGAACCTATTGGTATTGGCATATTGGGCAGCTACCTTGATTTAGTGCCGCTTAGGGAGGGCTGTGTTCTTCCTGTGCTGTAGGAGGATGGGGAAAATAGTTCCCGCAGGGCCCTGTAATGTCAGTCTAACCATTGTTGATTTACTGAGATCTCGCAGCTGCACCAAAGTGCCAACAAGGACTATTCACAGGCAAAAAAAAAAAAAAAAGGTAGAGAGATTAGTTAGCAGGTACACCAGAGAGATGTGATCTATTTTTATTAACATTCCTGCAGTTTCTACACATCCATGCTCCACACAGAACAGAATTTAGTTTTCTGAGACATTTTAAAAATAGAAGCCTCTGAAGACCTTGGTGGAGGGAGAATATAGGAAATGCATGGTATCAACTGGGAGTTCCTGAGCAAGCAGACTTCTAGCCAGGGTGACGAAGAGGGGAGGGATTAGAGAGACAAAATATCAGGCACCTTGGTCACTCTGGGGCCCATTGAGCTGGTCAAGTAATACGATTTCCTTTCATATGATGTTTGGGTTGGTCTGGATGGTCTATGTATGAAAACAGGTTGCTGGACTAGATGGACTGTTGGTCTGACCCACAGGGTTGCCAACCTCCAGGTACTAGCTGGAGATCTGCTATTTCAACAGATCTCCAGCTGACGGAGAACAGTTCCCTTGGAGAAAATGGCCGCTTTGGTAATTGGACTCTATGGCATTGAAGTCCCTCCCCTCTCCAAGCCATACCCTCCTCAGGCTCCACCCCCAAAGTCTCCAGATAGTTCCCAGTCCGGAGCTGGCAACGTTAAGAGACTACCCATTCAGAACCAGCTTCCTCGTCATTGTAGGCTTGCTATCGCACAACATTTTGTGATTGGTTCTACCTCCATGACAGCTATTTTTTGATTGGATCTTCTGGCAGCCATTTTATGGTGGCACTCACTCCCTGTTTTCAAAACTCCAGAAGTGCCCTCAGACTGAGGACCCGTGGCCTAATGGAGTGGATCTAGAGCCTATAACAAAATAACGTTCATGAACTAATGTGTTTAGACTAACCAAAGTGGGGCCTGGACTCGAGTTCTGGAATCACTCAGGGGCCAATTCCCCTGAGTTTAGAAGAAATGGAAGCCCAAGAACGATATCACATCCCCACTGAACTCCTTCCCCAAACTCCCTACTCCAGACTGGACCCCCAAGTCTCCAGCAGTTTTCCAAGCTGAAGTTGGATACCGTGCTTGTGGATGTTTCCTCATTGGGGGCCTGGGGAAGAGGCAACTCTGTATGTGAAGAAGAATTTGAGAAAAGACAAGCAAAGAGAGGAGACACAACCACTCCTTGGGGCACACTCTCTCTTAGAGGGTTTGATGAGGAGTAGGAGGTCTTCACTGGAAACGACAATCATGCTAGGAAAAGTTGAAGGCAGCAGGAAAAGAGGAGGATCCAACAAGAGATGGATTGACTCTATAAAGGAAGCCATGGCCCTCAGTTTGCAAGACCTGAGCAAGGCTGTTAGATAGGACGTTTTGGAGGACATTGATTCTTAGGGTCGCCATGAGTCAGAAGCTACTTGACGGTACTTAACACACACAGGAGGTCTTCTGCCCATAGGAGTGCTTCACCCCGATCTGTTCTACTGGCATATTGGTAAATGAAGCTAATAATGCAGTGCTAGAGGTGGAACCAGAACCACTGTAAAACTGTGCTGCCTAATCACTGCCTGCTAAGATGGTCCAGAAGAATACCATGGTATCAAATGAGAGGTCTAGGAGAATCAACAGAGGCACACTTCCTCTGTCCACCTCCCTGTGACAAAGGCTGTTCAGTCCCATAACCAGGCTTGAAATCACATTGGAAAAAATACAAGTGCTGAGCAAAATAGTCACAGCAGATCACTGAGCAGTCCATCTCCTCCTGCAGGCCAGATCCCAACAGGCCTCTGACTACCCAGAACAGCTCCATTGGCCTACACTATGAAAAAGCAATGGTGGTCAAAATGTGTTGTTTCTTTGCAGCCATCACAGCCAGGAAGTAGGCTTTCAAATGAGCTTTCGTCTGTGTCTTATTGGATTCATCCTGAATCTTCCTCCCCTGTTGCTCTAGACATCTCTCTTATCTTTTCATCACAAACCATCTCATCATAAGCCATCTTGCTCATGTGACTTTGCAGTGGCATGCAAGGGTGAAGGGAGGAAAAGTGTAATGAGTCAGCTGGCTGAGGCTTCCTCGGAGGAAGAGGTTCTGGAAGCAGCAGACAGTGGAAGGGAGGAACCACAGCAGGCAGAGCAGGTACTAATGGATGGATGTTCCCTGTGTACAACCATCCAGGGCAAGGGACTCATCAGTGTCTGACAGAAGCCCTCCACAACCTCTGGAGCTGTGACACCGAAAGTGCAGAATGTTCTTACTCAAGCATAGAAGGAGAGCTAGGTTAAAAGCACAACTAAGAGCACTGCTGGCTGACAGCAATGAGGATAATGTTTCTCTTGTTTACATGATTTGCATAATTTAAAAGACAAGATAATGTTGCCAAACATTTGGTAAATGTTTAAAACAGAGAATCTCCATGACATGTAACTTCCTTCCTCGGGATCAGGATGTGACTTTAAAATCCCAGTTAGTGGTTGTTCCCTGTCAACTGCTATGCGCTCTGCTTCAAGGCGGAAACTATAATAATAATAATATTTTTTAAAAAAAATGGGGTGGTAGTCGATAGCTCGATGAAAATGTCAACCCATTGTGCGGCTGCTGTGAAAAAGGCAACTTCCATGCTGGCATAATTAGGCAAGGAATAGAGAATAAAAATGTTGCTATCATATAGCCCTTGTACAAATCTATGGTGAGATATTGCAGAGCTTGAGAAGGTGCAGAAAAGAGCAACCAAAATGATCAGGGGACTAGAGCAACTGTCCTATGAGGAGCGGTTAAAACGCTTAGGGCTGTTTTGCTTGGAAAGAAGGCAGTTAAGGGGAGACATGATAGAGGTCTATAAAATTATGCATGGTATGGAAAGAGTGGACAGGGAGAAGCTTTTCTCCCTCTTTCATAATACTAGAATGCAGGGTCATCTGCTGAAGCTGGAGGGTGAGAGATTCAAAACAGATAAAAGGAAGTATTTCTTCACACAACACATAGTTAAATTGTGGAACTCCTTGCCCCAGGATGTGGTGATGGCTGCCAACCTAAAAGGCTTTAGGAGGGGAGTGGACATGTTCATGGAGGAGAGAGCTATTCATGGCTACTAGTAAAAATGGGTACTAGTCTTGATGCATACCTCTTCTCTCCAGGAGGAGCATGGCTATTATATTAGGTGCTGTGGAACACAGGCAGGATGCTGCTGCAGTCTTGTTTGTGGGCCTCCTAGAGCAGGGATGGGGAACCTCAGGCCCGGGGGCCGTATGCGGCCCCTGAGGACATTTTTTGTGGCCCTTGGGAGCTCTGGGGCCCTGCCGCGGAGGCGCGGCATAGGGCGGCCCTCCCTGAGGGTGTTCCTGGGGCCACGGCTTGCAGGGGTGCTGCGGCGCCCTTCGGACCTCCTCTCGCCGACTGACAGATGTTGGTCGGCGAGGAGGGGGAGGCACGCTTCCCCCAAGGTTGCCCCTATAGCTGCAGCGTGCAGGAACGCTGGGGCACACTGTAAGCCCCTCTTGCTGCCTGTCGGCTGTTGAGCAGCGAGGGAGGGGGGAAGAGGCCCGCGGCTCCCGGCGGCAGAGCATCCGCGCAGGAGCCTATCAGGCATCAGGGGACCTTTTGTGAACTCTGGGGCCGGGAAGGCATGGAGCCTGGGGCCAGGTCGCGTGGGGCCGGCAGGTGTGTGTGTGTGGGGGAAGGCTTTTCTCTCTCCCTCTCTTTGTCTCTTTCTTCGTCTGTCTCCCTCCGTCCTTTTCTTTCTCCCTCTCTTTCCATTTCTTTCTCCCTCTCTCCCTTTTCCTCTTTCTCTGTTTTCCTTCCTTCCTCCCTTGCCAATCGACTACAGGGTGCGCCTCCCTGGCGCCTCGTTTGCTCAGGCCCACCGCTGGTTGCCCTCCCGCCTGGGGGGGGGGAGGACCGGGGGATCCCTCCAGGCCTTCTCTGCATGGCCTCCCCTGGAGTTGCCAACCTCCGGAGACCTGGCAACCCTAGCCTCTCCCCCCCACCGGGAGATCTATACCTGGTATGCCCCCCCAATGATGTTATAAATGTGCAAATGGCCCTTGGCAGGAAAAAGGTTCCCCACCCCTGTCCTAGAGGCACCTGGTTTGCCACTATGTGAGCAGACTGCTGGACTTGATGGACCTTGGTCTGATCCAGCATGGCCTTTCTTATGTTGTTATGTTCACTCTGTGCCTACCCATGACTGTATCTGTTTCTGAACCCTGCGTGCCTCTGACTCTGGACTGAACCCTGACTCTTCTCTGAGACTATGGCCATTTATGCATAATAAATTTTGATGCACGCTCACAGCTCTTTTTTAAAATGCGACTTTAAAAATGCCTATTCACTGTCCCAACACAAAAGGAGAAATTGCACGCCCTCACTCACCTGTTTTTTCATTCCTGTTTGCATAGCCATTAGCATGTGCATAGTAAATGCGGCACTATTGTTTTGCATGGTTCCTTCAGGAGATTCTTCTCGGCTGTGGGGGAGCATACACAAAAGGTCGCGTTATAGGGGCTCTTAAGTAATGCAAAGCAGGTATGTGCCAGCTTCGCAGTCACTTCCGTAATGACGGTTCACTGTGAAAAATTAAAAAAAATATATGGGGGGCAATTCAGCCTGGAACGTGCTGCTAATTACCATGCAAAAATGGCCTATGTTTTGCTACTTTGACCTGGACTCTATAGATCACCCGGCTGTGACCTTGGACTGCTTCTGACCATGCTCCTCTGCCTGTAGTCCTGGGACATGACAGGAATAGTCTCTTCTTCCTGCCTCAGCCCCATGTCCTTCGCCAGTAGCCATTGCTCATTGATTCCCACTTGTGTATAATAAACACAAACAAGGACAAATAGAAAAACAAAACATGACCAGAAGCTATCATTAGGTATGTGCAGTTAATCAATGTCTAAGTCACACTGGGGTATCATTATTTCATATTAGTTTACTCCTCTGATTTCAATATTTTTAAAAAAAATCTAAGATGTTCCAAGATGATTTTCAGCCTCTGTATCAAAAAGCCTCAACACAATAACAAAAATAAAATAAGAATATTATAAATCATCCTAAAAAATGGACAAATGAGCACCACTCACTGCCTTAGTTAACCCACTGCCTAAAAGGAGTAGTTTCTGAAAAGGGTGTTTCATATATAGGGCAGAGCTAGAAAGAAGACCCATGTCCCCAACAATTGTTCTTATTTCCAAAAGCATATCCAATTGTCCAGTAATGTATTGAGCCTGAGTACTCATTCCTACAGCCCTCACTGGGTTATGCTTCCCAATACTATTTAACCATACCAATCCATGGTAATTGCTTTGCTGATGTCCTCCCAATGTAGGCTGTAGGCTGTCATTTACTGAAGGTTAACTTGGGAGAGCTTTGGGGTTATTTTAGATGTACCCAAAATTTACCTATACCCATAGGATTTCTAACTATCAGCAGACCTCCATGATATTATGAAAGTTACTTCCTGAATTTTAGGACAGGTTGTGTAGCATGAGAGGATCTCAAGGATGGGGTGGGGGGTAGGGGGACTCTCTCAACTTCTAAGTCCTACTGAGTATGTAAAGTGAGTGGCAGCGTTCTCTGGATCCTAGCTAGAATCCCTCACTACCTCTGTGAAACAGTGCAGCAATACTGAATATCACAATGAAGCATGGGCATCCGTGAATGTATGCACATCCTGTAGACCAAGACTATGAGCCATCAAAAGTCTAGTTCATTCCTTGAAAGAGAGGGAGAGAGAATGATATCATTTAGATAGAAAGTGTAAAATGCTTCTTGTGAAGTCCGCGTGGGGAGGACACACAAGGTCGAGACGGAGCTCCAACAACAACGCTTTATTGTAGTACAGAATAGAACTGAGAACTGTATAACTATGCCCTGCTTAAATGCTCCCCTAGCCCCTGATGGCCGCTCCCCCCCTGATCCGTGATAGGGGGAAAACAACCCCCGGGTCACCAATGGCATGACCCGGCTTAGGGCCAATGGGATGCGTTGGCTCAGCCAATAGCGTGAGTAGGTTTTAGGAGCCTTTGCCCGAGACTCAAGCTCCTAGGTTTACCCTTGCTACGATCCTTGCTATTCACATACATTACACTTCTCTGAAAGAAAATCAGTATGCGCACTTCAGAATCCTCTTCCTTTAAAAGTATGAATGATTTAGAGCATTCATTGTGATGGTCGAAGATCTGCATGCTGAACAGATGTCTGGCTTTTTACCACGGAAGAGGAAAATGACAATTGGGCAGGTGGAGGCAGAAATATGTACCAATTTTGCGGATTACAATATACAAAGCACTTCAAGGGCTCTGATTTCTGTCCGCGCCTTTATTCACGAGAAACGAAAGAGCGCAGACAATCAGGCATATGTTTTGCTGCATAAGTGGAAGGCTAGGGAACAGCGGCAACGCAGGCAAGGAGAAATGAATGCTGAAAAGGGGGATGATTGCTGTAAAACAAAGTAAATAGGTGGTGTTACAATCATGAATCTCTTCCTTCATGCCTCCTTGAGCCCAAAGACGGCTTGTTTTACGAGCTACCTTGCTGCTCTTATTGTAGTGTTTGGGTTTTCTTTTAAATTCAGGAGCAGAAACTCAGCGGGACCTGTGAGGACTCAGCCATCTCCTGGCAGTGCTGCTTCCTTGTCTAGCATCCTCCCCGCTATGGTGCAGGCTGGAGGCAACTGGTCCACTGGCTTATTTGATGTCTGCAGTGACAAGAGAGTTTGTAAGCATTGCGACTGCTCCTTTCCAGTCCTCTTCCACAGCTGTGCTCCCAGGCAGGCGTGGGGGAAGGGAGGTTTTTTATAGACACTGCATGATTGAAGATGAACTCCATCCCGCAAAGGTTGCGGCTGGGGTAATGAAGCTGAGAGGCTGTCAGATGGGAAAAGGGTACAGGGCCAGCCTTGCGCCCTTGACCCAGGCCCATCTGTGCCGTCATCTCCTCCCCCTTTTAAGAGAATCACCTTCAGGAAGCAGATTGCTTGCTCTCTTCTCAAGAGACCATTTTGTTGAACCTAATTTGACCTTACTAAAATGAATCCGGTCACGAGAGTGGATGGTTATCTTTGACTCTCCTGCTCTCCCTAGGCAAAGATACTTAACACCTGCCCGTGTGTTTGGATTTTTAAAATTTCTTTTAAAATTTCTTTTAAAAATAGGTATCGGAACAATATTCCAAGTTTTCAGCTGGGCGGAAGCAGTTCTACTATCACCTTTAGAAGTCTGGGTTGGATTCTGTTGTGGGGCAAATGAAAGGAGTTCATGCAACAGGAACTTTCCTGCCTCCCCCTTCCCCAGCAGCCCCCCCCCACATATCCCCCAAATAACTGAGGGTCAAAGACCAGGGTCTTTGGCGGGTTAGATCCTATGACTCCCTTCTGCTAAGTTGGATCTTCTTCCTCTTCCTCTTCCTCTTCGTAGTTTTCCTTCAAGGAAGAAAGATTTCCTTCAATGGGGAATACCTTTTTCTGATGGAGAAATTGTTCTTGTTGCTGATGAAGGGAGGTCTTTCTCAGTCAGTCAGTCATGTTTATTGTCCATGGCCTTAGGCCTTTACAATCAAGACAATATTACCAAAACTTAATATATATATAAAACCATTACAATTCATAAGATTAAAATACACCAATTTGGCTCCTTTCCTGGGAGGTCTTTCTCTGTAGGTGGAAGACTTGACAGAAGTCATTTGGTCATTTATGCATGGGAGTTTTACCTGAGGTTCGTTGCTTGCTAGACCCACACTTTCCTGTTGGGAATCTATGCACCAGCAGTCTCCAAGCTCAAATCAAGCCCCCGCCCCTTTAAATGCTGCTTTGTAAGTGGCTTACTTTGTAGAGCTTACTGTGACAGAAAATCCCCCCCAACCCAATTGCTGCATAAAAAAGCATTTTAAGAACAAAAAACGGAGTAATCTGAAGGGGGGGGGAAAGAAATCCAAGCCTCAGTTTTAAAAAGCCTTCTGCTCAGAAAGAACTCCAAGGAACCAGGAAGCATTTGAACCCCCGCCTCTTTACATGCTGCTTTGTAATTGGCTATGAGAGAAACCAAGCTTCTGTGTCCCATGCTTTGCCTTGTGCATGGGGATTTCACCCGGGCTGAGCTCAAGGGAGAGGGAAGAATTGGGTTAACAGAGGAATGGGAAGTCCTGGGATTTGTGAGGGCTGGCAGCGAGGTCATCTCTAATGGAGTGAAAACTCATGCATAACTTCAAGGAATAACCGAGACAGATGGGGGGCAAACGTGCGTGAAAGTGCCCATGCATAAATGACCTTAGAATCCAGTTTAGTGGAAAGGAGTCATGGGATCCTATAGTGCTGAAGTCATCACTGGCTTTGATCCAGGTCTACTTGTGTATAAAAAAGGATACCAACATATATCTGGTTGCATAAGAATATGGATGGGAATGTGCTTGCAAAGCAATACATGGATGAATATCTGAATTATGCTTGCAGCTTCCAACCTGGTATTCATATGCATGTCTTTCTGTGTGGGTGCACATCTCCATCACAGGATCAGAGTACGATGTTCTGGCTTCTTCCTGTTTGTCATATGAGCTATTTCTCAAACACTTTTTATGCTATCCTATTTGCATCTGCTTTAAAAATGCTGCTTGGCACTTGGCTACCAATATCCAAGTACAAAAATGCATGCACACACCATCGGATATTACACATGAAAAAGGTCACCTTCCCCTTTAAAAAAATCTAGTTTCCAATCACTGTTTGTATGTATTTTGAAAGGGAAAATACTATTCTATAACATGCATGTTTCCTTTATTGTTAGGGTTGCCAAGTGGCTGTTATTGGTGGGCAATTGCCTGCCAATCCACCCAGCTGCTCTACAGCCATGGCTGTGTGCGCACGCAGGAACACACATGTAATTACAGCATTTCCAGTTTTACTTCTGGAAGCGCCACATCGCCGCGTCTGCTTTTGCACTCAAACCCCCCAAATCAGCTGTGGCAATCCGGCGCTTCCGGAAGTAAAACCGAAAGTGCCGTCACCGTGTGTGCCCATGCGCACATGCAGCCGCTTCAGCCCCACTCCCTAAAACCTCCTGCTAATTTGGAGGGGGGTCCTGGCAACCCTATTTATTGTATTATGTGCATTTTGTACTTGGATATTTGGCAACCAAGTGCAAAGCATTACCTTTGTCTTTAGTAAATCAATAATGTGATATTTCCCATTTTCCTGGACAATACCAGGTAAACTTTATTTTAAAACTGTAAATTACCAGCACCCTTTTCAAAACTAGTTTTTCCTGGGAAGCTACACGGATGGATGCTAAGGGATTCTGAGTGTGCACTCTTTTTTAAGAATATAAGAAATGTTTTGCCGGATCAGTCCTAGGCCCACTGAATCCAGCATTCTTTGCAAATGTACAAGTAACCACCACGGGTGTCGAACTTGTTAAGAGGGCCGGATATGACATAAATGTCACTTGGTCGGGCTGGGCCGGGCCTCGCCAGCCCAGATCAAGTGTGGGTGTGTGTGGCTGCCTCGGCTAGCTCACTGGCCGGATAAGAGCTCTCAAGGGGCTAGAGAATGTTCAATTATTAAAGTTCAGAAGGAGTACATGTCTACATCCTCAGAGAAAGCACACTCCAATAAAAATTAGTGATGTTTCTAAATTTTGAAGGGAACCGACTCGCCAAGAATGAATTCCTCTCAGTTGGATATCACAAACTTTACCTGATCTGAGCCAACATCCTCTGAATATTAGCTCAGCTTGTAGATAATAAAACAACCTTTGCCCTAAATTTATCTTCCAGATACAGAGTATGGGGAGGGGGGAGGTGTTCCTTGGGCCTTCATTAGGACCCTAAACTTTACGTACACAAAGATCCCAAAGAGCCCTGTTTTCCAGGACAAACTATAATTCCCAGAAATATTTGGGTTGCCCTGGGTTGCCAGCTTTGGGTTGGGAAAAACCTGGATATTTTGGGGGTAGAGCCTGAGGGAGGTGGGCTTTGGGGAGGGGAGGGATCTCAGTGGGACATAATTCCACAGAGTCCACCTTCCAAAACGGCCGTTTTCTCCAAGGGAACTGATCTCTGCCACCTGGGGATCAGTTGTAATAGCGGGAGATCTCCAGGCACCACCTGGAGGTTGGAAGCCCTAATGGGAAACTTTCTTTCAGCAAGGCTTTAGGGCTTTCTGAAGGCCTTAGGTTCAGCCTTTCCTTTTTTGCGCCGATTTCTGCTGCTAGAATATAATGCTGGGTGAAAGTGGCAGCTTGTAAGTGCCTCATAAGGAGACTAACGATAGGGAGGCAAGTTTATTCATTCATTCATTTGATTTGATTTCTATCCCGCCCTGTATCCCTGACTGAAGCCGGGCCCAGGATGACTAACAACATAAAATATAGCGATTTCATCAGTAGTAAAACTATACATAATAATCTATAATCATCAAAATAACAACAGTAAGCAGTTGGTAGAACTAATTCATTCCAGTAAATAAAACAAGTGGTGCGCCTTAGAGAGCAGAGCCAAAGAAGCGCAAAACTACAGTTGGCACTCCCCAGATAAGATCATGATTGCATGGGAAGGAGGAAGCAGGGAGGCCAGCTCTGATGGCAATTCCTGGATATTTGGTGGCAGAGTTTGGGGAGGGAACTCAGCAGGGATGTGATTAGGGCTGCCAAGCCTCTGGCTAGCAGCCCTGGTGGCCCTCTGGATCTCCGAGTAGGGTTGCCAACCTCCAGGTAGTAGCTGGAGATCTCCTGCTATTAGAACTGATCTCCAGCCAATAGAGATCAATTCACCTGGAGAAAATGGCCGCTTTGGCAATTGGTCTCTATGACATTGAAGTCCCTCCCCTCCCCAAACCCCACCCTCCTCAGGCCCCACCCCCCAAATCTCCAGGTATTTCCCAACCTGGAGCTGGCAACCCTAGCTCTGAGCTTTCGGGGTACCCATGGTATAATTTGAATCCTGTTGGTTATATATAGAAGATAGGGGTGCGGAGGATTCTGTCATAAGGGTGAGAAGCTAGATGGGCTGACCTCTGTAGGTCCCTTCCAGCTTTATGACTGTGTGAATGTGTGTTGTAAATACAGCTTAGTCTGGTCATAGTTTCCTTCTGGTTGTGCTTCATGATAGGTGCGTGTGGTTCGGTGTGCAGCCTGTGCCTGGAATGTAGCATTGCAAGTCGCTACGGGGAGTGCTTTTGCTTTCCACTCCTGTTGGGATCCACCTTAGCACTGAGAGTTGGGACCAGAGAAAGATACAAGATACATGTAAGTTGGTGTACGATTTCTATCCAGCTCCCATAAAGCACCAGGCCATAGGCACCAGATTTTATCCGTCTCCCTCTGCTTCATGCCTGATAGATGCTATTGCTGTAAATTAAAATCTGTCATGGCAGGTTGCACTTAAGTATAATAATTAGGGTTGCCGGCTCCAGGTTGGGAAATACCTGGAGATTTTGGGGGTGGAGCTTGAGGAGGACGGGGTTTGGGGAGGGTCTTCAGTGGGGTATAATGCCATAGAACTCACCTTCCAAAGCAGCCATTTTTTCCAGGTGAACAGATCTCTTATCACCTGGAGATCAGTTGTAATAGTGGGAGATCCCCAGCCACTACATGAACGTTGGCCGCCCTAACAATAATACATACCAACAATTAGTGAGGACCTAAAATCTTTGCAGGGGTGACAAGTTCACTTTGAGCACAGCATAAAACCTTAACAGTGCACCTGCCAGCCACATTTCCTGACCTTTCTAAAGATCTGACATCTCTCGAGTTGGGGGCAAATATTCTTTTCCCCTGTTAGCTTCGTACCTTCTTAAAGCCAATGCTTTTTTTTCTTTTTTTTAAAATGGCTGGTACTCATATATAAGGTTGTGCCAATTTCCACAAATTCCCCCCTCAGGACTCAGAAGAACATTAAAAGAGGGTACCAATACTCAGTACCAGAGATTACCACCACACACGCACACACACACACACACACACACACACACACACACACACACACGTTTAAATCAGAGCAAATGCATTAAACCTTTGAAATGGCCTCTTTTTAGGCACAGATGAGAAGGCAGCATTTATTTTATAAGGGCACATCAGCCCCAAGCAAACACCTATGTTTTTAAAGTAATGAATAAGCGGAGAAGCCCTGGGAGGAGAGTTGCTTGACTCTTTTCCGGCCTGTTGTGTTTCTCCTCAAAAATAATCCGTTGAACTGCCCTCCCAGAGGGGTTCCAGATGTGTCTTTATAAACAGACATCTGGAATTCCATACATTAAAAAGCAACTGGGAGAGATTCTGAATGAGAAAATGGCGGCGGGTGTATGTGTGTTAAGCACCCTCTATCCCTCCCACTGCTTCTGCTTCTCTGCTTCAATTTCCCTCCAAAAGCTGCTGAGCTCTTTTTAAGAATGCCACAGGGGAAGTTTGTTTAATTTTTTTTTTTAAGTAATGAATAATAGCAGTTTTTTGTAGTGGCAAAATTGTATCGAGCAAAAGTTCATATGGAGAAGAAAAAACCATTTGCCATATAATCAGGAAGATGGACAAAACAATTCTCCTGTAACTGTAGAATTTGTGTTGAAATTTACTGTGGAGGCCTGGCCTTCTGACCTGTTACCGAGTCCTCTTGAGGGGTCAGCAGAAATCAAGTAAAGGCATTTTCTCTATATCGTTATTTGGAAAGTTACAACATGAAAATTTGTTTCCATCATGTTAATTCTACATTCTCCAGAACTTTGTTGTGTGGTGGAAAGGAAAGTCGGCATGTTCGGAAGTTAAGGTTTCTAACCTCCAGGTGGGGCCTGGAGTTCTCTCAGAATTACAACTCATCTCCAGATTACAGAGATCAATTCACCTGGAGAAAATGGCAGCTTTGGAGGGCGGGCTCTATGGCACCCCATCCTTGCTGAGCTCCCTCTTCTACCCAGACTCTACCCTCCCTGTGCTCCACTCCCAAATCTTCAGGAATTTCCCAGCTCAGAGTTGGCAACTCTATCAGGAGTTGATGAAAAAAACTGGTGCTTACTGCATATCTGAAGAGGAATCACTCTATGGGCGAAAACGCATGGTCGCTTTATCCTCCTTTAATCCCCGTTTCAGCCAGGATTCAGCCTGGATCGAACGCATGCGTTTCGCCTAATGTGCGTTCGATCCTGGCTAAAACAGGGATTAAAGGAGGATAAAGTGACCATGCGTTTTCGCCCTATTTCATTTGGTGTGAGATGTGACCCAAGGATCCATTATAAGCTCCTATTCTAAAAATACTAAAAAGTAACCTCTGTGTGTGTGTGTGTGTGTGTGTGTGTGTGTGTGTGTAAAAGTGAGCCCATATGGTATAGTGGTTAGAGTGCTGGATCAAGAACTGGAAAAAAACAGGTACGAATTGCAGCTCTGCCATGGAAGCTTGTTGGGTGACCTTGGCCTAGTCAAACATTCTCAGCCTAACCTCACATGGCTGTCCGGGGATAAAATGGAGGAGAGGAAGAAGTCTGTAAGCTGCCTTGGAGAAAAAAGTGTGGTATAAATGAAGAAAAGAGAGAAAGATTCAGATTGGGACTTTGATGCTGGGAGAAAGAGATTTAACTCTTCTTCTTGTGCCATTCTTCTACTCTGTTCCTAGGGTTGCCAGGTTCCTCTTCACCACCAGAGGGAAGTTTTTGGGGCGGAGGCTGAGGAGGGTGGGGTTTGAAGAGGGGAGGGACTTCTTTTTTTAATACATTTTTTATTATTTTTCCAAAATTATTAATCACATAGTTTAACAATGACATAAACAGTAAAAAGTAAAAACAAATAGGTAACATTGTTAAAAAAATTATATATAATAAAAAGTTGTTGACTTCCCCTACACCTCCCTTCATCTTGTGATAAATTAGTAATCTCTTTTGCACAAAATTCTAATCCTAATACTATTGTTAATATTTATTAATCTCTTTGACAATTATATTTTTCAAGAAAAAAAGATTAATAGTTAATAATATCATATAAAGGAAAGAAAAAAGGAAATAAGAATAGAAGGAAGAAGAAGAGAAATAACAAATCTCACTAATAATAAATGGATTAGTATAATAAAAAGCATGTAATTACTTCCATTTAAAAATTAATTATTTTGTAAGTCCTCCATTTCTCCCTAACACTCATTTAAAACATATTGTTTTTCTAGTAAATTGATATCATATATAGTTCTATTTCCATTATAACCAATCCTTTTAACCAGTTCCTTTTCGATCTTAGCCAGAAGAGACACTAGACTCTTTTAAATTAGTCCCTTTGTCCGGAATTTCCAGCATTTCTTTCTTTCCCACATTAGCAGTAATCGTCTAAGAGCATCCTTGGAGATTGTTGGTAAAGTCTCTTCTGCAGATAGATAATTTCCATAGTAAATCCATGTTGCAATATCTTCCATCCCAAATTCAAAGAAAAAGATCCTGACAGCCCCAGTTTTTCTACTCATTAAATCCTCCAAGCAGGTGTTGAAAAGTTCATCAAGCAGATTAAGGGGACAGAAGTCAAAATCACTCACATTCAAATCCATTGTTGTCAAATGGGCTATTGCAGATTTTTATTGTAATTCCTCATTTCCTTTGCAGTGTTCTTCTGTTCTTCATCTCTCTTGTCAGCTAGAGGGCCCTCTAGTCCAGTTTTTGATTAATAAATTGAAATGATGTTCAGTTTTTGATTAATAAATTGAAATGAAGTGCTCATCAAAGCAGTTCCATCTGTGTAATCAGATATTCCATGGTTGCTACTTCTGAAAATTTCTGTTAAGGCTCAGTTAATAAGATCCAGGAAAATTCCAGTGTAGTAAATAACAAGGAGGTGCTGCAAGAATCAGAGTCATAGACCTTCTGTCTTCTTTGTGGTCAGGAACTTGGGAAATATTTGCCAGTTACACACTAATACCACACTTCCGATTCCAAGTTCTTTGACTCTCTCGCGATGATAGATTGTTTCCGGGAAGGACGTGGCAGGAAAGCTTGTTTAGTTAGAAAGTCTACTCTTCGGGGTGGGGGTTTCACTCCTCCCTCTCCTTTATACGTAGTAGTTCCTGATTGGCAACTGAAGCGTCTTTCAAAAATCTTAGTTGTTATGTCTTCCCACTGATCAAATTGATAAGATCCCTGCCGGGTTATCAGATCTTTTCTTGTCATTAAAGAGTCATTTAAACATTGAGCGGGGAGATACGGATTCGACTAATGTATTTAGCAGTCTCCTGGGACTTCCAAATCCAGGTAAAACAAAAGAGTTCTTTTAAACTTACTCAGATTTTAGGAGAGTAGGTATTCTTGCTTCTGTATAGTTGCTAGATGGTAATAGATAGGGGAGAGCGAAGCCAAAATTCCAAAGAGACGTCTGCGACGATTTATTACTCCTCACGCTGACGGGACTACTACTGAATCTCCAAAGTCATAAACCTCAGAGAGTTCAGGAGTTAAACCGCTCTTCATCAGCTGCAGATTTCCTGATACCCGTTCCACTATTTAGGAATCGGGAGGAGCGCGTTGACACCCCTATTTAAGATGTTTCTTGGTTCTCCTCCGGGAGCCCCCGGCGAGACGAGTGCTTTGCTCAGCTGCCCTAGCGGAAGTCCGAGAGGGGAGGGACTTCAATGCTATAGAGTCCAATTGCCAAAGTGGCCATTTTCTCCAGGTGAACTGATCTCTATCGGCTGGAGATCAGTTGTAATAGCAGGAGATCTCCAGTCCAGCTAGTACCTGGAGGTTTAAGAATAAACCCTCAATGAAGGAAAAAAACTTCAGTAACGTGACCACAATATGCTTACTCAATTTTATAGGTTTTTAAATACTCATTATTAACACAATCCCTCATTTATGCTATTTAGAACAAGTAAGAACAGGACTAAGATGTACAAACAACGTTACAAAAATCCAACAGCTGTTATATAAAGCCCAGCTTGGTATGAAGCTGCACAAAAAAACCTGTAGAAAGTTCTGGTGATTGATGTATCATATGCGGAACAAGGAATTCAACTGTGATCTTCCGTCGTTCTTATTCCATTCATAACGTGATTTATAGGCGTTGAATAACCCAATCCTTATATTGTGATCCCAGCTCCGTTTGTCGTTATAATGGGCTATAACTTAAGTCCAAATTCCTTGGATATTGACCTCGGCTGTAACATAGCATATATACAAAAAGTGCACTTCGTGTTGGAACAACTCCGGCGTGATAATGTGGATCCTGCATGTCACGTCGGTATGTGAGTGCACTGCGAAGTGCACTGATTAATTAAGGGGGTGCCACCCCACTACAATTTGACAAGATCCCGGTTCTATCTTGTTTCGATGGCTTCTTCAGAATGTATTGTACATTATATCCGACTGAAACTTTGCAGTTCACCCAGTAAGACTCGTATGAAGCTGCTGCAGGAGCATTTAGCCTAAGCACAGATCTAAGCACATAGGTGATCCTCTAGGGTACCAGATTTTGAGGGACACCAAAAAAGCAAGAGGGACCTCCTCTACTTCTCAGTTTACTTTCTATGGAATGGAGGAGCACTAAAGTCATGACGTGCCTTGGGCACCAAAAAACCTTGGTTTGGCTGTGCTTGCTGGAGTTCTTCAAGCAGAAATGGGACAGCCGTCTGTTGAGGGTGCTCTAGCTTTGGATTTCCAGAACTGAGCAGGCGGCTGAATTGGATGGTCTGTAAGACCCTTCTAGCTGTGTGACTATATCTTCTGGGGCCACAGCTCATTCGGCTCGTCGTTGAGCAAACTGGTGCTTCGAAAGAATTTGTCCTCTCATGTAAGTATGACATGGCCCAGGAACACGTCATTGTCACCTATGATGGGCTGGGCAAAGGGTGGGGAACCAGCGCTAGCTCAGCTGAAGGTGCATGTGGAATACATTTGTGATATATGCTGTACGGAGTAGATCTAATCCTCATGCAAAAAACAAGTTACTGCCCCTTAGTTGTGAGCAATAAAGGCCAATTTAAACAGGATGCTGGCGAGACAAAAACACGAACCGGTTGCACTTTGCTCTTGCACAGTATCTCATTTAAATTGGGCTGCTGCCCATGCAAAGCAGTTACCTGTGCTGAGTAAGCATGCCAGAGACTGGTAGGATGGGCAAGTGTTGTGTTGGTGTGCTAACTAAGCCTGTGCATCTGGTTTTGCCCAGGTAGCAGCCCAGTTTAAACAAAAAGCTGTTAGAATGCAAAGTCCCACAGGTCTGAATCAACCCTCTAACTCTGTGGCAAGTGACATGTTGTCACTTTTATGCGTGCAGAATAGGGAGTGACATACGTGTCAAAGCACACACTACTGTATCATGTTGTCCCAGAAGCTGCTTGGAGCAAGAGGGATGGGCCGAGGTTCTCTCTCTAGGGCGGCAGATGGATCTGCACTCCTTCACTCCTTTCAGCGTATTCCATTTGACACCTCCTCCCCCAGGACAGCTCAGGTATGGTAAACGCTGCTTCCCCTCTGGTTATGGAAGTTCTCAACTTGGAAGAGTGCAGAATATCTCCCCTTTGATTCCCCTTTACCATGAAGAGACAACTGCCGGGACGAGCAAGCGAGTCTGAGATGCATAAACACCGTGTTAGAGTTTTAAAAGCTGTTGTTCAACTATATCATTCAAATAGAAGAGAAAGAGGCGTAATAGATGTTGTTGACTTGTCATAAAAGAAAAGTGCTACAAAAGAATGGGAAAGGTTGCCTACGAATTCAGGGCAAACGGGACTGGAGGCCAAAGAGTGTAGGCTGCTCCATGCAGATGGAAAGAGCTGGAGCAGCAGCTTGGCATGCACTGGGTGGTGGCTGGGCTGGAAATTAAATGGCATGTGTGTTCAGCCAAAGAAAAAGCAGTGGGGTTGGCTGAGTCAAAATGGGAAAGGCCTGCAAGGTGTAATAAGCAGAATTCCAAAAATAAATTAGCTAAACCTATTGCCTAACTTCCATGTTCCTTCACTAGGGTTGCCAGCTCCAAGTTGGGAAATACCAGGAGGTTTTGGAGGAGGAGTCTGAGGAGGGCAGATCTCTATCACCTGCAGATCAGTTGTAATAATGGGAGATATCCAGCCACCACCTGAAGGTTGGCAACCCCTATCCTTGACTCTTCTCTGACTCCAACAGGCAAGGCTGGCGTCAGGGGCAGCTGTTAGGGCCCAGGGAAAAGGATGATGTCAACATAGGTGATAGAGAGTATGAGCACAAGCTAAAAAAAGATGGAAATGTTTATAAAAAAGCCAAGGCACTGATGTATAGGGTTGCCAGGTCCCTCTTCACCACCAGCAGCAGGTTTTTGGCGCAGAGCCTGAGGAGGGTGGGGTTTGGGGAGGGGAGGGACTTTGATGCCACAGAGTCCAATCGGCAAAGTGGCCATTTTCTCTAGGGGGTATTCTTCACGGAGATTTGCTGCTGTTTTGATGCTGATTTGCGTCGGAGTCAAATGTTGGTTATTCACTGCAGAGCTGTGTTCCCCCCCCCTTAGCAAAATAAGCCGGGTTAAAAGAGAGGCAATCCAAACCACCTTTGAAACAATCTTTCCTGTGGACACGTGTTTTGTTGCACGGATGCCCATGAAAAAATGTTTGCTTTGCTCCCCGGGACGTCTCCTTTCTCCTCCCTCAAGAACGGTGATTGGTTGGGGAGTTTCGTGCTCGGTGTGCTAGACCAGGTCGTCTTGGGTTACTGCCGGCTACTGGTCTTGAGAGCAGGCTGTTATCTCTGGAATGCAGGAATCCGGGGAAGTCCCGCCAGGAGCTGGAAACCAAAATAAAGTCGGCGTGCAGAGGGGAAGTCAAAAGTCCGGTCCAAGGGTCAGAAGTCCGTTTAACAAAGTCTAGGAGCGTCAGCAACAAAAGTCAGAGATCCTTTGCAACAATTGCTTTCGCAACGTCTGTCTGTTCCAAGCCTGGTTTTAAGCTGTTTCCCTTTGCCTTAGGTCTCATCCTCAGACAGCTCACAGTCTTGGAGCCATCTTCTTAGTGCCTGTAAACGCGCACTTCTCCTTTTACTTTGTAACTGCATTCTTCCTTTTTGCCTTTGCTGTTGTTGAGTGTCTTCAGGTGAGCTGGGTGGGTCCTGCTTCTGTGGAGTTACAGCTGCATCTGGTTGTGCCGAAGGAGGTGATTCTGTGTTTACTTCCAAATCCTCAGCAGGGCTGGTGTTTACTCCTACCTGTTGCCCTTCGCCCTGCCCTGCATTCTCAGCTGCCTGAGGTGCAATGCCCATTATTTCTCCCTGCTCAGGCTCTTCCTCTGATGATGCTTCGCCTGTTGAAGCCTGGGCCATGACACTCGGACAAGAATACCGCCCCTTTGGCTGTCTGCCTGCCTGCCTAGAATCCTGGCACTTCTCTCCCTCCGTCCCCGCACGCCTTCCCCGCCCCTCGCCCGGGATGGGTCTTGGAGCTGGGCCCACACCTCTAAGCCCAGGGGGACGTTGGACGGACGGCTCCAGGGGGAGACTGGCGGGGCCACGCCATGTGCTCCTCGTGCGCTGGGGGTGGTGGTGGTGGCAGCTCAGTCTAGGGCAGTGGGGGGATCTTCAAGAGAAGGGGCTGTTGGCCCTTCTGCCCCAAAGGGGAGGGGGGATTTTTGAGAATTCGGATGGGAAAAATGTGCATCCTGAGAGCGGAAAACCCAAGTCAAAACTCCCTCCCATCACTCTTCTGAAGAGGGGCAGCCAGCCTCCTCTTATCTCCCTCCTCTCTCTCGATGCACTGTGGCCGGATCATGGCCAGCGCAATCCAGGGGCCTTCTTTCCTCTCCCCCCCTCGCCATGCACACTGGCTGGATCGGGGCTGGCACGCAAGCTAGGAGCCCTCCTGTCTCTCACGATGCAATGTGGCCGGATCATGGCCAGCGCGCAATCCAGGGGCCTTCTTTCCTCTCCCCCCCTCGCCATGCACACTGGCTGGATTGGGGCTGGCACGCAAGCTAGGAGCCCTCCTGTCTTTCATGATGCAATGTGGCTGGATCATGGCCAGCGCGCAATCCAGGGGCCTTCTTTCCTCTCCCCCACCCCGCCATTCCCACTTTCAGCTAAACACTTCTCTGGGCACATGGATTCCCTGCCCCCCCCCCAATCCTGTCTATCATTAAAGGGCAATGGGTTCCACACCTATAGAAAATAGAGGGAAGCTTTGAGGAAAGCGCTGTCTTGCCCCCCCCCCCCCAATTTGGAATCTGACTGTTCCCAAAGCAGAACAGAGCAAGGGTGGAAGAAAAATGGAGAGGGACTGGTGCTTGTTTTTTGCACTGGGTCTGGTGAACCGCAGGAGGTAATCTGCTGGGCGGAGCTGGGCGGAGCTGGGGGCAGGCATAAACAATGAGCCTGTTGGAAGGGGAGGGCTCCTGCAAAAGGGACAGACCAAACCGTTGTCAAATACAGCGTGCTTTGTTCCCATGAAAAACCAAAAGTACAGATAATTGATGGGGATAAATTGCGGCCATGAAAAAAACATTTAAATCATGTTTTTCTTTAGTCCGTGGCAAAACAGAAACAAAATCTACCGTGAAGAATGCCCCATCTAGGTGAACTGACCTCTATCGGCTGGAGATCAGTTGTAATAGCAGGAGATCTCCAACCACCATTTGGAGGATAGCAACCCTACTGATGTTGGTCTTGTTTGGGTTTGTCTATTTTTTTTCTATTAAAAATATTAATCCTGTGGAGGCAGAAGTGCTCAGATAGCCTTTTAAAGATTCAGCAAAGGGTGTGGGCGTGGTGCGTTGGTGACATCAATAATGACACAGAAATAACTAAGAGGTGCCGCTGACACGCCAAACTTTCTCAATAAACAAATGATCCTGTATTTGAATTGGGAAATGTGGAGACCACACAAAACCAGCTTTGGATAAACTGATGCAAAACATAATCTTGGGCATTTGAAAATATGCCTTGGCTCTATTATGGAAAAGTAATCAGGTTTAGCGCTTAGTGGACCAGAGAAAAGCAATATTACCAGCCTTCCTCACAATGCTGGGTAAGGTTAGAGGTTGACTATTCTGTAGAAGCAGCAAGGCTAGGCCCCCTCCCCCAGCAAATAATAACTTTCCGTAAATAAACTTCCTTGTACTTTCCTCCAACCATTTCTCTTATATTTTCTGTGTATACTGTGTATTCTGTGTTTCCCTTTCCATTAGCTTCTAGACCTCTGATTGTGTGAGCCAATCTCCCTGCAAATATTTAAGGTGGCAAATATTTATAGTTGTTCCAATACATCATCGCTAACCTGTGGCATGCTGCTAACTCCGTAACCCATCCCCACCCCATCGTAAGCTGGCACCAGTCACTTCCGTAACTTCCACTGTTAACACATACAGTGCAGCAGTATTACTAGGGTTGCTAACCTCCAGGTTGTGGCTGGAGATCTCCTGCTGTTACAACTGATCTCTAGGCGGCAGAGGCACAGATTTATTTTAACTAAAACATTTATTAGCTGCCTTTCTACCTTGTGGAACTCAAGGGGGCTTACAATGTAAATGCAATAATTATAAAAAATGCATTGAAGACCACAATTTAAAATCACAACGAGGACTGCCAATAAATTAAAAACAACAACAACTAAATTAGTCAAATGCAGCCCTAAATAAAATTGTCTTCAACTGCCTCCTAAAGATAGAAACTGAGTGGGCCAGGCACACCTCCCTGGGGAGGTTGTTCCATAACTGTGGAACAAAAACACTGCAAAAAACTATAGAAAGGAACCATTTTGTATAATCGAGTGGTACCTCAATAAAATGGAAGCAAACAGGCAATAGCTGTGTCAGGGGAGGGGCAAGCCCATTTGTGCATCATGTCCACAATGCATATCCATCAAATAGGAACCTTTCCTGTTTATAGCTAACACTATAATCTACAAACTACGTAAAGATTCTGATATGTGAACCAGTGGTTGTAGCATCAGACTAGGAGATGGGAGACCCATGTTTGAATCCCCACTCTGCCAACAAAGTTCACTGGGTGACATTGAGCCATCCACATGTTCTCAGCCTAATCTGCCTGACAGGATTTACGGGATAAAATGAAAGCAGGGGGAGGCAGGGTATAAGTATCTAAATAAATACATCCATTCTAATGTGATGAAGTTCTGTTTTGTCTCCCCTGCCCCTCCAGGGAACCCTATGTGAAGACTGGATGGCAGTTCATTGCTGCTGGCCTTTTGCAGTCTGTCAAGTGGCCCGAGAAATGAAGAGGAGACCGGTATTCCAGGTCTGTGAAATAAACCCATCATCTTCTCCTCCTTTGGTCAAAGATGCTCTAGCTTGAAAAACAAACAAAAAACTTTCAGATGTGAAACTTCTTTGTTCATGGTACTTTCCCTCCTGTCCCCTGAAATGGTAACAATGGCTATTTTTAGAAATAAAAATGCATTCACGTGTCAGAGAGCAATTCCTCCTCTTGGGTTCCCGTCAGAAAGGCATAAGGGTTAGATCCACCGACAACACCAGAAGCAGCCAGAGTGCCAGAGCAAAACCGTGTCAGTGTGTGTTAAAGTGGTTCGCTGACCCTGGGATTTTATGGATGCATCTGCGTGGATTTATGTGGAATCAGAGTTGTCCTTACAGATGGAGGTCCTGCAAGCCATGTGCAGGCTTGTGCTGGTCTTCTTCCCCGCCTGTTATTTAGGGGAGGACCCGTGGATCGGGCCCATGGGCATTCAAAAATCATTGCAAGTTGATCTTGCTAATCAGTTTTTTATTTGGTTCTTTGAGTGGTTCTTTTCTCTTCTGGTAGAAAAAAAAACCCTATTATATGTATTTCACATGATGATAAAAATTTGTATCACAGAGTTGCTACAACGGTTAATTGTACATATTATAAGTGTATACATTAAACAAACCTCCCTATATCCTTCTGCAGTTGCCAGCTCTGTGTTGCGAAATACCTGGAGATTTTGAGGGTGGAGCCTGTGGAGGGTGGGGTTTGGGGAGGGGAAGAACTTCAGTGAGATATAATGGCCTAGAGTCCACCTTTCAAAGTGGCTCTTTTTCTCCAGGTGAGCTGATCTCCGTTGACTGGAGATCAGTTGTAATAGCAGAAGATCTTCAGCTGCCACCCGCAGGTTGGCAAACCTATGTCCTTCACCTATCACTCTTTCTCTCTCTTTCTCTAGGAAAGAGAGAAATCCACTGTCTCTGCAAATGGCCGTCTGTAGTAGTAGTGTGGTGGTGGAAAGTACTGACGAGTCACAGCTGCCTTATGGCAACTGCATGGGGGTTTTCAAGGCAAGAGGCGTTCAGAGGTGGTTTGCCTTTGCCAGTCTCTGTGTAGTGACCCTGGGTGGTCTCCTATGCAAATACTGACCAGGGCTGACCCTGCTTAGCTTCCAAGATCTGACAAGATCGGTCTAGCCTTGGCTATTGAAGTAGGCTACCTGAATATTTTAGAAAAATACCAGGTTGGATCCTACCAGCTTTCTGCTGGTGCAAGAGGGAAGAGGGGGCGATCTTGCCCTTCCTCACTGCAGCCCCCTGTCTTATGTGCCTTGATGTTCACACATGTCCCCTGATTAGGGTTGCCAACTGCCAGGTAGTAGCAGGAGATCTCCTGCTAATTCAACTGATCTCCAGCCGATAGAGATCAGATCAGAGAAAAATAGCCGCTTTGGCAATTGAACTCTATGGCATTGAAGTCCCTCCCCTCCCCAAACCCCACCCTCTTCAGGCTCTGCCCCCAAAATCTCCCACCTGTTGAGAAGAGGGACCTGGCAACCCTACCCCTGATCCTTGGAATAGCCTTTTGGTGAATCAAAAGGAGCTGCAGGGGGGAGGGGAAAGTGGGGGGCAATCTGTTCCTGCCAGCGGAAATGTTGAAAGATCCAGCCCAACTAAAGATCTAATGAATCTGCTTCAGTTTTTAGTAAAGAGATCTTAAAGAGAGTAAAGAAGTGGTGGTGGGAGAGAGGAGTACACCTACTAGTCACCATGGCTGAGTTGTGACTGGGGGGGCACCAGTCTACATGATAAACGTGCTTCACAGAGACATGCAGTCCTAGGGTTGCCAGCCTCCAGGTACTGTGGCAAAAATTGTGATTGAGGTTTGCCATGTCATGGTTCAACCTATTTTTCAAATGTTTTGCAGATAGGGTTGCCAACCTCCAGTACTAGCTGGAGATCTCCTGCTATTACAGCTGATCTCCAGCTGATAGAGATCAGTTCACCTGGAGAAAATGGCCGCTTTGGCAATTGGACTCTATGGCATTGAAATCCCTCCCCTTCCCAAACCCTGCCCTCCTCAGGCTCTGCCCCAAAAACCTCCCGCTGGTGGCGAAGAGGGACCTGGCAACACTATGCAGTTGGCTGTGAAAATGGGTGCAGGCCTAGGAGGAAGTCATGCAACTTTAATGTATGTTTCAATTGCTGGAAACACTTTGCATGTGGCTAAAATTTTGGCAGCTGTAGTAAAATCACTCAGGTAGTAAACCTTAGACTTTCCTTTCAGTGTGTGATGGCTCCCTGTTTATGACTTTGGTCATGAAAACAGTAATTAAGAAGAAGAATTGCTGGAGATAGACATAGGTGTGGTGGTAGAAAGTACTGTCAAGCCACAGCTGAGTTATAGCGACCCCACAGGGTTTTCAAGGCAGGAGACGTTCTGAGGTGGTTTACCGTTGCCTTCCTCCACATGGGCTGAGAGAGTTCTGAGAGAACTGTGACTGGCCTAAGGACACCCAGCAGGCTTCATGCAGAGGAGTGGGGAATTGAACCCGGTTCTCCAGATTAGAGTCCACTGCTGTTAATCACCACATCACACTGGCTCTCCAAGACATAGGCAATAAGAGAGAAACGTATACAAGGCAGACTATTAATTTCTCCGGTGGGTAGGGGAGGCAGGGAAATACTTCCCTTTTGGGCCATCACAAAATCCATGTCTTTGTGCATGCTTTCCTTTTTGTCAATCCAGAAGTCCGAAGACGAAACCCGAAGAGGAAATCTCTTTGCATTACTTTTATTATTATTATTATTAGCTTAAAGGCTACGAGCATGTGCTAGGCCCTATGGAACCATTATGGTTTTGCTACTGCTTTCCTGGGCAAACAAAGCATGGGCAAAGAACTGGTTAACACAGTTTTCTTTTCTATATAAAAAAATCAAGCTCAAGGGGTTAATTGCTTCAGGACCTCTGGCTCCTTGAGCAGCTACCTTGGCAATTACATCCAACAAACGATCAGATGCAAATTCTGCAGTCAGCTCAAGCGTTTCATTAACTAAGTATATAGTAAGAGTTTAAATTGAGCTCATCGTGAACCTGAGCCACTGCCTGTTTTCAAGCCATTCTCCCCCCCAAGTGCTACTTTATTCGCTTCCGTAAGGCTTCTTTGGCCCTGTTTCCAATGAACAAATTAGAACCGCTCCAGAATTTCTACATGGAAAGCTCTTTGCCCCTGGAAATGCTGGTCACTTTCCCTGGTCATCCCTTCAAGAATGGTAACTATCACCCATCCCTTAAACCCTGTCCAACTTCCTCCCTTTTCTCTTAGACAGCTCTTGTATGCTTTGTGTGCGTATGTTCATTGCTTAAAATATATTTCTTGTTTTACTTTTTTATTCTTCAATAAAACCATATTTCAATTATTTCAATTATACAACTGCCTACTCATTTGAGAATTTTCACCCAGGACTGAGAAGAAGAAGAAGAGAGTTGGTTTTTATATGCCAACTTTCTCTACCACTTAAGGGAGAATCCAACCGGCTTACAATCACCTTCCCTCCCCCTCCCCACAACAGACACCCTGGGAGGTAGATGAGGCTGAGACAGCTGAGAGAGCTATGACTAGCCCAAGGTCACCCAGCTGGCTTCATGTGGAGGAGTGGGGAATCAAAGCCAGTACTCCAGATTACAGTCCGCTGCTCCAAACCACGCTCTTAACCACTACACCATGCTGACTATCCTGGTATACATAGGCTATTGATCCCAGTTACCCCCTCTTGCTCTCTGCCTCAAGCTAATTCCCCCAACTAAAGTGGAGACTGCCTTCTTAGGGTAACATTTCTGTTCTGCCTGTTAGGCTTCTGTGCCTCTCCAGAACTTTGACAGGTTCATTGAAGACAAAAACTTAGATGCTGTTATTGCTTGACCCCTTTTCTTCATTATCTATGACAATCTTTGATTCTCAAGAAAAAGTAGAATGCGCAAGGAAAGAAGAAGAAGTAGCAGTAGCAGTAGTCATATGTGCCCTAAACTCTGCAACCTGTTGTGCTGTTATGGACACTCACTTGTATTACATTGAAGTACGGAAGCAGAAAGAATCTATTTTGGATAGCAGGGTCAGCAACGACACTAACATCAGATGTTGAGGACAAGTAGACTTTGTACTTCATTGCATGCAGAGCTAGGTAAGCTTGGGTATGTGGCATAATGTTATCATGAATCCAACTAGAGAGCCATTCCTAGTGGGAGTGGAAGATAACTGCTGAGGGGTTAAAGAGAGATAGAAATAACAGAGCATCGGAGTGAAAGTGTTCATCTTGAATAGGGGAGAACTGACTTGGTCTGTTTTCTTTTCCTGATTTTTGGTTGAGAGTAACTGAGAGGGTAGTAGAGGTTGGGGCCTTACTTAAGAACTTGTCCTATCCTAGTGGTTAGTGGGTTGCACAGTTACCTTATTCTGCTCCAACAGAGGTGCAGGAGAGTTTATTACCTTTCCTTGTTCTTTCCTTCCATCATACAGGTTGAGGCAGTTATTCAATAGGAAAGTGGGTGTATTTTGTAGATTTTAGAAAAGATCCATCACTGTAAAACACGTCCACCTCCACGCTAAACTCCTCTCATCCATCTTGCTCTATTTTGGTCTTTCTAAGGAACCCATCACCATGGCATCAAAGCTCTGAAGCATCCTGCACAAGCATCCTGCTTTATATATCTCCTGCCGTGGCTCAAAATAGCTCCTTGCTGTTCCACAAAAAGCATCTGTTTCATCACCTTTCCCCTCCCCTCATCTATGCTGCTCTTCAATTCACATGACTGGAGGAAGCCAAGGCCCTCCCACCCCGTCCCCAGCCTCAGTGGCATTAGGGAGTGAGCAGGAACATATTCTAATGCAGTCATAATACACAGGTGAGGAGAGGAGTGCAGGCATAAGAACGTAAGAAAAACCATGCTGGATTAGACCAAGGCCCATCAAGTTCAGCAGTCTGTTCACACAGTAGCCAACCAGTGCCTCTAGGAAGCCCACAAACAAGATGACTGCAGCAGCATTATCTTGCCTGTGTTTCACAGCACCTAATATAATGGGCATGCTTCTCTGATACTGTAGATAATAGGTATGCATCATGACTAGCATTCATTTTGACTAGTAGCCATGGATAGCCCTATCCTCCATGAACATGTTCACTCTCCTCTTAAAGCCTTCCAAATTGGCAGCCATCATGACATCCTGGGACAAGGAGTTCCACAATTTAACTATGAATTCAGCAGGTTGCTCTGACTGCCAAAACTGATGTTTGTCCTTGAGATTACATGAGAATTCATTTCCCTTTGGTAGTTTTCAGAAAGGGTTGGATGCACTTAGCTTTCATGAACTTCATCCACATAGATCATGATGGGTAGCTGTGTTAGTCTGTCAATAGCAGTAGAATAGAGTAGGAGTCCAGTAGAACCATAAGGACTAACAAAATTTCTGGCAGGGTACTCCTACTCATCCACATAGCATCCATCCCACAGGTCTTGCAACTTCAGGGTCACCAAAGTGTACCAAGCTAACTGTATAGGCCACGAGCATGCAGAAAGGTTCCAGTAATGTGGACATGCTCATAGGTGGGTGTGACATGTGTCATCATGGCCCCCCTATAATTCTGATGCCCCACTATTTGCATTGCAGATGGATGTGGTGCCATCGCGGTGGCAGCAACAAAATTAGCCTAGTTCTGTGCACTGCAACCTTTTGCCAGCGAGGCAAGGAATAATGAATTAATTGTTGTTAGTGGGAACCCAGCAGGTGCTGGAACAGATGTGGTCTTTGTCTGTTTTCAACCTCTTCTAGACACCCTAAATGTTGCTGGTATGAACTTCAACTAAGCAGTTTATCTCTAGGTGCCTAAATCGAAGTCTGAATTTCTGAACCCAGTGGCCACCTGACATTTAGGGTCACTGCATAATAGCAGGCAAAACACATGAAATGGATTGGGTGGGTGTTAAAAACAATTTTAGAAAACTGGATGCTGGCTTGGCTTCTAGCTCTAATTATTATTTTAGGAGTTCTGGATCTGCCTAGTTCTTATAGCTGTCCTTGGGAGCTTATGATTTCTAAACAGTTCTGAAAGCCAAGTTCTCAGGGGCATGTCTGAAATACCTCAGCAGGATGGGTTAAACTGAGGATACAGAGAGGACTTAGTATAGAGGGCTTACTATATTTCTATTCAGCTACTTTTGTTAACCTCTTAGGGTGAACAACTTGCTACAGGAGCTATTCCTATAATCCCTTTCTGCCTTGTATCCAGAGGGTAAGTAATGTAGCAGTATTTCTCCAACAACTGCAGATTAACTTTGACTACTATTTTTATTTGCCCAAAGATACCGGAAAACAAGCTTTCAGCTGGGTCTCACACCATCCACGTTAAGGTGGCTTGAGGGCTTTAGACAGTTTTTCTCTCTGTGCTTTTTCAGGGGTTTTGTATCCCTCTAAGGGCAACAGGAAATTGCTTCCACCATTGCAGGAAACAGTAACTAAGGAGATACCAGTCATAGTGGGGATTTGGCAATAATAGTGTACTGTAGGGTTGTGCATATCAATAAACCCAAACCAAAAATAATCCCAAAATTAGCTGTTTCGGTCAATTTTGGGTTTTGGGTTCACTGAACTCCAAAAGCTGGGGATAAAGCCGAAGCTGAATAGCCGATTCCCGAAAAAGCTGAATAGATATTCGGCTTTTTGGATTCGGCTATTCGCCTTTACTCAGAGACATGGATCTGTGCTTTATCCTTTCTTTCTTTCTTTCTTTCTTTCTTTCTTTCTTTCTTTCTTTCTTTCTTTCTTTCTTTCTTTCTTTCTTTCTTTCTTTCTTTCTTTCTTTCTTTCTTCTGGTTTTGAGATGGGAATCATGTAATCGGAACCATCTTGGTCTGACCATCTTTCCAGGTATATCACTCAACAGAAGAATAGTCTGCAAGCAGAAGAGTCATTAAAAGATAGGGCTCACCCAGTCCTGTCAGGAGGGATAAACCCTCCAAATAAAGTCACCACCAGGCTTCCAAAGGATATTTCTTCATCCACATGGATGAGCAATCTCCTTCAGACAGCCCCTGTGGTCGAGACTTTGGCTGGCACTGATCTTACTTCCACCCTGAAAACCTGCTGTCAAAGGAAAGTCACTCCAAGTAGAGGCTTTGTTTCCCCGCACAATGACTATCTCTTTGAATCAGATTTTTCATGACCACATTAAAGGACTGCTAACAAAATGTCATTTGCCACCAAAAGGAATGTTTTTGTGCCTTATTTCTCTTGCATTTAAGCCTTTCCCCTCTGTTTGGAAGCTCATTTGCATGGACGTCATGCAGAGCAACCCAGAAATAAAGGCAGACCCCAGACTTTGAGGTGCCAGCTGGCAATCGGCTCTTTCCATCAGTCCTTGGCAACACTGAACTTTTGAACCTGAATGACAGCTTGGCTCGCAAATGCCTGAAGATGGGGCTGACTCCTTTGCGGGCCCATAAAATTGGACTCCCTATCCCAAAGTTCACCAAATTTTGGTGACCATTGAAGGAGAGTCCCTTGCAGCAACTCTGCAAATTTGGGGACTCTACCTCCAAAAATGCCCCCCCAGGAGATTTGAAAAAATCCCTATAGGCTATAATGGGCCTGAATTTTTCAGGAAACACGAAAATAAGCCAAATACCCATATTTACCGGAATTGGTATTTGGCTTATTTCAAGTTTACTGAAAAAAATCAGGCCAAAAACACCCTAACCCGAAATTTACCTATTTTTTTTTTTTTTGCACAGCCCTAGTGTACTGCCTACCCCTCTCCTGCTAGACAGAACAGGGCAGAACAATCACTGTGTGAGCTGCAAGTGTCAGGTATACTGTCACAAATAGGGTTGCCAACCTCCAGGTGGTGGCTGGAGATCTCCCTGTCAACTGCTCTCCAGGTAACAATTATCCGTTCCCCTGGAGAAAATGGCCACTTTGGAAGGTAGACTCTATGGCATTGGAGACCCTCTCCTCCCCAAACCCTGCCCTCCTCAGACTCCACCCCCCAGATCTCCAGGTATTTCCCAGTCTGGAGGTGGCAGCCCTTTGCTTGGAAGCAGCCTTTCAAGGGAGTTGGTGCCAACCATCCACTAGGACTCTCTATGTAGCATACAACCCACCTCATGGCAGTCTTGTCTTTTATACATAGCCTCACACCACTGTACTCAATAATCTGCGGTCCCAAGACCCACCTTAGCCCCAATCTGCAAAATGGGATCCACTTCTCATTACAATCTATATTGTTGTATTTCTTTTTTTTATTTAACTGCTTAATTGAAAGATTTATATCCCACCTTTCCTTGTGGCTCAAAGCAGATTACAAAACATAAAGTATCAAAATTAGAAAGCAACAAGATTAAAAACAAACAAATAACCCCTCTCTCCCTAAGAGATTTTTTTTTGCCATCCAATCACAGCTGATTTATGGTGATCCCTGGTGGGGTTTTCAGGGAAAGAGACGTTCAGAGGTGGTTTGCCATTGCCTGCCTCCGCACCACAATCCTGGTATTCCTTGGAGGTCCCCCATCCAAATACTTGCCAGGGCCATCCATAGTTTATACCTCATTAAAAGCCCTAGCAACCAAATGGCCTTGTAGTACCTCCTGAAAACTTCTAAAGATGGTGCCCCCACTTCTTCAGGGGGCTCATTAACAAAGTGGGAGCTACAGTGGGAAAGGCACAGGCTTTTGTTGATGCTAAGTGGGCTACCGTAAATGGGGGAATGGTCAATAGGTGGCAGTGCAATATGGAGATATCCTTTAGATATGTGGGTCCTAGACTATGAAGGGCTTTAAAGGTTATATGCGGCACCTCGAAGTGACTCAAAAACAAATGGGCAACCAATATAGCTGTTTTAAGATATATTCCCATTGGGTTGTTTTCAAGGACAGCCCAATGGAGAACCCATTACAGTAATCCAACCATGACGTTACAAAAGCATGAATATGGCTAGATCAGCTGGGTCAAAAAAGCTAACAGTTGGCAAACCAGATACAGATGATAAAAGGCCATTGCATGAACCTGCTTTTCAATCAACATGGTTGGGTCCATGAGCACCTCGAAGCTCTTAACTTTCACTGCAGGATGAGTGGAACCAATCCCTTGGAAGCATCAAGAAACCTTTTCTTTTGTTTTATTTGTTCAAATGATAGATAACACAACAGTTATGTTGCCTTCTTATGCAACACATGGGATTGCCAATTTTTCAACCAGCCCTTTTAGCTGGTTTCTGTATAAAAAGCCTTTGTTAAAGGCCAGTGTGGTGTAGTGGTTAAGGGTGGTGGACTAGGATCTGAACAACCTGGATTTGAGTCCTCACTTGTGCCTTGGAAGCTCACTGAGTGACCTTGGCCAGTCACACTCTCTCAGATTAACCTACCTTACAGGGTTGTTGGGAGGATAAAATGGAGGAGAGGAGAACAATATAAGCCACTTTGGGTCCCCACTGAAGAGAAAGGCGGGGTACAAGTGAATTAAATAATAATTAAATAAACGGGTTTATTTTCCTGGCCCGTAGGCAGTTCTACCGACCCACCTTAGGTTAGACTATGACCCATGATGAGCTACCAGCGGAAGGCTAATGCTCTACATTATTTAATCCTGACCAGTTACATCTCCCTCTACTTTTTTTTAAAATATTTTTATTGGTTTCTAAAATTATCAGGGGATACAGGAAAGGAAGAAGGGTGAGGGAGGTTTTTAACATAAAAAATACATATTTTTACCCCCTTAACATAGTTTACATAGTCGTCGTTTTTTAACATGCTATATTTAATCACTACTTCATTTTCATAACTTTTAAAATAACTTATTGATGTTTTTTGGTTTTAATAAATTCATAGAAAGCTTGCCATTTATCTTTGTTTAAATTTTGGGTGTCTCATTGTAATAGATCTACTTTGAGTTCCATTCTTACAATCAGTAATGAAGATGAGACTCCTTTGGCACCTATATTGAAATGTGGACATATTCCCTCCTCTAGCCCATCCTGATGCCTGTATGTTAGGGTGCTGAAAGGAATTATAGGACATAATCCAGTTGATATTCCACAGTCCTGTGGCCCTCAGAACACTTTAAAGTCTTAGGCCCCTGAAACCAGGCCTCATGACCAGGGTGCACCTATGCCACAATTTCATGGAAACATAGGAAAAGCACAGAACAGAATTCATCTTTATGAATCATCTCAGGGTTTTCAAAAATACCAGTTTCTAGAATTCATTTGTGTGAAAGTGTGCATGGAAGTATTCATTAAGTGTGTGTACGATGTCTGTTATAATCTTGGAAGCCAGAGATGTGGCTGAGAAATATTTCTAGTGTGTAGGTAAGGGTTTTTTAGTGGGTTGCACTGCTTCCTGGCCCTCCTCACAACAAATGTGGAATTAAGTACACAGAATATAAAACTGCAGAATAGATTGTCCAAAATGAGAAACCATGCAAGTGTCTATCAGTAATAAAGAATTCTAATTTTCTTGGTGCATAATGTGGGTTGCCTGTGTGGAGAAAGTGTTATATTTCCTATGCATGCATAATGCTGCCTCATAGCACTAACTGAGCATACAGAATGAACATTGGGGTAAGCAGAACTATGCAGAAAGGTTCTCCAGCACTGTTCATGTGGACAACTGTGATGTTTAACGTTCTCCTTGAACAGATCATGATGGGTAGCCGTGTTAGTCTGTCAATGGCAGCAGCAGTAGATATCTGAAGAAGAGAACAGTGGCTCACAAAAGCTCATAACCTGTCAGAAATGTTGTTAGTCTTTAAGGTGCTACTAGACGCTTGCTCAATTCTCCTTGAATATCTGTGAGTTTTCATGTGATCTCTAATCTCAATGAGTTCAGAGTCCTGCTTTTCATGTAAGATCAACCTCACTTAAGCAAAATTATTTCTGATGGCAAGGACAACTTCCAAAAACTAAAGATGCTTTTTGAGCATTTCCTCCTATGATGTGGGTTTTAGCATTGTGGGGGTCCACAATGTGAGCTAACAGAGTCCCAGTGCTATAGTTGGGCTTGCGTCTGGGAAACCCGATATCCAGCCACAGCTATTTCTGAGTGAGGTGGAGACCCAAGGATAAGCTACTCTCGGCTGCAGTATTCATCTGTTCAATGAGGAATGCAGTGACTTATCTCACTAGTTGTGAGAGTGAGCACAATAACAACCACATGGAAATGGAAAGTGTTCTATAAACGCTAAAAACCCAGCAACCTACAGTACAATCCTAAGCATGTCTACTCAGCATCCTACTGAATGAAGAAGAAGAGTTGGTTTTTATATGGCGACTTTCTTTACCACTTAAGGAAGAATCAAACCGGCTTACAGTCACCTTCCCTTCCCCTCCCCACAACAGACACCCTGTGAGGTAGGTGGGGCTGAGAGAGCTCTAAGAGAGCTGTGACTAGCCCAAGGTCACCCAGCTGGCTTCATGTGTAGGAGTGGGGAAACTAACCCGGTTCACCAGATTAGCCTCCGTTGCTCATGTGGAGGAGTTGGGAATCAAACCCAGTTCTCCAGATTAGAGTCCACCACTCCAAACCACTGCTCTTAACCATAACACCACACTGGCTGTCTGAATGGGGCTTACTCCCAGGAAGGCATTCTTAGGATTGTGCTGTAAGTTATCCTTGATCGATAGGGTACAGCTTTTCCACAGCTGCCATTCCAGATTTGAGAAGAATGCTTGGTTTACGAAGTCAGCACATGCTGTTGTTACATTTGCCACAGCACCAGTGCTGAACAGCTGCTTCTGTTGGACTGGAGAGGTTTTTTCTTTGTTTTCAACTAATGCCTCTTGGCGAATAATTACAGTAATGTGTAGTAGGCTGAAATCTTCCCAGTGCCAAAGCCTCTGCTGCTTAAAGGCAAGCAATCATAAGGTTGTCATGGTTTTGAATCAGGGCTGTCAGATCTTTGGCCCAGGGGCCCCATCTGACGTGGCCAAACTGCCCCTCTGGCTCAGCAAACCCTGTAATCGGCTCAGCCAGGTTTGGCTTTGGGAACTAAGATTGCTTATGTAAATAGATGAAAAAGAGGTGTCCAGAGGCTCTGAAATGCCAATCCCACTTTCCATGTTTTCTCAGCTGGCATCCACCCATCACTATTTTCAGTCAATGAAGCATTTGCCAGTGATCCCATCTGCCCTTTTAATTCTCAAGCACTGGATATTTTGGGATTGAGCGAGTCCCACGAGCGTGTGTGCCCAGTTATGAGTAACATACAATAAGCAAGAACCCCCAAAAGGTCTGATTGCTGAAAGCTGCTTGAGTTATGGACTTAGATGCTCTTGTGGTCACTGAAGGAAGCCTGGATTTTCCTGGTGCAGGAATACTTGTGTATTGTTTATTTTAAAAACAGAGCTGAGCTTGATATACTTATTCCAAAATATTTATCGGTGATTGATGACTGCTTCATACATGTCATTTTTCTGGGGGGGGGGAGGGGTATGGAAGACAAGTGAACAGCGAAAGTGGCAAGAGTGCCTAGATACATGCACAAACATCTGGAAATCACCATGGACTGTAGCTTTTTAACACACAGCAAAATAACCAACATGATTAGGAGCCTATTTTTGGCTTCAAACAGGGGGGCTATAGGGTGTGAGAAGGCTAAGGAGAATACAAGCAACACAAGTCCTATGAGGAAAGGCTGAGGGACTTGGGAATGTTCAGTCTGGAAAAGAGGAGGCTGATTGCTCTCTTTGAGTATTTGAAAGGATGTCACTTAGAGGAGGAAAGGGAGCTGTTCCTGTTGGCAGCAGAGGATAGGACTCACAATAATGGGTATAAATTATGGACGGAAAGGTACTGGTTGTATATTAGGATTTTTTTTTTTACAGTAAGAGTAGTTCAGTAGTGAAATCAGCTGCCTAGGGAGGTGGTGACCGCCCCCCTCACTGGCAAGCAAAAGCTGGATGAACACTTGCCAGGGATGCATTAGGCTGATCCTGCATTGAGCAGGGGGTTGGACTAGATGGCCTGTAGTGCCCCTTCCAACTCTATGATTCTATAAGCTTTTTCTAAATAGTTAAGAATTCCCTGGTTAACAGCCTTTGCAGACTTCAAAACATGTTGGCTACTTTCAGGGAAGATCCTTCCAAAATATCTTTCGAAGAGTGGTGTAGTGGACAGAATGGGCCAAGGAGGCCTGGGTTCAAATGCCCACTGTTATGAAAGCTCAAGGCCTGGCCTTGGCCCCAGTCACTGTCTCTTAGCCTCAATGACCTTGCAGGAGTCTTGAGAATATAGAAGGTGGGGACCTCATGTAAGCCGCTTGGAAGAAGGGTTTGATACAAATGTCATGATCATAATGAATCTGTCTCTGTTATTTCTACCAGACTGTGTGTGATGCAGCTTTGTTTCTTCATCCATCAAGGTAGATACAAGATTGTTCCCACAAGATGCATGTGGCCTTCTACCCCCCCACCTTACCTGCACAATAAAATGGTTGCATGTCAAACAGTGCTAATGGACATCCAATGTCTACTAGCAGTAATTATCAATCTAATTACCCTTTCTCTCTATGTAATAGTATGCCACGTATACTACTAAAGTATGCCATGAATGAAAACTCCCTCCTGCCTTGTATTCATTGTGAAGATTTCACAATACGCCTTAGCAAAAATGACAAGTGGAATTTAGTGCTACAATGACCTGAGAAGATCTGGCTTTTCATATGACATAGGGGCTAATTTGAACCCCCAAAGGAGAATAAATCTGGAACGATGAGTGGCATTGTATTGTGCTACGAATGAAGATTAAAAAGATGGTTGGTGCAAGGAAATGATAACTCTATCCTCCAGTTTCGTTGGATTCCAAAGGGGGAAACTATCTTCTTTGATGCTGTCCAAATGCTGAACACAAGCAGTACAATCCGTTGTGTCAATTTCATTCAGCTTGTGCAATGACCCAAGGAAACGTGGTCTCGCCTTTATTGCAATGGTGCTATAGGAGACATCCCATAATCTTAGGCTCCTCACTTTGGCTAGAATGTGTGGCTTTGAACTAGCAGTGAGAACAAAATAAAGTGCATTCCAATTCTGCTTATTGCTGAGGTCACGTAGCAGGGAGTGTGAGCAAACCTGGAAACAAGCAAGCATGCCTGTAGATGTAACTGGCAGAAAATAAATAAGAGTGGGATGGAAAAAAGGAAGGGCCTTATGAAAGGTCCTGACATCCTCATGTGTCACCACCCTGTAAGCTGTGCTTGGGGATTGAGGGCAAAGCATGGGTGAGAGATCAGGAAGGCCTAGGTGAACGTTGGATGAAGATTGTGGTTTACAACTTAGGGCTTCTGAGCAGAATGTAGCTGTACTCTTAGAACAGAAATGTACAGTCAGATCTTAAGTATGTTTCCTTCGAAATAAGTCCCACTGAGTGCAACTAAATTTGTTCTCAAGTAAGAGTACCTAAGATTGCAACCAGAGATTGTGAAGTTTTAAAAATATGCCGACTGTTCTCTGAGGAGCATCCTACTGCCCTTCAACTTGTTGGGGCACAAATTTCTCATGTTATATATTCACATATATGATGTCTTTTTTTAATTGTGTGGAATTTGTATCATTGTTGTTACTAGATGCTCGGTGCACTGACTAGATGCTCGGTTCATTACAGCAGTCATGGAAGCAAGATCTGGTTCATGGAAGCAAGATCTGGAATTCCTGGCTGGGGAGACACAATGCATCAATTGTGTTTCATTATTTATCTTGATTATCTATGCTGGAGATTGGGAGATATAAGGTTCTTAAAAGACATTTCAAATCATAATAAATTAACGCCAAACCTTTAAGGTGCAAACTGAGATATGAAACAAAGCATAAGGGGAATTTGAAGACTCAGCCAGAAAGGCAGGGGGCTATTTTATCCACTGTGGAATGGGATAACACAGACCAAAGACGGTCTAATGTTTTGTAACACGATTGCTTTACCCATTCCCAGATGTACTGCACAGTAGTTGAACTTACTAATCTGATGTGACTTTTGAGCAGGCCTCCGTGCACATAATCGCCTCTCCTCTCAACCCGATTTGTATCTATCAGTGGCAATGGATTACCTCTGGTAGATATAACAGTCTTTGCATATGGAGAGAAATGCCAGCCATGACACACTTTTGCAGCTGAGGTACAGTTCAAAGCCACACAAAACAAAACCCTTCTGTACAATGTGGGATAAGACGTATCCATCAGTCATTTGCTGACCATCTCTGCTCCTGCAGTTATCTGAAAGAGGCCTAACTCTTCTGTGAGATTTACACGGAAGAAGTGTTTATCTACGACATACATAGGTGTCCCTCCCTCACAGCAGAGAACAAGGGCAGTTTTTTTCCAGAGTGGAGCAATTAAGTAGGATTAACCTTTCAGTTTTCAGAGATGCTGTTATAATTCTTTTTTGTAGGAAAGGTCAGATGACCTGCTTGGTTAGAAAGGTCCAGGGGTATGGTCTTGGGATGCAGCATCATTCTTTGATGAGCCGGACTAGAGCTAATGCGGTGGGAATAGAGAGATGACACATCGGAGCCCTTGGCTGCTTCTGCCAGGGTGGCTTCAGTCGCTCCTCCTTGCTCAGTCTTGCCACTGGGCAGGCTGGGTGAAAGCTGAGCGCTGTGTCTCTTGGATGGTGGAGGGCTGGAGTTCTGAAACCTCACTGTTTTCACTTGCTGAAACAGAACAGAAGTCAGGAGTTATTGCTGGCAGACAACCGGCAGCATTGTTTTGGCTGCGTTGCTGACATGACAAAATTGGAATTCAATTGCAAGCTTGCCTAAGCAAGGAACGAGAAAAGCAAGCTTTTCCCCCCTGCCCCCTCCAGATTGGAAGAAGGTTTAGGAAATGGCACATTGAGCAATGTTTGGAAAAAGGAGTTAGTGCAAATAAGTGTACTAGTTATACCTGTAAAAATGTGCTGCAGTGGAAACTGTTTCTTAAGCAGCACACAGTTCTGCAAGTTACTTGTCCAACATAGTTTCCACTCATCTTTTTCTTTTCCTTCAACTCTAAGATATTATATACTAGCAGAGGGCCATTGTGTGTGGGAGGGAATAAACTTAGTGTAGAATTTTTGGAGAAATTATAAGACCCCTAGCCATTTGCCTCTAGTTCAGCTTCACTCTGGAGAATACTAAAACTGTGTTTGAATACTTCTCTTCTCTAATGTAGGAGTAAGACATGAAGCTGTCCCTACTCCCGCAAAAACCTAACCAGCCACTATGGCTATCTTCTGAGGCCCTGCTTTGGGTGCCCTGCCTTTTTAGATTAGGCAGAGGGCAACCAGGAAGAGGGCCATCTTGGTTGCGGCACAAAAACTCTGGGGGGCATTTTTCACGGTAGATTTTGCTTCTGTTTTGCCACGGACTAAAAAAACACACGATTTAAATGTTTTTTTTCATGGCCGCGATTTATCCCTGTCAATTATCTGTAGTTTTGGTTTTTCATGGGAACAAAGCACGCTGTATTTGACAATGGTTTGGTCTGTCCCTTTTGCAGGAGGCCTCCCCTTCCAACAGGCTCATTGTTTATGCCTGCCCCCAGCTCCGCCCCAACTCCGCCCAGCAGATTACCTCCTGCGGTTCACCAGCCCCAGTGCAAAAAACAAGCACCAGTCCCTCTGGTCTCCTCCATTTTTCTTCCACCCTCGCTCTGTTCTGCTTTTGGAACAGTCAGATTCCAAATTGGGGGGGGGGGCAAGGCAGCACTTTCCTCAAAGCTTCCCTCTATTTTCTATAGGTGTGGAACCCATTGCCCTTTAATGATAGACAGGATTGGGGGGGGGGGAGGAATTGCATCCATGTGCCCAGAGAAGTGTTTAGCTGAAAGTGGGAATGGCGGGGGGGGGGGGGGGAGAGGAAAGAAGGCCCCTGGCTTGCGCGCCGGCCATGATCCGGCCACAGTGCATCGAGAGAGAGGAGGGAGATAAGAGCAGGCTGGCTGCCACCCTTCAGAAGAGTGATGGGAAGGAGTTTTGCCTTGGGTTTTCTGCTCTCAGGATGCACATTTTTCCCATCTGAATTCTCAAAAATCCCCCCTCCCCGCTGGGGTAGAGGGGCATGGCGGGGGGGGGGGAGAGGAAAGAAGGCCCCTGGCTTGCGCGCCGGCCATGATCCAGCCACAGTGCATCGAGAGAAAAAAACATTTAAATCGGGTTTTTTTTAGTCCGAGCCAAAAGAAGCAAAATCTACTGTGAAAAATGCCCCCGTGAAAAATTCCCCTGGAACTCTTTCCCCAGGGAGAGTCATCTGTCCCCTTCTGTTGCTGTCTTCTGCCAGCAGGTGAAGACTTTTTTCTGTTACCTCACACTGCCTCAGTGATCCCTCCTTACTGCCCTATGTTTTAATTGTTGTTTTTATGTTTTTGTACATGTATTTTAGCTTTGGTTTTAATCATTTTAATGGTGTGTTTTTGTTTTTAATATGGTTTTAATGGTTTTAAAGATGTGCTTTTATTACATAATAAAAACACATCTTTAAAACCATCTTAAAAACCATCTTTTTAATCTCTTGGCCACCTTGGTGGCCTTGATGAGAACAGAAAGGTGGGGTATAAATTTCATAAATAAATAAAACCATGTAGTCCCTAGCTCAAATCTCACATTTGTCACAAATTCAGTTATTGATTTAAAATATTTATACCTCTACCTTTCTCCTGAGCCTCTTAAAACCAAGGCAGGTAATAAAAATACAAAAAAACCCTGCCTTGGACAAAGGGAGTACTGACAATAGATCCTGCTGGGAAGACAGAAGCTGCCATCAGTGAATGTGCAAGGGGAGGTGGTCCTACAGCCTTAGGTAGCCTTATGCATGTTCAGAGCCACAGTAGCGTAGTGGATAGCATATTGGATTATGACCACTCTGCCATGAATCCTGCTAGGTGACCTAGGGCCAGTCATAGCATCTTAGCCTAACTGGAAAGGCAGGATAAAAATACAATAGATAAGTAGAAGTTACAGTCTACTAGCTTTTGCCCAATCCCATCTGTGAAAATGGTAATAATGCTGCCCAAGCATCAAGGGATATGTTAAGAGTTACTGAGACAATATATGTGAGGGGCTTGGAACACTCAAAGTGCTTACATTAATGCTTAGAAATGCTTTTTTTTAAACTTCTGCAATCTCCATCTTTGTACTGAACTTCCTCTTTTGTTTGAGCCTTTGCAAAAGATTTATCCCAAAGCCTAACATTCATGAATAATGAAGACATCTACACGGGTTACTCTGGTCAGCCACCCGATTTTCTATGGCAGTGGTAAAATCGCTTCCACTGCAGTCATATTTCCATTCTACTTTACCAAGTAGTTGCCCACTGAGGCAATGATTTTTGTAGGTCTGATGTGTGAGTGTGTTTTCCCTGGATAACAGCTGGAGGTAAAGAAACATCTGGTATGCTGGAAGAGAGCAGTGTGTGTTGTATAACTAGTGATGCTGAGGTAATGAGAAACTAGGATGTTGCAAGCCACAATTGGGAAATCCTTCTTGAGAAGTCATGAATGTTGCAGATGGTGTACGATAGAGAGTCCCTGCAAAGTCTATAATAGTCAACAAAAATCTCAGCGTAACACTGAAATCTTTCGTGACTACTTTCCACACTGACTCAACCATTAGCTGCGGTTTTAACACAGTTTTCAAAGCTTTTCATATCGTAATATTTGGCATGTAAAAACCACCACCTCTGTACAATGCATGGACTCCATAGTTACCTTCTCGTTATTGTTTCGGGAGGTATCTGGCTTCACCAATATGGAGGGTGGAGCGGATGCAGGTGGCTTTAGAGTCAATTCACCTTTCATTGGCAATTCTTTGGTGTCCAATACAGAGCTACACACCGAAGGAGCTCTGCTGTTTCCGCTCCGGGGCACTAACACTAATGAAGAATCATGGGAGGAATTCAGCCTCACTCCTGTGTCAGCTGCACCGCCAACTCCTCTGGGCAGACTGGAAACAGGCTGATATATTGGCGATTGCTGGGGTTGTAAAGGGGTGGCAGAAGTGCGCCTCAGGGAGTTGATGAATGGAATAATAGCTATAGGCTGCACAGGTTTCTGGAGAGATCCATCTGCGGAGATGGGGTTCAGAAAAGAGGAGGGTTACGAATAATAATCAACACTTATCAGCTATGTGCAGAATATTCACATCAAAAATACCTGGAGAAAATTCCTGAATTGCTTATTTGCAATTTGTTTTTGTAAACTCCTTGTGTTCTAAGACCCAACAAAAAGTTGCAAGGGGGCTTATAACTCTATGGAAGGGCACATGCGTTGCATGCAGAACCACCCTGGCTCAAGCTGTATAATCTTCAGTTTAAAAAGAGTGTTTGGTAGAAGGGCTGGGACTGAGTGAGAATACAAAGAGCCTATGCCAGGCAGGTAAACAATACTGGGCTCAATGGACCAACATGCTGACCCTGAGAAAGGCAGAATCATATGTCTGGTTTTCACTTGCTTGTAAATGGGGCACAAAATATATTAACTGCTGTCTAAGGTATATTAAAAGGGTAAAAAATAATGTGGATTCCACTGCTTTCTTTTGTAATAACGTATGCCCCACAGGTGTCCAAGGGCCACGCTGCTGCTGTGGTCCGGGGGCGGGGGGGGGTGTAAGTGGCACTATGCCGGCGTCCGTGCCAGTTTGCACGGCGCAAGTGGCACAGATGCCATCTTAGGGGTCACGCTGCCTCCTATGACCATTCTCCCCCGCCTTCAGGAATGCAGTGTACGCCTGCTATTTCTTTGTTTAAAGCAAGAGGAAATTTATTTTTACTAAGTTTGCCATCTTTTGTCTCTTGGCAAGATGCAAATAAATCTAACGTATGACACTTTAGATCATTTGATCTTGTCACTAGGAGCAATTGCACCTAGAGATGTGAAGGCTTAAAAAACATCAAAACCCCCCAGGAAAAAAAAAAAATCTGTTCCCTCCTATTTTCCAGGGACTTCTTCCCCCCATTCTACATATATATGTTGAGTAATACAGTTCAATATGCTAAGATATAGGTTTTTATATACTATGTTAGATCAATAAAATAAATTTAGGATTACTAGGAAAAATGTCTATTACCTATATTTCAATCTCCCCCTACATTTCTGAATTTTCCGTTGCACAAAAATCTCCATGTTTCAATATTTCCAGAAATGCCATGTCTTTATCTGTGCCAGCCAAATGTCTTGGCGTCCAGATGCAGCTTCAGTTATTGGGGCAGGGCCAGCAATAAGGTGGCAAGTTTTTGTTCTCCTTCCCCACATTCAGAACCAAATCCTTTATATATACTTTCAAAGATCGCCGGCACTTTTCAGTTGTGACCAGCAGGGGAAGGTTGTTGCCTCCAATTCAGTTGATGCCTTGATAAAGATTATTGAAACTTTACCCAATCCCAGGAAATAAAGTTGGCATGGCATATGGCACAGCATAGATTGTAAGGGCAAGTAATGCTCACAGAAAAATAGGCAATTACACCAGATATGGAAAAATTGCAAGGGCATATTTTGCCTGTGTATTCAGATATGTAAATCTGTATGTATGTGTATGAGATAAGCCATACGACTGTAAGTTTGTATGAAAGTATATACAACATCCAGTAAAAGCAAAAAAGGTTTAGTTGTAAATTTTGTTCATTATTTCGGTATTTTTCCCTACAGAACACAGCAATAACTATATACCGATTAGCACTGGTTACCAAATCTCCAGGTGGTGGCTGGAGATCTCCTGGGATTACAACTGATCTCCAGGTAACAGAGATCAGTTCACCTGGAGAAAATGGCTGCTTTGGAAGGTGGACTTGATGGCATTATACCCCACTGAAGTCCCTCCCCTCCCCAAACCCCGCCCTCTGCAGGCTTCACCCCCCAAATCTCCAGGTATCTCCCAACCCAGAGCTGGCAACCCTACACTTTGCTCCATCAGCTATATTACCGTCAGCTACCTAAAAGCCTCCTGATCTCTTTAGCAGCTGAATGAATCCCAAATATGTATTAATTATTAGTAGAATTCATGTCCTGTTAATTTTATACTTCTTTTTCTTCTTCTGTTGACTGTCTTACTTGTGCAGAACGACTCTTTTTGGGCCTATGTGACCCTAAAAATCACCACTGGACAATGATGCTACAACATATATAAGCATAATTACTCTTGTTTTCTAAAATGACGTATGGTATATTGTCATGTAGTTCTGTGCCAAGATCACCTTATATATGCATTAATGTTTGGGACATTCTTTCAGAATAAATGCTGCCCTTATGAGATCTTGGGTTGGCAGCTCCGAGTTGGGAAATACCTGGAGATTGTTGGGGTGATGCCAGAGGAGGGAAGGGTTTGGAGAGGGAAGGGACTTCCATGCCATAGTCCAATTGCCAAAGTGGCCATTTTTTCCAGGTGAACTGCTCTCTATTGGCTGGAGATCAGTCATAATAGCAGATCTCCAGATAGTACCTGGAGGTTGGCAACCCTAGGCCAACCTCAAATAAACAGTAAGTTTGTAGAAGTCATTGCTGAAGCTTCTGCTTTATCCCCACAATCTCGGTTCTACTTAATGTGAGAAAGATAAACTAAGACCTGTGAGACACAGGGTACTAACTTTTTTCTCCGTGTGCAAAGATCTGTCTCTGGATACTGTCAGAACAATTATTTCTACTGCAAATTTCTGGGTTGTCTGAGGCCACGGCTTATACATCCGTACCTTTGGCAGGGCAGACTTCCAACCCAGCTGGATAGGTGTGTGTTGCATGCAATCAAGTTCACAGCTCTTGGGGGAGGCATTGCGTAGTATTCATGTTTATTGCATCAGCCTTGAGTTTCAGTATGCTAATGAAAGGTGTGCCCCCTGCCCCCTGAGAACAGGTCCACATGCCTCTCTCCCCAGGACTTACTCTTCCTATTGCTGCCACGTCCTCTCCTCTGTGATGCTGTTTGCCCTGTAACAGTTGGCACAGCGAGATCCCTCACAGGTGAGGCCAAAGACGCCGGCATGAAGGCGGATTTCAAAGGTCTGCTTTGCCGTGGGCCGTTCTCTGAGATGCTTCCCTGGGATGAAAGTGAGGAAGTGGATAATGTCCAAGTGGCATAGAGGGAAGGCATTCTTGAATCAGGAACGCTTGATTTCCTGGTTGTTTCGGAGAGCCAAATAAAAGGGAGGGGAGGAGAGAAAGGGGTGAAAGTTTTTTTTAGATCATTAGAAAGCAAATGCAGCTGCACAGTCCAGATCTATGGTTTGGGGTTCATTTATGAAAAAGAAGTCAGATCAGCCAACATCTATACATTCTGCAACACAGTAAATTGGAATCCTTGCACATTTATATTTTTTCACACTGCCTAATCAGAAGTAAGGCATGCAAAGCAGCCATTCTAATTCTTTCTCACCATTTTGTAACTGATCCCATTTGATCTGAATCTAGCATCCCTTGCACCATTTATGGGCCAGAATTCCAAATCCAAAATATTAATGACAAAGTCTGCATTCCCATGTCAAAACAAAACAAAACACCACAAAGGCCCTATTTTTTAATAGTACAGGCTGTGCTACAAATGATTCCATTGTGACCGATTGCACACAGCCAGTGGGTATTTTTATTTTATGTATTGATTTAGGATATGACGTGCTCTTACAAGGGACTCAGAGCTGGTGACAATTTTGATTCAAAAGCAGAATGTGCAAGAATATCTGTTACAAATTAATTACCAGGCTAGTTCAAATCACCCCACAAGTATTTCTGTGGAGTGAGCAAATCTGTTTTGAATGACAAAGCTCCCAGTGCTTGCACGGCTGCCAACTCAGTAAACCACCAGGCTTAGATCCAGTATAGAAGAAGAAGAAGACAAGTTGGTGTTTACATGCCGACTTTCTCTGCCTTTTAAGGAGAATCAAACTGGCCTACGATCTCCTTCCCTTCCTCTCCCCACAACAGACACCTTGTGAGGTGGGTGGGGCTGAGAGCATTTGGAGAGAAGTGTAACTAGCCTAAGGTCACCCAGCAGGCTTCATGTGGAGGACCAACCCGATTCACCAGATTAGAATCTGCCACTCATGTGGAGGAGTGGGGAATCAAATCCAGTTCTCCAGATTACAATCCGCTGCTCTTAACCACTACACCACACTGGCTCTCTGTGGTTAGAAGGATTGCTTTCTGTGGAACAAAACTTTCTCATCTCCCCATCCTGTTGCAGCCCCAAATGTCCCCTGAAATGCTGCTTCCCAGGAACAGCATGGGGGGGGGGGGAGGCACATTGTGGGCTGCAGAGGAAGGGGGAAGGTGAGAAAGTGATCTTCCATAGGCAGAAATTCTCCCCTCCACAGAAACATTCCGGTAGATCCAAGTTCCTTGATGCACTCCTTGATGCTATAATAGTCAATGCTCACTCTTGCCCTTTTTCCTCTTGATCACCTTAAGCCAGCTGCAGCATTTTCTGTTACTGTGGACATTTACATGTGCATGGCCTGTGGTTATGCCTTCATTTCTACAACTGGGGATGCACAGTATCTCAACAGGATAGCCAAACTTAGATGACTCGCAGGAATGGAGGTGACAGCTAGGCGGCTGCTGCTGGTGAGGCCTGTCTGCTTCTCTGCCATTTCCTGATATTTGCAGGTATTTATCCGGGAGCACGAAATGGCACATAAAAAGAACCAGGGGAGAAGTGGGGGAGTAAATAATGCAGACGGACCTTTATATGTCCGCATGATTCAGTCGCAAAAGCAAATACTTTGGAAGTAAAAAATCCAGGGGGAAATGTATCGGAGGTAACAAGTATATCCAGAGTGTATTTCATGTTTCCTGGTTTATGCAGAGCAGTGAGCCAGGCAGCAGCTTCAGGATTTATTCTGCCAACTAGAATATAAAACAGCAGGGAAGGGGATAAAATGTGAGCTTCTCGTGTATTGGATTCAATCCATTGTACAGTAATTTGTTGAAAATTGCTGATTAACTGAAAGATGGCAAGGAGGAGAGCACCACTAAGGAGCAAATGAAGCTTGGTGAATTAATCTTGCTCCGTTGTATAAACTAGCTGCGCTCCCATTTTACTGTTGAAATTTCATGGCGGTGAAAACTCCCCAGTGTCGCCTCACCAAGCGGTGCCCTACTGATTCTCCTGAATTGTTTGTGCAGATGCAGAAGAAAGGGGTGGGGAGGGGGGCTTTTAAACGCAAATGGATTTCTTGATGGGACACCAAGGAAGGCAACGATCCTGAAGGGAAGATCTGAGGGAGTTTTCACACTCTTTGCTCCTCGTAATTCTATTTCCCCAGCTGCGGTTTCTTCCCCCACGGTGAGCTGCTGTCACTTCTCATTATTGCTTCCCTCGTCTCTGTTCTCTGATGAGGCCACATAGCTCTTTCACCTAAATCTGTTAAATTGCTGAGAAGGCCATCAATCTTCCACATGATGCTGGTGCTTAAATAACCCTCCTAAGTGCTCCTAATTTGCTCGGAACCAGAGCCATGGAGAAATATCTGCGCTAACTCCTCCGAGAGAAGGGAAAGGCAGCGCTTCTAGCTCTTTTTGTTACCTTCCTGTGTCTGCTCGGCACTTCAAAAATGATTCATGATTTAATAATGGGGCAGTGATTCATCAAAACAACCAAGGCATCAATTTATTATGAGGAAATTTTTAAAGGAGAATACAGAACAGTACGCCTTAAAATTGGTGTTCATGACTGAGGTATTTTATGAAGCTGCTTAGGGGATCTCCGGGCCAGACTTTTGATTGTTTGTTTCTTCAGTTTATTGGTGAGGCGTGGCCACTGTGTTATCATCTGAGGCTATATCATGGAGAAATGAGCCAGAGAGATGAAGAATAATAATCATCTCTCTTTCATTCAAGAGGTTCAGTGGATATCTGAAGGCATAATTTGAGACTCAAAGTGGCTGTGGTGTCTCCAATTTGAACTAAACAATTTAACGTAGTAAAATAGAACCAAGACAAGAAACGTATAAGTGTGTCTTCAGTACAAGCAATAACATGCATAGTTAGATTTTCAATTGGCCATCTCATATCTCATACAGGAGACTAAAATCTGGAATTCTTCACTCCAGTTTCCTGCAGTTCTTCATATTATCAAAGATTACAGTGTCTCGTTCAAACATTATGTTTGTTCACAGTCATCTCAAACCACACCATTTCAAGAATGGCAAATATTCTTTTCCAACTTAACAGAGATCCATCTGAACTAATTCAACACCGAGCTTACATGGTTCAGTGCATGGAACAAGCTCCTCTGTCAACCTGTCTCCCACTCCTCCCCCCATCACTATTCTTCCTGGCCAAAAAAAAAAAAAAAAAAAGGGTTAGCCATTTTCTTTATGGTTGCAGGTTTTGTTATCATTTGTAGATAGTTCAACAAAATCACAAATCTCTTTGCAATTACTGTATGTTTTGCACCTTTGTGCATTTTTGTATGTGTGTAGGACAAGGAGATAGATGTGTGACACCCTGCCAATGGATAAAAACCTGTAGTTCAGCAACAATTAAAAAAGCATATGTATCACAAAGAGCTGAGTGAACCACATGTGAGTCCCCCCCCAAAACGCTGCTTTGTAATTGGCTGTAGTGTATTTTAAAAAGATACGTCACCAGCCCCCGCCAGCCCCACAGCGGGATTCTTTCATTTGATCTGAACTGAGTGGCCATTTTATAGCCATAGCAGAGAAGCATCTGGACAACCCCCCCCCCCCAACCAATTTGTTTCTGGCTATGTCAATGAAGGGGTCATAAGAACATAAAAACACTCGCATGGTCATTTGTGACCATTTCATTGTTTCATCAGTAGTCTTGCACTCGCAGAAAAAAAGGCTTTCATGCCTATAAGAAGACATGTATAAGGGGAGGGCGGCAAATCAGCCTGGCTCTGTTCCATCCTGCCAAGAACTGAAACTGACCCGCACTTGCTGTGAAACTGACCAAATAAGCAGCCTCATGTTATTCCAGCATTATTCTCTCACTAGTGCACTCAATAATGGCTTCGAAGGGAGGGATTGGATGAGGGGGACAGACATGTGGGAGGAAGAAGTGAGAATGGGTTTGGGGAGAAAAACTCGAAGTGACAAGTATGCACAGGGCTGGCTTTCGATTTGAGATCAAGGCAGCCTTTAAACTCAGTGGGAGAACATTTCAACCTTCCAGGACATTCTGTTGCAGATTTAAGAGTAGCAGTTCTCTTACAAAGGAATTTCAAAGGGAGATTGGAAAGAGAAACTGCTGAATTACAGTTGATATTCAAACTAAAGTCAATGCATTTACCTGGGCTGAATAAAGACCTTGCATTCACGGCTCATTACCAATGCTGGTTTCTCCACACCCATCTGTCCCCTGGACATCACAGACTCTTCTGCATACCACATCTAATCCCATCACGCCTGCTATTCACATTTACATACTGTTAACATTTACATACTAATGCTTGTCTGAATTCACTTTCCTCTACTTAAAGACAGATGGATTCACATTCTAAGCTGTATCTGAAGAAGTGAGCTGTGGCTCACGAAAGCTCATACCCTACCAGAAAATATTTTTGTTAGTCTTTAAGGTGCTACTGGACTCTTGCCCTTTTCTACTACTTTAAACTCAGGGTAAAACAGCATCCTGAAAATGCAGGGGAAACATGAGGAGAGAGCGAGGTGACTTCTGAAGGTCAGAAAAACATGCATATGCATAAAACAAAGGCCCGAAGTAGTCGAGGTGTGACCGCAACGGGAACAACCTGTGCATAAAAGGCCCTACTTTGTTTTTAAAAAATAAATAGAAGTTTAATAGAAAATGATCAATCACAATTATTTTTTTTAAAAAGGACTGGACTAGACTATTATGGCAAATCACAACTGGTGTTGGCAAAAAGTCCATTGTGGAATGACTCAGAACGTCACTTTTTCTGTCAGATCCTTTTAAACAAAAGTCTAGATTTCTCCATTGACATTACAAGTTCCTTTACAAAAACAACACCTCAGGATGCATTACCAAATTCCACATTTCATTTCCTTAGTACTCTGACTACTTTCAACAATTCACCTCTTACCCTTCTATGTATTTTCAGAGTAGCAGAACACTGTACCCATGAGAAAGGGGATGTGCTGTTTTGATATGATTACATATGAAAACAGAGTTGGCCGATATGGAAAGTTGTCCCAATAGGGCTTCTGCTGTTCATCCTTCTGCAGTATTCTCACCTTACTGTCATATCCATCAGTGTCTTTTCTATAATAAGTGCTACTGGGAGCTACAATAATCCACAAGTAATTTTTCAGGAGTCCAATATGTGGCAGACAAGGCAGTTCTAAATAGCTACTTCTTGAAATTGACTGTCAATTTTTAAGGAACAAAATTAAATGGGGAACCATTTCTAATGCTTCCCTTTAGAGAAGAGATATAATTGTGTTTGAGGCTATGATTTCTCACCATATTTAATTCTGATTTTTAAATAAATCAATACTATATCTCCTGACTTGGTTTCAACAAGAACATAAGCTGAGCCGTACTGTATCAGACCAAACAGTCCAGTGTCAGTCATCTGGATGCCTATGGGAAGACTACAAGAAAGGAATGAGGGGTACAATCCTTTTTCTTGTGTCCCAGCATCTAGTATTCAGAGCTTTACTACCATCTTATAGTCTAATAGTGAAGTCAGCCAAATCTGAGGATATTTAAATACAGAGACTGTAGCTGTGAACAGGCATGACAGATCTGTTTGTAAACAAGAAAAGGTTTGCAGAAATATAAAAAAATACATTGGGGGCTTAAAAACCCTGAAAATGATAAAAGGAGCACCAATAGCTTTAAGCAATGGATTCCCCTCAGTGGCTGTTGCTAGGCAACAACAGATTTCCAGGGTTCAGTTTCTGTGAGTAAAAGGCAGGGGGAGGGAGCAGGATCCTTTGCAGGACTATTTTGGCTTTGAAGGATGACTGATTGGAGCCAGGCCTGGCTAGGGTTGCCAGCTCCAGGTTGGAAAATTCCTGGAGATTTTCTGGTGAAGTCTGAGGAGGGCAGGGTTTGGGGGTTGGAGAGGCCTCAGCTGAATATAATGGCCTAGAATCCACTCTCCAAAGCAACCATTTTCTCCAGGGGGATAGATCTCTGTCATCTAGAGGTCAGTTGTAATCCTGGGAGTACTCCAGGTCCCACCTGGAGGCTGGAAACTCTAGGCCTGACAGCAACCTCTGGGTGATTTGACTTGATACCACCTGACCTGCATGACTCAACCAGGCCTGGCTGTTTGCTGCTGTTCAACAGCACCCACCCTATGAAAGACAGTGTGGTGTGATGGTTAGAGCTTCAGAGCAGGGTCTGGTTTATGCAGGTTCAAATCCCCGTCTTGTTGTGGAGGCTCACTGGGTGATTCTGGACCTGTCAAATACTTTCATCCTAATCTTGTCGAAGGCTTTCACGGTCAGAGTTCATTGGTTCTTGTAGGTTATCCGGGCTGTGTGACCGTGGTCTTGGTATTTTCTTTCCTGACGTTTCACCCACGGCTGTGGAAGCATCTTCAGAGGAGTAACACTGAAGGACAGTGTCTCTGAAGGACAGTGTCCTTCAGTGTTACTCCTCTGAAGATGCCTGCCACAGCTGCGGGCGAAACGTCAGGAAAGAAAATACCAAGACCACGGTTACACAGCCCGGATAACCTACAAGAACTTTCATCCTAACCTACCTCACAGGGTTGTTGTGAAGATAAAAAGGAGCAGAGAATAATATCAGTGGCTTTGGTCCCCACAATGGAGAAAGGTGGGGTAGAAATCAAGTAAATAAATGATAAATATAGTGGAAGATGGGAGGCAGATAAAAGGTAAGTTAGTGAAAGGCTGAGGAGAGAATGAGGCAATGAAAGGGAAGAGGATATGGGGATTGCCAGGAAGAGGGAAAGAGGAAATAGTGCAGAGAGGGGAACAGAGGAGAAAATGAGGTGCCCTCCTACAAGTCCCTGAAGGTTCCCTACCATGTAAGTGTGTGTGGCCCAGGAGCTGGACCCAGACAACTGGGCCATAGTTTTCCTTCATAGAGGCTGCTCAGGGGGCGGGGGGCGACGGAGGGTAAGAACATAAGAAAAGCCCTGCTGGATCAGACCAAGGCCCATCAAGTCCAGCAGTCTGCTCACACAGTGGCCAACCAGGTGCCTCTAGGAAGCCCACAACCAAGATGACTGCAACAGCTTTATTCTGCCTCTGTTCCACAGCACCTACTATATTAGGCATGCTCCTCTGATCCTGGAGAGAATAGGTATGCATCATGACTAGTATCCATTTTTACTAGTAGCCATGGATAGCCCTCTCCTCCATGAACATGCCCACTCCCCCCTTAAAGCCTTCCAAATTGCCAGCCATCACCAAAAGACAGAGGAACAGATAAATGTAGGTCGGCTGTTGGGTGGGAAGGAGAGAAGGAAGCAGGAAAAGAGGAGAGGCTATGGGGGCTTTCAGGAAAGGGAAGGAGGAAAGAGTGGGGGAGAGGGAAATGAGATGCCTCCCACAAGTCCTTGTGGGTATGCATTTGTCATAACTAATACCAAGTTACTGTATCCAGCCCTTTCTAAAGGTGACTTGTAGAGAAGGTGCTTCGAACCCTGATCCATTTAGTCACCCTTTGCTATACCTATGATATTCCCTGAGATGGAGTAACTAGAAGTGTTTGAAAGCTAAAGGCATTATAATCCTGCCTGTTTTATTTTTCAGTTCTTTTCATAATGAATCCCAATACTGAGTTTGCCTTTTTCAGTGCTGCCATGTGCTAAGTTGTTGTTTCCCCTGAACTGTCAGTCACAATCCCAATATTCATTTTCCCAGGTAGTCACAGCCCTCATCATCATTTTTTTGCCTTAGTGTACATCTGCCTGCATTTAGTTACCCTAAATCTCATTTGCCATTGAGTTGGCCAGGTTAGAAAAATCTTGTGGGGGTTCTTTGGGACCAGTTTGGATTATACTATGTTGAATAACTTGGATGTCATCAGTAACCTCCACGTTGTGACCTCCTCTTATCCCATGACTGCTAAGTTTACTTAAGTTGTTCTGGAAATACAAGTAGAATCATAGAATCATAGAGTTGGAAGGGACCACCAGGGTCATCTAGTCCAAACCCCTGCACAATGCAGTAAATTCACAACTATCTCCCCCCACACCCCCAGTGACCCCTACTCCATGCCCATAAGATGGCCAAGATGCCCTCCCTCTCATGATCTGCCTAAGGTCATAGAATCAGCATTGCTGACAGATGGCCATCTAGCCTCTGATTAAAAACCTCCCGGGAAGGAGAGCTCACCACCTCCCGAGGAAGCCTGTTCCACTGAGGAACCGCTCTAACTGTTAGAAAATTCTTCCTAATGTCTAAACGGAAACTCTTTTTTTTTTTTTTTAGCAATATACTTGGGACAGATATTAGGTTACAGGTCAATCATTTCCCAGATTCCCCCTGGATTCCCTTTTGAAACCTGGTGTTAGACTGGTTACCATACTTCTTGAAAGGCAGCAAATTTTAATTTGTATTTAAAAGATTTGTATTTCAGTACATTCTAGTGACTGTCATATAGTGTCAATGATGTATTAGCTCTAAAACTTAATTTATTCTTCATTCTTTACTTAAAATTGCTCCTCAGCTGAATTCCCCAAAACCGTGCTCATATGTGGGTGTCTCTCCAACATCTAAACAATGAAGGACAGTGTAAAGAATTCACTGCAATTCTCTGTAATCTCCTTATCGCCCTTCAGCAATCCTTTCATAGCTTTTGTCATTTAATGATTCTATTGCCTCATTGGCTGTTTCCCCCTTCTTATTTATTAGTAATATTGGGCTAATTCAAATGTGATTTGGCCTGTGGGAACTTCTTCATCATTTCACTTATTTTGGTGTTTTTACTGACATAGGTTTACCTTTCTACATAACAGACCTGAAAAGTGGAGTGACGTAATTGCTGGGGAAGATCCCAACTTTTCCAGAGACCAAAGACATCCCTTTTAGCCAGCCTTCTTTATATTTCCCCAAAATACGAACGCCTTCTCCTTTTTGCAGTTCTAATTCATCTGGACTATGAGCTGTGTAGGAGTGTAAAGCCACGCACCTGGTGAAACACAAGGAATTAAAGTGCAAATATGTCATTTGAAGAGGCAGCTTTGTTTACACAACATAAATGAGGACACAGAACAACTATCTGCTTTGTACCATATTAAGAACTGTTGCGGCACGCTTGGCTGAACTTAAATGTGACTGAAGCCTCTTCAAGTCACACTTCTATCACACAATGTAAGAATGCTCCAGAGGGGCAGTTAATTAGGTAAATAAAAGACAACTAATCAGGAATGCTGAATGAATGGAGGACAATGCATGACTAAAAAGGCACTATTAGATGAGATGTCATTCCTGAAGCAATAAACTCAGAGCCCAGAAATGCACAAGCATAGTGACTGTATGTTGGAATATGGGAGTGTGACCAAATTCCTTTCAAAACCTGTAATGGCACACGGATATATTTGCCTAAAAGGCAAATAGCGTCTTTCGGGGATGGGAGGTGGGTGGGTAATAACCGAGCAATCCTGAAGGGGGCCTGGAGCTACTCAGGAGCTGACGTGACCCCTACACCGGCATAAGTGCCACTTACGCCGACTAAGCGGGCACAGACACTGGCCAGAGGCACTTACGCTGGCTCCAGGGATATGTGCAGTAGCATGAGCCTCGGGCGCCAGTGCTGCCTCCCCGGCAGCGTTTTTCCAGAGCAAAACTTCTCACTGGCATCGATTTGGGTGTTACCAGGGGCAGAAATGACGTTAGTCAGCTCCCAAAGCCCATTTGACCCGGGAATGCCCCTTTTTCTGCAAGCGGCTACGTGTGACTGCAAAATAGATGCCATAAGCCCGTGAAACTAAATGGAAGAGTTTCACAGGGTTTTGTGCGGATTACCGCTTTTCTTTTTTATTTCAGGCTAGGGAGCCTCTCAGGAGGCGGCACGGCTGCGCCATTTCTGGGTGTCCCCTAACTCCCCCCTCCCCCCAGGCTTGCTCTGCCCGATCACAAAAATAGCTCATCTCCGCACCAGCTCCTATATGAGCCACGGCTGTGCTTTGCAGTTCAGAAAACAGCCAGTAGTCTCTTGCCATATTGGTGCTTCTAGTTTAACGGCAATATCCAGCATTGGTTCGTTTGGTCTGTAATTCTACCACCACTTGAATACTTCCTTTTCACAACACACTTCAGTTCATAAACCCTTCCAACCGCTTTCTTACCAATCTTATGAATGTTTTGGAGGTTCTGCAGATGACATTTGTTAATTCGCCTAGTAATTCTGGAAATTGAAATTACATTGATCCATCTCTTCTTGTAGACCAGGGTGGACAGAAGGTCACTCAGGAGTGGCCAATCACTCTCCAAGCAATTAAAAGCCCTCTGCCCCTCCTCCGGTGCTGCTTTCTTATCCTTCCATTTAAAGCTACTGCAGCAGCTTCCCTCCTCTTTTTTGTTTGTACAGAAGAGAAGGAAGCACAAGCACACACCTTTGAAAGGCAGCGTCGTATGCTGGTTAAGAGTGGTGGTTTGGAGTGGTGGATTCTAATCTGGAGAGCCGGGTTTGATTCCCCACTCCTCCACATGAGCAGCGGAGGCTAATCTGGTGAACCAGGTTGGTTTCTCCACTCCTACACATGAAGCCAGCTGGGTGACCTTGGGCCAGTCACAGTTCTCTTAGAGCTCTCTCAGCCCCACCCACCTCACAGGCTGTCTGTTGTGGGGAGGGGAAGGGAAGGCGATTGTAAGTTGGTTTGATTCTTCCTTAACTAATAAATAAAGTCGGCATATAAAAACCAACTCTTCTTCTTGTCTGGATGGGAAAACGAAAGCACAAGCACCACCTCTCCGCCTCCCTCATGCTCTCACACATGCACCTTTGCTCTGGACAGGAAAGGAGCGTACTACTGTCTCTTTTCTGCTGCTTCAGAGCTGCTATTTGTCTCTTCAAGGGAAAACATAAGAGACCAATGCAGGGCTGCTCTTCAGGGCAAGTTATAATTGGGAGGGATGGTTTGTTTGTGAAAAACAGTGGAGGAAAGGTTTCCCCGCCTGAACACTGTAGACCTGTTCTGAAATGCTGTAATGTCTGTACAAGCCACCATTTTGTGACTGGTTGCACCCATTGAGCCACCATTTTGTGACTGCCTCCATCCATTCAGCCATTACTTTGTGATGGGTAGCTCCCAGAAACATACAGTCTGCCTTAAAATTCAGTGTAAAGTTCTCATGCCTGTTTAAATTAAGATGCATTTATTAAAGTATCGATGATTCGATGATCCTCAATTTTAGCTAAATATTATACCTGAGGTGGGCATACCCACAAGGGTTTTCATCCCCTTTTTGTATTTGCTTAATTCTGGGAGCTGTGGCCCACTTTTATTTCAAACTAGGGGAAAAGTTCAGCATGTGCTGGGGTTGCTAGGTAGGGCTGCCAATCTCCAGGTGGTGGCTGGAGATCTCCTGCTATTACCACTGATCTCCAGGCGACAGAGATCAGTTCACCTGGAGAAAATGGCCGCTTTGGAAGGTGGACTCTATGGCATTATACCCCATTGAAGTCCCTCCCCTCCCCAAACCACGCTTTCCTCAGGCTCCAAGCCCCAAAATCTCCAGGTACTTTCCAGCCTGGAGCTGGCAACACTGTTGATAGGCAACAGTATCCTGGCCCCAGCAATTTCCTCCCCATAAAACGAAGAAAGATTTCTTTTACGTACATATTCACCGATAGTTGTTGCTGTACGTGGGGAAGAGTGACAATGGCTGTAGAATTCCCCAGGGATCCAGGTGTAGAGTAATAGGCAGCGTTGACCTGTAAATGAGGAGAAACAAAAATGGAATGAATGCTATTACGTCCTTCAAAGAGAAGGTGCTGGAATCAGATCCCTCAAGCACCGGCCATCAATGCAAAGCTAAATGTCCTATTAAAGGAACAATATGTTTACCTCACTAGTAAAGCTGATTCATTCAACTGTTTGTGTAATCAGATCTCTAAATGAAACCTTCCAGTTTTATTTACTCATGTGGCTCAGGACATGTTCGACTGGTTTGCTTGTGATTCCTCAGCGGCAAGGAGGAATGATTATGGGTAATCCTAGAGATATTTGACATGAGGCTTCCCCCAGGATTCCAGAAGATCACCCTCGTTGACAATTTTATAACCACACGTCAGGGTGAGTAGCATCTTTAATATCGCTTATGTATGGACAGTATAATCATACGGCAAAAAATCATAATGCCTTTGAAATCAAGTGTTTTAAGGCATTTAAGTAAGCACGTCAAGGCCACTGATTTCAGAGGAATTTGCACATGACCAAATGGTCACTAGCCTGGGGCACAAATCTTTAATATTTGTGAGGCGACAGATCACTGGATAAGTAGTCTTTTGAGCACCACTAGCAGTGATCTCAAGGGTACTGATGCTTATATTATGAGTATTCCCAAAACACTTTGATGACTGTGGTGTGGAATTATATGAGACGGCCTACATTTCCATTTGATATAATTTATAATTCTAAAGCAGACATTAAAGACGTTGGTGCACTTTTCTAGCTGCATATCCTCAAGGTAGTCCTTAAAAACGCGGTAATAAAGAATATATTGTTTTTGAACCTGGGGTAATTAAACACCTCTGAGTCAGGTCGCGAACTCCAGGTTGGGAAATACCTGGAGATTTTGGGGGTGGAGCTTGAGGAGGGTGGGGTTTGGGGAAGGGAGGGACTTCAGTGGGGTATAATGCCATAGAGTCCACCTTCCAAACCTTCCATTTTCTCCAGGTGAACTGATCTCTGTCGCCTGGAGATCAGTTGTAATAGCTGGAGATCTCCCACCACCACCTGGAGGCTGGCAACCCTACCCCTGAAGGTGACTGAGCCTTGCAAGAGGATTGCTTATAGATTTGGTGAATATTCTTGACCATCTTGGAGATGTCTGAGACAGGTTTATTTTATGAAAATATATTATGTGGCAGCTTTCAGAGTATTCCTTTTTAGGATACCGTTTCAAAGTCTTCACGACAACTTACAATCACATGTAAAATAAAAACAATAAAACCAACAATGAAATAAACCATAAGCAACAACTATCAAATATATATTCACAAAAAAAAACAGCATCAGGACTGGGGCTTCCAACCTCCAGGTGAGGGCTGGAGATTCCCCCAGAATTGCAATTGATCTCCAGATTACACACATCACTTATTTATACATTATTTATTTATTTGAAACATTTATTCCACTTCATCTGGAGAAAATGGCTGCTTTGGAAGGTGGGCTGTATGGCCTTATACTATGGTTGCCAACCTCCAGGTGTTAGCTGGAGATCTCCCGCTATTACAACTGATCTCCAGCAGATAGAAATCAGTCCCCCTGGAAAAATGGCTGCTTTGGCAACTGGACTCTATGGCACTGAAGTCCCTCCCCTTCCCAAACCCCGCCCTCCTCAGGCTCCACCCCAAAAACCTCCTGCCAGTGGCGAAGAGGAACCCAGCAACCCTACCTCATACCCTACTGAGATCCCTCACCTCCTTAAAGCCCAGCTTCCCAGGCTCCATCCCCTGTAGTCTGGAGATCACTCGCAATTCTGGGAGGACACCAGGCCCCACCTGGGAGTTGGCAACTTTAGGAAGATCTTAATATCTGAGTAAATGTATGATGGCCAGGGTTGCCAGGTCCTTCTTCGCCACCAGCGGGAAGTTTTGGGGGCAGAGCCAGAAGAGGGCGGGGTTTGGGGGAACGGAGGGACTTCAATGCCATAGAGTCCAATTGCCCAAGCGGCCATTTTCTCCAGGTGAACTGATCTCAATTGGCTGGAGATCAGTTGTAATAGCGGGAGATCTCCAGCTAGTACCTGGAGGCCGATAACCCTAATGATGGCAGTCCTCAATATACCTCAGAACCATATATGTAACCTATAATCATGGAGAACTTGACTGGTGAGGATATTTTCACCCAGAATATTTTCATTAAAAATCAACAGTTTTTTGGTTATAAAGAATGTACAAGGTTGGCAAAATGAAATTTAAATTGAAGCAGTATCACGCTTGTTAAATATAAAGGAATGTATTTATAAAACTGGATTTGGAGCCTAATTGTGCCCTGCCAGGTACCTGAAACCTTTCCCCATTCCTGCAGCCTCCATTATACTGTCTGCTACCATCAAAAGAGTTTCTGTCTAGACATTAGGAAGGCCTTTCTAACAGTTAGAGTGGCTCCTCAGTAGAACAGGCTTCCTTGGGAGGTGGTAAACTCTCCTTCCCTGGAGGTTTTTAAGCAGAGGCTAGATGGTCATCTGTCAGCAATGCTGATTCTATGACCTTAAGCAGATGATGAGAGGGAGGGCATCTTGGCCATCTTCTGGGCATGGAGTAGGGGTTGCTGGGGGTGTGTGGGGGGAGGTAGTTGTGAATTTCCTGCATTGTGCAGGGGTTTGGACTAGATGACCCTGGTGTGCCCTTCCAAATCTATGATTCTATCACCTCCATTGCCACATGGAAGTTGTATATAGATTGTTGATTGCATGTATTATACTGCTTTTATCGCAACATTTTCTAATTTGTAATCCAGTTTTATTGCATATAACATACTGTCTATTGCATTTTTAAAAATGTAATCAGCCTTAAACCTCAGTGAGAAAGGTGGACCATGCAATAAATAAATAAATAGACTGAAAAAAGATGTGTAAACCAGAGGGCAGCACAATGACATGCAACATTGAAGATAGATCACATATCTGAAGAAGTGAGCTGTGACTCACGAAAGCTCATACCCTGCTAGAAATTTTGTTAGTCTTTAAGGTGCTACTGGACTCTTGCTCTTTTTTAACCAGAAGATGGAACAGCGACAAAGCCACCTCTAGCACCTTATCCAACAACATCTGCGGAGTCTTCCTGGATTTCATTTTCCTACTAAATTTAAATGAATAAAGCATGTGAACAGTTGCTTCCACTCTCGTCTAAGGAAAATCGTCTCTGGTACATGCACAGTGTCAATGAAGAGCATCCAGGCTGGCACTAAAGTCTGATAGCATATTGCACGGTGCCAAAATGTGATAAGAAGATGCTTCTGCGCTATAATTTTGCAGTCTGTGCAGATAATGACTTTCAGTTCCCAAACTGATAAAATTTTATGGAGACCATTTTTCTTCAAATTGTCCCCATGATCTGGTCTCTGTCTAAAAGGATATTTTCTCTTACGATTAAAAAAAAATCCCATTTACAGTAAGTATTTGTAAATGGGATTTTAAATTATAAATTGCTTACTGTGCCTTCATACAATAAGGACACAATTGTGAATGTTATGTATCAAACTGGTAAGTTCTCTCTGTGTTAAAAGCTGTGATATCTGACACAGCTTTTCTCGAAGTAGAAATATTTGTCTGAGTATTTCAGTGGATTCCTGCTGGTCCTTTTGCTTGCACTGGGTGAGTTTATTTTGATGTGGAACTATTTTTACTTATACAGCACCATCAATGTTCATGGGACTTTTCACAGGCAAAAAAGACCAGCCCATGCACTGAGAAGCTTCCAATCTAAAATGCATTATTTCATGACTTCTGTGCAATGCATTATGAGAAAAGGAAATAATTCCCTTTAAATGGCAACATTTGGCTCTTCCAGGCTTAGGGTCCTCATAGGTATGTGATTCAACTCTGAAGAGGATAATGAAAATGAATCATGATCCAGAGCAAAAGAACACGCGTGATGGGATTTAACTCCCAGATATCACAAAATAAGTATCAGGTTCTCAAAATTATAAGACTTGTAACATAGTTTGGTTTTTTTAAAAATAAGTTTAGCCTTGAAGAACAATGAAGACTTGGAACAAAATTGTTCAAAGAGAAGGAAGAAAGGGGACACATTCTTTGTCTTCTAAGTGGAATTTTCAAGAAAAGTAAGAATATAAGAAAGGCCATGCTGAATCAGACCAAGGTCCATCAAGGCCAGCAGTCTGTTCACACAGTGGCCAACCAGGTGTCACTAGGAAGCCCACAAGCAAGACGACTGCAGCAGCATTATCCTGCCTGTGTGCCATAGCACCTAATTTATTAGGCATGGCCCTCTGATCCTGGAGAGAATAGGTATGTATCATGACCAGTATCCATTTTTAACTAGCAGCCATGAATACTCCTCTCCTCCATGAATATGTCCACTCCCCTCTTAAAGCCTTCCAAGTTGGCAGCTATCACCACATCCTGGGGCAGGGAGTTCCACAATTTAACTATGTGTTGTGTGAAGAAATAGTTCCTTTTATCAGTTTTGAATCTCTCACCCTCCAGCTTCAGGCAATAGGATATATATTCAGGCAGTAGGATATATATTCCTCACACTAGCACAAATGCCTTTTCCTTCCTTCACCATTCGCCTTGGAAATTAAAGGCTCCATTAAAGGAAGATCCCAGCTCTTGGTAGGTTATTGTAACCAAGGGTGTTGAAAAGCACTACTGATTGTCCTTCCTCCCACATCTGTAATGGATTTTCATCCTTCCAGCCCACTTTTCTATCAAGTACCAAGTTTTAATGCCGTAAGAAGCGCAGTGCAATTCAGCAAGCCAACACAGATACTTAGCAGCCCACATTTTTCCAGCACTGCAAAGCATTTTGTAATTGCCATGGGTTAAGACAGCAAGATTCCCACACATTCATTATATTGAATTCTTCAGCTTCTAGTGCTTATTCAGCTGTATAGCTGCTAAAAGGAAGCAGCAGCCTTTCTCACCCTTCATCTCTCAATAGCATCTTACTGGAGATTATTCATTGCACTGGAGAACAGTTCCATAGCATAAAAGGAACCAAGACAATGATAAATAAGCAGAAACTGTTTTATGTTAAAAGGAATTATGAAAATGGCTTCTAACTTGAATGCTAGTAATACAGAACTGATTTAAGCTGGGGAACAACATGTTTCCATATTTCCAAGTTATCATTTTCTCAGGTGGTTGTCACTAATTTTGTACTAGTTTATTGCTAGTTATTCTAAGCAACTAGGGTTGCCAAGCATGGCCTGGCAACCAGTAAGAGACTGTGGGGGGAAGAGACATGGGGGTGCTGGTGGTAACAGCATGTAGGGCTGCCAGGTACCCCCTGGCAATTGGCAGGGGTAGGGGGTGGGCGAGTCTTACCAGCTGCAAATTGAGGCCTAGGCCTCGCCACCATCAGCACGTTGATGTCACTTCTGGAAGTAACATCATCACACCGCCGACAACATGGGAGATGCTCTGATATTTGGGCAAAAAAAGAAGTTGTTTTTAACATTTTGTTTTGACTAAATACCAGAGTGTCTCCCACATTATCAGCGATGTGATGGTGTCACTTCCGGAAGTGATGTCAACACACCAACACACCTAGACCTCAATCTGCAGCTGATAAGACTCCCAACAGGGGGCCCCCAAATCAGAAAAATCCCCACCCCCAGCGAGGGTCTGGCAACCCTAATAGTAAGACATTACTTCCAAGAAAAATCCAGAACTGATGTCACACTTCTCTCGGAATCACTGGAAATGCTATGGTAAAACCACAGCATTTCCAGCAATCCCTCTAGAGGAGTGGTGTCACTTCTGGGTTTTTCCAGGAAGTGATGTCACACCATTGCCTGGTGGTGATTTTTTTCCTGGAGTATTTTTTTCTCATCAGCTGCAGTGGCAGCAGTGGGAAATAGGAGCCAGAGGCAGGGATGCCCTGCCCCAGCAGCAACTTGGCAACTCTATATACAACACACACAGGAACAGTATCAAAACCCAGTGGTTACAACTGCTGGTCCAAAAATTTGAGTCTGACCAGCATTGGTACAACCACAGCACAAAGCTGAGTGGTATAACCAAATTGTCAGGCTAGAGTCAGGCCCACTATAGCATTTCAGACACGGAAGGATCTATGTCAGCGTGGTGTAGTGGTTAAGAGCAGTGGTTTGGAGTGATGGACTCTGATCTGGAGAACCGGGTTTGATTCCCCACTCCTCCACATGAGTGGCGCACGCTAATCTGGTGAACTGGATTTGTTTCCCCACTCCTACAAACGAAGCCAACTGGTGACCTTGGGCAAGTTACAGCTCTGTTAGAGCTCTCTCAGCCCCACCTTCCTCACAGGGTGTCTGTTGTGGGGAGGGGAAGGTGATTGTAAGCTGGTTTGAGTCTCCCTTAAGTGGTAGAGACAGTTGGCATATACAAATCTCTTCTTCTTGTTGTTCTTCTTCTTGTTCTTCTTGTTCTTGTTCTTCTTCTTCTTCTTTCAAATCAGATCCCTAGAGTGATGTTGCCAGTCAAGGCAAAAAAGAATGCTGTGCTAGTGGACCTAATGGTCTGTCTCAGTACAAGGCAGCTTCTCTCTCAGTTCTGGTTTACTACTACTATCACTGGAGACAATTGCCACCTGGACACAGTCTAGATTTAGAGTATGTGCATGCTTTTGGCATTTCTTGGGAGAATACTCTGGAACAAAGTATGAAAGAAGATAATAGAGTTATTACAAGTATTTGGTTGGATAGAATAACACATTTACAGAACATTTATGTTCTGTATGACACGTTGGTGTTACATTCTGATCAAATACAATCAATCACTGAATCTAAAGTGTTGCAAGGATCAAAGAAATTAGATTACCCAAATTGGGAGGAGGCAGGCTCAGTTTCCAGTGGATAGGGTTGCCAACCTCCAGATACTACCTGGAGATCTCCTGCTATTACAACTGATCTCCAGCCAATACAAATCAGTTCCCCTTGAGAAAATGGCCGCTTTGGCAATTGGACTCTATGGCATTGAAATCCCTCCCCTCCCCAAAGCCCGCCCTCCTCAGGCTCCACCCCAAAAACCTCCTGCCTGTGGCAAAGGGGAACCTGGCAACCCTACCAGTGGACCTCACTGACTTATGTGGGGGGAAAGTGAGCAGCAAGACAGGGTGCAATATGATCTCTGCCTTATTGGTGTCCATGCGAAATACCTTATTTCCTCCCATATGGTTGACGGGTTTTAACTTCACAAGACTCAGGAAGTACATGTCAATGACTGCCATAACTTGGATCTGTGAATCCCCAGGGTCGGTTGCATTGCTTGCACTAATAGACCCTTTCCATGATTAACGAAAATGGTGGCAAGTAATAGGTGAACCAGCCCTAATTGTGCAGCAGCCATAAAAAAGCTATTTCTCACTAGGGTAAGCAACCCTGTGGCCTTTATCTGTCTCATGCTTCTTGAGAAACAGGAAAGGAAAAGTGGGGGGGAAGTATCCCAGAATGTTCAATTTTTTTTTCTTTGCACAGAAGCAGCAGATAAGGGTCACTGGCCCAAAGAGTCGGCGTCACTCATTTTCTTATCTGTATTTATCCGAATGCTCGTGCTGTCTGCTAAACCAGCCCGTACTTTTATTAGCTTTTAGCAGATAACTGATGTTGTTGGTCTGCCTCAAGAGAAGAATGGTCACTGAACAGTGCATCTAACTTATCAGGGGAGGAACAGGCAGGTTAAGGTTTCTGAGACGTAACTAAATCAAATATAAATTTCCTAGGAGATGCAGTTGAAAAACAGTTTGGATGGAACCATAAATGATACCACCAACATGGCCCTTTAGCAGATAACTATCGGGTCTCTGTAATTACTCAGCTCACGGTAGTTGTTTGTCTTGTGAACTTAAAACAAAGCTTTATAAGAGGCGAAGAAAAAACGACACCCACTCGTAGCTAAGACAATTGAATTTTGAGTGGAGGACGAGGGGTTTCAATATTTAAATGTATTTCAGCTCCAATAGCCAGAACTTCGTCAGCAGGTTATCTTAGCACCCTTAAGATTTTTCTAAGGAGGAAGAACTCATTCCCTCACCCCCTGACTTCCTACCACTGCAATGCTATGGTCTGCATTTATTTTATCTATTTAAATGATTTCTACACTGCCTCTTCACAGAGTCTGCTCAAGGCAGCTTATAAAGTAAGACATAATAAGAACATAAACACCAGCATTAAAAACCCAGCATAAAAGCAGTCAGAAACATACTGCGCTTTATAGAGGGTTGATGTTGTCTGGTATAGGTGTTACCATGTTGTGCTAGGCTTGTGGAGACCCGGGTTCAAAGCTTCACATACCATGAAATTTACCATGAGTGATCTTGGGCCACACACACAGCCTAACTTACCTCAGAGTTTTTGTGAGGATAAAATGGAGGGTAGGAGAACTATAGAAGCTGCTTTGGATCCTCGTTGTAGAGAAAGATGGGGGTACACATTTATTTTATGTATTTACATGTATAGCCCGCCTTACTCGTGTGAAATAAGTAAATATTGATGTGGGGTAAAATTAAAGAGGGGGAATATCATGTATGATGCCCTGAGTTTTTGGGAGGAAGCATGGGTAACATGAGAGGAAAGACTTCAATGCCATAGAGTCCAATTGCCAAAGCGGCCATTTTCTCCAGGTGAACTGATCTCTATTGGCTGGAGAATGGTTGTAATAGTAGGGGATCTCCAGCTAGTACCTGGAGGTTGGTAACCCTATTCTCAGTTAAAAAGAAGAAAAAACTTTGTATCCTTTTATATGTGACATGTAGTTTGTCGCTAAGCTGCTGAGGTGAAATGTCTATTTGAATTTCAACTGCAGAAAATTTAAGGAGCCCTTCAGCACAAAAAGCCTGGAAACCCTACTTGGTTATGATGTCTAAATTGCAGGCAATTCAACAAACTGTGGCTTGTTGGAGGCCATCAGCTAGGCTAGCAAGGTAGGATGTATAGTTGGTTTATTAACCACTGTTTGTAATAACTATCATTTGTTGTGGCATCTGAATTCAGAAACCACAGATTGTTCAGTAGCACCAACTCTTGACGTCAAGTGAGCATGGAGAGAGTGGTAGAAGAAAGGTGTCCTCCTTTCTGGGATGCAGCAGTCAAGAAACACTCCAGCTGCAGTTTCTGTATTCTACTTACATGTAATAGTTTGTTGTATAGAACACAGTTCAAACAACCCCTGGTTTATCTGAATGATATCTGAATGTACTCTGAGTATGTTAAATGGAGGAATATGCACAAATGTTGCGTGGGGGGGGGAGGGCTAGCCAAAGAATGCACTACACACACTTATGTAAACCTCTACTTGCTCTATCTATTTTGTACCTTTCCACGGGCCAAGACAGCAACCAATAATAGCAACCAATAAGAGGCTGAAAATTGAAATCTGGTTACAGAAGCATGTATTTTCCAATAAGAAGCTCGTATTTGCTTTATCAACTCCTAGAGAATCCAGACAGACTTTACTAGCCCTTCTATGAAATACTGGCATGTAACAGCAGTTTAAGGGCCACTTCTGATACTAGAGATCTCTTGTGGAGATTTGCCAACGTTATTCCCATGATGGAAACTGTAACATTGAAAGGACTTAAACACATATCCAGCAAAGAGTTTTTAAAAATATTATTATTATGGACATTCTGGGGACACTCCAGTAGAAAATGTAATGCTTGAAGCAGACTTATGTTCATAAGGGTAATATTGTTTCCTGCCTATCACCTCTTCCTTTCTCTTACTGGGTATTTCTTCCTCCCTAATTCCTTCTATACTCCCACAATGCTGCCTTCCCCAGTTCATTTTAACTCACAATATGTCACACAAGCAGTGGTGTAGCACTTTGCTGTAACTTTACAGTTCATACTACCTTCAGCACCACCTATTGCAGCAGTGGGGGAGAAACAGGATATTTTTGGAAGTGGGAGTTAAGATAGCCACTAATGGAAATACTTAGTATTTCCTGATTAGCCCCCCCAATAAATAAATAATGGAATTCTGCCAAGACACCAGAGTTAATATCCTGCACGCATTCTCTTTATCTCCACCGCCCCCAAAAAAGCCAGTTTGGCCCTTTGCTGCTCATCTCCTCAGAAAATATGCACTAATGAGCATGCTAGTGCTTTTAATTCAGCACTGCCATTTTGAAGCCCTTACTTATTATTCAATTAGAATCCGACAATTTCCCTACATAAAACTGGGATTCTCATTGTGCATTGCCCTTGAAATTAGAGAAAGATGAGCATTAGACAGCCTACACTCCCTTTTATATCCAAGATCACCGAAGGGACATATCTGAACTACCCAGCAAAGAGACTATTAGGGTTTTTTAAATATTTCCAATCAGACTTTCTGTTGGCCGGCTCCTTTCTGTTCTTTCTAACTCTTACACATACTGGTAAAGCAGAGGGAAAGGTTAACATTTCGTTCTTTTCATTTAACAGTAACATCAAACAGAGAGCCTAAGGGAAGACTGGGTAGGAAGCAGAGGTTTAGTGGAGGCAGAAGGTATAGGAAAGAGATGGGAAGTGTTCCTGAGTAGAGGACTTACATAGGGAAGAATACAAGGGGGAGAAGTGGGTATATTTATATGTATGTGCACTAGAGACAAGATGAATCATTACATAAGGTGCTGTGGAACACAGGCAGGAGAATGGTGCTGCAGTAGTCTTGTTTGGGGGCTTCCTAGAGGCACCTGGTTGGCCACTGTGTGAACAGACTGCTGGACTTTATGGACCTTGGTCTGATCCAATAGGGCCTTTCTTATGTTCTTATGTTTACTCAAAAGAATGTCCTGTTTGTTCCCTAGGAAATATTAATAAAATATACACTTGCATCCTTCACAACCCATGTATCTAGTGTGTGTGTTTTGCACTAGGGTATCTATAATGCTCTTAAAGACCATTACCAAACTTAAATGTGGCACGAACTTTTGCAGGAATGCACTTGCTTCGTCAGTTGCAGGATGATAACACCAGATGATATTGCTTCCTGCCTACGAAAACTCATGCTGCAATCAATGGGAATACTTTCACGTATGAGGTTTAATCTGAGCCCTTCCTGTCTCTGTGATTGTTGCTAATGCAAAAGAGACAGGGAGGAGAGGAAATTGTAATGCCAATGAACACCTGGCAAATGCAGGTTTTACATTTGCATTACAATGCAATTTAGGGAAAAAACCTTTAAGGCTACAACCTGAGGCATACTTTCAGAATAGTAAGTCTTCCTGATCAAAATGTAACTTGCTTCTAAGTGAACATGCATAGGATCCAGTGACTCTTGTGTGTGAAAATACGCTTGGGCTTTAATCCTATGCAAATTTCCTAGAAAGTTACTGATATTCTTGTGATTGCACTGTAAGCCTTTAAGAACACAAGTAGGGCTTTTTTCATCCTTTGCGTATGAGAAGTGGGGCAATACCATAATTTAATTATTATTTATTCAGGGCATTTAACCCCACCCTTCCTCCAAGGAGCTTAGGGTGGCTTAAATGGTTCTTTCCCTTTCTCCATTTTATCATCACAACAGTCCAAGGGATTGGCTCCAACCAAGGTTTTTTTGCGAGGGAAAAAGGAAGGAAGGATCCCATCTGATCACCCAAAAAGGAGGCCATGGGAACAGAATGAACAAAAGTTATATGGAGATGTAGTAAGGAGGGGAACTGGGTGAGATTGTGTGAAAAAGCTGGCTGCATCCAATCCCCCTGCAAGATATGTCAGGCTGCAGGAGTGTGACTGGCCCAAGGTAACCCAATGAGTTTCATGCTGAGTAGAAATTTAAACCTGGCTTTCCCAAGTCCTAGACCACGGGTGGGGAACGTCAGGCCTGGGGGCTGTATAAGGCCTTGCAGAAGAGTCATTAGCTATGGAGCTGCTATGACTGCCCAAGAAACTGTGTTAACCCTTTCCCACCCGGGCCATGGAGAAACGTATTTCCTTTGTACTACAAGAAGGCTGGGGGCAGAAGTGGTGACAATGGAGGGGTTAAAAAGGGCAGGGCCAGAATGCACGGGGGCGAGTTCTTAGCCAGCGTGTCCTCATTTCAGGTGGAGGTAGCAGGAGCTGGCGTGTGGCTGGATGGCTACGCCCGGCTGGTGCAACAGACCATCCTGTGCCACCAGGTGGGCGACTGCGCCACCGATTAGATGCCTGCCTGCCGCACGGGGACGGGGGTGTCATCTGGGCAGCTGCCTGCTTGGGGCTTGGTCGGTACCCCCTCTCCCTTCTCGTTCTTTCCCCTCTAAGTCCTGCAAAAGTCGCTTAGGGCGGGAAAGTGCTGGATCGGGGCGTTACTGGACCTGGCTCCTTTGCCTACAAACCCCGAGAGGCTTGTCGCTCACTCTGTCTTGTGTTTGCTGCCCTGCCTGAATCTCTTGGGCCCAGCTGGGGATGGCAGAGCTCAAAAGCGAGTCACTCTACGTGGCAGACACTCGGAGCCGTCTCTGGTTGTGCCTCTTAGCTAAATGTTTGACCAAATATAGCAGGCTAATTTTCAAGATGATAATTTTGTATGGCCCGCGAATGATGTTATAAATATCCAAATGGCCCTTGACAGAAAAAAGGTTCCCCACCCCTGCCCTAGACCAATACTGTAATCCCTACACTACACTGGCTCTTGATTTCATAAGTCAGGACTAGTACTAGTAGGGTTGCCAACTTCCAGGTACTAGCTGGAGATCCCCTGCTATTACAACTGATCTCCACCTGACAGAGATCAGTTCACCTGGAGAAAATGGCCACTTTGGCAATTGGACTCTATGGCATTGAAGTCCCTCCCCAAACCCCGCCCTCCTCAGACTCTGCCCCCAAAAACCCGTCCAGTGGCAAAGAGGAACCTGGCAACCCTAAGTACTAGAATTACTGGGGCATTCAAAAGTGTAATATAATGTAATGTAATGAAATATAAGGCAGCATGTGCATTAAACAACAGTGGAAGGCCTTGATTATAGCCAGGTGGCCTGGATAGAAAGGACTCATCAGTCCTTGCTGATCACGACAGGAGAATGTTTAAAGTCCCTCTGAGACAGTCTGTGGTTTGCAACTGGGTGTCGAGTGACAATTTTGCAGCATATTCATCTGTCTCCGTTGCCGGGTACAGCTGGGGGAAGAGATGTGACAGCTGGCTGAACTGCATGGAGAATTCTAATCAGAAAACAAATGGTTGTTTTCAAGAGAACACCCTGGGGATCCTTGAGCCAAAGACAGAGATAATGGAGTCACAGCTGGTGTTAATTAAACAAAAGCCTTGCCAAGGCCAAAGATTAAGAAATTATGAGTTCACTCCCCCTCTTGAAAGCTTGAGCTTCAGATTAAAATAATGAGATTGAAAATGCACTTTGAATTTTTCATTTTCGGTCTAGTCCTAATGTGTGCCTTTTCTCTGCCACCATGAAGGCTGAAAAGTTCTACTTTAAATGAAAACTACAATGTGACAATTTTTTAAAACTCAGTAACCATGATGAGAGCCAGCATGGTGTAGTGGTTAAGAGCGGCGGACTCTAATCTGGAGAACCGGGTTTGATTCCCCACTCTTCCGCATGGAGCCTGCCGGGTGACCTTGGGCCAGTCACAGTTCTCTCAGAACTCTCTCAGCCCATGTGGAGGAAGGCAACAGCAAACCATTCAGAATGTCTCTTGCATTGAAAATCTTACGGGTTTGCCATAAATCAGCTGTGACTTGACAGCATTTTCCACCACAACCATGATGAAGTTACACGTGGGTAATGTGTGTTAGTCTGTTACAGAAAAATTAAAACAGGAGGCTGGTGGCACCTTATAGATCACCAAAATTTATTCCAGCATAAGCATCAAATGAAGATACAGATCATCTGATGAAGGGAACTCTGACTCATAAAAACTTACACTGGAATAAATTTTGTAAATCTTTCAGATGCTGATGGACTCCAGTTTAATTTCATGAGACTACAGATCCCTTTAACAAATGAAGCTCTGTCTGTTATTTATACTGGGTTACACTGAATTCTAAACGTATTTACATGAAAGAAAATCCCATTGGTCTCTATATTTCTAAGCTTGCTTCCATACAGGAAGCTAAAAAAAACAAAAAACGGGGGGGGGGACAAAACCCAACCCAAAGAAACTTAATAGGTAACAAAAAAGGGTGATTGTGAACTCCAAAAATGCATAAATGGTGAAACTAAAGTAAAAGTACATTTTAAAGTACATTTTAATAATAACAATGAAATGTATTCAACAGTAAGCAACACAACACAACTAAAGTAGTTTCTCCAGTGCTAAATAATGAGATTTACACAATGCATCTATGGATCTAGCAGTATAGCAAGTATTTATCACTTAACTAGTTCATCAAGAGCAAGTAACATGTATTGCAAATATCTCCTATTTCATACGAGACTCCTCATGAGAAACAAACATTCCAAACTTGCAATCAGTCTGGAAATTAGAAGGATTCTTGAAGTCTACATTTACATGCTAGAACTAGTCTGACGCCTTCTTAAACTCTGGCATCTACATATGAGATAGCAGGCATGAAGCCGAATCAGAATCAATAGATTGTATGTGGCATCAAACAGTGGCCGCCATAGACTAGAGAAATACAAAGTTCTGGCAGTTAAATGAAGACCTGTTGTACCTTAACTGAAGTCTGCAGTTTAGCTTCCCTTCCCGCCACAGTCGAACTCCAGATCCAAAATGCAGACAGATCCAAAATACGGACCACTTCTGGAACTAAGCTGTCTGGATCAGGGACACTCAACCTGTATTCATGTCCTATATCTTTTCCTCCTTTGTCCTTTTCCAACTTTTACATTTGAACTTTCCTCTTTCTCTCTTGCCCTTAATTTCAATAGCAACAACTGATAGCACTTGGGCTAAAAGGTTTCTGTGAGATCTATACTGATTTTGGGCCATCATCTGTTTGTTGTCCCATTAGTAAGATGCTAATGATAAAGAGAAAAAACAAACACTTGATCATCCTAGTATCTATTTTTATTTATTAATTACAAGCTTCCTTGTAGCCTCTCACTTGTGTAAAGAAATGTGCACCTCTGTACATGTGCAGGACACCTTTTTCACAAATGAAGAACCTCCTTTAAGCCACTGTCTTCAGCCCCCACCAAATCAATGATTAGGGTAAGACCAAAGAGGGTTTAGGGTTGCCAGGTCCCTCTTTGCCATGAGCAGGAGGTTTTGAGAGCAGAGCCTGAGGAGGGCGGGGATTGGGGAGGGCGGGGATTGGGGAGGGTCTATGGCATAGAATCCAATTGCCAAAGTGGCCATTTTCTCCAGGTGAACTGATCTCTATTGGCTGGAGATCAGTTGGCAACCCTAAGAGGATATAATCATGCTCAGGCATTTAATCTGTAATCACAGGAAAACTGTACAGGATCACACTGAAGAGAGGGCAAAATACTCAACCACTCTTAAGTCCCATAACCTCTTACAATGGAAAAAGGAAGTTCTGGGGGGGGGGAGGCATTCCAAATAAATCTGAACCCTGTAGTCCCATCTCTATAAGTAGGGAAGTTTCAAGTGGGTAGCCAAGTTGGTCTGCAGTAGAAGAGCAAGATTTGAGTCCAGTAGCACCTTAAATAGGGTAGCCAGCTCCAGGTTAGGAAATACCTGGAGATTTTTGGGGCAGAGCCTAAGGAGGGCAGGTTTTGGGAAGAAGAGGGACTTCAATGCCATAGAGTCCAATTGCCAAAGCGGCCGTTTTCTGCAGTTGAACTGATCTCTATCGGCCGAAGATCAGTTGTAATAGCAGATCTCTAGCAATTCCTGAAGGTTGGCAACCCTAACCTTAAAGCCCCAAAAGATTGCCAGAGTATAAGCTTTTGACAATCAAAGCTCCCTTCATGTATCTGATGAAGTGTGCTTTGACTCCCAAAAGCTTAGACCCAGGAAATCTTGTTGGGTGTTAAAGTGCAACTGGACTGAATCTTGTAAATAGGAAAGGCAAGTATTCTTGGGCATGAATCTCTTCATTATTCAGCAACCTCACAACCTATGAACCTGATATTAAGGGATGAGTTTCGAGGTTGGAAGAAGTCACCTGGAGGCAGACAGAACTCCAGCATCTACCATTATAGTAATTACAGCACTGGTTAATAGCCATTTCCCCTTCCCCATGTTTTCCAACACAGTTTTTGAAATCTACTCCATCCACTGTTTTAGGCTTATGCCCTGCAACTTAGCTTGAGAGTAGAACATAGGCCCTCTTTTACATTAACAAAGGCTCATAGGACTGATATATGCAATTACACTTTTTAAGAATTTAAAAGTTGAAATCACTAGCGAAACACGACATAAAGAGAACACATTCATTTTACGCTCTGAATAAGTTATGCTCTAAGCAACATGTGTTATCGCTGGCCTTTCCGTCCTTTCTCTCTCTGTCCCTTAACTCAGGTTTAGAATAATAGAATTGGAAGGGACCACCAGGGTCATCTAGTCCAACCCCCTGCACAATGCAGGAAATTCCAAACTACCTCCCCAACACACCCCCAGTGACCCCTACTCCATGCCCAGTTTGGAGTTTGCAGAATGACATCTTCCCACTTCAATATTATTTTCATTCCGCCAACTGTTCAGAGGCCTCGGAGTGAGACTGTGGTTTTATGTTTGTGAAGTGCAAAAATAGGGTCATCGGTACGTGCTACTTCGGAGAGACCTACATTCTTTGGTTTGAATGGCATACCTGACAGAGATCACCCTAGAATCAATGGCATAGTTCATCACCAAGGCACCTGGCAATTAAAAAACCTGATTAAATGTAAGGTAATAATTAACCTAGAGGATATTGAACGTATTAAAGTTTTTCTCTCTTTCAAGTTGACTTGTAATACCACCACAATGTACCTCGGGTTGCCCACAGGTCTGGAGGAAAAAAATGATCTGTGGGTTTAATAGAGGCTTAATCGAATGTTATTTATCAGGTAATGTTGTTTACCTTCATGCTATGAAAAGCTTCACCAGCCCATTTTCCCTCTATTAAAGGGTTAGGATATTTCTCTCTCTCCAGGTTGTTGGCGACCCTAAATGTGTCCTCTTAACATTTCTCTCTATGTGTCTGGCCTTCCCAATCTTTGTACTAATATTATGAAGGAGTTCTGCCGTTGGGAACCTTGTTGCCTCATTTCTTCTGGTTTGGCCATAATGTTCAGCTCACTGTTCACGTCTAGCAAGGTGAGGCTTTGGGCCTGCTCACACAGACAGATCATTACAAAAAAGAATCATACTGATGTGCTCTCCATCTGCAATCCTTTGGTGAGTTTGTAGTCTTTCTTGTGCTAGGATTTGATACATAATGTGGCTCACCTCAGTCTGCCTTAGTGAACAGCATGCACCCATTATGCTTCCTTACATGGAGTTCCTGTATTCCTTTCTTGGCATACAATAGATGGTCTCGTATTACAAGGCAACAGAGCAACATCTGTTTTCCCAGTTCCAGAACACCAAAATTCTGGCAATATGGACATCGTTAAGGAGAAAGAGATTGTCCAATCCAGAAAATTTAAGCAGGAAATTTCAAGATGCCGTCAATGCTTAAGGGCGAGAAATTTTGGAAATATCCCTGAATACAGTTCCTTAGACCATCTCCAGGTCCTTTGATACCCATCCCAGGTGGATCTCAGTCTACTGAGATACCCTTGAGTATCTGTTGCATTTGTATCTCATCCTTCTCCAAGGAACTCATGGTATTGTATATAGCTCTCTTCTCCTCCATTTTATTCTCACAATAACCCTGTGAAGTAGGTTAAGCTGAGTGACTGGCCTAAGGTCACCTAGCAAACATCATGGTTGAAGAGGAATTTGAACTCAAGTCTCCCTGGTCTCTAGTCTGACACTTTATCCAACATTTCACTCTGGCTTGTGATATCCCAAACCATTCCAACAAAAACAAATCTCATTACTTTTGAGAGGGAGAACCATTAGGCAGATTGTAGGGAGCAGATATTTGCCAATGAATTTGCTCAAGCCAGTGAATACATGTTATGACTTGCAGCATTCCTAAGAACCTTTCCTCTAGAAAGCAACAATCCCATTGGACTCTCCAGTCTCCCTTACTCCATTTTAGGGCCTTTTGGAAGATCAAAGATAATGCAGGTCAGCTTCGCACTTCAGAAGCTAGGCAAACAAGATCCTTAAAAACCAAACCCAACTGTGAAAATAGTTACCTTACCTAGATCAGTGACCTAGCACACTCTTTTCACTTACACCATTACACGATTGTCTTCCTTACTTCAACGTATACAAAACTGTTATAATAATCTCCTTTTGGAATTGGAAAACCCCCCACCAATGGACTTGTACTCAAATCCACAAATGGTTAAATGAAACAAACTAACCTCTTAGAAGAGCCAAAGGAGCCCATTCCTGAAAGGTGGCACCAAGCAGGTCAGTCTGAAGTCATGCTGCTGAGGAAACTGACACTGGCTCAAGGCTTGCTGAGCAATATATTCAGGTCACACCCAAAGCCCAGGAATGCATCCAAGGCCAAACACTTCTGGGATGCCTTTGGGAGGTGGCTGCCTCATTCGTCTGTGTCATAATTGGGATTCTGAGCATGCTTTCAGGACAATACTATATTCCAATCAAGTTTCACACTTGCCTTTAAAAAACAAAAAAAGGGTAGCTACTTCTCTCCACCAACCTCGCCTAGCAGAACATTTAGTGACTGTATGACTGGAAGAGGTTTATCAGTTTTCCTTGGATGTTGTTGTATTTTTACTAATCGATACTGTTAAAAGGTTGCCAAACAAAGGTGGAAACTTCTGCCTGGTCCAAGACTGGGGAAGGATAGATACCAAGCATTTGATAATCAGACATTTGCTCTTAATTTTTCTGACCGTTTATGTAATGCTTTGGGCCACCCTGAAAAATGTTTCAGTTTTTTTAAAAAGTCAACTGCAATTAATTTCCTTTTTACTTATTTCATGGCTGATTGGTGCCTAGAGCCGTCACACCAGCATAGGAAGAGATAAACTAGGACTTTCAAATGGATTCTGTTGGAAAGAGCAGCCCCTTCCAACCTAGAAAGATATTGGTGGGAAGGTCGGACCTGCATTCATGTACGCTTTCTGTTTCCACCATGGAAGCTTTGAGCAGCTGGAGTCTGGCCTTTGGCACAGACCCACTCCTAGCTCTTTAAAAAAAAGGGCTTGAATCTGGTAGAACCCATTCTCTGGGTTGGATCTTTTCAGGTGGTGAAAAAAAGGAGGAAGGGATTCCTTTTGACCACCAAAAAGGCGACTCTGGGGATCATCAGATCTGAATGGTTAATAGCTACATGGGATGGGGGTTGTAGTAAGAAGGGGAATAAAATGAGATTGAGTGGGAAAAAAACCTGGCTGGAGCCTACCCTATGGTCATTTTTTCATGGAGGTTTGGCACGGTTTCGCCTTTGTTTTGCCCCTCTGCAAATTTTTGATTTTTCATGAACGCTTCGAGTTTTAGCAAAAAACCCCGCGTCAGCTCCACGTCTTCTCAAACCTGTGTTGGTCCGTTCTTTGTGGTTGCTACGCATTTTTTTTCACTCCATGAAAAATGTTCCTGTGTTCGGACCAATTGTCCCCACCCATGTCAGCTAATTTATCCTCCCCTGTGAACGGCGATTGGCTGGGAGAGTTTCAAGCCCGGGGGACAGCCTCCCTCCAAGGCAGGACAGATCTCCCTCCTGCAAATCCAAGCCAAAACTCCCATCACCATTCTGAAGAGGGGCAGCCAGTCTGCTCTGGGTCTCCCTCTCGCCAGTGCGATCCTGTGTGTGTGTGTGTTGGGGGGGCATCCTGAGAGCAGCAAATCCAAGCCAAAACTCCCGTCACCCTTCTGAAGAGGGGCAGCCAGTTTGCTCTGGGTCTCCCTTCTCTATCTGGATGGAAGTTCCTGGCAATGGATGGCTGGAGCTCTACGGGGGGGTGGGGGCTCACAATGATGACCGTCTGTCAAAGTCTGGGAAAGGGGGCGTGGCCAAGTACGGGGGGGGGAACAGGGAGCATGGTAAATAGAAAGGTTATATAAGGAAACTGGAGGGACTGGTGCTTTTTTTGGCTGGGGCTGTGTCCACAGAGGTGAACTGCACTGGGTAATCCGCTGGGAGGAGTTGGGGCGGAGTCGGGGGTGGGCATAAACCATGAGCTTTTCAGAAGGGGACAGACCAAACCGTTGTAGAATACTGCTTGCTTTGTTCCCATGAAAAAGCAAAACTACTTCTGGATTGACGGGGATATGAAAACATGAATTTAAATCGTGCCCATGAAAAATAAATTTAAATCGCTTTTTTTTTTTGCTCCGCGGCAAGAGAGCATCAAAATCTTCCGTGAAAAGTGGGCCTATATCTACATGCTTAGAAGTGACTCTGCAACTAGAGAAGTCTCTCTCTCTTCCACCACCCTTCCTCTTTGTTCTAAAACTACTGTACACAGTAAATAATGTTAATGAAGATAAATTATTCAAATGAGGAAAACCTGCTAGCCAAAGCTCAAGAAAACACACACCTCTCACTATATTATTACTCCTTCTCATGAAATGCATCATCCCACAGCGTGTGCCAATTTACCCTGTACAAAGTCTGCACCACCTTCGGCAACCAGCTAAATCCTTGCGTGACCTTTTAGTCAGGCAATATATATATATATATATATATATATATATATATATATATATATATATATATATATATATATATATATATATATATATATATATATATATATTTTCCTCCCATTAAATATATGGCTCTCGTGCAGATTTCCATCTTGAAATCATTAGTGGCAGAATAGTTTGTTCCAGTCTGTTCTAGCACATTAACAAAGCTTTAGAAACGCAATGATGAGGGAGGATTAAGTTATGTTCTTTTCCCCTCCATGGACAAGGGCAATGGCTGTGCCTGTATACAAAGATAAATATACTGTAGGTATGAACAGTACCAGACTTTGTTCCCCGAATGACCAGTGAATGACAACCTGGATTCTGCTGCTCTTCCGCTGGTGAAAGCAGACCTTTCCCCGATTTTCTTCTCCTCCAGCAGCCTCATGTGACCTCCCCAAGGCACTACTGGCAGAAAGGGGAGGCTCACAGACAAAAAAGCCACTGAGGTGGGCAGGGGTGGGAGAGGGGCTGAAACGAGGATGGAAATTGGGTGAGATTACTCCCATCAGCAAACTCAAATCAAACATGATTCATTTAGTCTGTCTGGGTTTCTGAGGGGGAAAGAATGAATGAATTAATTAACCTAGACTATTGATAAATACTTGCTACTCTAAGGAGGCATCGAAAAACCCTTCAGTTAACTGGCTCAGCCCCATTTCCACTGTCCTTAAGGATTGTTCTGTTTCCCCTGGTTCTTATTGCTTTTGAGGTGAGGGTTGCTGTTTTTATGCTTTATTTTCATTGTCACCTGCTATTTCATTGTTGCTTTTAATAGTTTTATTGCTACCTTCACGTATTTCTTATACTACTGGCTCTTCTTGTCCAGATTAATACAGGTTGTGCATCAAAACAATCAGATGCTGTGGCACACCCATTTCTGTTAAAACCAACCATTTTATGATCCACATGGTCAAAAGCATTTGTGTTATCTATGAAACACAAGCTGGTTTTCTTCTGAAATTCTCTTGTATGCTCCAGTATCCAATGTAAATTTTCAATATGATCTCTAGTGCCGCTTCCTTTTCTGAATCCAGCCTGAATATCTGGCATTTCTCATTCCATCTATGGTAACAGCCACCTTCTTATCTTGGGTTACTGGAGAAGAGGAAGGGGGAAAAGTGAATAGTCGGGTAACATGGAGTTAATTTTGCCTTCTCCTATAAAAAATCTGCCTGCTGTTTTGAGATCATTGTCATAGGCAGTGCTCCGTGTGAGGAGGAGAAGGAGAAGAAGAAGAAGAATGCATGCTACCAAAAGCCAGCCAGGAGGAGGAGAGTTGGTTTTTATATGCCGACTTTCTCTGCCATTTAAGGAAGAATCAAATCAGCTTCCCTTCCCCTTCCCACAACAGACACTCTGTGAGATAGGTGGTTCTGAGAGAGCTCTAAGAGCTGTGACTAGCCCAAGGTCACCCAGTTGGCTTCATGTGTAGGAGTGGGGAAACAAATCCACTTCACCAGATTAGCATCCACCACTCATGTGGAGGAGTGGGGAATCAAATCCGGTTCTCCAGATTAGTGTCCACCGCTCCAAACCACTGCTCTTAACCACTACATCACCGTGGCTCTCAAGGCAATAAGGCTGGTGAGAACCACAAATAGGCCCTTCATTGGGCCACCAAGATTATGGAGAGAGACTGACAGGTGCCAAGCAACCAACCTTTCAGGTGCCAAATGAAGACATTTTTATTCTCTTACAATTTAGGAGCACATTGTGCTTGCATAATTTGGTAATTGCTGTTTTAAGGATAATTTTACAGATTTTAGCACCTGTCACTGCCTTGTGAGTTTTACTTGTTTTTACTCAGCTTAATTTTCCGCTGCCTGTTTTTCTGTTTTTAATACATCATTATTATTCATGGCTTTATTCACATGTGTGCAAACTGCCTTGAGGGTATCGTTACGGAGGATGCAGGATGGCAGTACTCTAAAAGAAACAAACGATTTGTCTAATCTCCCTTTAAACCCAGGTAAGCCAGCACCCATCACTGCATCCTGTAGCAGCGTGTTTATTGATGCGTCCTCATACAACACAATTAACCTGAGAACTTAGTAATATTACCTGTTTAGACTGACAGTAAGGGCAAAATTTCCACCAACAGCTGCTGTATCTGTGCACATTACAAACTTCTGTTAATAGTAAAGCTTTATTTTTGTGCAGAGATTTTAAACATTAACCTTTCAGTCTTTATTGCACTGGGACCTCCCTACTGCAACCCCCCCCCCCCAAACAAACCCTGCCTCCCCGGTATGGGGTCGGGAGAAACACACACACCACAGGATTACAGCTAGATATTAAACAGTGAGATTTGAGTCCACTAGAACTTTAGAAACCAAAAAGGGCCTTTTATGCAGGGACACTTCCCTGCGGTCACCCCCGCTGACTGCTTCGGGGCTTCCTTTTGCTTAGGCATGCCTTTTCCGTCTGTCAGAGGTCACCTTGCGCTCCCCACGCATTTTGCCTGTGTTTTCCAGATGCTGTTTTAGCCAGAATCTGGAAAATGCAGGCAAAATGCACAGGGAGAGAGAAGCGACCTCTGACGGGCGGAAAAGGTATGCATAATCAAAAGGAAGCCCTGAAGTAGTCGGCGAGGGTGACCCCGGGGAAACGTCCCTGCATAAAAGGCCAAGATTTCCAGGGAATGAGCTTTTGAGAATCAAAGCTCCCTTTGTCACATAGAATTAAACAGGAGTCTAGCCACATTTTAAAGACTAACAACATTCATTCTAGCATAAACCTTTGTGATCACAGCTGACTTTGTCAGAAGCATAAAGTGTCTAGCCCAGCAGCTAATTTTTTTTATCATTCAAACAACAGAAAGGGGGCAGGAGTGGGGAGAAGCTACATGGAGAGGCCAGTCTAAAACAAGAACCACCAAAGACTAATAAATCCACTCAGAGTGGGTAAGAGCCACACCCAACTGTTGATAGACTGAGTAGGATTACCTCAAAATCTAATTATGGAAAACACAATGAGAAACATGTTAAACATATTCAACAGGGCAGTACAGAAATTAGAGAAAGAGACAACTGTACTTAATCATAGATCAACCCTTTCCAGTTTCATGGCTTTGTGCTTCCTGTTCAGCAAATCTTTCCTGGAAATAAATGCCCTTTCTAGAGCTATCTATGTTTTAATCCTATTAAGTATTGATCACTATAACATACTCTGATGGCCATTTTTAAAAATTATTTTTCTCTTGCTGCTGCTTAGGGGAAATGGGGATAGGGGATATATTGCCCCCACCGGGAAGTGGCATCCCTATTTATACTAGTGTTGTAGAACTGCTGTTTTAATCTTGTTTTTACTTGCTATTTTATACTTCTTGGGCTGTATTTCAATTTCTGCTGCTTTTAGCTTATTTTTGGTTTAATTAATCAAATATCATTTGCACTTTTATTTATCCTTGCAAGTTTTATTGAATAATTTGGAAAAGCAGTATGTCTCTACTTGTAATGAAAATTTAAAAAATACAGCAATGCACGCAGACAAGAGCTCTGCATGAATGGCTGTCCCACACTTGAGGTTAGGATGTATATGGATTACTATTTTAACTTGATAGTATCTAGGCTCGCAGGATTGTTCAAAGGCCTAAGAATACAGTTACCATCACCAATGTGGGGTAGCTGCAGTTGAAAGTTTGACTTGTTTTTAATTATATTCTTGTTTGTTGCAACATAATCAGTGGGTGGGATAGCAATTTGTACCTTGGTCTATGGGCATATGAATGCTTCCGTCCATTTTTGCCCTGCCCCTCTTCTAAGAAAGCTCAGGGCCACATTAATGGTTCTTCCCTCATAAGAACATAAGAAATGCTCTGCTGGATCAGACCAAGGCCCATCAAGTCCAGCAGTCTGTTCACACAGTGGCCAACCAGGTGCCTCTAAGAAGCCCACAAGCAAGACGACTGCAGCAGCATTATCCTGCCTGTGTGCCACAGCACCTAATATATTAGGCATGCTCCTCTGATCCTGGAGAGAATAGGTATGCATCATGACTAGTATCCATTTTTACTAGAAGCCACGAATACCCCTTTCCTCCATGAACATGTCCACTCCCCTCTTAAAACCTTCCAAATTGGCAGCCATCATCACATCCTGGGGCAGGGAATTCCACAATGTAACTATGCGTTGTGTGAAGAAATACTTCCTTGTATCTGTTTTGAATCTCTCACCCTTCAGCTTCAGCAGATGACCCCACACACTAGTATTATGGGAGAGGGAGAAAAGCTTCTCCCTGTCCTCTCCATACCATTCATAATTTTATAGACCTCTGTCATGTCTTCCCTTAATGGCCTTCTTTCCAAGCTAAACAGCCCTAAACAGCCCTCCATATCAAGTGTATCTATATACACTTCTAGATGTACACATGACAAATGCATACATCTTTTATCAAACAAAGAGACTTCAAGGCCTGAATCACAGGGCTACGAGACTGCTGTCTCCTCATGTTTCCCCAATAATGACTAAAGAAGATGGGTGGACAACATACCATTGCACTCCCATTGCTCTTTGTCTCCTTGAGCCAATGAATTGGAGCAGGGGGCAGGGATCCTCTAAGCTCAATAATGTCATATCATGCAGCTTCTCAAGCATTAATTGGGAAAACAAAGGGAGGCACTGCTGTCTGAGGTTAGCTACGCGTTCCTTGTAGCATGTAGTTTGACCTAGGTTATTTGTCAGAAAATAGACCAGTAGCATACACGGCCCTGATATTCAAAGAACGCCTTTAGTTTTAACATAGCGTGGTCATTCGTAAAGAATGCTTTATAATGAGCACTCCATGCCAAATAAAGGTGTCACAACCATCTCCCTGGATGGAAGCTGTTAACAGGTTTTGATGTTAAACTGAAGAAGAGTCAGCGTTGAATCTGACCAAAAAAAGAAAGAAAAGAAAACAGTCTGATGTTTTAGGGCCAGCAGGCAAAAAACAAGTTTAACGGGACAGCAAGGATCTTAGGGGTCTGACGCTGCTCTAAGCCTTGCTCCTACCACATCAGCCTCTAATATAAACAGTGCAAGTTTCCATATCGCCTTCTTCATGAAGGAATTGACCCTGTAAAGCTGCCTGGGATTCTCCTACTGTTTCATTCATTCCTCAGATATATATCCTCTTCAATGAGCTCAGAATGGATTTTTCCTCACAACAGCACAGTGAGGCTGGGAGAAAGTGACCGGCCTATGATCGCCTTATGAGTTTCATGGTCTGAGCGCGGACTTAAACCTTGATCTCCTCAGTCCAGCACTAATTGTTACAACTGGGGAGTTCCCAAAACAGAATATACCTTGTTTAAAAATTTAATCACCACTTTCCTGTTCTGCTTTTCTAGACTTGTCGAATAACAAATAAGAGTATATATTAACAAAGTGCATTCATCTTTAATTTAAACTCATCCTTTATGAGTCACTGGTTGCTTGAGTGACTCATACAGCAGAACTTTCTTATTCAACGGAAGCAACAAACATGATGGACACATTGTCTCGTGGGCATCATTAGCACTTATGATTTATCCCCAGCCCTTCTCTTGCTTTATTTGACACGCTAGCTGAAAAAGAGTCTTTAATCTTTATTATTCTTGCTCTAGTGGTTTTAAGAATTAAAGCTCAGAACTGAAAATCAGCAATGATACAGAGGAGCTAATAGGCTTTGTGTGGATTTAATTGGCCTGGTCTTAGTCAGCTAATTTCTACACTGCGGGAAATAAAGGTGATAACAGGAGATAAGGGACTGTCAGCTTTCACTGGGGTCAGGTCTGAGTCCAGGGTTGCTTTTAGTTGGGCAAGTACCCCAGGACAGAAGCTCAGAATAGAGCAGTGGTTGGCAAACTCATTAGTCAACAGAGCCAAATATCAACAGTACAACGATTGAGATTTCTTTTGAGAGCCAAATTTCTTAAACTTTACTGCTCTGTAGATGCACATCTTCCTCCATGCACGTCCTCCAAACTCAAAATTAAGCCCCCCTGCAGAGTTTTGAGAATTTGGATGGGGGGAAATGTGCATCTGTGTGTGCGTGTGTGTGTTAAGTGCCGTCAAATCATTCCGACTCATGGCAACCCTATGAATCAATGTCCTCCAAAGTGTCCTATCCTTAACAGCCTTGCTCAGCTCTTGCAAACTAAGGGCCGTGGCTTCCTTTATAGAGTCCATCCATCTCTTGTTGGGTCTTCCTCTTTTCCTGCTACCTTCAGCTTTTCCTAGCATGACTGTCTTTTCCAGTGACTCTTGTCGTATCATGATGTGACCAAAATACGACAGCCTCAATTTAGTCATTTTAGCTTCTAGGGTCAGTTCAGGCTTGATTTGATCTAAAACCCACTGATTTGTTTGGTTTTTTTTGGAGGTGAACGGTATCCGTAATGTGCATCTACAGAGCAGCAAACCCAAGGCAAAACCTCCCGTGCATCAACAGCCATGCACAAACAAGAAGGAGAAAAGCCATCGTCACCTGCACACGCACCCCCCCCCACACACACACACACCCGGTGCCCCGCAGCCACGCCCGGCCAAAAGTTCTCGGACTCTACGAAGCCAGCCCGGCCGCAGTGAGGGAGACTCCAAAGTGGAGGGCGGGGCAGAAGGAAGCGCCCTGGTCCGCTCTTCCCCGCGTCCCCACCCTGCCCCGCACCTACCTCAGCCGCAGCCGACTCCCCGTGGCTCCTCACCCTCCGGCTCCAGGGGGTGTGCTTCCCCAGCCCTTCCTCCGGCCAGCCGGCCCGGCCCGTGACCTCGCACCTCCGCCCCCTGGCAGAGGGCAGCGAGCCAGGGGGGAGCAGAAGCGAGGCGACAGCCACCCGCCCACTCGCTGCCCGCTCGCCGCCTCCACCTGCAGGAAGGAGCCGCAGCGTGCCACCCCCTCCTCGAGAGCCACACTCAAGTTGCCAAAGAGCCGCATGCGGCTCGGGAGCTTTAGTTTGCCGACCACTGGCATAGAGCAAGAGGAGCAGGTTTCTTTTCACCCAGTTTCCCCACTCTGCTCTATCATTTACCTATTCCCACTGCCTTGGAATGGGTCTAGCTTTTCCTCTCTGGCTGCTCCTGGGCATGCTCTTTAAATGCTTCCCTAAGGAAGCACCAACCCTAGGTTCAGCCAATTTTCCCTCCCCAATCCAGCCCTGGGGAGTGACAAGCCCCTGGGCCAATGGATGCTTGCTTTGGAGTGGTGAGCTCACTGGCCCATCCCCTTGGACTTCTTTAAATAGCTGTCTGCCCCACCTATCCTTCTCTAAGTGCTGCTTGGTCTCCCTGCCCCTTTGTGAGAGCTCCCTGGGGCCTCAGTGCCAGGGTCATCCCTGGTAGGAACTTGGGTGAATTGGCTTCTGCAGCTGAGCATGCCGATGGGAGTTGGCTGGGCTCCTTCATGCTGGCTGACTCCTGAGTAGACTCTACCAAGGCCATGCCCAGCTGCAACCTGACAGTCAACTTTCCCAGCCTTGGGGCTTGCTGGCATTGCTTGCCTTTGGTGGGGCTTGAAGTCCCCTGGGGTAAATGGGGGCTGGGTGGAGGTGTTGACCCCAAACATGAACCTTCAACCCATTGTCGAAGGCTTTCACGGTCAGAGTTCATTGGTTCTCGTAGGTTATCCGGGCTGTGTAAACCGTGGTCTTGGTATTTTCTTTCCTGACGTTTCGCCAGCAGCTGTGGCAGGCATCTTCAGAGGAGTAACACTGAAGGACAGTGTCTCTCAGTGTCAAGTGTATAGGAAGAGTAATATATAGTCAGAAAGGGGTTGGGTTTGAGCTGAGTCATTGTCCTGCCAAAAGTATCAAAGGTATCAAGATAATGTGCTAATGAGGGTGTGGTATGTTAATGTGGAACCACTGTATCCTGAATGATCTATTAACATGTGGAATTCAAAACTAATCTGCATGGCTATTGTGGACTGTGTCCTGTTTGGGTCAGTCCAACTGCAAGGTAGACGATATACTCCTCACCTCTGCAAGAGTATATCGCATACCTTGCAGTTGTGGACACGTTTACATCGGGACCACACAACGCAGCATACAAACAAGGATAAAAGAACATGAAAGATACTCCAGACTTGGCCAACCTGAGAAATCAGCAGAGGCTGAACATGGACTGACCCAAACAGGACACAGGGTCTTATTCCAAGATACTGAAATACTGGACAATTCTACCAACTATTTTGTCAGATTGCACAGAGAAGCCATTGAAATTCATAAACATCAGCACAACTTTAACAGAAAAGAAGAGAGTTTAAGAATGAATAAGGCTTGGCTTCCTGTCCTGAAAACCTCCAGACTAACAAAGACTACAGTCCACAATAGCCATGCAGATTAGCTTTGGATTTCACATGTTAACAGATCCTTCAGGATACAATGGTTCCATATTAACATACCACACCCTCATTAGCACATTATCTTGATACTTACAGGACAATGATTAGCCATTCCTTTTGGTACTTTTGGCAGGACAATGACTCAGCTCAAACCCAGCCCCTTTCTGACTATATATTACTCTTCCTACACACTTGACACTGAGAGACACTGTCCTTCAGTGTTACTCCTCTGAAGATGCCTGCCACAGCTGCTGGCGAAACGTCAGGAAAGAAAATACCAAGACCACGGATAACCTACAAGAACCAACTTCAACCCATTGCTTAAAAATAAAACAATTTTACTGTAAATCCTATGGATTTCAATGGAAAATACTTCCATGTATTTACTCTTAGGCTATTGGAAGAGACCCAAATGGATCATCTAATATAAGCTAATATAGGATCACCTTAGTAAGACATGATCAGTATAGGCTTTAGTGTATAGGCTTCCAAGAAAAAAAATGTTTCAAACTCCCTTGCTAGTGTATTCCATTGTCAAACAGTTCTTACAGCTAAGCATTCAAATTTTTAGTTGAATTTAATCCTTGACAAAAATTAAACTAAATTGCTCCAATCTGGCATGCAGCCCTGTGTTTGATTAGATCTATGTGCGCATCCCCTCTAACGTATGGCTGGCAATGGCCACTTTGACTGAGCCAGGTACCTATATGAGAGCCAGCATGGTGCAGTGGTTAAGATTGGTGGTTTGGAGCGGTGGACTCTGATCTGGAAAATTGGGTTTGATTCCCCACTCTTCCACATGAGAGGCAGAGGCTAATTCGGTGAACTGGATTTGTTTCCCCACCCCTCCACACGAAGCCAGCTGGGTGACCTTGCGCTAGTCGCACTCTCTCAGCCCCATCTACCTCACAGGCTGTCTGTTGTGGGGAGGGGAAGGGAAGGTGATTGTAAGCCGGTCTGATTCTCCCTTAAGTGGCAGAGAAAGTCGGCATATAAAAACCAACTCTTCTTCTATATAATGGAATCTAGGCCTCTTCATCTCTTTAACAAGTGACTGGTGCTCTGAAATGAAGGAGAAAAAGGTGAAATGTGAGTGAGCCATGGTGTAGCCAGGTCTGTGAAGGCCAAGTAAAGAACTGAGGGGAATGTTTAACCCAGTGATGATCCAGCACTGTTATCTGTGCTTTTAGTTGAAGTCTTCAAAAGTCTGCATTCCTTGCCTCATAGGGCAAACTGACCTTTAACCCATATCCTCTTTTCTTAAACTATAGTAGTCAGCAGTTTGTGTTGAGCTTGTAACGTACAATGGAGAAGAAGAAGAGTTGGTTTTGATGGATTGATTGGTTATATGTTGCTGCATTCTTGTGATGTAAACTTTGCTATAAGTACCAAAGATGAACAATGTCAGCATCTTGAACTTTCTTAGGAATAGATGCTTTCCTTGATCATGATCAATCAATAAAGAGTTTCCACTCTAGTTGTTAGTAGTGATTTGGACCACTTCTTTAAACCCAGCTAAAATTTGTAATTTCCCCATCACAAAGCTCACCATCTTTCCAGTGGATGCATGCACAAATCCTTCCATACTATCTACTCCCACTGTTCCTGCCTGTCTTTTTCTTCTACCTTCAACCCTACTTTATAAGGAAAGTTTCAGAGGGTAGCCATGTTGGCCTCCAGTAGAATGACTAGATTTGAGTCCAGCAGCATTTTAAAGATCAACAAGAGTTTCCGGGTATGAGCTTTTGAAAGTCAAAACTTCCTTTCTCAGGTATCTTGTTGGTCTCTAAGGTGCTACTGGATTCAGATCTAGCTGTATATAAGGAAAGGAGACGTAAATGTTTTATAAATACATGTGCACCTAATTTTATTGCGCTTCGCTTTATTGCGCACTGCAGATATTGAATTTTTGAGCAAGTGCTCACTTTGTGTTTCTGTGTCACATTTGGTCATTCTCTCAATATTTCAAACTTTTCAATTATTATTACAGTACATTATTTTTTAGACATAATGCTATTGCACCCTTAATAGACTACAGTATAGTGTAAACATAACTTTTACATGCACCAGGAAACCAAAACATTCACGTGACTTGCTTTATTGTGATATTTGCTTTATAGCAGTGGTCTGGAACCAAACCTACAATATCTCCAAGGTATGCTTGTAAGTGAATATTAGTGGCACTTGAAAAGATAGTTGCTTTGTTTGGGGTCAGGAGGGAAATTATGGTTTGGCATGTATGAGGACTTACTGAACAATCCAAGGAATTACATTGTTAGGAATGCTGGGCTTTAGCTGCCTGTGCCAGAAGGGAAATGGTCTCTGGCCAAAGCTCAAAGAAGGTAAATCAGTGCTGCCTTTCATGCATCCGCCTGGTAGGGTTGCCAACCTCCAGGTACTAGCTGGAGATCTCCTGCTATTACAACTGATCTCCAGCCGATAGAGATCAGTTCAGCTGGAGAATATGGCTGCTTTGGCCATTGGACACTATGGCATTGAAGTCCCTCCCCTCCCCAAACCCCGGCCTCCTCAGGCTCCGCCCCCAAATCCTCCCGCTGGTGGTGAAGAGGGACCTGGCAACCCTACCGCCTGGTGATTTCCCATTGTGGTAACTTTTTTTCTTGGGTTTGCCTGGGACAGCCTTAAAAGAAGTACCGGTAAACACAGTCATGAAGGTTACAGACTGTGAGAATCTGAGCGATCAGACCTGGAACATGTGCTCTTTCCTGTCTGTTTAGTTTACCAAATGAGGCCCACTATGCATTCTACATAGTTGATTTACACAATATTATAGAAGGTGCACAGCAGGGCCTTTCCCCTCTTGGAGTTCATCCTCAGGAGTGCTCTTCCATGTCACTTTAGGATGGTCCTCTCCCAATCAACCAAAAAACCTCCTTTTGCTCTTAGGTATTTGCAGTCTTTTGTATTAGTGAGTGGTCTGGATTCTCTGTTGTTTGTAATGTCTGTGACTTTTGTTTCAACTCTATTTCTGGCATTTTTACACAGATTGGAGCAAGCATTTTAAATGGGAAAGGAGACTCAAAAGTTTTATAAATAAAAAACATAAACATAATGTACTTTATGAGGAATAAACAGATCTGTAAGAAAGAACAGATGTATCCTGGGCCTCATTGGCCATAGCCCAATGAGTTTGCCACAGCTTGTCTGAGTTCTGGCACAGAGTTCCTGCCACAACAGATATAAATCTTTAGAAACCAGAGTTAATCCTTCCTAGGATAATGCTTCTGAGGCAGATAAGTTTGGGTTTCAAAGCCACCACATGTCCGCCTAGCAAAAAATGTGTATACACAACACCTACTCTTAAGCTTTTGTTGGCTTAGTTCTTCCACCAGAAGTTGCCTTACAAGCTGGACCAAAAATGAATCTGGATTTACCTGAACGGGGGTGCTGTACAGGAATTCTGTTTTCTCGCTGTTCTGGGTAGCCACAGATGGATTGCTGGAGCTGATGAGCACTGGAGAGCTGATCTCCAGAGACTGCCGGTCTGTGGGCGAATGGACCATCCTGTTGAGAGTATTTAAGGCAGTTGTAATTGAGAATTGCTTCATGCTCTTCCTTCTAGAATCTGACCCTTTGAATAAAGCAGGGGACTCCATGCATTTTGCTCTAGGCAACGATCTCCGTAAGGGTGAAGACTGCAGACTTTTGCTTGTTTGGAGGAGCTGTCGTGCTGCTGTATTGGGCTGAAATAGAAAAAAAAGAAAGTGTGACATCTGAGGCTGAGGAAGACCATATAGAGGAGGGGCTGTGGCTTGGTGGTAGAGCATCTGCTTGGCATGCAGAAGGTCCCAGGTTCAATCCCCGGCATCTCCAGTTAAAGGGACTAGGGAAGTAGGTGATGTGAAAGATCTCTGCCTGAGACCCTGGAGAGCTGCTGCCGGTCTGAGTAGACAATATTGACTTTGATGGACCAAGGGTCTGATTCAGTATAAGGCATCTTCATGGGTTCATGTGTTCATATATTCTAAAGCTCCCAGCTCCAGGAGTTACTTGATTTAATGTCTTCCTCAATATGTTAACGTGAATAGGGTTAGTGATAACCTAGCATACTGAACGTGAGACTGATCTGATGCATTGTGGTTTGCCGTTTCACGGTTCAACCTACTTTTCAAATGTTTTGCAAGTAGGGTCGCCAACCTCCAAGTATTACAACTGATCTCCAGCCAATAGAGATCAGCTCACCTGGAGAAAAAGGCTGCTTTGGCCATTGGACTATGGCATTGATATCCCTCCCCTCCCCAAACCCCTGCCTCCTCAGGCACCACCCCCAAAATCTCCAGGTCTTTCCCAACCTGGATCTGGCAACCCTATTTGCAAGGCATAGTGAATTATGATCTGGACATGTGGCATTGCATTCACAAGGTCATCCCAAAAACCACTGGAAAGCCAATTTATGGTGACTTTTTTGCCTAAATAATGCAAATGTGAATCAGCCTCAAGTCTAGACATGCTTCCCATGTTACAACAGAATAACATGAGGACTCTTGTGCCTGTCTCATCTGTAAATAGAAATGTCTGTGGACAATAATATTGGAGAGACATCCGGATACAGTCAAGAGGCTTCTCATTCTACTGCGACTGTCTGGCAGTAATATTAACCTTTTTAAAAAATAAAGCTTGTTAGATATAAAGCAATTGCAAAGCAGTTCCACATTGTAAAAATAAGCAACCCTGTCCTGCCAGAATAATCAATGTACATAAACTGTCTTCTGCAAGCAGAGATAATACACACGAATGTCACCTTGCACATTTCCAATCCCAGTGCTCACCTGAGCCATATTGAACTGGCTGGGTGGATCTTTCGAAGGCAACTGGGAATATGCATCTCACTGTGCAGACTCCAGTTGTTACATGCAACTAGTTGCCAGGGCTATAGCTGGATCAGGGCAATACCATTTGACAGCAGCTCTCCATTTATATCATCTTTACAACCGAACGGCTTAGTTGTCTACAGTACTGTTATATTACATTGATAACCGTTGACATATTTAGCCATTTGGCACAGACAATCTTGAAAGCCCTTATTATCTACTATCTTTGCTAACATACATACTTTCAATTGGATAGTCTTGCTTGGTGTACTGCAGTATGTTTACATTGAAGTTACCAGTTTGGACTTAGATCCCTAAAAAGACCTGGATGCACCCACGAAAGGACCCCACAGTACTTTTTTTAGAAACAGGTAAAAGTCCTTGGGAGATTAAGTGAACCACAGTGGCATGTCCTTCAGAATGCACAATTCATGTCACAGTACACACACAATTGCAGTGCACACACCATGGCAGTACACTACAGTTGCCAACCTCCAGGTACTAGCTGGAGATCTCCTGCTATTACGACTGATCTCCAGCCAATAGAGATCAGTTCACCTGGAGAAAATGGCTGCTTTGGCAATTGGACTCTATGACATTGACGTCCCTCCCCTCCTCAAACCCCACCCTCCTCAGGCTCTACCACAAAAATCTCCTGTCCCGGGAGGGGCCCCCAAACCCCTTTCCCGGGCCGAGTCCCAGCCCCCACACTCACCAGTCTTCCCGCGGGCGGGGAGTCACCGGGGTTTTCTTTCTCCCCAGCACCTCACCGGGCCGGCGAGAGGGGAGGGAGCCTGACCAAGGCCGCCACGGGAGCCGCGGGCCGCTGAACCACAGGCCCAGCCGGAGCTGCCACGGGAGCCGTGGGCTGCCGACCCACAGGCCCAGCCGGAGCTGCCGAGGGAGCCGCGGGCCGCCTACCCGCAGGCCTAGCCGGAGCCACCGTGGGAGCCGCGGGCCGCCGACCCGCAGGCCCCGCCAAAGCTGCTGTGGGCCGGCCGAGGGAAGAGAGGGCCGCCGCCGCGGCACGGGTGGAGCCTTGGCCGTAGCCGGCCTCCCCGCCGCCCAGCTGTTTTGCGGGTGGGCTCGGGCGGGGAACAGGCGTGGTCCGCACCCAGCTTCTCGAGGCTGGGAGGCGACGCCTTCCAGCCCTTATATGGACTTCCGGGGGGCGGGCTAGGGGCGGAGCTTGGGAGAGACTTCTCTGGCCTGGAGGGTATATAAGGCAGGCCAGAGAAGTCTGACTGCCGAGGAGGATACATGCCAGAGGTTGCCCGCAAGGTGTGTCCTGCGGCAATCTGGTGACGCCTGAGGGAGAGTCGAGCTCTAACTTCCCCTCGGACTGGTCTGAGGCGGAAGAGATTGTCTCAGCCCCAGCATCCTCCAAGCCAGAGACCCTCTCAGCGCCCAGGCCCAAGTCCCCTCACGACAACGTGGTGGAGAATGCGGGCAGGGGCGCGGTAAGCCTACGAGCCCCGCCCAAAATCCCCCCTCCCCCAGGCTGGAGACCTACCTGGCCCGTACTGAGACCACCCACCTTGACGTGGCCTAAGGGAACCCGGGCCCACACCATGGAACCCGGAGAAGTCCCAGCCGGCGCCTCGGTGGACCTAAACCAGTTTGGCAAGTGGCTAACGGAACAGCAGAGCCGCCTAATGCAGGACATGTGGAGGCAGCAACAAGATTCTCAAGCCTGGATAATGCAGGACATGGCCAGGCAGAGTCTAGAGGCCCGAGCCGCCCTAGTCCGAGACGTGTGCCGCACCTTGGAGACAGGACGAGGGACGGGAGCCGGAGGGACAACCCCAGGACCGGAAGTCCGGATGCCGGCAGTACTCCTGTTGAAGTTGGGACCCGACGACGAGGTGGACGGGTACCTCGAGGCCTTCGAACGGACGGCCGAGGCCTCAGGGTGGCCCAAAGACCGGTGGTCCATCATTCTCGGCCCTTACTTAACGGGTTCCGCACAAGCGGCTTTAAAAGCCATGTCCAAGGAGGAGAGCGGGAATTATGATCGCTTGAAGGCGTGTCTCTTGGAACGGTATGCCATCTCTGAGGAAACGTACCGCCACAAATTCCGGTCCCTAGGCTGGAAGAGGGGAGAGGCGCCCCGAGCCTTTCTGAATGCGCTGCGACACACCGCTTACTGGTGGCTACAACCCAAGTCCAGCGAGAGTAAGGCTATTGTGGATCGGATAGTGTTAGAACAACTGGTGCAAGTAGTGCCCCCAAGGGCCCGGGACTGGATCATTTGCAATCGGTCCAAAACCCTGGAAGAGGCCATGGTACTCCTAGAAAACATATTGGGGCTGGACCAGAGAGACCCCTCCCGAGACCTGGGGCGACCCGAAGGACAACCAAGAGGCCCCGAAGGAAGCATCCGGGGAGGCCACGCCCGACCGGGGCCCCAAGTCCCCCTCACTTCCCTGTTACCAGAGGGCCTCCTGGTGCTCCGGGTAGCTACCGTCGCTTGCTTCCACTGTCATGTGGAGCAGTACCCGGTGGTGAGCATCCAAGTGAAATGGCAGGACAGACCGTATAAGATGGAGGTGGCGCGGGTGTCCTGACTCCCTTATCCTATTTTGGTTGGAAGGGATGCCCCTTTCTTCACTTAAATGCTGAAAGGCACTCGCCCGCAGACACGTCCGAATGACAACTGGGCCATCGAAGCAGAGGATGGCGCCCAACCAGGCCCCTCGCGAGCCAACCGGGACGAAGCACCGGTGAGAGGAGGCCCGCTCGGGCAAGCAACTGGAGAGATACAGCAGTGGCACGGAGACCTCACCTTTCGGGAGGCACAAAGCCAGGATCCATTGCTGGCTGGGCTGCGCAAGTGGTAGCAGTAAGTGATAGGCGAATTATCGATGACCGCCGGGCCAATCGGTGGCCTCAGATCCGGCAAGAGGGAGGGGTATGGTATCGGGTGGTGCGCAGTGGCACGGGCAAAACCCGGCAATTGTTGGTCCCCTCTACTTATCGGCCCCAGCTGCTGGAGCTCAGTCACGACCATAGTTGGGCGGGTCACCAGGGTGTTAAAAACACTTTAGCCTGCCTCCAGGCCGAATACTTCTGGCCCACAGTCTCCCGGGAGGTGAAGCAATTCTGCCGGTCATGCCCCCGCTGTCAGCTGTGGGAAGGGAGAGGGTCCCCCAAGGCCCCCCTCCATCCCCTGCGTATCATCCACACCCCTTTCGACTGGATTGCCATGGACTTTGTTTGGCTGCTTCCTAGGACCCTGTGGGGGTTCCGGTTTTTGTTGGTAATCATCGATTATGCCACCCGCTACCCAGAGGCCATCTCTTTGCGGACCATGCAGGCTTCCAGGGTGTGTAGATCTTTGGTCAGGTTCTTTTCACAGGTGGGGATTCCCAGGGAAATCGTGACAGACCGGGGGGGCTCCTTCACAGCTGCGGTAACCAGACAGGTGTGCTGGGTGCTAGGGGTACGACAGGTATTTACGGCGGTGGCCCATCCCCAGACCGATGGGTTGGTTGAGAGGCTAAACCAGACCCTCAAATCAATGTTACGGAAGCTAGCCGGGGAATACCCGAATCAGTGGGATTTGTTCATTGACCCCGTGCTGTTTGCGATCAGGGAAACCCCCCAAGCCTCTACCGGTTATGCTCCCTTCGAACTCCTGTACGGGAGGAAACCGCGAGGGATACTGAAGCTAGTGTCGGGGCAATTGATAGGCAACATGGGCGCAGAGCCCAGACAGGGGGTTCAGGAGTATGTGCGGCAACTGCAAGAGCGACTACGGATCGCACAGGCCCTGGCGACCCGGAATTTGGAACGAGCGCAGACCACCGACAAAGAGCAGTATGATGTGGGGACCAAGGAACGCCAGCTAACGGTAGGTGCCCGGGTCCTAGTTAAGGGACGTGTCTTCGGGCCAGGAGAGAAAAACCCGTGGAAAGGGCCGTACGAGGTACGATGGGTATTAGGCCCATGCTCTTACGAGGTCCAGTGCGGAGACAATCGCCGACACCACATTGGCTCCCTACTACCCTGCCCTTTACCAGCAACATCTGTCTCTCTCACCTATGATTAACCAAAGGCTCTCTACTAATGTCTCCTTTGGTTAGCCACGAGGCAGCTGATGACTGTGGGAGCTAAGCAACACTTCCACAACCCTAATTCATGTGGCTTCTACTGGGAATGGCATTTATTCCTCATCCAGGAGAAATAAAGAGAAGACATTCAGGCTTGTTCACACCTGCCTCTGTGGCTATTAGCCTCAAAACCTGAAAGCCTTGCCCATAGGGCTGCCAACCTCCAGGTACTAGCTGGAGATCCCTTGCTATTACAACTGATCTCCAGCCAATAGAGATCAGTTCACCTGGAGAAAACGGCCACTTTGGCAATTGGACTCTATGGCATTGAAGTCTCTCCCCAAACCCTGGTCTTTTCAGGCTCTGACCCCAAAATCTCCCGCCGGTGGTGAAGAGGGACCAGGTAACCCTAGTGGCGATTAGCCTCAAAACGTGAAAGCCCTGCCCAGCAATCTGGATACACATTTATACAAATAATAAACTACACAATAAATGCCATATTATTGTGGTTTTCAGATGATGTTAAAAGCTTGCTCCCACCCATTATTTTCAGCTCTGCAGTCAGCTCAGTTCTCTCTTTCTTCTTTCCCCTCTTCCCATTGATCGAAGTGTCCAGCCAAGCCTCCAGTATTCCTCCTGCCTGCACTGATCAGGAAAACTCATTGGCTGTTACTGCTCATAAAGACCATTCTTGAGATTAAGTGATGTACGTACAAATGTTGGCAGCTTTAGTACTTTGTGAATGTTCAATAAGACTGTCCTTACCTCCACAAACAAGATGGGGAAAATTCCAGTTCTGTCGCCCAATTTCCCCTCCGCCCAGTTCTCATCCACTCGGCTGATTACAGTGATTATATCACCCTGAAAGCGAATAATAGATGGTTACCAACATACTGGCCTGTGCTTGGTAGATAACAGATGGGTTAGCACCTGCATTATAGTGAGAGATGAACCATGCCAACTCTGGCTTGTATACCATTGGAACATAGGAAGGCGGGAGAAATACACAGTGGTATTCACACATTTTTATAAATTTAAACACTCGGACATATTCATTTTCCCAATCTCACAGCCTTCTTTCCCATCCAGATGTCCCACACATCTTTCTGCTCATTCAGAACAATCTCACAGACTTTAAAGGGGAGCCAATCAACAGCTACAGAAGTGATTTAAATATAATAACACATTAATTGCATTGAAAGGTACATTCAGTTTTTTCTCAACTAACGGTAGCAGTCCAGAACCTGTATGAAATGATGGTTCCAGGGGCTTTCAACCTATTACAAACCTTTAATTAAGCCAATTAAAAAAAAAATCAGAATTTTGCTAAGTTCAACTCTGCATGTGGCTAGGAAAGTCCCAAATGGAATTGATCCGCAGGGGGCCAATTGCGGGAAGATGGTTGCCAGCATGCGCGCCTGCCCATGGCGCCACGGCACTTCCGGTTTACACCCGGAAGCGCTGCATCGCAAGGGGCCATTTACCACTCAAACTCCCAGTTTGAGTGGTAAAAGGCCCCTTGCGATGCAGCACTTCCAGGTGTAAAACAAAAGTGACGCAATTGTGTTGGTGCAGCTGAGCGCACGCACAATTTCACTTCACCTCCACTTCAAAAACCTCCCACAGGAGGAGAGGAGGGATCTGGTAAGCCTATTGACTAGTAGGGTTGCCAATCTCTAGGTACTAGCTGGAGATCTTCTGCTATTACAACTGATCTCCAGCCAATAGAGATCAGTTCACCTGGAGAAAATGGTCGTTTTGGCAATTAGACTCTATGGCATTGGAGTCCCTCCCCTCCCCAAACCCTGCCCTCCTCAGGCTCCATCCCAAAAACCTCCCGCCGGTTGCAAAGAGGGACCTGGCAACCCTATTGACTAGATGAGCTCGCTGAATCTGTAAAGCATGACCAAGTGGAAATACAACATTCTTTTAGAAAAACTCATCTTCCATGTAAAGGCCTCCTCAATTCAGGGAATTTTCTGGAGCACTTTGCCAAGGTAAAAATAGCTGCCTCTTCTATGTAAAGTGCAATCCATTTCCAACTGGGAGGAGAGGGAGCAAATTCTGCTTCTGCTATAGAGCACTGCATTGCAGGAAGATTCCCTTATATCGGTGGCAATACTAGCAGTCATTTCAAAAGGTGATCCGAGCTACAGATCTATCCAGCTCTTTGCTTGGCAAGAGGAGAGTTGGAATGTGCTCTGCATATCAATGGGGATCACTTCCCCTAAATTGGCTCCCTTAAAATGCAGGCAAACTGCAGCCATATGTGGATTCTAGCAGTATCCCTCCCCTTCCCTAAAGTGAAAAAAGGATTTTATTTGTCTTGGGGAGGCCCTATTCTTTTGGAGAAAATCTTATGCTTCTTGAAATCTCACTTTCGGCTACAAAATCCATAAACCACAACAAACCTGGCTCAGCCCTATTGCTAAGACTGCAAGGTGATAATTGTTTAGTGTTAAACGAAGCTTGTGATTTCTATGTGTGCCAGAAAAACAGCATCTGGATATGAGCTGTTTTGCAAGGTTTGAAAGCAGCTTTAATCACAGCTACAGTCAAGATGCAGTCTTATGCAATTCTGAAACTCCAAGAAAAGTGAGGACTTTTTTTACACCCCTTGTAGGATGCTCCATCCTATGCACAGCTAGGGTTTCCAGGCCCCTCTTTGCCCCGGCAGGAGATTTTTGGGGCAGAGTCTGAGGAGGGTGGGGTTTGGGGAGGGGAAGGACCATAGAGTCCAAATGCCAAAGTGGCCATTTTCTCCAGGGGAACTGATCTCTATCGGCTGGAGATCAGTTGTAATAACCGGAGATCTCCAGCTAGTACCTGGTGGTTGGCAACCCTATGCACAGAACTTCAAAAACAAAGAAAATGGCACTTTGTTACAGATCAGTGGATTCACTGATGAGAAGAAGAGACATTGCTATGGTCAGTTTTGTGGTTGTAGTGAAAAGGTGGCAGTGAACCCTTTTGACTGTGGGGGGTTTCAGCAATGCGTTGGCAGAGAAATGTTTCCATTCCCTTGGGAGAACCTGAGTGGGGTCAAAAGGCAGGATAGAAATGCTTTAAATAAATAAATAAATAAATAAATAAATAAACTTTAGCTAATGTTGCCAGCCATAGGTACGGTAGTATATCCCTCTTTCCTTGCTGAAATGGCATCTGCTTGTTTTATGTAGATCAGTAAGGCCTTTCATGCAGGGAGGTTTCCGCGGTCACCCCTGCTGGCTGCTTCGGGGCCTCCTTTTGATTATGCATGCCTTTTCCATCAGTCAGAGGTCACCTCGCCCTCCCCGCGCGTTTTGCCCGTGTTTTCCAGATGCTGTTTTAGCCAAAATCTGGAAAATGCGAGCAAAACGTGCAGGGAGGGCGAGGTGACCTCTGACGGGCAGATAAGGCACGCATAATCAAAAGGAAGCCCCGAAGCAGTCAGCGGGGGTGACCTCGGGGAAACATCCCCGCGTAAAAGGCCTAAATCCCAGAATTTTCAACTGGGCTGTAGGAGTAGAGATGAGCACTGCCTCCAACAGCAAACAAACCAAATGAATAACCACCGAAACTAAAAAGACAAATGAAGAAACGGAAATTGGAGGAAAAACCAAACCAAACCAGATGGCATGTATTGGGGACAATGTCTGCTACCAAAAGAAACAGTCCCTTTCGACTGTCTCCCGTGTTCCCCTCAGTGCTGCCGAAAGCTGCTTTCAAAAGTGTTGATACTGTGGAAACGAGCCGCAGCAGATGCAGCAGCGAAAACTGGCTTTCGCAGCTGGTTCCTTCACATCCCAGGCTGTGATAACAACTGACTTTTCCATCGCTCAGCTGTCCTCCCACAGCTCTCCTCCAAGCCAACCCTGATTTCAGTGCTGTGTGGAAACACCCCTGAAGCACTTCTTGACCTCATCATTCAGTTTGCCACAACGCTGCCGTAAACCCCTGACACCACGAGGTTTGCTCATGACTATATTTTGAGTTAGCTGCTCATTTGCCCTCCAAAATGTACTTCGTCGTTCCCCCAGATGCTAAAGGACACACGCCTAGGAAAAACCAATGGCAATCTGTTAATTATGCTTAACACAAGTACTAGGGTTGCCAACCTCCAGGTATTAGCTGCAGATCTCCTGCTATTACAACGGATCTCCAGCCGACAGAGATCAGTTCGCCTGGAGAAAATGGCCGCTTGGGCAACTGGACTCTATGGCATTGAAGTCCCTCCCCTCCCTAAACCCCGCCCTCCTCAGGCTCTGCCCCAAAAACCTACATTCAGTTGTGAAGAGGGACCTGGCAACCCTAACAAGCGCTGAGACAAATGGGAAATTTCTTGAGGACACATGCAGAGTGTTGTTCTCAGACTTTAGCAATGGGAAGTCCCCTGCTTTGAGTAAAAAAAGTTCTGACCTTAAAGCCCTCACCTCCTCTCCCTCTGCCATTTGCCACACACAAATCCTTTCAAACAACATGCAGAAAGCCTCAAACAAATACGTCCTTAAAACAAAACACCTACACTTTAAAAAGCATGCTTAAGAACAATTTATTGTATGTCTACTACTTCCAAGGTCAGTCCTCAGGAGAGGTGATTCTCTAGTGCCACAACTCAAAATGTCCTGACCCAGTTTCTGTTCAATGTCGCCCTTTGATTGGAAGGGACTTTGGACCAAACACAGCAAGAAACTTCCTTATTGGTTATTAACTTCTAGATAGAGGCCAGCTAAATGGAGTGGGTCCAAGCTCTGCTCACGACCTGAGTTCGATCCCGACGGAAGTTGGTTTCAGGTAGCCGGCTCAAGGTTGACTCAGCCTTCCAGCCTTCTGAGGTCGGTAAAACGAGTACCCAGCTTGCTGGGGGTAAAGGGAAGATGACTGGGGAAGGCACTGGCAAACCACCCCGTAAACAAGTCTGCCTAGAAAACGTCGGGATGTGACGTCACCCCATGGGTCAGGAATGACCTGGTGGTTGCACAGGGGACCTTTACCTTTACCTTATAAATGGGGTGGGAAGGAACCTGGAAAGAGCTGCTCAGTCCACTGGACTGAGGAGGGTGGGGTTTGTAGAGGGGAGGGACTTCAATGCCATAGAGTCCAATTGCCAAAGCGGCCATTTTTCTCCAGGTGAACTGATCTCCAACGGCTGGAGATCAGTTGTAATAGCAGGAGATCTCCAGCTAGTACCTGGAGGTTGGAGCAACCCAAAACAGCACTATAACACTATAAAGCAAATAAGTGAATTTTATAAAGTGCAAAGTGAATAAATATATACAGCATATACAAAGGGAGTACAAACAGATACAAAATTTACAATAACAATCCAATAAGTATGACTTATCAAGAGGATGCCAAGGATCCTGATTCAACAGATAAGTTCAAGTAATCAACCAATTAAGGTATCATTTGATATTAGAATTTTTTGAATCATTCAAATTCTTTTTAGGTTGCAGTTATTGGAACAAAGCCACAGGAAAAAGATGTCAGACGTGTTGTCTAGATCGGGACCACGTTTCGCATATGGCTTCTTCGGTGACCTGTATCTGTGTATCAAAAATGCATGTATTCAACTAATAAATCAACATTTATAATAGTCATTAAAACATTATTTAATCAATAATAAAAAGACTATGCAAGCATAAATATTCTTACCAATAATAGATATAAGTATAAGTGCCTTAGTAGGTGTTGTCTCATAGGGACCGCAAAGATTTGTATCCAGGTCTCCAAAAGGACAGAATAGTCAAGGAAAGATAAGGATGGTATTTAAAAGTAAAAAGGATTTGGCTCTTAAATGATCGCAGCTGTAGCAGACAGGCTCAGAAAAAACTCAGAAAAAAGGGTTCTTAAAGTGATGCTATCCTAAAAAACAGGAATAATCTAATTCATTGTTTAGACCATTGGGAGACAATGTTCCCATAAGGAAAATAAGTTTAGTCTCCATTTGGTGCAGTGTTTTTTGGATATTTTGCGAGTCATAGGGTCGACCACGGAATTGCCATAAAACACAAAAGGAGAAATCCCTATCTCCATGTCCTTTTTCCAAAAAATGGGCAGTGAGCGGGGCTTCTAAATTTCTGGAGCGAATTCTAGAAGAATGTTCAGAGATCCTGATCCTCACGGGACGTATGGTGCTGCCAATGTATTTTAAACCACATTTACATTCCACGCAATAAACAACATTTTTTGAAGCACAATTAAAGAAATGTTTTAGAAAAAAACGGAAACCAGTGGTAGTAGATGTGAGCTCTTTAACTGTAAGGCATAAATTACACACTGAGCACGTACCACAACGATGATGTCCTATTGCTGGCGGCAAAAGTAAATGTAAATGTGGTTAAAATACATTGGCAGCACCATACGTCCCGTGAGGATCAGGATCTCTGAACATTCTTCTAGAATTCGCTCCAGAAATTTAGAAGCCCCGCTCACTGCCCATTTTTTGGAAAAAGGACATGGAGATAGGGATTTCTCCTTTTGTGTTTTATGGCAATTCCGTGGTCGACCCTATGACTCGCAAAATATCCAAAAAACACTGCACCAAATGGAGACTAAACTTATTTTCCTTATGGGAACATTGTCTCCCAATGGTCTAAACAATGAATTAGATTATTCCTGTTTTTTAGGATAGCATCACTTTAAGAACCCTTTTTTCTGAGTTTTTTCTGAGCCTGTCTGCTACAGCTGCGATCATTTAAGAGCCAAATCCTTTTTACTTTTAAATACCATCCTTATCTTTCCTTGACTATTCTGTCCTTTTGGAGACCTGGATACAAATCTTTGCGGTCCCTATGAGACAACACCTACTAAGGCACTTATACTTATATCTATTATTGGTAAGAATATTTATGCTTGCATAGTCTTTTTATTATTGATTAAATAATGTTTTAATGACTATTATAAATGTTGATTTATTAGTTGAATACATGCATTTTTGATACACAGATACAGGTCACCGAAGAAGCCATATGCGAAACGTGGTCCTGATCTAGACAACACGTCTGACATCTTTTTCCTGTGGCTTTGTTCCAATAACTGCAACCTAAAAAGAATTTGAATGATTCAAAAAATTCTAATATCAAATGATACCTTAATTGGTTGATTACTTGAACTTATCTGTTGAATCAGGATCCTTGGCATCCTCTTGATAAGTCATACTTATTGGATTGTTATTGTAAATTTTGTATCTGTTTGTACTCCCTTTGTATATGCTGTATATATTTATTCACTTTGCACTTTATAAAATTCACTTATTTGCTTTATAGTGTTATAGTGCTGTTTTGGGTTGCTCCAATTATCCTTACAGCACTGAGCCTTCTTTTCTTGTAGTACCTGGAGGTTGGCAACCCTAGCTATTTTCGTCTATGGATGCAGAGTGCAATCTCTTTCTCTATGCCGAAATACTTTGCATTGGAAAATAGAGTTAAAACCAGTTCAATTTTACACAGGAAGAAACTATGATAACTGCATTAGAATTGTTCCAGTGCGGTAGCCGTGTTAGTCTATTGAATAGACACGGTTAATCTTTAAGGTGCCACTGGATTTCTGTTTTGTTTTGTGTGACGTGTACCTTCTTGGAGCCACTCAGTCAATTAGAGTTCCTAGGGCTGAATACATTTTCTGGCTAGTGCTTCAGGGCATTCAGGAAACTAGGCAATCATGGGTGGTAGCAGCCCTATGAGCTTCTGCCCTTTGAAAGAGGGAGACGCCCTCTTTTCCTTGAAACAGACAGCCCCCCACCTATTTCCTCCCATACGGTCCAGTTAAGATCTGTCTCTCAAGCCTTGTTCTCTGTGCCCCCACCTTCAGCGGTGAGGTGGGTGGTAATTAGAAACAAGGCATTTTCTGTGGTGGCACCTTGCCTCTGGAATGCCCTCCCCCTTGAGGCTTGCCAGGCTTTTAATTAGCATTTTTATCTTAGCAACTTCTTAATGGTCTACTTCTGTTTTATGGATATGTTTATGCTGCTTATGTCTAACAGCTGGTGTTTTAGTACTGTGGTTCAGGATCAGAGGAGCAAGCCTATTATATTAGGTGCTTTGGAACACAGGCAGGACAATGCTGCTGCAGTGGTCTTGTTTGTGGGCTTCCTAGAGGCACCTGTGTGAACAGACTGCTGGACTTGATGGACCTTGGTCTGATCCTGCATGGCCTTTCTTATGTTCTTATGGTTTGTAACTGTAAGGCCTTTGAGCAGGACTTTGAAGAGAAATATTCTAAATAAATAAACAATTCCTAGAAAATTTAGACTCTGATTTCACATTAGCCAGATGGGAAAGAGAAGGTCTGTCCGCTGACCTTCAAAAAGTCTCATGGATCCCCCTGGAGTACCCTGTGAGCTCCTAAGGGTCCCCAAACTCTGGTTAACCCTATCATACAGAGGATAGATTGGCTGGTATTGAGGATATTCTCCTCTAACACAATCCCAAAAATTTTCCTTTATAACAACATTTGATTTCTTGCATGGAGAACTTTAGTGCCAAAGACTGTAGATTATGGGGTACTATCACATGCCATGAAGTCTGTCCCAAAAATGCGCAACACATGAACTAATTGTGATCATGTATCAAATATAGCAACTATGGAACAAAACACTGATAGGATTAGTTGGTGCAGGCTGTGATTACATTTGTACTGCATAGGTTACAAATGCAGGCTATATCTTGATACAAGAACTACCAATATTTTTCAGGAGCCACACCCCTTAATTTATTTAGCCAAATGACCTTGCAGCCACTGATTTGATACATCATGTAGTGAGGCAGCCGGGCCCTCATGCTAGGCTACTCCAGCCTGATTTTGTGACACACAGCGCCATGATCCACAGAACAAAGGGGGGGGGAATGCCTCTGGAGGCAGCATGGCCCCAGCATAGATGCCACACTGTCTAAAGTGGCACCTATGCTGGTGCGGAGCTGCATAGCAGCACTTCGCATGGGTGTCACTGCTGCGGGAGCATAGCTTTGTTGCAGGGGCTTGCGCCAGCGCCAAAAAAGGTGTTCCTGGGGTGCCAGCACCAAAGGGGATGTTCCCTAAGCCCTTTTGCCCCAGGAATGCCCCCTGTGGCAGGTGCCAACTTGCACCTGTAGAATTGATGGCACAGTCCCATGAAACCCTATGGAGCGGTTTCACTGTTTTTCTTTTTAAAAAAATAATAATTAAAGAGCATTTTTGGCTTGCTGCACCTGGCAGCAAGCTGCTCAGGAGGCGTTGCAGCTGCGTCGTCTCCGAGCCTGCCACAACTAACCCCCCCTCTCAGGATTGCGCTGTAAGACATTTAAAATAGGGTAATACGCCTCAGGATATGTGGGTACTGTTTCCCCTTCTGAAAATGTACCCTTCTCTTATCAAAACTGAGTGTTTTTTATTTGGAAGTTTGGTTGGTAACATTTTTCCCCACAATGACAAGTTCAGCACCGAGTTTTATGAGAAATCTTGCTTTTTGCCTCTCTGTCATAATTTATGTTGGTGGGAAAGACATAAAGCTATTCCTCTGAGATAGCTTCATTCATAACTATGGATTGTACAGTTTCTACAGAGATACTTAAAGTCATTGCAACCAGGGATGGTAAAGGTGCTCGAGGAACACACACACAAAGTAGATGTTCACAGTCAGGATGTATCAAAGTGACAGGTGGCTCACCTGTGCACAAATACAGCAAGTGGGGTAGGCATCAGGAATTTGGGGACCCTAAACAGGCGAAGCAGGGTCTAGGAGTATAACTATGGCCCAATCAGGCCAAGTTTCCTGCTAGCATCTGTGGAGCCTGATCTCCAGTTCAGCAGATTGGTGGTAAATCCAACTTCAAGTCTATGTACTTTATACACTGCAATAGCACTATTTCATACTTTGGACTGAATTTTTAGCCCACTTGCCAGAAAGGCTGCCCATTGCAGTCCTGTATTTTAGGCATTTGGGGGGGGGTAGGGGTGCCAACCTCCAGTCAATAGCTGAAGATCTCCTGCTATTACAACTGATCTCTAGCCGATAGAGATCAGTTCACCTGGAGAAAATGGCTGCTTTGGCAATTGGACTCTATGGCATTGGAGTCCCTCCCCTCCCCAAACCCCGCCCTCCTCAGGCTCTGCTCCAAAAACCTCCCGCCGATGGCAAAGAGGGACCTGGCAACTTTAGTGGGGGTTAATTAAAAAGTGCCAGTACTCATATATCAGGTTGTGCTGATTTCCACCAATTCCCCCTTCAGGACTTGGGAGATCCTTGAAAAATGTGTCAGTACTCAGTAGTGATGAGTACCACCACACACACACACAAAGGAAAGCCCTGAATCTTAGGCGTCATAAAGCTTGATTGAATGGCAGTGATTGACTAAGTGAGCATGTCTGTTACTTTCCTGCGCATTTGTGTTCTTTTATTGACAAGAGACTAGATATTGGTCAGAATGAATCACTGCTCTGAGGCTAACAAGGCATGCATAAATGAAGTCTCCATCCTTAGTTGTAAAATGCTAGGCTCACCTTATGAAAAGTCAGGCAGTCCATGTTATCATTTTTGTTCCTGGATTTCAGATCAAAGTTATATAGCGCTCTGCACAGGGCAAGCGGCTGTGGCAACTGCTTGATAACTTGCACGGAGTTTGTTGGGAAAACGCCACTGACCCCGTTGATTTCTCCTAAGTACCAGTTTTCATCCAGCTGTCGATGCAATATAATAATGTCACCTTTGTTGAACCTTAGTTCTCCAGGGCTGTGTCCTCTGTAGCTGTACAGGGCTTTAGCTCGAGGAACCTGCAGATGAAAGAAAGAGAGGAGTGAGTTCGTTCATGACAAACTCATGCGATGTTGAACAATGTGATTTGGGACAGTTTCCGTTGACTTCAAGATCAGGGCCAGAAGCTAAAACAATTCTGTAGGTTACACGCCTTAACATGACAAGTCCTGAAGTGGTAATTCCTGATTTATATCCATTTCTTTTCAGATTCTAATGGCTAACAATAAGTACTTTATATCCTCAAGTGATTTTCTGTGTCTGAAATTTATCTTGTGAACTCAAAATGAATCTCATAGTAGTTCTGATTTAACAAAATTGCTTTGTTTGGATTTTTGCTGTTTAGTGTTAGAATTAATAATTTGATAGTGCTTTATAAAAGATCCTGACATGCAAAATATGAAGATAGCATTCATAACCAATGTATATTGTTATGTGGATTGTGTATAACATTATTTTTATTCAGAACTAGCTTCAGTGGATTCACCAATTATACCTCTACCTACAAGAAAAGGATTCAGCATATGAAAAGTCAGACCAACATCTTAGTTGTGGTACATGCCTAGTAACCTCCTATTTGGATTACTATAATGCTGTTTACCTGGACTACCCCTGAAGACAGCCTGGAGTTACTTTGCCTGGATCATGTCCTTATGTTGTACAGTTCTTTCTACTTCTATTATTTGAGTTTTTCAAAGAAGTTAACCAGTAACTGTGCTGTGAAAGGTAAGGAGGAAGAAAGAAATGATGGACTTCGCACCCATTTGCAATGTTTGAAAAAAATACAAGGAACAAGGTGGGAGAGAACTTGTTCTGCAGGGCAGAATGGCCATTTACTTTCCCAGGGGAAAGAAGAAGAGTTGGTTTTTATACCCCGATTTTCTCTGCCTTTAAGGAGTCTCAAACTGGCTTACAATTGTCTTCTCCTCCCTTCCCCACAACAGACACCTTGTGAGGTAGGTGGGGCTGAGAGAGTTCATAGAGAACTGTTACTAACCCAAGCTCACTCAGTAGGCTTCATGTGGAGGAGTGTGGAACCCGATTCTCTAGATTAGAGTCCACTGCTCTTAACTACTACACCACGCTGGCTCTCAGTGGGCTCTTGGCCTAAGCCCTGCAACCTCCACAGTGGAGCTGGTGAGGGGAACGTAGGGTTGCCAGTTCCCGCTTCACAACCGGCGAGAGGTTTTTAAAGTGGAGCATGAGGAGGGCGGGATTTGGGGAGGGACTTCAATGCCATAGAGTCCAGTGGCCAAAGTGGCCATTTTCTCCAGGTGAACTGATCTCTATTGGCTGGAGATCAGTTGTAATAGCAGGAGATCTCCAGCTAGTACCTGGAAGTTGGCAACGCTAGGGGTGGTACAGGTACCACTGGCATAGGGCGAAGCTGGACACCACTGTGCCTGTTCTCCTCATCTAGGCCAGTAAACAGTAGCATGGGCACCGCAATGCCATGCTTTGTTCAGTGCCAGCAGCACCTGTATTCCTCCTTGCTGGCTCCACCATGGTCAGGCCAATAAAGAGGAACAAAGGCACAGCGGTGCTTGGCTTTGCCCTTTTGTTGGCATGGTGCAGCTGGTGTGGCGAAACACTGGCACACCCTGCTGGCATGGGTGTATGGAGCAGCGAGCACGGAGGCGTATGCCATTACTTGTTCTCTGAAGCTACTGTGTCTAGGCTGGCAAGGAGGTTCGCAGGCACCCCAGAACCAGGCTTCACCCTCTGCCAGCTGAGGTGTAGTGCATCTGGAGGGAAGAAACATGGCAGTACTCATTTTTGCCCTGGGGGCCTGGGTGGGGTGTGACTGGCAGGAGTGCAATGGCACCCTCAGTTAGGTGAGGAGAGTGGCAGCAGGAGGGGCGTGGCCTTTCCCCAGGTCTTTTTTGCCCTTTCACTCTACTAGGGTTGCCAACCTCCAGGAACTAGTGGGAGATCTCCTGCTTTTACAACTGATCTCCAGCCAATAGAGATCAGTTCCCCTGGAGAAAATGGCCGCTTTGGCAATTGAAGTCCCTCCCCTCCCCAAACCACATCCTCCTCAGGCTCCGCCCCAAAGACCTCCCACCAGTGGCAAAGTGGGACCTGGCCACCCTGTCGGACTGGTTTAGAAACCTTGATTACTGGAAGTAACACTTAATCCCTTTTGGCGTCAAAAGCTTAACCAAGCATTGCTGCACCCTTCTAATCTAGCACAAGTGAGGAGGAGGAGAAGAAGAAGAAGAAGAGTTGGTTTTTATTTCCTGATTTTCTGTACCTTTAAGGAGTCTCAAACTGGTGTACAATCGCCTTCTCTTCCTCTCCCCTTGTGAAGTAGGTGGGGCTGAGAGAGTTCAGAGAGAACTGTGACTAGCCCAAGGCCACCCAGCAGACTTCATGTGTAGGAGTGGGGAAACCAACCCGGTTCACAAGATTAGAGTCCACTGCTCATGTGGAGGAGTGAAGAATCAAACCTGCTTTTCCAGATTAGCACCCACTGCTCATAACCACTACACCACGCTGGCTCTCATTGGTGTAGTGGTTAAGAGCAGGTAGACTCTAATCTGGAGAACTGGGTTTGATTCATTGGTGAAATGAGAGGTACTTAAGGTGGGGACATTTGTACCTAGGCAGAGATTTTGCAGTTCTATGCATGTTGTAAACATTTCTTGTTTCAGACATACTCCACAACTGAGAGTGTGTGTATTTACATAGTTAATAAAGAGCTCCCCTGTGTTCTGACTGCCTCATTCACTTCCCTGGAAGTGCAGCTCTGTACCTCTTTCTTTGCAAAGCTCCTCTCTCCATTGCCGTGAATGACAGCTCTCCCATATGTGAATTCAAGTACTCTTTGGAAGGGGGCCACAGTGTATTGGCATTCTCGAGGGGTCGCGTTCCACAGACTTGCTTACATTGCAATAGTGCAAGAAGTGACTTGCACTGCTACAGCTGGAAAACAACATTATACTTGCAAAGCAAGGCAGAGTAGACAAGATGTGCTCTGTTTTCCCAGAAAAAAAGTAATCATCCCTGGCAAAGGAGGTATGGGTTTGCCTTCCTGCCTATATTATTAGTTACTGAGTCAGCAGCACACCGACTTATAGGAGCAGGCTGTAATGCTGTTACTGGTATCCTTCTCAAGTCTGGATTTGAGCCTCCATATTTCAGTTCTGGTCTTTATATATTGGATCCTGGTGTGCTTTCCATTTCATGATAATGAAATGTATGAGGGGCAAAAAATTTGTAATGAAATCAGGAGAGTTGAGGAATCGGCCTTTTAAAATACATATTTGACCCAGTCGTGAAAAGCAAAATGACTGTTCAGTTGAAACATCCACTTTATCCACTCCAGGGACCTCCGATTTAATACACAACAAGCCCGATCATTTAGCTGGCTGGAGCAAATCCGGAGCCTTTGCTAGATCCGCTGTTCCTGTTGCTGCCACAATCTCCAAGAGCCGCCAAGGAGGCCTCCCCCACCCCCCCAGAAGAAGCAACTGAGATAAGCAGAAGGGTGCTGTTCGCTGCACAAGGTCCCAAGCCTAGATGCCCCCACCCCAAGCCCCAAGCATGGAAAAGGAATCGCTGCATCAATTCAGAAACCGAGTTTGTCGATGCTGGCAACTGATTGAATGATACAGGCCGGTGGAGATGCTGGTCAGCATGCGAGTTCTTCTAATATTCCTCATGAAAGTAAATGGAAGTGCCCCTTCATCCACATGCATACACAGGGCATGCTAAATGTAACGTTAAATTGGCAGATAGGTCTACCGAGAGCTGAGAGCTGAATGGAAAAATTCATACAAGACAACATATTGCCAAATACCAGATGTGGGGAGCAAAGAAGAGGAGAGAGCTTTGGCCGTCACCCTCTGCAGGTGAGCATCTGGCTGGATGTTGCTGGGGGCAGAATGGTGAGCTAGAGGAACGACCAGTCTGACTAGCAAGACACATCTGTATGCACAGACGGCCTGCTGGTGCGTAAATATTCCACAACCCTGGGCTTGCTTAAAATAAAACCATAGCTTATGTTGCCCCTGTGGGAACCCTCTGCAGTCTTGCAATGAGGATATAAAGAGACAGCAGCAGCAGCGTCGTGGACTTTATACTGATCCATGATTTTAAGGCCCTATAAAGAGCCTGAACCAGGCTAGTCACTGGCTTCTTTTCATCCTGGGCCTAAAACCTGCTTTGGTATAAAAAATATTGTCGAAGGCTTTCACGGTCAGAGTTCATTGGTTCTTGTAGGTTATCCGGGCTGTGTGACCGTGGTCTTGGTATTTTCTTTCCTGACATTTCGCCAGCAGCTGTGGCAGGCATCATCAGAGGAGTAACACTGAGGAGACACTGTCCTTCAGTGTTACTACTCTGAAGATGCCTGCCACAGCTGCTGGCGAAACGTCAGGAAAGAAAATACCAAGACCACGGTTACACAGCCCGGAAAACCTACAAGAACCTGCTTTGGTATAAATGGTATAATATATAATGGTAAATTATTTAGTGTGGTGTAGTGGTTAAGAGCAGTGGTTTGGAGCGGTGGACTCTGATCTGGAGAACTGGGTTTGATTCCCCACTCCTCCACATGAGCGGCGGAGGCTAATCTGGTGAACCGGTTCAGTTTCCCCATGAAGCCAGCTGGGTGACCTTGGGCTAGTCACACTCTCTCAGCCTCACCTACCTCACAGGGTGTCTGTTGTGGGGAGGGGAAGGGAAGGTGATTGTAAGCCGGTTTGATTCTTCCTTAAGTGGTAGAGAAAGTCAACATATAAAAAACAACTCTCCTCCTCCTCCTCATAAGAACATAAGAAAAGCCATGCTGGATCAGACCAAGGTCTAGCAAGTCCAGCAGTCTGTTTACACAGTGGCCAACCAGGTGCCTCTAGGAAGCCCCCAAACAAGACGACTGCAGCAACACCATCCTGCCTGTGTTCCATCGCACCCAAAATAATAGGCATGCTCCTCTGATCCTGGAGAAAATAGGTATGCATCATGACTAGTATCCATTTTAACTAGTAGCCACGAATACTCCTCTCCTCTATGAACATGTCCACTCCCCTCTTAAAGCCTTCCACATAGGCAGCCATCACCACATCCTGAGGCAGGCAGTTCCACAATTTAACTATTCATTGTGTGAAGAAATACTTCCTTTTATCCTCCTCCTCCTGGAGTGGCTTTTCGTAGTAGGCATTTTCTTTGAGCTGGGAGCATGGTAACTGCTCCTCTGTTGTATAATAAGGTATATATCTATCAGGTATAGAAGCTCTGTCCTATTTTGCATCTGGTCCTCCTGTTTTTGCTATAGGATCCCAGCAGCAAATTCATCCGCTTATAATGAGTACAGTATTGTTTATCATTCATATAACACTCCTACCTAGCAGAGTACTCTACAGACTTCATTGACTTCGCAACAGCCCCTGAGAGGTGGGCTACGATTGTTCAACAGAATATGATTTCCCCGTTTTAAAAAGGGAAAGTGAGGCTGAGAAACAGAGCCTTTCCGAACTTCTCTCCCCCCCCCCATTTTTTTATTTTCATAATAAAGGGGGTACAGAAAAGAAAAGTAGGGGAAAAAACAGATAGGGGATTTTAACATGTCATTTGTTGTCTCCAGTTCCAGCCTCTGACAAAGCTTTAGTCTTACCCCGTTTTTGATCTTAATTTGGTTCATGGATTTCTATCATTACTATCTTCGCTGTATTTACAATACTTAACTTTCTAATAAAAATAATTGGTCCTTAGTTAACAAACTTGTGCTCTCCTTTCTTACTAGTAATTAAATCATACATATCTATGTTAGTCAATTGTTTAATATAAAACTACTCTAGCCTGAAAACTGAATGCATTTACAAATTCTCTATTACTGATATCTCTTCTAGTACCATATTCTACTCCATTATATACATAATTCAATCACGAGAGCCTTGTCCAACTTCTAAAGAGGCTGTGCAGTAAAGGTGGTAAAATTTGGATCTAGCTCTCCCATGTCTAACTCTTTAATGACTACCAGGGTATTCTTGTAACAAAAAGTCTTAACCTGTATGGCAGACCAATCTGAAGCAAAAAGGGTAAGAAGTAGACTCAAAACACATCCTACTCTTTCTTTGAAAGCTGATCGTTCTGAAGGAGCTAGAGGCAACTACTGTCCCAGCTTGTCCTATTCCGCAAAGAGAATGAACACTTTCCCCCTACCTGTGGGTTCCAAGTCCATAAAATCCAGACAATTTAGTATGCTCTTAGAAGCAATTCTGAGCTCAGAAACGGCACGGACTAAATATATAGGCAGCACTATAAATGCCAAGCATCTCACCTATGTTTTAGATACCAGATTGATATTAACTATTCATGCCAAAGAAGGCAGATGCAAATGCCTCCTGCTTTTTATAGCTTCATTTTAAGTTCCAGAGCCCTTAAGCTTAACCCTCACCTTTCTTGCATTTTCCAACATGAAAACAAATCCTATTTTTAGTACACAATCCTTGACAGGGAAGCCCCATTACACTACTTGGACAGGGTTGTTTTAACGTTTAATCCACTACACACACCCCAGCACACAACATTATCCCTGAATGCACCCCCAATTTATTTAGTAATTAAAATAGTTACAGTTCACTGTGACTCTTTCGGGGCAAGTCCTTTTTAAAAAGTTCACTTCACCAGACACCACGCCAGCATTGTTACTTTCACACATTCCCTGCTACGCCAGGATACCTCTGGGAATAATTTTCTGAGATTAGGACTGCCAGGTCCCTCTTCGCCACTGGTGGGAGGTTTTTTGGGGCAAACCACAATCACAATGCATCAGATCAGTCTCAATTTCAGTATACTAGGTTATCACTAACCCTGATTTTTAACTTAACTCATCCCCCATTCTCTTTAATACCTATATGAAGCTGTTGGGTGTGATAATCTGGAAATTTGGACTGGGTTGTTACCAATATATGGACGACACTCATCAATATTTTGTGGTTTCAACTGATCCAAGGGGGGCTGTAGGAATCATGAACAGGTGTCTGGAGGTCCCTCTTCACCACTGGTGGGAGGTTTTTGGGGCGGAGCCTGAGGAGGGCAGGGTTTGGGGAGGGACTTCAACGCCATAGAGGCTAATTGCCAATGCGGCCATTTTCTGCAGGTGAAGTGATCTCTATCAGCTGGAGATCAGTTGTAATAGCAGGAAATCTCCTGCCACCACCTGGAGGTTGTCAACCCTAACTTGAAGGAGTGTGTTTGTAGCTTGATAGAGTGGGTCTGAAGCTTGAAGGTGCTGCTGGACATGGGCCTACTGCTAGATAAGAAGGTGGTAGTGTCCAAGGATTTTAAAAAGCTTGGACTGATTAATCAGCTGTGGCCTTTCCTGGGCAGAAAAGACCTTGTCACTGTGGTGCATACCCTGTTAACATCTAGATTAGATTACTGCAATGCTTTCGGTGTGGGGTTGCCTTTAAACAGTGTTTGGAAGCTTTAACTGAACACTGCAGCTAGGAAGTTGACTGGAGTGGGTCATAGAGACTATATTGTCCATCTACACCATCGTCCAATTTTTTTCTGGCCCAATTCAAGGTGCTGGTTTTGACAGTTTTGGATCAGCATACTTTAAGGACTGCCTACTCTTTTACAAAACTATCTGGCTGCTATGGACATCCTCTGAAGCACTGTTTTGGGTGCCCCCACTTTTTGCGTCTAGACAAGTGGCAATCTGAAAGAGGGCCTTCTTGGTTGTGGCAGTGAAATTATGGAACTCCCTACCTAGAGATACTCATCTGTCCCTTCTATTCCTCTCTTCCACCAGCAGATGAGGACTCCTGTGTTTTGTCTGATATTCCCTCAATGATGACTCCTTCCTGCCTTACAGCTTAATTTGCTGCATTTTGTTATCTTCATCATCTATATAACTAATTCCCACGTGTTTCCCCTGCCTGTGGATACTTAAATCTGCAGGTAGGGGGCACACTTACTCCAAACAGATGTTTCTTCAAACTTGAGGTACATTTCCCCAGTTTTTACCACTGGGCAGCTAGGGAGTTGCCTGGCAGCGGTTGCGGGGAGCTGCTCTGGGCCTGGCCATATATGGCTGCCTGATAATTACAATATCTACTCTGAGAGGCAAAATGTATCACCACTAAGCAAAGGAACTTTTCTATTGTAATACCTTGAATACCTTCCTTGTAAGGAACATTGACACAACCCTTTCTGACTTCCTTTTCGTGCTCTGCTTAAGTTCACAATGCTGATTCTGTGAATTTAGGCAGATCGTGAAAGGACGGCAGGAAGGATTGTGTCAATGTTTGGCTCTCGTGGCCCTTTCTTGTATGCCCAGGGTAGTGCCAATCGGCACTTTGAGGTCAGGAAGACATTTTCCTCCAGGCCAGATTGTCCAGGGATCCTGGAGAGCATTTTTTGTCATCTTCTGGGCATGGAGTAGAGGTCATGGAGGGTGTGGGGGGGGGGAGGCAGTTGTGAATGTCCTGCATTGTGCAGGGGGTTGGACTAGATGACCCTGGTGGTCCCTTCCAACTCTAAGGTTCTATCAGTGCATTCCTAAGGAGAGTTGCTCCAGAGTTACTTCATTTCAATGGGCTTAGACTGGAGTAACTCTCCTTAGGAATGCACTGTATGATTACCTACCACATAACCATTAATCTGGGGCCAAAAGTGATGACATTTCAGCACCAGGCTAAAAAGTCTTTAAAAAAAGCTTAGGCTTTTGCTGAATTAAAAACAAACAAACAAACAAACTGTTCATCATTTTTACACTTTCTCCCTTTGAACTGTTTGTGTTTGATTTATTACCGGTTTTAAACTTATGCTGTGTTTTATGTAGTGAACTGGTTTTGTAGCATGTTATTTACTATCATTGTTTTAACTGAATGCTGCCTTGGGAACACTCTGTTGAGAATGTAGCATTGAAGTATAATATCCTATAACTATAAAATATAATATCCTGTAAATATAAAATATGTTTTTTTGGGGGGAAGCGCCTTTTTACATCTTAGACCCACTGATTAAACTTTGCCCCCACCATTTAACATTGCTTCTCAATGATTAGCCATTTAAAACATGAACTTATTTAGCTTAAAAACTTGCATGTTGTTCTTCACGTTCCTGCCGAGAGTGTTCAGAGGGGACTGGCAGCCTGTATGGAATGGTTGCCTTTGCCTGGGACACCACCTGAGCTCCCAGGTGTTCTCATCCATTGCTTCCTCTTTCAAACTAATGGCAGTACAGGAGAATTAGATGACCCTGGTGGTCCCTTCCAACTAGGATTCTATGACACTAAATGGATGAGCTGACACCAATGACATAAGAACATAAAAAACCCATGCTGGATCAGACCAAGGCCCATCAAGTCCAGCAGTCTGCTCACACAGTGGCCAACCAGGTGCCTCTCGGAAGCCCACAACCAAGACGACTGTAGCAGCACCATCCTGCCTGTGTTCCACAGCACCTAAGATAATGGGCATGCTCCTCTGATCCTGGAGATAATAGATATATGGAAGAAAGAAGAGGGGAATAAAACCCAACCTAAAAACAGAAGCTGGGTACCCAAGATTGGGTGGAAAGAAAAAAATATATATATTTATATCAGTGTATAAATACTGAAAATATAATTTTTTAGAAGCACTAAAGGTTAAAATTTATATATATATATATATATATATATATATATATATATATATATATATATATATACATATATATATGTGTATATATATATATATATATACATATATATATGTGTATATATATATATATATATATATATATATATATATATATATATATATATATATATATATATATATATATATATATATATATTTTCCTTTCCACCCAACCTTGGGTACCCAGAGAATAGATATGCACCATGACTAGAATTGATTTTGACTACTAACCATGGATAGTCCTCTCCTCCATGAACATGTCCACTCCCCTCTTAAAGCTTCCAATTTGGCAGCCATCACCACATCCTGGGGCAGGGAGTTCCACAATTTAACTATGCGCTGTGAGAAGAAATACTTCCTTTTATCTGTTTAGAACCTCTCACCCTCCAGCTTCAGCAGATGACCCCGCGTTCTAGTATTGTGAGAGAGGGAGAAAAGTTTCTCCCTGTCCACTCTCTCCATACCATGCATACTTTTATAGACCTCTATCATGTCTCCCCTCAACCGCCTTCTTTCCAAGCTAAACAGCCCTAAGCGCCTTAACCGCTCCTCATAGTGCAGTTGCTCTGTTGCTGATGATCTGAGCTAAGTGGCCCGGGAGGTGCTCACAAAGTTGCTGGGTCTTGACTGTGCATACCTTGCCACCTGTAGCCTGCTACACCAGTGGCCTGCTGGGAAATTTTCCCTGTAAGTTAAAGGGTCAGTCTGCCCCTGATGAGACCACAGTTTATCACCACTTGCAAAGATATTGGAGGGGGAGGGAAAGGGGGGAGGAAATAATGGCCATTGCTGAAAATGTTTGAAGGAGCTGAATCAAATTGAATCAAGACGTCTGACTAATTTCAGTATTAGTAAGCTGTTCACACAATGATTCACTGTTTCCTAATTGCTCTCCCCCCATCCAGCACCGGCACGCTGTCAAAACTGAAGCCGAGCGCAGTTTTAAAATAAAATACTAAGTGTGTCATCCTAAGCAGAGTTGTATCCTTATTAGTCCATGGACTCCAGTGGATTTAGAAGGGTGTAACTCTGCTCAGGATGACGCCGTATTTCTTGAATAAAACGTAGCATTGTGCTGAATCAAACTCTTAACAGGCTTAGCGAGTTTTGAAACGGTGGCATTTGGCAAGTTTGCAAGTGCTGTATCAGTTCTGCTTTATTTCAAGACTGTCAGTCGTACGAGCCACGAGTGGCTCAAGGTAATGAAAACGAAAGCACTCGGCATATCTTTAAAGATGGACAAGGAAATATTTGCACATATTTATCTGAGTGAAAAGTATTGTGTGTAAGCATCCAAGCTAAGGATGCCAGGTCCCTCTTCACCACTGGTGGGAGGTTTTTGGGGCAGCCTGAGGAGGGCAGGGTTTGGGGAGGGGAGGGACTACAGTGCCATAGAGTCCAATTGCCAAAGCGGCCATGTTCTCCAGGGGAACTGATCTCTATTGGCTGGAGATCAGTGGTAATAGCGGGAGATGTCCAGCTAGTACCTGGAGGTTGGCAACCCTAATCCAAGCAGCACATGATTAGAGATGTGAAGGCCCAGGAAAAAAAACTTGGAAAAATTCATTTCTTCCAACATCCGATCTTCACTTCTTTTTCTCACATACATACACTCATGCCAACACCCTTCACCTGAGAAGGTGTCAACTCCTTAAGTCCTTGATATCTCCTTGACCAGAACCACTAAGGCCCATGGAGGGAGTACGTACCATTGAGGAAGATTACCCTTCCTTTAGTCACACAGGATTAACTGAGCCAGCATGATCAGGATCCAAGTAGGAGGTAAATGAATAGCAAATGTGTTGCCTTTGTCATATAACTGAGGGAATAAGAATGACCCACGATGACTGGTTTGTGGCAGATTTTAGCTTTGTTTGCCCAGGCATAAACATGCAGGCCAGTTGCCCATCAGGTGCATGCCAATGTACAAGTCACCAATATGGTTTCTACTATGCCATGAATCAGTTAGATAGACACTGATATGCATCCAACACATAACGTCTGCACTGCAGATGGGTACAATTGTAGGGCCAGCCTCTGAACTATGCCAGCAGTTTTCATACTAAGTCCTCCTATGCAACACAATTCCAGAATGAGAAGCCATGGTTAATTCCTAAAAAGAAAGCTACAGCAAGCCTGACTGGAAACCTAAACTATTTCTCTCTGCACAGGGAATCCATACATCATTGGACACTATGTGGGTACAATTTGTTACTTCCTGGATTTTCCTTATTATGATAGTGTGAAATCTAACCACCCGACGATCCTGTGTACAATCCCTGAAGTGCGATGGCTGACTCCACCATAGGGTTGCTAGCTCTGGGTTGGGAAATACCTGGGAACTGATCTCTGTAGTCCGGAGATCAGTTGTAATTCCAGGATATCTCCAGGCCCCACCTGGAGGTTGGTAGCTCTACTGCCGTCCCACTCTCTTTACACAAGAATCTGTGCTTGTCCTCTTCCCCCAATAGGGTTGCCAACCACCAAGTGGTGGCTGGAGATCTCCCGCTCTTACAACTGATCTCCAGGCGACAGAGATCCGTTCCCCTGGAGAAAATGGCCGCTTTCGCAATTGGACTCTATGGCATCGAAGTCCCTCCCCTCTCCAAACCCCCCTCCCTCCTCATGTTCCACCCCCCAAATCTCCCGGTATTTCCCAACCCAGAGCTGGCAACCCTATCTCCCAAAACTAATAGCAGCTTGGAATTGAGCAATTGTATCAGGAAAATGGCATGGTGAACTGACCCCCCTGCCACTGGTAATCTCAAGAGTTCTTAGATTAATTGTTGTCATTTATGCCTTGCCAGGCTTGGCTCTTCTTCATCCCCAGTTGCAGTGTGCATTAAGACAGCCTGGTAGCTGACGGCTATTATCAAGGGAGGGCAAGTGAGGCATCTGCCATCATGCCTTAGTCTGCAGAGCCACCTGATGGAATGCCAACATATGCAAGATAAACATTTCTTCCTGTCCGTAGCAGGTGCCGCCCATGAGGGAACAGAATAGCAAGCAGAGAGGAGCGACTGCACTTATACAGAACTAAATCAATGCTGTTCCTTCAAACTAACAATGTGATTGGTATCAACACCACTTTGGGGAGACACACTGATCAGCATGATCCTTGTCATTGGCAATTTCTGAGGGTACCTCTGCTGATTGGAAAACACCCGTGTCATTTACATGTTGTCTGTTAATCTCCCTTCATTGGGAAGTTCTTGGAGTCTAAGCCAAACAGCCAGGTAGCTGTATAAAGCCCAGATCCAAACCATTATGAATATTATTCACTTCTCAGTTTAGATTGGTTATAATAATGATGTTAAAGAGTGGGATGTTATTAGGTTCATTTCTTGATCAAGTGATATCTAAGTACACATCCTTAATGCTCACGGTGTTGCAGCCACACAGCAAGCCCAGCTTTATTGTTACTATAGAGCAGGGGTGTCGAAATCATTTGTTATGAAGGCCAGATATGACATAAATGTCACTTGGTCGGGCCAGGCCATGTGTACCATAAAGTTTAATGCCAGGTATACAAACTTTATAGAAGATACAGGCAAAGCCAATGAATGATATAGTTTTCACTTAAAACACAAACATGCTCAAAACAAAAACACTCTTACAGTATTTTCTTTTATTTAATTGTTAAGTCCGCGTGGGAAGGATTCACGAGGTCGGAGATGGAGTTCAAACAACAACCGCGTTTATTCATTACAGGAACAGAACTGGTTAACACAATGAGCAACCCCTGTTTATATGCCCCCTTGGCTGCCTGCGGCCACTCCCCCCTTGATCCGTGATAGGGGGACATAACCTCCTGGTGACCAATGGTACATATTGGCTTAGAGCCAATGGGGTCCATTTGCTTGACCAATAGGGTGAGCAGGGTTTAGGAGCCTTCATGCAGAACTCAAGCTCCTAAGTCTCCCTTGCTTACTCCCCAACTATATACATACACAACATAATAGTCTTTGATAATTGACACCTCAGGAGTCCGGGGTTGGCTGCCTCGGCTGGCCCGTGAGCCAGATAAGAGCGCTCAAGGGATCGGATCCGGCCCCTGGGCCTTATGTTTGACACCCCTGCTGTAGAGGGTAACCACAATTTGATTACAGTAGCGATAGAGCTGGGCCTGCTGGGTCAGTATAGGTTGTCCCACAGTTACTCCATTTCCCCCATGTAAGGTTGCCAACATTTGGTGGGGTCTGGTGTTCTCCTGGAATTACAACTGGTCGCCAGACTACCGCAATTAGTTCCCCTTGAGAAATCGGCAGCTTCAGAGGGTGGACTGTATGATGTCACAAGTCCACTGAGTTCCCTCTCATCCCCAAGCTCCATCCGCTCCAGGTACAACCCCTAGGGTTGCCAACCTCCTGGTGGGGCCTAGAGATCTCCTGGAATTACAACTGATCTCCAGCTGACAGAGATCAGTTCTCCTGGAGAAAATGGCTGCTTTGCTGTGTAAAATCTAAGCCATTACACCCTGCTGAGATCTGTGAGGGTCTCTGTCTATGTGTCTCTGCTTCCCATCACCTGCTTTGTTATCAGTGAACTCGTAAAAGCAGTTCACACCTTCTGGTCTCAGGCGCCAGGCCTGATTGCCCCTAGTATCTTCCCCCCCGCTGTTCTTCCTGTCAGTACTCCCTCAGGCCGATGCGGCCTTGGAAGTTTGATAGCTTCACCAGACTTCCTGGGACTCGTCTGATGTTTTGTATTATGCCAAGCTTGTAACTTCCCATAACAATAAGTGTGAACCCCAGTGCCCCAGTGCCCTGGAGTCAATATATTCTGTAAACCCGAATAGCCCCTCACTTGCAACTTTCTACCTGTGCCTGTCTCATCTCCTGATGGCTTCAATAAATCCTTTGTTTCTTTATCAACGTCTGAACATTTGATTTGGAGAAGTAAGCTCAGAGAGAGGGGATCTCTCACATTAAGTTGCAAGTCTTTGCCTCTCGGACTGCTGCTGTACCTTTTGGGACAGAATGCAAGGCGACGAGGAAAACACCCCTACTACCCCTGACGCACCGAATGAACCGGTGGTGCCGGAGAAACCGGACCCCAAGGAGGAGGGTGCCAAGCCAAAGAAGCCTAGGGATCCCATCCCCGACCAAGGCCGGGACGGACGTCCCCGAGGACTTTTTAACAATTGGCTGAACTCCCCCAAGGGTTGGTCTCTCTCCCGAACCGCGGCGAAGGATCGCCGGTTGGCCTTCCCCAGCACGGGACTCGAAGGGGACCCGGCACGCAAGGAGGCCCTGATGGAAGAAGAACGCAAGCAGTGGCAGGAGGATCGCCAAGCTATGCAGGAGCAGATGGAGACCATGCAGCGTGTGATGGGTGAGATGGCAGCGGCCCTGGACGCGCTGAAAGTGCAACCGCCCGCCGGCAATCTCCCGGACGGAGCACCGGCAGCCCCTCCCGCGCCTCCTAGCCTCCCGTCCCGTCGGGACCTGAAAGTCACGTATGACGGTTCAGGGGACCAGTTGACCTTTTTCATGGTCCAAGTGGACATTTTTATGCGAGAACAAGGCCGAACCTTCACTTCCGAGGAGTCCCGGGTGCAGTACGTGGCTTCCTTGCTGCAAGGGGAGGCGGCCGCCTGGATGGTGTTGCAGTATGAACTCCGCTCGCCGGTACTGCGAACCCTGGACGAGTTTATGGTAGCACTCCGAAACCGCTTTGAGGACCCGACTCTGGGAGAGCGGGCTAAAGCCTCCCTGATGCAACTGCGCCAAGGAACCAAGTCGGTGGCGCAGTATGCAAGTGAGTTCCAGTCACTGGCCAGCCGAATCCTGGACTGGAGTGAGGCCACTTTGGTACAGTGTTTCAGGGAGGGCCTCAACCCGGACCTCCAACATTGGGCCTTTATGCAAGGGAACCCCCCGGATGTGGAAGGTTGGGTTCGCCACGCTGCCGACATCGAGAATCGCAAACAACTTTTGACCTTGTCCAAACAACGCATTGGACGGGACCCGAGACCCCGGAGCGACCGGGGCCGAGACTTCCGACTGGGGGGCAGCGGGGGTCCCTCGGCCGCTGAACGCCGCAAGCGTTTTGAGACCGGTGTCTGCCTGACCTGCGGAGGTAAGGGACACTTTGCGTCGCAATGCCCCTCTCGTTCGGGCCGTCCCAACCCCCCACGCCAAGCCCCGACTGAACCACAGAAGGCGGCTGCCGAGGACCAGCCCCGCCGCAGGAGCGGACCACCGGGCCGACGTTCCGGCGCACCCTCCGCTCTCCATGCGCGCCCCCAGGACGGGGTCTCCACTTCTACTGGCCCAACGGGGTCCCGGATTACAAGTACTACTTTTGATTCGGACGGGTCCCCGACCGCCACCACTCCTTCCCCCTCTTCCAGCGAGGAGGAGGAGTGGGAACAGCCGGCAAAAAACGCCGTCGGTCTGCTGTAGAGGGGGCTCCGCAGCAGACCGCCCCTGTTGTTGTGCAAGGAGCTCCACCGATGGTAAGCGCCCAAGAGGACAATGTATATGTGCGTGTTCACCTTTCCCTACCAAAAGGGGGTCCCAGTTTAGAATTCCCCGCTTTGGTTGACTCGGGGTGTGCCCGCACCATGATTAGTGAGGACACTGCCAAGAAACTGGGAGTCCGGCGCAAGCGGCTTCCGGGACCCCTCCGCTTTTCCCAAATGGACGGGAGTGATTTTAAACGGGGCCCGGTGACCCACAGAACTGCAGCCGTGATTATGTCCGTGGGGGAACATTGGGAACGCTTGTATTTTACCATCGCCCCTATAGTAACCCCTGTGGTGTTAGGGATGAACTGGCTACGGGGACACAACCCGTCCATCGACTGGGTTGAACGGGTGCTCTCGTTTCCCGAAAACCCCTGTAGATTACATGACAAGGAACCGCCGCTGTGGTAGGGTCCCCCCCCCCAGCCGCCGTTCCTCCTCAACTGCCCACTGAATACTCGCAGTTTGCGGACGTCTTTGATGTTAGGGAATGTGACGAACTACCCCCCCACAGAGAGACGGACTGCGCCATCGAAATTGTGGGGGAAGGCAAACTGTCTAAAGGGAAGGTCTACCCCATGAGCCCTAGTGAAAAGGCGGTGTTACGGGACTATCTGGATGCCAACTTGGCGAGGGGTTTCATACGCCCTTCCAAGGCTCCTTATTCGGCCCCAGCCTTCTTTGTGAAGAAAAAGACGGGAGATTTAAGACTGTGCATTGACTTTCGTAGGCTAAACGCCGTCACCCAGTCTAACGCTTACCCTCTCCCTCTTATTCCCGACCTTCTAGCACAATTAAAGGAGGGCCGAATCTTCACCAAACTGGACTTAGTGGAAGCATACCACCGCATTCGCATTAAAGAAGGAGACGAACCCAAAACAGCCTTTTCCAGCTGTTTTGGAATGTTTGAATACCTAGTCATGCCTTTCGGACTTTCGGGGGCTCCCAGTGTGTTTATGCAATTAATTAATGAGGTTTTACATGATTTGCTGTTTCGGGGGGTGGTGGTATTTCTCGATGACATCCTTATTTACTCTGAAACCATGGAAGAACATGTGCGCCTAGTGCGAGAAGTGCTCCAGCGGCTGCGGGAGCACAAACTATATGCTAAGGTGTCCAAATGTGAGTTCCACCAACCTTCCATTACATTTCTTGGGTACGTGATCTCCCACCAAGGGCTAGAAATGGACCCCGCAAAGGTCCAGGCGGTGCGGGATTGGGAACCCCCCACTACCCGCCGCCAGCTTCAGCAGTTTTTGGGATTCGCTAACTTTTACCGCAACTTCATTCCCAACTTTGCCCAAGTTGCGCTTCCCCTCACTGCCCTGTTGCGTACCAAGGACAAGGGGGCTAGCGCCGCGCTTCCCTCAGCCCGTTTGCAATGGTCCCCCCAGTGCCAGCAAGCTTTTGAACGTTTAAAGCTGCTCTTTTCATCCGAACCCGTTTTGGCTCACCCGGATTGCACCAAGCCTTTTGTGGTGCAGGTGGATGCCTCGGATGTGGCCATGGGCGGGGCCCTATTGCAGAGGGATGAAGGGGGGCGGTTGAGACCATGCGCCTACTTCTCCAAGAAGTTTTCCCAGTCCGAAATCAACTGGGCTATTTGGGAGAAGGAGGCGGCGGCGGTCAAACATGCCCTCACCATATGGAGGCACTTTTTAGAAGGTGCCGAGCTGCCGTTTGAGGTGTGTACCGATCACAAGAATCTCGAGGCTCTCAAGGGAGCTAGAAAACTCAACGCCAAACAAATTCGGTGGGCCCAATTCTTCGCAAAATTCCGGTTCACCCTCAAGCATGTCCCTGGCAAAGAGAATGCCCTAGCCGACGCTTTGTCACGACTTCCCCAGTATCGCAACGATTTTGATCGCCCAGTCGACTCCCTGTTCACTCCCGAGCAGCGAGGGGAGGTTCCTAGCTTAGCCGTCACTACCCGGTCCCAAGCCCAACAACCTGACACCCCCCCTATGCTCAAAGGTATCCCGGAAGCCTTTCAACAGCGGCTCCGGGACGCCTCCTTACAGGAGGAGGAGCACCATCTCCTCCCCACGGGCTTGGAACGAACCAACACCTGGTGGGTGCAAGGGGGTAAACTATATGTCCCATCCTCCCTTCGTAAAGAGGTATTGGGACTTGTACATGGTGCCAGGTTGGCGGGTCATTTTGGTTTCATAAAAACTCTTCACCTGGTACGGAGGCAGTTTTGGTGGCCCGGTATGAGATCCGATGTAGAGCTGTACGTGCGCAGCTGCCCCACTTGCGCCACAGCTAAAAGACGGATGGGAAAACCCCCAGGGCTTCTCAAACCGCTTGAGAACCCCTCCCGTCCCTGGGAAGTCATCGCCATGGATTTTATCACCGACCTACCTCCAAGTCGGGGAAAGACGGTTCTCTGGGTAATCACGGACCTCTTTTCCAAACAGGTCCATTTCGTTCCATGTGCAGGTCTTCCTTCAGCCCAGGGCTTGGCTAAACTGTTCGTCACACACGTCCTCAGGCTACACTCGATCCCGAGGAAGGTCCTCTCCGACCGGGGGGTCCAGTTTGTTGCCAAATTTTGGCGAGCCTTCCTAAAGCTAATGAGGGTGGAGGAACAGGGCCTTTCTTCCGCCTATCACCCCCAGACGGATGGTCAAACTGAACGAGTAAACGCGGTGGTAGAATGTTATTTGCGTTGCTATGTAAATTTCCACCAGGACGACTGGGTCGACCTGCTGCCATTTGCCGAATATGCGTACAACAATGCGCCTCATTCCTCTACCGGCTTTAGTCCCTTCCAAGTAATATACGGGACGGAATTCGGTCCTTTCGGTTCCGCTCCCGTCACGCCAGAGCTCCAGTCCACCCCTGATCTTCAGGAGTGGATTCAGGTGGTCAAATCTACCTGGCCATGGCTGCTCAAGAATCTTGAGAGGGCAAAAGGCAAGTACAAGGAACAGGCAGACAAACACCGGTCTCCGGGATGGGAACTTAAGGTGGGAGAGCAAGTCTATCTGTCCACTAAAAACCTCCGCTCTCTGCGTCCCTGCAAAAAATTGAGCGACCGTTATGTGGGACCTTTCCCCATTACCAGAGTAATCAACGAGGTTACCGTGGAACTGGAACTCCCCAAGACCCTCAAGGGGGTCCATCCAGTCTTTCATATAAGCCTCCTCAAACCTTATGTGCCAGCTCCCCAGTTCCACCCCCCTCCCGCACACGAGATTCCTACCGTGGTAGGGGGGGATACCCATTTGGAAATATCCAAGGTTTTAGATTCCAAATGGAAGAAAGGGAAACTGTTTTACTTTGTTCGTTGGAAAAACCTTGGGTCCGCTCACGACGAGTGGGTGGCCGCACCCCACATGGCGGCCCCTCGCTTGATCCGAGAATTCCACCTCGCTTATCCCGATAAGCCTCGCCCTCTCGAGGACCCTGGAGGGGGGCCTTAAGGGGGGCAGAATGTGAGGGTCTCTGTCTATGTGTCTCTGCTTCCCATCACCTGCTTTGTTATCAGTGAACTCGTAAAAGCAGTTCACACCTTCTGGTCTCAGGCGCCAGGCCTGATTGCCCCTAGTATCTCCCCCCCCCCCCGCTGTTCTTCCTGTCAGTACTCCCTCAGGCCGATGCGGCCTTGGAAGTTTGATAGCTTCACCAGACTTCCTGGGACTCGTCTGATGTTTTGTATTATGCCAAGCTTGTAACTTCCCATAACAATAAGTGTGAACCCCAGTGCCCCAGTGCCCTGGAGTCAATATATTCTGTAAACCCGAATAGCCCCTCACTTGCAACTTTCTACCTGTGCCTGTCTCATCTCCTGATGGCTTCAATAAATCCTTTGTTTCTTTATCAACGTCTGAACATTTGATTTGGAGAAGTAAGCTCAGAGAGAGGGGATCTCTCACAAGATCCCTCTCTCAAACCCTGCCCTTCTCAAGCCCACCCCAAGATCTCCAAGAACTTCCAAATCTGGAGCTGGCAACCCTACACCCCTCCCATCTCCAAGTATTCCTCAATCCAGAGTTGGCAACCCTATCTCCATGAAAAATAGTTTGTGATCTCTTCCTCCATTTCTTCCCATACTGAGCAGAAAAACGGCACAGACTAGTTTTAGAACAAATAGGTTCACAGCATTTCCCTTGGCATACTAACAGAAGAACCTAGACATTTTGGGTAAGCTCTGTACTCATGACAAAATTGTATATAGGGCCAATCTGCAGAAGGAGGGGGGGTCTAAGAGTGAGGGAACTGGCCTTGCCCTGATTCAAGACTGAGTGCACCACAAGCTCAGGCTCACCACACATAAACACTTGGGTGAGGGGGTCCCACCCATTTGTGAGGACCCATTGCAAGCATGCATGGGAAACTGAGTTTTCCCACGTTCTTGGATGAGGAAGCCGGGGGCCATTACAGACTATGACAAGTAAGTACTTTTAAAATTATTTGGGGGGGGGATTTTTCAAGGTAGAGTCACCAAATTTGCAGCGTAGCTGCAAGGGACTCTCCTTGCATGAACCCCAAAGTTTGGTAAATTTTGGGGTGGGTTCCAATTTTATGGGAACCTGAAGGGGTTGACCCCCTCCACTGGGAAGCACTGCAAACTTTACCATAAAATTGGTACCATAAAGTTGGACCCTCTGACCCAATCTTAACCAAACTTTGGGGTTCTTGCAAGGAGAGTCCCTTGGAGCTATCCGGAAAATTTGGGAACTCTGCCTCCGAAAATGCCTCCCCCAGATCACATTAAAAAAATTCCCATAGGGAAAAACCTGAGGAAAGCTGAAGCCGAAAATAGCTGAATACCTATTTCTGCTGATTTAGTGATCGGCTATCCAGCTTTGGCTTTATTCTCAGGTTTTGGTATTCGGTAAAACCAAAACCCAAATATTGCCAAAATGGTTAGTTCCAGGTTTATTTTCGGTTCAGGTTTATAGATATGCTTAACCCTAGTGAACATGCATAGGCAGGGATCAGGGCCAGCATATTCATTAGGGTTGCCAACTGCCAGGTAGTAGCAGGAGATCTCCTGCTGTTACAACTGATCTCCAGCCGATAGAGATCGCTTCACCTGTAGGAAATGAACGTTTTGGCAATTGAACTCTGTGGCATTGAAGTCCCTCCCCTCTTCAGGCTCTGCCCCCAAAATTTCCTGCCGGTTGCGAAGAGGGACCTGGCAACCCTAGTGTTCATACTTGTACCTCCTCTACATGCATCAGCCCTGAACAGAGATACGCCATTGTGTACAAAGCTTACAAGATCATTTCCCCAACATATAGTGGTTAAAAGGCAACGCTGGCATCAAGCTGGCTCCTAACCCCGTTTGAATCCGCCTGTAATGAAAACAGCCTGATATTTCAGCTTTTGAGATATCAAAACAGGCGGAACTAGAAAAGTTTAGCAAGTAATACGTAAAACGACTTTGAGCTCATTGTCATTCAGCTCTGGATATTAAAAGGAATCAAACTATGCAGTAGTTTAATCCACAACAACAACAGCAGCAACAACAAAAAATCTTTGTAGTGCAGAGCTGAAGGAAGATTAACTTTTTGGTTGTGTTCATTATGGCATGTGAAAAATCACCTAAGTAGTTACACAACTGCCGAAGCAAGGGACTATTGATAGAGTACATGTCTGCTGTTTCAAAGGTTTAATCAAAACTTAGCTATCATCCACTTATTCACAAAGGATTGCTGGGATAACAAATGCACTGCATTTCTAGCACACAGCTACAAGTATTTCTGCCTGAGCTGAATTCTGTTTCCAACTTCAGACTTATTAACAGAATGGACCAAATGCCAAATGTTTTCCTCAGTTTTGGTATTGGGCAGTGTTTCCCTTCCACATCCTACTGTGATGTTTCCAGTGAGTGGTGTGCAGTTACAGAACATGCAAAATTAGACGGACAAAGTGATGTTTCTCACACTCGCATAAAACTCAAATGTTATGCCACAAAATGGCATCGGTTGGCAGTACATTTAGGAGAGGCGAAGGTGCTACTTCATACCGCACATATTCCAATGGCCATTATCACTACAAGTAAGTGACAGAACCTCACTTGGTTTCACCTGCAGCTCCCAGCTAAAATAACTCCAGCGTATCATCATTCCTTTCTAGACAATAATAGTTCTCTCTCAAAGGCTCTGGCTATTAGGTCTTTACTCGCTCACAAACAGCCCCTTGATCTCAAACAATTACTTACCAGCAACAACACACCACTCAACAGAGACATTATTAGCGCAGGAACTAGACCCCGCAACAAGCCCAGAAGCTGGCTTCAGCCACTCATCTTCTAAGGTGATATATGTACTCAGCTCTCAACACAACCCTTGTGTGGTTTATAGAAACTGGTCAATCATTTACAAACGATCAAATAAACACGTCGTTGATGAGAAGTGGCACCACTGAAAACCTCAAGGGAGTTCAACCTTCCTGGACACACTGGGGTGATCCTGCCACTCCACTAAGCAAAGCCTGAAACCTTCTTCCAGCCTAAGGAGCCTTCCTGACACCAAAATCTGAGCTTTCGTTGTCTTAGGAAGAGACAATTAGCTGTGATACTTTTGCTAAGGTTTTTTTGCTGATAAAATATCGAGAATATGCCTTGATCTGGATATCAATTGTGACACAGGCATGCCAGAAGAAAGGCGCAATACACCACCTGGTCCATTTGGGGATCATTTTGACCAAAGGAACTTCAAAGGGAGACTGCAAAGGGAAACTGCTGAAGTATAATTCATAATTTGTGTGATGGGTCTGACAGTTTTCTCAGTCTTAAATTGCACAATATAACTATGTAGTCTATGTTATTACCAGTTATAGCTATTGTGAGTGAGCTCTGTGATTATTGGTATATTTTTCTTTCACATAGAAATGTCACAAGCTAAAAAGAAATGCCTCATACTAGGTCTTCTTTCTTTCCTCTCTGCATGAATAAAAGTCCTGCTGATTGAGAATTCATTTGAACCCATGACAATAAATGTGTTAACTTTTCAGGAGCCATGAGACTCCTGCTTTGCTTCCAACACAACACCTAGTTACCTTACATAGAACTCATCATGGCAATGCTGATGTCCACGAGCTTAGATGGTTTTAAATAGATATATCAACAGTTACTGAGCATGTTAGCAAAATGGAGCCTCCGTGTTCAAAGCTGTGTAACTGTGTACCAGTTTCTGGGGAATCAACAGCAGAGGATAGTTGTTATTATGTGCCCCGGCTTGTGGGCTTTCTAGGTTCATCTACCTGACCACTGTTGACTACAGGATGCTGGACTAGATGGTTTTTGGTCTGATGGGTCTTCTCACCTTTTTTACATTTTTAATATACTTAGCATAGACTTTGGAAAATCCCTGTGCCCTGAGTGGAAGAATAATATCCTCATAATATCCTCGTTTTCTCTCATTCATGCCCTAGCCCCTCAACCTTCACTATTACTATGAAAACCACTGCCAATTTCACAAAGGTGCTGCCTATCACTTAGTGAGATTGTTCTCCTTTCTCTTTGCTGAGGAGTTTACTGACACCTGGTCTAAATGAAACACTCAGCACTGGGAGATTGATTTCTGTTTTCACATGACATATTTGTTCATTTGTGAAGGTTAACACATGCGATTGGCATGTTGAGTGGTTCACTTATCGCCTCAGGAATCTACCTCAGGAATTCCATGATGATTTGATATAATCTTTTTAGCCCATGTTATTTTGAATGTTTGTAATGCTCACAGGGAATGAGGCTTTTAATGTTGGCTAGCCACTGAGTTCTGATTCCTAACTGCCTGAAAGAATAGAGACAATCTAGCTTTTTGTGTGTCTATGGTTCAGGGGTGATCCTTCCACTAGGTGCACCTAGGCGATTGCCTGGGATGCCAGTGGTGGAAGGGCACCAATGGGCCCTGTAGTCACTCAGCCTGCAGCATCTGCATCTAGGGTGCCAGGTCCCTCTTCACCACCGGCAGGAGGTTTTTGGGGCAGAGCCTAAGGAGGGCAGGGTTTGGGGAGGGGAGGGACTTCAATGCCATGGAGTCCAATTGCCAAAAGCCGCCATTTTTTCCAGGTGAACTGATCTCTATCGGCTGGAGATCAGATGTAATAGCAGGAGATCTCCAGCTAGCACCTGGAGGATGGCAAACCTATCTGCATCATTTACTGCAGCTGCCAACCTGTGCGAAGCCTGTTTCTCCCCTATGAGGCATAGGGCAGGTCCTTTGGCAGGGGTGCAGGAGGATAGGAGTGGGCAGAGGCTTCTTGACTTTGCACAGTACAGAAGTGAGTGAGAGGAAGCTGGGCAGCGAATTCCTTCCTTCTTTCCTGCCTCCGCATGGTGAAGGGGAAGAGGAGGAGGGGGGCAAGAACCACCCCTCTGGCTTGCTTGGAATCAGGCTCACAGCATGTCAACATGGCACATAGAGCACTTTTACACAGAGTAAATGCACTATGAGTGAAACAAAAAAAGAATAAATAATAGGATCCTGCAGCACTTTAATGATTAACAAATTTATAAGCTTTCTTGGGCTAGAGTGTATGAAGTTACCTTCAGCTGGCAGATTTTATATGTACTAGAAAAAAGACGTTCATAATCAGCGGGACCAAAAGTCCACAAAATGCAAAGAAGAACAGTACGTGCGCTACATTTCTGTGCAGAAACCAGATTTCTGAAAGAACAGAATGACAATAGCAGTCACAGATGATAATACTATATTTCCAGCTATTTTAATTTAACACCAAAACAGAGACAATTACTTTGTCTAGCAGGAAAGACAACCCCACTCTCAATCAAGTCCAAGCTGAATAGAACCACATTTGCTAATAAATTTTCTTTCAGCTCTGTCTTGCTGGAACCTGTCTTTGAAGTCTTTTGTTTGTTTGTCAGCAGCAGAATTTCTTGGGAGAGTGCCATGTGATTTCACTAGTTTCTGAATATTGCCATTTTTATGACATTTCTTCTAGCACCTGATTAGCTACAGGTCTTTTATGCATGGCTTTTTCACTTGCCGTCACCCCTCCGATGACTTTGGGTCTTTGTTGATTATGTATGCCGTTTCTGACCATCAGAGGTCCCCTCGCTCTCCCCCTGCGTTCCCCTCATTTTGCTTGTGTTTTCAGAGACCTGTTTTATCTCGAATTTGAAAATGCAGACAAAATGCGGGGAGAGGCAGGGCGAGAGCGAGACGACCTCTGGTGGGCAGAAATGGCATGCATAATCAATACAAAAACCCGAAGTCGTTGGAGGAGTAACGGTGAGTGAAACAGTCAAACATAAATGCCCAGAGTCTGACCATATAGCTATGCTATTGTAAAAAAAAAACCCAAAAAAAAACACCTATGTCAGCTCGGTCTTTAGCATGGAGAGGTTCTAACTGAGATTTGCCGCTCAACAGAGAGGTGCAGCTCCCTGAGTAGTATACCTGTATGATACATGTTTGCGAAATGTTTGTGTTTACATTCGATGGTTTTTTAGGTATCCACCAAGAATAGACTATATGAAGTGGCCTAAAAACCAAAGGATTTCTATTTCTGATGATGTTCTTCTCTGCCTGGCTCATCTGAATATATCTTACCAACATTCTGTACTATAAGCTCCTCTGGCATCCGTGCATCTTTTTCCCTGACACACTCTCCTTGTGAAACACTATCATTTGGGTGGATAGTCTCATGACACGGTAGTGACAGGTATTAATTAAACAGAGTTTTTCTCTACTTCTTGCTTCCTTTATCGTGGTGGCTCCACTCTAATTATTCAAAATAAAATAGTTCTTTCTTCTCCTACTGGATAAAAGGTTTCAAGCTGCTTTACACATGAAGAGTCAATCCATGCATTACCTGGGGTCAATCTGGACATTCAAAAGGGAGCTGCAATCAGTCCCTCCTCCTTGACTGTATCATGTTTGGAAATGTGTCCTGGCTTTATGCTTAAAACTTTTAAAGCATATAATTTATGAAGACGCTCTTAGACCTACTGATCCCTTAGCTCTTTTCAGTCCTCAGCCACTGCCTTTTAATATTCACCCACAGAACACACCTTTGATGCTATAAACCAGATCTAATCAGCTGCTAAACATGTGTTCACTTTCATGACAGAACAGTTATGAGTTACAGGAATGCAAATAATGATAGTTAATTACAAGTTCTTAGGCTGTAATCCTCAGCATACTTACTTGAAGTAAGTTTCAAGAAAACCAATGAAGCAAAGAACCAAACTAGATGTGATCTGAGCAATCCTTGATTCGGATTTTGCATACCTTAGTTTTAAAAGGGCTGAAAACTGCAGTTGGTGGGGGCAATTCAAATTTGGCCTTTAATTCTTTTTTCCCCACACTATTCTCTCAATTTTAATTGTTCTCCTACAGCTGTCATTTGTCCTGGGGAAGAAACCATGGGATAAACAGCAGCGTCAGAAGGATGGGTGATTTGCATTGGGATAACAGCACAGGGGAGGGGTAGATCATTCCTCCCCCCCAGCACTGTGGCCCAGCTCAAAATCTTCCCCAGTTGCTTTTAGTCTACTAAAAATGTCTAGTTTGACCGTTACTTCTAAGTAAACATGGAAAGAACCAGTCTGATATTTCAGTATTGGCTGTCCTATTTTATGTCCCATTCTCACTGCCTCAGAAAAATATATTGGTTTGTACCCTGCCATACTTTCAGGATAAGAAGATTGGTTCAGATAGAGAGGATGACAGTATAATCTTACACCATTTCTAACTAAGGTTGTCAGGTCCCTCTTTGCCACCAGCGGGAGGTTTTTGGGGCAGAGCCTGAGGAGGGTGGGGTTTGGGGAGGGGCTTCAATGCCATAGAGACCAATTGCCAAAGTGGCCATTTTCTCCAGGTGAACTGATCTCTATCGGCTGGAGATTAGTTGTAATAGCAGAAGATCTCCAGCTAGCACCTGGAGGTTGGCAACCCTATTTCTAAAGACAAAAACTCAAAGAGGATAACCTCAGAAACAAAACTTTAAGAGACATATTTAAAAGACCATACCAGAAATTGCAGTGAGGTATAACATGGATAAAAGCATGCTGGGAACAGATTTGAAAAGACCTGTGAGGCTGGACAGAGGGTTAATATGTCTTTTTAAGAAGAAGGAAGTGCATCAAATGCTGGTTTGGATTTCATTAAAATCCAATTCAGACCTACTTACATGGCCCTGTTTTTAAACCAAATTAATGGGAAAGGCTGACCTGGTTTGAATCTTCTTTTATACTCCCTACGCGCCCAAAACAGCGGAAAGTTTCAGGACAGATTTTTACAGGATTCCTTTTATTTGGACGAGAGAGCACTGCTGCATCCCAAGAGCCTAAAGCTGCAGAAAATGCAGAACAGTCTTTGACCAAATTCAGACTTCCCCTTTCAGCTCCAGGCAGTTCCACACATTCTAGTTGCCTGGAATAGCTGTGGTGTATCAGGCACTATTACCTATTCATTTGGCCTTACATTGTGGTCTTCCTGAAAATGTCAACAAAGCACCCATCTTAATGTCCTTCACAAAACTGTAAGACTGACCTATTTAAGAGTGCATCTGAAGGTTATTAGTAGTACCAACAACATCCCCTCTCTCTTGATCTGGCTTCTTTTTTCTATTATGTGGCAGTTTTGTTTTGGATTGTAAGCCCCTTTGGATCACTTTGAGAAAACAAATCTACAAATGATTAAAATAACCATTTTTTAACTCCAATTTCATGAGCGAAATACCGGACTGCAATCCCAAATTCAGCTGATCATTTGAATGATCCACCACGCAGCCTCTCACACACATTCACCACAGTCTTGCTGCCAGTGATCTAATATACAGAATTGCTTGGGCAGCTAGTATTAGCAGAGGTCTACAAGCAACAGAGGTCTACAGAGGTCCTTTCTACATTTCTCTGTACGTACTGGTAATTACTCATGTCAATTGTTCTGTCTAATCTGTATGCTTTGCAATGACCACTGATGTAAGTGTGGCAAAGTGAGCCCCAGAGGCACATTGTTCGATCATGACCGAAGCTGGAATTTACTGGAAGGTAGAAGCCCCAAGGTACCAGATTTCAATAAAGAGTGTACCACTCCAGACGTATTCCATCGCCTCTCATAAAAATAAGGTTTATTTGTTGCTCTTGGGGGGAGGGTACCTGGTTGCTCCACACAGTGGTGTTTCCAGGGGCCCCACTCATAGTTCAACAGCAGGCCTCAAAAGCAGGTGCTGTGCCGGCGTAGGCCAAGGGCTGGGCGGTGCCCGCAGTCCTCAGACGTGCGGGAGGTATTTAGCCCCTTTCGGAGCAGGCGACAAAGATTATGCTATCTACCAGGGTCAGAAGTCAGAGGCGTCATCAAAGCAGGCAGGAGTCAACGGCCGGAAAGATCAATCAGAGGCAGTTGCAGGAACACAGAGAAACTGCACGGTTGCTTCCGCAAAGTGAAAGCACGCCTGCACTGCCTTTATCAGTCAGTGCACTTCCAAGCTAGGCTTCATCCTGAAAAGACTCAGCACCAGTTCTCTGTCTGTTTAGCCTCTCCAAGCGAGCACTCCTCCTTTTCCCCTGCAAAACCACACGCTGCCGAGTCCTGATATGCCTATCAGGTTCAGGTGAGCTTGGAGGGCTGCCATTCTCAGCTTCCACTGCAGGTGTTGGGAGATGAGTAGCTTCTGTCTGCCCTTGTTCCATCTCTCTGCCTAGCTGTGGTTCCTGCTGAGTTATTTCAGGCTCCTGTGCTACTGACTGCAATGGAGGTACTGAAGGCCCAGGGGCAACCTTTTCCTCCACTTCAGCTTCAGAGTCCTCTGAGTCCTCAGCTCCCACGGCAGGGCCCATGACAGGTTGTGGTTTTTTATTTGAAGAACACATTACCATCTAACGAGTCTAAAATCACCTAACTGCACCACTGACTAGGCTTGCCAGGTCCCTCTTCACCACCGACAGGAGGTTTTTGGGCAGAGCCTGAGGAGAGAGGGGTTTGGGGAGGGGAGGGACTTCAATTCCATAGAGTCCAATCGCCAAAGTGGCCATTTTTTACGGGTGAACTGATCTCTATCAGCTGGAGATCAGTTGTAATAGCAGGCGATCTAGGGTTGCCAGGTCCCCCCTCTCCTCTGGCGGGAGGCTTTTGGGGCAGAGCTGAGGGGATCGCACATGCATGCACAGTTGCGCCGATGTGTGCGCATTGCCAGGGGCCTTTTGCCACTCAAACTCCCAGTTTGAGTGGTAAAAGACCCCTTGCGATGCGGCACTTCCGGGTGTAAACACATTGCAAGGGGCCTTTTACCACTCAAACTGGGAGATGGAAAGCTAGCTGGAAAACCTGATCTACATCCTTGTGCCTACTTGGGAAGTTCATGTTAAACTAGCCTCTCAGCATTGCCAAAGTGAATATTATTAATTTATCTTGCAAGGCTGCAAGTTTTACATAGGCTACATATGAGGTGAAGCATCATTTCATCATAGTTAATGAGCTTATGTTTCAGCTAACATTGAATTTTACATTTGATGATTAAGAAAAATGTTCAATGTTACCCACTCAAATTTTAATGCAACTTTTTATAAAAATGTAATTTTTGAGTGTTTTAGATTCATTGGCATTTTTAAATTGTTTTGATTTGGCAAGTGTCAAATATGAAATTTCATAAATTTGCAGCTGCCAAATACTGAATCACATTAAATGCAATTAATCTACTGAATAGTCAATAACATGGCATGTCAGATATCGAGCGCTATTAAAAGCAAAGCACACTATTGGATATGCTCAAAAATGATAGCTCGCAAGCCAACTACCAAATACTGGCAAATGCCAAGTGTCCAATATCATAAACTGAAGTCATATATTTGAGTACAGTGTCACTGCATGTCTGATAAAGAATCTATTAGTTATCCAAATAAATATGTGTCTTTGTCTGATTACTGTTTTAAAAAGTTTTAAAATAAATAAAATAAACACAATTTTGACAACCCTTGAGTTCGAACATTGCTCCTTTGTAAATGTAAACATTTCTATGCCGCCTTTCTACCCAAATAGTGTCCACAAGGTGCCAAATATCAAAACATTAAAACATGTCAACACTAAAATATTTGAAACATTAAAAAGCATTTAAAATAAGGTATATTTAAAATAAACGATTCAATAAGACATATCAACGGAGTGGGTGGTACACCCACAGAATCCAAATCCTGTCTCCCATTCTCAACACTAGGCACATTCTCAAAACTTTCAGAGTCCTGGACAGGGCATTAGTTTTCTACATCAGCTTGAGTGGTATATAGAAATAATAATAACAATAATAAAAGTATATTGAAAGCCAGCTGAAATAAGTAATTTAAAAGATTACATATCAGCCAGGGTAGTCATTAGCAATTCCTGTCAGAGACTACACTTCATTGAGTAGAGGAGAGATTCCTATTTACATATAGTTTGTGGGATCATTTTGCTGTACGGCCATATCTTTAGTATGGAGGAAAGGTGCCATTTCATGGAAAGTTCATTATGATTCAGTTCTGTTTTTCTGCTTTTTAGCAGATAAGATAACTTCAGTCTTGTCACACAGAACAATACCATCAAAAAGTGAACTTGACATTTCAAGTTCTTACTAGAATTATATGCTGAGAATTTAAGACAGTTGGAGTGTCTTTAGCTTTGCTCCCCCCCCCATATAAAAGCTGCAGAGACTCTCCCAAGCAGACAGTGGAGGAATAAATATCATGCCCTTTGAATGATCTTATGGTACAACAAACCTTGCAAATGTTCTTTTGGCTCATTTTAGACTTCAGCTCAAAGCTGTGGCTATTTATAGGGAGGATGATAAGAGAAAGAACAGTCAAGTAGATTCCTTTCTTTTCCTAGATCAATGGAAGCCTACAAGGCTGGAGAGATTGACCAATATTCTCACATTTGCCTAAGGATCTGATAACTATCTCCAAAGCACCTATTTCCTTGGCCAAAGAAATATCTGGGATGGTCCTTCAAGAACTATTTGTTCACTCTGGTTTCTTATGGAGAATCTAGATGATGCCATTGTTCATGATTTCAACTTCAGGTTTTTTTCTGCATTATTTTTATTAGTTTCAGATTTATAGCAATTAAAAAAATATTAAAATGCAATTGTAATGCCAGCTGTCCATGTATGGACAGTCAAAAGGCTATTGATGCACCTTAGGTCAGTGTTCCTTTAAATACTCTTGTAATAAAAGCATGTAATTGTCACTTTCACAGCGCATTACTGACCAGAATGCCTGCGCTGGGCTTAGGAGGTAATGCAGCGGCGCTGTCTCCTAAGGAGGTTTCGGCTGGGCCCAGCACACAAAAACCCGGTGCACAAAACCCTAAAAGGTGGCGTATCTCGGGGGGGGGGGGGGAAGGGGGCGTTCCCAAGCCGAAACATCTCAGGAGGCCGCCTAACAGCAGCCCCACCCCCTGGCCAGCGCCGTGACGTCCCAGGAATGCCTCCCAGGATGCTGTGATGCCCTGGGAATGCCTCCTGGGACGAAGACGTGGCCTTTGCTGGCGTCCATATGCCGGCGGCAGGCTCCGGCAGCGTCCGGGCTCGGTGCTGCTGCGCCAGTGGCCAGAGACTGGGGTCCAGCCCTGCATGCTAGCGCAGGGGCCACAAACACTGGCGTTCGCCTCCTGGATGCCAGCGCTGTGGGCCCTTGCGCCGGCGTGGGCCTTTGCTGGCCTCCAAAGGCCTTTGGTGAGGGCTGCTGGTGCATCTCAGGCATGCGCTGTCAGTGCTCCATCTTTCCTGAATGAAGCCTTGACCTGACATAAGCTTAAATTACTCATTTTCCCCATTTGCAACAACTTTGATTTAAAAAAACAAAACCAATAAATGATCAAGGATCATTATTGTACCATTACGATAGCACTATCACTTAAAAAAAAGGAATGCTTTACAAATGTAGTAATTATATCTTGCCTATCTTTAATTAACCCCCCCCCCCAATGATTGTGAAAACATTCAGGTTTTGCTAAAGAACTGCAAGAGAATAAAAAGTAACTAAACACCACAGAGAACTGGAAACTGCTTTAAAACCACTAAGGCAATACAGATTTAAGGAAGACTGTATGTGGGAAGAAATCTGTCAATGCTGCTTCCAGTGATCCATAATACTTAATTACTTTCTGCATGATCTTTGATAAATACATAGAGAAGTATTTTGTTGCCTCTGGGAAATGCAAGTATGTTCTTGAAGCAAATCCAGTAGAACCAGATTCAAGTTGCTGGAAACCCAGGTGGCACTCACATGTCTTGTGTTACCCCCACTCTCCTTGTTCTCTTTACTTTTAAAGAGTCTAAAGGGTGTCCATAGACATTTAGAAGTAACCAAGATTTATTTACTAGCTACATGACTCGGATGTTATGTATTTTATTTTTTATTTTGTTTAAGTGACTTAAGACTCGGACTGTAAACTTTTGTCGGTAAGACCATTTTAGTCCATGTATCCTGTTTTATCTGGCCAAGGGCTGTAAATAAACTATCTATCTCTCTACTGGCTACATGGTAAATGGGACATTTGTAACATCTTGTCCAGCAGAGAGAATTCTACTACATACCTGTATTTGACCAGAAATAATGCTGACTAGGTACAATTTCCCTCACTACTTGACAGAATGCTATTGCCAACCAAATGAGGACACGTGCACCACGGTAAATTACCACCTGAGAAATGATTGGCTGTATTCACTCAAAGCCAAAGGGGACTAGTCACAACTTGAACCGTTTTAGCCTCCCTTCATTTCTGATGGCTGGCAACTGGCAGGAGATTGCAGAGGGTGGGGACTTGAGCTTCCAGCATTGTGCCAACACCATGATGTCATTTCTGGCACAAATTGGGGCGACGCTCATTAGCCCCAAATCTGTGGTCCTCTACATCCACTGCAGCACCCTATGCCACACTTTTCTAAAGGTCCCCTTTAGCTATCAGCAGAGGTTATGCAGGGGGTACAAGAGGTTGCAGGTGGAAGAACAGAGTCAGAAAGTAGACCTCCACTCGCAGTTCTCTGGATCCTTGGGAGCCAGCGTGGTATAGTGGTTAAGAGCAGTGGTATGGAGCGGTGGCGGCTAATCTGGTGAACTGGATTTGTTTCCCCACTCCTACACGAAGCCAGCTGGGTGACCTTGAGCAAGTCACATTCTCTTAGCTTCCCCTACCTCCCAGGGTGTCTGTTGTGGGGAGGGGAAGGGACGGTGATTGTAAGCCAGTTTGAGTCTCCCTTAAGTGGTAGAGAAAGTCGGCATATAAAAACCAACTCTTCTTCTTCTTCTCTGTCTTGGATCTGTCATGACATTTTGCTGCGCTGGGGAAGCACTGGCACAAGCTCTTATCACCTGGTGTGGTAAGTATTAGGGTCTTTCTTATTGGAATCAGATGAAAAAGACTTCTGGATCAGTCATTAAGTTGGAATGATATACAAGGAAGGAGATATAATGCCAATTGTCTCTCTGAGAACCTCTGTGTTCCCAAATCCCATTCCATGCTGTCCCAGACTTGCAGCTTGCACACACCCCAGCCTTTTAGTAAAGCAAAAGAAGTGAATGGGATTTCTGTAACTTTCTAGCAAGAGCTACTTAGGAAAACTGGATGCGCCCACCAGAAGAGCTGGACTTGGAGAAAAGGGGTGTTCTGCCTTGTTCCTTTCCCATCATTCTTCAGAACTAATCCCCAAATAAAGGCAGGATTGGAAAAATGTAGACATCTGTCAAAGGTACGAGGGGGCCAGTGGGAGCTTGTCTAAGGAGAGTGTCCCCTCCCAGGAGCCCTCTATCCCCAAACCCCCCACTCCCTCCTGCCCCTTCAGCCTTGGAGCAGGCAAGAGCAATAACTAGCTGCCAGCGCTCTGGTCTGGGGCTTCAAATCAGGGCGAGCCCAGAGTATCTCCCCTCTCTTCACCCTTTCAAACAGTGCCCCTCCACTGGTGAGGACATCCCCAGGTGAACAGTCGAACTTGAGGCTTGAGGGCCCATGCAGACTAAAACAAACGGTTTCATTGAATAAGGTGGATAAGAACCTAGGATGTCAACTCCTGCTTGGAAAATACCTGGAGATTTGTGGGGAGTGGAGCCTGGGAAGGCCAGGGTTTGGAGAGGAGAGGGACCTCAGCAGGGCATAATGCCACAGAGTCCACCTTCCGAAGCCGCCGTTTGCTCCAGGGGAACTCATCTCTGTCCTCTAGAGATCAGGTGTAATCCCCGGAGATCTCCAGCCCTCACCTGGAGGTTGGCAACCCTAGTAATAACCAAACAGAGAGAGAGAGAGAGAGAGAGAGTGTGTGTGTGTGTGTGTGTGTGTGTGTGTGTGTGTGGAGGGGAGGGGGAGAAAAAACACTTGGGAGCAACAGCTTTACTACGAATACGCTTTTGTTTATTGTTTAAAGCTGTAAACCTAAAATAGAATAAAAAAATAATTTTTTAAAAAAAATAGGAATACGTTTTCAGCCAACAGGATAAAATTACCTCACAAAGGAGCTGGCACAAAAACAATAAAGATTCCTAACATGGCTGCCTCACTGGTCCTGACTGTACCTGGCCTTTCCAGGGAACTAGCCCCCTTCCTTCGTGGAGGGATCCTCTCCTGCTGGCAGCAGCTTCTTTGCCGCTCAGCTCCTGGGAGAAGAACACAATTCTGTCGGTTGTCAACATTTTGGCTATGCAGAGTGCCTGTTATTCGCCAGGTGCCAGAGATTTTGACAGACAGCGATTCTAGAAAATTAAAGATTCTTGGCAGCAAGCAGTTGTATTAGCCGAACACAGTCATCCGCTAATCCTCTTCCATTCCTTCCTGGCTTTCCGTCTGAGTCATTACCTTGGTAACAACTGAAATACTTTCGTGTTTTGCAAGTCAGTAATTCATGTTTGAAAGATCAGAGAAATCTGCTCCTCAGATTTCACTGTTCCAGCTAGTTTGTTCCCTCTCCTTGCTGGCTTGCTGGGGCCTGCTTTCTCCCATGTAACCTAAAGATGATTCACATGAGCATTTAAGAGTGCTGCGTGATGGGTTCTCAAGTGAGCACTGGGTGATGAATTTGAAGCAAAGCTGTATTTAGATTGCGTTGTCATTTATCCATATTGTAAGCCACTGAGCAGTATAAACTGCTTGTTCTTGGTATGGTTACCAGCCCTTGGATGACAATCCCCGAGAGACTGAAGGAGATAGAGACTTACGGAAATAGAGTCCCATGACACCTGGATGTCACATCTGGCTTCATAACTTGAAGCATCATCACTGTGGCATGGGGCCCTCTAGGATCTTCCTGAAATTCTATGGTAATAACCATAGAGTTTGGGGTTTGGGGAGAATCCTAGAGTGTCCCGCGAAGTGGTGACATCACTTCTAGCTATGCAGCCAGAAGTGACTTTGAGGCATCGCTGGACAATGTCCCCCTCCCAATTTTTCTCTTCCTGCCTTTTCGAGTAGCAGCAGGGAACCAAAGCGAAAGCCAAAAGATTGCCTGCCACAGCACACAACCTCGCCTCCCTACTACAGAGGGAGACCCATGTACACCACTGAACTCCTTGGAGGAATGACAGGATAAACACAGAATAGTGTCAGTCTTCTGAAACCCAAACAATCAAGAGTTTTGTGGTACCTTAATGACGACTGAATCTATGGTGGCATAAGCTGCTGCTGCTGCTTGGTCCACATTTGAAATGTCAATGATGGCATAGTGAGTGGCTCAACATGACAGCTTCATGTTGGATTCTGCCTGGTCTACTAGCTAGGGAAGCTACCATCTGGTCAATTAAGAGCTAAAGTATGCATTTAAGAGCTAAACTATGTATGATGGGGGCCATGTTCACATATAAAGTCAAAGGTGAGGTTTTTTAAACGGAGTGCATGAAAAAGGATACTGAGCTCTCCCTCTGCACCATTATTCCCCCAAATAGATTTCCCCAGCCATTTGTCTCCCTTCCTGTTTCCAAATGTGAGAAGGGAATGGACAAAAACAACTTGTGTGCAGAAGGGAGGTTCAACGCTCCTCTCCCATGCACTCCAATTAGATACTCACCCCCATTTTATGTCAGTGGGGCAGTCCCATGAAAAATACTGCCCATCACTATTACATCTAGTTTGGCTGGGAGCTGCTTTAAGCTGGTCTCTGTTATTGGAAAGAAAAAAAAAACTTGCACAAAAGCTTCTGCACCCAGCTCAAAATAACTAATGTGCAGCTGCTCCCCAAATTACTATTTTGATTTTATTTTGCACTACTCTACAGTACAGACAGGTACTGCAATTCTGGGGAAGAAGCCAATTTCAATGTCTGAGGGCATATTTCTGTCTTGCTTCCAGCTGTTTTTTTCCCCTTTGTACCTTTCTCACTGTACTCCAGATCTCAGACAATTTCAGGCTAAAAAATTGGAACAGTGTGAACAGCATTTTATATGGAAAGCCCTTTATGTGAACTGTCTAACCCTGGCCCCACGGTATAGTGGTTAAAAGTGTCAAACTAGGATCTGGGAGACCAGGTTCAAATCTCCACACTGCTATGGAAGCTTGGCCACCCACAAGCTATCTGCGTACATGACAAATTATAGATCTCCCCATCCCCAACTTTATTGTAAACCAGGGGTTACCAACCTTTTCTTTAATGAGAACTAGTGAATAATGAAAAATACCCCAAGCAGCTACTTCACTCCCCTAGCATGTTACCGAGTTTTATTTTGTCCTAGACACAGAACAGTGATGTGGAATGCTATAGTGTGCCCCAATCTCATCAGATCTTGGAAACTAAGCAGGGTCGGTACTAGGATGGGAGACCACCAAGGAAAACTTTGCAGAGGAAGGCAATGGCAAACCACCGCTGCTTAATCACTTGATTTGAAAACCCTATGGGGTCTCCATGAGTTGGCTGTGACTTGACGGCACTTTACACACAGAGATACAGAACACAGGTGCGCTAGAAAAGAAACTATCAGCTTAAGCAGCACAAACTAAAAAATCATATGAATTAAACACTTTTTTAAAAAAAGCATAGAACAAATTGTTTTGTGGTCTTTTCCTGGGTCTTCTAGGGAATGCACAAGCTACTCTGCAGCAGATGGTGAGCTACTGGTACCTCATGAGTTACCTGTTTGAGATACCTAGGTTTACCAGGTTGTAGGCAGCCTCCCACCAATTGGCTCTTCCCCACTCTTGCAGCAGGAAAATGGGGGGTGGGAGTAGGCTTGCCAGCCCCGTAGCTCCACCGGCGGGAGATCTGTGAGGCCGCGGACGAGGTGCACAATGCGCCTGTTGCAGCACACAAGCTCATCCTGTGTGACACGCTTATGTCACTTCCTGGTTTACCCGGAAGCGAAGCGGATGCTCTAGCAATCTTGGCCAAAACGCTATGGTTTCCATAGAGTTTTTAAGCCGAGGTTGCCAGAGCGTCCTCGTTGCTTCCGGGTATACCCGAAAGTGACGCATGCGCTGCATGCGCGTGTATGTGCATGCAGTGCCCGCTGGCCCTCAGCTGGTTGGCGGGCAGCCCGGTGGATTGGCAGGATTTTACCCACCACCACCAGGCACTTGGCAACCCTAGGGGAGAGTGACGCTGTGGCCATGGCAATGTCACTTCTGGCTGCTGTGGCTGTGATACTCTAGGAATTTCCCTAGTCTCTATAGTCTTTTACCATAAAGATGGGGGGTATCTAGAGTGTCATGCATCATGGGGATGTCACTTCATAGAATCAAAGTTGGAAGGGACCACCTCTCATCATCTGCCTAAAGTCATAGAATCAGCATTGCTGACATATGGCCATCTAGCCTCTGCTTAAAAACTTCCAGGGGAGGAGAGCTTACCACCTCCCGAGAAAGTCTGTTCCACTGTGGAATCGCTCTGTTAGAAAATTCTTCCTAGTGTCTAGATGGAAACTCTTCTGATTTAATTTTAACCCGTTGGTTCTGGTCCAACCTTCTGTGGCAACAGAAAACAAGTCGGCACCCTCCTCTATATGACAGCCCTTCAAGTACTTGAAGATGGTTATCATATCCCCTTCTCAGTCTTCTCCTCTTCAGGCTAAACATCCCCAGCTCCTTCAACCTTTCCTCATAGGACTTGGTCTCCAGACCCCTCACTATCTTTGTTGCCCTCCTCTGGACACATTCCAGCTTGTCTTCACCCATAGTAATGTCACTGCATGACAATCCCATCCTCCCCATCATCCACTCAAACCTTCAAACTGTATTATATACAGATCAAACCAAAACATGTAAAATGAACAAAATGATGGTATATGCTTTTGGAATCTGACTTGCTTTCGTATTCCTACTCTTGAAGGGAACTTTCCCCCCTCATTTACAAGGATATGTTTTTGGCCCTTTCCCCATATTTGATCCACTTCACCTAGGGTTACAAACTCTGGAAATTCATGGATATGTGTAGGTGGAGCCTGGGGAGGGAGGGGAGGGACCTCAGTGGGTTATAAATGCCATATAGTCCACCCTCCAAAGTGGCCATTTTCTCAAGGGGAACTGAATTCTGTAGTCTGGAAATCAGTTGTAAAGCCAGGAGATCTCTGAGCAACCCTAACTCGTTTCCTGCGCCTTTAACTTCCAAATGCAAAAATAAACCCTGACAACAGCCTTGCTCACCGCAGTGTTTTGTTGCAATTTGTACCACTTTATTTAATCTGGGTCCATTTCTTCCAGCTGAACAAAATGATTTAGACCAGTTTATAAGCGGAAGATGGAATGTTTTCTAAGCTTAGATTAAAATTTGCCACCAACTCCGGCTTGAGATGCCGCTCGGCAAGCTACTTTTTCAATGCTCTAGTTGTCAAGCTTTCCCCATTTCTGTAAATTGCTTTCTAATTGCAGTACACAGCAGTAACATGCTAAAATGGGTTGCGGAGGGATTAGGGGGAGAAAAAGCAGTATTAGGATGCGTATTGACAGAGCAAACCAACAGCGTTAATCCTGTAGCAAAGTAAAATATTTGTCAGCTTGGATGCATGATTCTTGTCACTAATGTATCTTGGCAATCATGTGAGAAAGTGTGTATTGGGTGTGCCATTTCCCATCAGTCCTCTGCAGCCATTAGAACAGAGAATACTGGAAAGCTAATAATGGCTAAAAGGGGACTTGCATTGATTGCTAGCCCTGTATCCTCATCAGTCAAGTGAGAAAGGAGGGGGAACTGGAATTTATTCTAGCTCTCCTGAGGGGACCAATCCAGGACTGGTGGCCCCACTCTTTCCAGTTGCTGGTGCTGCTGCTTTTGCTCCAGGCTGGGTAGATCGCTTAGAAGTATTCGCCAAGCATGCCAATTTAATTACCTTCTCCTTATATTATCTTCCTCTGAACAGCTCTACATTGTTCCCAGGTACAGTAATAACAACTTTCATTTGTTTGAAGCAATTATATATCCAGGGTGGCGCACAACCGAGATTAAAAAACAACATAATGCCTCCCGCCCCAAAATGAATAAAAAGAATACATAAAACCAGCATAGAAGCACACTAGGACCAGCAATGTTAAAAATCAGTCATTGGTAGTAGCAGCCAGAAGCTAGATGTTTGACCTCTAAACATTGGGGTTGCCAACTTCCAGGAACTAGCTGGAGATCTCCTGTGATTACAACTGATCTCCAGCCGATAGAGATCAGTTCACCTGGAGCAAATGGTTGCTTTGGCAATTGGACTCTGTGGCATTGTAGTCCCTCCCCTCCCCAAACTCTGCCCGCTCAGGCTCCGCTCCAAAAACCTCCCGCTGGTGGCAAAGAAGGACCTGGCAACCCTACTAAACGCACAGGGCCTGCTAGAAGTGAATCGTTTTCACCAGCTGGCAAAACCATCAGAATTGAGTTGGCTGGAGGTGAAATGGAGGGATTTGTTGTGCAGTATTATGCAGTGGCTGCAACTTTATCACTCTCACAAAGAGAACATAAGAACATAAAGAAGCCATGTTGGATCAGATCATGGCCCATCAAGTCCAGCAGACTGTTCACACAGTGGCCAACCAGGTGCCTCTACGAAGCCCACAAACAAGATGACTGCAGCAGCATCCTGCCTGTGATAGGGACAGGCATCAGCAGCGGCATTCACTTTTTTTTTTTTTTTAGAAGGAACTGTTGCTAGCCTCCAGGTGGGGCCTGGAATTCTCCCAGAATTACAACAGATCCCAGAATTACAACGGATCTCCAGACGACAGAGATTGGTTTTCTGGAGCAAATGGAATCTTTGAAGGGTGGCATTACATCCCTACTGAACTCCCTCCTCTTCCCAAACTCCACCGCCCCCAGCCGCCCGTCACCCTTCCCAAATCTCCAGGCATTTCCCAAACCAGAGATGGCAGCTATAAAAGGGAGGAAGAGGCTACCTGGCATTTTGAAAGTTGCTAGGGAGGGGTCTGTGTCTGTGATGGACAGTTGTTGTCCTTTTAGCAAGCCACTCATCCCTGGAATATCATGATTAAATTCTATTATTATTAGGACCTACGCTGCTAGTTAGCAATTACTTCTGCTGAAAATGAATTTTGGTGGGGTGTGTGGTGGGAATTTGGGACATGGTCCAGCCTCCCAACAGCCTGCTAGGGCACCTTGGCTCATGCCCTTCTTCCTTGGCTCATGTAGGTCCTTTATGCATGAGTACTTTCACTGATGTTCACCCCCAGACTGACTCAGTTGTTCCTTGGAGTTATGCATGAGTTTTCCATCCCTCAGAGATGACCTCGCACCCAGCCCTTGCAAATCCCGGGTCTTCCCATTCTTGTTAAAACCCAATTCTTCGATCTCTCCTGAGATCAGCCTGAATGAAATTGTCTTAATCTCCATGCATAAGCCAAAGCACGGGACAGAGGAGCTAGGGGGGAGGAGGGATGACGTTTTTTTCACAGTAAGTGCTACAGCCAATTACAAAGAAGCATTTCAAGGGGTGGGGACACAAATGCTTCTGGATTTGAGCTTGGTGACTTTGCTGGCGCATAGCAATTTTTGGATTCGCAACAGAAAAGTGTGGGTCTAGCGAGCATTGAACCCCAGGTAAAACTCCCCTGCATAAATGACCATAATCTTCCTCTGGTCTTTCTTAGTTACTGGCAACCGTGGTTTATTGTGATCAGGGCTACCCTAGTTACTGCTAGCTATCCCAGTGTTTTCTCACACCAGAAATGGAAAGTTTATGTTCCCAGGGTGGCTCACCAGGATATCAGGTTGTCTCTGTCTCTGGACTGAGTACAAGTTATGATGAGTAGTAACTTGACTGTGATGATTCAGACAGCTTAGTAAACTACAGTTATCACTGATCAGGAGAGGGAAAGAAGATTTGCACAGGGTGGAGGAGGAGGGAGACAGAGCTCACAGGTTGTTCCTGGCTGCAGGGCTGCTGAGCACCACAGGGCCCTAAGCCAAGATTCCTTCTGGGATTCTTTCACATTCAGAAGAGCATATATGAAATGCTTGATCAGAACAGGCAGGCTGCTACTGTCTCTAGGTTGCCAACCTCCAGGTACTGCACAAATCAGTTATTCAAAACACTATTTATACTACATATACCACCTTCAAACAGGAGAGGTGAACTAAGAACTAACAATCAACTATCAGATGACACCAGTGAAAGACATATAAACAATCAAACAACAGTCTGTGCAAAAAAGTCCATCAAAGTTTTCTATATATACTCAGTCAAGTCCATCGGAGTCATATTTTTCAAGTTGTCCTGGGCGAAGAATATGAAATAGATGTTCCTCTTCACAATGAGATGTGAAGTCACAGCCAGGAAATGTTGAACATGCAGGAAATGGGCAACTACTGAGAACAGCATAGGTGTTATTTCTTGTTGTTAGAACCTCCAGGTACTAGCTGGAGATCTCCTGCTATTACAACTGATCTCCAGCTGATAGAGATCAGTTCACCCGGAGAAAATGCCCACTTTGGCAATTGGACTCTATGGCATTGAAGTCCTTCCCCCCAAACTCTGCCCCAAAAACCTCCCACCAGTGGCAAAAAGGGATCTGGCAACCCTAACTATCTCCCAGCAGCACCTTACCCACCTTTCCAGAGCTATGTCCAGGTGTCCAGAAGACTAGAACACCTTGCAGTTAAAAAAATGTAACATGAATAGCCTGGTTCTCAGAGAGGGCCCATCGAGATGAAACATAGAGATCTGTGACAGGACAATTTCAGTGTTTTAATGGCAAATAGCAACTGTGCAGGCCCTAATTTGAATGAAGGATAAAGCATGGGAAGGGGGAAAGGGTTTAACTCTTCCATCTAAGGTTAGCAGCTCCAGGTTGGGAAATACCTGGAGATTTTGGGGGTAGAGACTGAGGAAGGCAGGGTTTGGAGAGGGGATAATTCCATACAGTCCACCTTCCAAAGAGGTCATTTTCTCCAGGTGAACTGAGCTCTGTTGCCTAGAGTTCAGATGTAATAGAGGAAGACACTCAACCGCAACCTGGAGGCTGGCAACCCTACTTCCATCCCAGCACTGTATTGCCAATCAAAAGTGCTCCCTCCTGGCTGTTGAACCTATTTTCTCTTCGCTACATGATCCCAGTCCAAATAAAGGCCTTTCATGGCTACAACACGCCTTTAAAAATGCTGCTAAAATCCAACCATGGATATTTCGGTATTTTGTCTAGTTACTGTATTTGGACTGTATCATTTCAAAGCACAATTGGGGACTCCTATGGACAAATAATCTTCCTTCTACATACAAGACAGATGTCAGGAAGTGGCATTCTAGACTAGCCTTATCTTCTCCATGTCATGCTTCGTTTTCTATGTGCAGACAATTTCTTTTTTGCATAGACAAGTATTTTGTCGTGTGCACCTGCTTCAGGCGGAAGAGGTACCGTCTACCTACAGGCTTATCAACTCAGCGAGAACTAGGCTTACATGATAGCAACCGAAGGGCGGCGGCGGCAGGGAGCACTCTTCTCCAAGTGGCTTCTGGGTGCTTGCTAATGATTGTTAATCTGTGCCACATCTGTACACTTGGCAACCCGATGCGTCCCTGCTCTTATCCAAACACACAGGGGGCTTAGCGCCACACATCACAGCTGATGGCTTGCTTCCTTGAGCAGTAATCCTAGCGTAGCAAGGATCTGGTGTTTGATTATATGGTCAAAGGATTTTTCAGAGGATGAAAATGCAACTGTTAAAACGCTACTGATGTCACCAAAACATGTAATTGCCCAGCTTGGAATATGAGAGTGAGCATAGCTCATAATGCATTCTGCACAAGCGCAGAAGCTCTTTTTACACTGCAAAGAGCTGTACTAGGGGAAGAATTCTGTTCATGCACCGAGAGCCCTGCAGTCGTCCACTTTAAGAATTATTTTTTAAATAATTTAACTCTCATGAGATAGAGAGCCCCTCACACTCCAAGTGTTCTCCATTCAAGCTCATAATTGGAGCCCCTTTTCTAGACTGAGAAGAGAAAGGTTTGCTTATCTCTATAAGGTGCTAGGTTTTGTTTATTTGCCATTATTTCATACCGAGAGAAAGAAATGAATTACCACCTGCGGCTCCCAAGCTGCACGCGGCTCAGCGGATTCTCGATACAGCTCTTTTTATTGTGACTTTAGTTGGATAAGCTACAGAAAACAGACGGTTTATCAAGCTCCTGGCAGGCCACACAATATGGCAGCACTCCTATGCATAGCTTGGGGATTGCGGGTTGTACAGGGCTGATGTAAACAATAGTCTGTTGCTCCTTTTTGTGTGCAAAAGTTGGCGGCGTGCAGAACTGTGCGCCAACACAGGTGATCTACAAAAGCTTGTTGAGGCTAATTTTGGGGGAACATAGGCAAATCCCATCTGTGCCTTCAAAAAAAGGGAGCTGGGAGAGGCTTTGGGAGAGAGGAGAAAGAAGAAAGTAGAGAAAAGAGAAGAAAGGATTACAACATAGTCACTATATATAATAGGGATTAGTGTGAAGGCGGTAATGTTGGAGTTGAATATATTTTTATCACAGTAGGATGAGCTATCTGCCTCATGAGCTATCTGTACTATGAGAAGAATACTGTTCCTGTACTGAGAGTCCATCCGTCGTCTGCTTTAAGAATGATTATTTAAATGTTGAGAGACTTTTGTGATCCTTTTGAGAGTGTAGCACTGAGGTTTCTCTTTCGGACTGACCCAGTTTGGGCCAATGTTTCTTGACCTATATAATAATAACGCTTGTAACAGCCCCAAACAGCTCCTTGAGAAAGGTAGAATAGAAATTAATTCTGGTATATTCCCCAAGCCACTTCCGAAGCAGGGAAGTCTGTATAAACACCAATAAAAGCAGACTACAAACTCAGTCTGCAACAGCAGCTGTACTTCCCCCCTTTTCTCTGACTCAAGACTGTCCTACCTAAAAATGTTCATATATAGCGCACGTCAAAAGAATGGATTTAATGGTCTAAAGCATCAGCTTTTAAATTATTTAAAATCCCTCGTGTTCTGCTCTTTCCAAACCCTTGATTCATCTCGGCTAGATAAATGGTACTCCCTGCAATTTACTTGCGTATAGGAGGGAGGGGGAATTTTTGAAGAGACTGTTAAAAAGCAAAGTCTTGTTTCTTTGCCTATGCTTAAGAGATCTAAAGATTTTTTTCCCTGTTCACTTGATGATTGCCCTGATTTTTTTTGTGAGTGCCAAACTTCTTCTTGTCCTGACAATCCAGCAGCACACTGTACATTATTAAAGAATCTTTGTGTTTCATTTAAAAGTGACTGCACATCTATTAAAAGTTTAACTCCGTTCTTTTTCCTTTTTTGTGCCATCAAAATCACAGCTGACTTATGACGACCCCGTAGGGTTTTCAAGGCAAGAGGCATTCAGAGATGGTTTGCCATTGCCTGCTTCCATGTCACGACCCTGGGATTCCTTGAAGGTTGCCCATCCTAATACAAATCATGGCTAACCTTGCTGAGCGTCTTTATTTTTCAAGAGGCAGCAAAATTTCACACTCTTTCCTTCATCATCATTGTTTGAACACAAAGCATTATATGAAGTGCTTCATATGCATTATCTGAGTAATTTTACAGCATCCTTGTCAAAACAGGTTAGTGTTATCCTCACACTGCAGAAAGGTAGAGTAGGATGAATCTATGGATGGTTCCACAAAACGAAAAATCCGAGACTTGTGTACTTGCCTCCTCCCTTGTGTGGGGCCAGGGCCATAACTGGGGGTGGGGGAGGAGGGCAGCTGCTATCCCTGTGGCATGCAGAGAGGGTAGCAGAACTGCCTCTCCTACAGGAGGAGTGGGTGGCTGCCCTCCTCGCTTCCCCCCAGCTACACACGAAACTGCCTTATACTGAATCAGACCCTTGGTCCATCAGAGCCAGTATTGTTTACTTAGACCAGCAGTGGCTCTCCAGGGTCTCAGGTAGAGGTCTTTCACATCACCTACTTGCCTAGTCCCTTTAACTGGAGATGCTGGGGATTGAACCTGGGACCTTCTGCATGCCAAGCAGAGGCTCTACCACTGAGCCTGTGTGGGGCTCAGAAATAAACCATTTCCGCTTCTGCAAAAATACTATAGTTCATTTTTACATCCAGACACCAAGCACTGCCTTCCCAACTGGGATTAAAAACCATGGTTTAGAATCCTGGTTGAGATGGAACAGCACAACAAGTCTGCTGAAAGCAATCACCGACCCTCGCGTGTCATTCCCCTAGCGTTCCTCTCTTAGAAACCCTGGAGAACACTTCTTTTTTGTGGGTCAGACTTAACATCAAACTGCAGTTTGCTACAAAAGCAGAACTTATTTGTTTCTAGATAACCCTCAAGAAGATGAGGAGGAATCATGTGAACCTGCCAATCCCCAAGGCTCATTCCCATATTGTGAATCATGTCTGAGAGAAAATGGTTTTCCTTAGATCATTTACAGCACAATCCTAGCAGAGTTACACCCTTTTAAGTCCACATGTCTTCTTAAGATCGCACTGTTATAGACTTCAAGGCAAAGCTGACATCTGAACCAGAGCCAGGAGCTGCTCGGGGCCCAGCCATGGCGGTGGATGCCAGGAGCCACTCTGGGAGTGGAACGGCTCCCAAACACTGCCACCGCTGCAGCTGGCCTCAGAGGTGGGTGGTGGGGCCTGGAACTGTGCCAGACTCAGTGACCAGGGCGGGGGGGGGATATGGGATCTCCCCCATGAGTCTCGCAGGTCCCCTACTTGTATATTCTCATAGTAGAGTTGCCAACCTCCAGGTACTGCTATAAATCTCCACCCGTAAGGTAGGCTGTGGTGAGAAGGCAAGAAAACAGCACTGAAGCTCCAAATGAAAAAACAACCACACACATTCTTAGAGTTTATACACATAAATGTTTATGAACACCTTATACAAAATTTGAGGTCATACACCAAAACAATAGTGGAATATTATAAACAACCTAACTATCTAACTGTATAAAATGACACTGATACAAACATGCTCGTGCGCAAGAACGACAAAACATAAGACAGGCAGCAAAGGATCTTATAGAACACTGCAATACAACTGCACTAAATCCATATCTAGGTCAATATCAAAACAGGTAAGTCCTTCTCTCGGAAATGAATAACTTGCTGTTCGAAGAAATATTCATTGGCTAGCAAAACAATCTGAGAAGATAAGTGCAACGCAGGCGGGAAACTCTTCTTCCAGAATTAAATAGCATTTTCGCTAAGTCACGGCTTCGTCAGCCCTTGCGTTTCACCACCTGTATAATACCATCACTGCATGCAAAATGTCTTCTTACCACTGCATGCCTTCTTACCACAACCTCCAGGTACTAGCTGGAGATCTCCTGCTATTACAACTGATCTCCAGCTGATAGAGATCAGTTCACCTGGAGAAAATGGCTGCTTTGGCAATTGGACTCTATGGCACTGAAGTCCCTCCCCTCCCCAAACCCTGCCCTCCTCACACTCTGCCTCAAAAACCTCCTGCCGGTGGCAAAGAGGGACCTGGCAACCCTATCAAGGCAGTCTTTAAGAAATATGATAAAAGCAACATGTTTACCAAGTCCTTGCAAGTCCCCCATTTATTTCCTCTAATGTGAACAGGTCAGATGGTTAACTGCATTCTCTATATGTGCATTCTCTGTAGTGGCAGACTCCTTGTGGAATGGCCTGCCTGGGGAAGTCAGGAAGAATCCCATACTTCTTGCAGTCCGCAGATTCTATACAACGCAAATGTTCGGGAGGATATTTTTATAAAGGAAATAAAGGCTGTAGTATAATGGAATGGTTCATGAGGGTGCTTTTAAAAAGGGAACAGGACTGTAGTCAGTTCCAATGTTTATTGTATGTATTATAGTTTTCTCAGCTGCATTGTTGTCTACTTTTATAATTTCATTTGCTGCGTTTATGACATATCATGTTTGATATTTAAAAAAACTGTTTCAATTTTTTTTTTTTTACACTGTGTAATTTGCCTGCGTCTCAGCAAGAAAGGTGGGCTAAAAGCAAATAAACAATAGCTGATGGTATTGTGTGTGTAAAGTGCCTTCAAGTTGCAGCCAGCTTATGGCAACCCCTTTTGGGGTTTTCATGGCAAGAGACTAACAGAGGTGGTTTGCCAGTGCCTTCCTCTGCACAGCAACCCTGGTCTTCCTTGGTGGTCTCCCATCCAAATACTAACCAGGGCTGACCGTGCTTAGCTTCTGAGATCTAATGAGATCAGGCTAGCCTGGGCCATCCAGGCCAGGGCAACTGATGGTATTAGCTATCAGTAATTACCCATGCCTTTAGAAAGAGGAATATATGTGGAATCTCTAGCCCTAAAACATTTTAACGGACACCCTGCATTTTGTCTTGTATCCAAGAAAAGTTTCAGCCTCTAACACTTCTGCCTATTTATACTGCAAAAAAGACAGGAGGTTTATGACACTTTAAAGACTAACAACATTTTATTCCAGCATCAGCTTTAGTGGACTAGAAAACATTTAAAGTGTTACAAAACGCTAACGCAGCTATTCTTCTGGGATTAACACCTAGAATACTAAGGATGTCATAGAGCATTCCTAAAAACGATGCAAGTTTTTCTTTGGAGTTCTGTTGGGATTGAACTCAGGTTGTGAGCAGAGCTTTTGACTGCAGTACTGCAGTTTATCACTCTGCGCCACGGGGCTCTACTCCTGGTAGCCCCACCCATAAAATGCCATTCCCCTCAAAGCTCACCTGGCACCTCCATCAATGGCTTTTAGACACCAGGCCAAAGAGTTCTTGTCCACTCAGTCTGTTGACCTTTTTACCCTTTTCTTTCCCTGCTTTAATATTGATTTTATACTAATGGTTTTACTGGTTTTTTTTTTTTTTTTGAAACTGATAGGTTTCATTGCTGTTCTAGGTTGCTTATTTTGTATTGACTTTATCCATACCCTGGCCTTTCTCCTCTATGGGGACGCAATATGGCTTGCATCATTCTCCTCTCCTCCATTTTATCCTCTCAACAACCCTAAGAAATAGCTTAGGTTAGGCTGACTGCCCAAGGTCACCCATCAAGCTTCCATGGCAGAGTAGGGATTTGAACATGCATCTCCCAGGTCCTAGTTTGACGTTCTAACCACTGCACCACCTTGGCTCTCTAAGTATTGAAGTATTTTTATTGTTTTTTATTTGTTTATGCTGTTAGCTATCAAACTAACAGCAGGCAGACTCTGGAATGTACAGGATATGTCTCCCCCCAATAAATAAATAAATATTCATTTATACTGCCCTCTTTCTTAATTGCATTCATTTGACTCTAGGGCACTATCTCCTAACAGCATACGATTGGCTACATAGCTTCAGACACAATCCAAGTAATAGCTTTATTAGGCTGTAAATAACTTGTCTGTGTAGCTTCAGGACATCATTTCATTCACTATGTGATTCCTGATTGGCTGAGATCCCTGATATGACTAATCCAGGCAAAAGAAAGAATGAACAGTTTAGGGGGGAAAAATGGAGGTGAAGCAACCAGTAACGGCTGGGGAAACAATGGAACCAAACAAGGGAAACGTGAATAATCATACCAGCAGCCTGGAGAAATATTTCCACCTGCAGAAGTCTCTATTTCTGATTAAAATATCATTGAATCATAGAGTTGGAAGAGACCACCAGGGTCATCTAGTCCAACCCCCTGCACAATGCAGGAAATTCACAACTACCTCCCCCCACACTCCCAGTGTCCCCTACTCCATGCCCATAAGATGGCCAAGATGCCCTCCCTCTCATGAACTGCCTAAGGTCATAGAAGCAGCTTTGCTGACAGATGGCCATCTAGCCTCTGCTTAAAAACCTCCCAGGAAGGAGAGCTTACCGCCTCCTGAGGAAGCCTGTTCCACTGAGGAACCACTCTAACTGTTAGAAAATGTTTCCTAATGTCTAGGTGGAAACTCTTTTGATTTAATTTCAACCTGTTGGTTCTGGTCTGACCTTCTGGGGCAAGAGAAAGCAACTCGGCACCATCTTCTATATGACCGCCCTTCAAGTACTTGAAGATGGTTATCATATCCTGTTGAGCTTGCACTCCTGGGTTCTACTGGGCATTCTGTACATTGCCATTTGTTCTGCTGGGCTTGCAGAAGTGCCCCCCCCCAACTTGAGTTTTCACTGCAGAGAGTCTCTAGTTTGACATTAGTCCTGTTGAGCTTGCACTGCTACAGTGACTGTGGGTTCTGCTAGGCACTCTGTACATTGCCTTTTGTTCTGTTGGGTTTGCAAAACTGCCCCCCCTTCAGTATCCACTGCAGAGATTCTCTTTTTTTACAATGATTTGGTTGGGCTTGCACTGCCACAGTGGCCCTGGGTTCTGCTGGGCTTCTGCACGTTGCCAGTGGTTCTGCTGGTCTTGCAGAAGTGCCTCCCACCTGGAGTTTCCACTGCAGAGATTCTCTGGTTTGATTTTGGTTCTGTTTGTTTTAACACATTGGCTTGTGGTTGTACTGGGATTACTGGGTTCTGCAATGGTTCTATTGGACTTGTTTTGGTTCTTCCATGGGAGACATTTGACCAGTGATTTCTGCTTGCTGGCATGGTTTTGCCCTGGAAGCAGCTTGGAGGGTTCCCCTCTCATAGGAAATAATTGAGGATGGCTGGGGGCACCCTGTTCAGGGGCCCATAGAATTGAATCTGTTCCTGCAATGTTTCCCCATAGGGAATAATGGACCTGAAAAATTCAGAAACCCGAAAAACCCTGAATCTGAATACCATATTGGTATTGGAATTAAGGAAGATTGGGAATACCAATATTTTTCGGGTCCAGTACACTTGAATCTGAAAAATACATTTTTTTTGCACACCCCTAAACAGTATTTCCAATGTAAATAAAACTGGGGTGACATCAGTTCCCTTTAGAGAACTGCCTTGGGAGAAATCAATGAAAGTGTGAATTGAATGCCTATCAACCTTGTCTTGCTTACCTATGGAGAGGTCAATTTTCTTCTTCTGGTGGATTACAGAACTGTTGTTGCAAATCTAGCCTGAAAATAAGCAGCTTGCTGAGATCCAGGAAGAAGCTGTTTACCGCATGCTGGAATGCATGAGTCTGCCTGAAGCCAAAAGACATATGCTTCAAATCTAACTTGTGAGGAGATGGAATGGTGGATGCTGAGATGGTTGTAGGCGGAACTGCCTTTTTACAGGTATATAGCCAGGCAAGCATAGAAAACACAAAGGGAAACTTGAACAAAGAGTTACTTGTAATTTTTTTTCTTGTCAAACTTGTAAAAGTATGACACTGAAAAGTTCAGCAAAGGCAAAGAACACAACAGGTCTCCTTAGACTAGATTGTATTGTCTCACGTGCTTAACAGTTATTTTTGAGAAATGTTTACAGAAACGATCTACTGAGTCATATTGACAGAGCTACCTTTTTTTACTCTTGCTTTCTTCCATCTGTTCTGATTAGCTCTAGAGGCAGAAAGAGACGTAGGGCAGAAAATTTTCTGGTGCTTTATTTTTCCATGGAAGATTTTCCATTTCTAAAAAGTCACTGTTTTATATACAGCAATGAATAGATGTCAGTGCAGTACTAGGCAAGCCGGGCAGTTTCAAAGTTGTAATTAATATTTTTTTCAGGTGATTATCTCTAGGAATTGAACGAGTTAATACATGTATGTTTCATTAATTTGTAACTGGGCAGGGATGTGGTGTTCAACTAATCATCCAATTTTTTTTTTAAAAAAACACAAAGTTATGAATTCACCTGATTGACCAAGGCTAGAGTTCTTATTTACTGGTCTCCTCACACATGGTGCAAAAGGAAGTTGTAATCACCAGTCTGATACAAAACTAAAATAATAATGCTAGTGATGTTTCCAAGGTTTCTCAGTGACCTCCATGGAAGGCCAGTAAATTTCATTGAGTGGAGAATAATAGAATCATAGAGTTGGAAGGGGCCATGCAGGCCATCTAGTCCAACCCCCTGCTTAATGCAGGATCAGCCTAGAGCATCCCTGACAAGTGCTTGTCCAGCCTCTGCTTAAAGGCTGCCAGTGAGGGGGAGCTCACCACCTCCCTAGGTAGCTGATTCCATGTCTAACAACACTTACTGTAAAATGTTTTAATTTCCAGCTGGTACCTTTCTGCCCGCAATTTAAACCCATTATTGAGAGACCTACCCTCTGCTGCCAACAGGAACAGCTCCCTGCCCTCCTCTAAGTGAAAACCCTTCAAATACTTAAAGAGAGCAATCATGTAACTACCGACCCATCAGTTTGACTTCTATACCAGGAACAGTTTTTGAACAAATCATCGAACAGTCAGTCCTTGAGCATTTAGAAAGGATGGATCTGATTACTAAGAGCCAGCATGGGTTTCTCAAGAACAAGTCATATCAGACTAATCTTATCTCCTTTTTTGACAAAGTTACTACCTTGTTGGATCAGGGCAATGCAGTAGACATAGTTTATCTAGATTTCAGTAAGGCTTTTTATAAGGTTCCGCATAATATTCTTGTTGACATATTGGGAAAATGTGATTGAGATCCTGTTACTGTTAGGTGGATCTGTAATTGGTTGACAGATTGCACCCAAAGAGTGCTTGTTAACGGTTCCTCATCCACTTGGAGAGGAGTGACTAGTGGAGTGCCTCAGGAATCTGTCCTGGGCCCTGTGTTGTTCAATATCTTTATAAATGATTTGGATGAAGGAATAGAGGGGATGCTTATTAAATTTGCAGATGATACTAAATTGGGAGGGGTAGCGAATACAGTTTGGGAGGGGTAGCAAATACAGTAAAAGACAAAGCCAGGATACAGGATGATCTTGACAGGCTGGAGAATTGGGTTAAAACCAATAAAATGCATTTCAACAGGGATAAATGTAAAGTTCTGCATTTGGGTAGGAAAAATCAAATGCATAATTATAGGAGGGGGAGACTTGTCTTAGCAGTAGTGTGTGCGAAAAGAATCTTGGGGTCTTAGTAGACCAAACACTGAACATGAGTCAGCAGTGTGATGCGGTAGCTAAAAAGGCAAATGTGATCTTGGGTTTCATCAACAGAAGTATAGTGTCCAGATCACGCGAAGTGATGGTATTGCTTTGCTCTGGTTAGACCTCACCTAGAGTATTGAGTTCAGTTTTGGGCACCACAATTTAAGAAGGATGTAGACAAGATGGAATGTGTCCAGAGGAGGGCAACAAAGATGGTGAGGGGTCTGGAGACCAAGTCCTATGAGGAAAGGTTAGAGCAGTTCCTCAGTTGAACCGGCTTCCTCGGGAGGTGATAAGCTCTCCTTCCCTGGAGGTTTTTAAGCAGAGGCTAGATGGCCATCTGTCAGCAATGCTGATTCTATGACCTTAGGGAGATGATGAGAGGGAGGGCATCTTTGCCATCTTCTGGGCATGGAGTAGTGGTCACTGGGGGTGTGGGGGGATGTACTTGTGAATTTCCTGCATTGTGCAGGGGGCTGGACTAAATGACCCTTGTGGTCCCTTCCAACTCTATGATTCTATGATTCTATGTCCCCCCTCAACCTCATCTTCTCCAAACTAAACATTCCCAACTCCCTCAGCCATTCCTCATAAGGCTTGGTCTCCAGCAACTACAACCATGGCATCTCATGTACAATTCTTTGGGTATGCTAAAATTGGAGTGTCAACAGTACCTTAGTTTGTTTTCCTTAAAATGCAAACAATGTAGAGGAATTACATACTATATTGTGTTTACATTTTTACAAATACAATTCCAATAAAACTACATGCAGAGCTTTGAACATAATTTTTATAGCACACTTGATTGTTCCCTAATCAAATATTTCAGCTCAAGTATTTGTTGCTATAGGGACCTAATATTAACATGGGGTACTTTTAAAACGCTGTTTATCAGAGGCAAGTAAAAATAAACATGCTAAATCAGATTTAGGGAACTGGAACATTTTCTAATTCAGTTCTTCTGGAAAACCCACATCAATGAAGGCAGGTCCTCCAGACTACTGCTGGTTTTGGTAATTTCAAACAGGTAACTGTTATTGCTTATTTCTATCCCAGTAATTCTTGGTACAATTGAAATCTGTTCTCAACATGCACACTAATCTAACAGAAGCTGAATAATGCTTTCATTTGAGAGTATTACAAACTGCTGTTACATCATGCCCTGAAACTAGTGTTATCAGCTGCTGGGGGAGGGGGTAGGACTGGTATTTTTAATAAAGACATAATGGGATGTTATTTTCCAGGTAATGTTATTCACCCCCATGCCATGAAAAACTTCTACTGTCTATTTCCACCCATTAAGCCTCTGTTAAAGAAACAGGATGTTTTTTCCTCAGTCCTATTGGCAACTCCTACCTAAGGCATCTTTTCCTCTCTTCCTCCCCTTTTAAATGGAGCATCTATCCTGAAAAACACTGCTAGGGAACTTACTCATGGCAACAGTTTTGTTGGGCCTAATAAAGCATATTACAGTACTGTTGCCACTGGGTCATTCTTAACAAGATTAAAATGAAAAACACCATGTCAGACATCAGAATGCTTTAAATTATCTTTTTTCTCACAGAAGATGATTTCCTTATTTTTTAAACTATTCTATAATATAGTAGTTTCAAGACAAGGATATTATCAAAGCCATATGAGAGGGGGAAGAGAAATTATTTCAGAAGTTCTAATATATTCTACAATTATGAGTACTTAAAATCACCCCGGGGAGCCAAGGCAGATATTTTGCAAGGCTTGTTTTCAGTGGAATATATAAAACCTTTAATGGCTTTAATTATCTTTGATGTGGCTTAAAATCCACTCAAAGGCTGCACTAACCTGAGAGAGACTTTGAAATATTTTATATAGGGTGTAGTCTTCATTACTGGAATGGCCTTATTAGAAAATCCAAACATTTGGATGTTGTTCACACAGAATTAATTAAGGAAGAGGACTCATTCTAGATTAAAGACTTAATTTCAAGAACTGGGCAACCCTATAGCAATGCAGGGTGCCAATCTCCAGGTGGGTCCTAGAGATCTCCCATAATTACAACTGATTTCCATACTACAGAAATCAGTTCCCCTAGAGAAAATGGCTGGTTTGAAGGGTGGACTGTATGTCACTACACTCTGTTGAGGTCCCTGCCCTCCACAAATCCCACCCTCCATTTCCAAATCTCCAGGAGTTTCCCAATCTGGAGCCGGCAACCCTATGGATTTGGTACATATACATTAGGCCCAGTTTTGAGCTGAGATAAAGTAGGGTTGCCAGGGGGCAGCCAGCAGCCCCCAGGAGAAATCTGGGGTCAGGGATTGGCATCCCAACATCACTTCCAGTAAAAACCAGAAGCAACATCTTTAGATGCTCCAGCATTTACAAAAACCCCAGGGTTGTCAACTATGGGTTGGGAATCACCTGAAGATTCTGGGGGTGGAGCCAGGTTATCAGACAGTTGTCAGTTACCCACCCATCCCATAAAAAGCAGTAGCACACTTTGTTAGCATTTAACATGGAGGCTTTTGGAGGGTACCATATGAAAAGATTCCTGTGACCTTTTTTCTTCAGATTCACCAGGTCAAATGAGACCTTGAGTGACTGGGATTAGAAACAATTCCATTTGCACTCCTGGCTTGCAAGATGTATGAAGCCAAATATATTTGTGGTTTTACTTCTAGTTAAATCATGCACCTTTCTCTGAACTTTGGCATTTTTGACATTTCCATTGCAGTTTGCAAGTCATATTTTTCCCTTGAGGCCAACTGTTACATGGTAATCACGTTGCAAGCTATGGGTTCCATTGGATACACCCACACAAAGCATTGCTGGTATGAGTAACCTCAAAACTGACTTGCAATGAAGAATTTCATTTGCTAGAAGATGTGAACAGCTCTAAATATTTAGATGTTAAAAATAACTCATGATGGAGGGACATCAGTATGGAATCTTATTTTCTGCCCATCTGTTAGAAACCCTCCAAAAACTATTTTTCACTTTTTGGGGCTTATGCCAGAGTACCATGTGGTAGATTCCATCCTTCATGAATAAGTAGTGCTGGTATTACGCAAAGAATACTGCAGATAACTTCGCAATGATGATGATAAGGTTGATGAAACTAGATCTAATGGGTGGCTATGCTGCATGATCTAGGTTACAGATAACTTTGAGTTCAACAGGTATGGGGGACAGAGTTTTGATTGTTTACACCTACTGTAACTTGCCCAGATTCAATAGGTTTGATTTTTAAAACGTTTTTTTCTCATACCATTCCTCCAATGAACTCAAGGTGGCATACTTGGTTCTTCCATACTCTATCCTCACAAGAACCCTGTGAGGTAGGTTAAGCTCAAAGAAAGAGAAAGATTGGTCCAAGGTCATGATCATTCATGGAAAGCAGGGATCTGAACCCGACTCTCCTGAGGGCCTAACTCTAACTACCGGTCACACTGCCTCTTCAGGGATTATCCGAACAGTTACCCTGGTGATGTAAAATTCAATATGATGTCCCACAGAATTCAACATCAACGGGATATCTAATCTTATTGTGGGAGTCATAATTTAAAAAGAGTTGAATGTCCCTTAACCGTAACTCTCATTTAAACTGTCACACCAGTCTTAATAGATAACTGGTCATTTATTAAGGGGAAAAAATGAAGCAGGGCTGTTAGATGTACATGTTTCCCTAAGGAGAATGAATTTACAGGATTATAACAAGACTGTTAAAATGCGCATATGTCCCACCAGTGCTTTTTCACTGCCCCTGTCTTTGCTAAGCACCTCAGTGTACAAACTTTGTGCCCTCACACTAGCATGAAGTCAAACACAGGGAAAAAGCTCATGTTGAGCTTTTTGTGAAAGGCACTTGAGAACAGGAGGACCGGAATGACAAGCAGAAGGAATCTAGGACACAGCTGACCTACTTTATACCCACATTCAGTCCCAGCCACGTGTCTTTACAGGATTAAATAACTTGATTTTAGTCTTATAAGGGACAACTCCCCCCCAAGCTGTAATGGCACAGGACAAAGCATTGCTTAAAAAAAAAAAAAAAAGTTTCTACGGCAATCAAACCTTCCTCAGTACCTGACAGGTGTGAAAGTAGTTTTGCTCTCCCACTTGTATAAATTCTCCATTTCCTGATTTAATCTAGGACTGGAAATAGAAGTACTACAATATCACTTGAAAAGTCTCGGCACAATTTCAGGCTCAGTTGGAGACGGCAACCCCCTGAAAACTCATGAGCTAGATTCTTAGCTTGAAATTGTTCCAGCTGGAATACCTTCTAGTTTTAAGAGAGCTACTGCATAAATCCAGTTAAGATTGCCGGGCAGCCTGGGAAGAAAGCAGCCACCTCTGTAATTAACCAAATTTGTTAAACTTCTGTAGTTAAAACATGGCCTAGAAGTGACCCGCTATTAAAGTTAGAAAAATTGCATTCCTTACCCCTTCCATAGGCATCCTGGGAAGTGAAGTCAGCCTGTACTGATTGAGTTGCAAACCTCTTGGATCTCCCCTGACTCTCCTGACAGAGGCAGGAGAGCTGAGAACTCCAGATCTTTGGAGCGAGCCAAACTTCATCACGCTTGGTCCAAATCGGATGCCGTCCAGCAAGCGTATTACAAGCAAGTTGGCTGGAAGCTCCTCTATGCTGCAGAGCACCAAGGTCCGGCATTCGGGACATCTCAGCTCCTTGTGCGATTTCAAGATTCTCTGTAGGCAAGGCTTGCAGAAGGTGTGTTGGCATGGGAGCACCTTGGCCGAGACGTCCAGCTTCTCCAAGCACACAGGACACTGTAACAAATCGAATAAAGCCAAGTCTCCCATTTTTCTCCCCCCAGTGGGAAAAAGCTCAAGACTCAGCTACAGCCAGACAACTCCACATGATGTTTCCCAGAACAAAAGAGTTTTTCAGAAACTCCTAAAGGACGATTGCAATTTTCATATCAGAAAACCACCATCCTGTGGGCAGAAAAGAAAAAGAGGGGGGTGGGAACAAAATCACAGATGCCAGCTACTTCAGTTTTATCAAATAAATGCCACCTACATTTCAAAACAATGCCTCACAAGCCAGTTTGTAGTCTTTTCCCTTTCATCATCAAAGTTTGGCACGAGTGACTTGTGAATAAATACCAGGAGGCAGAATTATCGTTGATGGCCAACTTATGTCTGGAGAAAAGTTCCACATACACTGGCACAGATAAATATTGATCATAACAAGAAGACCTCATTAATTCCATTCAAAGCAAAGTAATTACAGCAGTGCGATACATTCTTTTTACATGCTCTGCAGAAAGAGATTTCTATTGCAACAGCCCATTTTAACTTAATGTAATAACAAAAGAGGATTGTGAAAGCAGTAAAGAGACAGAGAAAGAAGGTGTTCTGGCAAAACACATGACCAAACACTTTCTTATCTCCTTTTCTTTAAATAGGCCGGTACACATGATCCCCCCAAACCCACTCGTTGCTTCATCTTAAAAGGCATTCCTCAGTTTCCTGTCATTTCCTCATATTCAAGCCATTTTTGTGTGTGGCAAAAATGACATTGACATACCTGGATGCAAGTCAGCCTCGCTTGACTCCAGAAGAACAGCAATTTTTGCCTCTTGCCTCGTCTTAGCTGCCTCAGTAAACCTCCAGAAGCTTGAGAAATCATTATACCTCCCACAGGATCAAACTAACTCAACCTGTTTAGCACCTCTCACAACTGTACACCAACTGGAAGGGAAACAGATACTTAATTCCAAATTCAAGTCATGGCCTGTGAAAACAGGCACCATCCAACGTTGCACAAAGTGTGTTTGTGTTTGGGTAAAACCTAGCCCTGCTCTCCTTGTCAAAATACTGCTAACTTGAAGACACTTCCTTTTCCCCCTCCACCCCGCCTTGAAAATCCAGCTTTATATGCTTCAAATCATTATCCACTGGACAAGTTTCACTGGGATGAGGAAGGGTCAGAAGCCCCGGGGAGCTAAAGCTTTCTGAGCACTTTCTGCCTTCTGAAGGGAGAGGGAAGAATCGGATGCAGGTTGCTAATTTGCACGAGTACCACTGACCTTGTGTTTGTAACCCCCTTTAAAACGAGTTCGGTTCATGTAATAACAGCTCCTGATCTCGCTTTTCCTTTTCTCTCGCTCTCCCAATTGCAGCCGCACTGAAAACTTTAACTAGGTGCATTACTCACTTAGCTCAACTTAACACGCGCAGACTGCTTAACTCTTTGGTTGCCAAGCTGCTACTCCTACGCAACTTTCTGGCAAGGGAGAATGGCTACATCTGATTATCAATCAGGAGCTTTTTTAAAAATAAAAAAACAAACTTTACTTGAGCTATTTTGGCTTTGAACTAGTGTAAATTAAATCAGTAATGTGGCTCGGTGACTATTTTTCTTCCTGCATGAAGCAGATCCTGTTTTTAGGAACAGAGGAGGAGGAGGTGTGTGAAAGGATTATAGAAAACAAACCCACAGGAGCCTGCGCACAAAGCAAGAGAAAACACCAACTGGAATGAGGAAGGCGTTATTTTTTCTTCCCCCCCCTTTTAAAACGGATTAAAAAGGGCAATTGCAAGTGTGCAGCCTAGTTCTGCGGTAAAGATTGCTTATATAGAACAGCCACAGCTTTAGAAACTGCTCTCTGCAAAGAAGAGAAAATGACAAACTGATATTAACAATCTAAGAAACAAAGACTGTTTCTGATTAGCTTAACATAGGGAAAAGAAAGAAGCATGCTACATCTGAGTGATACTAGCTCTTGTTCCATCCGCAGCATGGCTAATTTTGGACGTTCTCCTTTGGGATATATGTTATATAAGGCGTGCTTTAGGAAAAGCTAGACAGCAGTGGAAATCTTGATATGATGTTTTTAAATTAGAAGCTTTATGTTTTTATTACATTGTCATTGTTAAATTGTCGTTCCACGCCCTGAGCCCGGCCTGGCCGGGAATGAGGGCAGCCTATAAACTTAAATAAATAAATAAAGGGTTATTATTTTATGTATTTATTTTGCCAAGAAATGTATTTATGCTAGCCCTAATGCACAGCTGAGTTTGAACACCAGTGCTTGAGGCAGGACTCTGTTGGGGTTAGAGAGATCCTGGTTCTAAGCTGTGAACCTGCTCCTTAAAGGAGGAGGGCAGCTTCCTCTAGGAAAGGCTGACTTTCCCATCCTTGAGTGGTGTTGTCATCGATCAACAGCCCCTCAGTCTCATGTGGAATCTCTAGATGAAGATTCTGGAGAGGCGAGAAGAAAACTTCTCAATGTAGAGAAATGCCCCCCCCCCCACATACACACTCAAGGATTTACACCATTTTAATTATTGTGACTACTCTTGGTCCACGTATAGGAACCTGGCTATAGACTAGTAGTTGGTAGACTAAGAGGGGGTTGGAGAAAGTAGCCTATAGTTTCCAGCACAGCTCTTGGTTATGCTAATGAATCTGGCTTAAGCGGGACAATGGCTTACTACCGCACACCCTGCAGCCAGGTCAAACCCCAAAGGGGCAGAAACTGATAAGAGCCAAATTACTAGAAAGTAAACTCTATCTTTTGGGGCAGGAAGGTCCAGGTGACCCCAAGTGGAATGGACTCCGCAAGGTAGATTATACATTCTCAGAACACGAGGAAGAATGGCTCTTGCTCTTACTCTTGCATCCTGCAGCCTGTTCAAAATTAAGTATCATTTATGAAGTGCCTAGTGTAGAGGACTTTTTGTTTGCACCTTTTCTTTGTGCCCTTGCTCAGCCTCAAAGCTTGAACAGGACATGTGTCTTTGTTTATGCATTTATTAAACTTTCTTATATTTTGAATGCTTTAAGTCTGGTCTCTGGAGCACACCACACCTATTCAGTCTTTCTATCTGAAGTGAGGTAACTGGGAGGGGCAGAGAGGCATCTCACTATCCCTGGAGCAAGATAGCTTGAATTTGCAGAGTTGCGGTAAATCCTGCTTTGCTAGCTTGTAGAGTGAAGCAGGCAGGTGTAGCAGCTAGGCAGAGCCTTTAAACAGCAACACAGGTACAGATTGCTAGACGTACAACTCTGTTTAGCAGGAAATGCCCTCAGAGTCATTGGTGGCAGCGGGTACCCAGTTTGTTTTTGGCACCCCTTAGAAGACTTTGGACACCTAGAAATCATTGAAGAGATAAATGGGTAATCTTTGAAATTCCGCCTGGAAGGGACCACCAGAGTCATCTAGTCCAACCCCCTGCCCAATGCAGGAAATAGTAGTATGAAAATAAAAATAAACCGGAGTAAGCATACATTAGGATAATCAACATGGAAGCAGCGGAGCAGCTGAAGTTCATGATGTTGAAACAGGAAGTGCTACTTGAGAACAGACACATAGAAAGTAGGGATGTACTATGAACAAGTTAACGATCCTCTCGAACAATTCCTATACTCAGGAGGCAGCTAGAGCAACCATGCAAAGTCAGCTGGTGCCAGGGACAACAGGAGCTGAACACCCAGCTCAGTAGGGTGAGACTCATGTCAAGGAGCATGAGGAAGCCAGAACATGTGATTGTGAGAAGGAGATAGAACTTGAGCTCTGAGGCTGAAGATGCAGGAGCTGAAAGGATGGAAAGGCTGCAGGAGAAGGCGGCTGAAGACAAGCGGTTGCAGGAAGATGGGGGATTGGGCTGCTAGGCCCCAAGTTGGGAGCGGGGTACCCCCTCCCCGGTTCCCCATTCAAAAAAGATAAATTTAAGGTTCCCCAGAAGGTTAATTTGCCTTTGTGTCAGCTGTTAATGGATTCATGCTGTTGCTTTTTTCTTGCAGCTTTTCCTACCACTCCAGCTCCTCCTTCTGAGCTTATCACCTGATAGGGTTGCTGTGCCTTGCAACTGGTGGGAGGGTTGGGAGAGGCAGCATCCCAGGAAATATTAAAAAGAAAAATGAAGCCTCATCTATTTCCAGGGTGTTTGTACCACAGAGTTTCTGGCAATTCATATCACTACCCGGAATTGAGAATGGTAGATCTAGGAATGGCTAGAATCTCTATGATAAGAATTTTTGGTTTTACCATGGAGTTTCCAGCAATTCCTAGAGCTACCCTTTTCAAATCCAGGTAGCTCTAGGAATTGCCAAGAACTCTACAGTAAAAACTTCCTAGTAACTATGGTAAGAACACAATAAAAATGATGGTTCTCCCCAAGATACATTTTCTTCTTTGCAGTCTTCCAGTGGAGATTTCTAATAAAATGGTAAGTGATTGGGAACAATTATTAAATGCCATTATATGGGATAAAAAGCCCTGACCTGGATACCCCAGGCTAGCCTGATCTAATCAGATATCAGAAGCTAAGCAGGGTCGGCCCTGGCAAGAATTTGGAGGGGAGACCTCCAAGGAATACCAGGGTCATGACGTGGAGGCAGGGAATGGCAAACCAACTCCCAGTGTCTCTTGCCTTGAAAAACCTACAGGGTTGCCATAAGTCGGCTGTGACTTGATGGCATTTTAAAAAAAAGGGATAAAAAAGACCTAGGATTTATTAGAGCAAAATGTATGATACAAAGCTAAGTGGTGGTTTAGGGCTATTCAAGCTGCCAGACCGAGTTTGTTGAAAGTGTGGATAACAGATAATGGAAGAAAGTTGTCAGCATGGATTGAGCAGAATTTTAAGGTCCCATTAAAACTGTGGCTTAGGGTAAAGAAACCAAGTAGAAGACATTATTATAATAATGACAATATGGTGATCAGTGTCATCCTCAGCACATGGGACCAAGTAAAGAGTAAGCTGTCACCCAAAATCTTCCCTTTAGCCTTATAGTTAGAGACATAATTGTTTAGTTTTCTCTCTCTTAGGAAAGTGGTTTACTTTTTTCTCTCAAGAAAGTGGGAATTGACTGGAATTAACACATATAGAGACTTGGTAATAAACAGCCAGGTAATATCACTTAATGACATTAAAGATCATAGTAACTTGAATATTTTTGGTTTTTAATATCAGCAAGTCAGAGGTTATCATCTATGTGTTATGTTACAAAAAGGTTTTGTGCTACAACCTATGCCAAAATTGAGAAAATGTAGAAAAACTACATGCAAATAACACTTTTTAAAAAACCTGTATACCGCTTTATAGGATGTGCTACTTAAACCTGAGATTTGCTTTCCTTACAATATGGCAAAACAATATTGGTAGTGATTTAGATGAAAAAAAGTGTATATATTTACACGTGGAACCACCTTTACGATTTGCATCGCTTACAGGAAAAATCTAATGAAAATCACCTATCGATTGCACCTAAGTCCCTCTTCACCACCGGCAGGACGTTTTTGGGGTGGAGCCTGCGAAGGGCAGGGTTTGTGGAGGGGAGGGACTTCAATGCCATAGAGTCCAATTGCCAAAGCCATTTTCTCCAGGTGAACTGATCTCTATCAGCTGGAGAACAGTTGTAATAGCAGGAGATCTCCAGCTAGTACCTGGAGGTTGGCAACCCTACCTGTGGGCCAAGCCTTAGACTTTACTGCCTCCAGCAGCTGTTGAATGGTGCTCAGTGGAGGGGGAGGTATGGTGGGCTCAGGGCTGTGGACAAACTGTGGTGGTTGCAGGTCTGTGGGGAAGTGTAAGACTAGAAGGGACTACAGGTATGTGGTAGCAGCATGATTGGACTGATTGAAAAGAAGAATAAGAGTTGCCAGCTCCAGGTTGGGAAATACCTCGAGATATTTGAAGTGGAGCCTGAGGAGGACGGGGTTTGGGTAAGGGAGGGACTTCAATGGGGTATAATGCCATAGAGTCCACCTTCCAAAGCAGCCATTTTCTTCAGGTGAACTGATCTCTGTCACCTGGAGATCAGTTGTAATAGCAGGAGATCTCCAGCTACCACCCAGCTGATGGCAACCCTAAGGAGGAGGCATGGGAAGGCTGCAGGTGAGCCACAGTGGTGGTTGGTTTGTGGGGAGGGAGAAGCATGAGAGGCTTCAGAGGGACCTGACCTTATTGACAGCCCCCATGTCGCAGGATACTGCACGGTGCTCAGTGTGCCATGCTTGTGCCATGTGAAAAGTGCCTCCACAAATAGCATTCTACATGAACAAACTGTTGAGAGGATGACTACTTGCTTACCATGAGCTGACAGGGAGTGAGCCAAGGTGGTGGGTATTCAAGCACCTTTAATGTTGTGTGAATGTGACCAACACATAATATATCAATCAGACAGTTATAGTTGGTGTTTCCCCTTTTGTCTCTGCATAATGTATGAAATGGCTCTCAGCATCCACAAATGTTATGCTTTTCAATATATGTGTATTTGGCTCCTGATGATACTCATGTGTTAGAGACCCAAGATAAAAGCCACAGTGTTTTTCTTTGACTTGCAGCCTCCCACGTCCTGTAACAATGAGACTTCCCCAACATTCAAAAAGGAGCTTGTCACAGGACAGAAGGAGCGGTTGTTCAGGAAAAATAAATCCAGAAATGCTGCTAGACATGTGGAACTGGTTGCACTGTTTTCTTGATTGTGGATAGAGATTCCAGATGTTTCCTAGGGCTTACACAGACCTCCAGAGCATCCTTCCTGTCATGCAACTGAGATGCAAGGATGGCTAAGTAATTCCAAGTCAGGGCTGAGCATAGGTAGCCAGGAGTGACACTCCTTGTATCCATCACTGAAGTCAGTGAACAAGCAAAGAAATCCAGAGGCATGTCAGAACTAAGCTACCATACGTGTAAGGAGCTCTCTAATTAGGCTAGCAGTGTCTTGAGATATGAACCTTGATAACTTTTACTGGCTGGAAGCCCGAGATTAGATGACAACCAAATCAGTCAGAGTCAGGAGAAGAGCTGCAGTCAAATGCACGCTGTGTTCATACTTGCCTCATTTGCATCTTTAAACAAATCTGCACTTCTGTAGTTAAATTATGTGGGCCCAGGATATGAACACATGAAGCTGCCTTACACTGAATCAGACCCTAGGTCCATCAAGGTCAGTATTGTCTACTCAGACTGGCATCGGCTCTCCAGGGTCTCAGGCAGAGAGGTCTTTCACATCACCTTACTTGCCTAGTCCCTTTAACTGGAGATGCTGGGGATGGAACCTGGGACCTTCTGCAGGCCAAGCAGATGCTCTACAAACTGAGCCACGGCCCCTCCCCCCATATGGTTGTAGGGCATGTGATATATGTCTTGCAGAAGAAGCTCTGGGTCTTGTGCCCTAACGGAAGATCTGGAAATCCCATGTAAGCTACCTTGAGCTCCATGATGGAAGAAAGGTGCGAAGTGAAATAAATGCAATAAAAATAATAGGAGTGAATGAATGCTATTGTCAATCATTGATGGTGTTGAAGGTCTGTGACTCAGAAGTAGATAGGGTTGCCAGCTCTGGGTTGGGAAATACCTGGAGATTTTGGGGGTGAAGCCTGAGGAGAGCGGGGTTTGGAGAGGGGAGGGGCTTCAATGCCATAGAGTCCAATTGCCAAAGCGGCCATTGTCTCCAGGTGAACTGATCTCTATCGGCTGGAGATCAGTTGTAATAACAGGAGATCTCCAGCTACCACCTGGAGGTTGGCAACCCTAGAAGTAGAATCATAGAGTTGGAAGGGACCACCAGAGTCATCTAGTCCAACCCCCTGCCCAATGCAGGAAATTAACAACTACCTCCCCCCACATCCCCAGTGACCCCAACCCTCCCCCCACCATGCAGGATCCCACAATCTAAGCACTCCCGACAGATGGCCATCCAGCCTCTGCTTAAAGACTTCCAAAGACGAGGACTCCACCACCCTCCGAGGCAGTGCATTCCACCATCGAACAGCCCTCACTGTCAGGAAGTTCTTCCTAATGTTTAGGTGGAATCGCTTTTCTCTTAGTTTAAATCCATTACTCCGTGTCCTAGTCTCTGGAGCAACAGAGAACAAGTTGAGACTTTGTAGCCTGTTTGCCAGTGTAGTGGAATCCAGAGCATTACAGCAAGAATGTGCCATACAAGACTTCCAAGAAGTATATCGGTGGCAAGAATATAGATATCTAGGCTATAGTAGCCTTGATGCAATACGTACCTCAGCCACATTACTAGCTGACCTGTGCTGAGGTACCACATTGTTATAACAGTACAGATAGGATTGAGACCGGCATGTCATAAATCAAACCACATTCCCTCTAAAACAGTGGTTCCCAACCTTTTTTTGACCAGGGACCACTAGGACCTTTTTGTTCGGTGCAGGGACCCCAAGGTTCAAAATAAAAATTCCGAGAATTTGAAAATAAACTTTAATCATAACTGTTAGGTAAACAAAAATATTTTCTGGTAGGGTATGAGCTTTCGTGAGCCACAGCTCACTACTTCAGATCTCTTCAGGTATCTGAAGAAGTGAGCTGTGGCTCCCGAAAGCTCATACCCTACCAAAAATATTGTTGTTAGTCTTGAAGGTGCTACTGGACTCTTGCCCTTTTCTACTACTGCAGACAGACTAACATGGCTACCCACTGTGAATTATCTTGTTAGGTAAACATTAAACTTAGAATAATATTTGAATATATATATTTTATAGAGAGAACTTTCAATTGAAAATATTAATTTATTATGGGTTTATAACTTTGTTTCGCGGACCCCTGGTTTGGTTCTCGTGGACCCCTAGGGGTCCACGGACCCCTGGTTGGGAACCAGTGCTCTAAAACATAAAACAGCCCAAATTCTAGTTCCTGCACATTCCAGGGTAGTCATTCAATCACCTCAGTGTATTCTGAATGAACTCTCCCATACATAGAAGTAATTGTAAGAATTGGCCACTATGGAGAGCAAGAATGGGATGGGAAAGCAAAAATACAAGTAGTGGGGGATATTGTACAGGGGGCTTTATATATTTAAAAGGCTTGCATTGTAACTGGCTGGCAGTCTCCTCTCCAGGGAAATCTTAGCAACCTTGCTCCTTTTTTAGATCCCCGAGGATAGGGTGTGGAAGGTGCTAGTTACAAGCTGCTACAAATTATAGAGCTAGAACTAACTGCTTGTCCTCCCACCCATGTATGAACACACTCCACACAAGTCCTCTATTTTTGTTTCCTTTGAAGCCAGGCAGGAAACAGAAGATGCTACTTATCTGTCACTTCAAGCTTTCTAACTAGGGTTACCAACATCCAGGTGGTGGCTGGAGATCTCCTGCTATTACAACTGATCTCCAGCTGATAGAGATCAGTTCACTTTGAGAAAATGGCCACTTTGGCAATTGGACTCTATGACATTAAAGTCCCTTCCCTCCTCAAATCCCGCCCTCCTTAGGCTCCACCTCAAAAACCTCCCGTCGGTGGCGAAGAGGGACCTGGCAACCCTATTTCTAACTAATGTCTGGCGAAAAATGGTTGAATTAGATTGGTCAGCACGAGCATTTGTCCTAAACTCTGGCAGATTATAATTTTAGTGTGTTTAAAATGTGCACACACATACCAAGGTGCCTACTGCCATCCTGCCGGTTTCCCTTCTTCCAGTCCACAAACTTTACTTTCCCAAAGGGAGTTGGGCCGGGTCAGGATATAAACTTTATTAAATAAATAAATGATATCTGAAAATTATTCTTTCCGATCATCCCCAGCGTGCCTTCCTGCCAAGATTGATGGCAATTGTGATTCGGTGGCCTCCTGAGTTGAATCAGAAGGACAACAGAACTACTTTCCCCATCAACTCAAGCAATTTTCAGTTCCAATCTGGCACCAACAGTGGCTAATGTTTGGCTGCCTATGTAATGAAGAATACCACCAGTTGCAGTGCTGAGTGGATGTTTCCATCTACCTTACGACAATATGGCTGCAATCCTGAGGATACTTTCCTGGGAGGGCCCATAGAATAAGATGGGACTTACATCACATGGTGAGGGCTGCCAACTTGGAAGGCTTTAAGAGGGGAGTGGACATGGTCATGGAGGATAGGGCTATCTATGGCTACTAGTCAAAATGGCTACTAGTCATGTTGCATACCTATTCTCTCCAGGATCAGAGGAGCATGCCTATTATATTAGGCGCTGTGGAACACAGGCAGGATGCTGCTGCAACCATCTTGTTTGTGGGCTTCCTAGAGTCACCTGGTTGGCCACTGTGTGAACAGACTGCTGGACTTGATGGCCCTTGGTTTGATCCAGCATGGCCTCTCTTATGTTCTTACTTCTGAGTAGGCCTGCCTAGGATTGCTCTCTAAGTATACTGCTTCACTCAGTGCTTCATCAAAGCCAGATTATGCTCAGTTGGTGATAATTGGGCTGCCAAATGAAAAAAAGTTCTGTTTCTTTTCCACAGGCTTCCTAACATTTTAGAACTATACTAGTCTTTCAAGAGTTGATCTCCGTCTGCCCCATAGCTTTCAAATATACCAGAAAGACTACACGTGAGAGTCTTAAAGCAGAGCGGGCCATTTCCGGCTACCACACTAAACAATCATCTTCCCCTTGAAGAGATTGGAAATACTGGCAGGTTCCTAACCTGCCTAAGAAAACTGAAACCCTATCTGAATGAAAATCAGTTAAATGGCTCTTTCTCTTCTCCCCCTCCCCTCTCTCCCCTCCCCTCTCTCCCCTCCCCTCTCTCCCCTCCCCCCTCTCTCCCCTCTCCCCCCTCCCCCCTCCCCCCTCCCCCTCTCCCCCTCCCCCCCTCCCCCCTCCCCCCTCCCCCCCTCCCCCTCTCCCCCTCTCCCCCCCTCTCCCCCTCTCCCCCCCTCTCCCCCTCTCCCCCCTCCCCCCTCCCCCCTCTCCCCCCCTCCCCCCTCCCCCCTCCCCCCCTCCCCCCTCCCCCCTCCCCCCTCTCCCCCCCTCCCCCCTCTCCCCCCCTCCCCCCTCTCCCCCCCTCCCCCCTCCCCCCTCTCCCCCCCTCCCCCCTCTCCCCCCTCCCCCCTCCCCCCTCCCCCCTCTCTCCCCTCTCTCCCCCCTCTCTCTCCCCTCTCTCCCCCCTCTCTCCCCCCTCTCTCTCCCCTCTCTCTCCCCTCTCTCCCCTCTCTCTCCCCTCTCTCCCCCCTCTCTCCCCTCTCTCCCCTCCCCCCTCTCCCCACCTTATTGGTCATTGCAGTCTTTTTCTACCATACTACCAGGTTATAAAGGAAATTGGCAGCTGTAAAAAGGGGGATGGACTTGGCTCTATTCATCACAAAGGTGTTGAGAATTTCTTAACAGATGGTCCTAGCCCTTGCTACGGAATTAATATAAAATCAATTTAATCTCAGCATGCTTGTTGAAAGGATTTGATGTTGTGTAAGACACCAGTCGAGCCATAGTTTTTATCCCTACTGTAAATATTTATTTTAATGAGTATACTTCTTGCCAGTTAACACATTCTTGAAAATCCTAACTTTTAAATGTCTAGAAAGTGGGTTCCACTTTTTCAGGTCAAATTTATTCTGCGTATGCAGTGCTCCAAAACTTGTGTGGTACTTTTGGCTAGATCCATTATTTCTAATTCCATTGTGATATCTGCTTGTTGAAATGAGGTCATTGAAACACCTTCTGCCGAAGTGGAATCCATGATCTCTACCTCCATTTTTTGACTGTGGCCTACTTTAAGTGACTTCATCTTATTGTACTTTAAGGTACTTTGGAGTTACACCCACTGAATCCTGTCCTGCTAGCAATTTATAAAGGAGTAGTCCCAAACTCCTCCTCCTTTCTTGGTCTTCCTGAAAGTTTACTTTCTTAAGGTTTCATTTTTTTCCCATTGAGCATGACACCTGTGTAAAGTTCTTTGATGATCCTTGATTATAATGTACTTGTCAAGTATGTTTGTCAATCTACTTGTCAAGCATGCTTGACAAGGCTGCTACCATTTTACAATGTCCAAACTCCATTTTGGGGAGCCAGCAAAGGTTAAACATTTGTGTTATATGGTTAATTTCCTATTTCTGGACCCTGTCTGTTTTGCATGGGGAGACAGTGTATTGTGTATTGTTTGTGGTTGTCAGAGTCACTGTGGTAGCTAACAATTTTTTAAAAAACATATATAATAAAACCCAACTGCTGGGGAGGCTGAGGCCAGTGAATGGCTTGATCTCAGCAGTTCTGGGCTACAGCGGGCTATGCCAATTGGGTGTCCACACTAAGTTCAGCATCAATATGGTGAACTGTGGGGAGATGGGGTCCACCAGGTTGCCAAGGATGGGCGGACTGGCCCAGTCCAGAGATGGAATGGGTTAAAAAAAATGCATGCTAGTATACCAGAGTGTTGTGTCTCTGTTGTGCAGGCCTGCTTGAAAAGGGCAAAATAGCAAGACTGGGTTAAAGCAACCTATCATATAACAACAAGCTTCTGGAAGCTCAGGGAGTTTCCTGAGGAGAAAAGGGGTCTACAGATTTGATTTTGATCTGGGGTGAAGATAGGGTTGCCAGCTCTGGGTTGGGAAACCTGCAGATTTTGGGGGTAGAGCATGAGGAGGGCGGGGGTTGGAGAGGTGAGGAATTTCAATGCCATACAGTCCAATTGCCAAAGAGGCCATTTTCGCCAGGGGAACTGATCTCTGTCGCCTGGATATCAGTTGTAATAGTGGGAGATCGCCAGCCACCACCTGGAGGTTGGCAACCCTAGGTGAGGAGAAGGTACAGCCTATTCTAAGAACACTCCACCACAACCTCACTGTTTCGACTGAATCACTGAGCAGATGACCAACTAGGGCTACAGTCGCGATCAATGTGAAAGTGATTTGTGTCCCTGACTATGATTCCCCCCCCCCCCCGTCAAAGGATCTTGTCAACCAAGTGGCTGTAGTGCTTTGTAGAGAAAGCCATTCTGCTGATGGCTGTTTGAATTGCTGCCCTCCTTAACTGAGGCGGTTAGGGCAGCAATCAGCCGACTGGGTAATTTATTTGTGTCCCTAATTGCGATATTTTTCTCCTTCCCCTCACAAAAGCAAAAAAAAGGGGGGGGCACATTGGAAATGAAACAAGGAAATGTTTATTGACATACTGCCATGTATCACAATTGTTTACTGCCGAACGGCACCTTGGAGAAAGATGCACACCGAGAAAGAAGACACCCCTCCCTCAAACAACATGTCGTTGACCAGCTGAGCGGCGCACTGGGTAAATCGGTCTCGTTCTTTCACACCGGCTGCCCTGCAGCTTTATGCTGACTGTCATTTCCCAAGTAGCTTTCCTCCTCCTGGGGAACCAGTAGAGATCAGCCATGCTCTTTGCAGACTTTGCTAATCTAAACTGAAAGACTGACAAGGGAGTGGTGGACGGTCTAGCTAATGGAAACAAGTTATCCGTGGTGGGGAAAGAAGGAGCCAATCAGTTACAAAGCATGGATGCAAGGAGAAAAAAAATGGCTGTGGGTCCTGGCATCCCAATATATATGGGCGGAGGGGCTTTGGCTCAGGGGTAGAGCATCTGCTTGGCATGCAGAAGGTCCCAGTTCAATCCCCGGCATCTCCAGTTAAAGGGCCCAGGCAAGCGGGTGATGTGAAAGGCCCCTGCCTGAGATGCTGGAGAACTGTTGCCGGTCTGAGTAGACAATACTGACTTTGATGGACCAAGGGTCTGATTCAGTATAAGGCAGCTTCATGTGTTCATTACAACAGCGCATGCACTCATGCACACACAAAACGGTACTGAGTCAGTGTGTAAGGAAAGTTGCAAACGGAAAGAAGGCAATGCAGAGTTGCTAGCGAGTTAAGATACTGTAGGCTTGAATGAAGTGTTTTAATAATTCTCGTGAATGAATGAGAAAGTTTCAAGGCAGTAAGGAAAGACAGTATGCAAAGCTATTTCAGGTACCATTTTGGGAAGGGATAATGGAAACCTACTCCCTCAATTACACATTCTATTATGAGGTTTAAAAAGGGTTGCTGATCCCACTGATGGCAGGAAATTTTCTATGTCCCCCCGCCCCCGCTGCCTCCTGCCTCTACTCAGCTGGGCAGCAAAGAGGAAAACTGTGGCTGAAATGAGGGGCATGATTGGTGTCGTTGGGTTGATGAAGCAACTTCTGGCGCAACCCAGAAGTGATGTCATTATGTCAGGTGAACCTATAGCATTCATCCAAATGCTTCCTGGTCATGCCAGATGTTGCATCATCATGCCAGTGAAAGTCCCCCCCCCATCTCTTGCCAGTTGTCAGGCCATGCCTAGCAACCCATGGTATACCAAAGGAACAAATACTTATAAATCATAGATGCATTGCGAACCAGGCCTTTGAACCTTGTTGTGAAGCTTCTGCCTTCAACCCAGTCCTATGCATGTTTATTCAAAAGTAAGTTTGGCTGTTCACTACAACTCACTCCCAAGCAAAGATGCCTAGGATTACAGCAGCATTAGTCTTTTGAAGTATTTTGCCATACAATCTAAATGTCTTAAGCTAGAGTTGCCAACTTCCAGGTACTAGCTGGAGATCTCCTGCCATTACAACTGATCTCCAGATAACAGAGATCAGTTCACCTGGAGAAAATAGCTACTTTGGCAATTGGACTCTATGGCATTGAAGTCCCTCCCCTTCCCAAACCCCGCCCTTGTCAGGCTCCGCCCCAAAAACCTCCTGCTGGTGGTGAAGAGGGACTTGGCAACCATCTTAAGCTCATTGCTCATCCCTCATCCCTTTCACCGCTTGCTCTTTTCATTAATTTGCCTTTAAGATATCATGGCTTTAAGATGACATTTGTCTTCCAAATAATTACTAAAACTTTAGGCACTTGTTGTTTGCAGTGAGTCACTGTAAAATGCAGGTGTGTGCACATCAGAATGTGTATTTCCTCTGGCTAGAAATCCCTTTTCCATTTATAAAGGCAACCCAATTATTTCTTATAAATCGACTCATTCACTATTTCCCCTTATGTTTCACTATAGTAATAGTTTTTCCCCCTCATGAGGCTCTAGCAATAGTTTATATCAAGGTATCCTCTTAAACTGTAATGTGAGCTGACTCAACAGAACCTTTGAATTATACATGGAGCAGGTGAACATGAGCAGCTTTTTTTTTTTTGCAAGTCTGGAGTCATCGCTGAATGAATTTCTGGGCAGCGTCGTGGAAAAGCCCACCCCTATGGATGAGCTCCAGAAGAAACTGACCCAGAGGCATGATGCGAGACCCCGCAAAGTGAGATTCAAAATCTCATCTGCGTACAGTGGACGGGTCTTAAAGCAGGTATACGAAGATGGACAGGAACTTGAAATCCCACAGGAAGAATACCCTCATCGTTTTCGACACCGGAGCTTCGAACCCAGAGACCATTTGTTCGGGATCAGAGAAGCCCAAGAACCAAGGCTTTGCCCACCAGCTAAACTGAATGCTCAGAGGATCAGTGTATTCAGAGAAGGGAGCAAGTACACCCTCACGAGTAGCCCTTCCCTCTTAAATGACTGCCAGGCAAATGATAACCGTATGGTAAGTAATGTTTGATCTTGGTTCAACTGATTAAGCCGTGATCAGCCTTAAAGTTTATAATATGAGAGTTTTAACCAAGTTCAACTAGCCATCTGTAATTTGTAGATTCAGCTTGTAAATCATATTTACCAGCTGGCTTCACAGTACCTTTCCCAATTGGCATATGTGTACAATATTGAGTCAAATGTAGGCGTGAAAAATGGTAGGCGATACATTGCAGTGCTGATCACTTTTTGCCAACGTATGGACTATTGAAGGCTAAAAATTATGGATGGTTTATGAAACTGTTACCAATTCATTATGTTGGTTAACATCCATGTTGGCTCATGAACCTTGCCCAGAACCATTTTGTGAACCAAATATATTTATGCAGATTTCAGATGGAATATTTCAATGTACACCATGGCCCATCAAATTAAACACAGCCCAATAGCCATATATGGTTGGCCACTGTTATTTCAATAAACTTCCTCTTTTGTTGCCTATCTGGGTCTGCAAAAACAGGCTTATTGTTAATCCAGAATGGCACAATACAGAGCTGGTAGCTTGCATTCTGCTTTCTGGGTCACAAATTGTTCGAGCCGAGTGTATATATTTGATCAGTCTTAGAGATTACCATACAGATATGGCAGGCTGAAACAGCTTACACTCTTCAAGCTGCTATCCTTTCAAAATGTAACATTTTCCATTCTGGGATGTTTAGATAAAGATCCCTCTGTACTTTGTAATACGAAGCACAAGTTGAATAAAGCAAGAGGCAACGGAATGCTACACAATACCCAGAAAAGAGACAAAGGAAATGGGATAGCTGAGTGAATTTTCTGCAGTGGTCATAGTGTACCACAAGCACTCTGAACTTTGAAATCAGTAGCAAAGAAGAGAATGCCAGGGTTTATGATACAGTTTATTCAGACATTCCTTATTATTGAAAGCCAATAAGGCAGAGACAACTTGCGAAGTTCTGCAGCACTTCTTCATCGAGGAGGACCTCAAGCATTTTGCAAAACATGAATGAACGAAAAACAACAACAATAGTACCATTGTTGTCATGTCCACAATAGAACGTGTTTTGATTATTGACATATATGGAAATTAAGACAGAATAAGTTTAATGTTGCCAACTAAGGCTAAACAGGCCTAAAATTCCTTTTAGGTGCTTGATGACTTCCATTTACATTTCATGAGAGTATTCTCATGACCCACATTACTTTGCATGCATTCATATGAACTAGGGTAAACCCATCAAAAAATATAAACAGGGTAGAGACACTTTCTATTTGGGATCCATCCTATTTCATCATTTCCCCTTCCTAAATCAACAGGCTTCTCACTGTGGGATGTAGGGGTCAATTTTGTGGGATGTAGGGGCCAATTGTGAGAATTGCCCCTCTATTGCTAAGACAACTTATTGATGGTAATCATCACACAGCTCCTTTGTTTACTCAGAATTTCATTTCAGATGAGCAAAGCTGAGGGTCATTATGGACACTGATTTGATAGAATTTTGAGTCCAGATTTAGAAAACTCAGATCTAGGCTTAAAATTATCCCAGCCATGTCATAATCATCCTTTCAGTTTCTGTGCTATTTCATAGCATTTTTTAAACATGATGGAGGTAGACTCTACTGAGATGCCGAACTGCAACTATGCAAGACTTTGAAAATTGAAGTAAACTCTATGGTCTTTTCTGCATGGCTGTTTCACTCGCCGTCATCCCTCCGATGACTTTGGGTCGTTGTTTCGATTATGCATGCCATTTCCGACTGTCAGAGATCGCCTCACTCTCCCCCTGCCTTTCCCTGCGTTTTGTCAGTGTTTTCAAATTTGAGATAAAACAGGTCTCTGAAAACATGGGCAAAATGCAGGGAAATGCAGGGGGAGAGCTAGGCAACCTCTGATGATTGGAAATGGCATGCATAATCAACACAAAGACCTGAAGTCGTTGGAGGAATGATGGCGAGGGAAACAGCCATGCATAAAAGATCTATGACTGGGTTTTGGCAGAAAGCAGTCTTCTTAGCTCTACTGTACATTTATTGGCCTTATATGCCTTTCAGAACTTGTTAAATAGCTCTTGGGCTTTTGACAGATTTAGACTTACCCATATCCTATTTCCATTTCAGCATCCTCCCATTTTAGATTTTGGCAAGATTATCATCTACACCAGCAATCTGAAAATCATCAGAACGTCTATGAATAAGAAAGAGCTGGTAAGAAAACTTATTCAGAACGACAGCGTTGATGACTGGTCCCTCACGCACCGTGAAGGAAGAGGAGAAAACAGTAACAACAAAAGCGATGGGGACACGAAGGACACAGGACACCAGCTTGCACTCAACCAGCATACGCAAGTAAGGCTCAGTGTTTCCTGCTCTGTTCTCCTAGATATGTTGAGAACCTTGCCCATTATCGCGTAGCTGACAGTTCCAGCTTTTCCCACAAAGCTATCAATCACTTCTAGAATGAAAGATAGTGAAGTTGATTATGGCAAACTTCCTAAATTATTAATTGGTCAAGAACTTCCATCAAACTGCAATACTCTAATCCAGAAGCGATATGGAGGTTATTTCTAGACAGGGAAATCCAGAAGATGAAAGATTAGCATAGAACAACAGGGATGAACTGGCCATTTAGCTGACTAGGAAAGTTTCTGGTGCGTCATTGCCTGGAGGGCTGCTGGCAGTCAGGAAACAAGCAGAGCTGAGCCTCAGCATCTCCACCAGCACGGCAGGATTTGCTTGGTTCAGGTCCCTCAGCAGCTAACATTGTCAGCTCAACAGCTGCTTTGTCCTGCATCATAACCATGCCGGATGCAATGGGCGAGCCAATGCTCTTTGCCAGTGCTGATGACTTGTTCTGACCTTTGTGGGCACTGCAGTGTTGACTCACGGTACCACAGGGCAACTCAGCTTGGGTTGTTTCTAGGCTACTTAAACTTCCTGTCCACCTTGCCTGTGATCCTGATATCAGGAAATGGACCTTTCTTTGCACCTATTACAGTCCAAAGGTGGACTGGATCCCATTGAACAGTTCCAGAGCTGATCAGATCCCTAAGTGGGAAGGGAAGGTGATTGTAAGCTGGTTTGAGTCTCCCTTAAGTGGGAGAGAAAGTCGACATATAAAAACAAACTCTTCTTTTAAGTCATCCTATTTGATAGTGACTTCATTAACTGTTAAGTCCGCGTGGGGTGGACACATGAGGTCAGAGATGGAGTTTCCACAACAACGTGTTTATTGTAAACTGAACAGAACTGGAGAACAGTGGACAGACCCCCCCACTTATATGCCCCCCTGGCTGCTTGCGGCCACTCCCCCGAGTTGTGATTGGGGGGGGGGGGAAACGATCCTCATGTCCAATGGCGCTAGTGACCAATGGGCATTCAGGGATTTGGATCCTTGGAAAGAACCCCAGGCTCCGCGGGTCGCTCTTGCCTACTGTCCCAAACTACTAACCAAAGTACATACATAAGAAACGTGTCAGGACATGAGGACCAAACTAGATGTTACGTCAGACATGAATCAAGTCAGGTTACCCTGACCTGACTCTGATCTTTGCTCAGACAAGCATGACACTGAAGAACTGAAGTTCCCAAGTGTTCTGAGGCCTGATTTGGCTTGAGTCTGAAGGATGGGGGGAGAAAGGTCTCAGCATTCTTCCCTGCACCATTTCCCCGAGCCCAAACAATCTCGGAAAGGCCAATTTTGCCCAAAGTGCACTGACCTAGTCCTGCTATAGCATTCCCTGGCACTTTCCCAGCTGCTCTCTTGCCCTGGTAAATTGCGTGGGGGTGAGGCATGGAGAATCGCCAGGGAATAGGGTTATCACCTCTGGGTTTGGAAATTCCTGGAGATCTGGAGGTGAAGCATGGGTGGAAGGTGGAGATTGGGGATGGGAGGGACCCCAGTGGAGATCAATGCCAGACAGCCTACCCTCCAAAGCAGTCATTTTCTCCAGGGAACCTGATCTCCATCTCCTGGAGATCAGCTGTAATTCCAGGAGATCTCCAAGCCCCATCTGAGGTTGGCAACCCTACCAGGGAATGATGTGGGCAAGGAGTGGCCAATTACGAATTCACTTCGGATGCAGCTGTCTCCTTAAATTCAGAGATCTGAAATGGATCTGTGGGCTGGGTTACCTAAATACCAATCAAATTTTGGCCAGAGATGTTTTGGAGCATTTGGAATTAGCCAATCCTGATTTCTAACGAACCTTAGCCATATCTTCCAAAGCATTGTTATGTGGTTCTAGAGACTGGGTTACTGGTCCCTTTTGATGACTTTGTCAGAGCCAGTTATCCTGTTCCCTGCTTGTAAAGTTCTTCAAAACTAGACAGAATGCAGAAATCTCCAGGGGACGGGGGAAATGTCATCTCCCTCTATTTGAGCTGGTTGCTCTTCTCTGCTTAGTAAAACCAATACTTTTTTCTGGGCAAGGTCTAGCCCACTGGGAAGCATGCACTCTGCTCTCTTGGAAATCCTAGAATTCCACTTTTGTCATCATTCCTCTCTTCAGTTCCCAGAGATTAATCAATAGAGGACAAGATTCTGCTGAAGGAGGTTGCCACTACTGTACTGAGGACAGCATAACAGTGTGAAACCTCAGGTTTTAATCAGGGTCTAAAAAAAAACTGTCTGGAAGTCCTGAGGGCAACTGTAGAGTACACAGAGAAATACAGTATGCGTACCTGTTTCAATCTTGTCCTTTTTATGCTTAGTTCCTCCTGTGTCCCTCATATGAAATATCAACTGGTTATTGATTGAAAAGCCACTGCACTGCACAAGTATTGTGAAGTGTACTGCTGGAAAAATAGCGACAGTTTTTCTTCTAGATGTACGTAGATAGGGGTGTGTGTTTGTGTGTGTGTGTGAGAGAGAGAGACTTTGCAGATAGCGATCGGTAATTGCTTTTACACAAAGAAAAGGAAATAGTACATTGTTTGTGGGTGTGTAATAGACCGACATAGACAAATACAGTTAGGTATTTTCCACAGATAAAACAAATCACTGCTTTAAGAGAACCTGAACAATTTTTTCCCTCTGTTTTCCAGCTTACCATAAACCAGTCCTCCCACCTTTCTCAGGTAGGTGGGGAAAATTACAGGCTATTATGCCTGAGGTATCTGCTGATTACAGTCCCAGATCAAACAAAGTGAAAAACATTTATCATTTTACCTGTTTACTCAGTGTGAAGTGCTATCTCCTCTTTGCACCCTAATCAAGGGTGCTATGAAACTACTTCGCCAAAGTGCCACCCTGGACAATTGCCTAGGTGTGCCTACTGGAAAACCATCCCTACCAGACATGCCCCACATTTTTCAGATTGTTTTTGAACAAGCTGAGGGTGAGAAGTTTACTTTTAATAAAGTTCATACTCAGGAGTTCCGCATTCTCTCTGAAATTTCCAGATTCTGTGTGAGATCTGTATTTTCCATTTCAAAGCAACTGGTTCATTCTTATTCTCAGGCCCTGTGGATATCAAAAATTCATGGAGAGCATCCAAAATTGTACCAGTTCTAACCTGCTCAGTTTCCAACCTGAACCCACATATCACTTTGAAAGGAACGTCAATTTTGAACCAAACGCTGTTTCCTCTTTGAAAAGCTGTGAGGTCCAAGGTTCTGACAGGGCCTCACTTAGGGTTGCCAGCTCCGAGTTAGGAATTTTTGGGGGTGGAGCCTGAAGAAATCAGAGGTAGGGGAGGGAAGGGACTTCAAAGGGGTATAATACCATAGAGTCCAACTTCCAAAGCAGCCATTTTCTCCAAGTGAACTGATCTCTTTTGCCTGGAGATCAGTGGTAAAAGCAGGAGATCTCTACTCACCATCTGGAGGTTGGCAACCCTAGCCTCGCTACAGTTACACAGTCTTGTGTTTGTTGGTAGATGGCACAAGGACTTCGTATTAGATGTATGATGGGAGTTTTGTGCCTCCCAGATATGGATTGGGCCTTCTCTGCTTGTTGTCATTGGGAATGAGAAGAAGCAGCCCTAACATTCCCCCTCGTGCTGTTTTTGCATCTTCAGAACATCCCAACATTGTGAAAATTGTGTGTAGCCACATAAGTGATGTGATTGTGCCACAGAGCCAGTAGCACCACTATGGGGCAGCCTGAGGAGAAAATACAAAAGAGGGGGGGGGGAGGCTGAAGCAGGCTTTCCCTGTGTTCTATGGTGGCAAGCAGAAAAGGGCTGGCAGGCAGCTGGGGGGCACAAAACGTCCATTGGATATATCTGATACAATGCCCTTGTGTCATCCACCAACAAAATGAGGACTGTGTAATGTGTAGCAGGGCCTGAGACAATCAAAGATGTGTGCAGCCGACTTATGGGCTACCCAGTAGGGTTTTCAAGGCAAGAGACTAACAGAGGTGGTTTGCTAATGCTTTCCTCTGCATAACGACCCTGGTATGCCTTGGTGGTCTCCCAACTAAATACTAACCAGGGCTGACCTTGCTTCGCTTTTGAAATCTGACAAGATCAGGCTAGCCTGGGCCATCCAGCTGTGAAAAAGTAGACAGATAGTGAGTCATTGTGTGTAATGCTGAAGCAACAGAACAGGGTCAGACACAGGCTGCTTCCACACAGGCGGCAGCAGCAGTGGGGATGGCATCCATACATCCCTGTTCCCATGATGTGGCTTGTTGCTACCAACCTCCCCACTCCCTCTTCCCCCTTACCCCCCTGTTGTTTCACCAAAGTGTGCACACTTGAAAATTCCCCCCTGCCCTCACTTTTCCTATCACTAGAAAGCAACTGCGCAGCTCAGCAGGGAAAGGGAGAACAGTCTTGGGCACAGAGGGGCCCATGGGGGACCTCCGCTTCCTTTCTTCTAAGGAGTCTTCCTACCATGTTGATGGCAGGACTTGAAATATTGAGACTGGGATTTCTACACCTGTCCTTGCTTCTGCATGCACCTCGTGCTTGCTTGACCTATGTATTGAAAATAAATACATTATTATAGAGACAACGTGAATCTCTGTATCCTGGTTTCTAAAGGAAACATACCCTTTAAAGGCTTTCCTGAGCTTCTCATTAAGGGAAACGACAAGCCTGATCCAATGACTGTGGATCTGGAGGCTTCCGCAGTATGGTAGATAGTGCTGCCAACCTCCAGGTAGTAGTGGGTTGAGAAATACCTGGATATTTTCAGGGCGGAGCCTTAGAAGGGCAGCGTTTGGAGATTGGAGGGACCTCAACAGGGTATAATGCCATAGATGCCACCTTCCAAAGCAGCCATTTTCTCCAGGTGAATTGATCTCTGTACCACAATGACATCAGTGTACAATATCAGTGCAGCAGGCCTCTGCTCACACTGAGGAAGGTTTCCTGAGTTTTAAGAATCACCGAGCCTCCTGGATTCTTGGAGCTTTACTGGATTATGTAAGAGGTGCCCATGGAACAAATTTGGGTCTGACAATGATTTCTAAAGCAGACTGGGTGGTACTGCTATGCTCAACAGTCCCGTCTTTTGAGGGCAACCAAGTATGTGTGAACAGCATTTAAAATCCCTTGCCAAAGAAATTTCAGTTATGTAATAAAAATGTGGTTAATTAAGGACCCGAACATTCATGTATGTTGCATTTTTTTTCAGGCAAGTAACCGGGTGTGGTGAAAAGCTGGCAAGGGACTGGGAGGCACTTATATAAGCAGGATATTTGGGCAAGCAAATTAAAGATTGTGTGAACTGCTATTAAGCATGGTTGTTTTGACTTGACTGGTCTTTTCCATCACAGGAAGGCGATGATGAGAACAGCTGCACCCAGTGTAAAGGATCTGGTTCTGCCCCTTGCTCTGTTTGCCACGGAAGCAAGTTTTCAATGTTGGCAAACCGATTCAAAGAGTCCTACAGAGCTCTGCGGTGCCCTGCTTGTAATGAAAATGGCTTACAGCCCTGCCAGACCTGCGCTCCGTGACTGTGCTGCTGATTTGGCTTCTCTGGGCTTCCATCATTTGTTTTCTGTTTTGAGTAGGAAAAAACAACCTTTTGGTCTTTTAATGTCTATGTAGCTTCTTAAGTCTGATGCCGACACAAGGCAACACGGATTGCTTGAAAACTTGGTAAGGTGTTCTATAAAGAGGTTGCCATTTTGAAGTAATGCTGGTACTCCACAGCACTGAAAATGCTACTTCTCTGTATAAACTTGTTTATCGATCCGGCCATAGTCCAGCCAAAATTAAGCCTCATTATGTTCTATTGATTTCAACAGATGAGATTTAAATTTAGTTCTCCAAGTGAAATCACTTCTGTTTGGGCTTAAGTTTGGGGCTGAACTTGGCTGGATCATATCCTGGCATTGATATGAACCCTAAGCTGTTACAGGGTAGAAGCCGTGCTCGATACCACCAACAGCATTGGTATTTTGTAAGGAAGCAATGAGAGACAGAAGGTTTTGTTGTTGCAGAACTGGGATTATTTGGAACAGAATTCACTCTCTCCTTTGGGCCTTCCTTTCAGAAGAGATCATGCATATAGAGGTGGACAGCTAGCTCGTAACTCTTGGGCACATGTTCATCCAAACTTCATGTATATTCAGGCTAAGAATATTTCTCTTGTGCTTGTGCTTTCTTGTATCTCCTGGTTTTACATAATGAATATTGCAGGGTAGGAATTGTCCTTGTGCAGCATGTTAGAACAGCGAAGTGCCAATCTGTGAATCAGTTTTTAGGCACAACTGATACCAGATGCAACTGTGCCTCGACCAATGAAATAAACGGTGAGATGTTGTGTGATTACAACTCCAGTTGCATAGTAAAACATCATTTTCCGTGTAACGTTTATGGACATTTTCAATTCATAAACCATTTTGCAATTAGCCGGACATTTATTTCTCCGGTGGTGCATGAACTTCTCTACAGATCTAGTTCATTTCAAATTTATTGTTCTGAAAGAACACTGTTTTCCTTCCCTCCCTTGTTTGACTTAGGAAGCATTTTCTGAATTCTAAAGACTATGGCATAGGGGAGTGGGTAAACCAGTGCAACTGAAAACAGAAAGCTGAAAGAAAAACGTGTTTTACGGTCTTATTCACTTATGTGAATGGAGAACTTCGGCATCTCCCGGATTCAGTTGTTAACAAACAGAAGTCCTGTTCTTTAAAATTAATCCCCTGTTGTAATTTTTAAGCCGATGGACTCTAATTAGTTTAGATAAAGGAGTAGGGCTGAATATTCAGCATGCTTCCACTCACTACGCCGATATTTTTATAAATAAGGAGGCAAGTGAGAGAGAGCTTGCTCCCAAAGCCTATCGTTTATTGTAACTCAGTTAATGTCAGCGCTGCGTTCCCTTGCATACAAAATCCAAGCGCCTTGATGAGCTAAGAGATTTCTCACACTCTTTATGTTGCTGAGGTTGCAAGCCTAAGCAGACTAATTTATGGCAAAGTTTGTACTCTGGGATGTGTATGTCAGAAGATTTCTTGGAAACAGCTGTATTATTAGCCCTAATGCTACAATATGTCTAAAAACTGACTGGATTCTCCAACACTGAAATTTACTAGTACATGTCCCATTCATATAAATATTGCTTTGTAAATGCACTAAGATTTTTTTAAAAAAATTCTAAAAACACACAGCATAGGAGATTCATATGGATGACAAGGTAACATCCAAAGCAGACCCCATATTATGTACATCAAAATTCAGAAGTACTCTGAATTTTGATGTACATAATATGGGGTCTGCTTTGGATGTTATCTTGTCATCCATATGAATCTTAAGGTTACTGTGGTGCTTACAACATTTTTTTTCATATTTCAATCTCACATTGTGGCTCAGACTTCCGCGCAGAGTATAGGATAAAGGCAGGAAATGGGTTCAGCACCCCAGTTCCTTCTTTAGAGGTGACTTCTCTATGGCCTTTTATGCAGGGATGTTTCCCCATGGTCACCCCGGCCAACTGTTTCGGGGCTTCCTTTTTATGCATGTCTTTTCCGGCCATTACTTTCCCCACGTTTTGCCCACATTTTCCAAATTCTGGCTGAAACAGCATTTGGGCAAAATGTGCGGGGAAAGTGAGGCAACATCTGACAGGTGGGAAAGGCATGCATAATCAAAAGGAAGCCCCAAAGCAGTTGGTGGGGGTGACCACCGGGAAATGTCCCTGCATAAAAGGCCTTTATCTAATTTGAGTCTCAGTTGGCAATTGGCTGTAATCAAACTATTCAAAAGAACTCTCAAAGTGGAATACATATTAATCAAGGAAGCTAAGGGGTAGACTAACGAGGCCATAAACACCGTTGTGAGTGAATTGTAGAGAAATTGGATTTCCACAGATGTGCACAATTTGAACAAGCTGTTTGGCTATAATACTATATCTCCACTGAAACTCCAGAATCTACGTCTGCTTCCATTCCTACAAGTAACAGAGACAGTTCTGCACAGATGTGTACACAAAAACCTCCACATGGGAAAGCTTTGTTTGGGCACTGCATCCTATGTGCCCAAGTAATTTCTGGATCAGTGTTTGTATCTTTAATTGTGGTTTACTGGAGGTCTTTAAAATGTTGCTTAGTTTGCATTCTTGCACATTCCTACACTTTCCAACCACACCGTTTTGAAGGGCGCTTACATTTTCTTAAGTGGGGGTGGTGATTTTCACCAAATTTTCCAAATTCACTGAGCCCCCCCCCCCAATTTTGGGAGTCAGCAGATCTACAGGAACAGCAGGGGGGGGAGTGGGAATTTGCAGTAGAAAGAATTTCGCTTTAGAAAATGAAAGTGCCCTTAACTCTTTGGAACATGTGGTTGGATACATGGCGTTATTTTGGAAATGATAATAAATTATACTTACTACCAGTAAAGTGTTTAGGATTGGTGTATTAGTGATTTTGTATACATGTACCTTTTGCTTGAATGTGTTCATTAAAATATAGCTAAAATTAATTTGTAAAATACATTTCTCCCCTTTTTGTCCCATACAATCTTATTCATGTTTCTTTTTGGGAACTATTTCAACATGTCTTTGCACACATGGCATTTCCTTTGGTAGAAATATTGAGGGCATTTGAACACAGTGCAATCTTTTAATACAGCCATATATAAAAGGAGAGCCCCTGGCTTTAATCTTCAAGGATGCAGGAGGAACTGCGGCTCTGGGTCTGAAGCGCACAGAGATGCATTGCCTGCACCCCTGGAGCCCCTGACATCAGGATGAGGCAGCATGAGAGAGAGGGCGAAAACGCATGGTCACTTTATCCTCCTTTAATTCCTGTTTCAGCCAGGATTCAGCCAGGATCGAAAGCATGCATTTCGCCTAATGTGCATTCGATCCTGGCTAAAACAGGGATTAAAGGAATATAAAGCGACCATGTGTTTTCACACTGTCTCCTACCCCACAAGTGTCCCTGTCCATTGTCCAGCATCAGCTGTTGTAAGAATTGGGTATGGAGCCACTTTGGAGATCCACCCACACTCCTTTGTCAGCGGTACCGGTAGGGTTACTACTCCAGGTAGTAGCTGGAGATCTCCTGCTATTACAACTGATCTCCAGCCAATAGAGATCACCTGGAGAAAATGGCTGCTTTGGCAATTGGACTCTATGGCATTGAAGCCCCTCCCCTCCTCAAGCCCTGCCCTCCTCAGGCTCCGCCCCAAAAACTTCCCTCCGATTATGAAGAGGGACCTGGCGACCCTAGGTACCAGCAGTGACTCAGACGACAGAATGTAAAATCAAAGTCTTGCTGATTAATATTTCACTAGTGAATGGAATAAAGTTCTCAGTAAAAGGCCAGAGTTGATAACTGCAAATCCTTGTGCTGTTTATATAACTGGTTGCAATATGTAAACAAACGAACAAACAAAAAACACCAATTCTCAGCAGTCTTTGAAATACAAAAATGTAATGCTTCATAACAAGGAAAAGAAAATACCTTTAATACTACTTTATTTGGCATTCCCCTAATTTCTAAGCCATTTCCATTGTGCTGTAAACCTATTAACTTTGTTCTCTTCCTTTACCTACATGCATCTCTTCATTCTTTCATATAAGTGAATGACCACTGTTATGTAGGTGGGAAATGTTCTGCCTGTGTATGGTTGCCAACCTCCAGGTGAGGTCTGGAGTTCTCCTCGAATTACAACTGCTCTCCAGGCTACAGGGATCGGTTCCCCTGGATAAAATGGAAGTTTCAGAGGGTGGACTCTATGTAGGGTTTCCAGGTCCCTCTTTGACAATGGCCGGTTTTTGGGGCGGAGCCTGAGGAGGGCGGGGTTTGGGGAGGGACTTCAATGCCATAGAGTCCAATTGCCCAAGCAGCCATTTTCTCCAGGGGAACTGATCTCTATTGGCTGGAGATCAGTTGTAATAGCAGGAGATCTCCAGCTTGCACCTGGAGGTTGGCAGCCCTAGCTCTGCGGCATCACATCCCTGCTGAGCTCTCTGCCCTCCCCAAACTCCACCATTTCCAGGCACTGTTCCCAAACCTCCAGGAACATCCCAAGCCAGAGCTGGCAACTGTGGGTCTGTGGGACATTGTTGCAACAAAGCAAAACCTGCCCCCACCACTGACACTGGCTCTCATTATTAGTCATGGAGTCCCACATAAGCTAATATACTATTAATGAACCCCCACCCAGGGACTTTAGCATTATACACACCTAACCACCACAAAACACCAAAGCCATCTCAATAATGGACTTTTTGCTTGTTAAACAATGTTGTGATGTAAATCCCCTTATTAACAGTATTAAAGGTAGTCTCCTGTGCAAGCAGCGGGTCATTACTGGCCCACGGGGTGACATCACATACTGACATTTACTAGGCATACTATGTTTACGAGGTGGTTTGCCAGTGCCTTCCCCAGTCTTCTACACTTTACCCCCAGCAAGCTGGGTACTTGTTTTAACGACCACGAAAGAATGGAAATCTGAGTCAACCTTGAGCCGGCTACAGTGTTAGGTGTGTTACAAATAGCAGTGTCTGGTCTGATATGGATGAAGCACTGAGTGATGATTACATAGATTCTGATCTCAGTGCTATGACAAAGTTATTGTCTTGCATGCCAAGGTGCTGCCAGGTTTGAGCAAGAGCAGGAAACACCACACCCATTCCTTAAACCCTTCATAAACTACTTCAGCCTGTATCTTTTCTCAGACAGAGAAGCAGTTTGCGGGCAAAGGTGATCTTGAATGGAAAATAGCCAAACAATGTATCTGAGCAGCCTCTCTAAGGGCTGCGGGGGAGGGGGAAAAAAGGTACAAAATTCTGGGGGCCTAGGGCTGCAATGCTAAACACACTTGCTTGGGAGTAAGCCTCAATGGATAAAGTGGGGCTTATTTCTGAGTAGATCCACTCCCTAGGTCACTTAGGTAGCTCAAGAGCTAGGCAAGCTTTTGCTAGCAATAGTGGTCTTTTATGCATGGTCAGTTTCTGCTGGATCTGCTGCTCTCTAACTGCACAGTATTGCCGGTTGAATTCTCAAAACACTATGCACAGGGGCTTTTTGCCCCAAAGAAATTCCAGGAGTACCTTTTGATCGATTATGCATACCTAAGAAAATGCGGAGCTTCTGAACCACGCATGAGTCCCTATTCCCTGACAATGCTGTTTTGTAATTGGCTATGGTGTATTTTTTTGAAATACATCACCAGCCCTGCTGTGGGATTATTTAATTTGATCTGAACCAAGTGGCCATTTTACAGCCAAAGCAGAAAAGGGTCCAGACAATGCCCCCCCCCCCGACCAATTTCATAGAATCATAGAGTTGGAAGGGACCAGCAGGGTCATCTAGTCCAACCCCCTGCACAACCCCCTGCAGGAAATTAACAACTACCTCCCCCCACATCCCCAGTGACCCCAACCCTCCCCCCGCCATGCAGGATCCCACAATCAAAGCACTCCCGACAGATGGCCATCTAGCCTCTGCTTAAAGACCCCCAAAGACGGGGACTCCACCACCCTCTGAGGCAGCACATTCCACCATCAAATAGCCCTCACCGTCAAAAAGTTCTTCCTAATGTTTAGGTGGAATTGCTTTTCTATTAGTTTAAATCCATTACTCCATGTCCTAGTCTCTGAAGCAACAGAAAACAAGCTAGTTCCCTCATCAACATGACATCCCTTCAAATATTTAAACATGGCTATCATGTTTCTGTGTAAGTCAATGCAGGGGTCATAAGAACATAAAAACATTCACACAGCCATTTGTGACATTATCGTTCCATCAGTAGTCTTGCACTTCCAAAAAAAAAAAAAAAGGCTTTCATACCTATAAGAGGACACGTATAAGGGGAGGGCGGGTTCTGTTCCATCTTGCCGAGAACTGAAACTGACCCACATTTGCTGTGAAACTGACCAAAGAAGCTGTCTCATGGTATTCCAGCATTCTTCTCTTACTAGTGCACTTGATAATGGCTTTGAGGGCAGGGGTTGGATGAGGAGGGCAGACATGTAGGAGGGAGAAGCGAGAATGGGCATGGGGAGGAAAACCCGAAGTGACAAGTATGCACAGGACTGGCTTTCGATTTGGGATCGGGGCAAACTTTAAACTCAGGGTAAAACAGCATCCTGAAAACGTGGGGAAAATGAAAGGGGAGAGTGAGGTGATTTCTGAAGGTCAGAAAATACATGCATAATTAAAACAAAGTCCAGAAGTAGTGGGGGGGGGGATGACTGTGATGGGAACAACCCATGCATAAAAGGCCAGTGTCTGTTCCAATCAAGCATATTGAGTTTGTTCTTCTGAACTGTGTGTGAGTTAATTGACACCAAGTCACTTCCGACTTATGGCGACCCTGTGAATCAATGTCCTCCAAAATGTCCTATCGTTACCAGCCTTGCTCAGGTCTTGCAGACTGAGGGCCATGGCTTCCTTTAAAGAGTCAATCCATCTCTTCCTACTGCCTTCAATTTTTCCTAGCAAAATTATTTTTTCTAGTGACTCATCTTGAGGGGTGCCCAAATACATATTGTGAGAAGGGAGGTATAAGAAATCTTTGCCTTGGTGTTCATGGGGGCCTTTGGTGGGCCTGGCTCCTCCAACCCACCACCAAGTTTTCCAGTTAGTACTGAACAGCTTTGAGACTGCCTCGGTTTTCCTCTTTTTGGAAAAGCTGAGGGAGACACACACTTGTCTATGTATCACCTGTAGCTTCAGCTTGAGCACTTAGCTCACCCAATATGCATTTCTAGAAATGGAAAATAAGGACAGAACTGGGAGGGTCCTTTTTATTAGAGAATTAATGCCATTTAAAGCTTGTTAAAAGCATGATAAACGTAATTAGTTGCACAGTGGCGGGTGTGGCTGTTTCCATAGCATTTGTCTTAAGGAAACCAAATTGGAGACACGAGGCCGGAGCAATGGTAAAAGAGAAAGCATACTTTATTGAACAATATTCCTCTTCCATCAAGAACAAATCTATCTATATACTAATTTCTACAAATGGCCCTTGGAGCTGGCCACACGTGTGTGAGTCTGCTTGCAGACATTTTGGAGCTTGTCTACATGGGTCACAGGAAGAGGGGAAAAAAGATAGGAAGTAAGAAGGTTAGAGGCAGGAAACAATTTGTTCACCTGTAGACAAAGAGAGGCATCAAGAGACAACACATAACCCCTCCAGTGGCCAAGCATGCGGAGGTGCCTTTTCCCAATATTTTTTCTACTGAGACTAAACCAGTAATCGGACTAAGGCTGACCCCAAGAGAGCTTTTCAGTTCTGTTTTGACATTTGATCAATTACTGGTTGTTAAGGTTTTCAACTGGATAGCTTCCATTTGTTTGCTTTGTTTCCAGCATACCAGGGTGCCCTGTATCTGGTGAAATTAGCTAAGCAATCTGGGTAAGATGCTGATGAAAAGGCCTTAAGAGCATGACTTGAGGAATCTCTATTCTTTCTCCCACCCCTTTAACATCCAGCCTGATGAGGTGAACTCAAAACCTTGCACATTTGTGTTCTTATTTTGACTGTTCGTAGTAAAAGCTATTACGTGGCTTCTGTGAGGAAAAAATGTGGGCCATTTGTACTACCTGTGCTAAATACAGAGATTGCTCAGGCTTGTAACACGAGTGACAAACTATTCACAACATATATTTATGTATTTACTTTATTTATAACCTTTATCATCGAGACTCAAGGCAGGTAAACCAGTGTGATCAAATTGCATGAGACAAATGCAATAGGACTAGGATTACAAAAACTAGAAACAGTGCAAGAAAGTATCAAACATGGGACGTAAAACAATGCAGAAAACAGAACAAAAGTACAGAACTGTCTATGTAATGAATCAAGCATAACCACCAAATGCGTACGTGGCTTCAGCGAGACAGCCACAAATGGACATTGAAAGACAGTGCTTAAAGTTCTTTCTCAGGCATACAGCTACAAAGACAGAACTCGGACTAATATGGAAGCACCGGTCCTAGCTGCTGACAAGGCTATCCTTTGCTTCCCTGCTCATGGGTGGCTGCTTACGTGTGTGTTCTCCTTTTCTATTCCAGTGACACAGAGGCAGGAAGATCAGGAGGGCTGCCGATGCAGCAAGAAGGTAGCCTGACTCTTTCAAATGAATGAGAGCCCCTGGCGGGGCTATCTCTAGAGTACTGTGCTATGGAAATGCAGTTCAGTGCTGAGGCAGGACAATACTTTTGCAGGACAATACTCAGCTCAAACCCAACCCTTTCTGACTATATATTACTCTTCCTACACCCTTGACACTGAGAGACACTGTCCTTCAGTGTTACTACTCTGAAGATGCCTGCCACAGTTGCTGGCGAAACGTCAGGAAAGAAAATTCCAAGACCACGGTTACGCAACCCAGATAACCTACAAGAACCAGTACCAATATATCTTTAATTTTCTTGACTATTTTACATTGTTATTCCTGTGAGCGGTCGTGTAGGTAGGGGGTCCCATGCCCTGCTTTGCCCAGGGGCCTATAATGCTGTTAAGACAGCCCTGCTTTGCTGGGATGGATTCTTGGCTTCACCCGTGCAAATTAAGTGTTTGGTTTTTTTTTTTAATCTCCGCACGGTGCTCCACGCACGCTCGAAATCGAACAACACGGCTACTTTTCAACACACAATTTGCTTTTTAGGGTGGGGGGGTCAATTCCAGAATGAGTTATTAACAGCGAACGTTTTGCATTTCTTATGGTTCTAGGGGCTTCATATACAGTATATAAATATATATTGTGACAGACACATTTTAAAAATTAAAATCAGAATGTACACGGTGGTCAGCTGGTGACAATGAAAAGCCCATGTCACGAGGGGGGGGCGCAACCAGGATTTTACAGATGCTTAGGTGGGGTGTGGCCAAAAAAAAGGTTGGGAACTACTGGTTTAAAGGATCAGCAAACACCAGCCGTCGGGCGTGGAGTCACTTTTGCCCCAAAGAGCGCCGCAGCCCTGGGCACCGAAAACTGAAACCGGGAAGGGGGCGTGGCCAGAGGCACGTGGCAGAGGCCTCGCTTCGCCATTGGGCCCCGGAAAGGCCCCTGCGTTTCAAACACAGTTCGAATAGAAACGTTCAACAGGGTCCCAGCCCAACAATAAAAAAAACTTTTACGTAATCAAAATAGCAGCTATCTACATCAATAAATATATAACCAAACATCCGCTATTAAAAACATAAGTCCTTAATTCCCGGCGCGGGAAACGCTCCCTCGCGCAAACCCCATGCAAAACGGGCGCTGGTAAAACCCGGGTCCACTGGGCGTTGCCGAGACGCGTTATAAAGGCCGGGATGGCCGTTGCTGCGTCTCCCCCTCGCCGCCGAATCCCGCAGGCAGGAAACGAAAGGCTTATCAGCCCCCCCCCCCTCCGTTTCCCGGCTCCACTCCGGAGGGGTTTCCTCTGCGGCCGGCAAAGGGGGTTCGCGCTTCACTCAGCCGTGGGAGCTGGTGGGGGGGGGGGGTGCCGCCGCCGCGCGCGCGAGGGGAGGGGACTGGCCGCCGGCGTCCGGGCGCGAGGCGGCCGCGAGCGGGCCACGGCTCCCCTCAGCTGCCGCGATGGGCGCGACGGTGGAGGCGCGCACCACTTACAGATACCCCTTCGAGTGCGTGGTCGCTAGCTACCTGCGGAAGGTAAACGGGCCCAGGGCTCTTCCCCCGCCGCCGGCCTCGGGGGAGGCGGCCTCCGCCAGCCCCCTCCCTCCATCCCTCCCTCAGGGTTGCTCCTGCTGCCACGCTGGCGAGGCTGCGCTCCTCTGGTCAATTCGCAGTGGGTCGCCGCGTTAGTCTGTCTGCAGTAGTCGAAAAGGGCCAGAGTCCAGGAGCACCTTCAAGACTCACACAAATATTTCCTGGTAGGGTAGGAGCTTTCGTGAGCCGCGGCTCACGAAAGCTCCTACCCTACCAGAAAATATTATTGTCAGTCTTGAAGGTGCTCCTGGACTCTGGCCCTTTCCTTCCTCTGGTCAAGAGCGCGACCGAGGGCCGGGAGGCTTCAGCCCCAACGGCGGCCACAAACAAGGCGGAGCCTTCCGTTGGTTTTTTTTTAACGTATGGAACAATGCCGTTGCGGCCCCGCCCCTTCGCCAGGGTTGGCAGGAGGGCTTTGGCAAGGCGGTCGGCGACAGGAGGGCTCGGGACTCACCGCTTCCCCCCCCCCCCCGTCTGCCTCGAGGCCGTTTTTGCACGGGCGTTCCAGGCTGAACGGCCCCCGCGTGGTTGGTTTTTTTTTTCTTTTTGAATTTTTTGCACGCTGAGCCCTTCCGGAAGTGGCTGCGAAGACCTGCTTCCCACCGCTAAAGAGCCCGTTTAAGGCGACCTCTGGTGTTTGCCGCGAAGAATCCCCCTCCAGGAACAATGCAAAACAACAGGGGCGCGTTAGCTACGCGTGTGCTATGCAAACAGGAACAAAGGAGCAAGCGAGTGGGGGGTGGAACTTTTCCTTCTGCGTCGGGACCCGTAAAAAGGCGTTTTTGAAGTGGCGTTTTTTAAAAAGCTTTGAGCGAGCGTCAAAATTAACCGTGCAAAAATGGCCTCAGCTTTGTTTGGGGGCGCTGGTTTCCCTGCGCTCCTCCCTGAGCGCCCCTACGGTCCTACCCAAGCCTCTAGTGAAGCTGCCATTGCCTGCAATGGATTGGGTTGCCAGGTCCCTCTTTGCCACCGGCGGGAGGTTTTGGGGCGGAGCCTGAAAAGGGCGGTGTTTGGGGCGGGACTTCAATGCTATAGGGTCCAATTGCCAAAGCGGCCATTTTCTCCAGGGGAACTGATCTCTACCGGCTGAAGATCAGTTGTAATCGCAGGAGATCTCCAGCCACCACTTGGAGGTTGGCAACCCTAGCAATGGCTCGTGTTTGCAGAACGTGTTTAAATCATCTGTTTGCCTGGCTTGCACCTTCAGTTTTTCTCCCTGGCCCCTCCACAACTTTCTGTGGGGAGTATTACGTCATCTTCTACCTCTTTTTGTTCCACTTAAGCCTTTACGATGGGGGGAGGGAGACGGATCCCTTCCCAGGCCTTGCTTTTTTCTGGTGTAGGCGCTTGAGAGTGCGGTCGCCTGTGAGTCTGCTTCTCTCAAGATTTGTTTTTTTGCATGTGTTTTCCCCCGCACGATTCCCCCAAGCAATTTGTCGTGGGTGTTGCAAGCCTGTGGCCCAGGTTTCTAATACCTTTTTTTCTTATGCTTTCCTCGTTCCCTCTAAGAGCATTTTCAGATCTTCTATTTTCCCGTTACTTATCCTCTTTTTGGCACATTCCTGTGGCTTGTATGCTTTCCAGAGGGCGGTTGGTACAGCCAGCAACAAATATGAAACAGCTTGTAAGGCTCCTGGGTACTTGCTTTGTAGCTGCTGCATGTCAGTCAGGCATTTACCCTTTACATTATTAAAAAAGATGCTTGCAAGTAGTGTTCTCCCCTCTCATGGTTATATGCAGAAATAATGCAACACCTTATCTGCAGATCTTAATGTATGGCTGGGGGTAGACTCTGAAGGGGAGGTGTTAAAAACAGATTGGCCTTAGGGCAAGGGTCCCTTGTTTTTTTTCATCTGCCACTCAAAACCCTTGTAATTTGTTTTCAAGAAGCATGTGGATGCCAGGAATGATAACGGTAGGGTTGCCAACCTCCAGGTACTAGCTGGAGATCTGCTATTACAACTGATCTCCAGCTGAGAGAGATTATTTCACCTGGAGAAAATGGCAGCTTTGGTAATTGGACTCTATGGCATTGAAGTCCCTCCACAAACCCTGTCCTCAGGCTCTGCCCCCAAAAGCTCCCACTGGTAGCGAAGAGGGACCTGGGAACCCTAGATGTCAGACACCATGGTGCCCCTAGATGGCATGCCAGGGACTGGTGATTTAAGTGTTAAAGGTCAAAACTAGCATTTTGAATTTGGCTTGGAAGCCGGTTGGTAGTCAGTGCAACTCATGTGAGATTGGTGTTATGGGTGATGCTGACAAATCTAGAGGGCACTTTCACACAGCCCAAATAATGCACTTTCAATCCATTTTCAATGCAATTTGAAGGTGGATTTTACTGTGTGAACTGGTAAAATCCACTTGCAAACGATCGTTAAGGTGCACTGAAAGTGGATTGAAAGTGCATTATTTGGGCTGTGTGAAAGTGCCCTCTGTCTCAGGCAATGAGATGTGTTCTGTGTTCCCTTCCAAGTGCTCTTCAAGAGTAGCCCCATGGTAAGCGTCAAGCCTGGAACATTCAAGAACATGTATGACAGTTCCCAAACCACCAGATTGTGCAATAACCAGTGGAAAAGCATGAAATGTTCCATAAATGGTGTTCTTGACCTTGGCTCTTTATTGAGCTGCCAGCCATGGGCCAAGAGAACATCTGTACTGTGAACCTGATTTTTAAAAAAGAGCAAATTCTTGCATCTTGTCTTAATCCTTCTGCCATTTTATTTGCTTGCCACAGCTGCCAAACACTGGTTTAGAGAAGGCTGCAGCTTTAAAAAAAACTAGAGCTGGATGTTGCCAGCAGATTGGTGACATGGCATTCCAAAACTCTGGATAACATATCCCAGTGATATTTAATAGATGCTACAGATTTTATGTCCAGATAACGTGCATTTTTTTCTTGATTTTTAACTGGAAAGTGGCCTGGGAGAACCACGATCTTCAATGGGGAGGGAGAACTAATGCCTCTTTCCTGTTGCTGATTATAGCTTTCCAATGCTGTTTTTCAGTTACAAATGTAGGATGGGGGAGTTATCTGCATCTGCCTGCACATTTCGTTTTGCTGCTAAGTTCTAGTGACTAGGTGAAAATCTCCACTCTCTTTTTGATTCTCTCTGAATACAGTTGCAGAACCTGCTTAATTATATATCTTCATAATACGCTAACGCTGACTTTATTGCCCTCTAGCTGTGACTTTTTAGAAATGAAATGGAATTTTTAAAAATAATTACTACTTCCCTGCCTGTTTCTCACTTAGCATACTAAGGGCAGTTGACCTTGTTTAATACCTTCCCCACTTTGTTCAAAAGGACAACTTTTCCAAACATCAGACGCTTTCCTCATTTTAAGAGCCTTTGTGTCTCATTTTGGCCTTCACTTGCAGTATTATATTTATCTACAATGATTTTTTTTCTTTCTCTGTATTGTTTGTTTCTGTTGAATATAAAAAAATATATATCGCCTCATCTTTTAGTGGAAGCCTATTGCCAGCCCTGCTCTTATTTTTAACAATTTTTTTGTTAATAATTCCTTTATTCCAGTGTATTCATTTCTGTTGTTGCTTCTTTCTCTTTCTCTCTGTCGTGTTTTATCCTGCTCTGCCTCCATGGAGCTCAGAGAACACGTCATTCCCCTGTCCCCATGATCTGAACCATTCCATCCTAAGCTTGATATTTCCTGCCTGCAGTGGACAAACTCCGCCCTCAGCCCCAGTCTTCCACCCTCAAGAAACTGGAGCAGGAGAAAAAATGGCCAGAATATTGTTTCAGTGGTGATGCTGTAGACCAGGGGTGTCAAACTCATTTGTTAGGAGGGCTGGATATGACATAAATGTTGTTTGGTTGGGCCGGGCCATGTGTGCCATGACATTTAATGCCAGGTATACGGATTCCGTGGACTGCCAAAAAAACAAATCAGTGGGTTATAGATCAAATCAGGCCTGAACTGACTTTAGAAGCTAAAATGACTAAACTGAGGCTATTGTATTTTGGTCACGTCATGAGACGACAAGAGTCACTGGAAAAGACCGTCATGATAGGAAAAGTTGAGGGCAGCAAGAAAAGAGGAAGACCCAACAAGAGATGGATTGACTCAATAAAGGAAGCCACAGCCTTCAATTTGCAAGATCTGAGCAAGGCTGTCAAAGATTTTGACAGGACATTTTGGAGGACTTTCATTCATAGGGTCGCCATGAGTCGGAAGTGACTGGACGGCACTTAACACAACACATAGAATCAGAGCTCTGGGACTGGAATGACAGCCCCCAGAGTGGAATCATGGCCCCCTGGGAGTAGCAGAATCATTCTGGGGCTGGAATGACAGGTCCCAGAGAGGAATGATGCCCCCTAGCAATAGCAGAAGTGTTATGGAACTGGAATGACAGTTCCAAGAGTAGAATGACGGTCCCTGTGATTGAAATCAGTACTCTGCACCTGTAGATTCAACCACAGGGGCTGTCATTCCAAGCCCAGAACATATCTGCTACTCACAGGGCCTGTCATTCCACTCTGGGACCTGTCATTCCAGCAGCAGAATGCTTCTACTCCCAGGGGCCGTCATTCCACTCTGGGGGCTGTCAGCCTCATCAGCAGCTGTGGTTACCTCAGTTGTTGCTGGAGTTCATGAGGAATGGATGCTTTTACAGAATTGCTGGTACTGAGGAAGGCAGCTTACTGCAGACGGCGATATTGAGGGACAGCCGTTGTGGCTCCTTCTGCCCTTTTTTGCTCACCACGAGTGTGGGGTGAACTGCCAGTAAACAAATCCCAATATTTTTCCTGCTCCAGGTGACTGTTCTGTTCAGTGAGGCTTTTCTTCTTCAGAATTCCAAGCAGGCAAACAGTGGGTTTTTATGCAAGCATTCCCTTTCTTGGATCTGGTCTGCACATGGTGGAGAATAAGGCAATAAGGAACTCAGGTGGTAGAGTGGACTGTGCCCCTTCGGGCCACAGGTGGTAGATTTCATTGTTTCCTCTCATAGGAAAGCCTACACACTCATCATAAACTAGGGCAGCACATAGAATGGTCTTATCCATCCTGTTTGCTTGCTGTCTAGGTTTTCCTGTTTGCAGGAAGCATTTAACATAAAAAAGTGATCTTCTGTCTCCGATCTGAAGTTCAGTCCATTCTGCCACCCGGCCTCCTGTATGTGTGAATGAAAGCCATAGCGAATGTCTTAGAACAGGGATCCTCAGCCTTTTTGAACCTGTGGGCGTCTCTGGAATTCTGACACTGGTTGGAGGGAGCAACCACAAAATGGCCTCTGCAGGAGGTGAAGCCAACCTCAAAATGGTTGTTAAGGGAGGCAGAGCCAGGCAAATGCACACACAGGAAGCCCAAGTGCTGGGGTAATTTTTAAAAAGACACTGGGAAGGAGGAGTAAAACGAAGATAATAGTGGCAGCCGTCACTGAATCAACATTATTTTATTCTGCCCAGCCAATGAGATCTCCAGAAACTCAGCTTGCCATGAGGCCAGCAAGCATCAAGAAAGGTGTCAGCAGGTGCCATGGTGCCTATGAGCACCATGTTGTGAACCCTGACTTAGAATATTTCTCTTAGCTGTGCCTAATCCAAACAGTTGAATGTTTACAGCTTGGTCGCAGTGTTATTGCTGGGTTGGCCCATGAAAATGAGAAGAATAAACAGATTTCATTGACTTCAGTTCACCAGTTCTGAATGTTTGTAATCAGTTTATAAATCCTTTTAGCTCAGGGGTCGGCAAACTCATTAGTCAAAAGAGCCAAATATCAACAGTACAACGATTGAGATTTCTTTTGAGAGCCAAATTTCTTAAACTTAAACTATGTAGGTAGGTACACTGTTTATTAACTTAATAAACTTTAATTAAAGTTTTAAGTCTTAATTAAACTATAGGTACACTGAATAAAACTTGATATCATACTTAATAGTGATCTTATTTATTGATAAAAATTAAATTGTAAGTCCCTGCCATTTCCCCCTCCCTGTCCGGAGTCCTCGTCTGGAGGCCTGGTCTACCACCATAAAAGCCTATTGGTAGACCTGGCCTCCGGCTGAGTCTCATTGGGAGGCCAGGTCTACCCATTGGCTTTCTTGGCAGTAGACCTGGCCTCCGGAGGCCCATAGAAGCCAATTGTTAGACCTGGCCTCTGAAGGGGGACTTTTTCCCCTCCTCAGAGTCCAGGTCTACTGCCAAGAAAGCCAGTGGGTAGACATGGCCTCCCAATGGGACTCAGCCGGAGGCCAGGTCTACCAAAGGAAGCCCGCCCCGGCCAACAGCTGATAGGCGGAGGGGGGGCAGGAACAGCCGAGTCGCCCGCCCAGCAATCACGCGGCGGGAGGGGAGGCTTTAGCCTCCCAACCATTGAGGGCAAGGGAAAGGGGGACCTGGCCATTCTCCACGGCGGGGGTGGGGGGAGACAGCTCGCCCGCTCGCCTGCACTCTCGCTCGCTCTCAGGCGCGCCAGCTCCGCAGTCCGGCTGCCGGCGAGAGCAGGGGCTCCGAACCAAGTTCTGAGAGCTGCACTCAACGGGCCAAAGAGCCACATACGGCTCGGGAGCCGCAGTTTGCAGAACCCTGTTTTAGCTGAATGTTGCTCTTGAAACAACTTTAGCTTGTGCATTGCAAATGATCAGTTTTCAGTCATTTCAAAGCAAAGCAAAAATGAGATTGAAGAGATTTAGATCATCCCAGCTGGGATTTTCAAAGATATACTATATCTTTAAATCCATTCAAGAAATCATACTGCAGGCTGCAAGCTTGTGTGTGCTTCTCAGAAGTAAGATCCAGCTCATTAAATAGGATTTATTCCTTAGTGTGCCCAGGGTTACAGCCTCAATGGACACAAATTCTACAGGGATAGCCCTGTTAATTTGTTGAGCAAAACCAAAATGGAGCCTTTTGGCACTTTTGTGTAGCAGGTAGCCACAATCATATTCATTTTATGCGTCATGAGGTAGGCTTTAGCCCACTAAAGCTTTTGCTGTGATAAATCTGTTAGGAATCTTGTGGCATCTTAAAGACTTTTTATTGTTTTAGCCTTCAAGGAGTACGTATTACCCAGCTTTTTCTGGCTTAAAATAAGCTGATACTTTTGTATTCCCAAATCTCTGCAGTATATCTGCAAAAAAACAAACAAACAAAAAGTAACAAAACACCTGAGACTCTCATCCAGCATAACAGTGTTTGTAACTCAAGAAAGGGGTAAAAGTAATGAGGAAAAATTCAGCCTGGCCTGGGGAGAATGAAAAACGGCTAAAATGTAAGTACTCGTAGAGACCGTTTTTCAGGAAATCAGAATGCAACAGTAATCCCTTGAGGCTGGGAAATACAGATGTTTTACCTTCAAGTTCAATCTCACTGTGTAGAAATGGCATTCTCCTAGCACTTAAGCCCAGATTGTGGCTGCTAGGAAAACACTGTTCTCCTGCCAGCACTGTTCTCCTGCTATGTTAACATGCATGCCGGGGTTGTGGACTTCCCCTCCACAATGCATGAAACATCTCCACAGTTGTACATGAGTGAGATTGGTCACGAGTCCTGTATAACTTTGTATTAATCCACTTGTTTTTAAACATACATATTTTTAATTTTTTAAAAGGGCAAGTTCTTCCACAGCATAATATGATTGTGACTTTTGTTCTTTAAAGGCTCTTTACTTCCCATGGCCATTATTGAAATTCATCTGCCCCACTGTTATTTTAACGGGCCCATCTGTCTTTCCTCTCACCGCAAAACCTCCCTTCCTTTCCATTTGGACTGTTACTTTACGACTTAGGCAGGTGTGAGGACTTCCTTGGGGAAAGTTTTCCATTGTGCAGAAGAGGTACAACTCTGCATTTGTACTAAGGCATAAACCCCCATTGACTGAGGAAGTGAAATTGAGGGAGGGGGGTTAAACCCAATTTACTTCCAATGTCATGAAGAAGCAGCCACTTTTCACCAGTTTTGAAGCTAACAATTTTATTTTACTACCACCAGCTCCCCTCCCCAATCCATTAACGTATTTGGCTTAAACTAGCTCTATAACTATTTCTCATAATATTCTGGAAGCTTGACATTATAACTGATTCCTCTTCCTCTGGGTTTTGACAGATTCCTTCAAATAGATTTTATGGCATGTGGATCTTGTGTCCAGTTTTTTTAAAGCTACATTTAACCTTCCATATTAAAAATGAACTAGTTCCTCGTCCTGAAGAATTTAATATATCATTATAAACATATTATTTATTAAATTGGTCTAGATTCTTCAGCCAAACTCAAAATATAATCTTAAAGGTTGTTTTATATCTTTTAACCTAAGCCTAATTGTTGTAAACTTTGTGTAGCGGGTTTGCTGTTTAGCATCATATTTCAGTCTGCATAGTTTACCTACAGGTGACATTCTTTCTTTTATGCTTCTCAGTGGAATCCCCACTTGAAAAGTGGACACATGCTGATTTTTTTTGTGTGGTACTTGTTTTTGTTGCTGGTGGTAAGCAGGGGAAAATAAATACATTTTCAGAAATAGCAGCACATAAAGAGAAAACAGTATTAATCGATAGTTTCACACTGTGCCAAATGCTGTCATGCAAGAAATTTGTTCATCCTCTTCGTTGAAACAAAGCAGGAAAATCGCCATCACATCTCATCAGGTGTCAGGATCTAGAGAAGCACACTATAGCTCTTCATGCCAAGCAGGGCTTTCATCTTTTCCCCAACAGTGAGCCTGCATGCTGCATCGCAGGCAAGCTTCTCTCTAACCTTCGGGATCTTCAAAAGCAGTTTGGTGCTTAGTGGGATAGAGGAGAGGAATGAAGATTAAAGGCCTAAAAGGTGCATATACAAAGTCTTTTTCATGCATGAAGAAGATAGCAGATGGACCTACCCATGCATTAAAGTTTGCTTGATTTTTTAATAGCGTGGCATTTTTGAGTTTCCCCCCCAGAGCAATTCATGTTTTAAAGTAAATGTGAAATTGTAACATTTTTCTAATTTATAAAACAGCTTTCCAAGAAGTATAACATTTTTGAAAGGAAGAAATGTACACATTGATTGCTTATTATCTCTTTTAGCTTGGCTATAAATTGGTGTTTTAAATGGGTGGAACAATTTCAGAAATCATTTGCCCTTCCTCTGTAGATCTGATAACACAGATGTGATGGGAGAATAAGCTCCTGTGTGGTCAATGTGTGATTCTGGCTTAGGCCTGAGTCATTATATGAAAGGGCCTTGTGTCTTAAATATCTGATGGAGTCTCACAGTTGGTGTGCACTTATCCCTTTGTAACTCCCAACATGAGATAACTGCTTTGGTCGTTTACATATAACAGACTACAAAGGCATGTTATTTTCTCATTCAGTCCAGACTGGCTAAGCAAAGACTGCATAGGATCTGCTAGCAGTGTTGGGACTCACAATGTGTCTTTTTCATATTATAAATACACCCTTCCCTTATTATGGCTGCCATCCTGAAGTAGTTCAAAATTTAGTTTCTGCTCTCCTTGGGAATTTGGATAGTTTCATACATTTCTTCAGTTTACCACAAGATGGCATTAAGTCGTTTTGGAGCTGATGATTTAGTTAAAGAAGTTTTGTGTTTGTGAAAACTGTTAACAGTGTCCACTGGTAAAGCAGAACCTTCAGCTAAGGCTATTGACCTGTTTTCCCCGTATACATAGCATATACCTATCAGGTAAGTCAGAAGTGATTTACCACTCTGTCTGTTGCTTAGACAGATTCTGCCTCCTGTTTTAATCCCACTTTTTTTTTACACATGTAATAAACTGTAACATTCAGTAGTTACATTGTAGAATCAATGATTGCCCTTGACGTGGTGTGGAATGGAGATGGGAAACATACTGTGCTTTCCCTCTTCCTTGTGTGTGAGATGACAAGTCCCGTGTGTCTACACAGCGCACCAAGATGGATGCAATTTACAAATGTTCCTCTTTAAACATGAACGTTGCACTTGATAACACTCTCTGAACCACCTCATTGTAAATAGATACTTTATCTGTTGGGTTGTAAAATGGTTACAGACATGCCTGCACACAGCGTTTTGCAAGTGGGGCCTTGGCTCTAATTCATTTTGCTCAGTTTCTTGAAAGCTACGTGTCATTTATACATAGACTGTGCTGATTCTGTTGAGCCATCCAGGGAACATAATAGAAACATTGCAATCAGCATGCATGGCATAGTTCATGTATGTGAAAGACTGGTGCCCTACAGTACACAGTTCGAAGCCCTTCTGATATATTTTGGTAGAAATTTCTCTTACTAGCTAGTTGTTAATTGCATCTGAAATTATGAAGGCCCTATAGTGGAAATGTGGTGTTGGAAGAGAGTGTTGTGGATACCATGGACTGCCAAAAAGACAAATAAGTGGGTTCTAGATCAAATCAAACCTGAACTTTCCCTAGAACCTAAAATGACTAACCTGAGGCTATCGTACTTTGGCTACATTATGAGAAGACAAGAGTCACTGGAAAAGACAATAATGCTAGGAAAAGTAGAAGGCAGCAGGAAAAGAGGAAGACTCAACATGAGATGAATTGACTCTAAAGGAAGCCACGATCCTCTGTTTGCAAGACCTGAGCAAGGCTGTTAACAATGGGATATTTTGGAGGACATTAAGTCATAGGGTCGCCATGAATTGGAGGAGTCTTGACGGCACTTACACACACAGTGGAATTTTGCCAAGTTTCTTCAGGTGTCATTGAAATAGTCTTAAATCAATTACCTTTACAAGTAGCCACAGCTCACCTCTTCAGCGGTGGCTCATGAAAGCTCATACCCTGCCAGAAATTTCGTTAGTCTTTAAGGTGCTACTGGACTCCTGCTCTTTTCTACTGCTATTGACAGCCTAACACAGCTACCCATCATGATCTGCCTTTACAAGAAAGGATTCATGGGAGACTCTTCCACATCTAAAGGGAATGAGAAGAGTACATACTGTTGTAGCCCAAAACAAAGCGTATGAAAGGACTCAGAACTATACAGGGAGAAGGTCACCTTTACATTGCTCACCATCGAAAACAAATAATTGCTTTAAAGTCAGCATTCTTCATTTGGCTCAGATGAGTGAATATAATGTATTGCCTCTCCAACATGTGACATTCTAAACTCCCTTAGGGAAAAAACACAAAAAATGCATCTTGGTGGCTACACCATGAATAAGGTTAAGAATAACCACATTGTTTCACAGCACTCAAAACAGATATAATTTTTTGGGGATCAGATGGACACATGGATGCGAAGGCTGTAGAAGACAGAGGTATAATTGGTTGGGGGTTCAATAGGTCTTGAATGTCAGACTTTGCTGGGTTGGGTTGCAAGACCTACAAAAAGCCACACTTGCATTTTAGGAGTACTTCTTGGGTTGTATCTGGGTTGCCAACTTGGATGGTAGACCAATGGCGACCCTTCCTAAATAAGCTAACCTGGCCACAGTGATGCACACCCTGGTGGCTTACAGACTGGAATACTGGAATGTGCTTTATGCAAGGACGTTTTTGAAAAGTTCTCACAAATTTCTGTTGGTTCAAATGTGTGTGTCTGACTAGGGTTGGCCTTTGTAAACACATTATACCAGCTAAAATTCCAAGCCCAGTGCCAAGCCCAATATTTATGGTTTTAAAATATTTGGGGCTAGAGTACCACACAAACTGCCTTTTCCAGTATTAACCTACTCTCTTGCTTATATCACTAGTGGAGCATCTGCTGCATGTTGTGCTGCCAGCCGAGCTTTTGGGACATGTGCACATGACAAGGCCTTCTCAGCGGCAGCACTAAAACACTGTGGTCCCCTCCCCCAGGATCCATAGCTGAACAGTAACCACAAGCAGGATCATGCATAAATAAACAATACAATCAGAATAAAAATTGTGATTGTCATCATCAGCCCAGCCCAAAAGCCTGATGAAAAGGGGTAGTTTAAATATGTTTTGTGAAAGCTTGATGCTTTTATGTGTTCAGTTGATTTAAATATAAATGAAATAATTTGCATTAAACGATTAACTGAATTAATTTAGATACAATTTAAATATAAGTTATTTTAATTAATTTACATTAACATTGTTTAATTTTTTTTCTGGTTCCCTCCTCTCTAAGCCACCTTAGTAGTTTTCACTGAAAGGTGGGCTTCTAAAAAAAAAAACACAGGGGAATGGAATTTCCCCCTTACCTATCTTATTCCAATCAATGCTTTGTCTTGGTAAGGAATCCCTGTCTGTTTCGCCTTTTATTTATTTATTTGATTTCTAGCCAAGGCCGGGCTCAGGTTGGCTGCCACCAATGTGGAACTGGAACGCCGCCATCAGGTTTTAATATGGATTGTTACTAGAAGCTTTTAAGTGTTTATTAATATGTATTTTATTGAGCTGTTGTTCTATGATGACTTAACCCCCCTATGAGCCCTGCTCTGGCAGGAGTAGAGAGGGGTATAAATAAAGAAATAACACATTGTCTGGAAAAACGTTAGGAAAATTGAAAGGCGTTCTAGGCTTTTGCATATTCTGTCTATTATATATTTCCTCCAAGGAGCTCAGGGTGGCACATAAGGGTCTTCCATCCCTATTATTCTTACAACGATGCTGGGAGGTTGGCTAGGCTGAGAGGGAGTGACTGGCCCAGGGTCACTCGTAAATATCATGGCAGATTAGGCTTTGAACCTGCATCTCCTGAGTTTCAGTCTGACAAGTCATCATACCACATTGTCTCCATGAGGGAAACATTCTGTTTTGATATTGCCAATGCACACCGAATCTTAGCAGATCTTAATGCAGTTCCTCTAAGGTCTTGAAATTCCTAGAGCAGTTTCACATTGGATTTAGAAGCTTTGGGTGGCCATTCTTCTTTTTTTATTATACAAGTTTCTGGATTTCTTCTACACAAAAAGTTCAGACCATGAGTACATTGTACACAGAGCCACTTCCACTGAGCAGTAATATATTTCTCCCTTGAATGTCTTTTGTAATCAGCTGAGGGTATAAAAGAGAGAAAGCCATATCGGGTTTTGAGGAGTATCATGTGGAAACTAGTACTAATAGTTAAACTGTCTACCTGCTCGTAAGCTCTTAACATCTCCTTTATACTAGACTTTGTACAAACTGAGTCAATATGTGTCTAAATACTTGGGTAATAGAGTCTTCTGTTTAGTGGGAGATTTATGCAAATGGCTTTTTTGGTCGCACACGAATGGGTCTTAACATGCAGCAAGATTCATTGATAATGTAATTACACTATCACTTGCCATTTGAAAACAGCAAGCTGCATAGAAGCATCAGATTCAACTGCCATAGAGTAATATTTGCATTCTTATACTTCAGTTAATAAAAGTATTCCTGCAATGGATATAGCAATGCATATTATAGCTGGTATCCTGTAAATTTTATTCTCCTCCCTTCCATTGTTTGTGATAATTTTGTACATCTAAATGTTATAATCATTGGCTTGTATCCAACAAAGTGTTGGAGAGGGTGGAAGGAGACCTGACTGTGGAGTGCATCTTCCTCACCTTTGCCCTCCTCCTGCAGCCCAAAATCCTCCCTCCAAATGGAGCAGCATTTTGGGGGAAATTTTCGGCTGCAGCAGGTAGGGGAGGTGGGAAAGGAAGCAGAAATCCTTCTGTCTGCATAAGCACTCTGTTGAATCCGAGATATATTTCGCTATGCTGCTGTCTTAGATTTAATTCCTTCATCATCCGCCTTTGTTCCTTTTTGAGGGGAAGGGAAAGTCTACTGACCTTCTTAATTTGTTGTTAGGAGTAGCTCTCCCATAACATGACTTTACATTCAAGTCTACAGTTGTACATTGTGCATTCTTTAACTGCCGTGTGATTTATTGGGTTTATGTTTTAAAATGCATCTATGTAAGTGAGAGCAGTCTCAACTGTTGAGATCACAAAGGGATTGAAGTTAAGGATAATTCTGTAGGAGTAGAACTAAATTATGAGGTGGGGTGCAGACCATTTGATGGCTGCTTTTAGCCTCAGAATAGTGAAGTGTTCAGGGATGAGAGAAAATCACTTTTACACTGCCCTCTTTGTACTTTGTACTTTGTGTTATGCCCTGCTGCTAATACAGGTCACCAATTTTGGTTTTAGGGCTCTCAGAAAGCTTTATACCAGGAGCCCAACAGCAAGTCAGTAGTAATCTGGGAACTGCTGGTCTGCTCCAAATAAAGCATGAACTACATATGAAGCATTGTAAATAAACAGTGCCACAAATACTCTTGGGCTGTCATGGTTACGGTATCACCTGTGAAGCAGGTCTCCTTGCTTTTGAACATAATTCAAGTCACGCATTTACGCATTTAGTTCTTTATAGTAACCTAATGAGCAAAACTGAAGATGTGTTAAGTAAACAGATACCAACAATAAGGCATTCCCCTCCTGCACTTCCCTCTTTGATTTAGAGGCGCAACCCAAGAAATACCATTTAAGTATCAGCCGTGTGGTGCAAGTGAGTCGATGAGCACTGAGAGATTCACAGCGTACTGTGCTCCAGTAAAATGGCCATTCCCCTTGAAAGACGTGTATCCTCAAGTTTAATATTACAATATCAAAAGCCAGGTGTGACGGACAAGGGGGTAATCCGCAGAAAAAGCTCGGAGACCAAGAGTGGGCGGAGCCCAAGAGCTGACACCCTGTTTTGTTTGTTATCTTTAAGAAGCCTCTTGTGTCGAATTTCTCTTAGCGGTAAAACAAGAAGTGGGCCTGGAGAAGGAGAAAAATAATCTCACAAATACACTCAGGCTAACGCTTTTCCTCAGCATACACAGTCAGGCTGAGAGTGGGTACTAAAGAGGGTAAAAGGGGGTGCGTCATACCAGCTTTTCTCTCCAAACATGTGATGATTGATTATGAGACCCATTGATTGTGAGGCCTTGGCGTCTGTTCCGAGACAGGACGGATGAGTAAAGTACTGTGTACTGCAAATTGCTGTATGCAGCTATTTCAACGGTGGGTTCCCGTGACCGTTTTCCCTTCATCACAAGCTCCCAGAAATTTCCATTGCAAGCTCCTTGGTGAAATTTCAGTGTAACCACAGATGACATTGTGGTCCATGAATATGGCATCATGATTATTCAAGGTTCTGTTGGGGTGAGGCTGGGACTTAGAAGACAAGCCATTGGTCAAAAGTTTCCATCTCATTCGGTAACTTTGAAAGTGTCTTGTAGGCTAGATTATACTTCTAAAATCCATGCTTAATATGTTTTGAGTAGTCATATTGAAAGTTTACTAATCAGAAATAGTTCTCCTTAAGAATTTTTTTAAATCTCAAATAGCCATGGCAAACAGTTGACATATATTTGCTTGTTTCCTAACCTATTGAGATAACCATGAAAATACTTCTTGGTTTATGAGTGAGTGTTAGAGAATTTTCTTCCACCCATGTGACACATTGTGAAGTTTACACACTCTTAATCTTTCACCTAGTATCCCAGTCCCATGGAGAAACACGTCACAGCTGTAAAAACAGTAGAAGAGAAAATGGGTAAGCTGGACCGTTTCCTGTTTGATTTCAGTGTTCAACTGAGCTTCATTATATTTCAGCATTCAGTTATTTAAAGCACCCTTTTGAGATAATATTGAGAATTATTTTACTAAGACTTCTAGGTATTGGAATTCATTTGCTAACTTTGCCGGTGCAAAGGGCACTACACTGGCGTAGGGGTACTGGACAGCAGCGCAAACCTCAGGCGCCAGCGCTCCTCCCCTGCAGCATTTGTCCGGTGCAAGTACTCATGCTGGTGTCCAGGGGCGGAGGCGTTCCCAGGGTCGCTGCTGCCTTTAGGTAACTTCCAAAGCCCTTTTGGGCCAGGAAACACCCCCTTTAACTGATGCGGAGTTATGCCTGCTAAAAGGCAGGCATAGCCCTGTGAAACTCTCTGAAGAGTTTCATGGGGCTTGGGGGTGGGAATCTATTTTTAATTCCCCACCTTGCCACGGCAAGCTGCTCTGGAGGTGGTGTGACTGTGCAGCCCCAGAGCACAGCGTAAGCCTCCCTCCCCCCTTAGGATTGGGCTGCCCGACTGAAAGAGAGGGAATGTGAGAAAGAAGAACATAGCAGTCACTTTTGATGGACATCAGTTGGTAGCAAGTAGCTGATTACTAGTAATCAGTAATGGAGTTAGGTAATTTTGGGCTCTGGACTTAAGCGTCTGAACCCCCCTTTAGATAGTAATGCTTTTGTGACCGCCCCCCATCCAATCTGTGAGTCTGGGCACTGGAAGAAATCCTAAAGTCCTGGCCTTGACAGCACCACTGCTAGTATATAGTCTTACCAGTAATAATGTCATGTTTGATATCTGGGCAGTGGCCAATAAAATGGGAGTAGCCTCTTGCTGTACTTTCTTCTCAGATGAGCAGAAATATATTCTTTTACATGGATGTGGTCTCTGCATACCTCCTTGTAAACAAGGCTCCCGAAAATACCGGTGTTGCAGAACTTTTAGTTGAACTTGGGAACTGATAGTTCCCAGTACCAACATTTCTAACCAAGACTGTCGAGCAGATGGAATCACTGGCCAGTTGCCGTTGCAAATTAATGTCCACACACCTTAATACTCTGCGACTCAGAGTAGTCTGGGAACTCAGCATTCAATGAGCTGTCTCTGTATCTGCCCCAGAAAAACTTTCTGGTCAGCTTGGGTTTCTGAGTCTGGGACGGCAGAGCAACAGAAAGCAGGAACAAGCTAGGGTGAAGGAAAAGGGATTTGATGGGGTGCTTCCAATCCAAATGCTAGTGAGAGACGATTGCTGCAGTGAGGAGATAAAATGGGGCAGGGTTTCCACCATAAACTCTGTTTCATTTTTTCCCAATGCAATTTTTTTAAGGCCCGGGGATTGGGATGACAAGTTTGGAAGTACCAAGTTATTTTTCAAGTGTTTGAGTTTTGGACTTTCAATCACTTATTATATATACAGTCCATCCTTTTTCTCTTGAGAAATATCAGTTTATGACCCCTTGTAAATGTGTCACATCGAGAAAGCCAAATATACTGCCAGAATGTTTCTTTGACGCGTCCTGCAAAATCCTTTCTCAAAAAAAAAAAAAAAAAAACCCAGAACAAAACAAAAAACAACAACAACCACCCCAAAACAAAAAACTTTGTGAGAAAGATATTCTTATCTTCCAGAGCACTCTTTTTTCCGCTGGGCTATTTGCCCAGTCAGATCATCAATTAACAACATCCTGAGGTTTCTGGAGTTGATCGAGATCATTAAATATTAAAATGCAAAGTGAGTTTGGAAGCCAGTCACGCTCTCATTGTAGCTCAATCATTGTAATTTGTGACTTTATTTTTTTTTAAAGGAGAGCTTTGTTCTTGTCATTGGCCCAACTCAATATAAAAATAAATGTTAATTGTTCAAGAGAATTGCTCGAGGCCTCAAAGGCTGACAATGGTGGGCGGAGAGGTATTTTGTGCTCCTTGGATGTACTTCGGAATGCAGAGTGAGCAGAACGAGCCGCCTTGAACCGAAGTGCTGACCTGGGAAGATATTTGAAGCTTGCGGCTAGCAACTTAAGTGCCTCGGAAATTAACTCCCTGCCTGCTAGATGCCAAACCTTTCAGTAATTCCAGTGGAGTTCTAGCCAGTTATGTGAAGGTTGCATTTGGCACTGGCGGACGATGCTTTGTTATAGCCAGCAGTGATGCCAGTAAAATGCTTGATCCAGACCATCTGTTCCCAGACTGGTACAGGGAGCTGGTGTGCTGAGGTGGGCCCAAACGCGCCCTTTTTGAACGAAGCAGATAATCCTAAAACTTTTCATTACAGTCCATCTGGCAGATAGGCAGGGATCCTTTGCTTCTAAAGCATGAAGGGAAACTAAACCCCTCCATCAGATACATGCTTGCGAGCTTGCCTGCCTGTAGTTTCAGTGCCATGGTGGTGTTTATTTTGCTTGTTTCGAACTGTGAAAAAAGAATCGTGTTTGCCAAAGCAGCGCTGTTGTAATTTGCTTTGTTCTTTTACACTCAGATTTGTCTACAGGGATTATATACCGGAGAAGGATTGCAACGTGCCAGAATGTAATCCCACAGATTTTAAGAAAGGTAATTTATTTCAGCCAATGCTGAAACATTGAGTTATTCTAGTTTGTTAGGATATAGGAACAGTGCACAAGTTTGTGATACTGTTGCCCCAGGAAAAAAATGTCCACTTGGCTAAGAAGATGTTAACTAGCTCATGCAACCCAAGTGATAGGTAGATAGGACAGTGTTTCAAACTCTTAATCGCTAATTCTGTCCCTCAGTACCTTAAAAGGGCAGTTATTCAAAGCAAGCCCTGTCCTCAGCACGAAGGTAGGGAAAAGTGTAGTGATTATCTTATAGCCTTGACTAAGGTGTCTTGTTCTGTTGATGTGATTTCTTCCATTTAAGCTGTCTTCTGCATCAAAATTCCAAGTTTCTACATCTCTCTATGCAGATACAGTGAGTTCCACTAAACCAGAGTTCCCCAACCTTTTTGTGCCTGCAGGCACCTTTGGAATTCTGACAAAGGGTGGTGGCTGCAGCCACAGAATGGCTGCCATGGGAGGTGGAGCCAGCCACAAAATGTCTGCCACAGTTTACCTTCAGCACGTAGGCTAGTAGTAAATCACCATTTTGTTAACATCGATGTATCATACATTCCAAGTTCTTCAAACTTTTTGTCAAAAGCTATTATCCAAGCATTGAATCAAGTGGAGATGTTGCATCTATTGTAGTCACAGATCATGATGCGAAGATATCTTGCTGTTTGAAATATGGGCTGATGAAGCTTAGACGAAATGGTGAAAAAGATAATCCGGAGTCCCGTCCCAAAGTTGGCACCCAGTCACGGTTGCAACTCTGACAGCGCCGGGTTGGGCTACAGGCTTCTGTCTACAAACTCCAAGCCGTGTTTGTTTTGAATTATATACAGCAGTTGGATTGTGTTCTATTAGGCTTCTTGGTTGCAGTTTAAGTTATCTAGTAAGAGGTTAGACTGTGAACTTTTGAAGATTTGTCTTTTGACAAATGTTTGAATTGTTTGAAGAACTTGGAATGTATAATATATCAATGTAATGGAATGGTGATTTACTACTAGCCTAAGTGCTGAATTTTTTCCCATTCTTTTTGAATTAGCAGCATAGGTTTTTTCTTGTGTATAATTTTACAGTTTGCCTTCAGTCACATAGTGAAGACCTTTGTGCTGTGGTACCAGCTACTAGCAAAGCAATGCTTTTAAAAAAAATTTGCACAGCCAATCATATCTCCAACAGTCCACCAGAAGCCTTGTTGGGCAAAAACCCCACCTGGCCCCACACACTTTCTAAAAAACATTTGGCGGGTGCTAAGAAGAGTGTCAGCGGGCACCACATGTCATGTGTAGATCACCTCTCATCTGGTGATGAGCCTTGATAAATCAAGTGATGTATCTGTAAGTGTAAACCTCCTCAGTATCTCACTTACTCACATTGTGGAGGCTACTGTTACGATCAGTCAGCGACCAGCATTTTTAGCTAGTTTGACCAGCTACTTCCTGCTGGGTAGTTTGAATAAAAAAACAGAGGGAATGTATTTAAGCATGCTGGCATATGGAAGGCTCTTCAGCAGTTGGAAAGCTGTCGAGAAAGAGCAAAATTAGCAACTCGGTCAGATTTGCAAGCAGCTTTCTTTCTGGCGGTATTTATAATGTAGTGCTCTGTTTTGTGTTGCATTGCATTTTGTGAGCCATTGACTTTTTTTTACCTTTACATTAAAATTCAAATAATGCCTGCTTGTCACATTTCTGTTTGCTTTTGCCATGCTTCATCCAGATGGGAAAACATTACATTTCCAGGTAAAATGAACCAAATGTTTTGTTCTGTGTGCGGCAGTCAGCAAATGCCTTTTCTTTAAATGGAACATTTAGGCAACTAAAATGAAACGTAAATTAAGTTGATGCTTATAATATTGCAACTAGCAAAACATTACCTGGGGCTAAGCAGCAACAATAAATCTTCAAATGTTTGCTTGAGTTCACCAATAAAATTAGCAACAAGGGATAAATTCCACTTTTGGACTAATAGCTATACTAAGAATGAAGCCCTCCATTGCATGATATAAGGATGAAAACAAATACTAAATATAGGGGAACAGTTCTTTCTCTTTTCAAACAGCCTCACATGACTGAAATATGTCATATTGATTTCCAACAGCTCAGTATCCTAAAAGTGTCCGATGTCTACTTAGAAGAGGAATCTTGGCTTAATATGCAAGAAAGAATTATGTCTATGAAGACTCGTTGCCTTACCTGGACACAGTACGCCTCGCTAAAAGAAGAGTCAGTCTTCAGGGAAAGCTTGGAGAATCCAAACTGGTAAAGTGAAGCTTGTGTGTGCGTTGGACCGCACATCTACTTTTGCTTTATTTCTGTCGTCTTTGCCAGAATACTCTGGAGGATCTGACGGCAGTCCCTAGAAGAACCTCCAGAGCCACAATACAGCCCAAAGCCTTGAGGGCTGAATTTCATAGCATGTAAATTAGGCCTACAAGTGTTGTGACTTGTGAACCAAATGCAGTCTTCCAGATACGGGTTTTCGTAAAGGGAGTCAGTACAGAGGGACTGTGTTTTTGCTGCTTAATTGGGACTCCTGGTTTGCATTTGGCTTGAGGGGTCACCACTAGTGCAGGCCTTATGTAAGTTCAGCAGAGACAGTGGGGAAATGGGAAAAAAGTCTTTTAAGCCTAATGCGGCTTCTGTTACTTCTGTTTTGGCTTGCTGGGAAACAAAAGGAAGGGTCACAAGCAGGGCTGTGTGCAATTTCCCCCAAAAAAACTTAAATTCTGTCTAAAGCGCATCAAAATTCCATACACGAGAAGCTCTATTCTACCTCCAGTGTGAATTATGCCGACGTGCATACATTTTTGTATTATTTATGCATTTTTGTGCATAAAGAATGTTTTGATTTTTAAATAATTTTGCATAATTTATTTTGGTGTTGCCAGTCATAGAGAGCAGCAAGGAGTTCTGCGGAGTGCTGAAGCCCCATTGAGAGCCAGTAAAAATCTTTTTTTTTGCTGGTCCTATCCACCTCAGCACCATTTTACTTGCCTCAGTCCCCTGCAATTCCTCCCTGAGCCACCAGAGGATTTTTTCCCTGGCTTTTTAAAAACAAGTCTCTAATTGACATATTTCCATAGCAACCAATTTAAAACTATAACAATATGCCAATTATCGCTGTTGATATTTCACTGTAGTTTAAAAACAGTAATTGACATATCGCTGTAGCTTAACGCTATGTCTGATATGTCAATAACAGATTTTAAAAGCCCTCCCATAGTATGGGGGCTAGGAATGGCATCTGCAGGGGACTGAGGCAAGGAAACTGGAGAACTGGAAGGAACATGGAAAATTGTTGCTGGGTGGATGTAGCTTTACTAAGAGGTTAGGGATTGCTTTAAATGTAGACCTTATGGCTCCATTCAGATGTGTTACTTAATGGAGGTTAATAAAAATGTTCACTAGCCTGGCAACAATCTCAGTTTGTGCACATTTTTGCCTAACCACAGGTAAGCATGGCCTCTGAGTTCAGCACAGAGATTGTTTAAGAATAACTCAATTGCTTTAGCAAACCAAAATATTCAGTTGTGTGCTTGAAAAGTCCCCCCCCCCCCCCAAGTCTTAAACTTCTACTTTCACAGAAAACTATGCTGGCCGGATGTTTTTAGACCAACTCAATTTCATTTGTGCTCTTTTATTTATTGAATTTGCTGTGGTGAAAAGCAGCAAATATAATGAATTGTTGATAAGTATAGGAACAGCAGCCAGGCCTAATTGCAGCGTAATAAAAGAAAAAAATGTGGTGGAGCCTAAAATGGTTTTGAGTGATGTGATCGAGCGTGTACTCTACTGCCTCACTTCAGTAATGCTTCTTTAGAAGTCCCCATGAATTAAGAATGAAAACAAATAAGGCACTGAGTTAGATTAATAAAGTTTACCATGAGAAAGAAGGCAGTGGCGTTGGAGGCAGAAAGAGCTGGTGGACATCTGGACTGCCAATATGGTAGGAAATAAGGCCTTTGCTGGTGCAAGGCTATCTGAGAGGATTGGCTGACATTGAAATACTCATAACCATAAGTCAAATAAAACAGTACAATTTTATTTTACAGAAGAAGAGAATTGTGGTGTTAACTGGCCACAACTTATTTTCTTAACTCTATAAACAGCTGTAAGGATTGGCGCAGCATCTGGGGCAGGATCCAGAACATCTGCCGCCCCCAGTGCAGACTGATGTTGTTCCTATTCCAGCGATCCTGCTAGAATAGCTGGGGATGGCAGTAACTGGAAATATCTGGACGTGAGCCATTTGATAAAATCCCCCGCCACCCTAGGGAGAGACCACCCCCGCCACCCCAGAACTGGCTTGCCTTGCCACCATGTCTCTCCCCTAAACCCCTTATGGGGATTCCCACACAGAGGAAAGGGGTTCGTAGACTGCTTTCCTCCTAAAATAGATCCTGCCTGATGTGCACCCCGCCTAAGTTGTGACAATAAACCATACACAATACAACTTTGTTACATCTATGTCTAACTGAGGGAGGGAGGGACAAAAGCCGGCAACAGACTGAAGCTTCCTCTGCTGGGCTCATCTTTTTATTTTACATAGATGGACCGGAAAAGGACCTATCCCTCCCCCCCCCCAGTCCATTCTATTCCCTCCCCCACTTTTTCCAACGGTCATAACCGCTCTTATTTTTGCCACCCCTCCCTTCTGCTTGGAGGGGAGAGAGCTGATTGGCTGCCAGGCAGCAGCCCACCGAGCCCCCCATCCGGCACAGAAATGCCCCCCTCTCGCCTGGCCCCAGCAAACCTGGCTCCAGGTGATCCTGGAACCAAGGACTTGCCACGCTTGTCCCACCTTTGTTAGACTGGTGGAGTCACAGAGGAAACAAAAGACAGCAGAGAAAGAAGGTTAGGGAGTGTAAATGAGAGGAAGTCCCAGGGGCCGTTGTGTCGCTGCAGGAGACGGACCTTGGAACCAGCACAGAAATCTCTTCTCAGTTTTCAAGAGGAAATTATGGACTTCCAAGGGCAGGCTGAGTAAGTGACAAAATCTCGTGGATTACTGTTTGGTGTTAAGTGAACACTGATGCACAATGTGAAAAGTAATCCTACTATCATACACGATCTAAGCTTTTGGATCCCTGGAGACTGGGAGCAGCAAAACTGTGTTCCCTTTCTTCTAAATCAAACTCCTTTGCCCTCTTTTATCCCCTTTTTGGAGGGGCGGTCTCACAATGCATTTAATTTAGCTAGTTTCTCTCTTAAATTTACCTTTGCATCAGTCAGTGTGACGCACACGTTGACTGTTGTAACGGGATGCTCTAGAGAGATACGTGCAGTTCTGTGAACCACCTTGTTACTCTGCAGTTTGAATATTTAGCGTGGCGCTGGCAACTTCACCCCTCTAATCTGCTAAAATTATAAAATGGCTGTGCCCAGTGCAGCGGGCACTTCCTGTTTGTCCCTGCTACCTTGGCAGTATAAATATCTAACATAAACATGACAAGGGTGATTAATCCTTGCAGTTTTGTTTATATAAGTCAGTGGCCGGCTGGGTTGGAAAGGAATCCACTTTGGTGCTATTGCTGAACACAAATAGCTAGGTACAGGTTTTTTGTTTGTTTTGCTCAGCCTTTTCTGAAACATCTGGTATATGTAATTATTAAACAAAAAGACATCTAATGTTTTGCTTGTTTGTTCCAGGATGGTGTTCCATTGCAATACCAATAGAAAATACACAGATTTTATCCAGATTCTGTGGGTAACATTTATTATGTAAATTTAGGAGATGATTAAAAGAAATAGTTGAGTTGGCATATTTTTAACTACATTAGCACCTCTACAACAATTTCTTTTGGTAGGGTATGAGCTTTCGTGAGCCACAGCTCACTTCTTCAGATACAGCTAGAATGTGAATCCATTGGTCTTTAAGTAGAGGAACAGTATGTAAATGTGAATAGCAGGCTTGATTGCATTTAAGTCTTTAAGGTACTACTGGACTCTTGCCCTTTTTGACTACTGCAAACAGACTAACACGGCTACCCACTGTGAACAATTTCTTTAACATATTAAATGGGTTCAGGTGGATAACAACAGTGAATACTATATGGTCGAATTTAAAATGTCTCAACAGTCACATATCATTACAGTATTCATAACTTTCCCACAGCTACTAAATGCTTGTTCTAATGAAGAGGTCTTCAGTCGCTTCTTGAAGATGCTCACCTTCTAGGGAAAAGGATCACTGGTGTTGGAAAGTAGCCACAAAAATGCTGTGTTGCATATGTGCATACATGACTTCAGATTTGCTCAGAGGTGCTTCCATTTTGCATCAACATTCACTGTCTCTAGCTTCTATGAATCAGTTAGAATCTGTGAAGGGACACGCCATTGGCATTAAAGAAGTACAAAGAAAATATAAAGTCAAAAAGGGAGAAGACAGCCTTGCAGACCAATTGACAGTTGTTACAAGCCTGTAAGAAATATACCAGCCAGCCAACCGATATACACATTAATTTGAAAAACACATTTTATGTTTTAAAAACAAATATGAATTGCTAGATTTTTAAAGGCTAGACCCTTGCTGAGGAAATCATGAGCTCTGAGTTACATTTCTGGACAATCGGTCATTGCCAATAGTGACCAGGCACAGTGTTAATGCTAAACTCTGAATATGGCTGATGACAAATTATTAGACATGAAGCTGCCTTATTCTGAATCAGACCCTTGGCCCGTCAAAGTCAGTATTGTCAACTCACACAGGCAGCGGCTCTCCAGGGTCTCAGTCATGGGTCTTTCACACCTACCTGCCTAGCCCCTTTAACTGGAGATGCCAGGGATTGAACCAGGGACCTTCTGCATGCCAAGCAGATGCTCTACAAGCTGAGCCACAGGCCCTCCCCTGCTGTTCCCATTTAGACATGTCCCCCAAAACACTATGGAAGCCTTTTTTTCCTGTGATGAGATGTCATGTGAGTGGTTTCAGTGTGAATACCAGGCTCACGTGGATGGGATGAAGAGTGTGGCTTTTTGGTCGGGGCAGTAATCATTTGGGAAAGACTCAGGCTGTTGGCACTGTTGGTGCTAACTAAAGCTCTTGTGTTCCTGTTTTTACAAGTGGAAACATCTGACAAGGAGAAGATTGTTTCTTCTTCCTCTTTCTCCTCCTCAGAACAACCCTATAAAGTTAGTAGTAGAAAAGAGCAAGAGTCCAGTAGCACCTTAAAGACTAACAAAAATATTTTCTGGCAGGGTATGAGCTTTCGTGAGCCACAGCTCACTTCTTCAGTTCACTTCTATAAAGTTAGTTAGGCTGACAGGCAGAGACTGTGTTTCTTCTTCCTCTTCCTCCTCTTCCTCAGAACAACCCTATAAAGTTAGTTAGGCTGATAGGCAGAGACTGTCTGCAGGGTCACTCAGTGAGTTTCATTGTTGGGTAGGGGTTTCAGCTTGTCCACCATCCTAATCCAGCATTCTAGCTATTACACCAAACCGGTGTAAAAAAACAAGTTTCTGCTATGCTGGTTTAATAGCAGGGAACTGTTGTGAACTGACAGTTTCAGTTTATTTAACATGTTATAAGTCTGCCTTTCTCCCAGGTTACTGGGATTTGGTTGCATATTTGTGATTTCTGAAAGTATGGCACCCAGCATGCATTCCTGACTCACTGGTCTACTGCTATGAGCTAGGCACAGTGGTTCCCAAAGTGGGCAGTACCACCCCCTGGGGGGCGGTGGGATTACCTAAGGGGGCACTATGTGCCAAGGGGGAGGCAAGGGGGAAGCAGGGGGGCACTAGAGGTGGGCCCCTTCAACTGTGTTGTTCGATAGGGGGTGCTGGCGTTGAGTTTGTGGAACCAAGGGGGCGGTGGCCTGAAAGGTTTGGGAACCACTGAGCTAGAGCATGAACAGGAGCTATTTAGAAACTACAATTCTGTGGAAGTGCAAAAAAAGAAGAAGCAAAGATTGTGGTGTTGTGAACAGAATGTAGCTTCCCATTTTTATTTTTGACAAAGAAAGCAACTTTTCCTTATGGTTTTGAAGATGTGCGGGTGTGCAGGGCCAAGTGAAATCTCAGGAACTAGAGGACTTCCTAAATTTCCAGGGAACGAGGCTTCAGCGTGTTCTCTCTCCCAACTGCAGAACAAATGAAGCAAGAGAAACCATACGAAACTGCCTAAATTACACAGGTCATAGATATAGCATTACATTTATTTTTTCTGTCATCAAGTACGCACAGGCCTGAACATGTCTGCAGATGTACTGGGCTGAGAAACGTATTTTCCCGGTGACCATGTTACATAAAGTTGGTTTCTTTCTTCATCCCATTTTTTCTGACAACAAAAGAGGACCTTTTTGTCAAGCCTCGTGTTACATGTATTGCATAAGCACAGGAGAAGAGAATTGGGGCGGGGGGGAGCAACTTTCTAGAGTGGGGATTTCCCCTGCGTCTTCCGCAAGGCCTTTTCCTCAGCCAGTTCTATCGAGCAAGCACGTAAGATGGCAGTTTGCACTTCAGAGCACTTCTCGGAAAAGAAGGTAAAAGGAGTGATGATGTGCCCTTCATGGCAGACAGAAGAGCAAAGGGCGCGTTGGGCATCCATGCTGAACATTTAAATCGAGGATTTTTTCCGTCGATAGAATTTTACGTGCCGTTTCAAAAGAAGCCCACGGTGAGAGACACCATTTGAACCAAAAACGTCAACAAGCTTTCTGTGCTGAAGATGCTTTAATTAAACTCCAGTCACCAAAACAGTTAGACTTAAATTTGCTATACTTTTAAAAGTAGTCAATAATTTAGTAGTTGGATCTCAGTAATAGACTTCTCCCTGGGACTGTGTTGTTGTAATGATGCTGCATCACCCAGCTGTGTACTGTGAGAATCAATCTGAGATCAATATGTTCTGTAAGGTTTTTTTTTCCTGTCTTTCAGAGGATGTGAAAAAGAAAAACAGCAACGAGGGGCTTTTTGTCATGATTACGTTATCGGGTTAAATAGCTCAAGACTCTTTGGTTGCTCCCTTTCTCAGTGGAAAAAAAAAGCCCTTTGGTTCTTTGCATACATGGGTTACTAGTTACTTGAACAGCACTTTTTGCATGTTAGCAGCTTTATGTTCCATGTGATTATAATTTCCACTATAACTCTATGACGTTAAATCATTTATATTCCAACTGTGGGCCTTGAACTCAGCACTTAGAAATAAGGGTTGCTCTTGGCTTGGTGAGTTACTCAGAACTTGGAGCCCATTTTAGTGCAGAAGTGAAGAGAGATGTGTAACTTCTACGTCACTCCTACATACATCCCTGCTACATAGCCAAGGCTTGTATAAATACAAGGAACCTAGCCTTCATCTCTGGTTACTCATCGGAGCAACCCTTTTTGCTTCCTTCTCTTTAGACCAGGGGTCTCCCAATCTTTTTTATCCTGCTGGCACCTCTGGAATTTTGACATAGGGTAGTGGGTGTAACCTCAAAACGGCTGCTGCTGGAGGCACAACCAACCACACAGAGGGAGCCCAAGTGCAGGGAAAAAGAGGGGTAATTAAAAATACACTGGGGAAAGAGGCATGAGAGAGAATAAAGCCAACAATGTGGTTGCAGACGCCACTGAAACAACTATATTTGAATGTGCACAGCGCAATCTGCCACAATCTCTTCCAATATTGACTTCTTGATAGTTCCATGCTACAGACAATTATTTATGTTGGCTTGATCAGGGAGGGGAGCTATTGGGTCGTTTAAATAAGGTGCTCTTTTTCTGAGCGAGTGTGTCAGTGTGGTCCTGGTCAAATAGACACCCTTCAACATTCTCTATACAGCTGTGACCTGCTCAATGTGGCAAGAGATAGATGGATAAAACCTTTTATCCGGGACCCTAGTTGTGAATTGGATAATTTGAGGTTTCTTTTAGCAGGGGTGGATTTTAATATTATATTGGCAGCTGCCAAGTCCCCCCCCCTCAGTTGATTAAGATTAAAAATATTAATTTTTGATTGTTTATGCAGATATATCAATATATTTTTTTCTTTTCTTTTAGTCTTAGTCTTAGTGTGACACTGTTCAGAGCCAAACTTGGGGTGGCAATATTGTTAGGAGAGTTAGGTAGCTGCGTGCACTTTCTGAGATGCACTCTTTCAGAGTTATGGGAAATGCTGGGCTGCAATACTTGGCTCTGTGCGATTTAGAAGCCGTGTCTCAGCATCCTCTGCAACACGGCCAAGGATCTTAGATGACTTAGATGGGACATCCCTGCGGGACTAGACATTTCCTTTTTACAGAAGGGCGCTGGAGCTGAGAAACAATAATTTGCGCAATTTCTCCTCCACCATCCTGGAGAGATCATGACTGAGCAAGAATTTGAACTTAGATCTCCAAGATCTAGTTCCAACCTACTCCACTTTATGGCAATGGTTTTCAGTTGTTCTGTTGTAAGTAACCATGTCCCAACTGTACTCTGTTGTTTAGCAACGTAGAGCTAATCCAGCCATTTCACCTAGTCCAGTTTAAACTCTAATAATTTGCAGTGTAATCCTAAACAGGGATTTAGAATGCTGTAATTCTTCTTAAGCTTTCACCGTTGTCCTAATTTTTGTTCCTGTATTAGGTAAGGTAAAAAGGTAAAGGTCCCCTGTGCAAGCACCAGGTCATTCCTGACCCATGGGGTGATGTCACATCCCGACGTTTACTAGGCAGACTTTGTTTATGGAGTGATTTGCCAGTGCCTTCCCCAGTCATCTTCCCTTTACCCCCAGCAAGCTGGGTACTCATTTTACCGACCTCGGAAGGATGGAAGGCTGAGTCAACCTTGAGCCGGCTACCTGAAACCAACTTCTGTTGGGCTTCAACTTAGGTCGTGAGCAGAGCTTGGACTGCAGTACTGCAGCTTACCACTCTGCACCACGGCGCTCTTATTAGGTAAGGTACATGAAATTAAACAATGAGTACCATCCCAATTGTGAGCATAATGATTTGGTTATTACTGTCTTTTCAATGGACATTTTGACAATTTGAGATTATAGAATTATGGAGTTGGAAGGGTCCCTGCTCAATGCAGGATCAGCCTAAAGCATCCCTGACAAGTGTTCGTCCAGCCTCTGCTTGAAGACGGCCAGTGAGGGAGAGGTCACCCCCCCCTAGGCAGTTGATTCCACTGCTGAACTATGTTTTCTTTACTTCCTCCTTGCCAAACAGATGTTTCATGTTGCCAGTTTTGAAAGTGCTTATTACCTATTGGAGAGGAATGGTATGAAATTCCCCAAAGGATGGATGAATAACACTTTCAAAGCTGACAGTACTACCACATGACCTCACTGTCCAAGTTGGGAGGATCTAAGCTGCACTAACACAGTCATACAGTTTTCTTATCCTGTGAATCTCAGCCTGACTTTCCCCATTGCCTTGTGTGTGTGTGTGAGGATTTCAGAATAGTACTAGACTTTTAATTGTGCTCCCAATGCACAGCATTACCAATGCAAGAACAATCTATACTCTAATCTAACAAGAGTGGGATAAAAGTACTTCCTAGAAATTGTATCAGCTTTTTGCGGTTAATTATTATATGAAAGTAGGGGGGAACCTAGAAATCAGTCATGAAACCACTACAGGAAGAAGATATTTATGGATTATGTGTTACTTGGTAAGATAGACCATTATTGGGAAGTTGGGGTATAAATCTTTCAACAAATAAATATTTTACAGACTTCCAGTATCTACCCAAATTGATACTGGCACACACATTAATACAAGAGCATAAGATCTTTCTAGTGTCTATATTTCTGTATAGTTATGCAAGTAGATACATGGCACTACATTGTAGTTCATAATTGATAACATTAGTTATTGCATCAGCTATAACTTGGGTGTCCACACTTATTGGCTTAGAATGGTATAATTCTATTTAGGATTGTATAATAATTTTTGATTGATTAAAAAGTACTCTAGAGTGAGGAACAAATGTTTTAATTTTTTAAAAAATCTAATACCTCATGAAAACTGCAGATGGCCAGCACTATCTTAAATGAGACATGGCCTCTTGTTCGTAGGATTCTAAGATGCTCCAACTGCAATAGGTATGCATGATCAACAAAATATGATTTTCTTCTTTACAGTTTTTTTTCACATGCAAATGGATGCAGATTAATAAATTAATTGATCAACTAAACTTGCCTGATTAACATAACGTTAATTGGATAGTTGATAATACTTCAGTACATTTTTTTGCTTGAATGTGATGTTTATGCCTTTTGTAGAACATGGTTGTATTATAGAAACATTTGTCTCTATTTCTGGAGATAAAAGGAACATGTTGTAATTGCACTCCTGTTTTATAGGACAGAATTCATTCAGAAAGGGAGCATCTCCATTAAAGGGGCAGGACTGCTGAATTGCTTACTGGAAGCTTTTGCGCGAACATTTTTAAATCAAGGTGCCAAAAAGGTTAGTTACTTAATTTATGTTTTTTAAAAGTAATATTTTTAAGATTCTTGACATTTTGGATGCTGCCCCAAGATAGTAAATGTTGATTTATGATTTGTTTCAAATCTTTTCTCAATAATTTTAGATGACTGCAGCAGGTGATTTAATCTCTATTAATATGTTCCTTTAAATACAACGAGGAATGTCTTGAGTTTCAGGTGTTTTCCACCCAGGGATAGACTACTGTGGTTCCCCCATTGCTGCCGTGGCTGCTAATACAGTGCAGTGACAAGGGGCTTCCACATGTTAGGTTTCCCCATAGTTTTCCTGACTCAGCCCCCAGCAGTATAGCTATCCCTATCGCATTACAAGAGCTTTTTCATTTTTTAAAAATGCAGCAATTGAATTTCATGTTGTTGCAGAGATGCGTTTCCCCTTATACCTCCACAGAGACTTACTTAAAAAAAGAAAAGAAAGAATCCGGGAATTCAGATAACCTGATTCCCAGATTATTACAGTGATATATTGACATTCAGTTGCTGAAAAACAAGAAAGCTTCCAAGTGACGGCAGGAGGAAATGGTGGCCACAGGGACAGGAGCATGGAAAATGGCTGTCATGTGGGTGGGACCAGGAAAACCCAAAGTTTTCCCAACCACACAGTGGCCATCCAGGCTTTGCTGGGATCTTTCCCGTGCTGTGGGCAAGCAGGAAAAAAGCTCCCTTCCCAACAGCATTGAAACCCAGGCAAAGAACACCTATCCTATGTGAAAGGTCTCAATGGCTTGAGATAGAATTCAGGTACCTTTAATTTTGAAAATGAATGTTACTAATGGCATGTGAAAAATGGAATTGTTTAGGAGGACATTTTTATAAAGAGAAGAGGGTTGCAGTCTCAGCGCCTGTGATAACGTTATTGGATTGTTTCTTAGAAGTATTATATTGTTTTTATTTCACGCTTCTCATTTTATTGCTTTGTTTGATATATTTTATACTGGTCTTTTTTAGCGTTTTCTAATTCTGGAATTCGCCTTCTATCTCAATGAGAAAGGCGGACTGTACAGAAATAAATAATTAAAAAAACCCAAATAATTAAGCAAGCTGTGGTACAAAGACCTGGATCAAGAGTCGTATGCCTACTTTTGCACATCCCAGGAAACATTTGACTGGCAGTTGTTTAAAATCCTTTCCCCTCCTCCAGAAACCTCCTTTTGAAACTGAGGGGAGTTTCAGACATGAAAACGAAAATTCCCTCAGAAATGCCAGTCAGCAGTCCCACCTGACATTTGATTGCACAAATTTCTGTATTGTTGGAGTAAAGGAGAAGAGTTCTAAGGCTACAAACGATAACTTTTGAAAAAAGAATCAAATTCAAAGGGATAGTTAACCATGCAGTTTCAGTGACCAATGTATCACGTGGGCTATTGGCTTCTATTTTACAATTTAAAAAAAGTGTTCCACTTCTGCCACATGAAGTGGCAGAATTTACGAATAAAATGCCTTCTCCAGGTTAAGAAGATTCATAGGTGCCCATTCTTTTTAGTGTCAAAGTTGTGGCACACTAATTTCTGTAGCGATGCTGTAACACAGGCCTAGCACCACATGAACCCATCCATGTGTTGACTGAATGTGCAGAGAAAGAGAGTGGACATAAGTGTACTGGCCCTGCCTCCATGTGATTGCCGGTTCGCTCCCTTCCATGCTCAACAACATTCAGAAAGCAGTGATCCCAATCATGGGGATGTGATATACACATGGACACTGCCTCCATATGGAGGCACCATGTTCACAAGCTGGTGAACCTGTGGAGGCAGGGGTCAGCTGCTTTTGCCTGCTCTCCCCCTCTGTGCATTCAGTTAACATACTGAGGGGTCATGTGTACAGGGCTACTGAGTTGGATCATGGGTCTTTCAAGGTTAGCATTATCCGCTATGACTGGCAGTGGTTCTCCAGCATCTCAGATCTTTCCCATCCTTTTAATTGGAGATGTCAGAAATTGAATGTAGAATCTTTTGTGTGCAAAGGCTCTACTACCTTAGTTTTTTGTGCAGGGCCACTCTCTTGCAGAGTAGCTGCTGAGCCAGGATTTGGGAGGGTGATCAGGTGCACACATACATTAAGTGCTGTCAAGTCGCAGCCAACTTATGGTGACTCCAGCAAGGGGCTTTCCAGGCAAGTGGGAAGCAGAGGTGGTTTGCCATGGCCTTCCTGTGTAGAGTCTTCCTTGGTCTTTCAACCAAGTACTGACCCTGCTTACCTGACAAGATCTGATGAGAATGGGCTATACCATGCTGCCTTCCCTCAGGTGGATACAACCACACAGATGTCCTCACCCATATTGTCCCAGGCATTCGTGTATTGCAGCAGTGCTGTGGGATAAAAAAACCAAAGAAACCCTGCTGCCAAACCACTGCTGCCATATATAAAAGAATTCAGAGTTCTGTTTTGCTACAAGTGTAGACTTGCTCTGACATAACATTTGGACTATGTTAGCAGGAAAAGCTGTGTGTGAAGTTCAGGCTATTTAGACTTTGGACTCTGTGGAAGCACCATATGGGCAATACAGATAAGGCATTTGATGGTCTCACAATGCTTACAAGGGATTTGTGTCTCTTTTTTCTTATTTCCTATGACCCTGTGCCTGCTCAGCATTAATGTTCAGCCGGAGTCTAGGGGGCTTGAGGGAAAATGTAAAGCATAGGCACAGAGATCTGGCAATAGAAAAGCCCCATTTTACGACCTATTCTCCGGGGAAATGAAATGGAAACACAGTATGTTCAAGCAGGTGGAGGAAAACAAATGAAATCTCCCCCCTCCATGTTGACTCTTTTGTGGAAAAGGATCTTGTTGATTTCATTCATCCAGATGGTAGTTATGAGGTGGTTGTATGAATAATGTAAAAGTCTTGGTGCAACAAATCTGAGAATTGAAAACAATTGAATCTGGCCCTTACTTTGGAAAACTCAAGATAAATGTCAGAATTGGAAAGTATTTTGAGATTGTGCCAGTAGAGCTGCACAAAATTGTGGGAGGAAGGTATGCCTGCCACAGCTATACTTTTTCTCAACAAACATTGATTTAAAAAAACCCTCTCTGGTCTGCAGACATTCAAATGTCTGCCATCTAGGCTGCTAGATAAATTTCAATATTGAATAGATTCTTGACTTTTTTCCAGCTGTAGATGTTTCAAGTTGTAAGCATTTTCAGTTACTATTTTTGTCTAACTTGTTTCTTCATTACCCTTCCCATTCCATCCATGCTTGGGTGGATGACCATTCCCTCTAAGGCAGGCTTGTCCAAACTGCGGCCCCCTCTCGCTGTTCCTCCTTCCTGTTGTATGCCAACCCCCTTTCTGTTTATGGGTTGCTGGCAGCCATCATTACCCATAGTTCACCTGTATTGGGCAGTCAATAGCTAACCTCCAAACAGTATTTTAGAGCCACTTCAAACTGGGGTTTGGACCCGTTGGTTGGAGCAAGGATTCCTTTGGCAAGAGGAGGAGGTTTCAAGGGTTTGAACATGAGCGCTGAAGCAGGCTATATGGGAAGAAAACATTAATATATTCCATTTGTCAATTAGAAAAGCTTTTAAGCTTCATGTGAAAAAGTGGACAGATTAATGGCTAGGTGAAGTTTGTTCTGCATTTTGAGCATGTCGTCACATTTTAAACAGTGTAAATCCGGAGGCTTGATCTGCTGGGCCAAGATTTAACTGTATGAACTTTAGTTGAAAGGACTATATTGATTAGACTTTGATTGAGCCATTTCCCACTGAAAAGAGTAGTCATAATGACTTGTAACTCCCTTTAATATTTCTTGATTCACTTTATAAATTCCCTCTGCCTCTCTATCAAACAAGTCTTCCTAAAGCAACTGTGCTATGAGGAGGAAGAAAGTGGGGGGGGGGGAAACAACTGTCACACTGTGAACATAATTGATTCAATAAATAACACTTTTAAATTCCCAAGGCAAACCTCAGAGTTTTCACTTATGTCAATTAGTGCTCTACTCAGTAAATGGTGGCAAACTTAATTTAGACTGATGGGATGTGTTAGCCTGCTCTCTCCTCCTGTGGCGATGCAGAGGAGTCAGGAGAAGGTAAGCTCTTGCCTGAGTTTTTTTAACTTGAAAAGGGGCGAACGTTTGGCCCAGTTCAGAAAGGAACACTGAAAATCGTTGCTGCCTTAAAAAATTCCTTCATAAGAAATGGCTGGATTATGTTCTGATCTGATTATTTAAGTTATTGACATTGACAGTGATGCAAAGTTGCCATGGTTTCCCACGTGTGGTTTCCCACAGTGAAAAGGGTTTTCTAAGTATGGGAGCATTTTCACCAAAGAGAACAGGAAGTTCCTATAAATGCCAGGCTTTCATCCATAGCCATTATTCAGCCCTTGCCCAGATATGTGAAGGCTACTGACTGAGCAGCAATCAGAACCACAGCGAGACTGTTGGATTCTGGTTGGCACAATAGGTTTGATGTCTACACATTTTTCAGGGCTGTTGGTTTTCTTGCCCTCCTGTGACTGCTAAAATGTAAGAGGGCGGGGAGAAAAAGTATCCAGCATTTAGCTGGCCGCACTAGATGGCTAGTGAAGTTTATTGAGCTTGGAGGCTCACATAAGGTTTGCTCTGTGAGCTATTGACGTATTTACATTCTGTTTCTAAGCAACCATATGGTCACCTGATACAGGGAGGAAGGGTAGATGTGAGCAGGATACAAAACCAATTGGTAAGCAGAAGCTGGCCTCGTTAAACAAAAGCCTGAAATGGATGGAAAGTCTAGGTTCTAATTCCTCAAAAAGAATTAGTATGTGCCACAAGTAAGATTATCATTGATCCCTACCAGCCCCATTTAAATCACCAGATGCTTGCTCAGTTTGGTTGGAAATCTTGGTAGGGAGAGCAAAGATTGGCTCCTTTAGGAAGCTGCCTAGTAATATTTTTGACAGACAACTGTATGGTTTCATCCAGGGACCTTCCCCTCTAGATTCTGGGCTGAGCTGGGCGCTTTTTCTAACTCTCTCCCATTTCATGGCTTTCTGTTTTTTCCTGTCAGGTGAACCAGGGGTCCCCAACCTTTTTGAGCCTATAGTCACCTCTGGAATTCTGACACAGAGTGTTGCACGTAACAAAGGAATGGCTGCCGCAGGAGGTGGGGCAGTAACTCTTCAACATTTCAGGCAGAAGCTCTGTCTAGCAGGACACCTTTTAATCTGCACAGCCCATCAGATCTCCAGTGACCAATCAGAAGCTCTGCTTGGCAAAAGCCACCCCTGGCTCCCCCCACTTTCTAGATACACTTGGAGGGCAACAGAAATTGGTGATGGGCGCCATGGTGTTCATGGGAACCCCTGATGTGAACTAATAGATTATCTTGAACTGTAAAGTATATGTACCATTGTGACTTTGGAGGCTGGTCGTAAGTGTAAAATATTTGTAATCTTGAAAATTTCCCCTTCCTTTCCTTTCTTGCATTTCTTTCTCCTCTTGTCCAGCTGTCCATATACCTCATTTGATAATAGAGACGCATGTTTAGATACAAACTGATCTGAACCAGAACTGAATCCAAAACGAAGGGTCTCTTTTACTGTTGCTACTGTAACTAATCCAGACTGGGGCAGAGAGAGGCAACCGGTGTATAGGCAAGAAGCCCTGCAGGCTGTGCATGTGAAAGCAGATGCCACGCTTGTTCCCTCCCAGTGAAAGGCAGCAACTGCTGTGCTGTCTTAAAGTGTCTGCACCGCAGTCAGTAACGCAGAGAGACAGACTGGGGCAAGGCCCTATAAGGCGTGAACGATCGATGCTGAGGACAGACTGGAAATCTGTCAATATCTGCACTGTTCTTTACAAGCAGTCATGGATGGCAAGTTAAGCCTTCCTTCTCATGCCGATTCTCCGGTATAAGTCACTCTCCTCCCCCAGAATGAAAAAAAGACAGCCTCCTGTTCACATGTAAAGCTGGAGGAGGGAAAAAGAAGGATCTACTTTTAAACAAGAGAACAGGGGTGTTGCACCCACTAACATCTTTCCTGGTGCCCGCCAAATGTTTTTAGAAAGTGGGTGGGGGCAGGTGGGGCTTTTACCCAGCAGGGGTTCTGATCGGCTTTGGAGAGCTGATCAACTGCATATTTTTTAAAAGTGGCTTCAGCAGCAGCTGCCACTGAAGGTAAATTCTGTGTTATGCAATAAAATATTTTGAAACAATATGTTAATTTAAAAGGCATCCTGTTAAACAGAGCTTCTGGAAATGTTGAAGAGTTAAGTCAATCAAATAAATAAATGACCTAATTCCCTGACCTTTTGTGGTTGGCTGTGCTTCTTGTGACAGCCATTTTGTGGTTGGCTCTGCCTCCTGCATTAGCTATTTTCTAGTTGCGCCCACCACCTAGTGGCTGAATTCAAAAAGGCTGAGGACCCCTGGACTAGAATCTAGGAGTCCCTGGTGCGACTCCTTAGTTTGCTGCCATTCACACAATCTCAGCCTAAGCTACCTCACAGTATTGTTGTGAGCATAAAATGGAGGAGAGGAAAAGAATGTAAGCCACTTTGCATCTCCAAAATGGGTTTAAATAAAGTAAATAAATAAATACTTTAAAACCAAATACGAATGTGAAGGAAAAGGGTCATAACCACTTCCAGCTTCCATGCCTTATCCTGGATTTTCCCAGCATTTTTCTTCCATTGTACCTCCTTTTGGAGATACTGTAACTAGGCTGGGAGAAAAACATGGAAAGAAACTGAGGGCAGCAAGGTAAAGTGCTTGGATGGTGGAAAGTGCTGTCAAGTCGTAGCCCACTTATGGCGACCCCATAGGGTTTTCAAGGCAAGAGATGAATAGAGGTAGTTTTGCCATTGCCTGGCTCTGCGTAGCGACCCAAGACTTCCTTGGTGGTCTCCCATTCAAGTACCAGGGCTGACCTTGCTTGGCTTCTGATATCTGATGAAATCAGGCTAGCCTGGGCATCCAGATCAGGGCAAAGTACTTGAGGGGGACAGTATTCAGCTTCCCTTACCCTCAGGTTCCATTTTTTAAAATATATTTGATTAAACGATATTGTGATGGTTTAGATGTGAATGGTTAGACACATGCACAAGGAGCCCCTGGTATCACTGTATGTAATAGTAAGCTGGTTGGCCCCTATGCAGGTGAGGAAAGCAAGAAGAACAAGCCACCACCCAACAAGGCAGTGATCTTAATATATTTGAGGGACTCCCCAGATATGAAGAAAATGGGACTGTAAATTGACCTTTCCAAATTTCCTGATGAAGACTGAACATGGAATGTTAGGAGAACTGCGTGTTAGCACTGAAAGAAAAAGAGGGGAAATCACCCTTCCTAGGTCATCAGAGCTTAGAGCATTCTGGAAGGTGGGACATTGATGGGGGGGATATAGTGTGTGTGTGTGTAATTTGTGCCTACTACTTGTTTTCTTGAGTTGCTAACTGCACAATCCTATCCCATGTCTCCTCAGAGGTAAGAAGTCCCGTTAAACGCAGTGGGGCTTGTTCCCTGGAAAGCATGTGCATGATTGTAGCCTTACTGATACCAGTAACTACTATAATAAGACGAGTAGGTATAATAAGAATAAAGAAAAAGCTTCCTAACCCCTTTCAGGCTGGAAAGGAGACATTTTGCAGGTGTCGAAATACGCCTGCAAAATCATGGCACAGCCCAGTAGAACTCTATGGGGAGTTCCATGGCATTTTTTTAAATCCAAAAATACTTTTTTCCTTTGTTTTTTGGCTTGCTGCACTGGCAGCAAGCCACTTTGACGGCAGCAGGGCTACACTGCCTTTGCCCACTGCTTATCTGCCTCCCCTTTAGGAATGGGCTGCCTGTCTCTGGATTTCCATGGCTAAAAGAGCCAAATAATTGGAAGCACATAAATGGGAAAATGCGGCTTCCTAGTCACCTTATAACATGGAGCAATGCCCATGTTATATTCTCACCTAGAATGCAGTGATGCTAGCACAACATGATGCACTCTCATTCCTTCCTTTTCCTTAAATGGAGACTTAGAGGTACTTCAGGGCACCCATATCATTAATATGTCATTAGCACTATGAATTAATTGTATTGTAATCAAAACTAAACCATTTCTTCTAAATAATTTGACTGGTTTTAATCTCCAAACATGGGTATTCCATTTCTGAAGCTGTTGGTCATTGGTGTGTATTTCAGCTTTGGTGAAATATTTAGACAGTGGACAAAATTGTTCTCTGTGTTCTTTATGCAGGGCATTACAATCATGGAGTCACTTCTACAAGAACTGTATGGGAGTCCATTTTCATAATGAGCAAGAAGTGAGTATGTATACATTGTTCCTTGAGTTATCTTAATGTAATAAAGAGACACAGAGAAAGCCCAGGCTTGGTGGCAGAGCCCATGCCGTCCATACAGGGGTTCTCTGGCATCTCCCAATAATTGATCCTAATTAGTTGGTGTTGGAAAGACTTTTTCCTGCCCAAGATTTGCTGAACTGCTGCCAGCCAAAAGACGTACACAATACTGGGTTAGATAGACCTAGTCTTATTCTGCATAAAGCCATTTCGTTTCTTCATGTGGCTTTAAAAAAGAGGCTGTAGAAAATTAATTTCTTCAAGTGTTGTTCATAGAGAACAATGTTTATAGACTACAAGTAATGTTAGAAAAAGAGCTATCAGTTGGTTTCTAATAAATGCTCTTTGGTGTGGTGCTTTTTTTGTGTCTTTCAGGAGAAGAAATCATAAAGCTCGAACCACAGCAATATGTCCTTATTCTTGAAGAACTTTCTTGAAACTCTTGGGTTATCATTTTAATGAAGGAATTAGCGGGGGCTAAAAAGATAATGGTCTACACGCTATTCAAACAATATAATGAAATGGTGTTTTTTTACAATCTGTGCCTGGGAGTGATCATGGAGTATACTTTGTCTTTGTGCTATAAACTCTAAAGACTAAATACTATGCATTCAGAGGAAATAATCAAAATGAAGAACCAACCCCCAAGCTTGTGATTCTGTGGAAACACTGTTGGCCCTGAGGAACAGCTGTGCAACAGAAACATTTTATTGATATGCACTATGACTTTTTGTCATGTCTGGCTGCCACGTAAACAGTTTTTCTTAACTTAAAATGCTGGGCTTTGGGTTTTTGTTTTGCCAAAACTGTGTGTCAGACTCTACAAAGATTAAATTTTTCTCTCAGGTATGCCAGTGTATCCCTCTAAAATGTGCATAATTGTAATACATTTCTAGTTCTCTTAGTCTGCAGAAGACATATATCTAAAAATATCCATGTAATTCTAACCTAACCAGGTTTCCATCCTTTGAGTCCACTGAGGTTAATGGGCTTAGAAGTGTGTGGCCCTGCTTGGGACAGGGTTGTTAATGGATAATGAATTCCAGTAGCAATAGTTCTTAGATGGTAACCTTGTTCTGTTTTTTTCCAGGGGTGGTAAGTTTTAAAGGACACTCAAAATAAATATCCATCACATTGACTCCTGTGTTTACTGACTTATGATCAGAAGGTCATGGCCATTCCTCTTCTTTCTGTTTTATAGTTCCGCAATTCTTTCAAGGAGTATATCAATTATTTGGTCTATAGAAGACCTCCAGTCTTACCTGAATATCTTTATTTAAAAGTAAAGCAGATCATGGCCAAAGTCTTAAACCTTACAATAATTATTTGTGTAGCTGGATCCGATGGGTGTATTGCATTAAAGAAGGTAAAGGTAGTCCCCTGTGCAAGCAGCGGGTCATTACTGACCCATGGGATGATGTCATATCACGACTTTTTGCATTGCTAATAATAAATGTTCGCATTTGTAAAAAAAAATCCCTGTATTGGGATTAATGTTGGTGCTACTATAAGCAGAAGTGCTGGGAGGATAGTTAATATCTGAACTGAAGTGGTATCACGTTTGCTTTGGATAGGTACCATAAACATGCCATGGTTTGTTGGATGATGCTTAAGTAAACACCCAATATGAATACGTTAGAAATGTTTAAGTCTTGGTTAAATTAAAAAAAACACACATTCAGGAGTAGCAGGGAGGATGCAGTTTTGTCATAAATAATGAAATCATGTCCTTTTCAACCTTGTCACCTGCAGTTTTATGACTGAGATTGCTAGAGCAGCCTGGATTAAATTTAGATTTACCAGGCACAGCAGTTATGTCAGGTCATTTTTAATTCATTTCCTTCAGCAATAAGCCAGCCTAACCAGTCATTTAAACAGCTACTTGACAGCTGGCTAATGGGAGTGGAAAGGGTGCCAACTGCCCTGCTGCCTGCCCTCCCCCTTTCTGCTTTCGTTTTCTTGCTAACACGTTGAAGGCAGGAAGAGGAAAGAAAGATGCATGTTTACAAAGGTATGTGTACGAGGACCTACTGAGCCCAGCTAGCTAGCCTGTGTGCTTTCCTAGGTGCCTTACAAGTGTTTCTCCCCATGCGTCCTCCTATGAGGTAAGTGACAAAATGGTTGCAATAGTAATCAAGATAACAGACTGAGTAAGAGGGGGAACTATTGACAGTGTGCCAGAAAATATGTGAGAACAACAAAACACCCCAGTGAACTCACAAGAGTCTTGCCTCTAGCCATTACTTTATAACAGGACAGAAGGAGCATTCATCATGAAGATATGAAGTTGTGTTCTTCTGAGCTAGACCATAGGTCCATCTAGCTTATTATTGACTCCTCTCAAGGGCAGTCACACTCCAGATTTCAGGCAGAGAAAGTTCTTCCCCAACACCTCCTACCTGAGTGGTTTTAATTGGAAACATCTGGGATTGGAACTTGCACCCTGTGTGTGTAAAGTATGTGGTCTTCCACTATCTGTAGCTCCTTCACATTGTAATTATGCCCTCATAGAAGTTGCTAACCTGCCCTGAGCATGGCCTGACTGGGAATGAGGGTGGGCTATAAATTTAAAAAATAAATAAAATATCTGGGTATAGTTTGATACTATACAAAAAGTTGCATTCTTGTTTGTTTACTTCATTTCTACCCTACTTTCCTTCATACTGGGGACTCAAAAGTGGCTTACAAAAGTCCCTTTTTCTGTTTACGATCATAACAACCTGTGAGGTAGGTTAGCCTGAGAGTACGTGATTGGTCCAAGGTCATCCAGAAAGCTTCCAAGGCAAATTAGGAATTTGAACCTGGGTCAAATTTTAATCTGGCACTCTAACCGTTACACCATGGCTACCAATAATTAGTGCTGCTGATAGTAGTCCATGTGAGTCATGTGAACGCAATATCGCCTTTCAAGTTTCACCAGTTTCTGGTCTGACGAGCAGATTTGCACCAATGGGATTTTATCTATGATCATTTACCATCTACCAGATCCCAACGCAGATCTCAAGCTAGCCAAAGGCCTTATTTGTGTGAGAGAACTCTGTGTGACACCCACAGGAAGAGAACACAAAGTGCTGATTTTGACCATAAAGTCCTAAATGATCTCAGACCATGGTATTTGAAATCCAGTCTATTCCCACGTGAAACCTTCAGAGGCCTGTTTCTGGGGTGCTCGTACATTAATGAGGTAGGTGGCTATGAAGGACTTGGTCTTTTTGGTGGTTACAACTTCCTTGCAAGACTCCCCATTTCTGTGTGACTAGCACTGACACTAAGAACTTAAGAGGATCCCTGCTGGATCAGACCAGTGGTCCATCTAGTTTAGCATCCTGTGTCACACAGCAGTCAACCACTTACCCTGGAGGGCCAACAAACGGCACAGAGGCCAAGGGCTTCTGACGTTGCCTGGGTTGAACTGGGTTTCAGAGCTTCACTACCTCTGTATGAGGAGATTCCCTTTACTCACCATGGCTGTAGTTTCAGGTGTGTAGCCATAAGAGTCTGTAGTGGTAGAACAGAATCTGAGTCCTATGGATCCTAGAGACCAACAAAATTTTCCAGGGTATAAGCTTTCGTGAGTCAAAGCTCTCTTCATCATCTAACGAAGTGAGTTTTGTCGTATCTGACAACATGAACTCATGAAAGCTTATACCCTAGAAAATTTTGTTGGTCTCTAAGGCGCCACTGGACTCAAATTTTGTTCACCATGGCTAGTAAGTAGCCTCTGATGGACCTATCTTCTGTGAATCTGTGTAACCCTCTTTTAAAGCCATTTGTGTTGTGGCCATTGCTACCTCCCCTTTCAGTGAATTCCACAATTCAATTATTCAAAAAAGAAGTATTTCTTTTTATCTCTCTTGTACCAGTTGCCCACCAATTTCACTGGCCACCCCTGAGTTCTAGTATTATGGCTTTTCAGCATCAGGTAAAGACCTTGTTGTTGTCCTGTGCTTTTAATGGTTTCCATTTTTTTTTTTTGGGAATAAAAATATCAGTTTGGTTTTAACATTTTGGTCACTTTTTGGCATTGCTTTATTTGTGTTGGTGTATATTTAGTTACACCATCAACTGGAGATAAAAGGCGATTTATTTTAATTAATATCTGACTCTGAAACTAGAACCAGACATTCGGATGCTTAAGAAAAAAAACCAAACCTGCCACTTGGCTACTTCATCAACACTCTTGCTTCTCTTGGGAGTACTTGGCAGAGAAGACGGAGGGTGTGTAAGGGAGGCCACCCAGTAATGCCAGAGCACAATTTCCAAGACAGAGACCTACCACTTTAAATGCTTAGCAGCATTCTACAGATCTGCTTTTGTTACTGAAGTGCTTCGGTGAGTTCCCTTCCAGCTAACCGTTGGCAAATTTGTTGGGAAGGCTTGTCAGCTACATCTTTGTTTGCAGGCTACAGTACTGGCTGCTGGCTACTTAATGCTGAAGCAGCCCTCCCCCTCCCCTACAGCTTTGTGGAATATTGCAGTGTGGAACTGTAAACATGGCTGAGCACCTTGAGCATTTGAAAAGGCTAGATTCATTTCTCTTTTTTAGATTTTTTTTTAAACTTAATTTTTGAAATCACCCCAAACAGAAAGAGACAAAACACATAACAAAGTAGTAGTAGTAGAAGAGTTGGTTTTTATTCCCTGCTTTTCTCCACCATTAAGGAGTCTCAAACCGGCTTGCCTTATGGCCCAGGCTAGCCTGATCTCGTCAGATCTCAGAAGTTAAGCAGGGTCAGCCCTGGTTAGTATTTGGATGGGAGACCACCAAAGAAGACCAGGGTTGCTGTGCAGAGGAAGGCACTGGCAAACCACCTCTGCTAGTCTCTTGCCATAAATCGGATTACTGGAGGTAGGCATTCATCTCCCCAGTATTGTAATAAAAATAATACATTCAACTCTTATTTAGAAACTTGGTCATGCTTGTGTTTAGCATATCTGTTGCTTTAAAATGTAAATTATAAAAAAGTGTAGACACTTGCCAGAGGAACAGCAATAATAAATTGAGACTCACCCTACAAATTATTTGCAATATTTTTATATTAACAGCCATTTTTCATTAACCCAGACTTGCTTTGCATTGTACATATGTTGAAAATTAATCATTTAAAGAGTATTGCAATGAAAAAGTAAGTGCTTTGTTTGCATTCATATTTATTTTTTGAAATAATTGTGCCATTTGATTTTTAATGGGTCCTGATACTTTGTAGTATTTGCACTTCAGATAGTCGATTGATAGTTTGTATGCTGTATTTCTCTGCTAAACCCCAGGTTTTTAGGAAGAAAGCATCAAGGATGACTCCTGAACAAATACCGTGAGGAGCTGGAAATAATCAACTGGCTACAAGGTTATTCTAACTTGTTAGGGTTATGAATTAATAGATCAATGAGGAAAGAGTTTTGCCTCTCTCAAATTTTCAGCCCTGTTTTTCATTTGATCTCACAATGGCATGTGTGAAATTACTCTGTTTAATATGCAGCTGAATAAATACAAGCCTACCATCTGGGGATCTGGTAGCCTTTCTTTAATTCACAAGGCTTAATATAAGAGAAAGGATTAGCTTTCTTTTGTGAAAGGTTTCCCTGGTAAGAAATACTTCAAAATTAATAATTTGAGGAGAAAAGATAATTAGACGTTCAAACAAGCTAAGGCTTTAAAAACTCTGGGTATCTAACTGTGCAATCTTGTGCAGAGTTATCTCAGAGAAATGAGTGGCCTTGGACTGGAGTAACTCTTCATAAGGTTGCACTGTAGCTTCACATTTAAAACATCTAGATCAGTGGTTCCCAACCTTTTTTTGATCAGGGACCACTAGGACTTTTTTGTTCGGTGCAGGGACCCCAAGGTTCAAAATAAAAATTCTGAGAATTTGAAAATAAACTTTAATCATAACTGTTAGTTAAACATTAAACTTAGAATAATATTTGAATATATATATTTATAATAGAGAACTTTTAATTGAAAATATTAATTTATTATGGGTTTATAACTTTGTTTCGCGGACCTTAATTTAGTTCTCGTGGACCCCTGGGGGTCCACGGACCCCTGTTTGGGAACCAGTGATCTAGATAGTCAGGAACCTAATGCTAAACATAACTACTCAAACGTAAGACTGACTGAGTTCAGTGAGACTTCCTAGTGAGTATGCCGGGGATTCTAGTCTTAATGTGTCTTCTTCTTAAATGGAATCTTCTTCGGGAGTTATAGGAGACAGCCATCCATAAATTCAGTTTCAGCCATCTGGGCACTGTATTTCAAAGCCCTTTCTAAGTCCACAAGTGTAAAATTGATAGCAGCGGTTCGCGGATTAGGAATCCTCAAACACCCACCAGTTTGGCTCATGTTTTGTTTGCCAATGATGAGCAGGGACCTGATTATTTGACAGTCGGTTTGATCGGTCTGTTCATTGGTGTTCAACAGGTTGCTTCACTGTATTCCTAACTACAGCAACTTGTTTTTCACACATGGGTCTTCTCATACAGTTCTACTACCCGCCCATCCTTGCTGCCTAACTGCACCACTGCAGGCAATTATATAAATGGACCCAACTCATATAAATCAGTTGTAAATAAAAGCTGTTTTTCAATAAAACCTGATCCTTTGTTTGCCTAAACAGTCTATAGTGACACTAACGGCTGCCTGAATTAGCATCATTGTGCATGCGCAGTTTTGTTGAACCTGAAGCAAACCACTTTGTCAGGCATTCACAACTTTTCAGCATGAATTGAACATGCTGGGTGATTAAGTTGCACCTGATGGAACCTTTGAACATGGAGAATTCAAGGTAGGCACACATGGAAAACAATACATTTAAGGATGTGTTTCTATTTATACTGAACTGGAAATTGCATTGAAATTGATGGGACTAATTCTGATTAAATGATCATATATGTATAGGAAGACTTGGGGCAAAAACGCCTGGTCGCTTTATCCTCCTTTAATCCCTGTTTTAGCCAGGATTGAATGCACATTAGGCGAAATGCATGTGTTCGATCCAGGCTGAATCCTGGCTGAAACAGGGATTAAAGGAGGATAAAGCAACCATGTGTTTTTGCCCTTGGGTTCAAGTGCCCAGTTTGCCACAAAATTCACTGGATGACCTTGGACCAGTTGCTCTTCAACCTACCCTATGGGCTTGTTGTGATTATATATGAGGAGAGCAGAACAATTAGCCAGAGCTCCTTGGAGGAAGGGTAGGATAAAATGTGATAGATTGGGACTGTATATGACTTTAGTAATAGGTCATTCTGCATTTTCCCTCATGAATTTCTATGAAACTTGCATTTGTGAATGATACTTCATTTCAATGGAGCGGATTAGACTTGCTGCAATAGAAAACGTTAGAAATGTTAAAGGATATGTGGATAAAAGTGATGCAACTCTTTGGATATTCACTATTGTTTTTCATGCCCAACTGCAATTATTGAATTTATTATCAGATAGAATTGCCTATGTGATGCTGCAGGATCCCACAAAAACCGCATAAAATTTGAGTAGGAGCTACCACATGAAATTAGATATTGCCTCTGTTCACTGTGTAAAATGTACTGTACCCATACACCAGGCCTACACAACTTGTGACCCAACGAGCTGAAAGCAGCCCACCAGCCACACTTTGTGACCAGCTACTTGAGAGCCCTCCATTTTTGCAGTCCAAGACTGGTAGCTGGCAGAATAGTTTTCATCCTGGTAGACTGTCATTAGGGTTGCCAACTTCTAGGTGGTCAGCAAACTAGAAACAGCACTTCACAAGCTAGACACAATGATTATAAAGTAGTGGTATTTAATAACATCCACCACTGATAGTATATAGGCAAAAACATGTGTTGTTAATTATTGCCTTAAAAGTAACACCAAAGAGAGGACTATGCCTTGTTACAAACAAATAACAGTATTATAGGTAAGTCCATGAAAGGGAGTGCCAACCTCCCTTTCTTCCACAGATATGCTTCTTGAGAGTAGCAATTCAGTAGTGCAGTTGTTCTCAACAGAAGCCCGGTGATCTTTCTGTTTCAGCGATTAATGCCTTCTTCAGGGACCACTATATCATAAATTAGTACATAATACTAATTAGCAAATAATAATTAATATAAATATGCTAGCAATTGGCTTAAACAAGGGAGAAAATAGAGAGAAGATAGAGCATCATACTCACACGCTGGCTGTTATTAACATTCTCTGCGTTGGCAATTTACCAAAGATACTGCCCTTAATTTTAAATGGTGCAGTCACATGTAAGAATCAACCATTAAAGAGACAGTTACATTTTGCATTACAGAAAAACTGAATTCAATTAAAGAGACAGCTGTTACATATATTATGTTACAAATAGCATGCTAAATCCATCGAGGTATTCAGTCCTTTAGGATACAAAGTATCAAACATGTGGATGTATTTAGATTCTTGACGCCTTAATATGAGATCCACATCAGACCTATCATATTTCTGTTGATTGAATCGCCATAACACAAAAAATGAAAGATCCTCATCAGTGTGATTATTGTCAAGGAAATGCTGTGTTAGAGGGGCCTCCAATACATGTTGCTTAATCCTGGACCTGTGTTCACTTATGCGATATTTGAGTTGTCTATGGGTTTTTCCAATGTACCAAAAATGGCAAGCACATTTTATCGCATAAATTAAATGTTTGGAATCACAGTTGTTAAAACTCTCAATCATGAACTTTTGGCCAGTAGCTGGATTAATGATTTCTTTGACTGTTAGCATGAACCTGCAACTTTGGCAGGAACCGCATTTGAAATTACCCTTAGGTAAGTTGGCAACTGACTCCTCACATGCTTTATTGCTTATTAGAATGTCTTGGAAAGACCTGGTTCTTTTATATGCCATTCGTGGTAAAGACTGGCAGCCAGGCAAATGTTGGACTAAATGCCAATGTTTGTGAATCACCTGTCTAATTAAAGGAGATAATGAAGTGTACTGCAAAACGCAAGTAACGCGATCCGAACGTTGTGCCATTGATTGAGATAATAGTTGAGTTCTAGATCTATCTCGTGTTCTGGACATGGCTTGCTTAATAATTTTGTTCGGGTACCCACGTTGTTGTAATTCAACACTAAGCTGATTTGCAGCCTGTGAGAAATCTTCGCCATTTGTAGAATTCCTTTTAAGGCGAAGTAACTGGCTGTAAGGTAGGTTATCCCTTAAATGGGGTGGGTGAAAAGATTCATAATGCAACAGAGTGTTGCGTGCCATTGCTTTTTTATAAGGACGGACTCCCAATTTACTGTCCTGTGTCTTAAAGACACGCACGTCCAAAAAGGCTATTTCCAAGCTGTTGTTTTCTCCACTGAATTTAATATTCGGATCGCACTCATTAATCCATATAAGGAATTCTTTGAACGATTCTACATCCTGCATCACCAAAAAAACATCATCAACATACCTAACGAAGAGATGGATCTTATCACTGAATAGTTTTCATCCTGGTAGACTGTCATTAGGGTTGCCAACTTCTAGGTGGTGGCTGGAGATCTCCCGCTATTACAACTGATCTCCAGGCAACAGAGATCAGTTCTCCTGGAGAAAATGGCCACTTTGGGAATTGGACTCTATGGCATTGAAGTCCCTCCCCTCTCCAAACCCCTCCCTCCTCAGGCTCCATCCGCAAAATCTCCAGGTATTTCCCAACCTGGAGCTGGCAACCCTAGCTGTCATACATGGATTTAATTTGGATTTTCAAGGAATTCTTCTTTCAGGACTCTCTATTTTCTCACATAAATAGGCAGCAGAGGGACCTTAATGTTAAGTGGTCTGTTGTATTACATCGTATGCCAATAAAGGTAATTGTATTGTATTAAGGGGTCTTAATGTTCTATTTCAACTGTAAATGTGAGACTTTTACATGCAATTATATAAGTATGTTACATTACTGGAGGGAGCGTCAACCTGTCATGTAAGAGCCGAAAAGGAAAATGAATGCAATCTGCTCATCAAAGAAAATAAAAGAGTGTTTCATTGACAAATAGGACAAGCAGTAGAAAGTAACTGGGTGAAAATGCCACAAATTGTAAAAGAAAGAAGGCTTACATTGCGGGATATGTCTGCCTTGTGGAGCTTGGGGAATAGACTGAGCACTTGGGGGAGAAGGGAGAAAAGAGCCACAATGAGGGAAAATCAGAAAGGGAAAAGTGATAAGAAATTTGGAGAATGCTGATAGGTCTTGGGGGGTGGGAAAATCTTACCATTCAAAGCCAATGTGTTGTAGTGGTCAGTGTGTTGGACTAGGATTTGGGAAGCCCAGGTTGACATTCTAACTCTGCCATAAAGGTTACAGGCTAGCCTTGAACCAGTCACTCTCAGCTTTTCCCACCTCAAAGAATTATTGTAAGGATAAAATGGAGGAGGGAAAGCAATGTATGCTGCTCCTTGTAGGAGGGATGGGGTAAAAATGCATTGAACAGATAAGACAAACTAATGATGAACATTTGCAAAAGTTTTAGTTTAAATTACAATAATCAATAATTGGGGGGCAGTGGGTACCCTTCTATTTCTATGAAGGAAAACACTTTGAAATGAGTAGCTGATTACCATATACAACCATTTTTATATTGACTTTTATACATTAAAGATAAAGGCAAGGTTGCTGTTTATTTTATTTATTTTATGCATTTATATCCCACCTTTAGGAGCCCCGTGGTGCACAGTGTTAAGCTGCAGTACTGCAGTCCAAGCTCTGCTCCTGACCTGAGTTCGATCCCGACGGAAGTCGGTTTCAGGTAGCCGGCTCAAGGTTGACTCAGCCTTCCATCCTTCCAAGGTCGGTCAAATGAGTACCTAGCTTGCTGAGGGTAAAGGGAAGATGACTGGGGAAGGCACTGGCAAACCACCCCCTAAACAAAGTCTGCCTAGGAAACATTGGGGTGTGACATCACCCCATGGGTCAGGAATGACCCGGTGCTTGCACAGGGGACCTTTACCTTTATCCCACCTTTCCCCCTAATGGGGACCCAAAGTGGCTTACATCATCATCTCCTCCATTTTATCCTCACAACAACCCTGTGAAGTAGGTTAGGCTGAGAGTATGTGCCTGGCCCAAGTGCACCCAGCAAGTTTCCATGGCATGAGTGGACATTCGAACCTGGATTTCCCAGATCCTAGTCTGACACTTTAATCACTACACCACTCTGCCTCCCGATGATGAATGTTTGTCCAAGGGTAATTGGTACAGGGTAACAAGTCATGTGTATGTGTAAAGTGCCGTCAAGTCACAGCCAACTTGTGGCGACCCCTTTTGGGGTTTTCATGGCAAGAGACTAAGAGAAATGGTTTGTCAGTGCCTTCCTCTGCACAGCAACCCTGGACTTCCTTGGTGGTCTCCCATCCAAATACTAACCAGGGCTGACCCTGCTTAACTTCTGAGATCTGATGAGATCAGGCTAGCCTGGGCCATTCACTCCCATTACAATTTCATACACACATGGATTATCTAAGCTATATCTCTTTTCCCCCCAGGTCAAGGACCCACATTTAAATCAATCGTGAAATATGGCCCATATGATGCAGCACTCATTATGCCAAGATGTGATCCAACATCTATATCTTTACAGTCCATTTATTATGCTGGGCTCTTTAAAACCTGCCTCTCCCCGCCCCCCGCCCCACCTACTACTGACAAATTTTCAGCTGACCGGAAGAAACACGGAACCTTACTGGAGAAGCATTGGGACATACCATAGAAAGGCGATAACCATATAACTCACATAAATGATGCCAGACAACTGAGTTACCAAAGGGCTCAAAGTGCATTATTATGTTACTATGGTAAATCATTGAAAAATAAGGAAGCTAGACTCTGGGAGCGGGGGGCAGAAAACAGAGGAAACCGTCAGGACATGAAAGGTTGAGTTGAATACAAAAGGTGTTTTCTGAAAGCAGATAGTGGGTCAGTTTTCACCAATAAGCCATCCCACTGTGTATCCCCACTTTGCCCTTATGCTGTTCCTGATGGTCCTTGTCTCCTAGATGCATTATTTTGGGGAGCTCAATGGACCACAGTGGTAGGGGTGGGGTGGGAAAGTTTGCCTTTTCTGGCTGAAATACCTTCTGTTGGTGGAGAACACTCTTTGGATCCAACTTGATATGTGGAGCACTAGTTTGGGAAGCCCCAATGGCTTCGTTGGAGAGCCAGCGTGGTGTAGTGGTTAAGAGAGGTGGTTTGGAGCGGTGTACTCTGATCTGGAGAACCAGGTTTGATTCCCCACTCCTCCACATGAGCAGTGGACACTAATTTGGTGAACTAGATTTGTTTCCCCACTCCTTCACATGAAGCCAGCTGGGTGACCTTGGGCTAGTCACACTCTCTCAGCTCCACCTACCTCACAGGGTGCCTGTCGTGAGAAGGGGATTCTTCCTTAAGTGGCAGAGAAAGCCGGCATATAAAAACCAACTCTTCTTCTTCTCCTTCTTCTTCTATTACTCCAATGTAGTTACACACAGATTCATCAATTTAAGCCTGGACTTCTGTGGGCCAGTTGGTACAGTGTTTGGGATCTTTTGCATCCAGTCTGAAAATATCTGAAGTGCAAAGATCAGCGCATACTTACTTGAAAGTACACCCCACTGAATACAGTGAGCCTTATTCCTGAGTAGACATGCATAGGCTTGCACTGTCAGTGATCAGTTGGGTCACAGGGCTATTTACCCATTAAAGGAAACATGACATTAGACCAGTTAAAGAATCTCAAATGATCATTTTTTACATTGCTATCTGGAGACACCAACCACGCGTTTAAAAAGGTAGGACATCACCTACACAAGGAGATGTCCTGGCTTTATGGAATATTTAAAAAATATTTGGCTAGTCAAGTGATCTGTGTTCCTAACATAGGTTAGTGTCAGGACTATAGACACTCTAGGTTTTACACCAATGAATAAAATAGGAAATATTGCTTGAACAAGAACATGATATTGGTCAATATGAATAAGTGCAAATCCTGGGAAAATAGCACAGCACATCCCTGGAATATGTGGGGGAAAGCCATAAGCAGCAAATGGCTTTGATTCAATGCAATCTGTCTTGTACAGTTTGCATGGGTGAACTTTTAACAAGGAAAAAATTGAGGCAAATTAAGTTGAAGATCCATATGACTGCAAGCGCCTTTCATTTATTGGTCCAAATCAATTGCCTGCAACTGCAAATGGTGTGATTGCTTTGTCCTTCAGTGAACAACCTAAATTGCTTTCCTGTTTTAACTGCACCTTTTTGCATTAGAGCAAACGGGCATGGCAATCAAAGGAATTCTAGTCAACAAGGGCAGAAGGAGCCCCTGAGGATTCTACAAAGTGAGTTCAACAGAAAACGGAAGATCTAACAGATAAATTCCCGAGGGAAAAGTTGCTTACAAAGGAGACCGGAGCTTGGTGGAAGGAGAGGTCACATGTGTCACACTCACAATATTATTTGGAGGGAATGCTATAAAGACTGCTTCCCATGAATATTGTTAGAGGTAAAAGCACAGAGAAAGGCAATAGTAGTGGGTGCCTTAAACTGAGAACAAGCTATAATGTTATAAAATGAGCATCTTGGTATGTGTGTCAGTTGGCATCGACACACAGAAGTGACATTCCAGGGAACATGTCCATATCGGGCAGTTTTACTAGATGGGCTGAAAATCTTGGTCAGAACTGCCAGTTGCTTTTATGATGCTGCCGCTATGATTTCTTTAGCACTTCAATGCCACTGCTCTGCCACAGAAGCAGCACTTGAAGAAACATTCCCCATACCCAAACACTTCCAAATCAGCATAAAGTCCATCGTGTATGCATAACCTGAGTATATTTTCTGTATACTTTTTAAAGCTGAAACAGATTTACTTTCAAAAATTCTCAAAAGTTTTGTTTTGCAAATTTGGTGTTGAATATTCTGGCCTACTGGGGAAGCCTGCATGCATCCCAGGAAACGTGTGGGTTTCTTGGCATAGTGCCCCTCAGGAAAGTTTCACGTTGGGAAAATGGTACCGGGGGGGAGCTAAAACCACAGGCACCATGGTCCCGATCCAAACCAAGCACCACACCCAGAGGAATGGAGGAGAATGCTAAACTCAGGTCCCTCTTCACCACCGGCCGGAGGTTTTTGGGGCACAGCCTGAGGAGGGAAGGGTTTGTGGAGGGAAGGGACTTCAATGCCATAAAGTCCAATTGCCAAAGCGGCCATTTTCACCAGGTGAACTGATCTCTATTGGCTGGAGATTAGTTGTAACAGCAGGAGATCTCCAGCTACTACCTGGAAATTGGCAACCCTAGTTATGTCTGGGACGGGGCAGATATCAGACCCAGTCTGTGCAGTCCATAATGTGTGAAAAGACATCGTCTTCATAGTCTCTGCAGCACTATGAAAATGAAAAACTGTTCCTGAAGGCTGGGAGATTTCAGAAATAGTATGAAATGTGGCACCGGGGACTGCAGTGGAGAGGGAGACCTCGCGACTCCCTTTCTTGCTTGAGAGGGGTGTGCTTATTTCAGTCCAACCCAGTATTTTGTTTGACATCATACATATTAGCACAACCTCTACTGTTTCTATTGTTAAAACATTATGGAACTCTTGAACACATTTTTAATAAGCCAGTTTAAGTTTGGTGGACTTTCTTCTGAGTAAGCACAGATTTCAGTGATTTGCACCTTTCTCCTTCTTTATCTAGGTCAGGAACCCGCGTGTATACTGGAAGCCTGGGATAGAGTTACATTTGATACCTTGGTTTGTTTTTAAGAACGAAGCCCCGTTTCTGCATTCCAGACACTAAGGTAAAAACACAATCTCATTTAGCTGACAGGCTATAAAGTAGTCTGCCGCCACCCCAAACCACTCCTCAAGGCCATAGTAAATCTTTATAGGGTTTTTTATGAGGTTTTTGATGATGAACCGGCTGTCAACTATGATGTTGGTTTGTCAGAATTTGAAGTGCATGGCCAGTCAGGTATGCGCAAATAAATTTGACCAGACCATCGGAATTAAAATACTGTAAAGCGACACTGTGTTGCTTTTTTTTTTTGTTATTCTTTTGCAGTCCAATGTATATGGATGAAAATGGTGGTTTTTTTTCAAATAAAACAGCTGGCTGCTGATTAAAAATAAATTACAGTTTACTTCTGGTCCTAAATGTAATGCATAACGTGAGTCATGAGGTCAGTTTCAAATTTGTGAAGGTTTTGGCACTGGAACAAAAAGCAGTTAACAGATTGGCATTATGGAAATCCACTGAGGAAAAATTAGTCACCTACGTAACTCACCTATGGAGACCTGTGTGTTACGACAGTACAACTGTCATGGTTTCCCTCAAAGAATCCTAGGAATTGTTTGGTCAAGGTGTTGAGCATTCTGAAGTGTGCCCTCCATCCTTGCTCCACCTAGGTTGTCAGGTCCCTCTACGCCACCTGCAGGGGATTTTTGGGGTGGAGCCTGAGGAGAGCACGGTTTGGGGAGGGGAGGGACTTCAATGCCATAGAGTCCAATTGCCAAAGTGGCCATTTTTCTTCAGGTGAACTGATATCTATTGGCTGGAGATCAGTTGTAATAGCAGGAGGTCTCCAGCTACTACCTGGTGGTTGGCAACCCTAGCTCCACCCCAAAGCTTAAGATCTCATGGTTCCCTGGAGAGAGCAAATAGCTGTTAAACCAGAAAGTCTGTCATGTAGGTATGTCCAAAAATACAATACACTGTGCCATTTGTAATTCTTTTGCAGAGCATTCACTTTTAAAATTTCTGTAGTGCTCTGAATATCTAATGCATTATCCATTAAAAACAAGGTTATCTTAAATGAAATTTAAGGCTGCTACCCTAAGCACTCTTATTTGGTGGTAAATTCTAATGAAATAAGAGCAAACGTGATTAGAATCAGCCTTCATAATTTAACCATGTGCTCAGATCCCATTGGCTTTGTTTAACTTTTGCTGATTACACCTTGACAGCTTTTGAAAAGATCTTTGTAATACTCTCCAGCCATTTCTAAAGGCTTCTTGCTATATGTAATGCTGCGTATTACAAAATTGTGCGAGCCCACTAATTCCTAATAAAAGGAAGTAGTGCAAAATATGGCAATGACTATCAATTATCTGAAGTGGAAACAGTTTTTTTAAATTATCAGAAGATATTTGATATACAGTGTAGAGATTAGAAATGGGGAGGAGATAAAAGAGAAAAACATGCATAAGATTCTTTCTTGCATCAATAACATGTTTTATAATATCTGGCCAAATCCTGAGCATCACTGGTCACATTATTATTCATTTGATGTTTTGAATATTTTGATTGAATAGCTTAAAAAAATAGTGTTTACAGTGAAACAGATCTGGAAGTCTACAGGCCCTGTGGTTGTATTCATTCTGGCAACCTGAAGTGTACAAATGAATTAAATCCACCACTGCATTACAGCAGGCCCAAACAACATCCAGCATTTAATATAAGGTTCCAGGACTTACCTGGAGCCTGGGTTGCTGGATCCGGGCTGAGGGGAAGGGCAAAAGGACAATCGGTAGGTTGGGGTGGGGTGGCCAAAGGCACGTGGCCTTGGAAGGTGGGAAAGGCATGTGGCAGGGCACCCCACCATGCTCAAGGGCTCATCCAATCGGGTGAGCCCGGGCAGTTTACAAAGGGCCAGTGGTTGAGCCCCCTCCTTATTTAGAGCTAGGGATGTTGGGGTGGGATTTTTTCACTCTGGTCCACTCCCAAAGTATAAAAAGGGGAACGGGCCGGGGTGTCCGACAGAGCGCCGCTGGACGTCAGGGAGTGAGGAACGACCTGCTGCGGAGTCTCCCGTCGGCGAAAACGAGCGGCTGCTCGCACCGGAGGCGTTTAATTAAAAAAAAAAGAGAGAGAGAGAGCTTGAAATCGGACGCCTGCTTCACAGGCGTGTGGCGCTTCCCTTGTGTGGGGGTAAGTTTCGAGCTTTGGGTGGCCTGAGTGGCCAGGCACTCACCTGTAGGACCATGCCCCCGAGGCGTGTGAAGCCGGCCAAAACCCCCGATCCCCTGCCTCGGACAAGGAGTGGGGCCGGGGCAACCAGGCGTTCCTGGGAGCACTTGACTCCAGGACGCCGTGAGGCCGTGGAAGGGGCCTAGGCCGCCGGGGCTGCTGAACACGGCCGTGGGGCATCGGCTCCACACGCACGCAGCATCCAACCGCGGAGGCGGCTGGAGGCAGCTGCAACCATGATGCCATCGCGTGTCACCAGGTCCTCAGCGGGGTGATCAGAAGCTTCCTTGCAGGAGCTCTCAGATGCTGTGGAACAGCTAGCAAGTAGAGTGGAACTACTCACCCCACCGCCCAAGCTTACTGCGGGCACAGCTGGCCCTTTCAAGGGAAAAAGACGCAGCAGGACACACGATAGAGCCAGGCAAGAGTCATCTTCTTCAGATTCTAGCAGCCCTGTTCCAAAGAGGCGCAGGTCCAGTAGAAAGGACACAGGATCCAAAAAGAAAAGGCATGCAGGTCACCGAGCGGCAGGGCGTCCTTCAGATGGTGAGCATTCCTCCAGCGGGGATCCAGACACACGGGGGGGGGGATACTGGCTGGTGTCTGCCAAGGTGCCAGGGTTGCCTTCCTGGGCACTCAGACGGCGCACTCCCCAGAACTCCAACATCCGAAGCGACCCTGGCCATGTCTGGGACGGTGATAATCAGGAGGTTCAGCCCACTTTGCCGCCCCGGTTTACGGACGGCGAAGACCCCCCGGGTCTCCATTTACCTAGGGATTTGCGGGAGGATATTTTGGAAAGTTTTTACATAGACTTATTTACGTTAGTAAAGCCCAAGGTGGAGGAAGGGCGTAGATCTTATTCATCCACTAAACACAAGAAAAAGGAGAAGGAAAAGCAGAGCACCACGGAAAGGACATTTGACAAGTGGTTATCGGGATACGCTATATTCATGGGGGTTGTAGCTTCTGCCTACCCAGACCATGGTGGGCACCTGGCCAACCACTTGACCAATGTGCTTCGGCCCATTCATTGGCCGGCAATACGGTGGCTATTAATACGATGAGGCCTTTAGGAAACGAGCTTCGCAAAATAGCGGGACTAGATGGGATCTTCTCAATGATAAGTTATGGCTGATAATGGTAGGGCCTAATATTAAGCCAAAAACCGATAGCAGAAAGAGAGACAGGTGGTTTGGTCCACATCAGGAGGGCTATAGGCGAGTCTGTTGGGAGTTTAACCAGGGCAAATGCCTGAGGGCGAAGTGCCGTTTCGAACACGTTTGCGAGAACTGTTTTGGATCTCATGCAAGGCCTAGTTGTTCCAAGGGAGGGGCCGGTAGTAATTCCTTTCGAGGAAATAGGCCAGCGGGTACCGGGCCCTGCAAGGATGTGTCAGCCCCCAGCAGCAGCGGTGCCGGGGGCAAGCAGTGAGTGCCACCTGCTCACTCTAGCACAGACCCCAGTCAAATTGACAGCATTAGCCCCCTGGCTTATCAATTATCCAGATAAGAGGGCGGCACATTATTTATGGGAGGGGTTTTCCAAAGGATTTCGCATTCCGTTCTTTAAACCACGATGACCTATGTTCGCAGGTAATTTAAAGTCAGCACGGGTGATGCCTCATATTGTCAGGGAGAAAATAGCCAAAGAATGCCGGGCAGGTAGGATGGCTGGCCCCTTTAGTTTGCCTCCAATGTTTAACCTTAGGGTTTCACCTCTGGGGGTGGTGCCTAAAAAGGCTCCTGGAGAGTATCGGCTCATTCACCACCTGTCATATCCAAAAGGGGCTTCAGTTAATGATGCCATTCCCCTGGAGCTCTGCTCTGTACGGTATCAGTCTTTTGACCATGCGGTGGCCATTGTCAGATCCTGCGGCCCCGGCACATTGATGGCGAAGTGTGATATCCTGTCCGTTTACTGCCGGTTCATCCAGCGGACTTCTGCCTCTTAGGGTTCCACTTTGAGGGTGCGTGGTGTGTAGATAAATCAATGCCTATGGGGTGCTCTGTGGCATGTGTGGCATTTGAGACTTTTAGTTCCTTTTTGGAATGGGCCGTTACACAACGGACGGGTTGCAAGCAGGTTACCCATTATTTGGACGATTTTCTGATGGTGGGCACGGCTGGGTCGGCCGTTTGCGCTACCCTGTTGACAGCCTTCACTGATTTGACAAGTGAACTGGGCGTGCCATTAGCCACAGACAAGACGGAAGACCCAGCCCCTTGCTTGAAATTGGCAGGTGGTGCTCCACAGCTTGCAGGGAATATATCTGCCCTCAGTTAAGCTTATATTAACATTATGTTTTGAGTTGCAGCTGGACGTATCAAGCAAGTGTGGCTGGTTGGACACAGATGGGTGCGGTGGGCCTACAGTACATCAAGTCTTCTGGCTGGGGCACAAATTTGGGCCTGGATGAAGGACTCCAGATTACATCGATGGGACAAAACGGAATGCGGTGGGCGGAGCTGTTTCCCACCTTGTTGGCCGCAACCCAGGGGCATGGGGCACCTGATGCACTCATTGTCCATTTGGGCGGTAACGATCTGACAACCCGGAAAGGGAAGGACGTTTCTGCAGACTTCCTGAGAATGGTGGCCGATTTTTTGGCCATGCTGATTTGCTGGTCGGACATGATTGAGCGGCTAATTTGGCATGGGGCTATTAAACCCCATAAGGTGGATTTGTCTAGAAGAAAGGCCACCAAAGCCATCGGGAAAACGGTCTGGTCCCTTGGGAGATTGGTGTTTCCCCATGAAAGGCCTCTGGCAAATGGGTTGCTAGGGCCTGATGGCAGATTTGCACCTAGCAGTTGTCACCCTGGTGATGTATAACGATCTGCCCGACGTATGGGGGATGCCAGTGGGAGCACTGGCGGCAGGAGCCGCATAAGTCACATTGGGGTTGACTTCTGTTGCGGAACGGCCCAGAATGCCATGCCAATGCTTCACGGCTGGGGTGGTGGCCATATATATTTCCAAGTTTAAAAAATTCTCGATAATTCCAAAAGTTGTTGTATAAGTCTATTAATAAGTAAAGTTTTTGAATTCATCCGGGTGTTGTGTGTTCTTTTGCGAGCTTCCTGGAGTTATTACCCTGGTTCAGCAAATGTGTGTTTTATTCCCAGCTGTCTGGCATGCACTGCCTATTAGTGTCTTTTGCAAAGTGTGTGCTTGGTTTGTTTTACTAATGATACAAATAGTTCGGCAAGGAAGTCAAGACAGAGCATTTTAATATTAACGATCCCTCACTTAATCAGGCATTCTAGCTGAGCCTGAGGTTATTGGATTTCCAGCTACCTTTGTGGCCTTGGAGAAGTTTCTCGCTCAAGGGAATACAGATAAGGAACAAGCAGCGTGTCCCATTTTCGAGCTCAGCAAGCTAATCAGATCAAACACCGAACTGGGTAGCCTCGATTCTCCCCTTAATCCACCCTCTGTTAGGGTGCTTCCCAATGGAGAATTTTTGTCAGGTGTGCCGACTCCACGTCTCTTCCCACCTGCAACATCGCACAGGGAATCAGGCCAGTTCCCAGGCTGATCCATTCCAACTAGTCAAATGGAGCACAGCAGCACTGACACTGACCAAATGAGAGACTTTATTGCAAACCCTCTGTAGAACAACAGTGACCACCATGCAGTTGTGTTATGTTATGCCGTTATAACAACTCTGCGCTTTCATGCACTTGGGCAGTCTATGTCTTTCAGGACAATGTGATCCTGATGCTGGTGCCAAGACACTGGTAGTCCTTGCACTTGGGAATGGTGTCTTTGTACTATTGGATCATTTCTCTGGCCACATATTGCTTGCTGGAGTTTCCAGTCATGGATAGGGTTGCCAGCCTCCAGGTGGTCAACAAAAATGACAGTATGGGGCTCAAATGATATGTAAGAACAATTCAAACACTATAAGTAAGAATATAACAAAGTGATTTACTATTTACAAGTGATATGTGTACAGTGTAGACCACAATAAACAGACAATATTCAACAACAATAAAGTGAAACAAAGTGGCCATTTTCTCCAGGGGAACTGATCTCTATTGGCTGGAGATCAGTTGTAATAGCAGGAGATATCCAGCTAATACCTGGAAGCTGGTAACCCTAGGTCGCTCCCCTCTACAAACCCTGCCCTCCCCAAATCTCCAGGAATCTCCCAACCCAAGTTTGCACCTCTAATAGGGTGATGGCTATGATCACAGGAAAAACATCCCTGGTGTCTTGGCTCCTTGTCTGCCTGAGTGGGTGGACAGCACAACAGTTTATTTGGGAACGGTCAGGATGGCTCACATAGACAAAACATATTGTTTGATCCAACCCTGAGATATGCTAATATGTCAAACAACAGTAGGGTTGCCAACCTCCAGGTAGTAGCTGGAGATCTCCCACTATTACAACTGATCTCCAGATGACAGCGATCAGTTCACCTGGAGAAAATGGCCACTTTGCCAATTGGACACTATGGCATTGAAGTCCCTCCCCTCCCCAAACCCCGCCCTCCTCAGGCTCCACCCCAAAAATATCCCGCTGGTGGCGAAGAGGGACCTGGCAACCCTAAACAACAGAAACGAAAGTTCTTAGTTTCAGCCATGCTAAACCATGTGAACAGTTACATCCTGCAGTTGTATGAGAAGCACAGATTCCATTCTGAAGTGGGTCTTCATGGCTGGTAACACCTTTCTCCCCTGCTTTATTTTAAAAGAAAGCCAGTTTGAACAGGTGGCTGGACAGCCGTGTCTCCAGCTCCTTCTGTTCAGTAATGTTCTTTTATATTTCAGAAACTGTAAAGAAAATAATAATTGGTTGATCCTGGAAGAAAACAGAATTATACTTGCTTTTAAAGGAGCCAATTATAAAGGCTTGATCAAAAGGAGACACTGCTATCAAGATACACTTTGAAGCATTCTGAAAAGTAGGGGGTGGGGAAAGAGAGGCACATTCCTTGTTACCTTGTAAACAATAAATGCTTTAAAAAGTTACTGCTACTGGAGGGGACATCAATGAAATCTCAGGTCACTAATACTGTCTTTGAAGTGAAGAGGCTGTAAATTTCCATCATTTTATTTTATTTTGTTTTTTTTTATTGCTACCTACCAGGTATCAGAAATATATTTCAAAGGCTTTTACTTTATGCCTCAAGAAGAAAATATTTCCCCCACTTGAATGTACACGCAGCAACCTATTACCTGCGCTGGTGCATTTTTTTTATCACACCGATTATACGATCAGACCAGCATCACCAACGTAGTCTCTCCTTCAGCCCTGCTGCTCACATCCCCTTTCTTTGTCAGGGGTAGGGGTCAACCAATGGCAAACATGACAGGACACTGGCAGGCACCAAGGGTATAAAAGGTTTGTGAGGACAACTGCATAGCAATTGCCTTTTGTCAAAATGTACTCCCACAAGGCTTTTTAGCAATATATAAGATTTATAAGCCCTGACCTGGATAGCCCAGAACAGCTCAATCTCTTCAGATCTTGGAAGCTACGCAGGGTGGGCCCTGGTTAGTATTTGGATGGGAGTCCACCAAGGAAGTCTCAGGGTCACTACACAGAGGCAGGCAACCGCAAACCACCTCTGAATGTCTCTTGCCTTGAAAAGCCTATGGGGGTCACCAGAAGAAGAAAAGTTGGTTTTTATATGCCGACTTTCTCTACCACTTAAGGAAGAATCAAACCGGCTTACAATTACCTTCCCTCCTCCTCTCCACAACAGACACCCTGTGAGGTAGGTGGGGCTGAGAGAGCCCTAAGAGAGCTGTATGACTAGCCCAAGGTCACCCAGCTGGCTTCATGTGTACGAGTAGGGAAACAAACCCGGTTCTCCAGATTAGAGTCCACTGCTCCAAACCACAGCTTTTAACCACTACGCCAAGCTGGCTCTCTGTGACTCGATGGCATAAATAAATAAACAAACAAGATGAGATTTAGAAGTACACACTAGAATGTATCCAACCATCTGTGCAGGGAAGGCAGAGGGAGTTTCCCTACATTCCTCTCCATTCCTGTAGCTTCTTCCAACCTCTGGAAAGATGACTGCATGCATGCAGAGAGAAAAAAACAACCATGTGGGTTGGTGTGCTGGAGTGAGGAAGGAGAAGGCGATGAAATCAACCCCTTTCTTTAGCAGAAATGCACCCACAGAAGAAGAAGGAGCAATTTTGTCCCCTTACATACAGTATGTACAGATCATAATGTGAATTAATTTCAAGTCATCTTCAAGTGGTAGCATAATGTACGTGTTAATCATGAACCCAAGGTTTAAAAGAAAAGAAGTGGATTAATGGATCAACGTACTGTAGCATGATTACAACAGGTGCCTATTTATGCATGAATTGCTTCATAAATTTTCTCCTTTCCCAATTCCATAAGAGACACTCTTTCACGATTTCAAATTGTTGCCAGTTCTTTCAGACTGGCTCAATGTTACTTTGAAAATCAGGCCTTAGGTCCTTCAAGGAATGCCACCAGATGAATAAAAGTTTGTGGGTGAACTAAGCACCCTGCTACCCTGGCTGCTGGCTCTAACAATCCATTTGTAGTGGGAAGTGCGGGAGGGACTCTTCCGTTGTGACGTCCCGACTGTACCTTTGCTGGCGCGGAGACTCTTTTCTCGTAAGTTGAAAAGAAATATACTCCATCCTCTGTATACAGTTTTCTTTGTATAAATCAGTTTCTGCCCAGAACTCTCTGTGATGGCTTTGACAAGGGCAAATGAGCCATCACAGCTAATGTCTCCCTCTACGTGGAACTGCCTCATGGGACATACACAGTCATAGCTTAAGTGGACTGTCAGCCCTGATTAAATCTTTGCTTTGAGTCAAGCATCGGCATATTTCTAATGAGACAGATCGTTAAGATCATACAAGAAACTATCTCAGAACTATATTTGTTAAAAGTTTAATTGGGTTTTTTTTTTTAATGCACATCAAGCCAGCCAGGTACAAGCATTAAAGCAATGTTTGGTAGAGCTGAGGGAAAACATTTTATCACTCAACTGCATTTTGGGGAAGCAACCCTGTAGCTTCAGCCTCTCAAAAGGTTTTCCTGCCTCTCTAACATTAGGTCAGTCTTAATGTTCTTTTTATAACAATATCTAGAATTTATATAGAACTAGGAGTGTTCAAAGTGCACTGCACATATTTCCTTAGCAATTGTTGTCAGGACCCAGTCCTGGTAGGGGAGGGGTTTGCGTGGGCATGCGAGTATCTGAGGGGCTTTTCCCCCTTCCTGCCGCTATCTTCAGTTTCACCACCACCAAACTGAACTCAGCCTGTAACATTTACTAGTGGCTTGGACACCAGTGAAGGCGTTCAGTGCATGTGCAGAGGACAGAGTCCCTCAACTCTCTATCCCTCCCCTCTCTGTACGTGCGTGCATGAGCGGTTGGGCGCATGGGAGGTATTTTGGACACGGTCTGCTTTCTTAAACAAGGAAAAGGATTTTCATTTACTACCGCTTAATAATCTAGACTAGAGCACATTACCCAGGGAAGAAATGAATATCATATACAAAGAATTATAGCAGATCTAAGAAAAACAAATGGAAAGCACATTCACTAGTCTAGCCTTAATGTTGCAGTCATTACTTCAGCATACCACCCTTGGACACATAGCTGGAACAAATCTGAACAACATTAACGGGTTGCACATATCTTTTAACCCTTCCTCCTTTTGCCCAATCCTTGATTGGGAGCCTGTCCCCAATCACAGTAAGGTGCACGTCTCACATGCTTTATTGCCCAACTCATGTTTTGGCAATAGCCATCCATCTTGCACCTTCCGAGCAGTTTGGGCAAATGGTTATCTCTCTGCTAAAACTCATCTCGGCATTGCTGGCAATTTGAAAAATTTACAGCTCTTTCCTGGGAAAGATCACTGCTCCCAGGGCACTGGGGACCCTTCGGTGAGCTTCAAAGCACCTGCCGTCTCACAGGCATGACAGTAGTTACTTAAAACAAGGCTTTAAAGCACATGTCGGTATTGTCATCCTTCCATTGCCAATGAGGGTCTGAATTCTGAGAAGCTGATTTAGCTAAGCCCACACAAAGGCAAGACTGAGATATGAAGTAAGGATTTCTTGGCTCAGAACTTATGGTCCAATCCTGGTATCCTGGAATCACAATTTATGGTGGCACAGCATGGCCTGTACAACCGGGCCAGCAAAAGCTGACCACATAAAAGGGACTAAGCAGCTGGAAATGGGGGGAAAGCAGAGAATTAACCAGCAGTTAAAACATCCGATCCCCTGTCACAAAGTTACATGGAGAGCCGCTGCCGGTCTGAGTAGACAATACTGACTTTGATGGACCAAGGGTCTGATTCAGTATAAGGCAGCTTCATGTGTTCATGTGTACATCTACAAAATAGTGGGTGTAAGAATATCTACTGAAGTCCAAGGAATTCTTCTCTTCTCCTCAGGATTGTATATTGCCAGATTTAACACAACACAAATGCCCTAGCAAGGTAACACAGCTCATAAGTCAAGGATCTCTGCCACTCTGTTCTCACGTCTGTTGAACAGTATACCTGTCTGCTATTGCATTCACTGCTAGACAAGAAAACAATTTTTTCTTAGCCTGTTCAGCTGGAAGGTGTCAGCACAGCTATCGACTTAACCAAATGATTGATAATCGTGATCATGAACCACATTAACACACTGACCAAGTGAAGCTGCTAATAAAGGATCCCCCGGCTGAGGGAGCTGCTACTACACACAGCTTAAGGTTTAAGGATTCACAATTAATACATCTACTTTGTACATGTATTTTGTACATACATTGTTTCCCGAACTTGGAGATAAAGGATGAGCAACTTCAAATCTATAGCTGAGATCAGCAAATATATTTGTTTCAATCATGATGCCATGGAAGCTTCCCCCCCCCCCAAGTAAACATTGTCAAGCTGCTTGTTACAATTATGAATTTCTCAGCGCTTGTTTGCCAAAACCAGCATGCTGCAAAGAATGAAAAGCTGCTCTCCTAAACTATCACCATTGCTCTGTAATTTTGGTAGCAGGCTTTATGACTGCTAATCCAGGTTGCCCAGAGCAACGGTGTGGACCCCTCCAGTCTCCTTACGGTCCAGCTAAATTCAGTTTTCCTCTGTCTTCTCCAACTTATTTTTTTTTCTATTCTCAAGAATCCTGACAAAACAGAGGTGATACTGGTGGGGAAAGAGGAGGTCTTTGAGGGCATTGTGCATCCCACATTTGATGGGGTTGAACTGAGCCTTACTGACTCAGTTAAGAGTCTGTGAATCCCAGCATTATTGCTGGAGAACCAAGTTAACTCAGTGGCAAAAAATGATTTCTTCCACTTAGCCCGGAGGCTGGCTCCCTACCATGATCCAGGTTGTTTGGCCACCATGCCACCATAATGTCCAGGTGAGACTATTGTAATCTACTCTACATGTAGGGTTGCCAGCTCTGGGTTGGGAAATACCTGGAGATTTTTGGGGCAGAGCCTGAGGAGGGCAGGGTTTGGGGAGGGGAGGAACTTCAATGCCATAGAGTCCAATTGCCAAAGTGGCCATTTTCTCCAGGTGAACTGATCTCTGTTATCTGGATATCAGTTGTAACAGTGGGAGATCTTCAGTGGGAGACCTGGAGGTTGGCAACACTATCGATTCTACATGGGTTTGCCCTTGAACACAACTTGGAATCTTCAGCTGGTACAGAATGCTGTGGCCCATTTACTATCAGGAGCTAGGCAAAGTATGCATATTATACTTATTCTGCAGTCACTCCATTGACTACCTGTCCGTTTCCAGGTTCAATTAAAGGTGCTGGTTATTACCTAAAGCCCTTCATGGCCTAGGGCCCACTTATCTATAGGCCCATCTCTATATACTTTGCTAAGGCAGCTTCACTCATCTAAGCAAAGTCTTCCACAGGTACCACTTTGCAAAGGGGTAATACAACTGCCTGTCCCTGAGTATTCTCTGTTGTGGCTCTCACCTGGTAGAATGGCTTGCCTGATCAGGTTAGGAATGCTCCTGCTCTTGTATAATTTTACAGCATGTATAAAGCGGAACTGTTCAGGAGGGCCTTTTTATAAATGGGAATAGAATTCAGTAGAACCAAAAGGTGCAGAAGGGCACTATTTAAAAGGAACAGGGGTATAAATATTTCCCTTTGAAAATCTTAGGCAACTTTCTGTTTTGCCTCGTTCTTCATACTGCATTATTTATAGGGTTGCCAGGTCCTTCTTTACCACCAGTGGGAGGTTTTTTTGGGGGGTGAGGAGCCTGAGGAGGGTGGGGTTTGGGGAGGGAAGGGACCAGTGCCACAGAGTCCAATTGCCAAAGCGGCCATTTTCTCCATGAGATATCTATCAGATTGAGATCAGTTGTAATAGCGGGAGATCTCCAACTACTACCTGGAGGTTGGCAGCCCTAATTATATACTGCATGCATTATACTGTCTTTATTTCATGGTATCCTAATAGTGAAATATTATTTTTATTTCATTGGTCTCTAATTGTTGTATATACTGTACTATGCTTTATGGCACTTTTAAAAAGTAATTCTGTAATCTGCTTTGAGTCACAATGAGAAAGGCAGACAGAGCTTATAAATAAATAAATAACCCCATCTCCCATACAGAGCACTAGTCTCAAAACCCAATTTGCAGATAAAATAGCTCATTTGGGAAAACACCTAACAATTAGCTCCGCCCGAGGATATATCCATGGATCACCCCTATTAGTAATAAGTGAACAATTTAAAGAGAATGAACACTGTTACCTTGTACTTTAATCTGTCGGAAGGATGATAAGAATAGAAACAGATGTAGGAAAACCAGGCTTTCTTTGCCCTGGCTCTTTTCCTATTCCCCCTCTACAAGTGCCTCTTGGTTGCGGTTCTATTAGAGACTGAATGAAACTGATCGGGTAATTTTTTTTTCATGTGCAAGTAGCCCTTTGGGAAATATTTTGAAGTGATTTTTTGTTGCCTAAAGATTTATTGTGTTTTATTTGGGAATGATGCTCACCAGCACAGTTCTTGAAGGAAACAAGTTGCACGGATATGGTTGGGTTTTGGTAAGCTTTAGCTGCCCACCTTCTAACCAAGGGTTCCCTTACCTATTTTGAGCCTATGAGCACCTTTGGGATTCTGGGTGTTCCCGTAACCACAAAATGGCTTTCACAGGAAGCAGAACCAATACAAATGGCTGGCAAAGGAGGTGAAGCCCACCAAACTGTCAGGAAGGAAGTGAGGCTATATATTACTTTATAGTAACATTTCAACGTTTCAGGCAGAAGCTCTGCTTAACAGAATGCCTTTTAAAATGAACATATTGTTTATAAATATTTTGTGACATTCACACAGTTCAGCTTCATTCAAGTAGTGACGATCCTTGTGCTGTGGTAGCAACTGCTTCTGAAAGCAATGTTTTTTAAATCTCTTCAGCAAATCACATCTCCAATGGCCAAGAAGAAGCCCTGCTGGGGACTTCCGGTGGTGCCGCTGGGGTGAGTGCCACGTTTCCACAGGCTGTCCTGGTGGAAATCCAAGTTTGCGTTAATTCTGGGATGCTATATGCACCCCAACCCGACCCTTGCAAGTGGGTCGGATAGCAGGAACTCCCTGCAGCCCGCAAACGCAGTTTGACCTCCCAAATACTCTGAGGGAGCTTCCATAAGTCCCCCGGAGTTTTGGACGCTGGTCCTGCGAGGGCACCAAGGGAAGGAAATCGCCAAAACGCAACTTCGGCATAAGGCTCTACCCTCCACCACCTTACAACCAACATAAGGACTATTTTAAGATAAGAACCTCACCTCTAGACGCTCAAGTGAGTACACAAGAACCCTTCGTCTTTTACTGACGTTACTGAATAACCAGGGGGTAGATGAAGACATTCCCAGTATGCTTGTTCCTCCTTTAATTGAATCGGATAAGCTTGACTTATAAAATCCATCAGGATTAGAGGCAGGAGCCTTATCAAGTTGGTCAGCTTAAACTAAAACAAAGAGCTAGAAAGACGCTTATAAGATGGACTAAAATCTCCACCAATGAGAAGTATTCTTGAGGGAAGGGGAGGGTGAATTTCTTTCTTCCGGTGGAAAGAAGAAAAAAAGGGGGTCCTCCTGCCACGTTTGCAGCAAGGGATTCCTTAGACCGGAAGACCCTCTATACCACCCTCTCTATCATCTGGCTTACAACAACAGGAAGCAAGTCGTAGGACCGGATACACGTCGCACTCGAGCAACATAGAAATAGTTCCTGAAGGAAACAATCATCGAGAAGAGGCGGTAGAAGGTCCACGGCGAAATTAACTTCCGGAATACTTCCTGATTGACCCGACCTAGAGCGGCCGGCAAAACTCGCTGGTATTTTAAAACTTTAATAAGCTGTTTTAAAGCGAAATAGGGGTCTTTTCAATGCGGAAAAATTATTAAGCTGATCATCGAAACACTTTCTATCAACAACTAATTAGAGGGCCCTAACTGAGGACATGTATTTTACCAGCCTTATTTCAATGTAAATGTCTGCATCTTGACCCCGTTCTGGCTCACTACATAGCCCTGCCTATACAAAATTGAAAGAAGTGACACAAACCTTAACCATGGAAAAGAAATTGCAAGACATGTTAGCCAAGCAAACAGAGGCAACAACTAAACAGCTTGAATAGATGTCTACACAGATGACACAGCTGACTGCTATGATGACAAATCTTGGCCAAGCATCTCAAGCTATTAACCAAAAATTAGATGTGGTTACAGAAGACCTTAAAGATGTAAAGACCCAAATGAATACTATGAAGATGAACATGCAAGCAATGGACTCATCAGTTAAGAAAGTGATGGAAGAACACAAGGTTACAAAGAAAAAATTAGCAAGCCAAGAAAAGCAGATTGAAACAATACAAACTAACCAGACAGCTGTTAAAGACCAGATAGCAATGATGGAGATGAGAGTTAGAGAAACCAACCTTCGTCTGCGCAATTTTCCAGATATGATGGGAGATAACAAAGAAACTGCAGTCCCTAATCTGGCTTACTTATTTCAAATAGAGGAACAAGACTTGAACCAAGCCATCAACAGAGTTTATAGAATACCATTACCTGCTAGAATGAAAAGATCTAAACCAAGAGATCTCATGATTGTCTTTTATGATACTAGGATCAAGGATAGGATCATGAAGATCCACTATGATAATCCGGTTTCAGCAGGAGATATTCCTCTAATATTATTAAAGGACATACCAAGACATCTACTCTCACAGAGGAATAATTACAAAGATTTTGTGTCTGTTCTGAAAGCTAATGGTATCAAATATCGTTGGATCATGCCACAAGGCTTGGCTTTTACCTACAAAGAAATGAAAATGACAATCTCATCCCCATCAGATGTGGGAAAATTTTTGAGTAAATACAAAACAGAACTTAAAGGACTAACCCTGGAACAAAAGGAAGAGGAAGAAGAAGAAGAACCACAGGGAGCAGAAGGAGGCACTGCGTTATAGACTGAATATTTTGCTTCAATAATTACTACATCATGGCAAAAGTAATTTCTTGGAATGTGAACGGTTTGAATGAAAAAACCAAACGGGCTAGAATTTTCAAATATTTACAGAAATACAAATACTCCCTAATCTGCTTACAAGAGGCTCATATAGCAACAAAACATAAAAAATATTTAGATAGGCAAATGCTTGGACAAGCATTTGTTGCATCGGCTAAAACAAAAACAAAGGGAGTAGTGATATATGCTCATTCTAGCCTTAGTCCTGAACTACTGTATAAAGACAATGAAGGGAGAATTGTAATTATCAAAAGCAAAATATTGGGGCAAAAGACGATTGTAGTAGGAATATATGCACCTAACGAAGGAAAAGCTAAATTCTATGGACAACTACATGAACTGATTTCTCAGTATGCAAATGACCAGGTTCTTTTGATGGGTGACTTCAATGGTGTTATCCTCCCAATTTTGGATAAAAAATCAAATGCAAAAGACGAAAATGAAGGATGTTTACCTAAAACCTTCTTCACCATGGCTTCAGAATTGGAAATACAAGACATCTGGAGAACAATGAACACATCGGCTAAAGAATATACTTTTTATTCAGCGAGACACGATTCACACTCCAGAATAGACATGATATGGGCTAGTAAATCTATCTTTACACAATTACGTAAAATCCAAATCATACCAAGAACTTTTTCTGATCATAACCCGGTTACATTTGAATGGAACAATAAACAAGCATTCAGATGGCGATTAAATGATAAACTTTTAAAGGATAACAAGATTCAAAAAGAATTACAGGATTTAATTAAAGATTTCTTTGAAATTAATCTTAATGGAGAAACATCGTTGAACACAGTTTGGGATGCATTTAAGGCTGTTCTAAGAGGATTTATGATACAGAAACATATGGCCTGGAAGAAAACCCAACTACAATTTACCAATAATATACTTTGGGATCTACAAAATTTGGAACAAAAACTTGTTATGGCATTACAGGAAGCAGAGAAAAATGAAATACAAATGAAGATTTCTGTAGCTAAACACCAACTAAATTTGGTAATAATGGAAGAAATGAATAAAAACTTAAAATTTGCCAAACAAAAATACTTTGAACATGCTAATAAACCTGGAAAATTTTTAGCAACACAATTGAAAGATTCATTTCAAAAGAAGATTATTACAAAAATCCAATCTACTAAAGGATCAGTTTATTCGACTTTGGAAATACAAAAGGAATTTGTTTCATTCTATACTAAATTATATCAGAAAGAAAATATTTCAAAACAGAAAATGGACAACTTCCTAAATTCAATACAGATGAACATCCTCTCAACAACCCAACGACAATGGATAGATGCTCCAATTACAAGGGAAGAACTACAAGAAGCAATAACGAAACAAAAAGCGGACAAGACACCTGGACCAGATGGAATTACTGCACTATTTTATAGAACATTTAGTGATAATATAGTAGACTTTATTGTATTACTTTGTAACACAATTTTGGATAAAGGAGTATCCCCAGAGACTTGATCACATGCATTTATATCGTTGATACCTAAGGAAGGAAGAGATCCAGAAAAAACATTTATAGACCTATTTCGCTGTTAAATGTGGATTATAAGATTTATGCCTCGGTCTTATCGAATAGGATGAAACATTTTATTAAGAACCTTGTACACGAAGACCAAGCAGGCTTTGTTCCAGGAAGGCAAATTAAAGATAATATAAGAATCTTATTAGATTCAATGGAATATTATGACCAGAATATCCAACAAACGGCGGCCTTTGTATTCTTGGACGCAGAGAAAGCTTTTGATATGGTCTCCTGGGATTTTATGAAAAAGATACTGGAAAAAGTAAACTTTGGAGAGTGTTTCTTGAGAGGTATATCAGCCATATACACATCCCAACAGGCAAAAATTTTGGCGAATGAATCAATGTCAGACAATTGTTCAATCAAGAAAGGAACTAGACAAGGTTGCCCTCTATCTCCGTTATTATTTTTGTTGGTGTTGGAATCACTATGTTGTAAGCTAAGGAGCATGGAGGACATCCGCGGACTAAAAATTAAAAAACATTAATTCAAATTGAGAGCATTCGCGGATGACCTCTTGTTAATTTTAGAAAACCCAACACAATCAATGAAGATATTGTTGGAGACTTTGGACGACTTTGGAAGAATATCGGGATTTAAAGTCAATCAAGAAAAGACAAAGACAATTTTCAAGAATCTACCAGAAACACAGCAGCAGGAATTTACTTCATATACAGGTTGGGAGAAAGTTAACAAAGTCAAATACTTGGGAATCTGGATCTCTGTGAAGAATAAAGAATTGATAAACAACAATTATCTTAAACTATGGAGTAAAATAAAAACTGATATGATCATTTGGTCAAATAAAAAGTTGTCATTATTGGGACGTATATCAACCGTCCAAATGAACATTTTACCAAGGATACCCTTCTTATTCCAAAATTTACCTATAATATCACATGTCAAATACTTTGATACCTGGAGGAAAGACATATTAAACTACATCTGGCAAGGGAAAAAACTGAGGATTGCTTATAAATATTTGGTGGATCTTAAAGTTAGAGGAGGTCTAGCACTACCTAATTTTCAACTCTACGTTGAAGCGGCAGCTTTAACATGGCTAAAAGACTGGATGGACTTATCCAACGTGCGTTTGTTAGATCTTGAAGGTTTCAACAACATAAGTGGATGGCATGGCTATTTATGGTACGATAAAATCAAGATACAAGCATCATTTCGTAATCATATAATCAGATCCGCCTTATTTCGTACATGGATGAGATATAAACATAATTTTGAACCAACAACACCGATGTGGATATCACCCCAAGAAATGTTGACATTACGCCCACTTAGACCGGACAAATTTATTACTTACCAGGAATTGATTAACTGGGAAGGGAAAAAATGCTCACTAAAAGACTTTCAGTTACTTAAAGATGATTTACAATGGCTTCAATACTGTCAGATTAAATCAGTTTTTGCACAAGATACGAAAAATGGATTTTCTAAAGAAAAATCGCTCTTTCATAAGATGTTACTAGATAATGACACTCAATTGATTTCTAAAATGTATAATCTTCTTTTAACAATATATTGTGAGCAGGAGACAATTAAACCAACAATGATTGATTGGGCTCAAAATGTGGGACATGATATTGTTTTAAACAAATGGGAAAGACTATGGTCGAAACACCTGAAAGGAATAAATGCGCAGTCAGTTCGAGAAAATATTTATAAAATGATGTATCGATGGCATTTAACACCTAAGAAGATTGCAAGGATTTACAAAATGACGTCCCCTAAATGTTGGAAATGCAACAAGGAAGTCGGTTCCTTTTACCATATGTGGTGGACCTGTGACAAAGCCAAGGATTTTTGGGATATGATTTATAATGAATTAAGACTGATACTACAAAAAAATATACCCAAAATACCAGAAATGATGCTACTAAGTATGATACCTGATGACCTGTCAACACAAAGAAACTTTTTGATTTACGCTACAACAGCTGCAAGATTGCTCTATGCAGCAAAATGGAAAGGGGCAGATATCCCTGGGAAAAAAGACTGGATTATGAAAATGTTTGAACTGGTGGAAATGGCAAAATTTACAGCTACTATAAATCAAAAAGACAATGTTCGATTTATGGGGGAATGGGAGGCTTGGATGAAATATTGTGAATATGAATTGAAACTGGGAAAAATGCAAGAATACCTTTTAATCTGATCTAAATGACACTATTAATATTAAGAATTATAACCATTTATATCAATAGAGTATGTTATATGAAATTTAAATGAAATTTAAATGAGTTTAAGAATAATTAAGATCAGACCATATTACGTTGGGATAAAATACTTTATTAAGAGGCGGACAGAGGTGATGGGGAAGTCAAAGAAATTTCCTTTATTTTTTCTCTCTTTTTGTAATGTTTATATGTTCTTAGTTATTATGGAAAATTTCTATTATAAAAACCAATAAAAAATTTTTTTTAAAAAAAAGAAGAAGAAGAAGCCCTGCTGGGAAAAGCTCAGTTTGGCCCCACTAGGGTTGCCAGGTCCCTCTTGGCCACTGGCGGGAGGTTTTTGGGGTGGAGCCTGAGGAGGGTGGGGTTTGAGGAGGGGAGGGACTTCAATGCCATAGAGCAATTGCCAAAGCAGCCATTTTCTCCAGGTGAACTGCTCTCTATCGGCTGGAGATCAGTTGTAATAGCAGGAGATCTCCAGCTAGTACCTGGAGGTTGGCAACCCTAGGCTCCACCCACTTTCTAAAGACACTTGCTGGGTGCCAGGAAAGATGCTGGCAGCTGCCCATGGGTGCCATCTTGCTCTAACGGATTGGTGGTTCACTTTGCCAGAGATCAGCCCTGCTGCTGGTGTTATGTCTCCTGCCTTATTGTATCAATATTCAATCACAATAAAACAGTTGGAAGTTGAAGGTTCAAAGCAGTTTGTTTTATTGGCCAATATGCAAAATGCTGGTGAAAATTGTCTAAAGCGCAGAGCAATTTCCACGCACATCAAAGGATTGCAAGCATGTATATAGACTTTGATGATGGGTGGTTACAGAAGTGTAATACACACGTCAGACTCAATTACCCAATAAACCTTTTGGACGTATAAGCAATTATTTGCATATCCAATAGAAAATGCTCTTCAAGGCGTTCCCTAATGGTTAATGAGGAGACACAAGTTTACATTCTAGGATGACACTTCTTATCTTAAATCAAAGCTCCAGGCTTAATTAAGAAACCTGACTGTACCATCCAAACACACATCAGAAATAATGATCTCACCTGCAGCTGCCTGGCAAACAGTGTGCAGGTCACTCTGACCCAGTAATAAATGTCTCTTGACCAAAGAATACAGGTTACCCATAATGCAAAGTGATTCTAGACTTGTACATAAGAATATATATATGTGTGTGTGTGTTATGCTATGTAAATATGCATATATGTGACAGCATGTATGTTTTCCCTATAAACTAAGTTACTAAGGCACTACACTGGTAGGGCAGATTGACCACTTCCTGATATCTAAAAGAGGAGCCCCCACAATCAGAACAGGAGATGACACCAACCCATGGGAAAACACAAACGAAAGTTTAAAGCACTCCAAGCTAAATTTGTCTAAACAAATGTTAGCTGTATATCAACTAAGAAAATCACAACATATTCAATTGTTCTTTATAAGGCTGTATACCAAAAATATAACACTCCATTGAAATAGCCCACTGCATGGATTCACAAATTGCAGATTTTATAAAATGAGAGCCTTCAAAGAGACAAAGACAGCCGCTATTAACATTTTCAGGTTGCAACCTGGAGACTATAATATCATACTTTCAAGACAGCTGTTGAAACAAGGAACGAAGAAGCTGAGATTTCTCTAATAGAACTCTTCCCTCTCCTCCCTCTATTTGTTTGGCAGGCTCCCCTGCCTGCTGCATAGCAGAGTTGTGCTCACAGTAACTTGCCCTACAAGAGGAAGGAAAGGGAGGAGGACAATAGAAACTAGGAGGAAACCTGGCTGGGAAATCTTGTTCCTGTCACCTTGCTGGGGACCTCAAAACCTTCCTGTCAAGGTTACCACCTGACAACTCTGTTTCATTTCTGATCTAAACAGCCATGGTGGCTTTACAAGTGAATGATAACGTGAAACGAGAACATCGCTAAAGGCAAGATGCATGACTGAAATCTGCTGAAATTTCCTGATTTTGAAACATCGTGACAGAGACATGCTGAAATAAAATTAATGCAATATGTGAATGCATCAATGATACCTTAATGATTATTTTGTTGTCTGGGCAATAGTTACTAATGCCGCTACAGATGACAATGCCTATTGTTCTACTCTTGTATTGCCTAATCATAGTAATTGTTATGGAATGGGGGGAACCCTACCTGTAGCAGTAATCCAAATGGGGTCTTAGCTACAGTTGCTGTGGGAACAACCCTTTGAATATCCTAACTGTTCAGGATTTTAAATCCTTTCCAATTATGCTATATTACCCTTTCTCCATAAAGGTGAATTCACTATGATCCGATTTCCCTCCTTTGACAATGCAGATCTCTTTCTGTCATGTCCCTGATGCAATAAAAAAGAATTTGTACATCTTAACACAATATTTTACAGAACTCACTAGAAAGTATTGGTAGTATATGGGATCTATTATTTTTTTTAATGTCCTCCAAATCCAAATTGCATATTTTAAACTGGTGCTTGCCAGATTCTTAGGGACTGAAGCCAAACAGTGTATTCACAACATTCAAAAAAGGGAGTTATTATTGATGGCTTCTTATATTGGGTTGTTATGCAATGCACACAAAAACTTATTATATTATTATATTGGTTTGTTATGGAAAATATTGCATTACCTGTAAATAACAATTACAATTGCTAGCATTATTTATTAGTGACAGACAGGCTCACCTCACTGAGGGTTTGAATGGACTCAGCGAATACAAATTATTTTCATGACAAGTTGGAAAGTAACTCGTGTTTTTATGAGCCCATGAACCTGCCCAGGTACCCTGTTTTGATTTCAAGATTTGACAGCCTAGTTGATACTGCCAGAAGGAAGTGCCTTGAAGCTTTGCAAAATATTTAAATTCTAAATATTGTCGAAGGCTTTCACGGTCAGAGTTCATTGGTTCTTGTAGGTTATCCGGGCTGTGTAACCGTGGTCTTGGTATTTTCTTTCCTGACGTTTCGCCCGCAGCTGTGGCAGGCATCTTCAGAGGAGTAACACTGAAGGACAGTGTCTCTCAGTGTCAGTTGTGTAGGAAGAGTAATATATAGTCAGAAGGGGGTTGGGTTTCAGCTGAGTCATTGTCCTGCAAAGTATTAAAGGTAATGTGCAAATCATTGCCCTGTAAGTATCAAGATAATATTGTCGAAGGCTTTCACGGTCAGAGTTCATTGGTTCTTGTAGGTTATCCGGGCTGTGTGACCATGGTCTTGAAATACCGTGGAAAGAAAATACCAAGACCACGGTCACACAGCCCGGATAACCTACAAGAACCTATCAAGATAATGTGCTAATGAGGGTGTGGTATGTTAATGTGGAACCATTGTATCCTGAAGTGATCTGTTAACATGTGGAATTCAAGGCTAATCTGCATGGCTATTGTGGACTGTAGTCTTTGTTAGTCTGGAGGTTTTCAGGACAGGAAGCCAAGCCTTATTCATTCTTAAACTCTCTTCTTTTCTGTTAAAGTTGTGCTGATGTTTATGAATTTCAATGGCTTCTCTGTGCAATCTGACAAAATAGTTGGTAGAATTGTCCAGTCTTTCAGTATCTTGGAATAAGACCCTGTGTCCTGTTTGGGTCAGTCCATGTTCAGCCACTGCTGATTTCTCAGGTTGACCAAGTCTGCAGTATCTTTCATGTTCTTTTATCTATTTAAATTCTGTTCATATTCAATACACATTGAATACACTGTCCAATAGATAGAACTGCACCTACTGGGGTTGGTTTGTGCGCCTCTCAATAGCAATGGAGCTCTGTGTGTCATTATCATTCGACACACAGTGATCTAAGAAACTGTTCTCTACCATCTGTAAAAATAAACAAATCTGCAATACTTTCTTATTTTGGCTTGGCTTCTAAGATGACAATTTATCCTAAATTGGCAGAACAGATGGTAAAGAAAGGGAAATCAGTCAGATCCATTAATATCATACAGATGTCTTTGTTCTATTCTGATGAATTTTTACAAAAAACAGAGGACACTGAACAAAAGCACCTTTTAATGGTATTTCTTTTGAAAACTGGAAAACATTCTATGTTAATATACAGTCTTATGTATATGGATATTTTATTATATGCCTGGAACCTTTGGCTCTTTTAATTCAACTGGAGAACTATTGGAATTTGATGGTTTTTTGTTGACTTTGGGGTGTTACCCTCTTCCTATGGGTACGTGACTATACAATTACGTACTTATATTTTATATTCTGTGGGGTCAGTGAAAAGAGGTCACAGATCTTGAACACAGCCCCCGTTATCTCTAATTTGTCTTGGATAGGATCTATCCAGAGCATTGTAGACACCATAGAATATTTATTAATAGGTCTATTTTTGTCTGCAGTTCAGGAGTGGATTGAGATTCCAACAGTGACTTGGCCAGTGAACATAAATGTCTCTTTTACATCCCCCCATAATTACAGCAGCTGTGATTCTTTCTCCTTTGAGCCACTCAGTTATCATACAATTATTGGAGGCTTTCGTTTTTTTGGTTCTTGTAGGTTATCCGGGCTGTGTAACCGTGGTCTTGGAATTTTATTTCCTGACGTTTCGCCAGCAACTGTGGCAGGCATCTTCAGAGGAGTAACACTGAAGGACAGTGTCTCTCAGTGTCAAGGGTGTAGGAGGAGTAATATATAGTCAGAAAGGGGTTGGGTTTGAGCTGAGTATTGTCCTGCAAAAGTAATGTGCTAATCATTGTCCTGTAAGTATCAAGATAATGTGCTAATGATGGTATGGTATGTTAATATGGAACCATTGTATCCTGAAGTGATCTGTTAATGTGTGTAATCCAAAACTAATCTGCATGGCTATTGTTGAATGTTGTCTTTGTTAGTCTGGGGTTTTTTTAGAACAGGAAGCCAAGCCTTATTCATTCTTAAACTCTCCTCTTTTCTGTTAAAGTTGTGCTGATGTTTATGAATTTCAATGGCTTCTCTGTGCAATCTGACAAAATAGTTGGTAGAATAAGACAACAATAGCCATGCAGATTAGTTTTGGATTACACACATTAACAGATCACTTCAGGATACAATGGTTCCATATTAACATACCATACCATCATTAGCACATTATCTTGATACTTACAGGACAATGATTAGCACATTACTTCTGCAGGACAATACTCAGCTCAAACCCAACCCCTTTCTGACTATATATTACTCTTCCTACACCCTTGACACTGAGAGACACTGTCCTTCAGTGTTACTCCTCTGAAGATGCCTGCCACAGTTGCTGGCGAAACGTCAGGAAAGAAAATTCCAAGACCACGTTTACACAGCCCGGATAACCTACAAGAACCAATGAACTCTGACCGTGAAAGCCTTCGAAAATATTTTGCTTTAATTTTTGTTCATAAAAAATATTTGTTTTTGATCTGCTAGTGCATTTGCTTGTTATTCATTTTCATTTCCCATTTCCAGCTGCAACTTTTTTTTGTCTCCAGTCAATTTAGATGACAGATAGTGTGGGAGCTGAATGGGGCAGCCCCAGATGGGGCGAGGGCCTCGGGGTCGCTGGGTGACTTGGAAGGGCATCAGAGCAGGAATGCTCTGGGGTCAGGGGAACCACAGATATGGTAGGGACGGGCTGGATCTAGGCCTTTGTGGCCCTGACTGGAAAAGGAGTACCACTGGTAGGGTTGCCAGGTCCCTCTTCGCCACTGGTGGGAGGTTTTGGGGGCGGAGCCTGAGGAGGGTGGGGTTTGGGGAAGGGAGGGACTTCAATGCCATAGAGTCCAATTGCCAAAGTGGCCATTTTTTCCAGGGGAACTGATCTCTATCAGCTGGAGATCAGTTGTAATAGCAGGAGATCTCCAGATACTACCTGGAGGTTGGCAACCCTAACCACTGGCCATGTGTGGGCCAGAGTGGGCTAGGGGAGAATTGGGCACAAGGTCTTGGGGGAAAGGCCAGTTATTGGGCCAAGCATGCCTGGGTGTGGCCAGCAGAGGAGGATGGCTTGGATACTCTGTAGCAGGGTTAGTGAATGTAACGGCACCACAAGACCATTAATAACCCTTCGGGACCCAGGCATAGTGAGTGTCGTCCTTTGCTGGGCCCCTTTGCTGGGCCTTGCTCAGCCTACTGTGACCAGTGACCCTGCAGGTGGGCCAGTAGATGCCAGCCCTGTGTGACAGATAGGTTCCCAGCTTAACAGGTAATTAACAGTGCAATCCTAAACCTAATTGTTTAGGATGGTGAATAATCCTTATAACTGGGAAATACACCTGGGACAGTTCCGGGCCTACAGCCAGAAACGTTACTATGAAGGAGAATTAGGGTTGCCAGGTCTCCACTTGCCATTGGCAGGAGCTTCCTTGTGGTGGTAGTGGGGGAGCGATTATTGCGTGTCACTTCCGAGGTAACCTGGAAGCTACAGAGATGCTCTAGCACATTTCTCTAAAAACTCTATGATTTGCATGGAGTTTTTTCTTCTTCCAGGGATCTGGTAGAGCATCCCCATTACTTCCAGGGTAAACCTGGGATAGTATTTCACCACACACTGCTGTGCACGCTGGTGGATAGGGCTGTCAAAAAAAAAATTCGGTACAGTTCGGATTCGGCCGAATTTGGCCCTTGTGGGTTCGGTACGTGCCGAAGTCCGAACTCCCCCACTTCGGATCCGTTCAATTCGGCGGCAATTCGAAGTTCGGAAAAAAATTCGGCCGAATAAAGCCATTAAAAACACAATCGCGCCTTTCCGCGGCTCTGGGGGGGGCATTTTTGGGCTTAGAGGTCCCAAACTTTCAGCAGAGCTTCAAAGGACGTATATTGAAAGACTCCCCAAGTTTTGTAAAGATTGGGTCAGGGGGGGGCTGAGATATGGGCCCTGAAAGGGGTCCCCCCCACCCTTAATGTGTATCTCTCAGCAGAGCTTGCCGCCCAAGCACAAAGCTCCCAGCCCCGACAAACAGCTGATGAAAGCAAGGGCGGGGCAGGTGCTAAGAACTTTGCTGTGAGGGTTCCCAACCTCCCTGTGTAAACTCCATAAAATCACTTGCTCAGACGGTCATGCAGAAACAAGGAACTTTATTGGAAGCTTCAGGTTAGTATAGGCCTTACAATGGCAAAGTTGCAAGTGCTAGCAATTTCACAAAGACAGAATTATAACCCCTACAGGGAAGCAGATGTCAAAAGCATGTTATGGGAATCTACGAGATAATTGTGCATGGTACAGGAACATCAAAGACCTCAGGAAGCTCGTTATTACTATCTACACACCAAGGCCATAGCTGGTGGGAGGGAGTCGGAGAGAGCAAGGGAGGAGGATGGTGGGAAGAGACATTCCAACCTGGGGCCTGCTGGACGCAGCGCCTGAACCAAGGAAAGGCAAAAGGCCTGGACTGCTTTTATGAGTCCGGGGGGGGGGGGGGAGCACACAAAGCAAAAGCTTACAGAACCTTACATTTGCAAAGTAACACAACTGAAAAGCAACACCTTTGCAAACATGCAAAGGGCGGGGCAGGTGTGAAGAATTTTGCAAAACAATACAACTGCAAAGCAACACAAGCACGCAATGCAACAGTGCAAAGCAACACAATACAACTGCAAAGCAACACAAGCACCTTTGCAACAGTGCAAAGCAACACCTGACACCTGGGAGTTTGCAAACCATGGAAAGGGACAGAGGCAGCTAGCTATGCATAATGAGCAGGAGGGGGTGGAATTTCTCCTTTTGCATTGGACTTGGGACCAGGCAGATGCATTCTTTAAGTCACCATTTGAAAACCAGTTTTGAGCAAGCATCAAAATAACCTAACTGATCTTATGAATGAGGAAAAACCTGAAGAATAAAAATGAAGCCCCCCCTCAAACCAGGGAGAGACTGGAGGGGGAACACACACCCCAGGCAGAACCGGCAAAAGCCCCCTTTGGCTTCCCCCCCCCACCCACAGAAACTGCTCCCTCCCCACGCACACACACAGACTCTGCTTTCCCCCCCCCCACACACACAGAAAAGAAAAATTATAGATTAAAGCCCCCAAAGGGGTCTTACTGTGGCTGTCTTCTGTTCCAGTAGGAGGGGCTGGGAGTCTGGGTAATCCAATATGATTCCATTTGTATCCAATATAAGATCCATATGTATGCATCTCTCGAGGGTGATCCATTCATCCCAATAGGGAAAAGGGGAAAGCCCATATCTTGGGGGGCCCTGACCCAATGTTTACAAAACTTGGGTGTTCTCTTAAAAAGCCTTGACTGAAGCTCCGCTGAAAGTTTGGAGTCGGCACACCCAAAAATGCGCCCCCTGCAGCCACGGAAAGAGAAAAGGGGGGGAGCCGATATTTCAGCCCCCACTGAACCCATCTTTACAAAACTTGGGTGGTCTCTTAAGAGGGATTCTCTGAAGCTATGATAAAAGTTTGGGGGCTGCACCCCCAAAAAAGCGCCCCCTGCAGCCATGAAAATGGAAAAGGGGGAGAGGAAAAAGGGGTGGAGCCCATATCTCGGGACCCCCTGACCCAATGTTTACAAAACTTGGGGGGTATCTTAAGAAGCCTTGTCTGATGCTCTGCTGAAAGTTTGAGGTCGGCACACTGAAAAATGCGCCCTCTGCAGCCATGGAAAGAAAAAGGGGGGAGCCCATATCTCGGGACCCCCTGACCCAATGTTTACAAAACTTGGGTGGTCTCTTAAGAAAACTTGTCTGAATATCCCCTGAAAGTTTGGGGTCTGTACCCCAAAAAATGCGCCCCCTGCAGCCACGGAAAGGAGCGAATGTGCACAAGCACCCCCTCACACACACATGAGGATTTCCCTCTCTCTATCTCTTTCCCCGGCCGGCCGCACATCAGCTGATTCCTCCAGTACTCAATCCTGACTGATTGGCCAGAAGAAGACCCAGCTTGGCCACCGATTGGCCGGGGGAGGAGAATGCTGCTTACTGAAGGTTATGCTGCTTACTGACGGCCCCGAATTGGCCGAATTTATTCGCGAACTCCCGAAATCGCTGAATTCGGCCCCCCCTTTTCCTGCCAGTTTTGAGTTCGGTTCCTCCCGAACTAAAAACCGCTGAATCAAGGGAAATTCGGCTGATTTTCAGTTCGGGCCGAACCGAATTGACAGCCCTACTGGTGGATCACACCCCTTCAGCTGGCCTACTTCTGCCCACTGGCCAGCTCAGGCATCACCTCTGTCAGAGACAGATACATTTATCATAGGAGGATGCCTGGCATGGAACCTTCTAATATTCTGGAGAACCACTCAGTGTTTTGTGACTGGTCTCCCTCATCAGCACAGACTTTTTGCTGTGTCACCTGTTACCTCTTCTCAACATCCCAGACATGATCATGGCATCCCTGTTCTAGGGTGAGCCCTTATTGGACTAAATAATGGCTGGAATTTCCAAACATTATTTGTGGCATTACTAATGTTTCATCAAATGGTATGAGCCCTTTAAATGGTTGGAAGAATTTCAGTAAAATAGGAGAAATGTGTAATCCTGAATTCCTTCTTAAAAGGAGGGGGGAGGATAATTATGTATAGTTTAAAAGATTTATTTACTTGTAAGATTTAAAGATTGATGCTAGATAATACAGACAGAGGTATCGCCATTCATAGATGAAGACCCTGTTTTAGGCATGGAGCCTAAAACTTTGTATATGGAGTGTGTGTTGTATGTTGTATGTGTTGTTTTTATGTTGTTTGGAAATAAAAAAATAATTTTTTAAAAAAAGGAGCCATTTGAGGACACCCCAGTTTTAGTTAAAGGGGAAAGTACATGGCAGGATCAGCGATCACTGTAATACTGAAGAATATTACCCAGCTAAACCTTTTCCATTCTGTAAAATATTGTACATACATTTTCTTTGGGCACTTCATGTTTTGCTAGTGATCTTCTAATTCTGTAAACAATTTAAAAAGGTTAGCATTTCTACAGGAGTGTAGAGCTAGGAAGTCACGGAGTACAAAACTAATATATCAGTTACATGTCATACCATCTGGTATCCAGGGAAAAATGATTTGCTCATAGTAATATAATTAGTCTTCTATTGATTTAACCCATGTGACTATATTCTTCTCTAAAGAGATGGTGCAGGAAATAAGGCTAGAGGGTCATAGTCAAAACTGTGTTGGAAAAGCTGGTGGGGGGGACATAGCAACTAATTAATGTTTTTATTACTAAAACGGGAGATTCCTGAGTTATACTTGTTTGTTAATTACTCCTTTTATCCTGGAAATTTATCCAGCGATACCAGATAGGTAGATATGTGTGGTTACTGTGTAGTGAGGAGAATGTTTGCAGACATGTACAGGGTGATTTTTACTCCCTTCCCCTTCCTCAGCACAGATCCAGCCTGGGGAATCAACTTTGGAAAGCATTGCTAGGGAGAGGCGTGAATGGTCTAGGAATGCACTATGATCCTTATGCCCGTGGACTGCTGGATCCAACCCAGTGCATCTTCAGTCCTTTAGCCATAATTCTAGATTTTGGAGAAACTGAGGCTGGAGCTGACAGTGGCTATTAACTTGCAAGTAAAAGGCATTCTGCACATGCTCAAAGGCACTCTTTCTTTCACTCAGGTCAATTGCAGCAAGGCGGCTTGCATTTAATTATTTAAAACAGATACCAGGTTGGATGAAGCTGAGCATTCGTTTTTCTGTTCCTTCCATGCCCCACCTGTTCAAGTTTCTGCCCAATATTCTCATTTATCATTGTGGACTTTAAAGACACAAACAAGAAAGAATCAAAGGGTCTCAGCGGCCTTTTACCAACTGACTTCAAGCTGACCTTGCTCTTTGAACACCTTTGAAAATCACCTCTGGGCATGATTCCCAAGAAAGGACAGGGTAAGCTTTCGATAATTCACCACTTCACCTCCCCTAGAAGTGTGTCAGTGAATGACAGCTGACTAGGCATGTTCAATAAGGTATGCTGCTTTATAGCACCATTGAAATAGTTATGTGCTATGAACAAGATGTGCTATAGGGAAAATGCGATATTAAGTCTGCTTTTAGAGTAGATGTTACCAGTGCATCCAGATGATTTTGACCTTCTGGCTTTTCGATTTGAAGGAAATTTTTATTTTAATAAGGCATTACCTGTGGGATGCTTGATCTCTTATTCAGCCTTGAAAAGTTTAGCACCATGTTGGAGTGGATATTTAGGCAGAAGTCTGGTAGCCTTGGTATCACACATTACGTTGATGATCTGTGGGCCCCAAGGGCTCAAGTAAGTTTGCATGGTGAACACAGGTATTTTAAGGTGCCATTGACAGCTGAGAAGAGAGAAAGCCTGCTGCAACAGATATCCCTTTTAGATGCAGAGATAGTTGTGTGGATGAGTTATACTGTTTGCAAGCAGAGAAACTGGATATCTATAAAGAATTATTAGGAGAATTGTGATCATTAAGGAATCCCTGAAGCAACTACAGTTAGGCCATTTATGCAGGGGAAATTTGCGCTGGGTTTGCACACTTTTCTGTTCCAAATTATCAAAGCTCCAAAAACTCCAAAGCAGCCATTTTCTTCAGGGGAACTGATCTTTATAGCCCTGGAGATGAGCTGTAATTCCGGTGGATCCCCAAGTCCCACCTGGAGGCTGGCATCCCTAATGCCAGAAGGAGGCACAACTACCTTATCTCTCTTTGTCTCTGGAAATTTAAAGGTACAGTGCAGAGATCGCAGCCTCACAATCTTTCTTGCAGTCTGGGTCCTTGATCGACAGTAACAAAATGACGACTGAAGTTACTTCTGAATGAGAGGTTTTCCCAGACATTCCTGGCTGACATCCAACCACACGGGGACAGCGCCATTTCCCTTGCTGATTGCTCTTATGATAGTCCAACTACTGAAAAGATGAAAGCAGGTTGCCCGCACCATTCAGTTTGCCTTTTTAATGATCCAGAGTGGCTCCTTGTTTAACCTGAACCTTAGATTAGCCATAGTAAGCTTCACTTGGCCATTTATCCACATTGGATGGCTGTTAAAAGGACAGATTGTTGCTGTAGAGCAGGGATGTTGAACTCAATTGTTACCAGGGCCGGATATAACATAAATGTCACTTGGTCGGGACAGGCCCTGCTTCACCAGCCCAGATTGAGAGTAGGGGGGGATGGCTTCCTCGACTGGTTCGCAGGCTAGATAAAAGCTCTGACAGTGAGGCTTGTATGCCCATGAAAAACCTTTTGAGAACCGACTGAAGAAGCTCCTCTTCGTGAAATGACCACAGATCTAGAGGGGTAGTCTCTTCTTTCCATTGCAATTTTCCGTTCTCTGTTTTGCTTTCGTTTGAATTGCCACTGCTTTCTAAGGGGCATTGCTCCCTGTATTTGAACGTACCGCTGAGAAGCGACACAACTTTATTTTGGAACTTTGGACCTTTACAATCAGGGTGACATTACCCTGCCACGAACAGGTTTTTTTCTCCAGACTTGGATGACATTACCCCGGTTAGGGGATATTTGAATGTAATTTTTGTTGGTGATTGATACCCATGATTGTTATTGTTCTATAACTGTATACTATCAGCTATTCAGTTTGTTTCTAGTTTAATTAGTAAATTGGATGGTATCTAATACGAGCCACGTGCTGTTTTTGTTTGCTACAACTACCTGGAGGTTGGCAACACTAGTGACACCCCTGCTGTAGAGGGTCCCCAATGGCTAGGGTTGCCATCCTTCAGTTACTAGCTGGAGATCTTTTGCTATTACAACTGATCTCCAGCCAATAGAGATCAGTTCACCTGGAGAAAATGGCTGCTTTGGCAATTGGACTCTATGGTATTGAAGTCTCTCCCCTCCCAAAACCTCGCCCTCCTAAGTCTCCACCCCAAAAACCTCCTGCCTGTGGCCAAGAGGGACCTGGCAACTGTACCGATGGCCAGGGCTGCTGCTTGTGCCACAGCCAGCCTCTGAGGCTGGAGGAGAAGGCCCTAGCCCTAGGGTTGCCAAGTGCCAGGTAGTAGCAGGAGATCTTCTGGTAATTCAACTGATCTCCAGCCGACAGAGATCAGATTACCTGGAGAAAAATGGCCGCTTTGGCAATTGAACTCTATGGCATTGAAGTCCCTCCCCTCCTCAAACCCCGCCCTCTTCAGGCTCCGCCCCAAAATCCCCGCCGGTGGCGAAGAGGGACCTGGCAACCCTACCTAGCCCATTTTCAGCAGTGAAGCAGGTGGTGTGCAGCACCCAAGGGCTGCTTCTTTCTGTGACTCCATGCTGCCATCTATGGTTGGGGGAGGTGGGGGACAGGACAGCCAGTCCCACCTCTCCATGTCAGAGGGAGAATGCCAACCTAGGCAATTGCCTAGGTCCACCTAATGGGCAGGCCACACCTGGATAATATTAGTGCCTATGCTGACTATTTCACATTTGATAGCTTTCCTCTCCAAAAAGACCCTCAGTGATGAAAATCACATGAAAGATGCATATAGATTTTTACATGCAATGTGTTTCCTGCAACCTGTAGCAACCCCGCCCCCATAGATTGTCATCCTTCATGCCTTTCGTGCATTTCTCTCTCTCCAAAAAGGTGCTTTAAATGCCGGAAAGTTGTAAGGCTGAGGGCCAAATAGCTTTGAGTGAATGAGCCTCTATAATACCCAATTCCAATAAGCGCAGCATGAAAATCGAAAGCACTAGTGGCCCTGAAATCAAGGGCAATCATCAGCACTCTGTCTAGGCACCCAAAACGGAGGTGTCATTTGTTACTGAATGTAGAATATTTATTCTTGGCTTGATGGCGCAGTGAGTGCACAAAATGAGCCATCATCAGGTGCACATTTATTTTCATTGAAGGGCATGCTGTGCTAATAAACCACTTCACATTTTTTTGCAGTTTATTTTGGCCTAGGGCATTTCTCCCACATTTAGTACAAATAAAGAACACCAAAAAGCAACAGGTAGCAATTCTAGTGACAAAATGTGGATGCTGACAATATATGTATGCAAAAAGGTAAACAAGTGGCTTTGCCACAGAGCTCAGAGACGCAGAGGTCATTTATGCATGGGAGTTTTGCCTGGGGCTCAAAAGTCGCTCAACCCCCACTTTTCTGTTGTGAATCTATGCACCAGAAGTCACCAAGCTCAAATCAGGAAGCATTTGAGTCCCTGCCCCTTGAAATGCTGCTTTGTCATTGGCTGTAGTGCTTTCTGTGAGAGAAATGTCTATTTCCCATCTCCCCCTGGCAACCCCCCCAGTGCCATATTACAGATCTTTTCAAAAAATGGAGCTCTGTAAAAGGAACCGGGGTGGGGGTGGGGAGAAACCCAAGCGTCTTTTTAAAATCCTTTCTTGTGTGAGTCTGCTCAGAAAGAACTCCAAGAAAGCAGGAAGCATTTGAGTTCCCGCCCCTTGAAACACTGCTTTGTAATTGGCTGTAGTTTTTTCTTTGAGAGAAACATCACTCCCCCCCCCCAACTCCCCTGTCGCACGTTTTGGCTTATGCATGGAGATTTCATCCGGGCTGATCTCAGGGGAGTTCAAAGAATCAGGTTATTACAGGAATGAGAAGACCAGGGCTGGGCACGAGGTCATCTCTAATGGACGGAAAACTCATGCATAACTCTAAGGAACAACCGAGACAGACTGGGGGCGAACATGAGTGAAAGTACCCATGCATAAACAACCAAAGTCAACTTCTGTGTCTCTATTCATATGCATATTGTTGGAGTGGACCCCTAAGAGTCACAGGATGGCTTCTATCAATTAGGAACTGGGTGTCACTTGTGCCACCTCTTCTGGGTCTTGGCACATAACTGCCCTGGAAGATTGTCAGCTGAATTGCCAAACAATTATTTTAACGTCCTTTGTGCATATTGAAATGCATATATTCATGGACCATATTCCATAAACAGCCAAATGAAATTGGTCAGTTTGGATTGAATACAAGCCAATTATCTCTGATATTAGTTGTGATGAGCATTGCTTCACAAAATAATTTCTACTCCTAATTTGCTTTATGCTGATATGGAAAATATGCACAAAAGAATGAATGGTTGGGAATAGACAATATGATCACCAGTTGGTAATTAACTGGTTTGAAGGACAGCAATACTGAGGTGCTAATCATGTAATGATACTGCAGATGAGGAGATTGCAAAGGAGAAAAGAAGCAGTGAATGGATAATTTTTAAGTAACTCAATGAAAGTCACGGAAAAAAATTGCCATTGCAATAGGCAAAGGGGAAAAAACCTACAATACACATGACTAATCATATTATGAGCACCAATATAGAATCAATACAATTTTAATGAAAATTGTGTACACTTTTCATTTGGACCACTAGGTAGAATTCAACACCTCGAGCAGGTGTGGAGAGGCAACATATAATTTTCAATCGATAAATTTGGGTATATTGGCAATTGATATAAAAATGCTCATCTTATTATTATTAGGCCAAAACATTCTTCCCCCCCCTTTGAAGATGCTCCAACAAAGTTTTCAAATATCTAAACCTGTTCAAATAAAAGTTATGTTGTGATAATATGATATAAACAGATCCAAAAACTAGTATGAATTTATTAGCAAATAAATAGAATCCATTGTATCTGGGCTGGCCTTTAAATCCCTTATACATGTCAACAGTGATTCTTGAATTGCTTACCTCTTCAAGCCATACAGGACCAATAAACTGCCTTGTAATATGAGGAAATATATAACCAGTTGAGCCTAGTAATTAATAACCACCCGAAATAATGAATCCGTTCACCAATGAAGTAAAAGGAATTTAAATAAAAGCCACCTCCTATCAGAACAATTTTCAGCAGTGGGAGATGATGGAAAGTGGGGCAGTGTTATCAATAACAGTTCTGTTTAAAAGCACAGTAGTAAATGACTGACATTTTCTATACTTAAATATTATACTTTATTGAATTAGCAATTATTTTGCTTAAGACTTGAACACTTGAGACATTTAGAAACGAAGTTTGGGTTTTCCCTCTCCATTCGTTTTAGGGAGCTCTGTTTTGCTTTTATTTTTTAAATGCTTTTTGACCTGGGACTTGGGTTTCTATTACAGCTGATCTTCAGGCAACAGAGATCAATTCACCTGCAGAAAACGGTCACTTTAGAAAGTGGAATCTATGGCATTATATCCTGTGTAAATTTCCATAGGCACAACTATTCTACATGATGTAGCAGTATGGTGGGGAAACCTATGTCTTCTGCAGTTCTCCTTTTTGTACAAGTTTTAAAATCCCAGGAGGTCTGATCATGTTGAAATTTTCAGCTTTACAGCTATTAAAATTAGTATGTTATGTCTTAGCATGTTATTTACCTACAGATAGGCTGCATGTTTTCAGGATGTAGATGTATCTCATAGAAAGAAATAGAACAGAAGCAGTGAACTCAAAATCATGTAACATTAAGATAGTATCAACAATTTATCTTTGCTGCCAGGTTGTTTTCTGACAGGGGTCCCATATCTTTAACATACAGACGATGTAATAGAATGTTAGCTTTCCCCAAAATTTCATCCGCATGTAAGAAAGTGCTTCACTTACTAAAAGTTTTACTTGTCTGGGAGTTATGTTAAAAAGAAGTCAACAGCTCTAATCCTGCCTTGCATGAAAATGTGAATGTGAACTCCCAGAGGTGGACACAATGGTATAAATCTCTGTTATTTGCACTGAAATGGGGGCTTTCTCTTGCTGATAACAATGAAGGGTAACTGTAAAGGAGAGGGGGAAAAATCAAGTGAATCCAGATTCCGAAAGGAATGGAATTACTGCATCAGGCAGTAATATTATGAAACTTTTTCTGTGTTTACTCATTGCCCATAGTGACTGGCGCTACGATTTTCAAACCCAATTACAGCACCACAGCAGTAGCTGTTCTGAACCCCCCCTGACTTTCAATAAGGTGACACCAGAATAGGTGGCCATCAGCAAGCCAGACATTCCAGAAGAGTGGATAAATGGAATTCTATCTAAAGCCTCTACAGCAAGTGGGCTGAGAGATGCCTGGTGTCTGCTCATGAACAAGGTATACCAGGTGCAACCTGGGGAGTGATGAAAAAATACTTCGATTTATAAATTTATTCTGAACAAGCCACAACACGAGCCTTGTATATTAAATGTTTGATCCAAAATATACTGGCAGCCTGGTGTGGTATTTTTAGTTCTCTGGGTCATAATAACAATCTGACAAAAAAGGCAGTGTGGATTCCAAATGGGGATGTAGCAAACTTGGTCGCGAGGAGATGCAGCAAGCAAGTAGGCTTGCGTTTGAATGGCACGGCTGCCTGTGAGCCAAGCATTGCATCTCCACACATTGCAGAATTTGGCCTTGAGCAGCTGGTAAATGGGTGGAGGTGGCAGTGGGGGAAATGCGGGGGGTGCAGTTGTCAGGCAGTGGTGGCAGTGGAAGATGGGGAAGGTATGGGAGGTGCACTGATCAATGGAGGTAGGGATGGGTTTGGAAGAAGAAGAAGAGTTGGTTTTTATATGCTGACTTTCTCTACCAATTAACCGGCTTACAATCCCCTTCCCTTCTCCTCCCCACAACAGACACCCTGTGAGGTAGGTGGGGCTGAAAGAGTGTGACTAGCCCAAGGTCACCCAGCTGGCTTCATGTGGAGGAGTAGGGAAACAAACCCAGTTCACCAGATTAGCGTCCGTTGCTCATGTGGAGGAGTGGGGAATCAAACCCAATTCCCCAGATCAGAGTTTAAGGCAACAGAGGCAGGGTACAGTTGGGGGAACCATGGGAGGGGGGCTGTTGGACATCAGAACCAGCAGCAACAGCAAAGGAGAAAGGGGCGGCCCAGGGTCCTACTTGCTGTACCATGCAACACACGAGGAGTGGTCTGACAGTCAGCACTGTGGGCAGCAGATCAGCCCATTGAGGAGGCAGCTCAGGACTTGCTACTGGTGGGAAGGGAGTGAGCCAAGCTGGCAGGAGTTTGAGCACTCCTAATTCAAAAAGCATATAATTTGTAACACCAATAAATGGGTGCTTTCTAAACATGGTGCGAATTGTGCAGTGTAAGCATGCAGAAATCATGTTGGGAAGTCACGTCTCCTAATATGGATTGGTTGGCTATGGTTGTTTGTGGGCAAAGTGGAGGACCATTGTGAACATCAGGGAGCAATATTCTTTAGCCATACATAATTTCAGAGAAGAATCTGGGATTCTTCAGCTATTATACTAGCTTAGCTAAACTAGAGAGATTGTACTTCTCTTGACTGTGGTTGAATTTTACAGTTACAAGTCATCCTGTATTTCCTGTATTTCCTGTATTTCCTGTATGTCATGGTTCTTTGACCCTGTATGATTATCATTTCTTCTCTTCATATCCTCATATATGTGTCTATGTGCATGTATATATGTCGCCTAGTTAGGACCCAGGGAAGGTGGCATGGTATAGCCTGATCTCGTCAGATCTCAGAAGCTAAGCAGGGTCAGAACTTGGAAGGGAGACCACCAAGGAAGGCTCTACAGAGGAAGGCAATGGCATGCCACCTCTGCTTCTCACTTGCCTTGAAAGCCCCTTGCTGGGGCTGCCATGAGTCAGGTGCGACCTGATGGCACTTTACACGCAGTTAGGACCCACAACATGCATTTTATGAAGTGGACTGTACTAAATGTGAACTTGTGTTAGAATATAAAACCCAGTCTTCTGGTGCCAAAAGGCTGCTGTTTATTTTAGCCATACATACTGTAAAGGTCTCATCTTCACTATTATGAACACTTATTTTTAAAAATTGTCTATCCTGCATTGCTCCTTGGACAGCCATTCTGCAATTTCTTTTTGCGACAAAAGTTCTCGCTAATTGGTTTGGCTTGTTTTGATTTCACCCCGATACTACCTGAACACAGACCACAGCAATAAGCCACATGTGACAGTTACAAATCGCACTGCCGCTATCTGCTTCTTTCCCCACCTAGTATCTTTCCCCCACCTTTGCCCTGCTGGTAAAACTTTAAGAGGCGAATGAAGAATTTAAGGCTTTCTATGATGTTGCAGCTCCCTGGCTTCATTTCACAGAGATTCACAGAGGCAAACATATAAATCTGCCTTGAGCATGATATATATCTTAGTATTGAAATAGTATAATGTAGAGATGTGGAAGCACCATTACGAGGCCATCTAGTCAATTCCCCTGCCAGTGCAGGATTACATTCCTCCTGAAAATGTATCTTGTAGTACTTCATCACTGTCTGGTGAATTGGAATAGTATTTTCACAGAATTTGGCCCTGATTCTCCATTAGGTGATGTCTATTTGGTATCATCTTAATGGTACTCTTTACCACTGGAGCTGCGCAAGCCGTTCCTTCCATTAATTGGCTGGGCTAAGATTAAGTATGCTGGTCTTTTCCTTCCTGTTGCAAGGCTGATGGATAAAAAAGCTGAAATAACCTTGAACTGAAATCGGAATCCTTTGAAAGGACTGACTCCTGTATCTTTAACTTCTAGTAACAATTAGAAATGCCTCTGAGGAAGCATTTCTCAGTGCTGCATCTTCCCGGGGGGGGTGGGGGAGAGGTTCCACTGTGTCTCAGACTCTCCCTCCCACTAATGAAAGTTGAAGAACAATCTTAAACAGGCCTACTCAGAATCCTACTGGGGGTGTATTCAATAGGACTTGCTTCCAGGAAAGTATTTTTAGGAACACACTCGTTTTTCAATTATTATCACCATTTATGCAAAGTGTGCTCTTTACCTGCTTGGAGTTGTCTGCTCTTTTCTCTCCTTTGGAAATACTCACAGGATCTTGGACTTGATTGTCTACCTTGCCCAGCAGTCCAGAAATTGTGGCTGGGAGTGGTAGCCACTATGTTTTCTACTAGCAACTTGTTAAGTCCAGTTCCACCCCAATATTATTTGTAACAACAAAACCATTCCTAGAATTGGCTCTTATATTAACCGTGTTAATGAAAGGAAAACAGTTCTTTAAAATTAAACTCATTATCATCAGTCTTATCTAAATTAATGGACATATGAAATATTTTTTACTTTTAAGTTCTGATTAATTTCGTAATTGTGACTAGTTTGCTTTTTCAGTTTTATAATATTTTTTGATCATCAAATATATAACTTCAGATCGAATACAGCACATGGGGAGAGGGGCTCCTGGGTTATCATGGAAGGATGAGTCCTTATCAGACGAGAAGGACCTGTCCCCAAGCCCCACCCTTGCAGATGCTTCCTGAAAGTCAGATGCTTCAGTGCTTCCCAGAAGGGACCTTTCACCAGCAGTGGCCCTGCCCCATTCCGAGAGCCGGGCTCCAAGTCAACAGCCCCCAACATGAATCCACTCAATGCCAGATTGGTCACAATCTTCCCCAGGAGCAGAGAAGGCAAAGAGCTGAGGCTGAGTAGGATTGTCATCCTCCAGGTGGTGGCTGGAGATCTCCAGCTAGTACAACTGCTCTCCAGGTGACAGTTCACCTGGAGTGTTCACCTGGAGAAAATGGCTGCTTTGGAGTGTGTGTATGGCATTATACACCATTGAAGTCAATCCCCTTCAGTCCTTCAGTCAATCCCCTCCCCAAACTCCGCCCTCCTCAGGCTCTGCCCCCCCAAATCTCCAGGTATTTCCCAACTCAGAGCTGGCAACCGTAAGGCTGAGGCTTGGACAGGCAGAGGAGTACATGCCTGGCAGCCCAAAGTGTCTCTTCTGCTAAGGAAGCACCAGACGTAGGGGTGTGCAAAAATAAATAAATAAATAAATAAAAGGTGTGTCTGTGTAAAATTCAGATTTGGATCTAATGCACCTTATTTTTTTCGGGAATCATGGATATTTCCAAACCTCCATATCATAAAATCCAGGATTCCTGAAAAAAAAAATGGGTCCAGTAGACCTGAATACAAATTTTACCCCCCAATCTGTACCCCTCATCTCCCCTCCCCTCACTTACCTGAATTCCAGCACCAAGGGTGGCTGCCTCCGCGTCCCGCATGGAACCTGGAGGCCACAGTGGTGGTGCTCTGCTCCCACCACGGTCTCCAAGTCCCACATGGAACCTGGCGGCAATGGCGGTGGAGCTCTGCACCCACCATGGTCTCCAAGTCCCGTGTGAACACTGGAGGTTGGGGCAGTGGAGCCGAGTCTGGCTTGGCTAGGGTGAGCCAAGTTCGCAACTCTGAGCCCTCTGCGGTCTCTGAGTCCCATGTGGAACCCAGAGGCTGCGGCGGTGTAGCTGACTAGCAGGTGAGGGGAGGAGAGAGAGGGGATTCTTTTTTTAAAAAGGCAACAAGACTGAAGCTGCCCGAATCATGCAAAATAATAATAATAATTTTTTATTATTAATAAAAAATTTGGCATGATTCGGGATCCACTTTTCAGCTCCCTCTAAATTGCCACCTTTTTCAGGTGAAAAAAAAATCAAAGGCACACCCCTAACCAGAAGAAACAAATAAGTCACTGCAAGATCTGTGCCTTACTACTCCTGAGCAGAAGTTGACTCAGTTCGCCAGATGAGCTTAATACTGGAGCCAGCATCACCTGCTGGGAAACTTCCAATATAAGGCTGCAGGGAGGTTGCAAAGTGTGTGGGATTAAGTTGTTTGCAGGTGTGCTGACTGCTGGTTGAATTTTGCCTTCGGACATAACTTGAGCCTAGCTGTCTAGGTGCTGTTACTGTGGCACTCTATGGTTGCCCAGGGTTGCCTCCAGCCTGGTGAACACAGTCTTACTAAATGTTTACAACCCTATTCATACTGGGTCTTCTTTTTCAGAGTCCTTCAGCTTCTTCCCTAGCCATGCTTTACTATACCAGGATATGAGGAAGTCAACCACTTGATTCAGAATAATAGGCAATGTATCATTTATGAAGGTGGAAAAGGGGAGCTGAACTGATCTATTCCAGATATACCTGTTCCTGGCAATAATGCCTGAATTGCAGTTCTAGCTTCAGAGTCTCTTCTGGGAATAATTAGTTCCTCTTTGCCACTGGTGGGAGGTTTTTAGGGCAGAGCCTGAGGAAGGAAGGGACTTCAATGCCAATTGCCAAAGAAGCCATTTTCTCTAGGTGAACTGATCTCTATTGGCTAGAAATCAGTTGTAATAGTGGGAGATCTCCAGCCAGTACCTGGTGGTTGGCAACCCTAATAATTAGTCCAATTTCATTTCCTCGGGCACTTCTTTTCCCTTCATGTTCCTCACTATACTTCCTTAATCCAATCATCATATGTGTCTTCTGCTTCTATCCTACATCTCCAGGAATACACATTCAACATCTGTGATTCAGTAGGTTGTTAAAAACAATGTGCATTTTTACTGGGCAGTAAAAGTGATAATAGGCATCTTTAACAGACTGTTCTGGATTATTCTGGTCAGCCCTGATTCAGCCATTGGTGTGCACTTAAGAAGCCCTAGGTGTCTAGTCAGCTTTCCTATGGCAGATTATTTAATTACTGGAAAGGGTTGCTTGTTCTGATTTGGGAATTTCCTGGATATTGGTGGGTGGAGTCTGGGGAAGGCAGAATCTGGGGAGGGAAGGGAGTTGGGGGGGGAAATAAGATTTCATAGAGTCTGCTCTCCAAAGTTGTCATTTCTTCTAGTTCTAAGTTCTCTGTTGCCTGAAGATCAGTTATAATTCTGAGAGATCTCCAGCCACCACCTAGAAGTTGGCAAGCCCAGGGATACCTCAACAAACTAGTTGCTACATTTTCAACAGACCAGTTGGTGCTCCCACTATGCATGAGCTGCCCTGCAATAAGGGCAAATAATGCACCCGGGGCCATTTCATGTTGGGAAAAATGGTGTGAGAGGAAGACTGAAGCCCATCCTCAACCCACACTATGGTTTGATCCAAACTGGGTCCCCCAAGGTGCTTGAGAAATTAGTTCCCAGTAGTCACTGTGTGTCTGAGAAGAATGAGAGTTGGCTTGGTCAGCCTGCTCTTTAAAAACATAATGGCCATTTATGCTTGGTTATTATCCTCATGATCCCGTGGGACTGCTTTGGGGATTCTTTTAAGTTATTCATGATTTTCCCAACCTTCAGATATTACTTTGCAGCTGCCCTGCACTTGTCCTGTGGTTTCAGGAACCTGTTTTATCACAAATTCAAATTTTGCCTCAAGCCCAAAGCAAAGCTAACCGAGGCAATTCCTGTGAATACTGTTAACTTCAGGTTTCTTTCCTCACACCCATTCCTGCTTGTCCCGCCCCCTGCAAACCCCCTCCCCCTTGAAGTCATTTTGGTGATTTTCGGTAGTGTGTTTTAAGATCTCAGGAATGGAGTTGGGTGTTTCTCCTTTACCCCCCCCCCAAATTGGGCAATTAACCACAGAGATACCAGGAAGGGTGGGGAAGGGAGCTCTGGGCTTTCCCCTTGGCTACTCTTGTCTTCATTTCTATTTAAAGATTCATTGTTTTATTGTTAAAATAAATACCCCAGACAAAAAATTTAACAGGCTTGTGTCCTGGGTGTGATTCTTTGCTTTTTTTTGTTAAAATGCTACTGGGCTCAGTTAAAAAAGAACCCCTGAGATTGGGAGTGAACACAGCTAGGCAGATTCCCCCCCTCATACCCACACACGTGTCCTCTTAAAGGTGTGAAATCCCACCCCCATTTGCGAGAGATTACCGATAGAAAGATTCAATGGAAATGAATTAGCCCCTGTGTTAATGTTTTTATAACCCCTGCATTGATCTAGCCTGAAACAAATTGGTGGTGGTGGTGGTGGGGTGTTTTTCTGGACCCATCTCTGCTTTGGCTGTAAATGGTCATGTGTTCAATTACAAATGCAAAAATGCAGAGCTGGCAGGGCTGGTGATGTATTTCAAAGAATACACTACACTCAGAAGCTCCGTATTTTGCTGGGGATGAATAATTGAGCACAAGGTAGTCCTGGAAGATCTTCGGGGCAAAAAGCCCCCACGAATACAGTTCTGAGAATCCTGATCAGAAAAATGTGCATCTGCTGAGCGGCAAACCCAGCGCAAATTTCCCCTGCATAAATGGCCAATGTCTAGTTTGGCTCTGAGAAACAGAAAATGCTCTTAAAAAGGCTCCCTGGGCAATCTCATCCCCTGAGGCCCTTTCCCCCCAACTGGTAGTTGAAGGACATGATTCAAACCCACGTGGTTTGAATACTGTGGTCACTACTATATTCTCCCAAGAATCCTAGTATCCACTTTATTTTTTGAAATATATTACTTGCTTCCATGAAGCCTATTTTGTCCCTCGCTTTTGTGAAAATCTGATTGCACTACAAATCATCCCAACTTTCTATAGCTATCGTAAAGCCCTCAATTTTTCAGAAATACATAGCACTTAGGAGTCTTTGGTGTCTTGGTACTCAGTTCTTATAATTGCATTATTTAAAACCCTTTTGACCAGCCATACAAATACATGACTCCCCGGGACAGCTCTGTAAAGAGACTGAAATTAAACTTCGCAGGATTTATATGATCTTTCTTGGTGCTTATCAGTCAAAAAGAGGAGGGAAAAAATGGGAACGTTACTAGAAGAGAGTGAGACAGAAGAAAGTCAGGACAATGGGGACGATAGTAGGCTGAATACCTGAACTCTTTACATAACTTAAAGTATGAAACGGATATTGGGTGTTTTTGTTTGTTTTTGGTTTATGCCTTCTGTTCATCCTTGGCAACATGATCCATAGGAATGACTCATTTTAAATGTAGTGTTACGTAATGGCTGTGGCATTGGAGCATAAGGTTGTTTATACAAGTCCCGCTTAGTACAACCAGCTCTGCTATGGCCCTTGTGGGGAAGAAGTCTCAGAATGGTAGAGCACAAGGTTTCTATGCAGCAGAACAATTTCTGGCATCTCTAGTTAAAATGATTTTGGACAGCATGATTGGGAGACAGCTGAAAATTCTGGAGAAAGGCGCTCAGTAGAGTAGCCAATATTGGGCTAGATAAACAAATAAATAAAAGACTATTTGTATATTACTTTTCACCCTGAAAGGACCCAAAATGGCTTGTAACAAGAACAAAAGACAATATAAGTAAATAAAAATAAACAATATGTCTTAGGTGAACTGGGATTCAGTTGCTTGTTCATCTTAGTACACTATTTCTCTACCTTTGCAACAGATGGGTTTCTGTTCACACACACAATAGCAGGGAGCCTTACAAAAAAAACCTGGAAGGAGTAGGGGGAAGGGATTCTTTGTTACTGCCTGCTGGAGTGCAGAAATGTATCCCCTGTCAGAATATGCAAGGCTGACATATTAGTATCTGAACTGACAGGTTTTAGATCTAGACCAGTGGTTCCCAACCTTTTTTTGACCAGGGACCACTAGGACTTTTTTGTTCGGTGCAGGGACCCCAAGGTTCAAAATAAAAATTCAGAGAATTTGAAAATAAACTTTAATCATAACTGTTAGTTAAACATTAAACAGAATAATATTTGAATATATATTTTTATAATAGAGAACTTTTAATTGAAAATATTAATTTATTATGGGTTTATAACTGTTTCATGGACCTTAATTTAGTTCTCGCGGACCCCTGGGGGTCCACGGACCCCTGGTTGGGAACCAGTGATCTAGACCATCTAGATTGGAAAGTCCCTGGAAAGTCCCTGACTGATGTCATACTGTAAACCAGCCTGAACCGGTTTAGACCTAGGCTGATGCAAGGTCTTGCAAGAGGGCAGTGAGTCAGCACTGACCTGATTGGTGGCTGGTGGGAAGCAACTGTATATAAGTGAATACCACTGTAACTAGTGTGTGGGAGAATATTGCGGATGGAGGATGTGTTGGTGATTGCTGTTAATCTGATCACTGTAAATAAATCAAGCACTGCTTTTATGTAGCAAGGATCTCTGGTGGTTTTTCCTGTAACTTCTGACTAATCCACTAGCTCCCGCGACATCCCCATCGAATGTACTAGCAATGTCAGGAGGTTAGAGCAACTGCCCTATGAGGAGCAGTTAAAACGCTTAAGGCTGGTCAGCTTAGAAAGAAGATGGATAAGGGGAGATATGTCTATACAATTATGCATGGTATGGAGAGAGTAGACAGGGAGATGCTTTTCTCCCTCTCTCATAATACTAGAACGCGGGGTCATCTGCTGAAGCTGGAGGGTGAGAGGTTCAAAACAGATAAAAGGAAGTATTTCTTCACACAATGCATAGTTAAATTGTGGAATTCCCTGCCCCAGGATGTGGTGATGGCTGCCAAGGCTTTAAGAAGGAAGTGGACATGTTCATGGAGGATAAGGGCTAGCAATAGCTACTAGTCAAAATGAATACTAGTCATGATGCATACCTATTCCCTCCAGTATCAGAGGAACATGCTTATTATATTAGGTGCTGTGGTACACAGGCAGGATGCTGCTGCAGTCATCTTGTTTGTGTGCATCCTAGAGGCACCTGTTTGGCCACTGTGTGAACAAACTACTGGACTTGATGGGCCCTGGTCTGATCCAGCATAGCTTTTCTTATGTTCTTATGACTCACAGATGGTAACTATACCTCATAATGTCGGCCAAAACATGAAATAAAATTATCAGGGACTCTCGCAACCCACCCAACTCCACACACCCTCATTGACGGAGGGGGAAAAAGGTGAAAAGCTTTTCTAACAATAAATACCCCCTACTCCTACTCTCTGCTCCTCCCTTGCAGCCTTCCATATTTGCCACCATTCCTTGCAGAGTAGCCACACAGTATATAGTTGAGTGCATCAAAACCTTTGCCTCTCCTCTGCTAACCTCTGCTTCTGTCTCACCAAATGTGCAAATCAGGCAAAGTGCCTATCAGGGTAGCACAAAAACCTCCTTACCAGTGAACATCACATTTTAATTCTGTTTTAGTTATATGGTGCTCAGGGCAGCATACATAGTTCTCTCCCCTTAGGCTGAGAAATGACTGGGCCAAATTTCCCAGCAACTTCCATAGCTGAGTAAAGATTTGAATCCAGTTCTCTCCAGGATTCCTTCGCTTCTAGTCAAATATACTAACCACTAACAATGCACAAGGTGCACATCCTTAAAAGTAAAGGTAGTCCCCTGTGCAAGCACTGGGTCATTACTGACCCCCATGGGGTGACGTCACATCTCGATGTTTACTAGGCAGACTATGTTTACAGGGTGGTTTGCCACTGCCTTCCTCAGTCGTCTACAGTTAACCCCCAGCAAGCTGGGTACTCATTTTACTAACCTTGGAAGGATGGAAGGCTGAGTCAACCTTGAGCTGGCTACCTAAAACAGACTTCCATCGGGATCGAACTCAGATTGTGAGCAGAGCTTTTGACTCCAGTTCTGCAGCTTACCACTCTGCGCCACGGGACTCTTGTACATCCCTAGTGCTTATATGAATAACTGCAATCCTAAACAGCACTGACCTCAATTGTTTTAAGAGGGTGTAACTCTGTTTAGGATTGTACTGTAATTTTCCAGATTGGGAGGATGTATATGTGAACCGAATTCAGACAAGGAAGTCTCATAAGAACAAATGAGGACATGGATCATAATGAAAACATTTTATTGTTTGATAAGCAGCCTCATGTTTCCATTGTAACAACAGGGAGGATGAGGGCCTAGTTAATGAGCTCTGTCTCTCAGTTAGATTACTATCGTAGGCCTTGAGGGGAAATCCTCCATATGTCATTATCTATTGCCCAAGCCATTCACTATTTCTTTTATTCCTAATGCATGTTAACTGTGATGTATCTATCCAATTTGTTCCTATCATGGAGAGAAAACAATTAGGGATAATTAGAACAAGTTACTCAAGTCATCAAGACTCATCAAATGAAAAAAAACACACCCTTAACTGCTGTGAGATTATTACAAACAGAGTTTAATAGTGAATAACATAAAGGAAAATATTGGTGAACACAATAAGCAGCATTTAGCACAGCTGACAGTACTCGCCAAAGCTAGAATAATGATAAATAAGACAGGAAAGTATCTAATGGAGCATTCATTTAGTGCACATTCATGTGATACTTGAACACATAATATTACTGTGTTTATTGGCAGACACCTAAAATGTATTATTTTCTAGCAGCAACTCATTTGGCAATAGAATTTACATTTAAATTTATACATGGAAATCAGTAAGGCTGAAGATGCATTTGACAACATGTTTCATTTCGACAATGACAATGCTTTTATACTAACATGGTGTTTTCCATAATCAGAGCCCTCCAACTGTTCGCAGATTATATTGTAAAGGTCTCAACCATTGTGTGACCAGCTCAGGAGAACAGGTTAGCTGCACAATCCTAAGAAGAGTTACTCTAGTCTAAGCCCATTTAAATGAATGGGCTTAGACTAGAGTAACTCTCTTTAGGATTGAACTCATGAACACATGAAACTGCCTTATACTGAATCAGACCCTTGGTCCATCAAAGTCAGTATTGTCTACTCAGACTGGCAGTGGCTCTCCAGGGACTCAGGAGGAGGTCTTTCACATCACCTGCTTGCCTACTTTAACTGGAGATGCTGGGGATTGAACCTGGGACCTTCTGCAAGACTGTAAGAGTGCAATAGGAAGTTTGTACCAAAATTATACCATTCAAATTCAGCAGAAAATCTTGTGTGAGGGACCAAAATATTATTCGCTGTATGCAGGTTTCCCCCCTCTATTTTCAGAGATTTAGAACTTGAAGCAAAAACATGTGTTCCTACTAAGCGTGGCCACTCTGCAGGGAGCAGAATATGATGGCAGAATCACGAGGTGTCAGACTTGACTTCTACCACTTCCGATTGCAGAGAAAGGGCCATTTTTAGTACTCACCCCTATAAAAATTAGCACATCACAGAGAAATTTCTAGCTTAGCTCTTTGCATGTTTGCTAGTTTTCCATTTAACGAGGAATTATGTAATAACTTACATCAATGTAATCTTTCACCTGAAGCTGACAAACAGTTCTATCAGCACTCTGCAATCTCATTACCACCTCACTGTGAAGGTCAAGTGCTGACTTTACCAACCTTCCCTTTGCTCATTATTTTCTCTCAGAATTTAGAAAAATTTGCAAAAGACAGAGAGAGAGAGAGAGAGAGAGAGAGAGAGAGAGAGAGAGAGAGAGAGAGAGAGAGAGAGAGAGAGATGCAAATACCCAACACTATCTAAAGTTTGAAGTATTCTGCTGGTAGCTGGTCTATGGAGGTCTCCTTTCATGCAGAGCTAGATATTGGCTCGAGTCTAGAATATCCATCTAGGAAAGTGCCTACTGATCATGTGCAGAGGCTGACATAAAATTTCTATGTAGGCTTCCACTGGTTGTGGATCAGATCACTGAAACGGAAAACAGGATCACTGTTGCAGGCATTGCCTCTGACCTCTGTACATTCAAGCTGGAGATATGCGCGGGGCCCTGCACCCGTACAACTGTATATGTGGTCATGGAGAGTGAGCTTGTCACATGAACGCAATTCACATGCATGTAACTGTATACACATAATGGTCAATGTATGCGTTCAGGTGAGTATGTTGAGATTAGGGATCTGGACAGTGGACACGATCCTTCACTCTCTCCAAGAGATCATTTAATATGTGAAAAAGGGTGAAACTTGACCACATATACAATTTGTTGAACAGCTTTGCTTCAGTTCAATGTATGGGAGAAGACATCCCCCTCTCCAGCTCATAAAAGTAAAAATTCTGAAATTTCAGAATGTTTTCATTATTGACTTCAGATACTGGTCAAATTTTCCGTGCAATCCTATGTAGAGTTACTGTGGTTGAAGTCCATTGATTACAACTGGCTTAGACTGAAGTAACTCTATTTAGGAAATTGACTGAGCCATTCTAGGGTTTTTTGTTTGCTTTTTGAATGACGGGTAGGACTTAGATCATCATATATATGTAGAGTTGAGTCCATATTGGTTAGTTTCATTCTGGAAAAAAGGAGGCATACAAATTCTTCTTCCAAAAGCTGGTATGGTCCTATGCTGCTCTTTGAGCACGTTGCACACTTGTAAACGGTATCATGGGAGTAACTTGTAAGTAGTAAGCATGCCAGCCTACGTACCAGCAGACTGCAGCACATACGTGGAGGTTTTACTCTGCGGTAAATTAATGTTTGCGATCCCTTCTGACACTCTGAGGTGTAAAATATGACAGTGTTTGCTTGAAAGTCTGAGTCAAATGGTGAATGATGTGGCTGGCTGCAGAATTTCACATTCGAAAGTGTCCTGAAATTCAATCATTTCCGCCAGCCGAATATGCATTTCCAAATTTCAGTTTGGGGTGAGAGGGATCCTACTTACTTTGCTGGTATAAGGAGCATTTGGTTAGCTGAAACTGTTCAAGATCCTTCCATCTTCTCCTGCTCTGATGAATAAACCATAACGATTAAAGGCTGACTCCAATCCAACTCCCATTGAAGCCAGTGGGACTGTTCTGATTGATTTCAACTGACACAAAGTAGAGCAAACCCAAATGATGGCGCGGGGGTGGGGAAGAGTTCATCCAACTTGGACAGTTGCTAAGAGTAAGCCCCAAAGAAAGCTAACTCATCTCAATTTCCAGATCCAGCAGTTGGAACTAAATTATCATTCTTTGCTTCAGTGGAGTGTAACAGAATTCTGTAACCTCAGAGAAAATGCTTGTAGGGTTGATTCTACCACATCTCATCTCCCAGCTGTGAATATCACATTTCTCAGCCCAGTCTTCTACCAGCGCTATTTTGCTCATTCATCTATCGATGTGTCACAGTGCATACATTCAAAGGCAAAGCGACATGGTCATTATAATTCTCCTTGGTGCTATTCCCCTCACTTTAGCAGTCTCCATGCATAAGATGCCCATTCTAGCTCCAGAAGTGTCCCCTCTAGTTTATTTCTTTGATTCCAACAGAACTTGCTTTTGGTTAGTCCACCTGAGGCCATTTGCTTTTTTAATCTTTTAGCTGCCTTCCCGCCAAATTAAGCTCATTAGCACACAAGCATCTTCACTAATGATCTGCTACCCCGGATGACATCTTGCTATTTTCATGAATTGCTTAGTTCTGTGGCAATTTAGGACTGGTTCACATACTCATCCCAAATTCCCCAATGGAGTTTGGGGTGTACACAATGCCTCTTTTTACATCTGTATTTTGCCCCTTTCACAGCTGTATGTTGTGTCTTTAATGCCATGTAGACTCTATACATCATTTATATACAATTGATGCCGAAACAACGTTTTTGTACAATTACCAGGAAAACTGCGGCATGAGGAAACACAAAATGCTGTTAAAAGAAGCCCTCATTGCTCTGATTGTGTCAACTCCAGTTTGCCCCGGTTACTTCCATTTCTGAGATGGAGGCTTGCATTCCTCCATGTTGTTCACAAATCCAGACAAAAAAGTCTCTGGCCAGCACAGAGAGAGAGAGAGAGAGAGAGAGGAAGAACAGCTGAGCTGTGCTGAGTTCCCCAATTTGCCATTGTCCACTTAGCCTTCTAAGAGCTCATTGGGTCAGTTCAATTTCCCACCCCCTGATCCCTGCCTCTGGTTCCCCCCACCCCCCAAACCCAGACTAAAAAGAATACTTTGTGCTTTGGGTCATACCTGCATGCATACCCTTACAGTAGGGGACAGACTCCAGTGTGGGTTTTTTCTTGTTTGAAGACATTATCTTGTGAGCTGCTCTTAGGTTGCCAGCCTCCAGGTACTAGCCGGAGCTCTCCTGCTATTAAAACTGATCTCCGGCTGATAGAGATCAGTTCCCCTGGAGAAAATGGCCGCTTTGGCAATTGGACTCTATGGCATTAAAGTCCCTCCCTTCCCCAAACCCTGCCCTGCATTGTAATTTACAGCTAGCGTTGGCCCCTGAGGAAGGCTGTGTTTCAAGCCGAAACAGAAAGAGAACCGGGCTTCTGTTGGACTATTCCATCACCTTACCTCTTGGAAGAGAAAGAAAACATTCCTAGCTACTTTCTGGGACTTTTTCTTGTGGCCAATTAAGAAGTTTTGGCATTGTCCATCACTTTACCAGATACTGGTTGTTTTCTTATGTGTTTATTGCAGCATAAAGAATTGCTGTTTTGTTTATTACTTGCAGTTGTTGCTGTTCTTTAGTTTGCTAAGCCTCCAGGTACTAGCCGGAGCTCTCCTGCTATTAAAACTGATCTCCGGCTGATAGAGATCAGTTCCCCTGGAGAAAATGGCCACTTTGGCAATTGGACTCTATGGCATTGAAGTCCCTCCCTTCCCCAAACCCTGCCCTCCTCAGGCTCCGCCCCAAGGTGGTGAAGAGGGACCTGGCAACCCTAGCTGCTCTCTGTCCATTTATGGTGTTCAACACTACTCCTAATGTTTCCCCTTTGGCATTTACTTGCTACACAACTACTTAGTCTCATGCATCATTTTTGATTTTCAGGTGTGCCTCCAGGATCAGTAGTTATAGATCTCTCCTCTGTCTATCCCTGTCTCCTTTGCCCCTCACTCCTTCATTCCTTGCCATGGGATAACTTGCTCAGACTCCTGGTACTTACAATCAATCTCGCATTCATCCAGCTAGCTAAATCCCCCTAATTTTGATGTGCAGAGTGATGTCTCCTTTAATACACTTTATTTCCAATTTTATTCTGGCACCTCTTCTTGGCACCTCTTCGCTGTGGTCCCTGCCTCAGACATCTTTTGTCCAGCTACTTAGAAGCACAGGAAAGTCTTGTATGGACAATATATGATGTTATATGTGATTCAATGGACATTTATTTCCTTTGCTATATTGCATACTTTGCTGGACTAATTTCGCTAATCATATGAAAAATTTTGGATGTGTATCTTCTTGATTCTTGTATGTATATATGTTCATTTTTTGCACTTACCTGCACTTTCATAAATTTATTTCCTCTTTATATTACCTTGTGAGTGTTGTTTGGATCTTTTCCATTATCTATACAGCACTGAGCCTTTATTCCTTCCAGTACCTGGAGGTTGGCAACCTTATGTTGCGTGAAGATTATTGAGTGGAAAGGAATGGAAGGGCACTTCCTCCCATAGGCATTTTTGCTTCAGCCTGAGGTAAACTCTAAACCAGTCACTGTTGGCCAGAGGGGCTGTGAAAGAGAGGTAGTTTCTCCTCACAGGGTTCCTGAGTCCCTTTTGTGGATTGTGGGCTTTTGTTTGAGGAGCAGGATCACCCTTCACATGGATATGTCTAGAGCACCCATGTGTCAGACAACATTCAGTAACAAACGACAAAAAAAGAAGCAAAACTTAAATAGTGACTTATTAGCATCTCTTGCAGAGATCTTTGACCACTATGGAGCATAACATAATGTGTCACTGCAGCCTGAATAGATACACTCGGTTCCTGTGGCCAAAAACATGGAAGGTAACTGAGTAAATGCTGGTAGAGATGTATCTGCAAAATATGTGTGTGTGTGTGTGTGTAGTGGCTGTGACACTTCTTTATTTATTTTGAGGATTTATATCCCTCTTCCCAGCTCAGAGTTCCCAACCACCATTGATGCGGTATGAGGTGAATATTACAGATAATTCATTCACGGCAGCTCCAGGTGACTTTGGTCGAGCTTTGACAGTGCGTTAAACAACTGTTCGTCTTCTCCCTGCCACCCTGTCAAGTTGGAGCCATATTGCTGTGAGGGAGTTTGTATGGTACCTCAGAACTATTCAGGCTGCTGGGAGAAAACCTGAAAGTGACTTTACCGGGGGGGAAACAACCTGTTGCCATATACGGGACGTTGACCTTGTGCTCACCACATAGCCACAAAACGTGTTAACTTGGACGTTAGAATCATGCTGGAGAATTTCTGATTGTAGCACTCAGTCAGGAAGAGAGCGTGCTGCAACTTTCTTTGTAAGGTTTGCATCTGTTTCACCTGGCAAATAGCCATAAATAGATGAATAATCAGAGAGTGCTGCAACAAAGCTCATGCTGTGGCTCAGCGGTACAGCACATGCAGATGCCCCACGGTTCAATCTCTGGCAACTCCAGTTAAAGGGTCTCAGGTGCCAGTTGTTGGGAAAGACCCTGCGCCACCTGAGTGCCTGAAGAATGGTTATCACGCAGGATAGACAATACTAACTTTGAGGGCCATTTGTTTTTTTTTGGTACAGGACAGCTTCCCATCTTCAACAGGAACAGACTAGAAGAGTTGGTTTTTATATGCCGACTTTCTCTACCACTTAAGGAAGAATCAAACTGGGGGCGAAAACGCACGGGAGGTTTTGCCTTGGATTTGCCGCTCTCTAGACGCACATTTTCCCCATGTGAATTCTCAAAACTCTGCAGGGGGCTTATTTTTGAGTTTTGAGAATTTGGCTGGGGAAAATGTGCATTTAGAGAACGGCAAATCCAAGGCAAAACCTCCCATGCGTTTTTGCCCTGGCTTACAATCACCTTCCCTTCCTCTCCCCACAACAGAAACCCTGTGAGGTAGGTGGGGCGAAGAGTGTTCTAAGAGGGCTGTGACTAGCCCAAGGTCACCCAGCTGGCTTCATGTATAGGAATGGGGAAACCAACCTGGTTCACCAGATTAGCATCTGCCGCTCGTGTGGAGGAGTGGGGAATTAAACCCGGTTCTCCAGATTAGAGTCCACCCCTCCAAACCACCGCTCTTAACCACTACACCACACTGGCTAGATTGCCTGTCTGACAGGCATATAGGCCCTGCTAAATTTCTGCCAAGGAGAGAGAACCCCTGTCAGAATAAGAGCCCAATTCAATAACCACACTGTACATCCTTAACAAATGGAGGTTTACAGGCAAAAGCTTGGAAAAATAATGGTTCAAGGTGCGCTGGCCTGGTTTATAAGTTCCACCTTTAAACCCTGGTGGGCTTTATCTCTTCTATTGCCTCTGAATGCATGGTATATGTTATGTATGTATATAGTTAGGCGATAGGCAGGGGGAACTTAGGAGCTTGAGTCCTGAAGGAAGGATCCTAAGTCCTACATGCACCATTGGCCCAAACCGCCGCACGCCATTGGCCCTAAGCCGGCACGCGCCATTGGTAACCCGGGGTTGTTTCCCCCTATCACGGATCGGGGGGAGTGGCCGCGGGCGGCCAGGGGGACATATAAGCAGGGCCGTTTGCACTGTGTTCTCTAGTTCAGTTCCTGTACTCAATAAAGCGGTTGCTGTTTGAACTCCGTCTCCGACCTCGTGTGTCCTCCCCACGTGGACTTAACAGTATATATTGTAGCCAGGCATGGTGTTCCCCTTCTTTAAAAAAATCCCACACCATATAGGTCTGTAGAACTCAGTATTTCTATCATGAATTATGTTTTCACAAGAACACACAGCAAAGTGAACAAATTCAGTATTTCTCACTTCATCTCTATAATCCAGGAGCACTAAGGAGCATGCCTATTATATTAGCTGCTTTCGAACACAGGAGGATAATGGTGCTGCAGTTGTCTTGTTTGTGGCTTCCTAGAGGCACCTGGTTGGCCACTGTGTGGACAGACTGCTGGACTTGATGGACCTTGGTCTGATCCAGCATAGCCTTTCTTATGTTCTTAAGGTTTCAAAAGTTGCCTTAAGCATCAGCTTATCTTAGGGAGAAAACACACTGTCGCTTTAGCCTCCTTTATTCCCTGTTTCAGCCAGAATTCAGCCAGGATTGAACGCATGCGTTTTGCCAAACGTGCGTTCGATCCTGGCTGAATCCTGGCTGAAACAGGGAATAAAGGAGGCTAAAGCGACCGTGCGTTTTCGCCCTTAGTATCTGGGTCCACAAGCCAGATGAGACAGGGTAGCAGACCCTCCTCCAAATACTGATGGCTGTGAGACCAAAGGCCTGATGCAGCCAGTCATGCTAGGGAGGGAAGCAGACCTCCAGATGCAGTCCAGAAAACAAAACAACAAAAATTAAGAAGGTTGGAAAAGGGGGCAAGGCAGATTCTGCAGGGAAAGGTACTTAGTCTCAATCATTACAATCTCCACAAACCAAAACAACCTTATGTTTCATATCCTATTTCTAAACCAAACTGGATGGGTGTTTTATAGAGTGTTCATTGCCATTTCCTGATGCTGCCTGCATAAAACTTAAAGCTACACAATGCCAGCAATGTTTATCTTAAGAGAGAAATGCTAGAAAATGGGATACTGATTTCTCCGGGTAGTTTCCTTCATAATGTGTACAGGGAAAGGGACAATCTTCTTAATGGAAGGGCTGGGTCAAGCAGTGCATGGCATTTATATTTCTGCTTTCTTGCTGAGCTGAAGAAATGGTTTAGTTTATCGGAAAAAAAACAACACAACTTAATTTTAGAGCTGAGATTACCCCCACCCCCTTTCTTTTTGAAATACAACTGCATTGTTTTCTGCACCCATCTTTGACTTTCGTTGGAAACCTAAATAAGCTGTTGGGGAAGAGATGGTACTTAAATAGCTCTAATTAAGCAGACTCTCTAGTTTAAGTTCTTACGGAGCAGGTAATTTATACAAAATACTGGCAGCACTTTGGACGCATTAGCTTGATGGGGAGGAAAAGGAGGTCAGCTTTCACTTGAAATATGCCTGTTATTAGCAGCACTTCTCAGCATCTCTGCGAGGCATAATTTAAAAACAATTTTTCTGAATTGCACCATCTGGAAGGGAAAAAAATCAATAATATATTTACATGAGGCTCAGTAGCTCCAGCTGACTATAAGTTGAGTATCTGTAGTGTATATTGCTTCGCCATTTACGATATGGATCCAAAGGACAAACTGTTTTGGCACAGGGACAAAAAACACAGCCTGTACTTCAGTACAGCTTCTCAGGGAAGTGAGTAATGCTTTCAGTCTGAATGGAAGGGAGAGCTTGCTTCCTGCAGAAGCTTTGATCTGTGCTAAGTTACATTGATCTCTAGCCAGTGCTAGAGGGTGATGCTTGAAGTGGGGCTGGTAATATGAACTGTTCTCTGCCCAGTTCATGAGAATATAAATGAGAATACAGAATCATCCATTCAAAGCTACACACCGCCTTTCCCTCATCTAAAGCTCAGTACGAATGCAAAGGAAGGCGAAAAAAAGGCGTTGCTCTATACTGACCCACATTTTCCCCTCAAATGTCTCCAGTTTGGAGAACAACAAATATGGTACAGTGGTTAGAGTGATAGACTAGGCTGGGGAGTGTTTGTGGGTTAAGTGCCATCAAGTTGCTTCCGACTCATGGTGACTCTGTGAATCAATTTCCTCCAAAATGTCCTAGTGTTAACAGCCTTGTTCAGGCTTTGCAAACTGAGGGCCCTGGCTTCCTTTACAGAGTCAATCCATCTCTTGCTGGGTCTTCCTCTTTTCCTGCTGCCTTCCACTTTCCCTAGCAGTATTGTCATTTCCAGTGACCCTTGTCATCATCTCAGAATGTGACCAAAGTACGATAGCTTCAGTTTGATCATTTTAGCTTCTAGGGACAGTTCTGGCTTGATTTGAGCTAGAATCCACTTATTTTTTTGTTTGTTGGTCTATGGTATCCGTGGGTGGGGTAGACTTGGGATCAAATTCCCAATCAGTCATAAAAGTGCAGTCCTAAGCAGAGTTATACCCTTCTGTGTCCACTAAAGTCAAATGAAACCGCGAGTGACCTTAGACTGCCCATTCTTTCTTGCCTTGACCAACCTCACAGGACTGTTTTGAGCATTAAATGGAGGAAGGGTGAACTGTGCATTTGCATTCATTTATTTATGTCTTGCTTCCCCCCCCAGTGGGGTGCCAAAGAACATCATTCTCACCTCCTCTGTTTTCTCACAATGACAACATGATGAAGTAGATTAAGCTGAGAAAACATGACTGGCCCAAGTTCACCCAATGAGCTTCTGTCATGGAGTGGGGATTCGGTATCCTAGTCTGACACTTTATCCATTACGCCACACTGGGTGTCTGTTTAAACTGCCCTGAGCTGCTTGGAGGAAAAGTGGGATAAAAATGTGATGAGTCATGTTCAGTGCAATCTGTTTAGCAGTTGCAATGGCAGTAAAGATCCTGATTAATTGTTCTTAGTATCCAGATTTCTTTTTCAAATGTGGATTGGGCTTACAAATTAACAAATTTTGCATCGATGGGACTTATTTACTAGTACTTTTCAGTGCACAAAATAATTTACAGTTATGTCATAAACTCCTATGGTTGCCAGGTCCCTCTTTGCCACCGGCAGGAGTTTTTTGGGGCAGAGCCTGAAGAGGGTGGGGTTTGGGGAGAGGAGGGACTTCAATGCCATAGAGTCCAATTGTAAAAGCAGATGTTTTCCAGGTGAACTGATCTCTATCAGCTGGAGATCAATTGTAATAGCAGGAGATCTCCAGCTACTACCTGGAGGTTGGCAACCGTATATACTCATTAGCTAAAAACAAGCATATGAAGTTAGCTGGTACTGGGTTGGACCACTGGCCCACCTAACCCAGCATCATCTACTCTTCAGAGGTCTTTCACAACTTTGTTATCTGAGATCCTTTAATTGGAGATGTGTTTGGAGATCTTGTTTATATCTACCATGTATTCTACCACAGGACACTGGGCCTTCCCATAAAGGCACAATGTCCCACATTCCTCCTGTAACAGGGCAAAAAACCAGTGAACTTCTGACCTGCAACCGGCAGTTCTTAGCTGGAAAGCATATATCAGTCCTCACAAAAAAAGTGGGAGATAGTCCAAGCTACTCGAGAGTAACTTTCGCAAAGTTACCTGGTTAGAATCATAATATAAGTAGGACCCACACATTGTTGGCCATGGTTGCATTTTTGTGATCATTCACCTCTAGGATGTCCCTACCTAGACAGGGAAATCCAGGAGGTGATAGTAAATGATTACAACGATCCAATAATGTGTGGATCCAGACTAAGTGGTCATGTGAACTTGGGTCTGTGTACTGTATCCAAAGTTGCGCTCCAACTTTTGTTTCTGTGTTTTCCTTGCCATTTTCCGTTTGTCTTCCACAGAACACGCACTACCAGCATGCAGGAAAAGTTGTTTCCCTGCTTGTACAATTTACTAGCTGGATTCTCTGTTTATTGAAATTCATTCAACCTTTAATTGGCAGAGATTCAGTAGACAACATGCCCTATTGGCAGTTGCCATAGCAAATATAATAATAATCACATTAAAAGAGCTCTCGCAGTCCTGCTAATAGGAACAGAAACATGTAAAAGTCACTTGGCGATTGGAACAAGCATACAAATCTGTATTCACTTTTAGGTTCTTGGTGGAATATTCTGTAGAGTCCAGTTGATTACGCTGTCAAATACTGAAAGCTTCTGGGGCGAGAAAACCCAGGGAGATACGCAATCAAGTCAGTGCAGAAAAATGAAATGGAAAAATGGATGGTTCTATAAGAGGGAAACTTGGGTCCATAGCAAACAAGTCGAGGTAGTTGGAAGGCTGGCTGTGCCTTGCATTGCTCTGTTTCATAAGTCAAGAATAAATGCAGTTGTAGAACTTAGCTGTTGTGTGGCTTCGACAAGTCCATGACCGATGTAATCACTGGGAAACATTTTTGTGAAAGGCCTCCAGATGGCAGAAGTAATGCACAATTCCTCTCACATTCATGGGGCTGCTCAGGCCATTTTCTTCCTTCATTAGTAAAACACATTCCCCTTTTCTCTGCAATAAGGCCTGTAACAAGTTTAAAGGGAAGGGGTTTGGGGGGAAAAACCTGAGCAACCAACCCTCACTAATACCGAGGCAACTGGGAATAGCAAACCACTTGCACTCTATACAGCTTGAATATATTTAAAAAACACCAGGCCAGCTGCAATAAATCTGTGCTAATGAATGTCCAATTCCCTTGCAAAAATTAAGCAGATAATCAGGTGATCCTCCAAGCTGCATTTGAACTCTGATTGTAGCTAAAACTGGTCACTTGGTGAGCATTTCAAGTTTACTCTCTGTAGCAACCCATTGTCAGTTGTTCTCTCTGCTGCTATGTCCCATTTTCTTGTCACAAGAGGAATAACTGCTGGGTAATCCTTCCTAACAAGAAGTATGCATCTTGCCTCAAAAACCTGATTACACAGAAACGTTGAAATTTGCTGTGGCCTTTCTTGCGCTGCGCTTAAACTGCAGCTGTTCGGCACTGCCTGCACCTGGTTGCCACTCTGGAATAATCTTGTGTGTTTTTATTGTTTATTTTTATTTACATTATTTATAGCCTGCCTTTCTCACAGGGACTCAAGGCAGATTTCACATAGTGAGTCAGTGTAATCAACAACATGGGACATTCAGTAACTAATGCATTAGGATATTAGAAGTCTGGAACCACCAGAAGGAAACAGAAGCATAGCATAAGTTTTAGAAAGAGTGTGTTGGGGGAATCATTCAAAACCTGGGACAGCGAGGGATTGTTAACAAAGCTGTGTAGAAACAAAGGGGAAAACGATAACAAAGGGAAATGAAACTGGAACATTGAGGCTGTCTGGAAAATTCCTGTCTTCTCATTTGCCTCCCCTTTCCTCCAAGGACCTCAGAGTAGCTTACACAGTCTTCCTCTATGCTATTTTATCCTAACTTTGTGAAGCAGGTTATACTGATGGGAAGTGAGTGATCCATTGGGTTGCCAGCCTCCAGTGGTGGCTGGAGATCTCCTGCTATTACATCTGATTCCCAGGTGACAGAAATCAGTTCACCTAGAGATAGGGTTGCCAGCTCCGGGTTGGGAAACACCTGGAGTTTTTTGGGGAGGAGCCTAAGAAGGGCAGGGTTTGGGGAGGAGAGGGACTCCAATGCCATAGAGTCCAATTGCCAAAGCGGCCATTTTCTCTAGGGGAACTCTATCGGCTGGAGATCAGTTGTAATAGCAGGAGATCTCCAGCCACCACCTGGAGGTTGGCAACCCTACCTGGAGAAATGGCTGCTTTGGAAGGTGGGCTCTATGGCATTATACCCCCTCCCCAAACCCCATCCTCCTCAGGCTCCACCCCCAAAATCTCCAGGTATTTCCCAACCTGGGGCTGGCAATCCTAGTGATCCACAGTAACTGGGTGAGCTTCATAACTCCATAGGATTTGGAACCAGAATCCCTAGTCAGAATCATAAACCACTATACCACACTGCTTCTCATGGTTAGAGTGGCTTCTTCTACAGCCAACATCTGTCCGAACCAGAAGATTCTGTATTTATATGAATGTGGGAAAAGGAAGGATTTATCTCACACAATCAGGAATGTCGTATGCTCAGATAAATGAAACGTTTTCCAAGGTACACATTTCATGGCTATTCTAGGATGCAGTTGTCTATAAAAGCATTCAGGGCATGCTGGGTACAGTAATCATAAAACTATTTAAAAACCTTTACAGACATATGGTCTTTCTCTCACGCACATGTATAAAAATCACACAGCTGAACCAGAAAATGTTTTAAGGAAGGAAGTGAGTAGTTAAGTTTCCAATCCTCCTGAGGGAACTGGAGTTATGACTTTTACCTGAGCAGGCAGAAGCCACGATGTTACCGTTTTAAATATTTACTGTGCAAGGCACACTTGACAGGGGCCATATCCACTATTTGTTTTTCCTCTGGAGCTCTTCCATTGCCAAATACTACAGCTTGGCTTCTGTGTCATGATACAAAGAGGGGGGAAACATTTAAGGGGTTTAGTCATGTTTAGTTAAGATAGACTCCACTATTCATTAGGGAAGAATTGAATGCTGTCAGTGTTGCTTTTCGATCACCAACTTTCAATAATCAACTTTTGAGCGCTTCTGTCCAGAGTTAGAGGACTGCTTCCAAACAAGGTATTGCTAATGGTGGCATTTGTCATTGGTGTTGCCACTTTGTCCTGAAGGGAAAGAGAGGCCATTTCTCACATCCAGCTGTTCTTTCATTTTCAGTAGAGTCAAGTATAAAACGTGTTCTCAGATGATTTTAACGTTGATCTAGAGCCCAAGTTAGACATGTTTCAGGGCTGGCAAAAAGGAATTACCTGTGTAGCACTGCATGGGCCTAACATCTAATTTAAACTTTATTCTCAGGCACTGTGCATGCTATTTTAGCATGACAATAGCAGCCTCAGCTTGTCATTGTTTTTTTGAACCTTAAGATGTGGACTGGAAAAGACAGTCATGCTAGGAAAAGTTGAGGGCAGCAGGAAAAGAGGAAGACCCAACAAGAGATGGACTGACTCAATAAAGGAAGCCACAGCCCTCAATTTGCAAGATTTGAGCAAGGCTGTCAAAGATAGGACATTTTGGAGGACTTTCATTCATAGGTGTGAGAGCCATGCTTGGGAGCGCAGCTGGCCTCCAAAGTTGTAACCCAGAGTATGTTATGTCTGCTCGCACTTCGTTTATTTGATAACCATAATCTGTCATGAGAACCAGACTTGGCCTGACATCCAACTGTGCCTTTGGTTTTCTGTATATGTTCTAAACTGCTCATCCCCCTCCCATTAGAGTCCTCGTACCTTTCCCTGTAAGTTGCCGTTATTCACCTCCTGCTTCCTAAATAAACTGGCTTCTTAGAATACTCTGTCTGGATGTTTGGTGATTGGGATCCGACAGGTGAACTCAGACCTTAAAATAGGGTTGCCATGAGTCGGAAGCGACTTGACGGCACTTAACACACACACACAAGATGTGGACAAAACACAGGGAGACATACGACCTACCGCTTGTTCTTCAGACTCATGTCCATTCTGCTCGTTAAAAAACTGCAAAATGTATACCATTTTGATGGATGGTAAAAAAATATGAACACTTAGCCAGAGGGAGCAATGTGTCTGAATCAGGAAAAAGCTGTAGTGCTTCTATTTTTGGGGGGAAGATGAAGAAGAGGAGTTGGTTTTTATATACTGACTTTCTCTACCACTTAAGGCAGAATCAAACCGGCTTACAATCACCTTCCCTTCCCCTCCCCACAACAGACACCCTGTGAGGTAGGTGGGGCTGAGAGAGTGTGACTAGCCCAAGGTCACCCAGCTGGCTTCATGTAGAAGAGTGGGGAAACCAACCCAGTTCACCAGATTAGCCTTCGCCGCTCATGTGGAGGAGTGGGGAATCAAACCCTGTTCTCCAGATCAGAGTCCACCGGTTCAAACCACCACTGTTAACCACTACACTACGCCGGCTCTCCTTGAATGACTATCCTTGAAAGTCTTCTGTTAATCATTTCTACCCTGTATCCAATCTGTCATTTTTAGGCAACATTCTGGAAAAATGGGGGCTTCTCAGTTCCAGTTATTATTTTTTTTTGATGTAATGGATTATACATATATTCAATTTGATATCTAGTCTGGGTGCAGCACAGAAACTGCCTTGTGATGAGAGGGGGGAATGTGTCCCTGCCAGTTCTCTTGGTGGTGTTTGATACCATCAACTATGATATCCCTCTGAGCCATCCAATTAGAATGGGAGGATTGCTGCGACTTTACCCAGGTAGAATTCCTGCAGCCAAACAGGCCTCCTACTGAAATTCTAGCATGTGCTATTCTAGGGTACAATTGTCTATAAAGCAAATTACATTTATATGCTACCTGTTTTCCAGGAAAGAGCTCAGGACATCCAGGATATTTCTGCTTTTTGGTCACTCTGTGGCCCTTTGTGGCCGAGCAAAGTCTTAGTGCCTTGGAAATGAATCAGCCTTGAACAATCCCAGACTGAGCTGTTTATGTAGACATAATTTATGTAGACATAAATTGTCTAAAAAACCAGTCTGAGTATACATAGGTATGATGGTAGAGAACATCTGGCTACCTTGAGCTTGTCTGTAGAGTTGGTCATCCCATGTGTAGGCTCAGAAACTGGAGATAAGCAAACTTGAATGTGACATATCTGATTTAATTTCAGAATCCTCTTCCCCCCCCCCAAACCAAACAGAACATAAAAAAAAATGAAACAGCATGTCTTTGTGAGCCTGTGCAATAAAATATGCTTCCTTATGGTGATAACTCCCAAGGACCTCTAAACCTTAGGTTTGCACAACTTCTCTAGCTGTCCAGGCCTAAAAACATGTATTTGGGTAGTTTTACCTGTTAGGCAATCTTTTGGTTACCACAATTGGTCTCTACAACTATTGATGTCGTTGAGGAAGAGTTGCTAGCGCTACCCCTGCGGGTATACTGTAAAAGAGATTTATTTTGCCAGGATTTGGAAATTCAGAATTGCTTCTTACGGTTCTCATGGGATGATAGTATTCCATATGCAGCATGGTCTGGTAGACTGAGAAGAATGTTGAATAGAGAGAACTCTGATTTTTAATTCCATGCTATATAGCCTGGAAATAAATTATTTCTGTGTCTCACTGCTCCCTCATCCCTGACCTCAACAAGGACATTAGATGTCAGTTTGGCAGATTTGATATTGAAGATAAAGTAGTTTCAACAACCATCATGCTTATTGCAAAAAGCATAGGCGAGCTCTCCAGCATTTCCAAAGGGTATTCTAAAAATCTTTAGTGGTTTATAGCATTTATATGCCAAATGCAACACTAGTCATTACAAGCGAGGCTGAGAATGAACAGCATCCATTCTTGGGAATTATAGCCAACCCTCTGGTGGTTTGATAGCCTCTGAATGTACTTGCGTATTTTTATATTTTGGAAATCAAGAGAGCAAAGAGCACGGTTTTCCTGATTTCATTGATAGATAGCTTTGTGACTGCATGTAGCTGAGCGCCTTTGTCAGGCAGAGCAGCCACAAGGATTTGTGGAGAAGATTTGAAATGCCTTTCTCAATGTCCCTGAAACATCACTTCTGCTTTCTTGTCAGGGATTTCCATTTGGCTGGAATGGTAGATAAACTTAAGGTGAACAAAGAAAGGATTTGGCAGGGGCTACATCCAGCTTTCCCTTTTGTTGCCTGTCTGCATAGGTTTCAATTGTTTATATTGCAGATGGCTATTAATATGAAATGTACCATTATTACTGTTTCTTAGAGTTTGTAAACTATTAACTTGGGGCTAAATGGAGAAAGGGAGCGTGCCACACACTAAAAAAAAATTCACAAAAGCACTAGATGAAATGAGAGAAACCGAAATACTGAGGTTTTAGCATTCAACAATTATTTTGTATTTGCTCATGACATACCAGTAAATGGGGATGGTGGTGGGAATGCTAAGTATCGAAAGTGTTGCTTCTGCTAAGCAAAGATAAGTTTATTTTTCTTTTAAAAATGTGAACATTTTAGTATAGTATAGAACCTCTTGGTTTCTGGCTAAAATTCATAAATTTAAAGTCCTGTTCAGCCTAGTGTTTCCTTGGAGTATAATTGTGAGAATAAAGTGAGATGTGGTAGGGCCATCTACATTTTTAAAGCAGTGGTTCCCAAAGTGGGTGGTATCCCCTGGGTGGTACTGGAATTACCGGTGTGTGTTTGTGCTAAAATGCAAGGGGGCAGCGGGAGGGTGATGGAGTTGGGCCCCTTTGACTGTGGTGTTCACTTATTTACGATTGACCAGGCTATGGCACCATGCTGGCAAATGGCCCTCCTGTCAGCCCTTGGCCCACAGAACCAGAAATCACCACAAAGTCGTATAGAGTCCAAACAGATGGATTTTACTGATCAAATAGGCATACAGTGCAAACGAATAAAATGACAGCTATGAAAGGCTCACTAGCTGGGAGATATTATAAGGCAGGAAAGGCGGGAGATTACACGCAGGAATACAGTTTCCCAGGAGCTGAGTTCCCAGGCTTAGGCTTAGGCATGCGACCTTGGGGGGCAGACAATACAGCACAGAGACAGAGGCAATAACGAAACCGAGATAGCAGCCTGACATTCTGCTCCCCTCAAGGCCCCCTCCCAGTTCGCAAGGGGGCTGGCCTGTTCGGGTAAGCAATGTGAAAGGCGTCGACGAGGTCGGGGGCGGAGACATCCCGTGCGCGCACCCATTCGTCATAGGCAGGGGGGAAATGTTTCCAACGAACTAGATACTGGAGAGTACCATGGTGAATACGGGAGTCAAGGATCTTGGAGACTTCGAAGTGTTCTTCCCCCCCCACCATGATGGGTTGCGCAGGCGGTGGGTCCGGATGCCACCGTGGAGAAGCAACATGGGGTTTGAGGAGGCTTATGTGGAAAACAGGATGCACACGCCTCAAAGATTTGGGGAGAGCCAGTTCCACTGTGACAGGGTTTATGACCCGAGTAATGGGGAAAGGGCCAATGAATTTGGCGCTGAGTTTATGGCACGGTTGGGTGGACCGGAGGTTTTTGGTGGAAAGGTAAACCAAAGCACCCACTTGCAGATCACCCCCGGGGGAGCGATGTTTGTCAGCTTGCGCTTTGTATTTACGTTTGGCCCGGTCGAGGTTGCTAACGAGCCAGGGCCAAGTGGTACGGAGGGCGTGTGCCCAGGAGGCAATGTCGGGGTTCCCCTCCCCCTCTACATCATCTGTAGGAACGATGGGACTGAACTCTTGTCCATACACAGCGAAAAACGGGCTAAAACCTGTGGATTGATGCATGGCATTATTGTAGGCATATTCTGCTAAAGGTAACAGTTCTACCCAGTTATCCTGGTGGTAGTTAACATAACAACGCAAATAACATTCGAGTACAGCATTGACACGTTCAGTTTGACCATCAGTTTGAGGATGGTATGCACTAGACATTCCCTGTTCCACCCCCACCAACTTGAGGAAAGCTTTCCAAAACTTAGAAACGAAACCACTTCCGCGGTCACAAATTATTTTACGCGGAAACGAATGTAAACGAAATATATGCGTTACGAAGAGGCGGGCCAGTTTCTGAGCAGAGGGGATCCCTGCACATGGAATCAAATGTATTTGCTTAGAAAACAAATCAGTAACAACCCACAACACAGTTTTACCCCCACTGAGAGGGAGATCAGTCATGAAGTCCATAGCAATCACTTCCCAAGGTCTGCTGGGCGTTTCAAGAGGTTGTAGCAATCCCGGGGGTTTGCCCTGCGATCGTTTCGCAGCGGCACAAACGGGACAGCTGCGGATGAAGGAGTCAATGTCGGAACGCATTCCCCCCCACCAGAACTGTCTGCGCAATAAGTGAAGGGTCTTCAGAAACCCAAAGTGCCCAGCTGTTTTGGCTCCATGAGCTAAATGTAAAACGTCCTTCCGGAGAGCTTTGGGTACATACAATTTTGAGTCTTTGTACCAGGACCCCCCTTGTTCCAAAACACCAGGAGGTAGGGTATGAGCGGAACGTTCTAAAAGGCACTGGTCCCGAAGGACCGTTAAAAAGGATTCGGAGATGGGGAGCTTGGAGGGAGCCCCCCCGTCGGTCCCGGAGATTTGAGAAATAGTTATAGGGTTAGTGCTTACGTGCGGCGGCGCGCAGACTGCAGGCGGCTGAGCGGTCGGAGGGGTAGGAGGGGCGGGAACTCCGGTCTGTTGCGGTGGCGGCTGGGCAGCCGGTTGGGCTGGCGGAGCTTGCGAGTTAGGGAAGGTGTGTTGATGCTGGGATCGGGTTTGCACAGCCAGCATAGGTAGGGCCCCACGTTGCATAGGGGTGAACAGAGAGTTGGTGGGTCTTTCGAGTTTTACCGGATATTGTGGTAAACGGGAGAGGGCATCCGCGAGAACGTTCTGCTTCCCAGGGACGTGCTTCAGGGTGAAACGGAACTGAGCAAAGAACTCCGCCCACCGTTGTTGTTTCGCCGATAGTTTATGGGACCCCGTGAGGGCAGCTAGATTTTTGTGATCGGTCCAAACTTCAAAGGGTACTTTAGACCCTTCCAAGAATTGCCGCCACAAAGTCAGTGCATGATGAACTGCAGAGGCCTCTTTCTCCCAGATGGGCCAGTTTACTTGAGCGTGCGCAAATTTTTTTGAAAAGTAAGCGCAAGGGTGAAGAAGACCGTCTGGTCCTTGTTGGAGGAGAGCCCCTCCCATGGCTACATCGGAAGCATCGACTTGTACAATGAACATTTGATTTGGGTCTGGGTGCCGTAGCACCGGCTCCGAAGTGAAGAGGCGTTTGAGGGCCAGAAAGGCGGCTTGGCATTGCTCAGTCCATAGGATTTTTGCGGAGGGCAAGGCAGCCGAGCTTACTTTTCCCTTAGTTTTCAGTAGGTCCGTAATGGGTAGAGCCACTTGGGCGAAGTTAGGGATGAATCCCCGATAGAAGTTTGCAAATCCCAGAAATTGCTGTACTTGCTTACGGTTGGTGGGGGGAGTCCAATCGAGGACGGCTTGGACTTTGGCGGGGTCCATGCGAAGACCTTGGTGGGAGATGATGTATCCCAAAAACGTGAGTTTGCTTTGGTGAAATTCACACTTAGCTAGTTTAGCGAACAGTTGATGGTTACGCAGGCGTTGTAGAACTTCTCTGACCAGAGTCACATGCTCGTCCATAGTTTTCGAATAAATGAGAATGTCATCTAAGTAGACCACCACCCCACGATATAGAAGGTCATGTAGGATTTCATTGATGAGTTGCATGAAGACCCCCGGGGCCCCTTTTAATCCGAACGGCATTACAAGGAATTCATACATTCCGAAACAGCTAGAGAAGGCAGTGAGGTGTTCATCTCCTTCGCGGATACGGACTCGGTAGTAGGCTTCCACCAAGTCTAATTTAGAGAATACACGGCCTTCCTGTAATTGTCCCAAAATATCCGATATTAATGGGATAGGATAGGCGTTGGTCTGGGTAACCGCATTGAGCTTTCTGAAGTCAATGCACAGGCGAAGGTCGCCCTCTTTTTTCCGGACGAAAAACGCGGGGGCCGAGTTTGGGGCATTCGAAGGGCGAATGAACCCTCTGGCGAGGTTTTTGTCCAAAAAGTCCCGGAGGACAGTGCGCTCGGAAGCGCTCATAGGGTAAATCTTACTTTTGGTTAATGTGCAGTCCTTTACTACTTCAATCGCACAGTCTGAGGCCCGGTGGGGGGGTAAGGCATCACATTCCTTAAGGTCGAAGACATCTTCAAAGTCCCGGTATACAGCGGGTAGAGCCGGTGGTACTGGAGCAGTAGAGGTTAACGCTGGAACGGGCGGAAATGGCAGAGCAAAGTTTTGCCGATGCTGGTCGCAGGTGGGACTAGCGAAAGAAATAGTGTTTGTTTCCCAATCAATACTGGGACTATGTCCTTTAATCCAGTTAATTCCCAAGACCACGTCAAATCGGATAGGGGCTATAGTGAAGTCTATTTGTTCCCAGTGGGAACCAATTCCCATTGCCACCCCTATGGTGCGATGATCAACTGGACCCCCCTGGAATTGGCTCCCGTCCATTTGAGCAAATTGGACGGGGGCGGGTAAAGCCTCTGAGTCGGCTCTGAGGGCAGCAAACGTGGCTTCGTTTATGAGAGTGCGACAGCAACCGGAGTCAATTAGTGCTTTGACGGGGATTTGTGGACCTCCGTTAAGTTGTTGTAAAACTGCATCTACGTAGACGGTGGAGTCCACTTCTTTGATTTTGGTAGGAGCATTCGGTTTGATAGGAAGATCCTGAGAGGTCTGTGGAGATGCTCCATTCACCACAGACCGGAGCCGTTTTTTGACAAGTCGAGGGGAGATTCCAGGTTTAAGGCTGGAGAAATCCAAGGATTTTCCTCATCCGAAGAGGGAAAGCTGTCCCCCAATGGGGCACTTGTAATCCGAGACCCGGCGGGGTCGTTGGAAGCAGGCAGGGAGGCTGGGTCCCCGGCATGGAGTGCAGAGGGTGTGGGCCTTCCCGGAGCTGCGCTGCGGGTGGCCGCGGTGCCTCTGCGTGGTGGACGACCTCGGGCGCGGGTTGTCGTGCTGGGACGAAATAATTCCTGGCGGCGTGGGCAAACGGCTGCAAAGTGGCCCATTTCTCCGCATGTAAGACAGGCACCCCTCTGAAATCGGGCTTCACGTTCCTGGAGCGGACGTGGGGGATTTCGCGGGACGAGCAGTGGTGCCTTGGGTTGAGGCTTTTGGGTGCCCTTCTCCTTGTGCTTTTGACGGACGAGAGAAATAAAGCGGCGGCGGCTTTCCACTTCCTCGGCTAATAGGATCCAGCCTTCGAGGGTATCGGGATCGCCCCGCATGTAAGACCAGTTCAGAATGTCAGGATGCAAGGCTTCCCTGAAATGATGGATGAGGGTGGTCTCGGGCCAACCTACAATTTTACTTGCCAGTCGCTGAAATTCATCGGCAAATTCCCGAACTGTAGCAGAGCCTTGTTTTAATTGTAAAAGTTCCGTTTTGGCTCTTTCTCCCAGGAAGGGGTCCTCAAACCTCCTTCTCAGGGCAGTCATGAAGTTGTTGAGGGAACGAATCGCACGAGAGCGGGTGTCAAACTGGAGGACCATCCAGTCAGCCGCTTTGCCTGTCAGGAGGGAAGCTACGTACCGCACCCGGCTATCTTCCGTGGGGAAAAGTTGACCTTGTTCTCGCATATAACTGTCCACTTGATGCAAGAAACAAGGCAAAGTCTCAAGAGATCCGTCATACGTAGTCCTCAATTTGAGTTGCTTCCAAGGGCCGGGCGCGGGTTGACCCGGTTGCACGGGTGGTCCGGGCGGAGGAGCAACAGGAGCTCCAGGAGGCAAGGGTGGAGCAGGCACATTAGCAGGTGGTTGCACGGGTGGTCGGAGCGGAGGAGCAACAGGAGCTCCAGGAGGTAAGGGTGGAGCAGGCACATTAGCGGGTGGTTGTACGGGTACCGCCTGACCCGGTATCGGAACGGGCTGTCTCTGAGCTATCAGGGTTTGTTGTAATTGCCTGTTCTCGTGAAGCATAAGTTCCATTACTTCTTGGAGTTGATCCACACGGTCGGAGAGCTCCCGATTCTGGGCTCGTAAAAGATGAACCTCCTCACTTGGGCCCCCAGTAAGATGAGGCTTACTGGTTCGGAAGCTCGTGGCCCATTGAGAGCTATCCCCATATAAATCCTCGTCTTCAGACTCATCTGAGTCTCGACGTCGGTCAGCCAAACGGCGTGCGCGTTGGGTCGCACGCGACGGGACAAACGCCGGGGAAAAGGTTAGACCTGATAGTCCCAGTACATAGTCCTTGGGGCGCGTGTCCACGTTCGCCTGATTCCTTGCTGCAGCCGCCCTGGCTGCTTCCGCCGCCTCTCTCTCTCTTGCGACCCTAGCCGCTTCGGCGGCTTGCTGATCCGCAAGAACTTTGGCGTTCTCAAGTCTTAGGGCAGCCTCTGCCGTAATGCGCGGCAAAAGTTCTGTCTCGAGGAGCAAGAGTATGGGGTCAGGTTCCCCGCCCAGCAGAGGTTGTACTCGAACCGCCAGTGCGGATGCCTCGGCTCCAAACGTCGGGGTCAAAACTTGAGCCAAGGTGGCTACCGGGGTGTCCTTTGTACATTCCACAAGGAGAAGAGCGGTGCTAATAGCGACTCGCTTGGCCTCAGCCTGGCAGCTGGCCGCATCCGGGATCAGGGAAAAACCCTCCGGTGGGGCTCCCGCCATGGTAGAAAGAGTTTGTCGAGAAATAAGATTATCCAAAAGTCCAGTTAATATTTGTAAATCCTCAGTCGCCAATCGGGCATCGTCCAGTAATTGATCCAAGTCCTGAAGATCTAAACGAGCATCAGTATCCTCCGATGTTAACATCCAGAGACGTCCTGTAAGAGATTGCCACTGCGCGTGTACCAGTCCCCTCAAGCGGCAAACCTCTCGGTTCGTCCGGAAAAGTTCAGCGATTAAGTCCTGTAACAGAGTAGGGTCCTCTGAGAAGGGCTCCAGGGTAGTAGATCACCTGGAGAGCTGCACAGCTCCCATCCAAGTGGCAGGCGAACCCCCCTGGGCTCCAGCCTGGCTAGGAGAACGGTGAAGATGTAGGATAGCTGTCATAATGTCAGCCCTTGGCCCACAGAACCAGAAATCACCACAAAGTCGTATAGAGTCCAAACAGATGGATTTTACTGATCAAATAGGCATACAGTGCAAACGAATAAAATGACAGCTATGAAAGGCTCACTAGCTGGGAGATATTATAAGGCAGGAAAGGCGGGAGATTACACGCAGGAATACAGTTTCCCAGGAGCTGAGTTCCCAGGCTTAGGCTTAGGCATGCGACCTTGGGGGGCAGACAATACAGCACAGAGACAGAGGCAATAACGAAACCGAGATAGCAGCCTGACACCTCCAAGTTAGTGCTGAAATCTGTGGAAACTGTCGGAATTCTTAGTAAATACTCCACCAGAAATCTAGTCAGACCAGTGTGCCATGTTTTGAGAAACTGCCGTCACTGCGTGTGTTTTTGTGTCTCTGTCATTTTTCAAGGTTTTGCTGGTAAGTCCTTAACATAATAGTAGCAGGTGTGGTATTTATTTTCCTGTATAGGAAGGTATTTCTTTTCCTATTATTTTGCAAAGTGACTTTAAACCAGGCATTGGGAAACTGATATCACTTCATCAAGCCCATCCATCGCTTCATCAAGCCCAACCAGGCATTGGGAAACTGGTATCACTTCATCAAGCCCATCCTTACATTTAGAAACTACTTCACTGAACAGAGAAGTCGTTACTAAATATGGCATCTAACATTCTTGCTAAATGACTATCAGACTTTGAAAAGTGGGTATCACTGGATCTAGTTCATCAATTTTGTTGAATAAATTAAACTAAAAATGTGCAATTAATTGCTACTGCTTTGAATTTTGATGTTATTATCTTCCTTAGTGGGTTGCATAAACTCTATTCTGAGTAATGCTTTTTACAGGGTAGGGGGCACTGAGGAGGAGTTTATGGAACCAAGGCAGTGGGGGCACAAAAAAGTTTTGGAACCACTGTTTTAAAGTGCTCAGTTGTCAAGCTGATGCTACTCTCTGCACACTTTGTCTCCAGATTAACAACCGAGGAGTTTCATGAGGTATCATGAGATCTAAAAGCACCTCTAGATTCCAGTGTTGGCATTAAGCAAAACTGTAATCCAGGATTTCTCCATTCTCCTTATAAAGCTTTGCTTTACTTCTCAGATTCCCAAACAAAACTATCTTTATGGTTTATGCTGGAAATAGTGGATTGCCCTCCAAACTTTAGTCATGTCTAGGCTACATACTGAGAGTCAGTGTGGTATAGATGTTGGACTAGGACAGGGGTCAGCAAACTGCAGCTCAAGAGCCGCATGCGGCTCTTTGGCCCCTTGAGTGCGGCTCTCCAAACTTGGTTCGGAGCCCCTGCTCTTGCACCTGCTTGCGCCAGCAGCCGGGCTGCGGAGCCGGCACGCCTGAGAGGGAGAGAGCGAGCGCAAGAGAGCAGGCGAGCGGGCACGCTGTCTCCCCCCCCCCGCCATGGAGAATGGCCGGGTCCCCCTTTCCCTTGCCCTCAATGGTTGGGAGGCTAAAGCCTCCCCTCCCCTCTAGCCGTGCGATTGCTGGGCAGGTGGCTGGGTGGTTCCTGGCCCGGGCCCGCCCACCTATCAGCTGTTGGGCGGGGTGGGCTTCCTTTGGCGGCGCGTCCCCGGCAGCGGCGCTGGGCCGCGGCGCCACATCTTCTGCGGCGCCGACTCAGTTCCCCCGTCGTCTTCTGGGCCTGCGGGTCCCTGTAAGCCGGGAAGAGGCACACTTTGGAGCCAGTGCAGGGGCTTGTTTGGTAAGTGGAGGGTGGCGGGAAAGCCACAGGGAGCGGGGTGGGGCCGCTGACCCGGGACACATGTAATGCTACAACTCGGGGTCATCTGCTGAAGCTGGAGGGTGGGAAATTCAAAACTGATAAAAGGAAGTATTTCTTCACACAACGTGTGGTCAAATGGTGGGACTCCCTGCCCCAGGAAGTGGTGATGGCTGCCAACTTGGAGGGCTTTAAGAGGTCTAAACTTTAAAACACTGCGACAAACTTATTCGTAGGGGCATGCCATATAATATACCACTCCTGTACTTGATCTCATACTGACTTTCAGTTTATTTCTGAATGCAATTCTAAGTGCTGCTGTTACTCTACACAGCCCTGAGTGGTCTGAGTTCAGATATCTAAAGGATTGCCAGGTCCCACATGAACCTGCCCAAATACTCATGGATAGCTGTATGTTTGCTACAATGGGGCAAATAGTGGCTTCAGGAGTGTGTCCAGGTCAGGATAATAGTGCAAGAATGAATTAAATCCCATTCCATTTTGCCTGCTTTTTTTGGATTTTGGCTAAAACAGCATCTGGAAAACACGGGCAAAATGCATGGAAATGCACGGGGAGAGTGAGGCGACCTCTGATGGTTGGGAAAGGCATGCATAATCAAAAGGAAGCCCTGAAGCAGTCGGCGGGGTGACCACAAGGGAAACAGCCCTGCATAAATGGCCTATGTCCTGATCTGAATTGGGCCCAGTGCATGATTTTAAAAGGACCCCTCCCCAGTACACACTGTGAGTTCCATTCATAAAACTCCTAGCATCATGTACAATTGAGCCATTGGAATCCCTTATCTGGGCCTCCTTCCCTCAGTAGCATCTTGACCCCAAATTTATTTATGTAACAGTTCTTTGTCCCACTGCTAGCACCATCCAAATCATCTTATAAAACCTATAGAACAGCATAATGCTAAATACTAAAATACTAAAAAAGCAGCAAACCCATTCAAAAAAGTAAAAGCAAGGGGGGAAAAACATAGCCGTAAAAGTCATCAACAATTTAATCTTTTTGTCTTCACCTATGAAATGCCTGCTAGAAAAGGTGGAACTTGCACTTCTTGTTAAAAAAAACTAACAGAAGAGGGCATGATGCAATTCATTCACCTATAATTTAGGACTTTTCTGAAAATTTCCCTATAACCATACTTCTAACCTCTAGAGGATGGCAGTCACCAGCCCAAGGAGATAAGGTACAATAGAAATGTTTAAAATAAATGAATAAATATGAACGGAGCAACTTATGTAATATCATCACCATCAACTTTATTAGGCATTTGTCACACCATGTTTATAAAACAAAACTGCAAAAACCAAACAATCTATAAAAGCATTGAAACAATCATGTCAGTAACATTATCTAGGAACACGTGTAAGCTGTTCTTGTATTCTTGATGCAGGTAGCAGACATCTGGCTACTTGCTGAGTGATAAAAGAATTTCTATCTGATAAAAGATACGCCGTCAACTGCTGGTCTGAGAAGCTTTGGGCACTAGACAGCCGAGGTCTGATAAAAGCATTCCTTGGCCCCAAGTAAAATTTACAGTGCAGTAACACATGAATTAAGTGTTCAGGTACCCCAACCATACATGGACATCACCTGTCTCTGAGAGGACTTCTCTTATATCTACCATATAAAATGGCTGATGGAAGAATATTAAATCTGGCAAGCATAAGTGCTCTGCGGATTTATGTAATCTCTTAATCCCTCACACCTGTGCTGAAATCAAAGCGCTAAATGTGACAAGAGATGACAAAGCTCAAGAGGAAAATAATGTCGAGACTCCTCTTCCTCTGAAACTTCTGTCATGTAGCCAGCCCTAGGAAGTACTGGTCACAAGCTCAATCCTGGTTTAGGAAAATGAAGCTCAATGATTCATGTTCAGTTGTGGAACCACTGTCTTGAACACAGATCTTTTCCTAAATCGCAGCAGTCCTAACTGCATTGCCATTTCCCCCCTGACAAGACTCCTAAATTCTTTTGAACATGTGCATGACAAGCATAAATTGAACAAGTGGATGTTTTGTAGAGAATCAAAACTTGCGTATATTGGAAGGCCTGCCAGTTGATAAATACCCAGTTGAGAAATATCCAGAAGCCATACCAGTATGTCTCTGGTAGGGCAACCAGAATGTTCTGTAGCAAATGGCCGAATTCAAGTCAGGAAGACTGGAAGATTAGTTTTGAAGGGATGATTTCTGTTCTGCGGGAGACTAGAAATATACCCATGCAGAGCAGCACAGCAGGTATAGTATTTTCCTCCTGCAATCTCATTTTAAGATGCTTTGGTCTTGTTGCAAGTAATGAGGGGCTCATTACTTAATTCTTTTGAAAGCTTTCTAGTCAGATACTTTTTTATTATTTGAAGATTTTGCTCCCCTTTAATTGAAGGGCTAGGTCATTATTTTAATAAAAGTTCCCTCCTGTTTCTTTAACATTTTCTATTACTCAGACAAAACACATATAAAATGACCAGCAGCCATATGTCATCTTGTAAGAACAGAGTTTTGTCCTAGGCAGCCTATGATCAAGGGATTATTTTTAGTGGTATTAGGCGATCATTCAAAATGCTCTTAGGCATAGTTTCAGAGTAACAGGTGGTTCACAGGTAACAAAAAAAAAGCACCAGATAGAGGACATTTCTTTGTCTTGCACTCAGCAAAAATGTCTCCAGAGAGAGCTACAGAATGTGAGTAGCATTTTCTCAGCAGATCGACTGATGGGATTTCGTTGACTGTTAACATTGAAGCAACGTGCAATTGCCAACAAGATACAGAATGTGATTTTCTTTTTTAGTTTGTTCTTTGGAATCCTCTATAAAGGAAGGGCTACATTTCAAATGGACAAGTAATCTTTATGTCTATCTGGGGGATCTCTGGTTAAAAAAATAGAAAGCTAAACGCAGACCTACTGAAGGTTATATCCTATTTATTTCTTGCAGAGGGGTTGTATAGCATTGCTAATTTATCTGTATGAGATACAGATGGGCCAGTTTTTTTAATCAATGCATAAGAACAAAGATTCTCATAAAACAAGATTATGGTGGGGATATACTGTGTGAAAAGCTGTGAATTATTATGGACAGGTGAGTGAATCACAGGTTTGCACATACCCTCAAAGCTAATGTGTGTAATGAGTAGCTCTGACAGTTCTACCCTTCTTCTACTATTTTGTAATATACCTCTGATCCACCTCTCTGATATCCCACCAGAATTATTCTTGGGAATATACAAACTCAAGACATTTCCCCACCCACTGGAGGTTTCTAGAACCTGCCATTCCAGTTGTGTATACTACTGCACACTAGAAGGAACAAGTGGCTTCTGCACAGTATCCCATTTCGATAAAGTGAGGGCAAGATTGGCTCCACCCATAAAGCATTCTTGCAGACTTTAGACAGAGCTCAAAGAAAAAGCAAGTAGATTTGCAGCTCCGTCTCCTGTAAAATAAAGAGATGCCAAAGGGCAAACTGTGACTCTCTGCATCAGCGGTATCTAATGTGGATACTGTGAGTGCCATCTTGTACCAACTGATGTGTTTCTGGGTGCCCGCTTTCCCAAAGCAAAGAGCCAATCTGGACTTTCCTTAACCTCACTGGAGCAGGAGGTACTTCAGAACAGCCCAGGAGGCGTGTCCAGGGGCAGTGCCCCTGCACTCCCCTTCAGAGCCTGGCCCAATGAGGAACATTGATGGAAGGGGCGGGTGGCAGTAAAGGCACAGCCTGGCCCAATGAGGGGCTAGGAGAGTCTGGGGAGGCCAAGAACAGCAGCAACTCTGGAGCAGCTGGCATAGGGTTGCCTGCTACGAGTTGGGAAATACCAGGATATTTTGGGGTGGAGCCAGAGGAGGGTGGGGTTTGGGGAGGGGAGGGACTTCAATGTCATAGAGTCCACTTTCCAAAGCGGCCATTTTCTCCAGGGGAACTGATCTCTATCAGCTGGAGATCAGTTGTAATAGTGGGAGATCTCGAGCTAGTACCTGGAGGTTGCAACCCTAAGCCAACAGGAGGAACAAGGTCAGACCCAGTACAATATCAGACGGGCCCACCACAAGGTGCTCAACCAGAGGGGAAGCAACTGGGTAAGCCATTGAGGCCTTTGAGGATGGAAGGCCCAGCCGTGGTAGGGGAAGCATGGCCAGGTCCTGCACAGTCACAGAAAGGCCCGCTGCAGGATGCCCCAGCCCAAACATGGCAGTTGAAGGCCTGAGGGAGGGAGAAGGGCAGCATCACCAGCCTCCTTAGCCCTTCCCCAGGCTGAGAATGCAGCCTTTTAGGGCAGAGGCTTCATGAAGCCCTATTTGCCCAAGGTCCTGCTAGCTGACAGGACCCAGCTCCTGAGTCTGGGATAGGGTTGCCAACCTCCAGGGGGTGGCTGGAGATCTCCCACTATTACAACTGATCTTAAGCCAATAGAGATCAGTTTACCTGGAGAAAATGGCTGCTTTGGCAATTGGACTCTATGGCATTGAACTCCCTCCCCTCTCCAAACCCCAGATTCCGCCTCCAAAATCTCCAGGTATTTCCCAACCTGGAACTGGCAACCCTAGTCTGGGAGAGTGGGACAGCCCAGGGATGTCCCTGCCACAAGGAACCCTTTAAAAGGCAAGTCCAAGAGAAGGTAGGAGGAAGGGCCAAGCTACTCTCACAACACCTGGGGAGAGGCAACCAGCAGGAGAAAGAAAGAGAGAAAGCAGGGAGAAAGTGAACCCCACTCTTATATGAGATTTTCTTAGATGCAGCCAGAAAAAAGGAACTCCAGAGGCCCATTGAACCAGAATCCTAATAAGGGATGCTGCTGTGTGATGGGAAGCATAGAGTAATTTTTCTGGCTGGATTTTAGGCATGCCTACCAGACTAGGGTTGCCAGGTCCCTCTTTCCCACCGACAGGAGGTTTTTGGGGTGCAGCTTGAGGAGGGCGGGGTTTGGGGAGGGACTTCAATGCCATAGAGTCCAATTGCCAAAGCGGCCATTTTCTCCAGGGGAACTGTTCTCTATCGGCTGGAGATCAGTTGTAATGTGTGCTGTTTCATACTCTTCTCTCCCATGTTGCCGTAGTAGAACAGAAACATTGTCAGTGGATGAAGTGCTAGAACACTGAGACATTTTGAACTTCCCCAAATGCTTTTGAATGTCAGAAGTAATTTCATTTGGCTCAATCGCCCTTCCAAACTTAATAAATAGGATATATTTGCACCAGGTTTTGATTACTTACATTCCTAGTGATCAGTACTTTTTCCCCCAGAGCCCATTATCCTCTTCCACAAATACTGCCACTGTTGGCATGTGACTGGTTCCCAGTAAGGATGAGGTGGTGGGATGAGGATGGTGTTTTCATAAGTTTCACAGCTTTCTTATTGCATCATGCACATCATATACTCTCCCTTGTGCTATTTTGAATGCTGTGTAAGTTTCCCCTGAATTTTATTTTCCTTTCCTTTCCTGCTTAAGATGTGCAATCATGCACTTCCATGTATATCTACAACATAGTTAAAAAAAATGGCGATTCTGCACCAGTATGCATGTCTTCCTTAACATCTTCCATTATGACGAGATGGAGATACCACAGCAGTAGACTAGCTCTAATACAAAACTGCGTCATTATTGCCGCAGCCACAGGCATGCCTTTAAGGGCCCTTAGGATATGTTGAGTAGTTCTTATTTGGAGCTTTGGGAGTACAGTTTCAGAGCTTTGGATTCCTGCTGTTCAGATATGCAGAGAACATTTCCCATGCTGTTCTTCAACAGGCTGATTCGGCAATTCACACTGTTCCTATATACCTAGAATACACAAATGTACTGACTGGGTGTGGCCTCTGTTATGTTAGGCACAACTACATTTCTTATTCTAGTGAACTAGCCTATATTTGACATGATGACTTAAACTGTTTTGCTTGTTTCCATTTTAAAAAATGCCCCCATCTCCGTTTTGGAGTTAGCTTTAATCTTATGCACATTTGTTGACTGCACTCCTTTCCCCCTGCTACATAGTTATTTTTTTTTCCACATCACTTTTTGTAAATGCTGTAGAAGATTTTCCTAATTCCTGCTGGACTATACTGTGTAGCGTCAGGTAGCCACGACGTCCTTCTGGTTTACTAAATTGCTTAGTAGGGTTGTCAGCCTCCAGGTGGTGGCTTGAGATCTCCTGCTATTACAACTGATCTCCAGGTGACAGGGAACAGTTCACCTGGAGAAAATGGCAACTTGGCAAGGTGGGCTCTATGGCAGTATGTACCAATGAGGTTCCTCCCCTCCCCAAACCCTGCCCTCCTCTGGCTCCTCCCCCCCCCAAAAAAATCTCCAGGTATTTCCCAATCCGGAGATGACAACCCTATTGCTCAGCATTTTAAGTTTTCAAATAACCTGGCATTAATTTTGCTTCATACATAGGAATATGCCTATTAGAGTAAGACTCTGTGATTACTTCCCCCAAACAAACCTGACATTGATTTTCACTGGGGGGTGGGGGCAGGGCAAGTCTTGAATGTTTTCCTTATTAAAAGGCAGGACTCTAGTCCTTTGGGAATTTGCAGTGTACATTTTCCTCTTTTCCAGATGCCAGGAAAAGGCACACAATTGGAGTTGCTGTTGGCCAGAGGTCAATGGCAATTCATTGAAGTAGTCTGAAAAGGTAATTAAAGCAAACACACCTTGCCCCTTTCATCATCTTAGGACCCAGAAATGTTGCTTTTCAAACAGATGAAAATCTTTTATTTTATGTTTGAATGCCTTGGTATTCTGATTTCCTATCAATAAACCTGTTTTTCTATTGTATTCCATTGCTATGCCAATACATTTAGACCTCTCTGCCCACACATGCTTAAATGACTTTGTAGTGCTTCCTGTGTTGACAAATAGATAGTATGGGATTTTAAATGAGAAGTGAAGCATTTACAGATTCATTTGTAAAATACTGATGATTCATCTGCCATTTGAACTGGTGGAAGTGATTACTAATCACCATTGTTGACGTGAGTTTTTTTTAAAAAAAAACTGGATCAAACTCAGGATAGTAACAGTGTGATCCTAACAGAATTGCACCCCTATGAACCCTTTGACTTGAATGGGCTTAGAAAGATGTAACTCTGTTTAGGATTGCATTATAACGGAAAAAGCCATTAAAATTCCCTGCATAGTCCAGCTTTATTATACTTGTAGAATCATAGAATCATAGTGTTGGAAGAGACCAAGAGGGTCACAGAGTAGGCAGTGTGACCACCAGGGTCACAGAGTAGGCACAGGCAAGCTGGAGTTCTGCCATTCCCATTGGCCTAAAGCTGGATGGAGCAGCCCTCCCATCTACACTGGCTTCCAGTTTATTTCTAGGCACAATTCAAGGTGTTGACATTTAAAGCCGTATGGTTTGAGACCAACATACCTGCAGGACCTCCTACTCTCTTATGAATCTGCCCAACCACTTTGGTCATCTTCAGAGGCCCTGCTTTGGGTGTCCCTACCTACTGAGATTAAGTAGGTGGCAGCCTGGGAGAGGGCCTTCTCAGTAGTGGCATCAAAACTCTGGAACTCTTTTCCTGGGGAGATTCACCTGTCCCCTTCGGTGCCGTCTTCCACTAGTGGGTGAAGACTTTTTTGTTTTGCTTGGCATTCCCTCAGTGATCCTTCCTTCCTCTCCAATTTTTTAACTGTGGTTTTTAACTTTTGTACTTATTTTAAGCTTTGGTTTTAACTTCTTTTAATGATGTATTTGTGTGTTGGTTTTATTTGCTTTTAAGATGATATTTTGATTTGTATATTTTAATTTGTTAGCCACCTTGGTGGCCCTATGGAGACAGAAAGGTGGGGGTAAAAATCTTGTTAATAAATAAACTATCCTTTACTCAGTCTCTTCTCACAATAACCCGAAGAATAAATATCCTTTGTAACTCAAAGAATAATTTTATAACACAATCAAAGAAGATCTAACTAGTATTTTCTTCTAATATTGCCCCATGATTCTCAGTGATAAAAGACTCTTTTAAGTGGCGGGGAGCAGAGGGCTGGGCTGGCAGTAGGGTTGCCTGCTCCGGGTTGGGAAATACCTGGTGATTTTTGGGGCAGAGACCAAGGAGGGTATGGTTTTGGGAGGGGAGGTACTTCAATGCTATAGAGTCCAATTGCCAAAGCAGCCATTTTCTCCAGGTAAACTGATCTCTGTCGGCTGGAGATCAGTTGTAATAGCAGGAGATCTCCAGCTAGTACCTGGAGGTTGGCAACCCTAGCTGGCAGACCCATACGTGGCTGTGCCCAATCACCTCTTTCCTGCTCACAGGCACTTTGTTCATGGCCATGCTACTGGTCCTGCACCAGAAGGAGGATGTACCTGGTGGCAACTGTACAGCAAGAACTGGAGAGGGAGGTGACAAGTGTCCTGGTGAGGCTTCATGACTTGGATCAGTATGCGTGTGGCCTCCTGGCAGCCCTCATGGGCCTGCTGGATAGGGTTGCCAGCTCTGGGTTGGGAAATACCTGGCGATTTTGGGGGCAGAGCCTGGAGAGGGTAGGGTTTGGGGAGGGGAGGGACCTCATCATGAGACAGTGCCATAGAGGCCATTATTCAAAGCAGCCACGTTTTCCAGGGGAACTGACCTCTGTAGTCTGGAGATCAGTTGTAAAAAGCAGGAGATGGCCAGGCCCCACCTGGAAGTTGGCAATCCTACTGCTGGATAGGTTCTGCCTGAGGAAGAAACATGGCCACAGTGGTGCGGTCAGAGGGTTACGCGCCTGGTCACTGACCCCTGGGCACTTCTTGCACCTGTGGCTACCATCCCATCCAGATGGGACATGGCTGCGCTTTGGGGGTCAGCTGAATTGGTCCCCCATACTCTGGGGGTTCCCATCTTGGCTGGAAGTAGGAATGTGCATCCAAAGCTGTCTCAAACAAAATGCTGATCTGACAGAGTTGTTGTTATGTTCTAAATTTTTATTGGCGTAATGCTGCAATAAATTTTTCTGTCTGTCTGTCTGATCTGACAGAGAAGATTAAGATGATTGGGTAGTTAAGAATATGAATAGCCTATAGAAAAGGGAAATGGCTGTTGCTCAGTGGTAGAACATCTGCTTTGTATTTAGACAGTTTCAGGTTTGATCCCAAGCATCTCTTGTTAAAATTACTAAATTATTTACTACTTACAATGCAGGGTCTCCTTCTCCTTTCTTCATGCCTTTTTACTTCTGGTGTGTGTTTATGTTTACTGTCAAAGTGGCACAATTCTTAAATAGTTCTTTGAGCCATGTTTTAGAAATTAGAACTGCATTGAATAGAAACTACATAATAATTATTATCCACTGTGTGTTCTGTGTTTTTCTATCAACAGTAGAGATTTCCACCAGCATGACTGTGAAACCTTTAGAGATAATGTGTAACAATATCAGTTGGGGGAGGGCTACAGGATAGAAATGATTACTTGGGTAGCTGTCTGCTTGGGGTTGGTTATACAGCAATTAAGGCATAAATGACTAATTGTGTTTATATTTCTCCAAGCTGTGCTGGGATAAATAACTGCATTTTAAAGCATTTTAAAGAGAGATGTACTAACAAGGAAAGGTTCTGATGAGAAACTGGACAGCTTAGAGGCATGTCTACATTTTGTAGACATGGTGTAGTGGTTAAGAGCAGTGGTTAAGAGCACTACCAGCATGGTGTAGTAGTTAAGAGCAGTGGTTTGGAGCAGTGGGCTCCGATTGGGTGAACCAGGTTGGTTTCCCCACTCCTACAGATGAAGCCAGCTGGGTGACCTTGGGGTAGTTCCACTCTCTCAGCCTCACCTACCTCACAGGGTGTCTGTTGTGGGTAGGGGAAGGGGATTGTAAGCCGGTTTGATTCTTCCTTAAGTGGTAGTCGGCATATAAAAACCAACTCTTCTTCTTCTTCTTGATTATTTAATTAGAAAATGTGTCCTTTCTGTCACAAATGTGATACTCCAGATGGCTAAGTAGAAATTACTATGGATCCTATAAGCTTTCTATTTGCTCAAGAGGGAGATGAACAATTTCACCTGATTTGCACTGGTTTTGACTCATTTAGTCTTAAAAGGTCTGGGACCATCCTACCTGCAAGACCGCCTGTCCCAGTATGACCCCCCTCACCTCCTTACATCATCATTGCAGGGCCTTCTACAGGTGCCTGGCCTGTGAACTGCCCACTTGTTAACCACCAGGGCAGAGGCATTTTCAGTGGTTGCCCCTTATTTTTGGAATTAGCTCCCCAGGGCAGTTCATGCTCTGAGGTGTCTTCCATCATTCCATAGGGCATGTGAGGCTGAAGTCTTTGGTCAACAATACAAACCAGGGAGCTGGCCAGTGGTTTTATTCTCTGAGTAATTTGCTGTTAAGTCGATGTTTTAATTGGTGTTATTGTTCTATATATTGCATTTATGTTTATTGTATTTTTAAGTGTTGTTAGCCATTGCAAATCCCCTGTGGGGACAAAGTGTGGGGTATAAATAAATATTTTTTTTATGTTGGTCCCATGGTCCTCATTGGAGCATTTTTAGCGGCTACACAGTACTGCATAGTTGTTAGGGCTGTACAATCCAAACCATGATGATGATGATGTTGACAATGAAGAGTTAAAATTACACTTAAGTAACATACATGATCCATCATTGAGTTGTACAGGCCACTGAAAACAGCCTCAGCACTGTGAGTGAGACATACGTGTACTTGAGGGTTGCCAAACTCCAGGTACTAGCTGGAGATCTCCTGCTATTACAACTGATCTCCAGCCGACAGAGATCCGTTCACCTGGAGGAAATGGCTGCTTTGGCAATTGGACTCTATGTAGGGTTGCCAGGTGCCTGCTGCTGGTGGGCAAACCCCCGGTAATTTTGCCCCTCTGCCCAGCTGAGGGTTGGCAGGCAATCGTGCATGTGCGCGCCGACGCAGCACTTCCGGTTTACAACCGGAAGTGCTGCATTGGCATGCACGGAAACCTCTTGTTGAAGGTGAGGGGGGAACTGGCAACCCTAGCCACTGTGCATGCACTTCAAGCGAGTGCACAGCGGGGCTTTGAAGGCCACGGGCTCCCTTTGCACTTTACAAGCCCGATCGGGCTTGTAGAGTGCAAAGGAGGGCTGGAGCGTTCTTCCCAGCCCTTCTCTGCGTGCACTTTGAGTGCATGCACAGTGGGGCTAGGAAACCGCAAGTGGTGTCGGGAGCGCGCAGGACTCCCTCCACCCAGCCCCACCCAGTGGAACCCCCCGCCAAAGGTAAGTGGGGACCTGGCAACCCTAACTCCATGGCATTGAAGTCCCTCCCCTCCCCTCCCCAAACCCCACCCTCCTCAGGCTCCACCCCAAAAACCTCCCACTGGTGGTGAAGAGGCACCTGGCAACCCTAGTGTAGCTTTATCAGCTGCATGGACTTATCATGTGAATCACTGCTGTTGTTGAAAGTCATCACCAGCCACCAGCAGAAACATTTGACCCTGACAACAAAAACATGCTCAGTCATACATCTCGAAACAGATGTATGATTTTCAGTCATTCTAGAGGTAAATTGGAAACAAAAGAGAAACCAGTTACCTTGTCTAACTGTGTGCTGTCAAGTCACAGCAGACTTATGTTGACCCCATAGGGTTTTCAAGGCAAGAGACATTCAGAGGTGGTTTGCCTTTCCCTGCCTCCGCATGGGCTAAGAGAGTTCTGAGAGAACTGTGACTGGCCCAAGGTCACCCAGCAGGCTTCATGTGGAGTAGGGAATTGATCCCGGTTCTCCAGGTTAGAGTCTGCCACTCTTAACTACTACACCATGCTGGCTTTCCTTACCCAGCACATAAGGGACTGAACACATTGGCCATTACAGTATTAAAATCCAGGGAGAATTTACTTTTACATTTGTTTAGAAATGGATGGAATTTTTCCAGTTTAATTTCAGCATATTTATTTCTGACTACAGATATGAACAAACTTTACGTAACAAGTCAAATTAAAATCCTGGCAGTTTGAAACTTCTTGAAAACCCGCTGACCTTTCCTGGCATTTCATTATTTAGCATGGAAAATTAGTTTTATTTCAGCTGCAGCATAAGTTTTTTTTTCTTCTCAAAGCCAAACCTGATGTATTCTTTGAAAGGAAAAAAAAAAGATTGATTGCATTTGAAATTCAGGAAATATATCCTGAATTTGATACATGATGTGACATCATGTATCAAGTGACATCATGTGACATCATGTGACATCATGTGACATCATGTATCAAGCGATAGCTGCTACTTATTACCTAAGTTCTAACCGTCTTCCAGAAAGCAAGGGAAGCAAATCTGGCTCACTGGACAATTTGCCTATGAGAAATATTGGGGAGAGGGGAGTTCGAATATTTTTCATTGCAGAGGTAATAAGCATGAAGACACAAAGTACTAGGATTAAAGTAGGGGTGTGCACCCTGAAATTCCTGAACTGAAAATATACGTGAAAATAGCTGCTTCAGGTCATTATTGTAATTTATGGAATTGTAAACACAAATCCATGATTCTTAGGCATTATGAAAAAACATCCCTGAAAAAATCTGGGGTTTTTCCTGTAGTTGAGTACCCATCACCACCATCAGTTTTTCTTTGTCTCCTCATTTCCCAGGCAACAACACTTCTTTCCTATTAGATCCTTGCAAGATCAGAAGCACTCCCAGCCAATCACCATTGGTGACAAGTCCCAGAGAAGGAGTTTTTAAGGCCCACAGCTGCTGCTGTGAACCAGATGATATTTTCAGAGAAATGAGAGACCCCCCACCCACCAGGAATTCTTAAATAGTAATTTAGGTACCCCTTCAGTGGATGCCCAGCATGGACATAGGTGTCAGAGCAACTGGATGATTGATTCACATGCAGTCATACCCACATGCTCTAGTTTTCTTGGAAAATCAAACTATTTTCAAAGATTATGAAAGGGGGAGAGTTTTCAGCAAAGACATCCTTTTAATTTCATTTATTTATTTTCATTTTTTACATTCCTCCTTTCTTGCAGGGACTCAAGGCAGATTACACATAGTGAGTCAGTACAATCAGTAAAATGGGAATATTCAATAACTAGTGCATTAGGATTTTAGATGTCCGTAACCACCAGAAAGAACTGAAGTGTAGCATAAGTGTTAACATGACACATTAAGCGGTACAAGATTTACATAATAGGGTCCTACTTACAGTAAGGCATATGCAGCTGTCCCTCATCATATTATCCAAGTAAGTTTGTGAACCATTTTGTACAGTGTAACCCTATTACCTGTACAGGAAAGGAGACAATGAATCACAACAAGTGATGGCAAATGCAGAGTTTTCAGCGGAAAGCTAAAACAAACAAACAAACAAACAAACAAACAAAAACATTCTCGTTCAGTCACAATGTGTGTAAAGAAACCAGATGCAGCCAGGGTTTTTTGTTTAAATGCTGGTGGCTGGTGCTTTCCTGCTGGGCCGCTGCCATCCACCCCATAGGAAACAGTGGCGAGGAGTGTGCCTAATGGCACCTACTTCAGGGATCTGTAAAGCTGAACTTTATCTGTTGTGCTTGAAACTTATGGAGTCATTAGATTAGAGGGAGGACTATGGTCCGTACAAATTTGATGCCAACAGGTTGGTTCTCCCATTAAAAACAATGGTCCCAAAATTCCAGACCCCTCCCCAAACATCAATTTGAATATTGAACTGGTACTGTCCTACCCCCAAATCAGGAATAAACAGTAAAGATGTCGTCCCAAATCCTGGATCTGAAATAACAAATCACGTGCACTCACAGGGAGAAGCAGGTATGACATAAGATTCCAACACTTGTGGGTTATTGCCAAAACATTGTAGCAAAGGAGGCAGCCATTGCTCATCTCCTGAGAGAGAGAGAGAGAGAGAGAGAGAGAGAGAGAGAGAGAGAGAGAGAGAGAGAGAGAGACAGACAGACAGACAGACAGACAGACAGACAGACAGACAGACAGACAGGGCCATGGAGAGGAGCCATTGTGGAGAGCTGCTGCCAGTCTGAGTAGACAGTACTGACATTGATGAACTAATAGTTTGATTCAGTATGTCCTGCGACGGACCACATCCCGGGCATCGCAGACCTTTCCACGGGCCCATTGCTCACCTTGCGCTCGGGGGGGGGGGGCAAGGATGGCCCGGCCACCACACAGGCAGGGAACGGAAGCTGCAGCGGGCCTGAAGTCTGACTCCTCGCGTCGGGCAGCGTCGCGGCTCAGACGGAGGGGCGGAGGGGAATAACGCCGCTCCCCGGCTGCTGACGGATTGCCCCAGCACCTTCTCACGGGGCCCTCCTCTCCCCTCTCCAGGGCAGCAGCCAGAATGGAGACCTCCAGGTGCCCACAGAGAGACGCACAGCCCAGAATGCTTCAAACTCTGAGGGCGGGGTGGGCCGCTGCAAGGAGCCATGGCAGAAACCACACCCGGCGGACAGCTGAGCTGCGGCTGGGCGGGGTCGGGGTCGGAGAGACTGCCCGGCAACACGATTGGTCCCAGACAGCAGGTGGGGTACTGAGCCTTATGGGCTCGGAGGGGGTGGAACCAGGGGAGGACTCCCTTAAAAGGCTTGGGAGGTGGAGGCCGAGGAGGATGGGAGCTAGGACGGGCTGGTTGTGAGAAGCCCACAATCCTGGCGGACTCAGGCGGGGAAGAAAGCTCCGATTCCCCGGCTGAGTGGTCTGAGACCGAAGAAACCCCACAGCCGCGGGAGTTGGCAAGGGGGGCGAGTCAAGGGGCACCGACGGCGGATCCAAAGCCCCACACAGTATAAGGGAGCTTCATGTGTATGATTTTCATGTAGGGTTGTGCAAAAAAAAAAAAAAAAAAAAAACCCTGGTAAATTTCTGGTTTATTGAGCCTGATTTTTTTTTGGTAAACCCGAAATAAGCCGAATACCCATACTGGTAATTATGAGTATTTGGCTTATTTCTGGGTTTACTGAAAAATTCGGGCCCATTATAGTCTATGGGGAAAAAATTCAAAGCTCCTGATGGGGCATTTTTGGAGGTAGAGTTCCCATATTTTCAGGGCCTCTTCAAGATACAATATCATAGAAACAACAGAAAACTGGCAGCTTATGGGCAGCCAGTAGTAGGGACATATCCCACAGAAAGGACCAATTCACCTTCCACATGACCTTGCTCACTCCCAAAAGAGAACTCTAATTCATTCCAGACCTGAAATAGCCCCAAAGTCTTCCTCATTGAGATGGATCACTACCACCTGGGAACTTTCTTGGAATATTCTGTGGAAGGTCAGCAAGAAATAGTCCCAGAACATGGTTCTGATTCCAAACTATTATGTATCAGGCTATGGGCTAATGCCCAGTTAACCTCCTGTAAGACTAGAATTCCAAATAGTGACACTAGTAACAAACAATAAACCCAAACCTGCTCTGGGTAGCTGACCTACCTGGCTGAGCCAGCATGGTGTAGTGGTTAAGAGCAGTGGACTCTAATCTGGAGAACTGGGTTTGATTGCCCACTCCTCCACATAAGTGACGGACTCTAATCTGGTGAACCAGGCTTGTTTCCCCACTCCTCCACATGAAGCCAGCTGGGTGGCCTTGGCCTTAATCATAGTTCTCTCCAAACTCTCTCAGCCCCACCTACCTCACAAGGTGTCTGTTATGGGGAGCGAAATGGAAGGAGATTGTAAACTGGCTTAATTCTTCTTAAAAGGTAGAAAAAGTTGACATATAAAATCCAACTCTTCTTCTTCTTCTCTTTCTTCGACAACTTGTTAAATATGGCAACACACATGAACCACAAAACAGATTCCGAACTAGTCCCCATTTGATTGTGCCTCTTAGATCTCCTGAAAATAGGCTTCCTTACTGGATTATGCATGTTTCCCAGGTATGCCTCAAAATGTGAATACCCTGAACATTTTGATGTCCTCGCTAGAAATTTCAGCAGCTGCACTTCTGCAGTCTTAAAAGACTGCATTCTGAGAATGCCCAGCAAGAATCTGACCTAAAGGCAAATTAAGTGAGACTCTAGGAGATCAGTGATGAGATTCTCTCTGTATTTCAAAAATGTTAATAGAAGTCATGCAGGGACCCAGGGGAAAGAAAGGCTTTAGCGCTTTCCCCTTCTAACATACTGAAACTGACCCCCCGCACCATGTGTTGTTACTAGCCCTCAAAGGAATAAAGAAAAAGGCAGGTGGTCCTTTTTTTGCTGTCATTTTTTTCTTTGAGACCTAATAACAGCAGATAGAGTGGGAATCAGTTTTGATTGGTGAAACTGCACATGGGGGTGATGTAAACCCCCTGTTTCCTCCATGTGAATCTGAAAGGAATTGGGCCACTTAGCAGTTTCTGTTAGTATATTTTAAACACTGGGAGCATCTGACCACTGATTTTTCAGCATCTCTTAGATTACTGCAATTTTAGACAGATTCTGAAATTTAAAAAGAGTAATGAAAAAAAGAGTAATAAAAAAGAGAACCTATCTCACAGGCCTACTCTTGGTGTACTGTGGATACTCTGCTATGGGAAAAGCTGGGAATGTTATGCAGCATTTATCACTATGTGTATTTATCAGATTTTCATTAGTGTGGGAGCTTTATTCAGCATTCCTGTGCATCTATTGTGACTGCCTCCTAGAGAAGATCGGTTACTGCAAAACAAAATAAAAGTTTTAGTATCAATTATTATTATTATTTTTAGTAAATTTCAGGTTTGGGTCAATTGGGCCCAGGTTGTTTTTTTTTTTTTTTTTGTAAACCCGAAATAAGTTGAATACCACACCTTCTAATTTACCTTGCAGACTAAAAAGATTTTGGCTATAATAACAGTAGAGAAAAGCAGAAAAATTGGAGGCTGAGTTTAGTATTTCTGCTTTTCTTAGTTCACGTCTAAGCTTAACTAGGCAGCCTAATGGCTGGTTTCATAGTAAAGTGACAATTTCACCACTAGCATTTATAATTAAAGGGCCTAATGAAAAGGTAGTATTTATTCTGAAAGAACAGATGATAGCATTAAGTTACCTAAAAGTAGTAGTAGTGGTCAAATCTGTGATTTTACATGAACATATACCAAAATGAAGGCATGATGAAATCACTTGTGTGAGAGAAACAGAAAGTTAGGGCCGCTCTGAGCCCAGCTCTGTCGAGGAGAGCGGGAATAGAAGAATAAAAATATAAATAAATAAATAACTATTTTACAGGAGATCCATAACTGGATCTTCTAAGGAATATTAAAAATTAAAATGAAGCTGCAGAGGAGGCAAAATTGTTAAAGCAGCAGCGGGCAAGGTGTGTTGAACTCTTTCCCCCAGGTCCCCCAGTAAGAAAATGCATCAAGCATTTCTCCCCTGCCACATATCTAAGCCATTTTAAAAAGGATATTTATACTCTACTAGGGAAGCTAAGCAGTTCGCCATGCTGGGTTGAACTTACCGTGGCCATGTCCGCACTTACCATTTGCGGCGCCGGCTTCCACGGGCTTTCCTTGCATGTTCCCACTGCAACTCACCCGAAGGATTCCGAGGACGTCTCCAGAGTGCAATTTCGCCACGTTAAGCGCATCCACTTACACTGCAAATTAAAAAAATAAAACGTCCTCCACATCCGGTGCCTTACAGTGGGAACATGCAAACTGTGTTCAATCCATTTCCTGCTGCCAGCCAACTTCCTGCTGCCAGCCAACCCCCGTACTCCCCCCGCCTCCCTTACTCACGCTGGACCAATCGCCGTCCTTGCTTGGAGAAGCCGACTGGGCATACGTGGGAGCGTGCCGGTCTGGGCTTATCAAAAGCAGCAGAGAAAGGCGGCGCAGTGGGAACAGAAATTTAAACTCGTCTTGGATGCTTTCGTACTGGACGCGTGTAAATAGCGAGGTAAGTTGCTGGTGCGTTCACGGGCCGTGTTTGACTGCAACAATCAGCTGTGAGCCAGTCACCTGGTCTGTTCAGTTTGGCGCTGAACAACTTGAACACCTGCTGACCAGGTTTCATTGGCTCTTTCCTTCAAACTTTGCACATGCAGAAATGCAGCTGATCCAAACAGGTAGTCATTAATACCACTAAAGACTACTTTGTCAAACACTGGATGGTAGGAGTTTAAAAAATAAAAATAAACTCAGTGTTTAAAAGCCGAGTTCACTGTACTGCACTGTTGGGAATTATTACTGCTGAACAGCCATGAATGGGTTGATGAACAGACAGACAGTCCATCAAAACATCTGTTCACAGCTGGCAAACAGGATGTGAGCCGAACCAATGGATGTTTGAGCATCCCTATGGTCCACCTTTCCATTATAATGTAGCACTCAAGAGAGCTTATATCATACATTTTTAATAAATATATTCAATAAAAGCAGTTAAAATTTTAAAAAAAACACATATAAGGAAAAATAGCAGCAATGAGAATGCTAATAAAACAGCATGTGAAACAGAAGCCAAGTACAAAATATAATAATCCAACTGCATTAAAGGAATAAGACTTGCTTCTTCCAAGTGTCCCCTTGAATAAAAAACATCCTTCAAAGAACACTAGAGGGCCATGAGTAAGATAGCCATGTGGATTTCTTGGCCTAGGAGCCACTAATGAATCTCATCCCACGTGATTAACCAATTTTATTTCTGCCAATCTGAAGAAGAAGGAGAGTTGGTTATTATATGCCTACTTTCTATACCTTTTAAGGAGAATCCAACCGGTTTACAATCTCCTTCCCTTTCTCTCCCCACAACACACGCCTTGTGAGGTAGGTAGAGCTAAGAGAGTTTGGAACAAACTGTGACTAGCTAAAGGTCACTCAGCAAGCTTTAGGGTTGCCAACTTTCAGGTACTAGCTGGAGATCTCCTGCTATTACCCCTGCAGCAGTGGTTCAGTTACTTAAAAACTGGGACGTCCACCACAGATGTATTATGTAATGTTTCGTTTGGCCCATACAACGGTATCATACTAAAATATATTGTTGCTTTAGTCAGGATGTCAAATAGCAAGATACAGGTATCTCATTAGAGCATTAGCAGTACATTCTAAGATAAAAGTGTGCCCTGTTCCTTAATTTGTTGGGCAAATTAACTTCTTAATATGGAAATTAGAAAAAATATATTGCACTGAGTTTTAAAAAGAATGCAAGTTACTGTGTTACACAGAATTTATTTGGAGATCATAGGTCTCCTGCCAGTCTTGTTTATTGGCACCTGCTCAATCCCCTAGTTCAGGAGTCCCCAACATGGCACCCATGGGCACCATGATGTCTACCAACACCTTTCTTGGTGCCCACCAAGTGTTTTTAGAAAGTGGGTGAGGCCATATGGATTCTTGCCCAGTAGGGCTTCTGATTGGCCTCTGGAGAGCTGATTGCTCTGCAGATTAGAATAATAATTAGAATATTTGCTTTGGTGGCAGCTGCCATGACCACAGTTTTGGTTTTGTTCTCCCTCACTCCTCTTTCCCTCCTCTTTCCCTGTGTATTTTTAAAATTGCCCCTCTTTCCCTCTGCACTAGGGCTTCCTCTGTGTGGCTGTGCCTCCTGCGCCAGCTACTTTGTGGGTGCACCCACCACCTGGTGTCAGAATTCCAAAGGTGCTCACAGGTTCAAAAAGATTGGGGACCTCAGCCAAAGAAGAAGAAGAAGAGTTGGTTTTTATAGGCTGATTTTCTCTACCACTTAAGGAAGAATCAAATCGACTTACAATCACCTTCCCTTCCCCTCCCCACAACAGACACCCTGTAAGGTAGGTGAGACTGAGAGAGCGCTAAGAGAACTGTGACTATATACTTATGATATTTCTTTTTGTGCAAGCTGGTCTTTGACCGTAATAAACAAATGTATGTATGTAACTGTGACTAACCCAAGGTCACCCAGCTGGCTTCATGTGTAGGAGTGGGAAAACCAACCCGTTTCACCAGGTTAGACTCTGCTGCTCATTTGGAAGAATGGGAAATCAAACCCGGTTCTCCAGATCAGAGTCCACCGCTCCAAACCACCACTCTTAACCACTACACCATGCTGTTTGTCAAAACCCTGCTGCCAACATCAGAGGCTCTTGCATCAGCAAGACCCTCCATATATTACAGGAATCCAATAGGACTGGCAGAACAGACTGATAGAATCCAGTCCCATGTGCCAAGTAGCAAAATTCTGCCAAATATCCAGCAAACTAGTGGTGGTAAAAAGCTAGGCTGTCCTGTCCGACTTCCTAATGCAGAAAGGAAAATATTGGAAGTTGGTGATGAGTTGATAAGTACATCCTAGTTTTAGTAGCACAGTACAACTTTTGTTTTAAAATTGGCAAAGGTGGTTTTTATAGAGGTACTTTGTGTTTCCCCTCTCTGGATTTCTTTCATATAATTCTACATGTTCATACTCATACATTTTAATGAAGTCATTCTATGACCCCTCTGGTATTTTCTTGTTGCCATGCAGGTCTGGGACTGATCAATGGTAAGGGTACAAGATGTAAGACATTTTCAGCACAATCAAAGGTTATGTTGACATTACTCCGTCTACCACAGGGAATGCTTCTAGCTGTCCAGTCCTTAACCTTACCCTTTGTGCTATGTCAGCTGTCAGGGAACCTATTTGTTTTCTGGTCTAGTCACCTTGTACATTGTAACCCTTAATGCAAGTCAGTATGCTAAGCCTTCTAAACTCTCAGCAGTGCTAAATATAATTCCCTTTATATTCACTGCTGAGTTTTACAACAGCATAACTGAAGATGTGTAAATTGTGCAGTCCTGGTTAGAACCTAGTTTTATTGAAGGTGTACATTAGGAAGGGTAGTGGGCCTGGCCACCAATATCATTGCTTTAAAAAAGTTAATCCAGCAACATCCCTTTATATAATTGAATTTTGATGGCAGATTTTGATTCTGAAATCTGAACTGTAAAATTTCAGAGTCAATTTTTGCCAGATTATCATTTCAGATCTAGGTTCTGGACACATTCCGACACAGAGCTGAACATGCTTTATTCCACTAATTTCAGTGGTGTCCAGTGCTGCTAACTCCATCATTGATGGCCATGCCCAAACTCCTGTGGGTTCAGATTGTACTGGAATCACCAGTTGCAAATATGCCAACAATTTATTGATGATTGTATTAAGTATTCACTGAGGCATTTATCAGAGTTTTCTGGGCAGATACATGCCTAGCACAATGGCCTGCACACAAGGACCGTAGGAGTTGCATTTCCAGCATGTAAGCAGTTAGCTAGCGTGGTGTAGTGGTTAGGAGCGGTGGTTTGGAGCGGTGAATTCTGGAGAACCGGGTTTGATTCTCCACTCCTCCACATGAGCAGTGGACTCTAATCTGGTGAACCGAGTTGGTTTCTCCACTCCTACACATGAAGCCAGCTGGGTGACCTTGGACTCTTAGAGCTCTCTCAGCCCCACCTACCTCCCCCTGTTGCAATGTAAAGATTTTACCAGTAGTATTAGAACTCTGAATGGCTCATACATGTTCTTCTCTCAACCCAGTAGTCACTTCGGGCATATCTATATTTCCTATACTTTGCGGTGAGCTCTCTCTCATCCTTCCCGTCTACTGCTGCTCTAGCTTTGCCATTATTTATTCATTTGGTGCAACCATGACCAGTTTTTAAAAAGTAGTCAGTCCCACATTTATTTGGCATTTGTTGCTTTCCATTTGTTTATTTCTAACCTTCTACTCCCCAGACCAAAAGCCACTTATGCTACTGTGTATAACAATACTGTGTATAACAATACATGGGATCATCTGCTAAAGCTGGAGGGTGAGAGATTCAAAACAGATAAAAGGAAGTATTTTTTCACACAACGCATAGTTAAATTGTGGAACTCCCTGCCTCAGGATGTGGTGATGGCTGCCAGCTTGGAGGGCTTTAAGAGGGGAGTAAACGTATTCATGGAGGAAAGGGGTATTCATGGCTATTAGTTAGAATGGATACTAGTCATGCTGCATACCTATTCTCTCTAGTATCAGAGGAGCATGCCTATTATTTTGGGTGCTGTGGCACACAGGCAGGATGGTACTGCTGCAGACGTCTTGCTTGTGGCTTCCTAGAGGCACCTGGTTGGCCACTGTGTGAACAGACTGCTGGACTTGATGGGCCTTGGTCTAATCCAGCAGGGCCTTTCTTATGTTCTTATGTAATAAGAAAAACCATTAAAGCACTAGTTTCAGGAGGGTAGCCATGTTGGTCCACAATAAAAGAGCTAGATTTTCAGGGGATATGGTTTAGAGAATCAAAGTATCTCACAATATATTCTAACTGCTGCCCCCCTTCACATGAACCTCATTTTTTCACGTCTTATTAAGGTCGCCAACCTCCAGGTAGTAGCTGGAGATCTCCCAGACACCCTGTGAGGTAGGTGGGGCTGAGAGTGTTTGACTAGCCCAAGGTCACCAGCTGGCTTCATGTGTAGGAGTGGGGAAACAAATCCAGTTCACCAGATTAGCCTCCGCCGCTCCAAACCACGCCCTCCTCAGGCTCCATCCCAAAAATCTCCAGGTATTTCCCAACCTGGAGCTGGAAACCTTATGTCTTCAGTAGGTCAGATTTGTTTGCCAGTAAATAGGAATTTAATTCTGTCTTTGTGCAGAAAGCAATACTTTATCTGTGTTTGTCAGCTTTCAAAGCTGCAACTGAAACATTCATCTTGCGAATCGCCACGTGAAACGTGATTGGCAGGCAGGGCTCATGGTTGAGGTTTATCTATAATACAATTTGCCTTCCTTTTATAAGAATTTCTACTGTTCACTTCTCAGTGGGGGCATGAGTGTGTGGTAATGGAGGGATTTCATGTAAATCACCAAAAGGTTTCACCTGGAATTGACACAGCAATGCAAAACGTCATGTTGCTTGTTGGCAGCAATGATAAAATATCAGCCACCAGGGTATGTAAATCTTCTTTCCCATGTGGTATAATGCCACGTTCATACATTTTCTCAGTGACTCTAGCACTTCCCCAAGAGTAATAGACCTCTTTGAACATGCACACAATGATTGGCTACCTGATTTGCTCATAAATAAAACCATCTGGTTGCACTACAAGTCAGTGCTTTTTTAGTTTCAAAGGCCGAATAATTATTTATGAGCCAGGCCAGCCAAGCAAAGGGTCTGCAAATGCAGGCATAATAAACAGGGCTTTGATTTTTATTTAATTCTAGCTTTTAAAAAGAAAACTCTCAGCTGTCGTCCTCTCAAAATCCCAAATGCATTTATTTTTGAAACAGTACCATTATATGGTGATTTTTAAAAAAATGCTCTTTGCATCCTGCATGATCGGCTTTAAAGAACCATTTCTGAGAAATGCTTGTGATTTTAATGCCAGTGTTTTTTAATATAAACTTGATTGTGTTTCTGCAAGACTTTAGGTGAAAGAAAAGCAAGTTAAGTTTGTAGAATCACCTGGCTGCTATCATGATGGATATACATAATGTCTTAAGTATTAATGCTGTTTTTGCAATAGACAATTTACCCTAGGGAAATAGCAAACTTGCTGGCAAAGGCCTTGGGTGCTTGATCATCCTGGATGACAATCCCCCATCCCTCCATCTATTCTGACCAGCTTTACAACTGCCTCTTTAATGTTTGTTTAATTTTAACTGTCACCGCTTACATAACCATTTACTTTTTTGCCTGCAGTCTTTGAAGCCCCACAAATGCTTTGTGTGAATAAAGAATTCAGCACCCGCACATGAAATGCACCAGCTCCTGAAATGCATTTGTGTTAATGATATTATAAGCACTAACATTTGTCACTTTTGAACCACAGCTTGGAAATCCTAAATATCTGCTTCTCGGTTTAAACCTTTTCAAGTGGGCGATGCAAACATTCAGTAATGCCAAAGTCCTGCTATATGGATTGCTTTTTGATATGTTGCCATTCAAAATTAGGCAGAGCAGAAAGCCGTCCACTTATCAGCCTTCATCTATTGTGGAAACAGGGTTGAAGTACTTTATACTTCTACAGGGCATGGATTGAAGTGCAGAAAGGAAACATACTCTCAGATCAGAGCCAAGTGGATTTGCCCTTACCCTGTCAGCCTTTCCTTTCCGCTATAGCTTCTTGTTAAATGGCCCTTAACTTAGTGTGCCACTGTAATTCATATATTAAATGTAGTAGATCTATCTACCATACTTTTATCTCATCCTGCCTCCAAAGAACTCAGCACAATGAACATGGCTGTCTCCTACTCCATTTTATCTTCTCAATAAGTACAGTGATGTAGATTGAATTGGGAGAGAATAAAGGCAAAAGGCTATCCAGTGCACCTTATGTTTGATGGAAGATTTGAACCTGGGTCTGCTAAATCCTATTCCGACACTAACCACTATATTGCACTGGACCACATGAGGCTAGCACTGAGAGCTGGGGCTTTTAAGAATTTGTAAGGTCAACAGAAGATTCACATTTGGTTGGTACAATAGAATTACTCGGTGCATATATACTTAATGGAATGTATGTTGTCTCACCTGCTATGGCTGTGCTTTGAAGAACAAGCTTGAAAAGCAGTGTGTGTGGGGGGAGGAAGCGAATTATGCTGGTCGGCTTTTTGAAGGGTGAAATGCAAATGAATTCCCTCAAACTCACCCTGGCTCACACACCAGAAAAGGGAAAAAGATGCAAGATGACTGGTGACAGCTTTATCGTCATGTACATCCCCTACGCGCTTCACTACTTAAGCTTCATCAGAGGGCTGTTCGGCGGTGGAATGCGCTGCCTCGGAGGGTGGTGGAGTCCCCATCTTTGGAGGTCTTTAAGCAGAGGTGGATGGCCATCTGTCGGGAGTGCTTTGATTGTGGGATCCTGCATGGCAGGGGGTTGGACTGGATGGCCCTTGTGGTCTCTTCCAACCTTGTGAACTTGTGAGATGAGAATTCTTTTTGCTGAACTAAACGTGAAACGCGTAGGAGCTGTACATGACAACAAAGCTGTTATCTTACACCTTTGTTCCCGTTTTTGGTTTCCTCACATACCAGAGGCAGTACAAATGATGGTGCTGAGATGGTAAGAACGAATGTTGTTGATTAAAAAACGTTTCTGTCTTTGGACTGCTTGAAAGGGAAAGGAATGGGGGCTAAAGAAAGTCTTTCACAGATTCAGAAAACCACTCAGAGTCAGACCTGGGTTCAGGGTCTGGGGATCCCTCAACAAGATGGTGTTGATAGGGTATGGACTGAACCAGCAGCAGCTTGGCTGCTGCTAGTGTCACAGCCACTGCTATGTGCCCACCAAGGGGTTTTGGGGGGAACACCAGGCCAGGCAGTACTTCTGGTGCCCAGCTCTAGCAACACTTACTTGCTGCCATTCAGGATCTTCTTGCCCAGTCATACCCACAGCAGAGACAGGAGAAGCTGTGCATCACCAGCAGTGCCATGCAGACTCACATCTACCCTCAAGTGTTAAGTGTCAAATTTCAAAATCCAAAATTCAGATTTTCATAATTGGACGTTTCAATTCTTCTCAAAATGTTGTTCTAGCTTCTAACCTGCTGAAGAGGATTCAGCCTTTCTTGACAGCTGCTCTTCATATAGTTTCAGCATCAGATGATCAAGCAAAGTGGAATACACTCGCTCTCTATAGATATCAATGAAGCCAAAGGGAATGAGTTATAAAGAGGGGCGAATTTAGTGTACCATTTCAGCAGCAAGAAATGTACACCACAGAGCTCATTTTGTACGTGATGTTGCTAGGAGTACATAAAAGTGTTCTATTACAGGAATCATACCAAAGAAATGTTAACCTGTAAAAGCTGTAGGATAAAGATGGCTAAAACAAGTTTGTGAGGGAAACTTTCAAGCCACCCAGGAGACCACTGAGTAGAGGCTGAGTTAAACTATTTGAACTGTTGCTAATCCTTGGCTTGTGTAAGACAGCTCATCAGAAAAGAGGCCTGAGGCAAGTGAAAATTCAGAAAATACACAGGCTGCTGGTTTTCTGAGGAGAGGTGGAATGAGGGGCAACACATCTGAAAGCAAATGTCTTACTAAGTTAATCACCACAACAAATTAATAGATGAGGACAATACAGCAAATTAAGGTCAGTGAGGAGTACAGTTTCATCTTACTGTGAAACGTCCTTCTACCAGGAAAGAAATTCAAGTAGAAATAATCAAAGCTCTTCTTTCCAGCTCTGCATTAGTTTCATGGCACAACTGATTCTCTCAGGGGATGTCAGTTCAGTGAGTGAACTAATGGACACCCACTCGGAAAAGCTGTGCTGGCTGCATTATCTCTTAGCAATGGCAATGTTCTTCAAAAGGTGAGGTGAGCTCTAAAAGCTGAGGGACTTTACCTCATTGTAAGTCTGCTTGCAGGAGAGCCTAGACCTGGCCTCAGCCACATCAAAGCAGAAGCAGCCATCTCATGAAAAATAAATCCACTTTTCTTATGATGGGACAGCTTTTTCCAGGTGTTGCAACTAATAATGAGATGCTTCCTAGGATAACACACTGGCCAGTTCAGCCAAAGTCATGCTAGTAAGGGGAGACTGGTTATAAAAACATCTTGTTTGCAAAGCAAACATACTTAAAAGATAAAAGGGTGATTAACCTTTCTTCCATATAATTGTTGCTGGGAAGGAACAATGGCACAGGGGTGGTGGTAGAGAACTTCCTCTCCTAAATAATTGAAATGGAGTGTTAGGCCAACTGGAACTGTATGCCTCTACCATCTCTGAAGATCCCGTAAGATTCATGAATAGGCCTGTCAAGCCCCAAGTCAGGACAGGGGTTTCCCTGCTCTGAGTTCTTGTTGCCTGCTGCCATTCCAACTGGCAGGGGATTTTAAAACAACAACAACAACAACAACAATAAAACACTCATCAGCATCACGAGAAGAAAGACATCACTTCTGGGGAAAACCTGGAAGAGACAGTGGTAGCTCTAGGAATTGTCAGAAAATCTGTGGTAAAACCACAGCGTTTCTGATGATCCCTAGAGCTACCGCTGTTTCTCCTGGTTTCCCCCCCAAAGTGACATCATTATCCTTGGTATGTTACCCCCACTATGTCCCCATTCCCGACCTTCCATGGGTTGCCAGGCTTGACCTGGCAATCCTGTTAATGAATGCCATGTTCAATGTCTCCTGTTTTGCTTGGTCATGGAAGAAACTTCTGAACACTCATCAGTCATACTGGGTTGAATGTTTTAAATAAATGAGCTCAGGTTTCCCAGCAATATATATAATTTGTGTTTCTGTAGATCAAATAATACTGTATTTCACCTCTCCATACTGATAACTAGGATTGTGCATATCAATAAACCCGAACTGAAAGTAAACCTGAAATTAGCCATTTTGGTAATTTTCAGGCTTTGGGTTTACTGAACATCAAAACCTGGGGGTCTCCCCAAAGCCAAATAGACGATTCCTGAACAAGCCGAATAAATATTTGGCCTTTTCGGGTTCGGCTAGTTGCCTTTGCTCAGATGCACAGCTTTGTGCTTTCTCCCCTTTTTCCATCTTTATTTTGACTGGTTTTGTTAGGGCCCCATAGATGGGGATTGTGTAATCAGAGCCAACTTGGTCTGACCAACCTTTCAGTGGGTTGATCTGGATCAAGCATAAGGTTTTTTTTTCCAGACAGGGCTCACCAAGTCCCATGCGGAGGGATATACCTTCCAACTAAAAACCTTCAACAGTTGCTGACCATCAGGCTTCTGGAGGAGATTTCTTCATCCACATGGATAAGCAATCTCCTTCAGACAGCCCCCATGGTCGAGACTTCGGCTGGCTCTGATCTCATCCCCCCTGAAAATCTGCTCTCAAACTGAAGGTCGCCCCGAGTAGAGGCTTTGTTTCCCCGCACCATGACCATCTCTTGAATCAGATTTTTGATTACCACAATAAAGGACTGTTCATAGGATGATATTTGCCACCAAAATAAATGTTTTCTGTGCCTTATTTTTCTTGCATTTAAGCTTTTTCCTTCCGTTTGGAAGCTAATTTGCATGGACATCATGCTTTGTGCCCCAGATATGAAGGCAGCCCCCAGACTTTGAGGTGCCAGCTTGTCAATCGGCTCTTTCTGCCTGTCCTCGGCAATGCTGAACTGCTGAACCTGAAAACCAAGGGGAAGCTCAGCTCAGAAATGCCTGGAGGATGGGGGCGACCCCTTGGCAGGCCCATAAAATTAGACACCCTGTCCCAAAGTTCACCAAACGTTGGTGGCCATGTAAGGAGAGTCCCTTGCAGCCATGCTGCACATTTGGGGACTCCACCTTCAAAAATGCCCCCACTAATGGGCCTGAATTTTTCAGAAAACCCGGTAACAAGCCAAAAGCTGATATTTACCAGTATGGATATTTGGCTTATTCCAGGTTTACCAACAAAAATTGGGCCCAATAAATCTGAACCCACAATTTACCAAATTGTTTTTTGCACAACTCTACTGTTGTGCAAAAGTTGTTACAATTTCAGCCCTACAAGGTACTGAACTCATAGCAGCATCCTCTCTTTTATTGTGTTGATCCTGCCCCTCTTAAGATTATATTAGTCATACATTTCTTTCCTTATTAATTGTAATATTTACAAAAATGGGATTCTTTGTAATTATCGTAATTAATATGAATTTTAAAAAATCCCCCTTGCCCAGGTGCCAGAAACAAAACTATACAAATAAACCTGATAATGGAAACAGCCCCTTTTGGAATTAATAATGAAAAACCAACCAACCCGTGCACAAGTCTAGATTGTATGCCAGAACACAGGTTGAACTTTGCTTCCTTACCATATCATAGGCATTCTGGGATACTTATAAGGTTATCCTAGAGTATGAATTCTGTTATATATTCCAATGACAGTGATTCATAGCCAGTGTTTCTTGGCCCAAGTGAGCATGTGTAGTTTGTTTCCAATGTTAGCTGCTTGGTGGAATTTGCTTCCTCAGACTCATGCAGTGAATGTTACAATGAAGTTACATTGTGTATTAAGAGCCTACTTGAATCGCACCTGTTCTATCAGCTTGCTACAGAGTGCTTGGCAAGTGAATCGATGTAATTGACCATAGCCTGTGTGATGGCTGACACAGCTATTAAATATTTTGATTGGCTAGGGTTTCTCTGGTATGAAAACACTTCAGTTTCACATTACAAATTACTCTCATTGTCCCACTTTCTTGTAGTTCTTCTGGATTAACTTTACAACATCTACCAGCATTCAAGTGGCAATAATGGAATAGATGTCACAGCCCTCTGACTACATCTCAACAAGTCCAAGCTGGGCATGAAGCCTATACCTTCCTCATATCGAACTCTAACACAGCTCTGCACATGCCGTACATATTTTATTGGTTGGTGTGATTTTACACACTCAATTATGACACTGAAAAATCAAGAGGTGTTGAATTTTTCCTGTCATTTTCCTTCGATTAAGGGTGGATTGAGAATGTGATGAAAAGCTGAGGTAATTATCGTGATGGTGTGATGTTGACTGATCATGTGAATGCAAAAGACCTTGAATTACCCATTGTGGAAGAAAAACAGCACTTTTTTAAAAAAACAATAATAATATGCAGTGGTGGGACTGTAGTTTATCTCCCCCAGGCTTTCCCCACATTTCAAAAGCAATCTAGAGAGCCAGCGTGATGTAGTGGTTAACAGTGGTGGTTTGGAGTGGTGGATTCTGATCTGGAGAACCGGGTTTGATTCCCCCCTCCTCCACATAAGTGGGGGAGGCTAATCTGGTGAACTGGGTTGGTTTCCCCACTCCTACACATGAAGCCAGCTGGGTGACCTTGGGCTAATCACAGCTCTCTTAGAGCTCTCTCAGCCTCACGTACCTCAAAGGGTGTCTGTTGTGCGGAGGGGAAGGGAAGGTGATTGTAAGCTGGTTTGATTCTTCCTTAAGTGGTAGAGAAAGAGTCTCCTCTTTTGCATTCCTTCCCTGGTTTTTGTTGATCATTTTAAAGCTTGTTTTCAATGTCACTTTAATGAATAATTTTAAGGGTGCACCAGCTGAAATAAGTTAATTGATACAAATGAGCCAGTCTTCCCCCCCACCTCCTAATCTTTTGATCCAGTACCACACAGATTTGCATGTATAAACAGTTCTAAATATTTTGTGTGTGTTTGAGCTTTCCCACTCTAACTATTAGTGTATTTGTGGATTAAAGGCCAGGAAATAAATAGCTGCAAACAGTAACTGCTGAAAACGGTGGCCTCCTTTTCCATTTTACTGTGCTTTACCCAGAATGCTAAAGCTGACAGCTTGCTGGATTCAATAATCTGAACAGTAGAATTGCAGAATTTCAATCACACTTTTTTCTCACTAAGAATTTACAAATAACTTGGAGGAACTGGGCTGGCTTCATTTCCCCCTGTGTTTCCCAAATGATTGGTACACTGTTATGAAATTTGCAAAGGAATGGGAAATAAAACACACAGCCTGGTTAAGGCACGGAAGGTCAAAATACATATTTCCTGTTAAACGAGTTTCCCCCCCTCCCAAACTGTTTGTAAATGAAACTAGAGGAAAATGCACTTAGTTGAAAAGATTCCTCTAAGCAAAAATCTTCCAGTGGTTATCTGAGCTCTCATTTTCAAGCTGAACAAACTTTAGCTTGAGGGGCCATAGCACATATGAAGTTTGCCAAAGGTCCCAGGTTGGGTCCCTAGCACTGCACTTCTAGTTCATTAAATAATGGGGCTAGGAAACAGCTCTACAATATCTGCAGAACTTCTGCTGCCAGCTAAATAGATAATACTGATCCTGCTGGACCGATGGTCTGACTCAATATAAGCTAGGTTTGTATGTTTTAATAATGAAGACAGAGGCAAGACAAAGCCAGAAGTGATATTACCTACTTCAGAGATTTCCTAAACAAAATGTTTTTGTGACAACTGTGAAAGGCCTCATACAGCTCCGAGAAATTATGGCCTTCCATTGCCCGTTGCAATATAAGAGCTGGCAGGAGTCTTCAGGCCTCACTGGCTCGCATGTTCGTCATTTGCTTAGAAATCACATCCCGAAGCTTTTCAAACATATGTTTCCTAGCAGCTTTTTGTTAGCGGAACATTTGCGATGGTGAACCAAGTTAACTCAGGCTTCCAGATTGGGTACTGTTCAGAATAAATAATGCATAGTAGATTTGGGGGGTTTTTTGATCAGAAAGAGGAACTGTATGTATGCCCTGTTCCGCCTAAAATTGATTACGTAATTGACCACATTGACAGGGGAGTGAACAGATCCTGACCTTCTCAAAAGACATTTGCAGTCCCTTGTTCCTCTTTTCCCAGCAAAAGAGGTATTCTCAACAATACATTCAAGAGCTCTTATTCCTTGGCACAGCCCATCTTTGTGATTGCTATCAATAGCACACACAGGTCATTCATTACCAAATGATTTTAGACTTCTCCATGGATGTGTTCAGCTAATTAGAAGGTTAACTATGCACAATTAATTGGAATTAAATCACTAGTAACATACCAGAACTCTGTTAGCAAAAACAAACAACAACAACAAAACCCTCCCATGCCAATACTAAGAAGACAGCAGTGGACACATTTGTTTATTAATCTTCTCTATTCAAGTATCAGGGAAGGCCTAAGTCAATTTTTAACATCAATAGAGGTATTCAGGCAAGGGGAGGTAAATTCCCCTCTCTCCCCTGCCCTATCTCTTCATCATTCATTGCTTTAGGCACTTTTCTCTCAACCTGATTAACTTCTGAGATCAGAGCCAGGATGGGGGGAAAAGTAGTCTGTGGTAGGTGAGGCCAGTTCAAGGAATTTTGTGCCCCCAACAAGGTGCCACATCACCTCCTTCTGTGCTGCTGCTGACAACACCACAAGGGTTTAGCTTAGAATTGGTGGGTCACATGAACACATGAAGCTGCCTTATACTGAATCAGACCATGATTGTGGGATCCTGCATGGTGGAGGGAGGGGTGGGGTCACTGGGGATGTGTGGGGAGGTAGTTGTTAATTTCCTGCATTGGGCGGGGGGGTTGGACTAGATGACCCAGGTGGTACCTTCCAACTCTATGATTCTATGATTCTAAGGTCAGTATTGCCAACTCAGACTGGCAGTAGCTCTCCAGGGTCTCAGGCTGAGGTCTTTCACATCACCTACTGCCTAGTCATTTTATCAGAGGATGCCAGGGATTGAACATGGGACCTTCTCCATGCCAAGCAGAGGCTCTGCCACTGAGCCATGGCCCCTCTCCTGGAAATGGTCTAGAAAGCAACACTCATAAGTCCCTGTGCTACCAATGTCACACTTCAGGAGCAAGCCAAACCACTGTAATGTGTTTGCACCCTCATTGCTGTGCTGCCCCAAGGATGGCTTGCCTAGAAAAATAGCCCTATGGGCAGATAAGGTGGAGCAGAGGGAATTAGCAGAGGGAATTTTTGATGTTAAAATTACTTTCCCATGCTCCACTTAAGTGTGGCAAACAAACATTGCTGGTCCATCACATAGGTGGACCCTTAGGCAATTTGCATTAGGTTTGCATCAGGTTTCCCTCAAATGTTATGAGATCACAGCAGTTTCAATGACTGGCAGGAATCTCACATCTAACTCACATAATACAGAAAATGTGACACAACACACACTTATGCAGATAGGGGCATTGCTTTTAGAATCACGCTGCCATTTGGGGAATAACCTAAATAGCATTACATTTTTCCTAATTTTCTCTTATTTTCATTTATGTATTCATTTATTTAATTCTATCCTGGCCCAGGCTGGGTCACATCAATCAAAATACGACATATCATATGTAAACCAATTCATTAAAAACTCTAACATAAGATTAAAATCTATCAACTACCAATTTGTGCCAATTTTGCACACTGGCCTATAGTGAGCCAAGGGATGGCAATCGGGACACCCCTTAGATTCAATAAGTGAAACGAAGAACAGAAAAGGGTGGGGAAGGGAGGCAAGCTATGATAACACACTGTTGCTGCCCTCAACCACAGGCAACTCTAATTCAAGTTATATTGTTGCATGTTCTCCACTTTTGAAAGGAAGGAAATTCTAGGGCAGGGGTGTTGAACTCATTTGTTAAGAGGGCTGGATATGACATAAATGTAACTTGGTTGGGCCAGGCCATGGCTTGCCAGCCCAGATCGGGAGTGGGGGTGGTGGTGGTAGCTGCCTCGGCTGGCTCACAGGCTGAATAAGAGCACTCAAGGGGTCAGATCCGGCCCCCAGGCCTTATGTTTGACCCCTGTTCTAGGGATTTTACCATGGGGTATATTTCCTTTAGATGAAAAAGCACTTGGTTCAAACTATATGTGACTTAGAAGACTGATGATTAGAATCTGCCATTTTTAAAGACTAAAGCTGTGGCATAAGGACTTGATTTGGGTTAGAACTGAAGAAGGGAGCGTTCAACTCTTTGGCTGTGCAATTTTCCTATAAGTTACTGCTGGAGAGAACATACAGATCGGATTCTGTATGTTTTCTGTATCTGTATGTTTTCCTCCAAGGGTTTAATAGCAATTGGGGGTGGTGGTGGCTGAAATTAGGAAATTTTGTGAGGGAAGGGATTAAGCTTCCCTCCCTCTCTTGGCAGAAAACCAGTGATGAGTAGTGGCCAGAATAAGACCAGGGAGAGCGCTCAGTCATAATGCTCACTAGGTGACTTGGGCCAGTCAGTCTCTCTCCATATTGTTGTGAGGATAAAAGTGGGGAAACTAGAACCATGTTCACTTCCATAGCTTCTTAAGGGAAGGGTGGAATAAAGACATGAAAAATAGGTAGAGCCAGGACCCTGATCTGAACTGGGTCTCTTAAATAATTATGGGTTGCCCATGGGGTTTCCCATGTCATATTTATTTTTGCCCTAATTTTCATACATGTTTTATTTACAACCAAAGTACAGTGGAAGCAAGAAGATTTCTTAACACTGTTCCTGCATCAGATTTCCAGAGAGCAAGTTGTAAAGCCCCCATCCCCCAAGGATGCTTCCCAGTTTCAGCTGACTCTAGGTAGGAAACTTAGCTTTTCTTCTTCCTTTGAAACTGCCTCGAAAAGGTTACTCTGTTCCTCCCTGTACCTCTGATGAACATTGATTCCTGAAGTAGGCCATCAAGAGAAACATCCACCAGTTTTAGGGTTTATCAAGGCTCTTTTGTTCAGGTCCCTGGCCATAGTAGTCAAGATGGCATTGGCAACATTCACACAATTGTTTTACATTCTCTAGTGACCTTAGCAGCAGAAAGTCTCTGTGTAAAGGTTTGAAGGATGATGCCCACTTGTGGTGACCACTTAGAGTACATTTTTGATATTTGTATAAATATACAAATTGAATAACCACACTGAGAAAGATGGCACTAGTCATTCTAACACTTCAGGGGTGAAAAAAGCATGGTCTCAGTGTCCCACAGTCTTCTGGTAAAATCATGCCTTCTTTCTAGGGGTGTGCACCAAGAAAAAAAATTCTTGTGCTTCCATATCTGGTTTTTTGAGGCAATTTCCCCCATAACTGCTTATGTTTGTGCAGGACATTACTGGCTTGGAATTCAAATCTGTATTTTTGGGGGGGGGGGGGTTCTGAAGTTTTGGGGCCATTATTTTAATTTGGAAATCTATTGGAGGGTCTGGGGCAGCTTTTTATAAACATAATGACATCAAATTTGTACAGAGCATAATCTTCCCTCTGCTTTAAAGACTCCCAAGTTTCAAGTGAATTGGACCAAGGGGTTCAGTTTTACTGTCCCCCTTATTAGGTCACTTTCAGTACAGACACACTTCTCACCTATGTAGAGACGGAATTTGTGCTTCCATGTGATCCTGGCTGGGTTGCATGTAGGGTTGCCAACCTCCAGGTACTAGCTGGAGATCTCCTGCTATTACAACTGATCTCCAGCTGACAGAGATCAGTTCACCAAAGAAAAATGGCCACTTTGGCCTCCCCTCCCCAAACCCTCCCCTCCTCAGGCTCCACCCCAAAACTCTCCAGGTATTTCCCAACCCAGAGCTGGCAACCTTTACTGCGAGTTAATTGAAGGTCAGTGCAGTCTTAGAAGTAATCCTATGGGGACTATCAGCTCTACGAAGCGGCCCTATTCATCTAAGTTGCAAGCAAATATAATTAATTTCCCAATGATTTGGTTTTCTATTTTCTTTTCATACCTCTGTTTTACTTGGAATATTATTAGGGTTGCCAACCTCCAGGTGGTAACTGGATATCTCTTGCTATTACAACTGATCTCTAGGCGACAGAGATCAGTTTCCCTGGAGAAAATGGCCACTTTGGCATTTGGACTCTATGGCATTGAAGTCCCTCCCCTCTCCAAACCCTATCCTCCTCAGGCTCCACCCCCAAAATCTCCAGGTATTTCCTAACCTGCAGCTGGCAACCCTCAATGTTATATAGGTGACACAGAGGCCCAGATTTTTGTGGGGCATCATTAAGATAACAGGCTGATAGTGTGATAACAGGCTGATATCACATAGGTATTTTTTTCATAAGCATCAACTGCCTCTCTAGTGGTGTGGTTTTCATGTGGGAAATAGCATCTATATGATCCAGGCATGATCCAGTGATCAAGACTTTAAAACAAGACTGATGCAGTGTGCTCCCTGACTAAGTGGCTTTACACTAGTTATCATGCCACAAAGGTAAAGAATAACTTGAGAAGTTAAAAGTACAATTCACAATTTTCTGCTCTTTTCTTTCAACAGACAATAGAACAGTTAGTCCTGGCAGTTAAAAGTAGGCCATCCTTTTAGAAGCATGAAATAGCACAATTTACAATTCCCTGTCTCACAAATCTTAGTGTGACCTATTTTTGTTTAGTTTAGAATTTGGTTTGCATTTCCTCTTGCCGATGTTGGTTGCTTATTGCTTTACAGTTGTCTGAAACATTGCTTGCTACATGCAGACAATGTTGACTCTGAGGGAGACCATTGTGTTGTCATTTCTCTATTGACGCCATGCTTAACTGCTGCCTATTCTGATTAACTCAGAAGAATAAAGGCCTTAGTGTGTCAAATGCTGTCTCATGCCTTTGATACGGGAAGCATACTTAACACTTTGAACGGAAAGTTGACTGTAGAGGTCCAGTGTCATGAAAAATGACTGCTTGCAAAGGTTTTTCCTCAGGACAGAATTTTGCAGTATGTCTAGAGTTGCCAGATATCAGGTAATGGAGGGAAATTTCCCCCCAATTAAGGGGGCTGCCTGCTATATTTCAGCTGGTCGGCAGGCAAAAGCAGGCCAGCTGAAGGGGGACGATTAATGTGACTTCTGGGGTGAACCTGGAAGTGACGGGGATGCTCTAGTCCATTTCTCCAAAAACTTTATGGTTTCCATAGAGTTTTTGGAGGAATGTGCTAGAGCAATCCCGTCACTTCCAGGTTTACCCCTGAAGTGACATTATTGCGCCATTCACTCCCCTAGCCCAACCACAATAAAGCTGCTGCTGGTGGCAAGGGGGGACCTGGCAACTTTAAGTATGTCTGAATAGAGAATGAAGGACCACACGATGGAGGTAGTAATAGATGATACATTGGTGAATATTAAAGTTTTCATTGTACATTCCCATGGCATCAATATGGAAGACAAAGAGACTGCAGTCATAATTTCTGAAGGAATCATTTTGTTCTGGGAAGATTACGTAAGGGAAATAATCTATTTTTTCTCAGATGTATGAACGAATTTGTTCCCAGAATATGTCTGCACAGTAATACTCTGGTATTTTATTGATCAGCTTAAAATGTGACAAATAGCCCACCCAAAGCAGATATATTTTCAAGATTAAGGACCCCAAGGCGGACTTCTGGTAGAGCACTGGTCCCGGCGCCACGTCCCTCAGGAATCTCCCGAGGGAATCCAAGAAACACTTCAAATCTGGAATGCTTTTAGCATTCCAACCCGGTTCTAAATAGTGAACCGGGAAGCAGGAACACCCCTGCAGCCCGAAGAAAGCGGTGTGACTCCCAAACTCTTTGAGGGAGCTTTTTAAAGCCCCCTGAGGTCTGGATGCTGTCCCGCTGGCATCGAGGGGAGAAATCATTGCCGTGAGCGCTTCTTTGGCATAAGGCCTGGATCTCCTCTACCTATTACAAAACTAAGATCTGTATTAATGGAAAGAATACCTCACCTGCCGAAATCTGAGTAAACGGCAAGAACTCTTTTGATTTTACCTTCAATCAGATTGATAATACCACCGCTGAAATCCGCACCTCCCGATCCACCTTATAACTACTTTTATTTCCAAGTAATCCATTAGATAAAACAACTGGGAGCTTATCGAATTGATCGGTGGGTAGACTAAACAAAAGGAACTTTTGCAAGATGTAGCAGATACCAATTAGAGGCAGCAACGTTGGGAGAGGAGAGAAATAAATCCCGCCTACTGAATGGCCATGGTTCTTTTCCAGTTATCTAAGTCCTCCTGCCATGTTTGCTGAATAAGGCTGGGTTTGGAGTACCAGAAATACTCAAGGAAGTTCTTTGTTGCTCTGTGAGATGTCCAATTGCGAAGCATCAGAACGGAGAGATGGGAGGAGACAGACATCTCATAGGACTGGAAGTGCGTCACCTCCGTGTAACACCTAAATACTTCCTACATTTGAAGACCATAGAGAGGCGACGACGGAAGGTCCACGACCCTATAAATTCCAATGACTTCCTGTTCCCTGATCTAAAGCCGACCTAGAGTGACCAAAACAAACTCGTTGGTACTCCAAACTTTTAAAACCTATTATGTTGCCTTTTTAAGCATCTCAAGTCAATCTAACTTACCGATCTACCTATATTAAACGATACTAAGCTACCCACGGTACAGAAGTGCAAGTTTTTAGACTTGCTAATAACCATCTGAACACAAGATCCCTGCTGTAAATGTCGACATCTCGCCAACGTTCAGCATCCTTGTATACTGCTTCACCTGCATTACCTAAACTTAAAGAACCCTCGCACGACGTTGCCATGGATAAGAAAATTTCAGATATATTTATCTAAATATAACACAGTAAAAAGCAAATCAACTTTTCAAAAAACCATACTGGATACAAATGATCATTTGATTTCTAAGATGTACAAGTTGCTGTTGGAACTCTATTGTGAGCAAGAGCGAATAAAACCTACTATGGTCAGTTGGGCCCAGATGCTAGGTCATGATATAATGTTACATTAATGGGAAATACTTTGGTCCCGAGACATGAAATCCATATTGTCTCAAACATTATGAGAAAATATATATTAAATGATGTATTGTTGGTATTTAACACCGAAAAAACTAGCAAAGACTTACAAATCAATGTCTTCGAAATGCTGGAAATGTAATCAAGAAATTGGCTCATTTCATCATATGTGGTGGACTTGTGAAAAAGCAAAAAAAAATTGGAACATGATATATAATGAAATCAGATTGATTCTACAGAATAATGTACCTAAAACACCGGAAATGATGTTATTGAGTATGGTAACGGACACTATATTTACTCAAAGAACATTTTTGATATATGCCACCACTGCAGCAAGATTCATATATGCAGCAAAATGGAAAGTGGCGAAAATACCAGAAAAAAAAGACTGGATTCAAAAGATGCTGGAACTGATGGAGATGGCAAAACTTATGGCTTTAATTAATCAAAAAGACAATGCACAATTTTTGGAGGAATGGGGGGCATGGAAAACTTACTGTAAAAATGAATTTCAAATGGGGATATTTAAAAGGTATTCGTTGATCTAATCCTTCTTGTTTACTGTGTTATATTTAGATAAATATATTCATAATAATGACTTATATACTTTAAAGGAACATATATATAACCTAAGTGATGCCTACTTGATTGTACAAGGTGTTTATGAATTGATAGTATTTTACCATAAATATGAAATGGGAATTAGTATTGATATACAAAAGAGTGTTAAATTTATAAATAGATGGAAGGGGTGAGTTGAGGTCAATTGTTGTTCAGTTTAAAGTTATAATGTATCATCAACAATATCATTTATTCTTGTTTTATTAATGTCAATAGAAACATTATATATTGTTGAAAAGCTGGATTGAAATATTAAAGGAAAACAATAAAAATTTTCAAAAAAAAAAAAAAAAAAAAAAGGACCCCAAGGCAAGTTCATACATTTTTTTCAGGCAGCCATAGAGCTCTTGTTGGTCCCAATATCATCTCTTACCGACTATATAAAGGCTATGCCATCGTCAACTTTACTTTACTAAAGAACAAAATTCTGCCATTACACTTCACTTGCCTCATGTATGATATGCATTTTGTGCCAAGAACTGCGTGTTAAGATAAAAAGATAAGTGTATTGCATCATCAGAAGAACATTCCAAGAAGGGTGATTACAGCTGTTGAGGTTTGGCCAAATTTAAGGAGAATGCATATTTGAAGGTTTTTACTTAACGTTTGTACATCCTTTCATCAGGACGGGATCTCAGATCCTGCAGCACCTTCCGGATAGCATCCACCTTTGGGGGAGGGAGAAATGTGTGCACCACATAGAGCTTCTTGGAAGAAGTGTGAAATAAAAATGTACTCAACACATTGACAGATGCAGGTGCCAGCAGGTTTGATCCTGGGGAAGATCGGACTGGTGGCAGGAAGATTAGATCTCTATAAATTTTGTAAATCCTGCCCTGATTTGCTTCAATAAGTCACACTGAATCAATAAGGAAGACACAGACTGAATAGTTTAACTGGAACACACTGAACAGTTTGTTGGAGTGCAATGCACAACATACTAAGAAATAAACGAAATTAAAAAAAAACATATCAACTAAGAAGAAAAGAAGAACTATCACTGACATCCCATTCCTGACCTCAAAGAACGAAAGTCCTTTGGAGTCCAAAATGTGGCTGCGCCCAGACACCACCAAGGATGTTGGCTGGGCCTTCTGCCAGCGTCCCACCAGCACAAAGCCCCACAACGGCGTCCCGGGGGGCATTCCCGGGGTGTGCTGGGGTGTGTGTGTAGCTGCCAGTAGGCATGCCAGCGGGGAGAACAGCGTTGTTGTGCCTGCTTTTTTGCTGGCACAGCCTCGCTGTTCTCATCAGGGCAAAATGCCCCATTTAAAAATTTAAAAGCCCCCCAAAGGCTTTTTAAAGCCTTTTTGTTGGCTGGGAAATGGCTTTGGAGGCGCTGCGGCAGCGCCTCAGCCATGCCATCCCCAGTTATCGAAGGCTCAGGAATGGGCTGTAAATACAGGAACAACTAAGAGATGAACTTAGAATTTTGTACAAAGAAACTGAAAATCCAAAAATAAGGCAACTCAGTGTTCTGGCTTTTAGCTCTCCTGAAACACCATCCTGTCCCATCTAGTTTAAGTTAAGCTCTCTATTTTATTCTAAATATGAATCAGCCTTCCTATTCAGCTTTCAGAGTCTCCTCAAGAAATCCTTAACCTGAACACTCTGCTATCTAATGGGGCTTTCTGCATCCTGTGCCCATTATACTTTCCTTTTAGTCAGGGTCGATAGACAAGTGTAGAAATTACCCCTTGATTATTTTCCCAGGGATCTTTTGCCAGGATGAAAACTGTCATGTTCAGATAACATCTTTAATTTTTCTATCATCCATTCTCAAAGCAATTGTCATCTGCATCATACCAAATCACTTTGGTTTAACCCTTTGAGGTTACCATGGCTGTGCCATCTTCTTCTTCTTCTTCTTCTTCTTCTTCTTCTTCTTCTTCTTCTTCTTCTTCTTCTTCTTCTTCTTCTTCTTCTTCTTCTTCTTCTTCTTCTTCTCCTCCTCCTCCTCCTCCTCCTCCTCCTCCTCCTCCTCCTCCTCCTCCTCCTCCTCCTCCTCTTACTTTAGTCCTACCCAGCACACATCATGTATTTGGTCCTGAGTCTTCTTGTATTGACTGTGCATCAGTAATCAGGGCGACATAGGGATATATCAAGTCCTTTGACCATTGTTCATTTAAAAGTAAACACAAGGGTTATAGGACAAAGAGGCTTTCAATGACAAGGGACAGAGCTCATTTCCATGGCACTAGTTCAGACATTTATGCAGGCACATAGGGATGTGGAACTTTCACATTCACAAGTTTCCATAATCTTGGACTACTTCACCTTTCCCTGTAAATCCATTTGTTAGAGAATGTAGTTAAAAACTTGAAAATAGAGGAATGAAACACACACACACACATGAACCATGTACGTATGTGTATGTATACATATATGTAAACATCAGTGTCATTCATGCTAGCTGAGACTCCTTGAAATGGAGAACTTCTTTCTAACTTAGAACCAACTATGGTCTGTAGGTTTTTCAAATAACTTATGTCCATACATTAATTTGACAGTTAATAGGTTATCAGGGAATGTGAAATTATATCTGGGAAAGGTAAATTATGAAATGCCTCTGAGGTACTCCTATTAAAATAAATATTTATCCCTTTTCTGGTATTTCAAAAACAGTTCTAAATATCTGTAATGAATGATATTCGGAAATGCAGAAACACGGAAAAGCATAGTACAGATTGTAATGGAAAATACTGATTTGTGAACTGAAACAAATAATTAATTGAATCATAAATTTAAAGCCAAATACACTCTCTGTTCATTAATTTTGCTTCGATTGGTCCTTATGGCCTTTTTGTCACCTGCTTTCCAGGAACATTTTATATGTTTGAGGCTTTATGAACTCCGATAATAACACAATGAACATTTTCAGGGTGGATGTAATGTGGCAGGTTCTTGCTAAGAATACAGGCTGCAATACCATACTCAGACTACTCAGAGAAAATTAGACACAAAAATAATCTGGTGAGAGCTGAAGGCCATTTCCTCAGTCTACCTACACTAGTGCAGTCACATTGCACAAACTGGTTTACCAGAAGAAATAATGATTGAACAAACTGCAGATGTTATGAAAGCTCTATTGAAGACTACACTTCTAACATGGATAAGGAAAAATTATCTTGAAGCAAACTGGCTAGTATGTGAGTTCATTATTAAAGGCACACTAAAGTGCCTTTTAAATAAGCTCCCAGAGGACCTGTGGGGCATGGCTGATGAGCATAGAGAAATCTTCATCTAGCACATTTGGAAGAGTATGTCTTGTTCCTAGCCTTTGTGTGGCTGATGGGTAAAAGGATAGGATCCAGTCGGCTATATAGTTTGGAAACTATATAGTCGGCTATATAGTTTGGAAAGTGACTAGAATGATGCTTGTCTAGCAGGATGCACTATCTTGGGCTCATCAGACTTCCTCCCTGGGTTAAATAAATCACCTTTAGAGGAAAAAAGACTGCCACTCCAACTCCAGCTAGCATGTGATTGACACATTCTGTGTTGTTTCCTGTTTGAGACCTTCCCCAGCAAGCCCTTGAGTTCTTCTAAGTTTTGTTTGAATTGCTAGACTTGGAGAGTCGTGGCTCTTCTAACAGGACACTCTATTGCAGGTAGGGTTGCCAGGTGCCTGTTAATGGCAGGCAATTGCCTGCCAATTAACAGGGCTGCCCGCTACCCCTCATCTGGCCGGCATGGGAAACAGGCCAGCTAAAGGGTGGCACAATAATGTTCCTTCTGAGGTAAACCCGGAAGTGACGGGGACACTCTAGCATGCCCCTCAAAAACAACAACAGCTCTATGGAAACCAAACATGGAAGTGATGGGGATACTTTAGCACGACCCTTAAAAACTCTATGGAAACCATAGAGTTTTTGGAGGAATATGCTAGAGCATCCCCATCACTTCCAGGTCTGATGGGGATGCTTTAGCACATTCCTCCCAAAAACTCTATAGTTTCCATAGAGTTTTTAAGGGTCGTGCTAGAGTATCCCCATCACTTCCATGTTTACCCTGGAAGGGACATTATTGCGTGCACGTGCTTTGCTCTCACAAATTGCCCCTCTCAAATCTCCCACTGATGGCAAGGGGGTATCCTAACTGCAGGGGTCCCCAACCTTATTGAGCCTGCAAGAACATTTGGAATTTTGACACGATGTGGTAGGCACAGTAACAAAATGGCTACCATTAAATGGCTGCTGCAGGAGGCAAAGCCCACCACAAAATGACTGCCACAGCTTAACTTCAGTAACACAGTGTAGATCCTTGTGCTATGGTGGCAGCTGCTGCCAAAGTAGCATTTTAAAAAATCTGCCCTGCCAACCAAATCTCCAATAGTCAATCAGAAGCCTTGCTGGGCACACCCACACCCTAAAAAGACTTGGTAGACACCAGAAAAGGTGTCAGCAGTCTCCATGATGCTCATGGGCACCACATTGGGGACCCCTACTCTATAGGATCAGGGACCTCCTGGCCTTTCTTTTCCAAGCCTAAAGCCAACTTTAGGTGATTGATCAATAGTGATTGATATTCACTAGTGTCACATTCATATTTACTAGTGTCACATTCACCATAGGCACCAGCCCTTCAGGAGGGTATATGTGACAGAAATCAAAACATACTTCCTTCTACATACTTCTTCATTTCTACAATGTTCCCTTATTATACTTCCAAAAGACTAGATTGTTCCCAGGCTCTTCTAAAGTGGCTGATACTCTATTTAGTTCCTATTGCTCTTTAAATATTTACTGCTAACTAAAAGATGCTGAACTGTGTTGCTGCTGTTCCATAAAAGCTTGATCTTTTGACTTTTGCTCCATGCTAACGGTGAATGAAAATCCATTTAGAAGCCCTGAGTTGGAACTGCAATAACATCTGTGTTTTGATCTGTGAACTTTGTCTCCAGCCTAGTGAAAGTGTGTGCCAGTGCAGCCACAGAATGAATGGGATTTTTTTTTTGCCATTGTAGACAACTGAATAAAAAACACCCTAAGCACTGTAATTGCAAGACAGCAGGAATCTCTCATTTTACATCACTTTGATCTATTTACTAAATACATACTTTTTTAAATGAATGAAACGAATGGAGTAGGCTTAATGTAAGTCAGTAGGTCAAGTAAATAAAATACAACATACATCTACCTGAGTTTAGCTAGGGAGAATGAATGAGGTTTCGAAGTACACAGTTGTTGATGTTGTTGTAGATTACTACACAGTTGTAGATTATCTTTACTAAAAATGAAGCCTTTAATGTCTTACTGGTAGTGCAACTTTAATATTTGTTCTTTTTTCTGTGATATATGAGAAAAATACCATACAGAAGATGAAAATAAAACCTGCCAATTCCTCTTAGGGCGTTCAGTTCCCTATTAACAACAGTTTTGGTATACAATTTACATATTTAACTAATTAAGAATAATAGTAAATTAGAAACACACACACAAAAAAATGTAAGCTTGCTCAACTGATATGGCGTGAAAAGATTTAATTGTTCATGGTGGGAGCTGACCAATCTTTATAGAAAATCTCCTGAAGAAGCATTTTGCAAAACACATAGGGATCTAGCAGGGATAAATAAACTCTCTACCTTGCATCTTCTTATCCTTCCTGCCTACTGGTGTGGCCTTATTTTCTCCTGAAAACATTTTCACAAATTCTTTTCTGCTACATTTCTGGGAGGAGCCACTTGGCGCAGAGTGGTAAGCTGCAGTACTGCAGTCCAAGCTCTGCTCACTACCTGAGTTCGATGCCAACGGAAGTTGGTTTCAGGTAGCCGGCTCAAGGTTGACTCAGCCTTCCATCCTTCCGAGATCGATAAAATGAGTACCCAGCTTGCTGGGGGTAAAGGGAAGATGACTGGGGGAGGCACTGGCATACCACCCCATAAAAAACAAAGTCTGCCTAGGAAACGTCGGGATGTGACATTACCCCATGGGTCAGGAATGACCCGGTGCTTGCACAGGGGACCTTTACCTTTTTTTTTTTTACATTTCTGGGTGTGGCACTGTGAGAGGTCCAGTTGGACCCCTCTGTATTCACTAAAGATTGTTTACCACTTTTGGCCCTTGCATTTAAGGCAGCTCACACAGAACAGAGAAAACATAATCAACAAAATGGACAAACATTAAAAATCAGAATAACAGCTAGCATTAAGCACAGCTATTTAAACAGCCACCCTGATTTCCACAGTGTAAACTTGATCAAGTTTTCTTAAGCACCACAAGACATTTTGCTACAGTACACTAACATAGCTAGAATTCACTGCTAAGAATCAAAGGGGGCTGGGAAGGAGGTGGTGGCCAACATTGGAGAGAACATTGGTTCTTGTAGGTTATCCGGGCTGTGTAACCGTGGTCTTGGAATTTTCTTTCCTGATGTTTCGCCAGCAACTGTGGCAGGCATCTTCAGAGTAGTAACACTGAAGGACAGTGTCTCTCAGTGTCAAGGGTGTAGGAAGAGTAATATATAGTCAGAAAGGGGTTGGGTTTGAGCTGAGTATTGTCCTGCAAAAGTATTGTCCTGTAAGTATCAAGATAATGTGCTAATGAGGGTATGGTATGTTAATATGGAACCATTGTATCCTGAAGTGATCTGTTAATGTGTGTAATCCAAAGCTAATCTGTATGGCTATTGTTGAATGTTGTCTTTGTCTGGAGGTTTTTCAGGGCAGGAAGCCAAGCCTTATTCATTCTTAAACTCTCCTCTTTTCTGTTAAAGTTGTGCTGATGTTTATGAATTTCAATGGCTTCTCTGTGCAATCTGACAAAATAGTTGGTAGAATTGTCCAGTCTTTCAGTGTCTTGGAATAAGACCCTGTGTCCTGTTTGTGTCAGTCCATGTTCAGCCACTGCTGATTTCTCAGGTTGGCCAAGTCTGCAGTATCTTTCATGTTCTTTTATCCTTGTTTGTATGCTGCGTTTTGTGGTCCCGATGTAAACTTCTCCACAGCTGCAAGGTATACGATATACTCCTGCAGAGGTGAGGGGGTCTCTTTTGTCTTTTGCTGATCGTAGCATTTGTTGTATTTTCTTGGTGGGTTTAAACACTGTTTGTAGGTTATGTTTTTTCAAAAGTTTCTCCATCCTATCAGTGACTCCTTTAATAAATGGCAAGAATACCTTTCCTATGGGAGACTGTTTTTCTTGAGTTTTCTGATTTTTGTTTGTTTTAATGGCCCTTCTGATTTCATTCTTGGAGTAGCCGTTTGCTAGCAGTGCGTGATTTAGATGATTAGTTTCTTCCTTGAGAAACTGTGGTTCACAGATCCGTCTTGCACGGTCCATTAATGTTTTGATTATTCCTCTTTTCTGTCGGGGGTGGTGGTTGGAGTTTTTGTGTAAGTAGCGATCTGTGTGAGTTGGTTTCCGGTAGACCTTGTGACCTAACTGAAGGTTTGTTTTACGGATGACAAGGGTATCAAGAAATGGGAGTTTACCCTCAATTTCCTTTTCAATTTCAATTTCCTTTTCCATGGTAAACTGAATGTTTGGATGGATATTATTAAGATGATATAACAGCCTTATTTCACCATTGTTTGACAACAAGTTATTTCCTATGGGATCAAGAATTTTATGAACAGATTGATGGAGTAGCTATGGGAAGTCCACTCAGCCCAGTAATAGCAAACTTTTACATGGAATATTTTGAAAAGACAGCATTAGAATCAGCACCTTACAAACCTACAGTCTGGTTCAGGTTCGTAGATGATACATTTACCATTTGGAGCCATGGTGAAGAAAAATTAATGGACTTTCTAAACCATCTTAATAATATCCATCCAAACATTCAGTTTACCATGGAAAAGGAAATTGAGGGTAAACTCCCATTTCTTGATACCCTTGTCATCCGTAAATCAAACCTTCAGTTAGGTCACAAGGTCTACCGGAAACCAACTCACACAGATCGCTACTTACACAAAAACTCCAACCACCACCCCCGACAGAAAAGAGGAATAATCAAAACATTAATGGACCGTGCAAGACGGATCTGTGAACCACAGTTTCTCAAGGAAGAAACTAATCATCTAAATCACGCACTGCTAGCAAACGGCTACTCCAAGAATGAAATCAGAAGGGCCATTAAAACAAACAAAAATCAGAAAACTCAAGAAAAACAGTCTCCCATAGGAAAGGTATTCTTGCCATTTATTAAAGGAGTCACTGATAGGATGGAGAAACTTTTGAAAAAACATAACCTACAAACAGTGTTTAAACCCACCAAGAAAATACAACAAATGCTACGATCAGCAAAAGACAAAAGAGACCCCCTCACCTCTGCAGGAGTATATCGTATACCTTGCAGCTGTGGAGAAGTTTACATCGGGACCACAAAACGCAGCATACAAACAAGGATAAAAGAACATGAAAGATACTGCAGACTTGGCCAACCTGAGAAATCAGCAGTGGCTGAACATGGACTGACACAAACAGGACACAGGGTCTTATTCCAAGACACTGAAAGACTGGACAATTCTACCAACTATTTTGTCAGATTGCACAGAGAAGCCATTGAAATTCATAAACATCAGCACAACTTTAACAGAAAAGAGGAGAGTTTAAGAATGAATAAGGCTTGGCTTCCTGCCCTGAAAAACCTCCAGACAAAGACAACATTCAACAATAGCCATACAGATTAGCTTTGGATTACACACATTAACAGATCACTTCAGGATACAATGGTTCCATATTAACATACCATACCCTCATTAGCACATTATCTTGATACTTACAGGACAATACTTTTGCAGGACAATACTCAGCTCAAACCCAACCCCTTTCTGACTATATATTACTCTTCCTACACCCTTGACACTGAGAGACACTGTCCTTCAGTGTTACTACTCTGAAGATGCCTGCCACAGTTGCTGGCGAAACGTCAGGAAAGAAAATTCCAAGACCACGGTTACACAGCCCGGATAACCTACAAGAACCAATGAACGCTGACCGTGAAAGCCTTCGACAATAATTGGAGAGAACATTTTAACTGCTACCTAAATGAGTTTTCAAGATTTCAAGGAGAATTATGGAACTGCACTTATGAAGACTTCTTTATTTTGTCTGATGTTTTTCTCTAACACTTTTTTTCTTTTAAAATATAACTTACAAATAACAGATATTGACAAAAAATATAATAACTATTCCATTTGGCAGGTATTTCTCCATGTAGTATCGGTCCAAAATAAATCTCTGCTTTTCAACATAATAATCTTATATGCAAATAAAAAGACTTGACTTTTTCAACAAAAGCTCTTTGTGTTGGAGTTTTTTTTTTTTTTTTTGTGCTCTTCCAGACCCTAGAGAATTTTATTCTTGTGGCCGTGTGTGACGGATAAGGGCTTAACCAGCAGCAAGAGCTGACAGGCGAAGAGTGTGCGGAGCCAGAGAGCTGACACTCTGAGCTGAGAGAGGCAGAGAGAGGATTCGAAGTTTGGGACCCAGCCTGGATAGGAGGGCTGAGATAGATTCAAAGTTTGGGACCCAGCCTGACAGGAGGACTGTGATAGGAGTCGAAGCGTGGAACCAGCCTGAGAGGAGGCTGAGAAAGTAGTGGAAGCTTGGGACCAGCCAGAGAGGGCTGTGTGAGATTCAGAGCTGGGTAGCAAGACCGAGCGGAAGCCAGACTACGCTCTGTGAACCTGAGGGTTCAGTGAAAGCCAAAGCTATTGACACACACAACCTGTGCGAGTGACAGGAGTGAGAATTGGGTTAGAGAGGGCCCATTCTCAAGTCACAAGGGGAATTAGTCTCTGAGGTAGAGCTATTCCAGTAGCAGGGAGGTGTGGAGGATTACAGCCACTCAGGTGGGGGTGGTCAGAAAGAGCTAGGCTGGGAACAGAGTGAGAGTCTGAAGCTGAACGACAGACTGAGAGTCTGAACGTCTGAATAATAGTTCCGTGAGGTAGAACTAAGCTTGAGAACTGAGAACTGAAAGTAACTTGAGTAAAGGGAACATCGAAGCTATTTCTCTAAAGCAATCTTGCTTGTATCAATCTAACTCTGCGTTTTCCCTCCAAAATATTCTGCCTTTTCCTTGAAAACCGATTTCTGTGAGTTCTGTTAAATAAACTTCCCTCTTTTGTCTGTTTCAGTTGAAAAGCCTCTTGTCTCCTATTTCTCACTGAGGTAACTACGGGTGCGGGACTGGAGGAGAAGAAGGAAAATAATTCTCCTCACAAATATACTCAGGCCAATGCCTTTTCCCCTATATGGCTGGGCTGAGTGAGTGGGATATTGAAGTGGTTGGAAGGGGGGTGCGTCATACCATGATAATATAAAGAATAGGAATCCAGAACTTTTAAGGACAAGGTTCAACACAGTTCAACAAAAACAACTCTGGGTATGGCTCTGTAAAGAATTAATATTTAATTCTTTTGTTTTATCAGTCACTTATGTAACACTTATGGTAATAGATTGCTGATTTTAAGATGCTGGGGTGTTGTTTTTTTTGGAACTTTGTGCATTAATGAGCTGGTGTTTCACCTTCTTGCTTTGGCATTCCAACTGATTAACCAATTTAAGGTTGTTATCTGTTCAGTTCGGGAGGTGCCTAGCTGCAGATGGATATCTCCTTGAGTGAAGTAGAATGACCTTTTGGGTCATGCTTGGTTCCATTTGTAGGTAATTAACCACTAAAGCTATCTTGGATTTCTAATCAGGTACGTGGCCACACCTGATGGAAATTAAGAGTATAAAATTGCCTTTCCATTCCAGGAGCGGGCAATCCCACCCAGCTGGTCTGAGAGAGGTCCTGCTTATTTGGTAAATGGCTCTTTCTGGGCCAGTTCTTACTCTTGTGCTTTTGCTCTGTTAGGAGGAATGCTGAAGAGGAACTTTTTGTTTTGTAACCTGGAATTATGGACTCCTGGCAACCAAACTTTGTGCCTTGTCACTCTTTGCCAATGTGTCTTTGGTTAAATGTATAAGTTGGCTTTTTGACCAGCTTTCTTATTTTGTAAATCTTTCTAACTTTGCCAAAGTACTATTTCCTGCAATTTTTATTATAGTGTAACAGTGGCCCAAAAGATCTCCTGGTAATAATTGGCATCCAGACTGGTAGGGAAGCTGGGGGAAGGAATGTCTACCTAGATACAGGCTTGCTCTCTGTGTGCTTTAAGTAAGTGGGTTTATAAGTCTTATATAAGTCTATTGGTTTTGTGTGTGGCGTTTTGCCTTCTTTAGACTCCAAACCTAAATCTGAATTGCCTTGCCTTGGTTCGCTACTTGCTAAACTGATTTTGGATGGGAAACTCTTACTATGTTAAAAGTCTGCCTTGCAGGGTTAAGGGTTCCTAGGTGAAATTAAGCAGTTAAAGGTTTGTCTCCTGGCCTTTGGCTGGAGTCGATCTTTAGACAGGAGGCTGGTAGTGGCTTTCTACTGTTCAGTTTGGCTTTTGAAATTTAAAACCTGAATTCTGTCTCCTTAGGCTGGAGGTGGTATCTAGTGCAGGCTTTACTGTGCACTGAATACCCCTGGAAAGCATAATTTTAACCATTTGCCAATAATTTCTTGCTCTCATACAGTGCCCCCACATGTGGATGTAATCAGTGTTTGCTTCCGTGCTGAATCAAGCCATCTAGCATAGCAGCCTTTTTCACATAGTGGCCAATCCCTTGTCCTGGAGGGGGCAGTAGTAAACGCCAACAAAGTCTAAGGCCTCCTCTTGATGTTGCCTCCTAGGAAAGGTATGCAAGAGATCACTTCCCCTGGATAAGGAAGATCACTTTAGCCATCATGGGTAGTAACCATTGATGGACCCATCCTCCACAAATTTGTTTCATCCCTTTTTAAAGCCATATATGGCAGCTTCCAGCATTACATCCACTGGCAGTGAATCCCAGAATTTAATTGCCTGATTACTTCATAATGAGACTCTATGCATTGAACGTCTTACTCAGTGCCAAATGATGTGCAACAACCTTGTTCAATAGCATATCTTTCAGTGTAGCACAATATACATGATATATTTTCATAACTTTTCCAATAAGTTATATATTATAGAATAAAAAATTCAGCAATATATTTTCTGTAGTATAATCCATATAGAAATACTTTCATGTCTAGTGTTTTCAAAACACATTAATTAAAATTCAGACAGGAAGAGGGCACTCTGCCCCCCTCCCCATTGCAAGTGATATATAAACACATGAAATAAATCCATCATATAATGGTTCAGCACATCCAATTAATGTTAATGATCTGTTCATTTCAACTTAATTGGATCAGGGTCTGAAAACTGAGAAGTGATTCAGCTCTGGGTTTTTTTTTTATAAACACTTGGAAATCTTGTTCTGTGTAGTGCTCCTAATTTATTGGATGTGTGACAAAGAACAGCTCACCCAGTTAGACAATACTGATAGTGTGTGTCTTCGATTTCAACTTCATGAATGAAAAAGTAAGCTCATATGGAGAACCACCACCAGGAAGGCAGAAGGCTACAAGTAAAATTAATTGTTCTGATATAAATGACAGTTTCAGCACAGCTGAAGGGGTATACCATCAGAAGGATCACTTTGGAATATTATTTTTTGTTGATATTTTGGTTTTTTTTTTGCTATTTCAAATAAATAAGTTTTGTGTTGTGGACAATTTTCCATGTGCATACTGCATAGCTTCCCTATATTTGACCAGGGTGCTAATGGTGATAATTATATAATAATAAGAGGACTTCTCCTTCTACCATTCTGTTCCTTCTGTCTTACTAAACGCTGCACCCTGGAAATGTAGGGAAGACTGTATAATCACACAAAAGCAAACCTACGGAAAATCAAGGTGAGAGGCCAAGTTTCAAATTCCTGCTCTCAGATACAAAAATCCTTAGGTAACTTGATGCTTCTCAGCCTTCAGTGGGTATCTGTGAAACCAACCGAGCTCTATTTCCTCAGTAGGATCAGTTGCTCAGTTCAGAGATCCAGAGACGTGTGTGATTGTGTGTGTTATTCATGCTTGCACTATGTAATGAATTTTGGAGTCTTATTCGGCACATGTATGATTCACAAGAGTGAAAATAGTGTGGCATAAAAGGATTCCAAAATCATGAGAACACTGATAGTGAGATAGAAAAAAATGTCATGACTATGCGGGTGGTGTGTTGTGATAAGGATGAAACCAGATCTGGCTATGATACATAATATTAGTTCATTTGATTTAGTTGATTGAATTTTTACCCCACACTTTCCTGATCAAAGTTGGCTTGGCTCGTAAGTGCCTGTCTTATACTGAGCCAGACTAGTACTGTGTACTCTGATGGACAGTGGTCCTCTGCGGTTTCAGGAAAAGGGAAGTGTTTCACAACACATGCTAACTGAGATGCTTCCACTGGCAGGGTCAGGGATTGAACCTGGGATCTTCTGCCTTCATGGCATTTGCTCTACCATTGAGCCACAGTCATTCTCTTCCAGGCCATTCTGAGAAGGGAGGGAAGAGAATACGTTATTGAGTAATTCCTTTCCACTCATACACCCATGTCTCCACCTAGGATTCTGTGAGCACTCAGAAGCTCGAACAGTCCAATTTCTCAATCTCCCTTTGATTCTAAGCTGCTTGTTTATATTCTATACTGCTTAAAACATGTTCAGTCCTCATCAGGCCATTTGGTGTATTTGGGGTTTTAAATGTGCAAAGTCATGTTTTTTTTCATACACTGAAAGTTCTCTGGGTATATATAAACTTCCACCTTTTCTGTGGATGGCCTGGTTTTGCTGCTGTCATAATTGGCCTGAGCCTCCCATGTTACTATTAGTGTGACGGACTAAGAGTTAATGTCTGTCAGTGACTGTATGTGAGAGGGACATACAGGGAGTGGGTGGAGCTTAAGAAAAAAGACTCTGAGCTGCTGGGGGGAAGTTTTTTGTTGTTTTTTTTTACTCTGGGTTCCAGTGTGATAGGTTGTGCCTAGTGTGACTGGGGAAAATCCAGAAGGGAGATGAACGAAAGTGTTTGGGAGGGGGAAAAGGTCCCTATTCTGGTCACAGGAGGGAGCAATAGTCTCTGAGAGAGAATTACTTTAAGTGCTGTGAAGTAATTCCACAGAGAGAAAAGGGAAGGAAGAAGGCACCAGAGCATACACATGAACCTCTGTGTCAGGTTCTGGGACTAAGCTACCTTACAGAGTTGGAAATCTGGGTTAAGTAAAATAACATCTGTGCTGTACTTGTTAGGCAAATCATTATTTATATAGAAAATTTGTACCTTTCCTTAATACTAATTTTTCCTCCAATACCTTTCCCTGTGAAGTATAATACAATTCTGTTATTTTATTGTTGAACTGAATAAAGCCTCTGGCGTCTCAATTATCTGAGGTAAAACAAAGTAGGAGACAAGGGAGATATTTCCCCTCTCCTCAGAGCAGTAATAGAATCACCCTACATGCAAATGTTAGGAGGTGGGCAATAAGTCAGTCTAAACGACCTCACTTAGTTTATATGAAGGTAATTGGTTTCTATTCATTTAAACTATTCTACACTGCATTTCCTCGTGTTCAAGGGGGCCAGCAAACCAATGGGACAGCATGGAAAAGAAACGTTAGTTTAAAAGAACAGACTTTTCAGAGATCAAAGACTCAAAGAGAAACCTATCAGTGCAGATAATATTGTCGAAGGCTTTCACGGTCAGAGTTCATTGGTTCTCGTAGGTTATCCGGGCTGTGTAACTGTGGTCTTGGAATTTTCTTTCCTGACGTTTCGCCAGCAACTGTGGCAGGCATCTTCAGAGTAGTAACATTGAAGGACAGTGTCTCTCAGTGTCAAGTGTGTAGAAAGATATAGTCAGAAAGGGGTTGGGTTTGAGCTGAGTCATTGTCCTGCAAAAGTAATGTGCTAGTCATTGTCCTGTAAGTATCAGGACAATGTACTTACAGGACAATGACTAGCACATTACTTTTGTAGGACAATGACTCAGCTCAAACCCAACCCCTTTCTGACTATATCTTCCTACACACTTGACACTGAGAGACACTGTCCTTCAATGTTACTACTCTGAAGATGCCTGCCACAGTTGCTGGCGAAACGTCAGGAAAGAAAATTCCAAGACCACGGTTACACAGCCCGGATAACCTACAAGGACCAGTGCAGATAATGATTGTCTAAAAACCTGTTGGATGGTTTTTTTCACCAAATTAAAATCAGATACATAGGTCTACAATGGCATTTCCCTAGTTTAAAAGCTTTTATAAAAACTGCAGTCTCCCCTAATTTCTTAGAACAAAGTCCAGCTACTGTGTCTTTCTAATGTAAAGACACTCCTATAGTTTAACTGTTTTTATTTGGCAGCAAAAAAGTATTTTCTTATAGATTCTAAGATGCTTGTCAAACTCCTTGATAATGCTCCATAAATCCTTGTTCACCTGGGGTGAAATGAAGAAGGTCACTCCTTCACTGTCTCCATATCAGGAAGCCTTTTATGCAGGTACTCATCCAACTTGTGAGATCTCTCCGAGGAATCCCAGCGACGTAGGATCTTATGTCTGCAGGCAGGTAATTAGCGAAAGGAGCACGGTAAGTAATTAGCAGCGACAGCTCCGATGCAAACGAGCAGACGGGAGAAGCTAGAAAGTGATGCGCAAGTAATGCAAACTCAATTCCAGTTTGCCTGCATTGCTGAGATTCATGATGCACGCCCTGTTCATATGGACTGGAGTCTGGCTGTTGCAATTGTGAAACAACATTAGAATTTGCAGCATCTGTTTCCTGGTGATATTATTATTATTACTTTCCGGCTTTCATCCCATGAGCCTCATTCAGTGTTCTGCCAGCTTTTCTTGCATGCTTTATTCACACCTGCCTTCTGGACTATAGCTTCTCTAGCAAAGCTGGGGATGCACAGCGATAATGTGCCTGTAGGCTACAAACCAGCCACCATCAACCAAGCTCTATTGCTTCTCTCTAAATTGCAAGCCGTGTGTCAGTCTGTAGCAGTTCCCTCGCAATTTTAAAATGTATTCTTAAAATTCATTTTGGTTTAAATGCATTCAGGAGGGTAGGCTGCACTCTGTTTATCAGTCAGTTTAGCATGTGCACATGCCCCAGCGTCCTCTTTAAAAGTCATGAATGCCCTAACAATGTGAAATTATTAGTTGGAGATATGTAGAGCTCCAAGGGCCTTGTCTGTGATTCCTGGCAAATGCCTCCCCAAAACTGTAGGTATTTTTTAAAATGTGCTGAAGGAAATAAATGCTAAAGAAAAATACAAACTATGCATCTAGAAAACTATTAAAATCCACAAATGGCTAACTTATTTTGTTATTTGCCAATCCCCTAAATATATGTGGGAAAATACAATATTCTTTTAAAAGATCAAAGTAAAAGAAAACCCATATTAGCTCACACTGCTCCTGACCTTAATTTTACCCTGGAAACGAGGCATTTAGCAGCATTCAGGAGCAACAATGGCAATAATCTCAGTAGCATTTATAAGAAAAGTTTCCTTGTTGTTCTGATAAATTGTTGCTTATATAGCAGGAATGTCTATCCATGTTTAGAGCATCCATACAGACTTGCACCTAGATTCAGTTTGACCAATGTGATTCAAGAAGGGAAAGGGGCAGGAATGATCTAAGGGGGAATAAGTATATACTTTTGCCGAAGAGTTGGGTCAACAGGACTCAAGGAGAGCTACATTTTAAATGTAACTTTCTTATCCAATCTGTAGAGCAACATTAGAAATCCTATACTGTTAGCACAAAATGTATTTGTGTTCTCCAGTATAGTGGTTTCTGTGTTGAGTATGAGACACATGATTCAGGTATTAGCATACTGATACTAGCATATCATCTCACCCAGTGGATTCATATACACATTGAATAGTTGAAGCAAAGGGGTAAAACCATACGGACACTTGAGGCACACACAGTATTTGGATAAAGGGTAGGGTAGCCAGGTCCCTCTTCGCCACCGGCAGGAGGTTTTTTGGGTGGAGCCTGAGGAGGGCAGGGTTTGGGGAGGGGAGGGACTTTGATGCCATAGTCCAATTGCCAAAGCGGCCATTTTCTCCAGGTGAACTGATCTCTATCGGCTGGAGATCAGTTGAAATAGCAGGAGATCTCCAGCTAGTACCTGGAGGTTGGAGCAGAAATCGCACGTATACTACAATAGTCAAGCTAAAGGGAAAGTGCAGTAATGGCTCTAAAAAATTGTACCAAATAAGTATTCAATGAAAAAGTGAATTTAGTGCCAATGTGAAAACTACAAAAATTAACAAAAGGAAACTTACAAATTGCTAAGAGTACAAAAATGATACGACAATATATAACAAGCAAAGGATTCAGATCTTATCTCATTCAATGGCTTTGGTCCCTTAGGACTTTTGTACAGTTCATATGCTTATAAATCCCACAGGCGCAGGAAGAAAAAGACTGGCGAGAATGGAGGATTCCACCCACACTCGATCAGCGAAATTGACACAGCAGAATGTGGCCATAACAGAGACTGGCACCGAGAAATTTGCTGGACCTATTTCAGATTCCTGGAGCTTTGACTCCCAACTTGAATGGAGAGCTGATGAAGCTGCCCACGTGGTAGTGAAAACGCGAAGCATCCGGACGGCGTTCCTCTCCACTTCTCGCCAGTCTTTTTCTTCCTGCGCCTGTGGGATTTATAAGCATATGAACTGTACAAAAGTCCTAAGGGACCACAAGCCATTGAATGAGATAAGATCTGAATCCTTTGCTTGTTATTGTCGTATTGTTTTTGTACTCTTAGCAATTTGTAAGTTTCCTTTTGTTAATTTTTGTAGTTTTCACATTGGCACTAAATTCACTTTTTCATTGAATACTTGTTTGTGTACAATTTTTTACAGCCATTACTGCACTTTCCCTTTAGTACCTGGAGGTTGGCAACCCTAATAAAGGGGAGTAAATCCAACCTGAAAAACATGGAAGCAGTATGAGTTGATTTGGTTCAACAGATCAGACTTTGGCCTAGACTTGGCATATTTTATCAAAATCAGGGTTTGTGTTGGCCATTTGACCAGTCAAAATAGATTTGGTCAAATGACTGGAGAAATATTGGTCAGGTATACTTAAAGCACAAGAACATAAGAAGAAACCTTACTGGATCATCCCAGTAGTCCATCCAGTGCAGCATCCTGTATCACACATTGGCCATATAGTTGCTCTTAAAGGCCAAGAACAGGGCATAGAGATCATGGCCTTCCCCTGATGTTGCATTAACTTTATTAGTACAGCATAAAGTTCCTTTAATTGTCATTTGTTTTAATACTTATGCTGATCACAAAAGAAAATTAGTTAAGCATTACTGAGAAATCTTAATAAACAGTAGCTTAATTGTAGGTGCTGAGCCAGATTGGAAGCTGTTTATTTTCTATTTATATTGTAAAGTCTTGGCCTCTGATCACAGTCTATCTCATGTGACAAAGGGAATCGTGATTTGTCTTCATGCTTATGGGTATCGCCTCAGTTTGGCCTCAGTCATAAGGAAATTGGCTGTTCAAGCAGACCTTCAGAGCCTAAAGGGAATTTGTGTGTGTGTGTGTATGTGGAAAAGAAGCATCTTTATCTTTATCTATTTACTTCATTTTACCCCACCTTTCTCCCAAATGGGGATGTTACATTGTGCTCCTCTCTTCCATTTTATCCTCACAACAACCCTGTAAGATAGGTTAAGCAGAAAGCATGTGACTGGGCCAAGGTCACCCAGCAAGCTTCCATGGCAGAGTGGGTATTTGAACCTGGGTCTCCTAGATCCTAGTCCAGCACTCTGACAGCGCATTCCTGAGCCGCACTGGCGGCCTTCAGGAGGCCAGCAACATCCCGGGAGGCTTTCCCGGCGCGTCACTGGAATTGAGCTTGGGAACGCCCCCTTTATTTTGGCTGAGATACGCCACCTTTTAGATTTTTTGCCCCGGGCGGAGTTTTCGGCGGTGCTGAAACTTCCTTAGGAGGAAGCTCCACTGCTTTGCCTCCTAAGCCCGGTGCAGGCATTCTGCTCAGGAATGCACTGTAAGCATTATACCATGCTGGCTCCTAGCTTTGACACTGGAAGGGGCTGAAAGAAAAGCAGCCAGACTCTACTTCCCACAGCTTGGAGAAATGAGGTATGTGTAACAATATCACTTCAGATATAAGCAATATTTTCCTGTCATGATACCTGAGACTGTATATGGAGGAGCTTAGTAATGGTTGCTTGTGGGTAGGTCACAGAAAATATCCCAGTGTCTACTAGGGCTGTCGATTCGGTTTGTCCCAAACCAAAAAACAGCTGAATTTTCCCCGATTCGGCGGTTTTCAGTTCGGATGGAACTGAATTCAAAAAAAGGCGAGAAAACGATGAGTTGAATTTGGCGATTTCAGGGCAATCGTCGAATAAATTCAGCAAATTCGCGGGCTCCGAATCAGCAGCATAACCGTCAGTTAGTAAGCAACTAGCAGCATTCTCCCGCGGCCAATAGGTGGCCAAGCTGGGTCTTCTTCTGGCCAATCAGTCACGGTTGAGTGAGGGAGCCCAGCTGCTGCATGGCCCGGGGAGAGAAAGAGAGAGCTTCTGTTTGTGTGTGAGAGAGCTCCCCATGGCGTGTGCACATTTGTGGCTTTCCGCGGCTCCGGGGGGCATTTTTGGAGGTAGACATCCCAAACTTTCAGGGTAGCTTGAGGGGACCCTTCTTGTAAGAACCCCCATGTTTTGTGAAGATTGGATCAGAGGGTCCCAAGATATGGGGTCCCCCAACTGCCCATTGGGATGAATGGGATCTGGTGATCCTGAATGTGCATCTCTACAGAGCGGCAAATCCAAGGCAAAACCTCCCGTCCATAAATGGAAAGAGAGTTGTGAGAGATCCTAAGCAGCTGCTGCTGCCCTGCTTTTGCTGGAACAGAAGACATCCACAGTTTGACCCATTTTGGGGCTTTTATCTATAATTTTTTTCCTGTGTGTGTGGATGGGGGGAAGCAGATTCTGTGTGTGCGTGTGAGGGGGGAAGCCAAAGTGGGGTGGATTTGATTGCCTCTGTGTGGAACTGTGCTTTCTCCTGTTTTCATCGGTTGCCAACTTCGTCTGGAGTTAACTGTGGGTCAGTGAGTCTCTCTCGGCTGGCTGCTATTGTTTCCAATGGGCTGTGCAGCCGCTTCTGTTGTTTCTAATGGGCTAGCCTGTCATTCGTTTTAGTGCATCCCATGCTAGTTACGCTGTTTACTTATGCTTTGAGCGTTGTTGGATGCACTTTTGGCGTAGTTACATCGGCTCTTAGAAGCCACGGACTGGCTTCTACTGTGTGTATGTGTGTGTGGGGGAGCCAAAGTGGGGTGGGTTTGATTGCCTCTGTGTGGGACTGTGCTTTCTCCTGTTTTCATCGGTTGCCAACTTCATCTGGAGTTAACTGTGGGTCAGTGAGTCTCTTTCTGGCTGGCTGCTATTGTTTCCAATGGCCTGTGCAGCCACTCCTGTTGTTTCTAATGGGCAAGCCTGTCATTTGTTTTAGTGCATCCCCTGTAATGTATTTTCGATGGAGTCAATGCAAGTCAACCGACATTCCCTTCTCCCATTATCTTCAATGGGCTGGGCAGCCTCTCCCATTGTTTCCAATGGGCTGACTTGTCATTCCTTTTAGTACATCCCTTTTAATGGCTTTATTCCCCCAGGCTGGGGTAATGGTACGGCCCAACTGCCAAGGCAGCCAGACCCCAGGCCGGGCAGATGAGTGGGGGACCCCTTCCAGGCCCCATATCTCGGGACCCTCTGATCCAATCTTCACAAAACTTGGGGGTTCTTGCAAGAAGGGTCCCCTCAAGCTACCCTGAAAGTTTGGGACCTCTACCCCCATAAATGTCCCCCGGAGCTGCGGAATGCCGCCAATGTGCTTTAAGTGGCTTTATTCCTGTGGGAGATTTTTTTGGGGGGGACCCCTTCCGGGCCCCATACCTCGGGACCCTCTGATCCAATCTTTACAAAACATGGGGGTTCTTACAAGAAGGGTCCCCTCAAGCTACCCTGAAAGTTTGGGATGTCTACCTCCAAAAATGCTCCCTGGAGCCGTGGAAAGGCGCGAATGTGTTTTTAATGGCTTTATTCGGCCGAATTTTTCTCTGAACTCGGAACTGGGCGCCGAATTCCATGGATCCGAATCAGGGGACTTCGGACTTCGGCATTTCCTGAATTAAAACGGGCCGAATTTTGCCGAATCCGAATTTTACCGGGTTTTTTTTCAACAGCCCTAATGTCTACCACTGAGTGCTGCTGAAGAGGAGGCAGTTCCCTTACTAGTAGGGTTGCCAGGTCCCTCTTCGCCACAGGTGGGAGGTTGTAGGGGTGGAGCCTGAGGAGGGTGGGGTTTGGGGAGGGGAGGGGCTCTGTCAACAATGCTGATTCTATGACCTTAGGCAGTTCATGAGAGGGAGGGCATCTTGGCCATCTTCTGGGCATGGAGTAGGGGTCACTGGGTGTGTTTGGGGGAGGTAGTTGTGAAATTCCTCCATTGTGCAGGGGGTTGGACTAGATGACCCTGGTGGTAATTTCCAACTCTATGATTCTATGCCATAGAGTCCAATTGCCAAAGTGGCCATTTTCTCCAGGTGAACTGATCTCTATCGGCTGGAGATCAGTTGTAATAGCAGGAGATCTCCAGCTAGTACCTGGAGGTTGACAACCCTACTTACTAGCAGGAATTGGAAGGAGGAGGCAGAGGTGCTGGGACAAATAAAGGAGAAGAGGGTCAAATTATTCTTATGCCCTGATCATTTAAGGGCGGTCTGCTCTTTATTGCCAGCTCAATTGGAATACAGATCTGTTCTAGGAGAAGAGTGGGATACAAAGGAGCTCATGCTTCTTCTATTAACTATTCCTTGGGGAGATCTTCCCAGTTCTTAGTGGGGCTGTTGTTGAAAGGAATATATTTTGTACACATTGTTCATAGCCATGTGGCTTTTCTTCCTACCTTCCCCCTTGTGACGTATATTATATTCAGACCTTTTCAGTGAGTACCTATGTACTATTACAGTTGTATTCAGGAGCAGGGCCATCTGGCTGTTACTAGTATGTAGCACAACCATTCAGAACTCAAAAAGTTTATGTCTGACCTACTTCCAACTATTTTCAAAGACTGCAATCCTATTCTCAGTGATTTGAGAGTAAATCCCTGTAGAGATTCCTTCTAAATAAGCATGCATATGATCAGGCTGCAGAAGTATTGATATTTCATGTCAGATGATGGAAAATCAAACACTCTTTTTTTCTGTTGTTTTCAGTACATGATTCATTTTGTTTCTTTCTGGTCCAAGATCATCTCCTTTCCTAATTTCTCAAGCTCTGAACAGATGGTGTTTTTTAGAAGGGCCACGTTTTTATTAGAAATCTAGTTAAGTAACCCTGTAATATTTTAATGAGACACAGTTCAAATGTCTGATGATCAAGGACTACAAAAAATAATGAGTTTGGACATGTGCCAAAAAGTATAACATTAGGATTCTGGGGATTTTTTATACCCAGTCAACATTCAGTGGGATTTACTATTTACTGCATGGTGGCTGATCATCTCAGCAGTTCTAATTAAACAACAAGATGGAATCCAGTTTTGCTGAGGTTTAGAATCGGCACAGCTGGCAATGTCCCAGTTTCCTTTTTCGTTAAGTGAGTTGACCAGACAATGTGCACAGAAGCAAATAATGTTTAAAAAAATCAAGGTGGAATGCTTTACTGATTAGCTCTATCTGAAAAGTGGTCTAGGAGTCAAACTTACTTGAAATTCCTACCTCTAAATCTCCCAAGTCACTAGGGGAGTTGCCATTCTTTGCTTCTAATGAATGAATGATGTATACCTTTAGTAGCATAATAGGCAGAGATTCAACAGGTATAGTGCTAGCAGCAAGGGAAAACTTCAAATTTTGAATGTCTACTTATCACACAGCTGTAGAAGCCACAGGAAAACCCTCAAGTGTCACATGAGAGATAAATTTTCTGTGAGTTCAACAATCCCTGTGTGTTCCTACAGTGTGCTTAAGCTGTGTGACAGTTGCTTTTGCTTGACTCATTTGGACCAGGTGTCAGGCTGCTATCTCGGTTTCGTTATTGCCTCTGTCTCTGTGCTGTATTGTCTGCCCCCCAAGGTCGCATGCCTAAGCCTAAGCCTGGGAACTCAGCTCCTGGGAAACTGTATTCCTGCGTGTAATCTCCCGCCTTTCCTGCCTTATAATATCTCCCAGCTAGTGAGCCTTTCATAGCTGTCATTTTATTCGTTTGCACTGTATGCCTATTTGATCAGTAAAATCCATCTGTTTGGACTCTATACGACTTTGTGGTGATTTCTGGTTCTGTGGGCCAAGGGCTGACATTATGACAGCTATCCTACATCTTCACCGTTCTCCTAGCCAGGCTGGAGCCCAGGGGGGTTCGCCTGCCACTTGGATGGGAGCTGTGCAGCTCTCCAGGTGATCTACTACCCTGGAGCCCTTCTCAGAGGACCCTACTCTGTTACAGGACTTAATCGCTGAACTTTTCCGGACGAACCGAGAGGTTTGCCGCTTGAGGGGACTGGTACACGCGCAGTGGCAATCTCTTACAGGACGTCTCTGGATGTTAACATCGGAGGATACTGATGCTCGTTTAGATCTTCAGGACTTGGATCAATTACTGGACGATGCCCGATTGGCGACTGAGGATTTACAAATATTAACTGGACTTTTGGATAATCTTATTTCTCGACAAACTCTTTCTACCATGGCGGGAGCCCCACCGGAGGGTTTTTCCCTGATCCCGGATGCGGCCAGCTGCCAGGCTGAGGCCAAGCGAGTCGCTATTAGCACCGCTCTTCTCCTTGTGGAATGTACAAAGGACACCCCGGTAGCCACCTTGGCTCAAGTTTTGACCCCGACGTTTGGAGCCGAGGCATCCGCACTGGCGGTTCGAGTACAACCTCTGCTGGGCGGGGAACCTGACCCCATACTCTTGCTCCTCGAGACAGAACTTTTGCCGCGCATTACGGCAGAGGCTGCCCTAAGACTTGAGAACGCCAAAGTTCTTGCGGATCAGCAAGCCGCCGAAGCGGCTAGGGTCGCAAGAGAGAGAGAGGCGGCGGAAGCAGCCAGGGCGGCTGCAGCAAGGAATCAGGCGAACGTGGACACGCGCCCCAAGGACTATGTACTGGGACTATCAGGTCTAACCTTTTCCCCGGCGTTTGTCCCGTCGCGTGCGACCCAACGCGCACGCCGTTTGGCTGACCGACGTCGAGACTCAGATGAGTCTGAAGACGAGGATTTATATGGGGATAGCTCTCAATGGGCCACGAGCTTCCGAACCAGTAAGCCTCATCTTACTGGGGGCCCAAGTGAGGAGGTTCATCTTTTACGAGCCCAGAATCGGGAGCTCTCCGACCGTGTGGATCAACTCCAAGAAGTAATGGAACTTATGCTTCACGAGAACAGGCAATTACAACAAACCCTGATAGCTCAGAGACAGCCCGTTCCGATACCGGGTCAGGCGGTACCCGTACAACCACCCGCTAATGTGCCTGCTCCACCCTTACCTCCTGGAGCTCCTGTTGCTCCTCCGCTCCGACCACCCGTGCAACCACCTGCTAATGTGCCTGCTCCACCCTTGCCTCCTGGAGCTCCTGTTGCTCCTCCGCCCGGACCACCCGTGCAACCGGGTCAACCCGCGCCCGGCCCTTGGAAGCAACTCAAATTGAGGACTACGTATGACGGATCTCTTGAGACTTTGCCTTGTTTCTTGCATCAAGTGGACAGTTATATGCGAGAACAAGGTCAACTTTTCCCCACGGAAGATAGCCGGGTGCGGTACGTAGCTTCCCTCCTGACAGGCAAAGCGGCTGACTGGATGGTCCTCCAGTTTGACACCCGCTCTCGTGCGATTCGTTCCCTCAACAACTTCATGACTGCCCTGAGAAGGAGGTTTGAGGACCCCTTCCTGGGAGAAAGAGCCAAAACGGAACTTTTACAATTAAAACAAGGCTCTGCTACAGTTCGGGAATTTGCCGATGAATTTCAGCGACTGGCAAGTAAAATTGTAGGTTGGCCCGAGACCACCCTCATCCATCATTTCAGGGAAGCCTTGCATCCTGACATTCTGAACTGGTCTTACATGCGGGGCGATCCCGATACCCTCGAAGGCTGGATCCTATTAGCCGAGGAAGTGGAAAGCCGCCGCCGCTTTATTTCTCTCGTCCGTCAAAAGCACAAGGAGAAGGGCACCCAAAAGCCTCAACCCAAGGCACCACTGCTCGTCCCGCGAAATCCCCCACGTCCGCTCCAGGAACGTGAAGCCCGATTTCAGAGGGGTGCCTGTCTTACATGCGGAGAAATGGGCCACTTTGCAGCCGTTTGCCCACGCCGCCAGGAATTATTTCGTCCCAGCACGACAACCCGCGCCCGAGGTCGTCCACCACGCAGAGGCACCGCGGCCACCCGCAGCGCAGCTCCGGGAAGGCCCACACCCTCTGCACTCCATGCCGGGGACCCAGCCTCCCTGCCTGCTTCCAACGACCCCGCCGGGTCTCGGATTACAAGTGCCCCATTGGGGGACAGCTTTCCCTCTTCGGATGAGGAAAATCCTTGGATTTCTCCAGCCTTAAACCTGGAATCTCCCCTCGACTTGTCAAAAAACGGCTCCGGTCTGTGGTGAATGGAGCATCTCCACAGACCTCTCAGGATCTTCCTATCAAACCGAATGCTCCTACCAAAATCAAAGAAGTGGACTCCACCGTCTACGTAGATGCAGTTTTACAACAACTTAACGGAGGTCCACAAATCCCCGTCAAAGCACTAATTGACTCCGGTTGCTGTCGCACTCTCATAAACGAAGCCACGTTTGCTGCCCTCAGAGCCGACTCAGAGGCTTTACCCGCCCCCGTCCAATTTGCTCAAATGGACGGGAGCCAATTCCAGGGGGGTCCAGTTGATCATCGCACCATAGGGGTGGCAATGGGAATTGGTTCCCACTGGGAACAAATAGACTTCACTATAGCCCCTATCCGATTTGACGTGGTCTTGGGAATTAACTGGATTAAAGGACATAGTCCCAGTATTGATTGGGAAACAAACACTATTTCTTTCGCTAGTCCCACCTGCGACCAGCATCGGCAAAACTTTGCTCTGCCATTTCCGCCCGTTCCAGCGTTAACCTCTACTGCTCCAGTACCACCGGCTCTACCCGCTGTATACCGGGACTTTGAAGATGTCTTCGACCTTAAGGAATGTGATGCCTTACCCCCCCACCGGGCCTCAGACTGTGCGATTGAAGTAGTAAAGGACTGCACATTAACCAAAAGTAAGATTTACCCTATGAGCGCTTCCGAGCGCACTGTCCTCCGGGACTTTTTGGACAAAAACCTCGCCAGAGGGTTCATTCGCCCTTCGAATGCCCCAAACTCGGCCCCCGCGTTTTTCGTCCGGAAAAAAGAGGGCGACCTTCGCCTGTGCATTGACTTCAGAAAGCTCAATGCGGTTACCCAGACCAACGCCTATCCTATCCCATTAATATCGGATATTTTGGGACAATTACAGGAAGGCCGTGTATTCTCTAAATTAGACTTGGTGGAAGCCTACTACCGAGTCCGTATCCGCGAAGGAGATGAACACCTCACTGCCTTCTCTAGCTGTTTCGGAATGTATGAATTCCTTGTAATGCCGTTCGGATTAAAAGGGGCCCCGGGGGTCTTCATGCAACTCATCAATGAAATCCTACATGACCTTCTATATCGTGGGGTGGTGGTCTACTTAGATGACATTCTCATTTATTCGAAAACTATGGACGAGCATGTGACTCTGGTCAGAGAAGTTCTACAACGCCTGCGTAACCATCAACTGTTCGCTAAACTAGCTAAGTGTGAATTTCACCAAAGCAAACTCACGTTTTTGGGATACATCATCTCCCACCAAGGTCTTCGCATGGACCCCGCCAAAGTCCAAGCCGTCCTCGATTGGACTCCCCCCACCAACCGTAAGCAAGTACAGCAATTTCTGGGATTTGCAAACTTCTATCGGGGATTCATCCCTAACTTCGCCCAAGTGGCTCTACCCATTACGGACCTACTGAAAACTAAGGGAAAAGTAAGCTCGGCTGCCTTGCCCTCCGCAAAAATCCTATGGACTGAGCAATGCCAAGCCGCCTTTCTGGCCCTCAAACGCCTCTTCACTTCGGAGCCGGTGCTACGGCACCCAGACCCAAATCAAATGTTCATTGTACAAGTCGATGCTTCCGATGTAGCCATGGGAGGGGCTCTCCTCCAACAAGGACCAGACGGTCTTCTTCACCCTTGCGCTTACTTTTCAAAAAAATTTGCGCACGCTCAAGTAAACTGGCCCATCTGGGAGAAAGAGGCCTCTGCAGTTCATCATGCACTGACTTTGTGGCGGCAATTCTTGGAAGGGTCTAAAGTACCCTTTGAAGTTTGGACCGATCACAAAAATCTAGCTGCCCTCACGGGGTCCCATAAACTATCGGCGAAACAACAACGGTGGGCGGAGTTCTTTGCTCAGTTCCGTTTCACCCTGAAGCACGTCCCTGGGAAGCAGAACGTTCTCGCGGATGCCCTCTCCCGTTTACCACAATATCCGGTAAAACTCGAAAGACCCACCAACTCTCTGTTCACCCCTATGCAACGTGGGGCCCTACCTATGCTGGCTGTGCAAACCCGATCCCAGCATCAACACACCTTCCCTAACTCGCAAGCTCCGCCAGCCCAACCGGCTGCCCAGCCGCCACCGCAACAGACCGGAGTTCCCGCCCCTCCTACCCCTCCGACCGCTCAGCCGCCTGCAGTCTGCGCGCCGCCGCACGTAAGCACTAACCCTATAACTATTTCTCAAATCTCCGGGACCGACGGGGGGGCTCCCTCCAAGCTCCCCATCTCCGAATCCTTTTTAACGGTCCTTCGGGACCAGTGCCTTTTAGAACGTTCCGCTCATACCCTACCTCCTGGTGTTTTGGAACAAGGGGGGTCCTGGTACAAAGACTCAAAATTGTATGTACCCAAAGCTCTCCGGAAGGACGTTTTACATTTAGCTCATGGAGCCAAAACAGCTGGGCACTTTGGGTTTCTGAAGACCCTTCACTTATTGCGCAGACAGTTCTGGTGGGGGGGAATGCGTTCCGACATTGACTCCTTCATCCGCAGCTGTCCCGTTTGTGCCGCTGCGAAACGATCGCAGGGCAAACCCCCGGGATTGCTACAACCTCTTGAAACGCCCAGCAGACCTTGGGAAGTGATTGCTATGGACTTCATGACTGATCTCCCTCTCAGTGGGGGTAAAACTGTGTTGTGGGTTGTTACTGATTTGTTTTCTAAGCAAATACATTTGATTCCATGTGCAGGGATCCCCTCTGCTCAGAAACTGGCCCGCCTCTTCGTAACGCATATATTTCGTTTACATTCGTTTCCGCGTAAAATAATTTGTGACCGCGGAAGTGGTTTCGTTTCTAAGTTTTGGAAAGCTTTCCTCAAGTTGGTGGGGGTGGAACAGGGAATGTCTAGTGCATACCATCCTCAAACTGATGGTCAAACTGAACGTGTCAATGCTGTACTCGAATGTTATTTGCGTTGTTATGTTAACTACCACCAGGATAACTGGGTAGAACTGTTACCTTTAGCAGAATATGCCTACAATAATGCCATGCATCAATCCACAGGTTTTAGCCCGTTTTTCGCTGTGTATGGACAAGAGTTCAGTCCCATCGTTCCTACAGATGATGTAGAGGGGGAGGGGAACCCCGACATTGCCTCCTGGGCACACGCCCTCCGTACCACTTGGCCCTGGCTCGTTAGCAACCTCGACCGGGCCAAACGTAAATACAAAGCGCAAGCTGACAAACATCGCTCCCCCGGGGGTGATCTGCAAGTGGGTGCTTTGGTTTACCTTTCCACCAAAAACCTCCGGTCCACCCAACCGTGCCATAAACTCAGCGCCAAATTCATTGGCCCTTTCCCCATTACTCGGGTCATAAACCCTGTCACAGTGGAACTGGCTCTCCCCAAATCTTTGAGGCGTGTGCATCCTGTTTTCCACATAAGCCTCCTCAAACCCCATGTTGCTTCTCCACGGTGGCATCCGGACCCACCGCCTGCGCAACCCATCATGGTGGGGGGGGAAGAACACTTCGAAGTCTCCAAGATCCTTGACTCCCGTATTCACCATGGTACTCTCCAGTATCTAGTTCGTTGGAAACATTTCCCCCCTGCCTATGACGAATGGGTGCGCGCACGGGATGTCTCCGCCCCCGACCTCGTCGACGCCTTTCACATTGCTTACCCGAACAGGCCAGCCCCCTTGCGAACTGGGAGGGGGCCTTGAGGGGAGCAGAATGTCAGGCTGCTATCTCGGTTTCGTTATTGCCTCTGTCTCTGTGCTGTATTGTCTGCCCCCCAAGGTCGCATGCCTAAGCCTAAGCCTGGGAACTCAGCTCCTGGGAAACTGTATTCCTGCGTGTAATCTCCCGCCTTTCCTGCCTTATAATATCTCCCAGCTAGTGAGCCTTTCATAGCTGTCATTTTATTCGTTTGCACTGTATGCCTATTTGATCAGTAAAATCCATCTGTTTGGACTCTATACGACTTTGTGGTGATTTCTGGTTCTGTGGGCCAAGGGCTGACACCAGGGCAATGTTATTTGTAGACTGTACAGACTGAGTGAAAATTGTACAGAGTGAAAATTGTGCCTGCCACATGCCCAGAAGATTGTGAGATTAGCATCTTATAGCCTCTGTTACTTTATAGATAAAACTGAAACCCACATGTAATACAATAGTTCTCATACAAGGATCTCTTTTCAAATTCCATCCTTTATCTTTTTTAAAATAAAATTTTATGCAGTAAAAAGAAAACTGGATACAAAGCTTTACATGTTCACCTTTAGTTCTATAAACAAATCATTTATTTATTCATTCATTTTATATCCCACCCTCACTCCCCAGCCACATTCAGATGGTATTAGGTTGACATTACTTGGCTTAAATTAAATCTTATCTCTCAAGGACTGCTACCCCTGCTTCTACAGGATAAGTTCCAGTTGACATGGCTAAAGACAGTATTTAATAAAATGGCCTGCCTGGGCCTTTCTCCACCTCACATGGTACTTTAGGTGTGGCCTGACCAATGTGATGTACAGTGGAACTATGACATCTTGTGATCTGAATAGGATGCCCCTGTTGATATACCCCAAGACTGCATCAGCCTTTTTTGCTGCTGCATCACACTGGCTGTTCAGTCCAGCTTACAGTCCCTAAGAACATGTTCACATACAGTGTTACCCAGAAGTGTATTCCCCATCCAGTATGTGTGTTTCTCATTATTGTTACCCAGATGTAGAACTCTACACTTGTCCTTGTTGAATTGCGTCTCGTTCACACCCATCCACTTTTCCAGTGTGTTCAGATGTTGCTGAATTCTATCTTTATCTAATGCTCCCAATTTGGAGTCATCTGCAAATTTAGTGAGTAGTACCTCCGCCCCCTCATCCAGATCATTTTTAAATATACTGAAAAGTACTGGTCCCAGAACTGAACCTGTGGAACCCCACTGGACACCTCCATCCAATCTGATGAAATGCCGTTGACAACTACTCTTTTGGTGCAGTTCTCCAACTGGTTTCCTATCCACCTAACTATCCTAGCATCTAGTCTGCAGTTTACCCATCAGAACATCATGGGGGACTCTGTCAAAAACTTTACTGAAATCAAGGTAAACAATGTCAATGGCATTGCCATGATCCCGTAAGCTCATCACTTGATCAAAGAAGGAAACAAGTTTGGTCTGGCAGGACCTGCTAGGAACAAATCCATGCTGGCTTCCCAGGATCACCAAGTTGTCCTTCAGATGCTTGCAGACTGACCCCATAAAATCCACTCCAATGTTTCCCTGGGATAGAGGTCAGACTGACTGGCCTGTAGTTTCCTGGGTCATCCCTCCTCCCTTTTTTGATGATTGGGGTAACATTTGCCCTCCTCCAGTCTTGTGGCACATCTCTCGTCCTCCAAGAGGTCTTGAAGATGATGGACAATGGCTCTGCAAGCTTTCTAGAAAGTTCTTTGAGCAAACTTCAGTGTATACCATCTGGGCCGGGGGATTTGTGCACATCCAACGCAGCCAGGTGCCTCTCAACAACCTCTCTGTCCATGTCAACCAGCAGCCCAGATACCATGGCTTGCCTACCACAATCTCTAGATGAGCTTGTTCTCTTATTCAGGGAAAAAACTGAGTCAAAATAGGCATTGAGCCTTTCTCTTTTCTCTGTCCTCTGTCAGAGTTTCACCATTTTCACCCAACAGTGGGACTCTTTTCCCTTGTGTTTGCTCCTCACATATCTGAACAAGCTTTTCTTGTTGTGGCAAGCCTCCCTGGCCAGCCTCAGCTCACTCTAAGCTTTGGCCTCTAGGCTAGAGGTTCTGCTAAGGTTCTGCAGACCTCCAGTTTGCTTCTAATGCTGTTCCTGTGGGTCTCCTGTCCACTAGGAGCTGGATTTTGAGAAGATCAGTGGGTTGCAGTGGGAGGGCGAGAGGTAAGAACTTCCTATTCCACTAGAAGAACTGCTTTGCATGAGTGAAAAGGTTAGTCTGGAATGCAATCTAACAGAACTCTGTTAAAACGTCCATCAAAAACAAACAATGTTTCCCAACATTAAGGGGAAGGAAAGTGATTTTCAAACTACTCGATGGTGTTGGCAGTCAGGACACGCTCTCACATGCACACATTTAGAGATCAAAATCTGAATGTATTTTCTTCTATGTAATGTTTAAACTTTGAGGATGGGTAAAAGCTTAAGATGATCCTATTAACCTGAAGAATGTAAGTAATAATTCCCTCCATGGCTGAGCAATAAGGCAGACAGGGGATTAGTAGAGAGTGAAGGAGCTCTGTGGGTCTTAATGAGAATAACCTGAAAAAAGAAACAAACATTGCTCGTCTATCTTTCAAATAACAACTGAGCCAAATAGCGCTGTGGCTTATGCTGGGAAACAAATCAAGCATTGGGGGAAATGCATGAGAGGAGGACTTACCTGGATTATTTGTACAAGTGACTTCCTTCAGAACTCATCTATCACATCAGTGTGCACTTTTAACCTGTAGAACCTGTATTATATAACAGGAAGCCCCTTGTCTGTGTGTATCCCTTGAAGAAGTCTTTCTTTCTGAATTCATGTGGTAAGAAGATAAAGGGCCCTCTTGCCTTTTAAAATACTTCATAAGCTTCTGAGCTCTAGCATTGATGGCTAGTTCTAAGTAAAAATCTGTCTACATGTTTATCCCAACAATTCTCCAAGGAAATCAGGGAGTCATACTGTAAGGTGCCCAAATGGAACTCAACCCAGATCTTCCACTAGCCAGGCTCCAGTGCCTTATAACTCATGCCACAGAATTAGCCTCAATATAAAAGAGAGAGAAAATCTGAAGCCTGTGCAGCCAATAGCAGCATCTGAGCTGAAATCTCTGCTTCAGCAACAGCTGGGTGCAAGGATGAGACTTAGGCTGTATACAGCTCTGGCTTTTAGGCTGCTTCCACAGGCTGGATGAATTTGTCAGCTGAGAATAGACCTAGATTGTGCTTGTGCTTGTCTTTCTCTAGTTGTTGAACTTTTCCTACTTTTTACCTCAGCTGATTTTGGACCCCTGGGCCTTCATCTGACTCCCTGGAGTATCAGACCACTTTCTGCTTTGACCTTACCTCTTATCTTTGGATAAAACAGACTGAGCCACCCATGCATTGATCAGAGCCTTCCCAGTCCCCTTCCATTAACCCATACCATTTCTTTCTGTGTCAAAGATGGAGAGTGAGCCAGGAGTTTATGAAGAAGTATCAAATGCAATACATGCTGATATTGCTAAGCACTTACCTCTGCAGCATGTTTCCAAGAAATATTCAATAAAAGAAGGATTTGAAGAAGGAAAGAACTCATCTATAATCTGTTACGGTTGGGACTAGAAGCGAGAAAGTAAAGAAAACTATAGCTACCACACTGCCCAGGTGTCATACAACATAGAGATGAATTTATTGGACAAGATGGTTCACTGTGGATTGAAACAAGATAAAAGAGTAGGTTTGTCAATGTTAAATTTTTCACACAATCTTCACAGTTACACAGTGTATCATTACAAATTTGGTATTCTATTTTGAAATTTACAACTAGCACCTTCCAACTGTTCTTTCTGTTCAGTTGCCAACTTCTTTGAAGTTTTGCACCAGTGACTTGGTTAACCGAGAGTTATTAACCGAATGGGACACTGTGGAAGAAGCTGCTTCTTCATTCCCAGGGCCATCTGGCAGAGGGATAGCATCAGATGGAGACTGCTGAGGCTCCTGTAGTCCTGTTTCAGCCTTTTCCCTATCCTCTTACACCACATTCCTTGTCCTTTGGCAGGTCTTCTGATTCTGGCTCTATATAGTGCTATGGAAAAGTATGCAGCAAGCATAATGGTTGTTGCAATAGGACTTTTTGCCAACTGATTATTCCAGCCATTTTATTCCAGTTATCTTAGTCAGTTATTATACTTTGTTGCTTTCATGTTGGAACACTGTCTGAGTAGCTATTTGGTAATAACTCTAATTCTTATTATTTACTTCATTTATACCCCACCTTTCTTCCCAATAAGGACCCAGAGTGGCTTACATTGTTCTTCTGTCCTCTGTCTGAAAGACCACTCGGTGATCTGGGGAAGTCAGCATGGATTTGTCTTCAACAGGTGCTGCCAGACCAACCTCATTTCCTTCTTTGATCAAGTGATGAGCTTACTGGATCGAGGGAATGTGGTTGATGTTGTTTACCTAGATTTCAGTAAGGCTTTTGACAGGATTCCCCATGATGTTCTGATGGGTAAACTAGAAGACTGGGACTGGACCCTAGTTAGGTGGATGGGGAACTGGTTGGAGAACTGCACTCAAGGAATAGTTGACAATGACATTTCATCTGAATGGAGAGAGGTGTTCAGTGGGGTGCCACAGGGTTTGGTTCTGGGCCCGGTATTTTTCAATATTGTTAGCCAAATTGCCCTTTAACTTGGGGAATTAGCAAGATGGCAAAACTTATTTAAATTTTTAAATATAAAAATTTATTTTTATAGCGGTATCACAGTCTTTGTATACCAGAGCTGGTAACTGTGACCTTCAAATAAAGACAGAAGCAATGGATTCCAGATTAAAAGAGTTTATGTCGTTTTCAATCAAATCAGTGTTGCATACACACATACAGAGAAATCTAGGAAATTAAAAGAGAGGAGTACAAGCACAGATGCCAACGTGGCATCTGCTGCATAACTGGAAGAACGACTTATCGCTATCAGGATCACGGCTGATTGCCCATTAAGCTGCTGATGTTGCAATGGGAAAGGGGTGTGTTGGCACTGACTACGTGACTGTCTTCTTTCCACGACATGGCTGCGGATGGAACAGAGTTTGCACAGGAACATGGAGTCTCTCAGGTTCACTGGAGGTGGCCCTTGCTTCTGTTTCCTAGCTGCTGGCTGCACGGAGCTCGCAGGAGCAGCCGTGTCAGTTTCAACAGAGCGTGCAGCGGCCGTCCCGTAGCGTTTGGGGCGCGTGCACGGCTGGAACAGTAGTCGTGTGCCTGCATATCGGGTTGCTAGGTCCAGTCCGGGAGTTTAGGCTGCCAGTATGCTTTCAATATTTTTTATAAATGATCTGGATGAGGGTGTGGAGGGACTACTCATTAAATTTGCAGTTGACACCAAATTGGGAGGAGCAGTGAACATGCCAGAAGACGCATGGCACTTGCATACATGCTGGATAATGCACTTTCAATCCATTTTCAATGCACTTTAACGACAGTTTGCAAGTTGATTTTGCAGTTCCGCACATTAAAATCCAGCTTTAAAATGCATTGAAACCGGATTGAAAGTGCATTATTCGGCATGTGCGGAAGTGAGATAGAATTCAATGAGATCTGAACACACTGGAAAAGTGGGTGGATGTGAACAAGATGCAATTCAACAAGGATAAGTGCCGAGTTCTACATCTAGGTAACAAAAATGAGGGACATTCATACTGGATGGGGGATTCACTTCTGGGTAGCAGTGTGTGTGAACAAGATCTTTGGAGTACGGGAAGACTGTAAGTTAAATATGAGCAGCCAGTGTGATGCAGTGACAAAAAAACGAATGCAATCTTGGGATGCCTCCACAGAGGCATAACATCTAAATCACAAGATGTCATAGTTCTGCTGTACACAGCAGTGGTCAGACCACACCTGGAATATTGTGTGCAGTTCTGGAGGCCTCACTTCAAAAAGGATGTTGACAGAACTGAGCAGGTGCAGAGAGGAGAGTGACAAGAATTATCAGGGGCCTGGAGACCAAGTCCTATGAGGAAAGGCTGAGGGGATTGGGAATGTTTAATCTGGAGAAGAGGAGGTTGAGGGGGGACATGATTGCTCTCTTTAAGTATTTGAAGGGCTGTCACTTAGAGGAGGGCAGGAAGCTGTTCCCTTTGGCAGCAGAGGATAGGACTCATAATAATGGGTTTAAATTGCGGGCAGAAAGGTACCAGCTAGATATTAGGAAAAGGTTTTTTACAGTAAGAGTTGTTCGACAGTGGAATCAGCTACCTAGGGAGGTGGTGAGCTCCCGCCTCACTGGCAGTCTTTAAGCAGAGGCTGGACAAACACTTGTCAGGGATGCTCTAGGCTGATCCTGCATTGAGTAGGGGGTTCGACTAGATGGCTTGTATGGCCCCTTCCAACTCATATGATTCTATGATTCCATCATGATTCTATTTTATCCTCATAACAACCCTATTAGGTAGGTTAGGCTGTAAGTGTGTGACTGGCCCAAGGTCACCCAGCAAGCTTCAATGGCAATAATTCAATAGAAATAGTTATCTTATTTAAGACTGTAGTGGAACAAAATTCAATGGCAAAACTGGAAGCACATTGCATAGAATGCTTATTGGTAACTATTTAATGTTGTTTAGAATTTGAACCTTGACCCAGCATTGTGTCTGTGATCCTCCCCTAGTGCCTTGTTGCACACCATGATGAATTAATTTCTTGTTAATAAGGTGTGTTGTCTTAGGTATGTTGTAGCTCGCCTATAAGGCCAGACCTCTGCAAGTGTCATGAGTCAGCCTGAACTCTCCTCGGAAGAAGAGGAGGAAGGAGTGGCAGAGCAGGGTGATGCACCAGTGGAAGTCTTACCAGGGCGACTGGACCATAGGTCTGAACCAGCAAAGACGGCAGATGCAGAAGAAGGTGGTACATATTGGGAAGGAGCAGAGGAACAGAGAAGGTTATCACCTCCAGACTCGCCCAGCCCAGTTAGCCGTCAAAGATCAAAGGTTCGGCTCAGTTTGCAGGAGAGGCGTCGCAGCGCGAGATTGCAGGCAATTGGTCGTAGGGGTTTGCAGGAGTCAACACCAGCGAGTGATGCAGAACAGCTGGTCCGGGAAGGGAGTGAGGAGGAACAGCCATAAATCTTAGGCTGGCCAGTCAGTCAGTGTGGGAACAACTTTGCTAATTACTGCAAGCGCTGCTGCTCGTGCTGAGATCTCTGTGCTCAGTATTATCTCGCGTAGGTGCCAGCTACCAGCTCCTGCCCTTCTGGTATCCCTGCAGAACCTGGGAGGACCGAGCCTAGTCCTTGATTCAAAGGAGCTCGTTCTGGTGAGTAGACCTGTTCCTTGTTTAGAGTGCTGCCTTGGTTACACACTCAGTCCACCCACACTACCGGGAAGAGTAAACCGCTACAGGTTCTGCTCCCCCCAGTACTCTCCATTGCTGGGAGTGGAGTCAGAAGCCAAGCACCTCTGCCTGGTCCCTGCCTGTACGCAACAGCAAGATGCATAAGCTGAAGGTCGAGAACATAAGGGCTGCTGGCCCATGGTGCTTGGGGTAGATAGCCAGAAACCAGCCATTACATCCATGACTGGAAGAGGTTCTACCACTACAGGAGAAAGAAAGAGACACCAGTCTCTCACCTGCAACCCAGGATCAGCACTGATACAATACTTCTTGTCAGCACTAATGTCAACCCACCAAGACTGTAGAGCTCAGCTGGAATTCTGGACAGCTGTGTGGCTTCTCTGTGGATAGTAGTGTGACAAATGTGGGGGGTTTCTTAGTGATGCGAGGGGAAACCTTTAACTGGGTAGGATGTTTGATGAATGCATTATTCCAGTGCAGATGAATGCTGGGAAATAGGGGGGTGGGATCTTCTGAAGACGGCCAGTAAAGATGGTTGCTGCCTGTCCAAACTACATAGCATCCCAAGACACAATGATGCAAGGGTTAAGGTGTTCGACTGGGGGACCTTGGGCCAGTCACACTCTCAGCCCTGACCCTGGCTAGTATTTGGAAGGGAGACCTCCAGGGAATACTAGGGTGATGCAGAGCCAGGCAATGGCAAACTATCTCCAAACATCTCTTGCCTTGAAAATCCTACAGGGTCGCCATGAGTCAGCTGTGACTTAACAGCAAAACACCCCACCCCACACCAGATTGGTGAATCACAAAAATGCACATCTGTTGTTACAGTAAGAGAAAATTGGCTTGTGTAACAGATGTTGGAAGAACATGATGTGGTATGTCTGTCCCAACTAACTCCACCTGGTTATGCAGTCATCCACCAACTTAACACAGGTGGCCAGGGAGGAGGAGTGGCTATTGTGCTCTGTGAGCATCTTCCACAGACTCCCAGTGCAAATATCACTGACATTGATTGTATGTTCTAATGTTGGGGACTAAGGATAGATTAGGGATACTACTTGTTTACCAGCTCTACCTTGTTGGGGTTTGCAGAGATGCTACCAGATTTGGTCCTGGAGACACCTAGACATTGATCTTGGTTATTTCAGCATTCATGTAGAGGATACCTCACTGGGGCTGGCCCAGGATTCTATAACTTCTTTGACTGTCTTGGGCCTTTCTCAGATCATAATGGGCCCAGCGCATGAAAGAGGACACATCTTGGACTTAATCTTTTGCACTGAGCCTTTGAGGGAAGCTCTGGTTTTGGGGTTGGAGGTTCAGCCTGAACCATGGACCACTGCCTGTTCAAGGCAAGGGTGAATGTGACTGCAACACCTCACCTGGAGATAGATGGGGGAGTGTGACCCTGTTAATTCTCCTAGACCTCTTGGTGGCTTTTGATACTATCAATCATGGTATCCTTCTGGACCACCTTTTAGGGATGAAAAATGAAACAACCATGTAACAGGGTCAAAAAGCTTTTAATAACAAGTAGTCATTACAGTCCACTTTGGAGGTGCAATGTAATTTGATAGAAGAAGGTGGTTCTCTCTAGAATAGGGCTTTTAAAAATCATTTGATAATTACATTGCCATCTTTAACTTGTGCTATGGTATGCGAAAGCTGAAATGTGATATGCTTAAATTGACTTTGTTCGAGGGCTATTTGAGACAACTTTTTTGTGTTTCTGAATCATAGATTCATAGAGTTGGAAGGGACCACCAGGATCATCTCGTCCAACCCCCTGTACAATGCAGGAAATTCACAACTACCTCCCCCTATACCCCCAGTGACTCCTCTCCATGCCCAGAAGACAGCCAAGATGCCCTCCCTCTCATGATCTGCCTAAGTTCATAGCATCAGCATTGCTGACAGGTGGCCATCTAGCCTCTGCTTAAAAACCTCCAGGGAAGGAGAGCTTACCACCTCCCAAGGAAGCCTGTTCCTCTTGCTTGTGCAAGTGGAAATATTCCATAGAATCTAACCCAGGGTATCTGAAAATGAAGCTTTTTCTTTTGTGCATTTGGACATAACTTTTTTTTCTTAGTACAGTTTTTACTTTGAATTGAAATAAAGTTTAATCTACCTTGAAATACAGAACAGTGATGCTTTGGGGTGAAAGAGCACAGAGATGTAACTTGCAGACTTCAAATAAATGCTGTGGAGAGCAAAGCCATATCAAATCCACACAAAATTGAGTTGGTTAGCAAGCTTTTGATGTTGTGAAGTCCTTGACAAAACTGCCTCAGCTGGAAGATTATCTATTAAGATTTTGTGTTCAGTGTACCTATTTGGTGACAAAATTTCACTATTTCTTGTTGAGCGAGTGCTATATAGTAGCTGTAAAGTGTACTAAACCATACATTTCTAATAGAAAATGACACATTTCTCTATTCAGTCATCCCTTCCTTCCCCTTCCTAATTGCAACGTAATATTCATGTGTGTCACCTTGTAATTCAGATGCTGGTGGATTTATCCTTGTGTATTAATGTGGAAGGTTCACAACCTCTTCTTGACGTTTGGAATGTAAGAAATTCAGAACCTTTTTTGATTAAACTAATTTCTGACAGAAGGCTCATGAAGTATGCCTATGTATTGTATTACATCGGATTAATGAGGGCATGATCCACAGGGAATAAGAAAACTCTTGGGAATTTACCAGGCTCTAACATAATATGTTCTATTCTGTTCATTAATTTAAAATGTATCCTGCTTCTTCTGCACATGGAACAGCTGATTAAAATGTGAAAATACATACAAATAAACACAAATCAATAGCAATATTAAAACAATGAGACACAAATCCAATAAAAAAGATCTCTAAAAAACAAACAAAAAACTACATGGCCAAGCCCAGCATAAATATAACCATCAGCCCAACAAAGATTTAATCAATTCCCAAAACTGCACTTCAGTGACAGTAGAACTCAGTCATTTGAAGGAATAAGCCTCCAAAGGCACACTGGGATAAAAATAGCCTTTTAGAATCCCCTAAACTGATCTACGCACTTCTGGCAAGCAATCACCCCAAAAGGTGGGGACTACCACAGAGAAATCTGTAGTTCTAAGACAGGCCAAGTGTACTACTTGAAAGAAGAGAATCTCTTGCCAAAGATGCTGGGTCAGCTTAAATTGATGGGGAAGGCCTATCTAAGAAAAGGAATTCCTTCAAATAGGTTGTGAAGGGTTTTAAAGGTTAAAACCAGCATCTTGAATTGCACCCAGAAACAACGAGGCAGCCAACACAGCCGTTGTCAAACTGATGTAGTATGCATATAACACCCTGCTTCAGCTCAGCTAAGCCGCGATATTTTGCATTTATGTCAATTTAGAACTGAAATAGAAGAGTGTTTTTCAAAACTCATGATATAGTATATGTGGATGGTATAAGTCTGGGGTGGGGGGAGTCTAGGCTTGTCAGGTCCCTCTTCACCACTAGTGGGAGGTTTTTGGGGTGGAGCCTGAGGAGGGCGGGGTTTGGGGAGGGGAGAGACTTCAATGCCATAGAGTCCAATTGCCAAAGCGGCCATTTTCTCCAGGGGAACTGATCTCTATTGGCTGGAGATCAGTTGTAATAGCAGGAGATTTCCAGCTAGTACCTGGAGGTTGGCAACCCTAGGGGAGTCCCTTTGAAAGTTGCTGAACCTCAATACTTTGTTTTTTTTGCCAGAGCTTTTTTCTGTAGTTTTATTTTTTCCCCCGGATTTATTGCTGTTGGGTCTTTATGCACAGTGGGAGTAGTAGTTAGTATTATTTTATTAACATTTTTAAGTTCTTTGGTGGAATTTGAGTTACTGGATCTTTTGCTGTTTTTGCTAACTTGCTATGGTTTTATAATAGCATTTGCTAGTTTATGTTTATTGGTTTAGTTTTATTTTTCATTTTTAAATATCGTAAAACACAACTACTTTGTAGAAGGATGGGGTAGCAATTAAACAAACCGAATTGTCTCATGGGGGGCTGCATGTATAGCCTATCAGTACATGTTCAGACACCAATGAGGCAAATAAAGCTTCCTCCCCAGGGCTGTTTTAGAATAATGACATGTTTTGGGGAAGTGGCACATGGGGAAGGCTGAAGTCCCTCTCCCACCCTACATACCAAAGGCTTGATCTGATCAGGCCCTGGTGTACTTGGGAACGTAGACCTTTTATGCAGGGATGTTTCCCCGTGGTCACCCCCACCGACTGCTTCAGGGCTTCCTTTTGATTGTACATTCCTTTTCCACCCATCAGAGGTCGTCTCACTCTCCCTGCACGTTTTGCCCACATTTTCCAGATTCTGGCTAAAACAGCATCTGGAAAATGTGGGCAAACACGCAGAGGTGACCTCTGACGAGGGTTGCCAGGTACCTCTTCGCCACCGGCAGGAGATTTTTGGGGTGGAGCCTGGGGAGGGTGGGGTTTGGGGCGGGGAGGGACTTCAATGCCATAGAGTCCAATTGCCAAAGCGGCCATTTTCTCCAGGTGAACTGATCTCTATCGACTGGAGATCAGTTGTAATGGCAGGAGATCTCCAGCTAGTACCTGGCAGTTGGTAACCCTACCTCTGACGGGTGGAAAAGGCATGCATAATCAAAAGGAAGCCCTGAAGCAGTCGGCAGGGGTGAGTGCGAGGAAACGTCCCTGCATAAAAGGCCTTAGTTCCCAGTAGCCGCCATGTTACTGTGAGAGGGTCAGGAGAACCCTGAGCTGACTCATGGCAAAACATATAATCTAGCTTGTCCCCTCGAAATAAAGCTTAAGAACTCTGCAGTGATATCTTTCTCTATGTTTGGAAGTGTTAGCAGAATCTTTGAAAATTAAGACATCAAGAGGATTTTCCCTTTGTATTTTGCATACCGAGTGTTCAGCTCATATCCCTGGAAAGGCTCTCTTTGTCTGGAGAAGGCAGGTGGCATGCTGTTGTTTTCCTTTGCGCTGTTGAATCCATATCAAAATCCTTTGGGACAGCATTTCTGTTGTCACTGTTTCTGACAGTTGTGTTTGCCATTTGTTTGTGCTCCTCAACAGCATGGTTACGCAAACTGTTGCCTGCTCCATTTTGGCAAAAAGCTACAATAAAGCAACCAATAAAAAAAAATCCAAGGAAGGTAAGAACTCTAGTCCCGGGTTTAAAAATGCAGCCAAAACCTTAATGAAAACAAAATATCCTTATTTTTTCTAAGTATTGCACATGAAATATGTTATGAAGTGCTCGAACATAGCCAGCCAGTGTGACTATGAATATGATTAATCAGTTATGAATCCTTGATGGGGAGAGGAGGGAAGTGCACATTGGGCTCCCTCTATCAGTAAAGGAATCTTGGAACTGCATTGCTCAAAATAGGCTGGAACCAGTGTAGCATTTTTTCTGGCACAAGGACTTCTGTCATAGAGCCCAAGTTTTTGGGCAGCCCCAGATGCCCCCCCCCCTGAATTCCACTCCTAGGGCCAGCTGAGGAGGCCTAGAAATTATATTGTCAGGTGGCTATAGTTCTGGCCCTTGGAATGTATTCACTAATTGCCTTTGGTTGTTTCACCCTACTGCTTCTAGCTGTTAGCAGGGCTATCTTATTTAGTCTCAGTCTCCTAAGGGAGAGGAATATGAGCAACAGGTGTAGCCAGATATTAGGCCTTTGCAAGCCTGACTGAGCAGTAGGGTTGCCAGATCCCTCTTTGCCACCAGCTGGAGGTTTTTGGGGTGGAGCCTGAGGAGGGGAGGGTTTGGGGAGAAGAGGGACTTAAAGCTGTTGAAAAAAAAATTCGGTAAAATTCAATTTCGGCAAAATTTGGCCCGTTTTTATTCAAGAAATGCCAAAGCCCGAACTCCCCCTATTCGGATTCAAGGAATTCGGCATGAAATTCGGCATTCGCGAATAAATTCGGCTGAATAAAGCCATTTAAAGCACATTCGCAGCTTTCTGCGGCTCCGGGGGGGGGCATATTTGTTTTTTTTTTTTTTTGTTTTTTTTTATTTTATTAATTGGTGAAAAAGAAAAAAAACAAAGAAAAGTGATATTTAAACAATAAACAATAAAAAAGAAATTACAACCAAAATACAGAAGAGAAAAAAAGAGTAATAGAAAGAAAAAACAATTGTTTTTTATACATTATTTTGGTTACATTATTAAAACATACATTGAAACAACAAAAATAAAACATACAGAGAATAATAATAATAATAATAATAATAATACATCTTAAAGATTAATAGACCCCTTCCCCCCTGTGATTGTGTGCCCACCACCTCCCCCATTGTGACTTCCAGAGAAGTATCCCTTAGCTTTATATTATCCACTATATGTTTTATTTCCCATCTTCATAACAGTTCATTTACAACTCTTTCACAATCCTTGTGAAGTCAATCTTTGCTGAGTTAGTCCAGTGTACAAAGGCCTTTTGCCAATCTTTTTTGAAGTCTTCTACACCCTTTCCATGTAGACTATTGGCTAGTTTTCCATTTGTACAAAATAAAAAAGTTTGTCTCTCCATTCCTTTAAAAGGAGCTTAGTTTTCCCCTTCCAGGTTTTAGCTATAAATATTCTTGCGGCCGCGAAACTATAGTGGCAGATTACCTTATCCGCCTTCACCATTCTTGTTGGAAGCAGGCCTAGTAGGCAAGCTTCCGGTACCAGTTTAATATTTCCATAAATCAAATTATTGGTTTCTCTTATAACCTTTTTCCAAATTTTTTTGACTACTTTACATAACCACCATGCATGGAAAAAAGTACATTTTTTTCCTCTACATCTCCAATATTTATCAGAAATAGATTTATCAATTTTGGCTAGTAATTCTGGAGTTATATACTGTACCATCTATTTTCACGTAATTATTTTGATATAAATTTATGTTAGATTTGGTAATCCAAATACCCAAATATTTAATTTTTTTCTCTAGTTTACAGCCCGTTATTGAACATACCTCTTGTTGCTGTTTTCCTATAAGATTTTTTCCTAATATTTTAGTTTTTTCCCTATTCAGTCTAAAACCTGAAAGTTTCCCATATACCCTAAGTATTTCCATCCACTTTTCCGCCTTTTCTATAGGATCGGCAAGAATACAAACCATATCATCTGTGTAAGCGCTTACCTTATATTCATATTTACCTACTCTAACCCCTACTAATGATCTATCATCTCTAATTTTTTTGTTCAGTGTTTCTAACACTAAAATGAATAAAAGTGGAGAAAGAGGACAGCCATTTAAAGCACATTTGCGGCTTGCCGCGGCTCCGGGGGGGGGGCTTTTTTGGAGGTAGAGGTCCCAAACTTTCAGGGTAGCTTGGAGGGACCCTACTTGCAAGAACCTCCACGTTTTGTGAAGATTGGGTCAGGGGGTCCCGAGTTATGGGGTCTGGAAGGGGTCCCCCCATCTGCCCATTGGAATGAATGGGAGCAGGCAATCCTTAATGTGCATCTAGAGAGCGGCAAATCCAAGGCAAAACCTCCCATTGTTTCTCGTTGGCTATTTATGCATGGGAGGTTTTGCTTTGGATTTGCTGCTCTCTAGATACACATTTCCCCCATCTGAATTCTCAGAACTCTGCAGGGGGGCTTATTGTTGAGATTTGAAAATTTGGATGGGGGAAATGTGCATCTAGAGAGCGGCAAGTCCAAGGCAAAACCTCCGATTGTTTCTCATTGGCTATTTATGCACGGGAGGTTTTGCTTTGGATTTTCTGCTTTCTAGATGCACATTTCCCCCAGCCAAATTCTCAAAACTCTGCAGGGGGGCTTATTGTTGAGATTTGAGAATTTGGATGGGGAAATGTGCGTCTAGAGAGCGGAAAATCCAAGGCAAAACCTCCCATTGTTGCGGACTGATAAAAGGCGTTGTTGTTTACAATTCACTCCTCTTTAACTTCGGGAGCAAAGCCCCACCGCGGCTCTTACGTCCGAGTAAGTAGGCCGAAGAATCAGGACTGCCCGCCCTTTCCTCTACATTTTGCTTCCTCCTGTCATCGCTTCCTCAGCCCCGGGGGCACCCAAAAACAACGAAGACCGGGGGGGGGAGTTGAGGGAGGAGACAACGTGACTTAGCTGTCACTGTCAGGGGAAAGAAGAAATCCTGAGCAGGGACACCCGTGGAGGGGCGGGGAGGGGGGGAATAAGCAGGATGCTGCATTGTACAGCACACACCACCACTGGCGCATACACACATGCATGCCCGCTACACGCCATTCCCTCCCTGCCATCTCGCAAAAGAAGGCAAAAGCTTGCATTCTACGGACATGGCCCACAGAGACAATCAACCCCCAACAAGCAGAACAGCCCCCCCACCCACAACAAGAAGACACAAATTCCAAACGAAGGAGAATGGGGCAGCCAGAGAGAGAGACTCACCAACCCACACTGATCTCCAGGCGAAGGTGGCAACCAGTGAAAACAGCAAAAAACACACTAGCCCAGAGGCAATCAATCCCCCCAGCAAAACAGCCCCCCTTGGCTCCCCCCCCACAGTATCTCCCTCCACACACACACAGAGGAAAAAAGTTATAGAGAAAAGCCCCCAAATGGGTCAAACTGTGGATGTCTTCTCTTCCAGCAGAAGCAGGGGGTCAGGAGGAGTAATCCAATCTGATTCCAGCAAGCAGCAGCAGGTCAGCTCAGTTCAGGATCTCTCACAATCAGCACAGGAGCAGCACAGGAGCAGCAGCAATGGAAGGAATACAGACTCTCACACACAGACTCTCTGGCCATTTATGCACAGGAGGTTTTGCCTTGGATTTGCCGCTCTCTAGATGCACATTTTCCCCGTCCAGATTCTCAAAACTCTGCATGGGAGCTTATTGTTGAGTTTTGAGAATTTGGATGGGGGAAATGTGCATCTAGAGAGCGGCAAATCCAAAGCAAAACCTCCCAAGCATAAATGGCCTCTCTCCCCCCACCCCGGGCTGCACAGCAACCCGGGACCACGCACACGCACCCCTCCACAAACGGGGATCTCTCTCTCACACACACAGACACTCTCTCCCCCCGGGCTGCGCAGCAACCCAGGACCACGCACACGCCCCCACGGGGATCTCTCTCTCTCTCTCTCTCTCATACACACACACACTTTCTCTCCCCGGGCCATGCAGCAGCCGGGCTCACGCACTCAACCACAACTGATTGGCTAGAAGAAGAACCATCTTGGCCACCTATTGGCTGCAGGAGAATGCTGATTCGGAGTCGCCGAATTTGTACGAATTTATCCGGCATCTGCGCGAACTCGCCGAATTCAGCTCGTCGTTTTCCCGCCTTTTTTTACTTCAGTTTTATCCAAACTAGAAACTGCCAAATCGGAGAAAATTCAGCTGTTTTTCAGTTCGGATAGAACTGAATCGACAGCCCTAGAGGGACTTAAATGCCATAGAGTCCAACTGCCAAAGCAGCGATTTACTCCAAGTGAACTGATCTCTATCAGCTGGAGATCAGCGGTAATAGCAGGAGAGGCCTCTCTCGGCTCCATTCTGCAGCCTGCTACAAGTTGCAGGGAGAGGAGCAGCAGCCAAGCAGCTGATCAGCTCTTAGAGTTAGAGTTGGGAGAGCAGGAGGCGAGGCAGCCCAAGCAATAACAGCGGTCACAGTGTTCCTACTACTTGCAAGTAGACCTGCAAGCCCCCCCCCCCCACTGCCTTGTTTTGCTTCCTTTGGGTTTTGGTTCAGGGCTTGGGGTTTTACTAGCACAGCAGGGAAGGGGAGCAACAAAGCAACATGCTTCTGTGGGCCACGTGGCTGTATTTCGTTGCAATCGGAGGCTGGGTGGCAGGAGGAGAGGCAAATATGGTCAGGACATTGGTTGCAATTTTGGCACTTGCACACTATAAACGGGGATTCTCACACTTGGCCACAGTGACCCTACGTGCCTCGTTCAAGTAACCAACGCTTCGGCCTTGCTTTACCATAACTAGAGCAAGGCTAGATATAGAAGAGCTCATTCTTGGTACTGGCTTGGGATAAAACAAATGGAAAGATGATGGCAAGAGGGGGCCTACATTTCTGCTTGCATTTTAAGAGGCAATGACCTACTGCTTTTCATGTCTGAAACACCTTCTGTCTCTCCCTGCTTTCAGACACTTTGTGAATAGCCCTGGTAACATTGCTAATGCCTACCTGTCTTTTTGAAAAGACTCCCGAGTGCCTGCCTGCGCCTTGACTGTGAGGACAGTTTTCTTTTAACACAATGACTGAATTAGAATTATGCCTACCAGCTGAGCCATCAGGAAAGTGAGTAGGAATGCTGTAACATGGGACCACTGTGAGCCTAGAAAACAACTCAAAGAGTGACAAGGGAGGGCAGATTGTAATGCAAAGAATGGCTCCTTTGTAACTACCAAGCAATGCAGTATTTTACTGACTCTGGGTGAAAGCACGTTCTGAAATGCTTTTCTAGCCCTGTCAAAAACCGAACTAAAGTGAGTGGAGAATTAGAGGGAAGCTGGCATCGCCCCTGCTCATTTTCTGTGCTCCCTTGAAATTGACTGCACAGTACTGAAAAGTGGAAATCTTGGACTGTAACACCACATATACAAAAGTCAGGGTATTTTACATGTCAGTAAATGAGACAAACCAACATGTTCCCTGTCTGAAAGCACTTGCATGCAACAAATGTAGGGAACACGAATAACTGAATTACTCACTTATTTTTGCCTGTTAAAAATCAGTCTTCCACATTACCCCTCTGTTTTTGAAAGGCGGCTACAGCTGAAATAATCTAGCCAAAAAGAGCCAGGCTAATTTTCTAAGTCATACGTCTAATGGGGGTTTTCTTAGGTCTACATGTGGCAGCAGTTCTGATCAAGAGAAACATTGCCTGCAAAGTAGCATGGAACCCAAGTCAAAGTAAGCAGTCAATTTATCTTAGGTTATGCGTCCAACATTTCAGCCTTCTGTCAACATTATGAGGTCATTGGTCTCAGCTAGTTCCAAGAAGCCCTGACCTGGATGGCCCAGGCTAGCCTGATGTCAGATCTCAGAAGCTAAGCAGGGTCAGCCCTGGTTAGCATTTGGATGGAAGACCACCAAGGAAGTCCAGGGTTGCTATAGAGAGGAAGGCACTGGCAAACCACCTCTGTTAGTCTCTTGCCTTGAAAACCCCATAAGGGGTCGCCATAAGTCGGCTGTGACTTGATGGCACTTTTCACACACACACACACACACACACACAGTTCCAAGAAATATTGTTTCAGTAATTGGACAGATCAAAATCAATTGCCCATTTTCATTGATGATCAAATTATACCAACTTCCACTACATGCAACTGAGCTGTGGTTTCATCAAAGGTAAATGATTATTGAGAACATCTTTGATGAACTAAAGTTGGAACAGTTCATAGTTTACTATGACTTGAGTATATTGATTATGGTTGCAGACAACTTTTATGCTACAATTTAAAAGATCTAAAGGTTTCTTTAGCTTGTATAGTGGCAAAAGATCTATGCATTAGGCGGTGCTGTGGGTAAACTAGAGAATTCTACTAGAAATTCTTTCCTCAGAAATCTAGGGAAGTCAAAACATGGATTCAACAAAAATTAAATGCACTTTTGAAAAGATACCAGAGTAAAACACCAACAGTGCAATCCTACACATTACCCCAGTAACACTGATGTCAGTGACATAAACTGGAGGAAATCTGCAAAGGATAGCACTTAACAGGGCCATCTTGAGATGAGTTACAGTATTTGGTGACTTATACCAGATGGATTAAAAACAGGGGATATAGGTATATGAATAAAAATGGTAACTAGCAAAATATGTGTAATTACTTATAGCTTCATACATTCTTGGGTTGCAGAAACAGTTAATCAAGAGACTCATATTAATCTATCCTTTTTCTTTTTCCAGTAAGTCATTAGATACTTAAGTGAAGTTGCTCCTGCCAGTTTTCCTTTTCATTAAATATTCATATTTACTAATGGATATTGTCTTGGCAAATTGGCCAAATTGAGCAATTTATGAATTTATGTCTCAGAAAAAAATTGTTTTCCAAATTCCCAATGAGCCAAAGTAATGCTTAAACATTAACACTTCATTGATTTTATAATTAAAAAGCTTGAGAATAAATATAGCAGGCTTTCTAAATGTTATAATAGCTGAGTTTCATTCCTCTAGAGACTGCTGCCCATCTCTATGGTGACTACTCTGATACTTCTGCCAAATTTGACCTTAATATGTAGCCATAGAACTGTTGGTTAGCACTGAAACTCAGAGGACAATGTCTGTTATTGCAAGTAGCAATGACAATGGGATTCCACAAGAACTAGTACAAGGAGAACCTCACTGTTTTAAGTAAACGGACTGCTAAGTACTTGAGTGCTAGGATGCTTAGAACATAAAGAGACACCAAAGCTAACACAGTTATGGGAGAAGCTCAATGTCTGTGTCTCATACCAGCATACAGTTAGTGACGTGTTATCCACTGGATACACTGGATAACGATGACATAAACATAGATCCATTCTCATGTACCTAACTATGGCATATCAAAAATGAATTTCTTTGTGCTATGGCTTGTTGGAAAAGAAAAAGAATAAGCAACAATTGTCTAATATATTTCAGGTGACTATCTAGACTAGATAAAGTGCTATATGCCATACATTTTATAAAATATGGAAAATATTGACTTTTTCTTTGACTTATATCACAAAAATGGTAATAGATAGAGGCATTATTGACATTAGGTATTTGTAGGGGAGTATTAGTTTTCCAACAGTGCTCCAAAATTTGAAATTGATCGCTTGGTTCACAAGTTATAACTAAGGTTGTGCAAAAGAAAATTCTGGTAAATTTTGGGTTTGGTTTTTTTTGACCCAATCTTTTTGGTAAACCTGAAATAAGGTGAATACCCATACAGGTAAATATGGGTATTTGGCTTATTTTTTGGTTTACTGAAAAATTTGGGCCCATTGTAGTCAGTGGGGATTTTTTGAAGCTCCTGGGGGGTGTTTTTGGAGGTAGAGTTCCCAAATTTGCAGTGTGGCTGCAAGGGACTCTCCTTCAACAGTCCCCAAAGTTTGGTGAACTTTGGGACAGGAGGTCCAATTTTATGGGCCCGCAAAGGGTTGCCCCCATCCTGCAGGCATTTAAATTGTGCGAGCCGAGCTATCTGTCAGGTTCAAAAGTTCAGCATTGTCGAGGACTGGCAGAAAGAGGTGATTCCAGGCTGGCACCTCAAAGTCTGGGGTCTGCCTTTGTTTCTGGGTTGCTTTGCATGATGTCCATGCAAATGAGCTTCCAAATGGAGGAAAAAGGCTTAAATGCAAGAGCAATAAGGCATGGAAAACATTTCTTTTGGTGGCAAATGACATCATGTGAGCAGTCCTTTATTGTGGTCATGAAAATCAGATTCCAAGAGATGGTCACGGTGCAGGGAAACGATATCAAGCCAGCTGAAGTCATGACCAAGGCAGCTCATGTTAAGGAGATTGCTCATCCATGTGGGTGAGGGAGTCTTCTTCAGAAGGGCCATGTAGCTGACGGAAACAGGGAAGTAGCTGATGGAAATTAATGTTCTCTGGACTGGGTGAGCCCCATCTTTTAAAGTGCAGAATGTCAGTTGGTCAGACCAAGCTGGCTCTGATTACATGACCGCTACCTCAAAAGGGCCTCAACTACAGCGCCCTAATAGAATCAATCAAAGAAAGAAAGAAAGAAAGAAAGAAAGAAAGAAAGAAAGAAAGAAAGAAAGAAAGAAAGAAAGAAAGAAAGAAAGAAAGAAAGAAAGAAAGAGGGGAGAAAGCACAGAGCTGTGCAAAGGCGAATAGCCGAACCTGCGCCTTTGCACAGCTCTGTGCTTTCTTGCTTTCTTTTCGGGAATTGCCTATTCGGCTTCGGCTTTATTCCCAGGTTTTTGCATTTGGTAAACCCAAATCCCGAAATTTACTGAAACGGCTAATTTCGTGTTTATTTTCAGTTCGGGTTTATTGATATGCACAACCCTAGTTATAACTCAAATGACAAAAGATTTGCATAAGTACCCTGTTTTACTGCACAATTAGGCTGTTTTTTGCTGCCATCCCCCCATCTGACACTGCCTTCAGTTTTTAAAAGGGCATAGAGTAAAATGAAACAAAAATCAGAATATATATTTTTAGATTGGACTTACTACTTGGCATCTGCTTATGAATCCTGCTAATCTTGCATTCAGTTTTTGCCGTCACATTTCAGACAGATGCTGCTGGCTCCACAGTTATTTAGGGACTCATCTGACAGTACAAGCACAAAGAGAGGGCCAACAGCGAATGATTCCATGCTTTATACCCATTGGTCAATTCACAGTGACATCTCAAGCCAAATTATACCATTCTAAGCCAACAGGGCATAACTCCACTTAGGATGCAACTAGTGACCCGAATGTTCATGATCCCATGGGATTCTGTTTCTTGTACAGTAATTTAAATGAATTTGTTCTTGAAGTAGGCAAAAGCACCTGCAAGTTGTGTGGGCTCAAATCTGACGGGCATGGTATTATCCTCATAATGAACTTGGCCATGGAACACAGAGGCAGTCTGATCAGGAGATTGCCTTGCATGTAATTGAGCAAGTTTGGACAAGGTGTATTTTCATGATGAGCATGTTTGCTGTGAAGTTCTCAGCACGCCTAAATGCTAGACTGTGAATGCAAGATCACTCCCCTCCCCATAATCATTTGGAACTAACGTACTGCATATGCTTTCCTTCTCACATTGTGCCTCTAGTAGACATTTTTTTGTGTCCTCTCACATTTTAAGAACAAACTCACTGAAAAGGTATACAGAGCTGAAGCAGAATCAAAGGTTGGTTTTGTTTCTCTGGATTCTATTCTTTTGTGTAATGATAGCGTTCTGTTCTGAGGACACTGGTGTAGTAGTCTTTTTCATTTTTTCTTCCTGCTCACCTGTTAGAAGAATACATTCAGCAGCTATAAACTTGAACAGAGCTGGCAGACTAGCCACTATAATGTGCCACTATTTAAAGAACATGGATATATTCGTACCGAGAGCCAAACCTGTAAAAAAACCCCACAATACGACGACTGAATGTCACAAGTTTTAAAAGAAATTGGCAGCATCTGCTATTCAGAGATAATATGCAGTGTATGTCTAACTGATAAGGACGCTATTTTAGCCACAAATATTGCAGAAATGTCAGTCTGACTTATCAGCATGCTATTTAAAAGTGATCAAACACGGCAAGCCTTCCATCAAAGAACACAACAAAGTGCTTTGCTATAATTAATACGGCAATTCTTCCTTTAGCTTAGGAAATTAAATCAGTAATATCATACTGTAATATTTTTGTTATGTTCTGATAGTTTTCTCAATGCTCTGAATGAGTCCCTTGGTCAATATTGATATTGTTTCTTTCCAGCATGTGTGTGATGCATAAGGATGGCATTTTGCAATCATGTCAGTAGCCACAGAAGCAATGCTCTAATGTGACACAAGAATCAGTGAAACTTGAACTAATTAGTTCAACTATGATTCATAAATTCAGGATAGTGTAAGGATATGAACTGGGCATATTGGGAAAATAGAGCATAGGTATCTGGCAAATCCCAAACTGCAGAAAACCTGGCACTGAGCTACATATGTAGCCATATGCCTCATGGATATAAAGTGCAAATTGCTTGAAGGGGAAGTAAACTCCACAAAAGCACCCTAAGGTTGTGTGAAAGCGCCCTAAGGTTGTGTGAAAGCGCCCTAAGGTGCTACTGGATTTGAATATAGGAAGAAGGTAGAGAACTAAGAAGTGTCCAACATGAAACATGTCTTTTTATCTAGAAGTAAAGAAGTGATTTCCATAAGAGTTACTTCTCAGTAAGTAAGCATAGAATGACAGTCCAAATAGTCCAAAGAAGAAATAAAAGCAACAACTTTGATTAAATAAATAAATACAAATTTATAAAATTAAATAAAACCTTTATCCCCTATAAATAAAGAGTAGAGCAGTTGACATAGAACAGTACAACGCTGGGGGAATATACCTGTGTCCTACAAAGAGCTTCACTGAAATTAATAACTTTAGCTTGTGTTTTTATAAAGGCATTAAATAGCAAGGTTGATAAAATATAGTGTAAGGGCTGCATGTTTGCAACAAAATAATTATTATAGTTGGTTACTTTTTTGTCCTTCTCTCCCTTCCCTCCCCCTCCATCATGACCTTAACCCAAATGAAAATATCATCTTAAACCTGCTGATCGGCTTTAGCGTGTTTGCCCAAGTGGACACATCAATTCTCTAATCACAATCCTTTTTAAAAATAAAAGACAGTCCTGATGGTTGAGCGGCAGGAGCCCAGCACAAGTTTTTGCCAACAGCTTGTGGAAAGTGGGTGGTTTGCAGCAAGATCTTAGTGAAGATCCAGGGGCTGCTGTTTGAAAATGCTCAGAATAGGTGGCTAATGGGCAGTCATTGTTCTGAGCTGAGGCTTTTTGTAGCTTGGTGCAGCTGGAGAAAAAAATTAGTGCCAGGCTGCGGTGGGTATGGGAGAGAATTGTCTGTTGGCTTTGTTTTCATCTTCCAGTAATCCGCAGATATTCACAGCAGTGGTCTCAAAGAAGCAGTCAAGAAGTGGATACTTTGCTAAAACGCCTTAATAGGATGGAGGCTCGATGCTGCGCGTACAACCATGCAGTACCTTCAAAGAAATGTCATTTCTGTTTGCAGAAGAGGGGAGGGTGGTTTCTACACTCACACTTTGCCACCTGTAGTGTTCCTGAGGGTCCACTGACCCCCAGGAACAAATTTGGGATGGGCTCACTGGGAGGGACTCAGTGGTTAAGAGCTGTAGGGGGTAACTGTAAAAATCCCACTTCCCAAAGTCTGCAGATTGTTGAATACACGGCAGCGTACCTTGTTTGGTACAAAATCTATTAGAAACATGTGTCCTTACCCACTCTAGCCCCCAGTGGCCTTAATACTGAATTTGATCTCTCTTGTTTCTTATAGTTCTTTACAGTTTCTTACAGCCCCTGCCCCTTTAACACAGTGTTCTATCTCAACATCCAGCCCACACCTGTTCCTATTTCAACTTGGTTCTCAGCATTTGCCTCCAGACCTCTTGGTAACGACAGATAATCCCATACATATTTTCCTTTCTTCTCTCATAGGGTAAGTGCTTTCAGTGGCATAGCGCTGCACACATGTACTTCCTTGGATTTTATCTTATATCAACTAGCCTTATTATGTTCCAGGAACGTTCTCAATATGAGTCTCCCTCTTGGAAGAGAAAAATACTTTACAAAGCAGTGGGTAAGCTTTGGCATTCCACTTGGTCATCATTGTTTTTTAAGCTAGTATAGTGATTTCTTTACTACAAGCCTCTGTTTATTATATTTAGATTCATTGCAACTTCAGTGAATGAATAGTGGTTCCTTTAATCCATTACATGGTTGGCAAGCTGATGAAGGATTTCGAAATGCGTCCTTGCTTTGTACCCACCTGTTCATCCACCGGCTCAGGTTTTCTTTGTGTTGAATTATGGACTATGACTTTGAGCTTTTGCACCAATTATTTCATTTGTTCTTTATAATAACAGCCCGGTGAGGCTTTTGTTTCCACCTTTAAATACATTGCATATAAGCCTGGTGAGGCTTGTTTCAACTTTTCTTTACTGTATCCATTTTTTTCGGTTTGTTTGAGGCTTATACACTGTAACATTGTATACATTGTATCCTTATTCACCTTGTTTGAAGTTTGAGGTTTCCGTGTGCATTCCAACACAGATTATATGACCTCCCTCAAGCTTCTGTGCGTTATTTGATGTATGCTAATTATTTGATGTTGGTGTATTAATATTGTTTTGGTTTAGAATTAATCACCCTTGCAGTTCTTTTCATACATATATATCCCAATTTGGGTTTACCTTAGTTTTACTATTGAGCCATGTGCTGCCTTCTCCAACAGTCTCCACTAGTTCCAGCATAGGTTATCCTCTTTGTTTCTAGTTTACTACCTGGCAGTTGGCAACCCTAATGCAGCGGCTTGTGTCCATGTGGAATCCCAGGGGATTGCCACTCCAGGGCTGGGAGGACACAGTCATATTGGGCGGCAGTGGGGTCGCCAGTTGCTGGATCTGTCCCCATGCTGTGCCAGTGCTCCTGTTTTGTGACCATATAGCTGTGGCCTGTTCTCTCCAGTGTGATGTCATTAGGGTTGCCAGGTCCCTCTTTGCCACCGGCGGGAGGTTTTTGGGGTGGAGCCTGAGGAGTGCAGGGTTTGGGGAGGGGAGGGACTTCAATGCCATAGAGCCCTATTGTCAAAGTGGCCATTTTCTCCAGGTGAACTGATCTCTATCAGCTGGAGATCAGTTGTAATAGCAGGAGATCTCCAGCTAGTACCTGGAGGTTGGCAGTCCTAGATGTAATCCTTCCTTTCCCCGCTCCATCCCTTGCCCCTGGGTCCACAATGAGCTTTTTCTTTTGTACTGGGATTCTCAAGCAAAAGCTGGGGACATTTATCTGCAAACAAAAATACATGTGCAGGTGAGGGGAGCTAAATCCTGCCCCCCAATGAGATGTCCCTCTGCCTATAAGAGTCTATGAAAAGGTCTGCTTTGCCAACTGCTTCTGTGAAATTTTCTGAGAAATCTAACTCACAGTTCTGAGTGGAAGTCACAGTTTCAAAGCCTAGTGAGGACTTTAAAGTGTAAAATGCAGCACCAAATAATTAAGCCAACAAAAGATACAAATTTTCTCTATGAAAGTTTCTACAGGACACAGAACCTCTGCTCCTCTCTACTGTTATATATGAACAATTGCTGATGTTTTGACTGTGCAGATCATAAATGTCCATTGAACCAGATAAGCATTACGTAACCACTGCTTTCACAACTCCCCTTTCTCCCACACATTTTCCTTTTTCAAAACAGATTCAAGACTGAAATATAACTCCCTGGCAATTCACATTATGCTTCATTGATTATTTCCCTCTGATATTTACTGTAGTTTTTCAGGCTATTTCCCCTCCCCCCACACCACCACCACTAGAATCAACACTTGGTTTTGAAAGGAAAGAGAGTTAACATGGAAAATAAATGGGGAAAATTCTATTTTTATGATTGCATTCAACTGTGGTATTTTTAAGGGCATCTCTTGGATTTCACAACTGTTTTTAAAAAGCTAGAAATACAAAGTTAGTCAGGAGTGAGAAAGTGGTGGCGTGCTAGCCGTATTTGGCTCTGCAATAATTATAATTCATTACAGTCACCAATGGCAGTGGCGAACTGTGTTTGTGCCAAATCACAATTGAATTACAGCCAACCATGACATCAGAATGTAGCCTTAGTTAACGTGAACTTATTCACCTACTTTGTATTTCCTAACAGGAAACACAGTACTTGACATGAATGTACCTGGGAAAGGGATTTGGCAAACAGGCAAAAGAAAACTCACATGAGTTGTCTGGCTGTCTCAATACACTGATGGATGAGTTAAAAAAAATTCCATCTGATGCATTTTGAGAGCTGCTAAGTGATAGAATATTTGCCCAGTTTTTTAAGCATTGTAAGAAATAGTGATAGGCCACATTTTACTATTACATCCAATACCCCAACAATGCCTAAGCATATTTATTGCTTATCTGGAAAGAAGAAGAAGAGTTGGTTTTTATATGCTGACTTTCTTCACCACTTAAGGAAGAAATCAAACCAGCTTACAATCACCTTCCCTTCCTCTCCCCACAGCAGATGCCCTGTGAGGTAGGTGGGGCTGAGAGAGCTCTAAGAGAGCTGTGACTAGCCCAAGGTCACCCAGCTGGCTACATGAGTAGGAGTGGGGAAACCAACCTGGTTCACCAGAATAGTGTCTGCTGCTCATGTGGAGAACTGGGGAATCAAACCCGGTTCTCCAGCTTGGAGTCCACCGCTCCAAACCATCACTCTTAACCACTATACCAGGCTGGCTCTAAGTTGAAAGCCCTTGCTCTTAGATAACACCAGTGTCTATCTATCAGAGCCCTTCCATTATCTATTGTTCAGCCATGGGGGGTTATGACAATCATGCATTTTCTCCCATTGGGAACTTGGGGGCAGCAATTTTGATCAGGGAAATGGTGCAGAGGGCAAGCATTAAGCATTGCCCTACCATCTAATTACAGATCTCCCATGTAATGTGTTGTAATTAAATTAAATTATAAATCAGTATAAGGTCAAGTTTGTATTTTGCATCTATCATGCAAAAATGCTGTTATCACTTAATTACATGAATGTGGAAAAGTACTCTTTTGGACCAGTTACCACTAATTACTAATCTTCCAGGCCATATCAGGCCGTTACTCAATAATGTGAGACAATAGGAACTACGACCTTTTCTCTGTAATCTCTGCTTATTCCCCACACACACACACAAATTATATTTGAGGAGGCAGGATCACAGCAGCAATCGCCATCTCCAACATCTGCATTTTTTGGGCTGAATGTATAGTATCTGCACATGTACTCCTTGATTTTTTCAGGGTTTCTTGATGCAGAGAGAGAACCCTTCATGCATAGACTTGTACGTGCTCAGACAATAATACAAATTATTAAATGCACACGGACCCATTTCCTTCCCCTGTGTGCAATCTTTCCCCCCGCAGAATATCTGAAAAACGTATTAATTGGTCTTCTTTGATCAACAGTTGTCTGACTAATAATATTACATTTTCTAATGCAATTACATACCTAGCACACACAGGTGAACGAAATAAGTGTGGTTTCATGCGCAAACCAGTCCTAAAATTTGTCATGTTTGCTATCTCTAACTGCCAGTTCCTGTTGGCATAAATGTCTATTTACTTATTGTGCAAAATCCATGTTTGTATTTATATCATGAATTATGAAAAGCCAAAATTCAGAATAAAACTGAACCCATCACCAAACTCCAGATGCCTTTAAATATATCCAGTATAGATAACATTTTGACAAGGATCACACAAACTGTAGTATTTTCCCCTAAGTTCAGTGACTCTTTTGGTTTAAAGCGAATTCACACTTGGTGTGGGAACCATGTCTTGCTATCCATACATCAGTGTTTTTCAATTTTTAGGTAAGGCATTAAAAAGATATGCACATCTCTAAACACGCAGTGTATGAACACCAGAAAGCTACAGCCAATTGAAGCTTTCTAGTACATTAGAGCATAAGAAGATGACGCTGGATCAGACCAGTGGTCTATCTAGCCCAGCATCCTGTTTCACAGTGATCAACCAGTTGTCCTGGATGGCCAAAAACAGAGACTAATGATTTCTCCTCAGCACTGTTGCCCCCCAGCACTGATATTTAGAAGCTTGCTGCCTCTGAGTCTGGGGATTCCCTTTAGTCACTACCATGTTTAGCAGCTAACTTCCTGAATCTGATTAATCCCCATTTAAAACCAACCATGCCCATGGCAATCACCGCATCCAGTCACAGTTCATTCCACACTTTAATTACTCATTGAATAAAGATGTACTTCCTTTTGTCTCTGCCCATCAACTTCACTGGGTGCCCCCAAGCTCCAGCACATTTTAATGACATGTTTCAGCCTGTCTAAAGACTCATATGTCCCCGTCATCCTCTGTGTATCAGCAGCAATCACAAACTCCATATAAAGTGTGACTAGCTCCTAAGTTTAGGTACTACTCTTTAGTCTACTGTGTTGCTTTGAATTTAACATTTCTTCTTCTCAAGTATTAGAGTTTGAATAGACATAGCAGGAGCCATGGTGAAAAATCATCAGTCTTGTGGCACCTTAAAGACAAGCACATTTATTGTTGTACAAGCTTTTGTGAGCCAGAGTCCAATTCTCCCTGCCTGTCTTCATCAGATGTAAGTATTATATTCATAGGGCAGAAGTATATATAAGGAGAATATGTAAACATAAATGCACAAACAGAATAAGGAGATGGCTCAGTTCAAACATAACACAAAACTATGTCTTATTTTAAATATAAGTTTCTGAATCCAGAATTCAGCTCACTGTCAATCACTCAAATTCTGGTTTCCCTTGAAAAAAATGCTGGTTTCAGTTCCTTTTCTCTGTAGCATAGGAAGATGTTGTCAGAAAGCAAGCCAGGATTAAACCAGGATTAAGCAAAGATGTCTGCATTCAGCTATCATGTGAAACCATAGTTAAGACTCTCTGTGGTTAATAAAACAACTATTAGCTGGACAGATCCTAATGGACTAGTTAGAACATTCAACCACACTAACCCATAGTGTGCAGAGGAGGGAATTGTGATGAGGAGAGAACAAACCAGTGTCCCAAGACATAAAGGTGTTACATTATCTTCCAGTGCACAGATGAAAAATGTAGTTGAAAGAATAAATTAAGTGAGCATTGACCATTCCCGGCTGTTTGGCAAAGTAAAATAAATTGTGTACATAAACCTGTAAAGAGTGGAAAATAGTGGGCTAGCTACTCCCAGGTCCTATTGAATCCAAGGAGAATAGTGTCAAGTGTGCATAGCTTTCTAGGTTACATGGCTTCTTTTCTCCTCTTGATGTCAACCCTGCACTGTGATATAATTAAACTCATCATGTAAGGCTCATGTATGTGTAACATTTCATGAGTTGTTCATCTGGGATTTGTTATTTTTACATTATGTTTTTTTTTAATGCCGTAAAAATTCCACCCAATAGTTAGGGCATTGGTGAGATTTTTCTCTTCCAACTTTCCAGTCTTGCCTTACTGCTTTCCTTTGTACGCCTCTCCTAGGAGCTATTGATTTTGCTATTGGTTATGGCTACCCACTGGCCAAGTAACAAGGTTTTCCAACAGAGAAGAAGGCAGCACTGTTGTGTTGGTGAGTACAAGATACCTTGAAGTGATAGGAGTTAATTGAAATTCCTGGACAGCTACAGTGAGCAATGTAAAATGACAATGGATGACTAATGACTTGTAGTGCTTGCAAGTAATTAGTGCCATTCATTGTAAAGCATTATCTAAATTTGTTTCTGAAACTTAGCCATGGGGGATTTTATGTATGCATTGAAAAGAGTAGCACATACTTCAATGCTCACATTAATGTCTGTGGTTTGTATGTGTATGTGTTTGCTTCAGCTTCAAGATTACTATTCAGCATTCCTTCATTCAGTATAACTGTTATGTCTAATAAATTAAATTCCTGTGCTGCATAATTACATGTAAATGCTGTTAGTCTATTACTCTCAAGGGGCCAATTTTCTAGCCATTTGTCTGCATCTGAAATGTCAGACATATTGCGCTGAGGATGTAGTACATACAACATACACTTCAAATGGTAATATGAAAGACATTAATCAACACATTGCAGATGGAAATTAAGAAACTCCCTGGGCACTGTTACATGAAGCTCAAATTGGTCAGGTTAAAGAAAATGATCTTAGAACAGATAATTAAGTAAAAAATAATAGTAATTCTGAACCTGAATCCCATGTGGATTGATAGACACAGAGAATGGGGCTAGGTACAGACTGCTGAAAGTTAAAAGAGAAAATGCCAAAGCAGGACTGAACATCAGACTGTACAGCTGAACATCAAGAAAACAAAAGTAATGACTACAGGAGAATTACACAACTTTAAGGTTAACAATGAGGAAATTGAAATTGTTCAAGACTTTCTATTCCTTGGCTCCAACATCAACCAAAAGGGAGACTGCAGCCAAGAAATCAGAAGGAGATTGAGACTGTGGAGGGCAGCCATGAAGGAGCTAGAAAAGATTTTGAAGTGTAAGGATGTGTCACTGGCCACCAAGACTAGATTAATTCATGCCATCGTATTCCCTATTACTATGTATGGGTGTGAAAGCTGGACAGTGAAGAAAGCTGATAGGAAGAAAATATATTCCTTTGAAATGTGATGTTGGAGGAGAGTGTTACGGATTCCGTGGACTGCTAAAAACAACAACAAATCAGTGGGTTATAGATCAAATCAAGCCTGAACTGACCCTAGAAGCTAAAATGAATAAACTGAGGCTATCGTATTTTGGTCACGTGATGAGACGACAAGAGTCACTGGAAAAGACAGACATGCTAGGAAAAGTTGAGGGCAGCAGGAAAAGAGGAAGACCCAACAAGAGATGGATTATTCAATAAAGGAAGCCACAGCCTTCAATGTGCAAGATCTGAGCAAGGCTGTCAAAGATAGGACATTTGGAGGACTTTCATTCATAGGGTCGCCATGAGTCAGAAGTGACTTGACGGCACTTAACACACACACACACAAAAAGGGTAATTTTGGCACAAACTTGGTTGGCTGAAAAATGTGAAAAGATGAAAAGGAGGGAAGTTTAAATCTCACAAACAGCGGTGGAGCCAAGGTCACTTGACTCATAGGCAGCAATAGCAGTGACACTGCAGGCAATCAGAGGAGGGGAGGGGATAGCTGGAGCTGCTACTGCCCCTCACACCCTGCACAGGGAGCCTACCTATCATTAGAGTCCTGAATCAAACAAGTCCAAAGCCATCGCCTTTGCAATTGCACTTTCTCAGTTGTTTATAGTATATCTTACTTTGGACAGTTTGTTGTTATCGTTGTACATTTTGTAATCCGCCTTGGGTCTCAAAAGAAAGACAGGTTATAAATAAAGCAAATAAATTACCTCCAAAAAGTGAGGTTATTTATTCATTTTCTCTTCTAGCCTTTCTTTGAGTTTTCCTGTGGAAAGGAACTCAGTGTTGAGAAATGATTCCTTGTTGCTTAGGTCGGATGAGCTACACTGTCCTTACAGCCAATTCTCAAAGCCTCTTTTCATCTCAGTAAAACATGACTTAATCCCCCCCCCGTTTGACACCAACTTTAAACACATCAGGAGAAGCAAGTGCCTTCCTTGATGCTATCTTCCTTTAAAGGGTCTATTTAAAAAGCCAATCAATACAAAATCCCATTTTCTCCTTATAAGTTAGATAATTAATAAGTTGTAATTGCTTCCCTATCCTACACGAAGGATTATCTTGCTGTATGTCCCTTGGAGGTTATTATTCCAGAAAATTAATGTAATTAGTTCTGACCTATTAAAAATATTGAAAAAACAATTGCAAGCTGATAAAACAGCTGGGCAGAGGAAAGAGCTGGTTTCTTATGAAACTTCAAAGCAAAAAGGACAAAGTACAGCAGCAGCAGCTTTAGTTCTTCTTTGCTTATGGAAAACACAAATTTAATATCCTACGAAGTACCACTTTTTAAAAAACAGTCTTTCTCTCTGTGTATGTGCTTTTGAGAAATACATAATTCCTTATTTGTTTGCTTGCACTCTTCTTCATGAGAAAAACTGCTAATTTAAAGTAGAAAATTTAGATAGTCTTCATAATAGCCCAGTAATTATATTTATTCCTGATAGGCTAGATGTAAGGCTTCTGCAAATGGAGTTTGCAGAAGGGTGTAACTCTGCTTTGGATGGCACCATTAAGAAGAGTTGGTTTTTATATGCTGATTTTCTTTAGCTTTTAAGGAGAATCAAACCGGTTTACAATCTCCTTCCCTTCCTCTCCCCACAACGAACACCTTGTGAAGTAGGTGAGGCTGAGAGAACTCTAAAAGAACTGTGACTAGCCCAAGGTCACCAGCTGGCTTTATGTGGAGGAGCAGGGAAACCAACTTGGTTCACCAGATTAGAGTCTGCCACTCATGTTGAGGAGTGGGGAATCAAACCTGGTTCTCCAGATTAAAGTCCACCAGTCTTAACCACTACACCAGTATACCTTCTTCACCCAGAAATCTCCCCCCCAAAAAAATTCGGCTGATGGTCAAAGGACCCTGCAGAACAATATGTTATTTTGCATGAGGGCCAATGCAGCATGAATGGAGAAATCTGCCAAAATTGTTCACTGCTAGGGCTGCCAATCTCCAGGAGGGGCTGGAAGGTCTTCCAGTGTTACAACTGATCTCCAGTTTACAGCAATTGGTTCCTCTGTAGAAAACGGATGCTTTGGAGAATGGACTGTATGACATTATACCCTGCTGAGGTTCCTCCCCTTCCAAGCCTCTACCCCAAATCTCCAGGAATTTCCCAACCTGAAGTTGGCAGTCCTATTCACTGTTTACTCTTGCACAAGCTTTACCTCTTTTCTAGGCCTTGCTGTGCTTGTGTAAATGGGAGGGGTCTGATTCCAACTGATTCCACCATCTTATTGCTGGGGGGGGGGGGGGGCACGGAAATAAGCCTTTTAAGCCCCTGAGTGTTTTGAGAATCCTGGATGGGTGAGATTGTGATGGGTGGGGTCTCCAAATTGTTGCACACTCTGCAATTCCTCACAGGTTTCTGGCTTATTTTTATCATTAATAGTTGATTATGGTAAGGCACCTCAAGCGTAGGATAAGCGAGTATATTATTTTTCAAATAAACATTATTTCTACAACGAGATCCATTCACAAAAACTTATATCCAACCCAGTGTTTTCTGTATGACATTTCTGTTCTTGGTAAACTATTAAGATTCAGGCAAAAATTCAGAATGCTTCAGAAAACAAATACTTACCTATGCCCAGTTTGGTCTGGGATTTACAGTTACACACTGTTCTTGAAACTGCAGTAGGGTTGCCAGCTCCGAGTTGGAAAATACCTGGAGATTTTTGGGGTGGAGCCTGAGGAGGGCGGGGTTTGGAGAGGGGAAGGACTTCAATGCCATAGAGTTCAATTGCCAAAGCAGCCATTTTCTTCAGGTGAACTGATCTCTATCAGCTGGAGATCAGTTGTAACAGAAGGAGATCTCCAGTCACCACCTGGAGGTTGGCAACCCTAAATTGCAATAAGAGTCATCAGGAGACTTCAGGCAAGTCATTCTCTCAGCCTTACATACCTCACAGGGTTGCTGTGCAGATAAAATAGAACATATTTACAACACTCTGTACTTCTTGGGAAAAGGGCAGAATAAAAATGCAAGACAGTTCTGTACAGATCTAAAGCTTACATGATCTTGCCACAAGAGAAGTTGGCTCAGTGAAAGATATCCAATTTTAAATGATATATGTAAAGGATATATGTCTTAACGGATAACAATTTTCATGAAAATGACATTCCTTTGTATACAGAATCATAAAATCAGAGCAGAATTACTTCCATTGGGAGTATTTATTTTAGATTTATAGCTTATGGCAGGACTAAATGCCCAAGGGCCTGGGGGCACTTAACTACTGAAAAGAACTAGAATCCCATCAAGTTATATAAAATTTTACATTACCCCCCCACCCATCTGCTAGTTTAATCTTAATTTCCAAAAGCTATCTGAAAAACGACTAGATTTATCAATGCTCATGCCAGCACTGTAATGCTAAGACCAGAGGGGTTTAAGGTGAAATAATGTAACTTGGGCGACAGCCACAGTGTATCCTAGGTGTCTGGACTTGGCATAAATGTGGATGCCAAGCTCCAGATCAGCAGACAGCTAGTTCTATGAGCTGAATGAGGATGGGGGCTTGTGTTTCTCAGACAATCTCCATGCCTCATTCAGGCTTCAAACTGAATGGGCTGTCAAAAGTATTTTGTGATATGAAGTGATGTTGTTTGCTTTTCAAAGGTAAAAACATAATACAAAAAATTCTAAGGACACTCCAGCCATTGAAAATGGCTAAAATAGCTCTTTAGGTACTGGTTGATATCATTAAGAGGGTGCCCTTGGTGGACTGCAGAGACTGCATATTATAAAAAGACATGGAAGGATTTTTTCCATTATACTTATATCATCCCTGGCAGATGCTTGGGGGAATATTTAGATTGCCCTCTCCTCTCAGATCATTTACCCCCTTAACAAGGTCAACTGCCTTTTTAGAAATAGCCTCTCCCGTTTCAGTGAAATTAATTCTAGGCCTCCGGAAGAAACAGGGAGAGCAAAGATTATGCTCATTTGCAAAGCTACTGAAATTTGAAAGGGGAGCTGGGTCAGTAATACAGCACATGCAAAAAATCCCAGGCTCGGTGCCTTGAGCTTGATTCAGAGATCTGTAGGTCCATGAATCACAACCCCCACTTCTTGCAACAGTCCTTTCTGACACTGGGAAAATTTATCCCCAGTGGTCATGGGTCCTCCATGAACTAATAGTCGTACAGGCCACTGCAGTGAGGAAGAAAAGGGAGTGATGTTGCTCTTCTTGCCTCTTCCATCAGTGGAGCAACCAGCTCAAGGATCTCTGCTTTGATCTAGTATCTCAAAGGTGCCTTGGCAGATTTGTAGCAGATTTGACTTTCAGCAAATTACCTTTCTTTGCTAGTAACATTATTGAGAAACCTCAATGATAAGTAGGGTTGCCAACCTCCAGGTATTCTACAATTTATACTCAATTTTTTTCCACACGGAAATGGGATTTGCAGCCCGGGCCACAACTGGGCCCATGAGTAGGGTTGCGAACCTTCAGGTACTAGCTGGAGATCTCCTGCTATTACAACTGATCTCCAGCTGATAGAGATCGGTTCACATGGAGAAAATGGCCACTTTGGCAATTGCACTCTACGACATTGAAGTACCTCCCCTCCCCAAACCCTGCCCTCCTCAAGCTCCACCCCAAAAACCTCCCATCAATGGCAAAGAGGGACCTGGCAACCCTAATGATAAGAGCCAAGAGATGAAATTTCAAAGCATCAGAGGTAGGAGGGAAATAAATCTTAAAAAACAGACATCTTCTGCTTAGAGGTTACTAGTTGGCAGGGCTGTTTTTTCCTCCTCATTTTGCTGAACATTTAAATTAAAACTTGCATCTTTGGAAACTTTGATAAAAACCTTTGTTTAATGGATGTGGTTGTGATATTAATCAAAGTCAAGTCTCAGGATCCATTAATTTGATAAGTTCAGTTAGTTCACTGAAAAACCTAATGAATCAAAGGAATGGTGTCAACTTGATTAAATTGGGAAACTAAATCCAAGTTACAAAGCAAAACACTAATTGATTGGATTGGATTGGATTGGATGCACTAAGGAATTCAGCTAATATAATACCATGAGACTCCACAAAAGTTGGTGCAAAACTCTCACTGGAATTTCTAGTGTATGCCCTGTGTATGGAAAACATAGTTGCTTTTGGATTTGTTTTGAAATTCTTCACTGGTTTCCACTAATATCGCATAGGTTTTTGAAACAGCAGTGACTGAAATATTATTGAAGCATGGCCCTGACTCACCAGCTGAAGCCCAGTTTGCCGGCCTGTGTTGGGTGGGGGTGTGGGAGAGTCGAAGAGGGGTGAAGTTGGCAGCCTGGGAGGACAAGTACAAGGCAGCAGGAAAAGAGGCATTCATGACCTTTGTACCGTGGATTGATTTACCCCAGTCCAGCTTCAAATGAAGCTTGAGGCCAGTTTGGCTGGAGGGTGAAACAGCCAGCCAATGGGGGACCAGCAGGCAGAAGTTATTTGTTGCATCACCATCACATATCAGCTTTTGCTGCCTGCTGACAAAAAGTAACATGGGATTTGGGGCCAAGCAGGAATTCTGGTAGCTTTCCCCCTGATTGGAAAAGGGGGCAGAGCCCTTTCTTGCCTACTTCATTATGTTTAGGTTGGTGGTAATTATAATAATATACGAGTAATGATGATTACAATTAAGCCTGGTCTCCGACTGTTTAGGCCACAAGTGCTTGGTAGGAATAGTTCGGTTTGCTTAGGTTAGCCAGGGATAAGCACCAAGCACCCTGGGACATTGGGCATGATGGAGGATGTGTCCTGATCAGACCATCACTTGCTTTCCAGCGGGATGGGGGCTTGTGAAGGAGTACCTTTGTTGCTGAGTAACATCTGTTCGAACCTGTTGGCAGCTTTCTGGTACGTGAGGTAGGGGACTCGGGTTGGGCACCTCTCAGCACTTTAAGTATGGGCTAGGATAAACGAGGCCGGCAGTAGCCGCTGGCCAAGTTTGGAGCCAGGGTGGATTTGCCAGAAAAAGAGGCAGCCATTAGATTGGCTGCCTAGCACAGCCTGCTCTCAACTGCATCAAGCAATATCCAGAACTAGAAACATGGAAAGAAGTTACGGTTATGATCCAGGTTATCATGGGAACTGCTCCACCCCGGCACATATAGGTCCATGAAGACTATAGTACACTGTTATTATGTAACAAGGAAGCTGAGGCAGGATTCATCTTTTCCTTACTCTAGTTCCAACAAATGAGATTGGGCCACAAAGTATTATGTGCTTGTCTTGCAGGAAATGAACCAAGGTAAGTGAGATGAAATGCAAAGAGATAGCCAAAGGTGATTGAATATGAACCTGTGGCTTTGTTAGCAGGTTTGAAAGAATGGATACTGTTTTGTTTCACTCCTATTTTCACAGCTCTCAAACTCATATGAAAGTGAGAGAGACCTAGCTTTTAATTTGAAAAGAGAAAATACATTAATTATAATCTGAAATGACTGCATATTTTCAACTAGCCTGACAGCATGAACCTGTGCATTTCCTATTAGCTTAGAAAAGCTTTCTCCCTTGAATCGTGGTGAGCTGCTTCAAGAAGTATATCTCAACAATATCCCAAATTCACAGTGTCTGTCATAACAAACTCTCTTTTACCTTTGCTTTAAAAGGGACATGTGGAACACTGAGGTGATAAATTAATAGATAGCTGGAAATGGAGAGGGCTTTTCAGAAAGATGCTTCATTCCGAGATGTCAGGAGAAAATGGCTAAAGGCTGTGCAGGTCTTTTCTCTACCCCTTGTCACTGTTCAATTGCTGAATAGTGTGTGTTCAATCTACCACATTACTGCACCACTTACTTTAACAGAAAAAGATGTTTTTACTATGTTAACTCAAAACTCTAACCACTTAGGATGTGTCATAGACAAACTTTCAGCACTTTATGTTTCCCGAGGACCCCCTGCTCTGCAAGCTAGCAAACCAAGCACTCTCACCTCACCTTAGACTCTATGGATCTCAGCTGCTGTATAGGCCACCTACTCTACCAGTGGGGCCCCGACTCTCCATGGAATATAAGCATGAGAACCTGGGATGCCAGGTCCCTCTTCGTCACCAGTGGGAGGTTTTTGGGGCAGAGCCTGAGGTGAGCAGGGTTTAGGGATAGGAAGGACCTCAATGCCATAGAGTCCAATTGCCAAAACAGCCATTTTCTCTATTGGCTGGAGATCAGTTGTAATAGCAGGAGATCTCCAGCTAGTGCCTGGGGGTTGGCAACCCTAATGAGAACATCGGAGTTTGGGGGAAGAATTAGAATACTATCTTCATAGAATGTGTGGCACTTCGAGGTGTGACAAATTCATATCAGTCCCTCAGCCTTAAACTCTACAATTTGTGATAGAGAAACACCTCAAATTTAACCTCAATTTACAGTGCTGCCACCACTTCTGAAGTCCATGTGGACTTTGGAGATGGCAGCAAATTGAACGCTGGGCCCAGCATAAAGGAAGTAATCTAATCAGGCATGACACAAACATAATGAGCACTTCAAGGAAATATCAAAATAATGCATAAAATGCACACACAGTGAAAAAAATAAAGACATTTCAAATACATTTCTGAGAAAGCAGCAAGGAATCATATATGAATGAAATAACTAAGCAAGTAAAAGAAACATAATACACAAATAAAGACAAATATGATATAAGGGCAGTGAAAAGAAATAAAGAAGATAAATATAGTTGTGTAACAGTAAGATAGGCAATATTCTACCCTTCTAATCACCTCTAGCCCATCTAGTTATAAGGTAAACCCTGTAAATTACCTTATATTGCAAACTACCTGTCCAAATGTTTTTTTGTTTTTTTGGGGGGGAGTCACTAAAGTGTGGGTGGGAATAACTTGGTTGATGACTGAATACAGTTTGAGAAATAAAGTCTGTTCAAAATAGCTCTGGACTTCTATACCTCTTCTTATTGATCATTAACCCCCCAGAGTATGGGTAAACTTTCTGTTTATCCAAGTTACTAAAATTTATTATCTCATCATTTTCTTTTGGGGGGTCAGCATGACATTTTGATCAAGGGAATTCTCTTAATTATCCATCTTAATATCCTCATCATGAAGCACTGGTGTATCCAAGTCCATTTGTCTCTTTATAAAACCAACTTTGCCATTTTGCACTGTTTTTTATTATATCAAAGAGTCCCATGGCACAGAGTGGTAAACTGCAGTACTGCAGTCCAAGCTCTGCTCACAACCTCAGTTCAATCCCGACAGAATTCAGTTTCAGATAGCCGGATCAAGGTTGAGTTAGCCTTCCATCCTTTCAAGGTCTGTAAAATGAGTACCCAGCTTGCAGGAAGTAAAGTGTAGCCGACTAGGGAAGGCAATGGCAAACCACCCTGTAAACATATTCTGCCTAGTAAATGTTGTGATGCGATGTCAGCCCATGGGTCAGTAATGACTCCGTGCTTACATAGGGGACTACGTTTTCCATTTTTTGGGGCGTTATACTCATGTCATACAACAAAGATATGCTGCCTGTGTTCTCATATGTCAGACTCCCAAGCTATAGTCTTCAATGGTCTCCACTGCGTCGCTAAATTCTGAAATCACATGGATAGATTATTTCCACATAAGTAACATTTTTTGGTCCATCATAGTTGCTGAACTTGTAACAGGCCAAACCCAAGATTCTTCAGGATAACCAGGCATGACTTTTTTTGTGTTCAGGGCCCAGGTTTGCAGGCTTAACTCACAACTACCCTTCTCCCAACCATTTCTCTGCTTCTGATGCCTCTTCTGAAGCTACTTTTACTTAGGAAAGGTGGTAACTGAATTTTTGCTACATATTGTATGTGTAACCTACTGAAATACACAAATAAAGAAAAACACGGGCTTTTGAAGAGCTGGAGATAAATTTTTGGCTTATTAATATTTGTGGGGAGGTCAGAGATGCCCCCAGGCTTTCACAGTTTAGATGCATTGGGTTCTCTGCCTGGTTTAAGTATGTATGGGAAAAAAAGAATATTTGGAGAATGCATGCACAAGAATTTTAAGATCCCAGTGCATGTGGGATCTTAAAATCAGAATGCTGTAAAACATAAGATATTTTTTCTCTACTCCACCCTATTTTTTGCTGCCCAAAACAATTGATCTATTTCATGCAATTTAGAGATCGTTGAACACTTTCTGAAAGTTATAGACTTGTTCCATTGGGCACTGACAGAAAAAAGGGATCATATTTGATTTCAAGTGAGAAAGCCATAAGAACCTGCCTTAATTATACGTACTTGCAAAGAGACAATCATTCATCATTGAAAACTCATTGTACTAATACCCTCAAGTAAGGACATGAGACACCAATATGTGGGTTAACTAGTTTATCAAACTTAGCCAGCATTATCCCTGGATTTGTTTTTCCTCACCTGCATGCAAAACAGTGCCAAGAGGTACAATGCCTCATCTCCATCCTGCCACATTCCACTCAAGCAACTAAGGGCATGGTTGGTGGTAGCGTGGTGTAGTGGCTGAGAGTGGTGGACTCTAATCTGGAGAACAAGATATAATTCCCCACTCCTCCACATGAAGCCTGCTGGGTGATTTTTGGCTAGTCATAGTTCTCTCAGAACTCTCTCAGCCCCACCTGCTTCACAAGATGCCTGTTGTGAGGGGGCGAGTAATGTGATTGTAAGCCGCTTTTTTTTTTTAAAAAAAAAAAACGACAACTCTTCTTCTTCCTCCTCCTGCTTCTCCTCTTCTTCTTCAACCACAAAGGGCATTCTATCCCCTGATCACCAGATTGCCAGGCCTGACAACCGGCAGGAGGTTCAGAAGCCGGGATATGGTGAAGGTAGGGTTGCCAACCTCCAGGTACTAGCTGGAGATCTGCTATTACAACTGGTCTCCAGCCAATAGAAATCAGTTCACCTGGAGAAAATGGCCGCTTTGGCAATTTGCCTCTATGGCATTGAAGTCCCTCCCCTTCCCAAACACTGCCCTCCTCAGGCTCCACCCCAAAAACCTTCCACCGGCGGCGAAGAAGGACCTGGCAACCATAGGTGAAGGGAATGTCTTGTGTGCTGCTACATCACTTCTGGGTAAAACCATAGAGTTTCTGGAGTTTCCTAGAGCTACCTACAAAATTTCTGAGTTTTCCCCAGAAGTGACAAAGTGGGACCAGGACACAGACTTTAAAAAAATTCTTTCACCACTGCTTAGAGCAGTGATGGGCAAGGACATCTGCCAACTGGAGCTATACTGTAGCAACTGACCCTATTCCTGCCAAAACTACTTATGGCCTAACTAGTCAAAGACCAGGCTAATTAGAGAACAGCACCACTCCACAGGACACTGTGAAGTAGGTGAGAAAAGCCCTCTTCCTGGCCATTTTGAAGAAGAACAAAAGAATCCTTATTGGACCCTCAAAAGGGGAGCAACTACTCCCACGTTGTTCATAGAAAGGGTATGATAAACCAACTTGCAGCAAAACCCTCCTGCAGAGAGCAGCCCAGAGCACAGTAGCTTCTCCAGCACCTTTACAATTGGCAGTTCCACACAAAGCAGCAAATGGCTTATAAGAGTCAATAGAGCTCTTGAGCCTTATTTAAAATTGGGTCTGTCCCCAAATCAACAGGCCGAGAACTGCATCCCATAGGTAGATCAACCTTTTGAAAGTAATCACATGGCTATCCCTTTCTGCACAATGTATAGGGTTGTTAGGCAACCAGCTAGAGGGTCAGGTGGTGGGGACATGGGAGGGCATGTGATGTCAGAGATGTTGGCAACATCACTACATCACTTCTGGATACAACCCAGAAGTGACAATGGGTAACTCTAGGAGTCCTCTTGAAACATTATGGTTTTAGCATAAAGTTTCCACAATTCCTAGAACTACCCATTCTGGCTTATGCTCAGACACATAGGCTGGCAGTGATTTTTTATTTATTTTTCTCCTGCTGCAGCTCTAAGCAACAGAGAAAATCAGCTGGAGGCCGCCCACCACAGTGGCAGGTCTGGCAACCCTAACACTTTAACTATAAATAAATAATCCCTTAAATATGACAGACTGCTCTTGCTTTAGACCTTTTAAAAGATATATAGAAGTGGGAATTTTGCCATGTCATTTCCCATCACTAAGCTGTCAAGATGGAAGAACTCATACTGGATGGAATTCTTCCTTCTGTGCAGCTAAAAGTCATACTCGATTCACCATAAGGTCTGCTTCTGCCACCCCAAAATATTCCCTAATGGGGGGGGGTCAGTATTATACATTTTGGAAAGCCTTCTCCTCTTAAATTTGGCATGTCTAAAAGGATGACGTGGTTGAGTAGAGCCACTAGCACCTCTTTGATTTACGATTCATGCAGACTTTGATGCTGTCTCCAACACCTAAGGGATCGAATTATATGAAGATCTCCACAAGTCCTATTTTATTCAAATGTTATTTATTTATTAAATTTAAATTTTATTTTGCTTTCAAGAGAGTGTTCTTAAGCTTGCAGCCTAACAGTAGGAATATGAGGCACCCATGCTTCCTGTAGAAAAATTCTCTCCCCGAAAAAAGGTACTGTACTTTGGCTCTTATTAACAGTGGTGCAAGAAATCGTTACCTACATTAGCAATATATATCCCACAGGTCAATGTGCTGACCAGGAAAATGGCGGAAAGGACAAGCCTAGAATAGATTCCTAGATCTTCATCTATCTTCATCATTATTTATATTAGAAAATCATAAACCAGGATTTTATTTCATAGTTAGACAGTTTGGTATTTAGGGAAGAGTGAGTAAAGTGTGTCCTACATATCCTCCTTAGGATACCACCTCAACTTTATTCCAGGCTTTGGAAATATCAGGATAACCATGCTTTTAATACTGAAAACAGAACAATAATTGCTGGCTTGTAAATTTTCAGCGGGAAAACTCACATTGCTTCTTTGTCCTCACCAGTTTTGGTGAGATCTTTTTGCAGCGTAAGGTCACCAAGGACACCTGTTTTGATTCCAAAACCTACAGTATGCCAAAAATTCAGCAGAGCACATTGTCAGGCCATACTACTCCTAGGGTTGCCAGGTCCCTCTTTACTACTGGTGGGAGGTTTTAGGGGCGGAGCCTGAGGAGAGCGGGATTTGGGGAGGGGAGGGACTTCAATGCCATAGAGTCCAATTTCCAAAGCGGCCATTTTCTCTAGGTGAACTGATTTCTATCGGCTGGAGATCAGTTGTAATAGCAGGAGATCTCCCGCTAGTACCTGGAGGTTGGCAACCATAGCTGATCCCCAAAGGAGGCGATGCACAAACCTAAGGGGGACACTCAGAATTTTTGAAGGAAAGTATGGGGCATTAAATAAATAAAGGCAGGAAATTTCTTCTCATCTTTGCCATGCCCCTCTTCTTTTGTGAATGTTTTTTCACTAGGGTAGATATATTACCTACAGGCTTCCAGTCTGTTTTATGGAACTCACTAAACAGTAATTGGGGATCTGGACAGCCTTCTCCATCTAGCCAGTGATGTTTTCCTACCGAAATAAATGCTGAAGTGATAGGGCTAGAGCAAATGAGTTTATCTGTTGAAAGGGTTACAGAAAATGATGTTGGAATCCAGAAGCAAAAGAGAAACCAAGAGGAAGCTATTACCTGTCATGCATTTCTTCAATTCTTCTCTAGCAAATAGCTTAGCCCTGCAGTATGAGCTATTTTTCAGAAGAGCAGCCAGGTATTAAACTCATTCTCATTCCATTGGCTTTTGTCTGCACAGAAAAATTGATGGAAGTCAGTAACAGGATCTGATTAATAACTAACGGTGCCAATGCATAAATCCTGTGAGCAACAGCATGACTAAGTGCTGTATTGGACTCCTGAAATTAAGAAGAATGGACAGGGATGGGATTGTAGGAAGCCTGCAGTGCTGTCCTAAACAGTTATATCCTTCTAGTGGACCTAGAAGGGTGCAGCTCTACTCAGCATTACATTGCAAGTGAGGCATGAACGTGATGATCCCATCTGTTATATATTGCAGAGGTATTACACCCCAGTTGCATGATTAAAATCAAAATAAGGGAAAGATTGCACGTGTGTGCTGAGTTACGTATAAAATGTCTGAAGCAACCATTTCCTGTTGTGTGCACATATGAGTGGATGGGTACATCCTCTCACACAGAGAGGATTCTCAGCCAGTTAAATTTGTGAACCATACAGACATGCACACTGTACCCCACTCACAATGAGGATATTTATGTCTGGATGGAAGAGCAGTATAAAAGACTTTTTAAAAAGGCACATCTGCTCTTAAGTTCCATGATTACATGAGGTTTCACAGCTCACATTATGAAAGCAAGAGCCAGTGGAAAGAGAGATGATAAAATGAGGTGGCTTTCTACAGCATCAGTTTTTCAGTGCTGCGGAGAGCCATGAAGTAATAAAACAAAAATTCTGCATTTGTAAAGGTTTGTTTACACACACAAACACACAAATGGTTCTCTTTCAGTGGATTGGGCATTTTTGCATATAGTGCAGTGGCCTATATTTCTTTGCCATAGCATTTGCAACAGCATATGTGTCTGGATGTTGCGCTGAATTACATATTGTTTCGGACACCAGTCTTCTAGAAGGGATTTACATCTCATGGAGGACGGGGCTATCCATGGCTACTAGTCAAAATGAATATTAGTCCAGGATCAGAGGAGCATGCCTATTATCTTAGGTGCTGTAGAACACAGGCAGGATGGTGCTGCTGCAGTCGTCTTGTTTGGGGGCTTCCTAGAGGCAGCTGGTTGGCCACTGTGTGAACAGGCTGCTAGACTTGATGGACCTTGGTCTGATCCAGCAGGGTTTTTCTTATGCTCTTATGCTTTTAGTGCACAAATCTCTGCCAGGAATCCCATCTTTGCCCTGTGATGGCATTCAGGGCATTCATGTCGATGCGAGGAAATGGCCTGGGTTGCCTGTTTCAGTACAGCCTTTAACTCAGTTTCAGTTCTGGGTGGTTACGCACCAGATATTGGCCATAGAAGAGTTGCCAGCACATGAGTTTAGGAACCTATGCATTTAGAACTGGCACAGCCTCCATGGCTGCAGGTCTGGAGCTTCCATAGGGTGCAATCCAGCAGACTGGTAAGCAGTACTGAGGGGCTTTTAAAGTCCTATATTCGATGATTGATGCATTTTGCTTTTTGCGAGTGCTGGCATATAAAGGAGCCCAATCAGAGTGCTAGGGATGGGCCATTCCATCGTCTTCTGGGCAAGCAAAAGAGGTGCTGCCTCTGAAGCAAGGATGTAGTTGAGCCCGTATCCCTGGGCCTACTTACAGTGGTGGGGTCTACATGGAATGCTATGGAGCCAGCTCCTGTCCTCTCTCCTCCAGGTTCTGGGAGAGGACAGTCATCCTGATGTCCTCATCCTGCATGTGGGTGAGAATGACCTGGTGAGAATGAGAGGAATGGCTTTAACCTGGAGATGAGGACTTAAACAGATTAAAAGATCTGTGCCCCAGGATGATCTTAGTGTGGTCCAATTTTTTTTAGAGAAGAGTTTGGAGGGAGCCTGAAACCAGTTCTCATAGAGTGATCTAGGGCAAAGGTAAATAAGGTCATTTGCAAGGAGGTTTGGGATGGAGGTGGGGTTTATATGCAGCATTATTCCATCAGATATGATAAGTCACATCTGTGTAGGGACAACAGTGTACATATCTCTCTTCAGAATAACAGTCCCTGGGACTGGGATCAGTACTCTGGGGACTGTAATTCCAGTCCCAGAGCAGTTAGTATGGTCCCAGGGACTGTCATTCCACTCCAGGGGCTGTCATCCCATTTTATGAGCATAGATTCCAGTCCCCGGGACCATCATTCCACTCTGGGTTATGTCATTCCAGTCCTAAAGCATTTTATTTGGTCCCACCTAGCTTTCTTCACTTCTCCAGTCAGCCGTGAAATACACTGGCAGGATGGCACTGCAGGTGACTTCGGGCCAGTCACTTTCTCTGTCTAATGTACATACCCCACGGACTTCTTGTGAAGATAAAAGGAAGGAGAGCCATCATGTCTGTCACCATAAGCTCCATGGAGGAGGGAAGAGATACAAATGGGATGTGATCACTCCAAAAGGTAAAATAAGGATAAAATAGGCTAAAGGTTCATTCCTACAAAACAGACAACAGGTACTGATGTAGGCAAATAGGTGTGGCTGGAGAGTATGTTAATTCACTGTTAGGAAACACGTCAGCTTATGAAAAGCTTACTTTCAAGTGAAAGTAATGTCTTGAAACCTGACCTAAATGTAAATAAAAATATATACATTCACATTTCTTGTCCTTTCAAAACATGTAAAGTGCTTGAATTATTGTGAAAATTCTAATTAAAGCTAATTTATTGTCCTGTACTTTGAATTCTAATTGGTGCCAACTAAATAGCTGGTTTAGAATCTGACTTGAGCGATGCGATTTACGCTCCATACAGAGAATGCATTTATCATGGGGAATAGGAAGACAGCCCCTCAAATGGATTTTCATGCTTAGAGCTTCAAAACATAAGCGCTGTGCAGCTTTAAATTTGTTTTGCAAATCCTTATCATATCACAGTTATTGCTTGTGAAGTGGAGCAAAAATAAAATCCTCTGAGAGGACTTGCAAGAAGCTGCTTCCCTGCCCTGCTAGCTTAACTGGTCTGTTTTTTTCTTGAAGGACTATCCACCACAAAACACTTCAAAAGAAAAATGTGCATGCAAATCAGGCAATGGGTGAGTTATGGGTATTATACTAATCAAGGACCTGGGATTTCTGCTGGTATCGGATTGGGGAACAGCTTTTCAGGGTTCTCCATAATTACTTGCCTTGCTGTGTTTTTAATGTATTAAAAATAAATGTTGCTGTCGATTTCAATTTATTTTGTTCTATTCAGTCTTGATGGAGAACATATCCAATATAGACAGCATTATTATTACTATTATTACTATGGTTTTACACCAGGGGTGGGAAACGTCAGGCCCGGGGGCCATTTAAGGCCCGCGAAATCATTTGGTCTGGCCCTTCGTGAGTCCTGGCAAATCTGTAGCTCAGAAGGATCTAAAGCTGGTGATCTGCCCACTCCCGCAGACAGGAATAGCCTCTATTCAAGGCGGATGTGAGTTTGTTTTGCTGAGAAAAGGAACCTTTCCCCCCCCCCTTGCAGAAGAGTCAGTAGCTATGGAGCTGCTAGGACCGCCCAAGAAATTTTGTTAACCCTTTCCCACCCGGGCTGTGGAGAAACATATTCCTTCTGTACTACAAGAGGGCTGGGGGCAGAAGTGGCGACAGTGGAGGGGTTAAAGGGGGCAGGGCCAGAATGCGCACAGGTGTGTGTGCGTTCTTAGCCAGTGTGTCCTCATTTCATCCCTGCAGGCGAAGATAGCAGGAGCCAGCTGTAGAATCCGCCCCCGACCATGTGGAGCAGGAGCAACTCCGGCGTGCAGCTGGACAGCTATGCCCGGTTGGTGCAACAAACCATCCTGTGCCACCAGGTGGGTGAGTACGCCACCGGTTGGATGTCTACCTCCTTGCCCGCATGGGGGTGGTCATCTGGGGCAGCTGCCTGCTTGGGGCTTGGTCGGCTAATTTTTAAGTTGATAATTTTGTAAGGCCCACGAATGATGTTATAAATATCCAAATGGCCCTTGGTGGAAAAAAGGTTCCCCACCCCTGTTTTGCACTTTGCTTGCCGGAGAGGTAGCATCCATGCTAATATTGATTTAGTTATATAACACTGAAAATTCATACATTTTATGGGGAAAATTTCGTGTAGGAAACAGAACAATGCCCCATAATAAGGTTCTGTTTGACAAGGGCAAAGTTAAATCAAAGCAGGGATTTGGGGGCTGAGGCAGAAAGGATGAGAAATTCAAAACTAATCTCCACTAGTTGGTTCTTGGCAATGAAACCCTCATGAAACAGAATCTACTACAGACAGTTTTACAGATAAATTCTTCTCACACTGTGCATGTCAGGACATATGTGCCCATTATATTTCTGCTTTTGTAAATGTAGGAAAACAAAATGCAGCTAGTTTCCATTCCTGTGCATGTATTTGCCACTGCATACTGCATTTGCCATAGCTGCTGGCATTTGGATCCATCAGTACAGACTTATCAGAGTAATAAAATCTTAAGGTTGGGGCAGCTGAGATGATTTCTTTCGCTCTTTTAATAGTGAGCTCTTGCTCTGGCAGACAGAGCCAATCATGTCTTCAGTAACAAATTAAAATATTTCGCATTATACTAGGCAGGTATTGGCCAAATAAACATACAGTTTGGTCATCTCAGTTCTCTGTTTGCTCATGCCTTGCCCACACATTGGCATATACTATCCCAATGACATTTATTTTATGAAATTACATTTTTCTTTTCGTAAACTTGTTGATTGTACTAAGAAATTACTTGAGGATTATGTCATGTTCCTCCTCAGACAATACAATACTAAAATGTCATCAATAAAAAAGAATAATATCCTTGTTGTCTTTTAGTAATAATTTCCCTTTGGAGATCTTAGGAGTGCTGGTGATCCCAAATGATAAATCTTTTAAAGCAGTATTTTTCAAATGGAGTTATGAATCTGGACAGCCTAGCACTCCATTCAGCTAGAGATATTTGCCAGAATCCACTGAATGCATCTACTGAATCCGCTGCTTCATTCAATCTTTTAAAACTCTGCTATTACCCCCATTTTTCTTTCACACATGCACATTAATTATGAAAGTGGTCTGGTTATTTTTCCTGATCACATCTGTATCTTAACCTTTTTATTTCAGCTTTTATTTTGTGAAGTTATGTAACAGGAATTCTCTGAGGTGAATGTATGCTGTGTGTATGGTTCAACATTCTCCTTCAAATAATGTCCATTAATGTTTCTTTTAAGACTCCAAGATCTCTGAATAAGCTTTCAGTTTATTCTGGGGCTTTTTGCCTAACAAGTTCCATTTGGGTTGTTGAGTGGTGGTGGCTGAAGAAGTTAACAGCTTTTGACTCCTTAACCACCTATCCACTGAAATTGAAGCAATTTACCTCAATGTTTCTGAAGAAAACTATCCTGTGCTGTTCAAGGGTCCTCCAGAATGAAAAACAATAGCTACAGGTCTCAACATAGGAGGTGGACAAAGGCAATAATATGTTCCCTCCAGCATCACTTTCCCATCAGTTCCTGTGTTAGTTTTAAAGTCTATGACCTGCACCCACAGTGTTTAGCTCCACCGGACTGTGTCATTTCTCATATAATAGATTTCAGAAAAAATGGCTTTGCAACTATGGTTTTGATCTGAAAAGCTGTAAAATAAAAACACATTATGAGACTTATGAAAATCTTGCATCACAAAAGTCAATAATACTGACTTTTGCACTATTTTTGAAATGTATTAAAGTTTTTGCAGTTCTGGCGCATAACTTTTTTGTAGGTGGATAATTTCCTTCATTGGGATTCTGCTCACTGGGCTCTTGGTTGCTTCTGGCAATTTCTGATACTTCTTCTGGTTTTTAATCATCTCAGAATACCTTGCAATTAGTACTGTAGTGTTATGGTATAAGAGAAGCTGAAAAGCAGAAGCTGCTGGTGCCTCCTCCCACAACAATGCTAGTGGCCGTTTCTTGAGCTCCATACAAACTTGAAACATAGTTCTCCTCTCATTCAGTCCACTCCATACATCTCATGATGCATGAAAGGAATGTTTCTGTTTTATTGCTGAGATTTCATTAGCAGATCATATCATGGCAATGAGTGGATGCCTGGATGCTTGGGCCCTAGGTAGTGTTTCATACTTCATGCATTCAAGATTTTCCCAAGGCTCAGGATGCATTTATCAAGAAATAATTGTCATTCAGTGTTACTGTCCTTCAGTGTTACTCCTCTGAAGATGCCTGCCACAGCTGCTGGCGAAACGTCAGGAAAGAAAATACCAAGACCACGGTCACACAGCCCAGATAACCTAGAAGAACCAATGAACTCTGACCGTGAAAGCCTTCGACAATAATTGTCATGTTTATTATGTTTAACCTCTTTAGCTACTTTGACTGAGCATGGTTGGACGCTGTGTTTGTTAGGAATAAGGACAAGGGCTACTCTGCCTCTTCAACCATGGCACAAGTTACAGAACTAACTTCATTTCCCGTTTCCTTCTGGAGCTTCGTTGCTGCATAAAAAACAACAACAAGCAAATAATTCCTTCAGGACTGAACATTTTGAGGCTCTGTCAAAGTTGAAGCTTTCTGGATCTGAAAATTTTGCCATGGCAACCAATTCCTATGTTTTTAAGGCTTAGCTGGCTAATGAGAATAAATAAAAGACCCAAGTCACTGTGATGCTGAAAGAACTTGTAACACAAATCTTACATTATTGAGAGTAAAGGGGGAGGGGAGTCAATAGAAATTACAGGGTCAGGCCTAAGCATACATGGGATGTTCCATGTGTACATTTTATTGATTGATTGATTCATTCATTCACTCATTTGACTTGTGACATGCCCTCCCCAGCAAATCCAGCCTCAGGGTGAGTTACAACAATTAAAATATACAATAATAATCAACAGGCTAAAAACACATACTTAACAATGGATGGTGCTAAAATCCAGCTCGGCAGTAAAGCAGGTTCAGGCCAACCCCCCCCCCCCCCCGAAATCAAGCTGAGAAGAAGGGGGAGAGGATATGCTACTTCTATTTACCATAGCCACAAGAAAAGACAAGAGAGAAATAGTTTTAAAAATAAATAAATAACATACCCATAAGCATTGTGTCCATATATGGCACCCTGAGCACTTTAAAAGAAGGGTGGGATAAAAGGTTGATAAAAATTGCTCTTGAGTCTACAACAAGCATTTTATTACAAGACAGCCACAGAAAGACATTGAAATGCAGCCCAATGGCCAAGTAGTTGTTTGTCATGGTTGGATTTTCAGGAGACCTATTCACTTGAGGATTAATATAAAACTAGACATAATGAGCATCTAAAGTAGAATGTGTATACTTAAAGATTAAAGTAACTGGAGACAAGGGGGATGTAACTGTAAGGCTTAATTGTAATGTCCTAGCAAGAGGTGGGACTATGCCCCAGACTAAATAGCTGGCTATGTAAATACTGCTGTTCTTAAACAACAAAACTGTTCTGTTAAACATCCATTTTGTCCTGGTCTATTCTCAGAAATAAATTGACAATATATGTCAGCTCTTTAGAACCAGACAATCCACTGTATCTATCCTTCACTCACTCATTTCTATTGGTTTACATTCCAATCCTACTGAAAATAATGGAGGTTTTATAGATTCCTGTTGCAATTTTCATTGCCTAACATTTCTGTTGGGTGTATTAACAGAGAAAAACTCACCTGCCTTTCTTTTAGATTTGAACCGTATTATTTTAGGACACTAGAGCCCATTTCCACTAAATAAAACTTGTTATTAAGCATGTATCTGTGATTGTGAGTAGGAATTCTGTTGTGATTTCTCCAAGTACTGTAGTAAGACTATAATAAACATTCTTGCCAAACACACACAACTTTTTTTTTTGCATTTAGCAGCTGAACAGGCAACATGACTATTTACTAGGAAAGCCAATATATCGAAGATAACTTTGCTATAGAAAGCAATTTCTTTTTCAAAATTACATTAATTTGAAATAAAGTCATATTCCAAGTCAGTCATTGGATGAATAATAGTAGGTTGGGCCCAAACTTTTCAAGAATGCAGAGAATTAAGTGATTTTAATGTTTCTCTATCCTACAACAGTTTTCTACACTTCCCCCAAAGCCACTGCTGAAGCTCAGCATACCCTCAAAATGGTATACTGTGTGGCAAGGGAACTGCAGGAAACAGGAGGAATCAGCAGGAATTGCCCTCATTAACTCTTGCATGAGCAGAATGAAGATCCAACAATATTCAGGCAGATCATGTTTCCCACAAACAATGAAAAGATCGACACGGCATTATGACTGATCTCCTTCCCTGGAGGTTTTTAAGAAGAGGTTAGATGGCCATCTGTCAGCAATGCTGATTCTGTGACCTTAGGCAGATGATGAGAAGGAGGCCATCTTGGCCATCTTCTGGTCACTAGGGGTGTGGGTGGGGGAGGTAGTTGTGAATTTCCTGCATTGTGCAGGGGGTTGGATTTGATGACCCTGGTGTTCCCTTCCAACTCTATGATTCTAGGAAGTCAAAGCTAGGCTCATGAAAGAGTACTTGAATATAGTGTAGAGTGAGTAAGGATAACGCACTGAAAATCATGAGATATGAAGAGACAGAGCTATCTCAGCAGAGAAAGAGAGGGAGAAGTTGAAAAAATAAGTTGAGGATAAGAAGATATGGAACTGGAAAACACATATTTACTACCAGGATGTAACTGAAAAGCATGATCCCTTCCCCATTGCTAGTTTGCCACCACCATTGTGCCATAACTATAAATGTATATCATGAGTTTTCATGCCTCCCTCCTTGCATGAATGCTCACAATATGATGACAAAGCCCACATGACAAAAATGATAACACTGTTTGAATACCCAGAGAGTTTAACATACATTGGCATTCATCCTTCCTACCACTCCACTGAGCAGCAACTGAAGCCTTCCTCCAGCCTTTTTTTTTGCTGTCAAGTCAAAGCTGGCTTATGGCGATCTCGTAGGGTTTTCAAGGCACAAAATGGTTTGCCATTGCCTGCCTCCATGTCACAACCCGAGTATTCCTTGGAGGTCTCCCATCCAGATACTAGCCAGGGTCAGGAGCAGGGCTGAGAATGTGTCACTGGGCCCAAGGTCACCCAGCAAGCTTCAATGGTGCGAGTAGGGATTTGAACATCAACATGACCCCTTATGCTTGATCAAGGAATTAGAAGGGGATGGACAGAGAGAGAGAGAGAGAGCGCTGAAAGGAAAGCAGTGCTCCTGAGAAGGCATCTGAAGAAAACATAATATGGGACATCGTTATGTTTCACACACTGGTATGTATTTACCTAATTTGTTTCAGGATAAAAAATAAAGTATCTCTTACCTTTCTAGTCCTCATCCTGCTGAGGTTATATAACTCACTAGTGGTTAAGAATCTCTACTTTGGGGAATACTAATTTAAATGCAATTAACAATACTTTGGGCTGATTGTTAGTGTTTCTTGTGTCTAAAAGAGAGGAAATGTTTTGATGTTAAAATATGCTACAAGTAATTGCAGCAACATACTGCATAATTTAAAAGGGGGAAAAACTAGGCTCTGTGGGTTAGTACTGGGGGCATGTTTACGCGATGAATTTAAATCAGGTTGAAATCTGTTTAACTGTCATCATTTTCCCCAAAGAAACCCTGGAAACTGTAGCTTTACAATGATGTTGACATGTTTTTATGAGAAATTGCCAGCCCTTTCACTGAAGGACAATGTCCAGGGCTTCTCTGCTGAAAGCTTTGGCAGGTTGCATATTTGAAATGATAAACAGATTTATATTTGAATGATAGAAAAGGGCAAAAAGTTAGCATGTGTCTGTTTTGTTACACACACCGCATTTTCCTAAGCACTGAAAAATTCCAGGGACTGCACTTACCTGGGCTGGTTCCCCTTGGAGGAAAGAGCATCGGAGACTTATGTCATTTTTGTACTATTTGATTTATCTGCATATATGCATATAGACCATGGATGGAGTCAAAAGCTTTCCTGCTCTTCTACGCTACCCTACATCAGATCTCCAGACATGGAAAGAGACAGATCCTACACTCACTTGCCAGGAGCTTCAGCAATAACTGCCTACTTGTATCTCTTTCCCTCCCAAACTGAGAACTGCACTTTCTTCATGGACACAGACTCCTTTCCCCCTTAATCTGGGAGAGGTTACCTCTTCTAAGCTCTAATGGTTCCTCCAATTGATATGTTGGAGCACTCATATCCCAACACTTAGGACTCATTAGTGCCCCATTGAGCCACTAACTTAGAAAAGGAATGATCAACTTGTGGAACTCCCTGCCCCAGGATATGGTGATGGCGACCAACTTGGAAGGCTTTAAGAGGGGAGTGGACATGTTCATGGAGGAGAGGGCGGCTAACCATGGCTACTAGTCAAAATGAATACTAGTCATGATGCATACTATTCTCTCCAGCATCTGAGGATCATGGCTATTATATTAGGTGCCGTGGAACACAGGCAGGATGCCGCTGCAGTCATCTTGTTTGTGGGCTTCCTAGAGGCACCTGGTTAGCCACTGTGTGAACAGACTGCCTGACTTGATGGGCTTTGGTCTGATCCAGCCTGCCATTTCTTGTGTTCTTATGTTCTTATCAACTAGCAGCCACAGTAGTATTTTTTCCTGTGAGGAGCTGATATGAATTTTCTTGCTCCTTACCCCGTCTTCTAAGGACATGCATTCAGACTCTAGAATCAATCAAATTCTGGACTCCTTTTCCTGCATATACTTCATATGGGCTTACTTTTGCTTTGTTTTTGAGTGTCTGGCATGCTAATTTGGTCAACAGTACTTTTTAGCACTATACGTTTTTTGTTTTGTTTTTTGGTGGTGGGTGGAAAGTGACTTCTAGTCGCAGGCGACTTATGGTGACCCCATAGGGTTTTCAAGGCAAGAGATGAACAGAGGTAGTTTGCCATTGCCTGCCTCTACGTAGCAACTCTGGATTTCCTTGGTGATCTCCCAACCAAGTACTAACCAGAGCTGGTTGTTATTTACCCTCTGACAATTGATCCAAGAAGGGACAAACTGCCTTTGTGACCGACACAAGGCTTGGCCAACATAAATCAGCATTTAACATAAAGTATATATAAATAAGTTCAACAAAACATTACTTCAGTAAACACACAAACACACAACACCACAGCCAGGGAAGAGGGCCAATTAGGGGTATGCCAAACAAAACAAAGTCTTCACCCCCTGGAGGAAGACAACAATAGAGGGTGAGTTGAACCTCCCTGGCAGAGAGTTCCAAAGGTTTAGTGGCACGACTGAGAAGTCTGTTTCTCGGGTTGCACCCCTCTAGCCTCAGATGGTGGGAGTACCCAAAGCAGGGCCTCTGAAGATGACTGGAGGGGATGGGTATGTTCATATGAGAGAAGGTAGTCCTTAAGGTATGTTGACCCTAAGCCATATAGGGCTTTAAAGGTCAATACCAGCACATTGAATTGAGCTCTGAAACTCATTGGGAGCCAGTAGATGGAACAAGACTGGAGTAATATGGTTCCTATGACTCACTCCAATCAACATTCTGGCCACAGTATTTTGTATCAACTGAAGCTTTTGGTCAGTCTTCAAGGACAGGCCCATGTGAAGTACATTGCAGTAATCTGGTGGTATGCTGGTATGACCTTAACTGGTATGCTAATTATATATGATGGCCATCCCGTTTTCACTGACTTTAATAATTTCTGGAGCTCTGGGTCAGAGGCAGTAAAAACTTGCAAATGTTGAAATAGTGGCGTAATAGCAAATGTGGCAGGTCAGGGGCTCAGGAGGTACTGTGGGCACAAGGGCAAGTAGGAAGTGGGGCAGGTGGAGGTCTCACCAGTATAGAGGTGTGTTGCTGCCCTATCAGCAGGGTGTGGCCAGTAATGCCAACAGTGGGAAGAGGATGGCTGGTTCATGAGGCAGCAGTCAGAGGAGAAGGGATACTGCTGGGGCTGAGAGGGCTGGGGCAGTAGGCAGAACACCTGGTTCTGTGCTGATGTGTGCCACAGCAAAGAACACAGTACTTAAGCACTACAGTCCAGATGAGTGGTGTGATGCATCTGAGACAGGATCAGTATCTGCCTATTACAAAATCAGCAACCAAATACATTTGCTAGCAGAGCACTCTCAGAAGCGGGAAGAGGATATGCACAGATTTTTTTAAAAAACGTTTGGCTGTACTGTTTGGAATGGACAGTTCTATCAGCTTACATTTATCCAGGCAGTGCATGTCCAATTGGGCCATAAGTGTCGAGACACTATCATGCAGAAGCCATTATTGAGTGCCCCAAAGCTGCCTCAACAGATGCTGCTGTGACTGAAAAAAATATGAGCATATTCAATACCATCCACGGATATATCTGGCCATGGCAGATACCTTAAGCAGAGTTTACCTTAATAATCGCAATGAAGAGGACTCAGTAGAGAAGGGCACAGAATCAATAAATATGCTGCCATACCTACCAATTTCCCAACCTCACTTTCAGCCAATACAGGAGGCCACAGCTCAAGACAAGTGTCTCCAGCCAGTTAAACAGACTGTCCTTTCAGGTTGGCCCACAGAGAAGCATGAGCTACCAGGAGAGGCTGCACTCTGTTACTCCATGAGGGACAAACTTAGCATCCAAGATGGAATTCTTTTTAAGGGTAACAGAACTATCATCCTTGAGGCATTGCAACGGAAAAAAACTGAAATGGTTATACTCTTCACACAAAGGAATTGAGAATTGACTGAGAATAGCAAAATAACATGTATACCCACCTGGCATGAATGCCCAACTACAAACTTATATGGAACAATGTGAGATCTGTAACTCACTTAGAGACAGGCACCAAAAGGTGTTTCTACAACCACATGACATACCAAGTGAGCCTTGGGAAAAAAGGAGAGTAGACCTGTTTACATGGCAAGAGAGGGGCTATCTCATAACAGTGACAACTATTCAGATTTTTGGGAAACAGAACCATTGCCACTGGGCCTCAATTTTTGTCAGAAGAATTCAGAGACTTCAAGACTCAAATTGGTCTTTTATGCATGGCTGCTTCACTTGCCATCACCAGTTCAGTGACTTCAGGTCTTTGTTTGGATTATGCATTCTGTTTCCAACCCTCAGAGGTCACCTCACTCTCACACTGCGTTTCCCTGCGTTTCCCTGTGTTTTCAAATTCGAGATAAAACAGGTCCCTCAAAACGCAGGGAAACAAGGGGGGAGAGCAAGACAACCTCTGAGGGTTAGAAATGGCATGCATAATCAACATAAAGACCCAAAGTCATCGGCGTGGCGACAGCAAGTGAAACAACCATTCATAAAAGACCACTGGGAATTTGATCACCTGACATCCTCCCTGCCTATTCCCAAAGTAATGGGAAAGTTGAATCAGCAGTCAGCTAAGTGAATTTTGGTCAAAACAAGAAAAGATAGGTCTGATCCATATCTGGCCATCCTTGGTTACTGCAACACACCTTCACAAGGCTTGATGGGTCAAAAGAAAAACACTTTGCTGCTTGTGTGAGACAACTTCTTACAACCAGATGACCTCAACAAATGATCTGAACTCATAGCAGAAGATAAAGCAAGCTTATCACTACAACAAGCTTATCACTACAACCAATGAGCTAAGGTTCTTCCCAAGCAGCAAGCTGGTGAAGCAGCTCTGGGTACAGCCAACTAGGGTTGTGCATATTGATATACCCAAACCAAAAATAAACCTGAAATGAGCCGTTTGGCAATATTCGGGTTTTGGGTAGACCGAATGTCAAAATCTGCCCAAAGCCGAATAGGTGATTCCCAAAAAGCCGAATAATTATTCGACTTTTTCAGGGTTGTTTATTTGCCTTTGTTCAGATGCACAGCTCTGTTCTTTCTCCCATTTTCTTTTTTTGACTGGTTTTGTTAGGGCCCCATAATTGGGGCCCTTTTGAAGTAGGGATCATGTAATCGGAGCCAACTTGGTCTGACCAAACAACACCATTCAGTGGGTTAATCTGGATCAAGCATAAGGGCTATTTAAAAGACGGGGCTCACCCAGTTCTGTCCTACCCTCCAACTAAAAAGAACCAGCTTCAACAGCTGCTCACACCACCAGGCTTCTGAAGGAGACTTCCTCACCCATGTAGATGAGCAGTCTCCTTCAGAACAGCCCCCGTGGATGAGACTTCGGCTGGTTCCGATATCACAGCCCCCCCCCATGAAAACCTGCTTTCAAAAAGAAGGTCGCCCTGAGTAGTGGCTTCATTTCCCCGCAACATGACAATCTCTTTAAATCAGATTTTTGATTACTATAATAAAGGACTGTTCACAGGACTCTATCTCCAAAAGTGCCCCCACAGGAGCTTTTTAAAAATCCCCATAGACTATAATGGACCTGAATTTTTCAGTAAACCCAGAAATAAAGCCAAAATACCCCTTTACCAGTATGGGTATTTGGCTTATTACAGGTTTATTCCCCCCAAAAATCAGGCTCAATAAACCCGAACCTGAAATTTACCATTTGTTTTTGTTTGTTTTTTGCATTACCCTACAGCCAACAGTGTGATAGCTGTAGGGTCATGCAAAGCTGGAGAAAAGCTCAAGTCAAATGTCAAGTAACTTCATGATCATTTGAAGGGCTGACTCTGGAGGGTCAAACCTGAGGAGAAATAGATGACACTTGCAGAACAGCAAGCAATCTATAGTTCATTCAGAATCGGTAGGCCTGGAAGAAGAGAGACAACTGCTTGATGAACATGCAGCCTCTCCAATTGTCAGTCCCCAAGTGGGATATCTCTGGAAAAAACCTTGGCGGTTGATATAATTTGAAATGCAGTTGTTACCTCTACTCTCTTTTTTGGAGAAAAAAAGTTGTTATTTGAGTTAGAATAAATGGAGAAGATAAGCTGGAAACTGGCAACACTCTTTAGCGACTTCTTTTCCTAAATTGCTGCACTGTACTGTAATGTTTTTGGGTTTTAAAACAGAGACCAGAAGAACAAGGAACAGTCTATACACTCAAGGGGAACCCCAGATCTTTGAGGAAACATGTTGACACATACTGAAGCTGTATGTGCATGGAATCTATGCACATTTCCCCATTCACAAAAAATGGCAAACACACATATTGGGAAGATGAGTGCTGTGTGCCCTTCCATTCTGTGCGCTTGGAGGTCCAAAACTGAATGAATGGAAAGGGCCAATGCAAGATGCTGATCAGAGTAGAAAGAAAGCACATCAGTTTCCTCTATTATTACATATTAAGATTTTTGTCTCACTAAGCTTAACATTTTTATTGTCATTATAATATACTTAGAAAGAAGTTCCATGTACAGCAACAGCAAACATTTAAGCTTATGCATAAAATGCTTTATAGAAATTATTTGTACAAAATGTTACATTCCACAGAGGCACCCTTTCAAGGCAAGAAAGATTTCTCATAATGCCAGCCACAATTCAATTTGTTTAACAGAGACAGCAAAGGGCTTCTGTTTGTAAAAGTTCTTGAAAACTGTCCACAGGGTACACATAAATTGGTTTTTTAACTAGGTCAGTGCAGCTTCTGCATAGCACAATTATGATGTACATATAGATGTGTAAATTCCGTTCTATATTGTGAAAGCTTCTAGGGAAAGCTGCATCGTAAGCAACTTCTTTTGCTTTCTCTGTTTAAAATCTCCACGTCTGTGCAATCTGTAGAGACCTTAATTAACAAACAGTGGAGGTAATCTTAAGATATTAAAAAAGCTTTAAACATCTGTTGTTCTTTTCCAGACTGTTAGTGAAGCTTTCCCATTTCCCCTGCTTACTTTACCCAAATCTTGATTACAGAATCAAACAACTATTGGATGGTGTTGGAGGGTTTGTAGGAGGGATCTCAGTGACTATGCTCTGCTACTCAGGAACTAGCTCTGTAAACATGCAAATAAATGTGGAGGGATAGCTGTGCCAAAGCTCCAATTTGAGAATTCATTATAGTTTTTTCTTTTTGTTAAATCAGAATTAAAGAAGAGCAGAACAAAGCAAAGTGTGGATTTCTAGATTTTTATCAGGAAAATTGACAACAAGAAGAAGAAGACGAAGAAGAAGAAGACGCAGCAGACGTTGCAGACGCAGCAGAAGCAGCAGAGTTGTTTCTTATATTCTGACTTTCTCTACCTTTTTAAGGAGAATCAGACTGGCTAACGATTGCCTTTTCTTCTTCTCCCCACAACAGGCACCTTGTGAAGTAGGTGGGGCTGAGAGAATTCTGAGACAACTGTGACTGACTAGCCCAAGGTCACCCAGAAGGTTTCATGTGGAGGAGTGAGGAATCAAACCCGGTTCTCCAGATCAGAGTCTACTACTCTTAACCATGACACCATTCCCTTAACCATCCTCTCATGCACTGCGAGGCCACTAACAGGTTTAGTAAGATATTGCTCAGCACCAAAGGCCGTTCCTTCCCCAAGCCCCATCCCACTGCAAAGCCAGTGATGGGCTGGTCAGACACTCCTTCCATCCATGATGCCTCAGGGTGCTTGCTGATCATGAGCAACCTGCCCAACCCCTGCCAAACATCCATATCCCCAGGACATTGCAAAGCAGGTGAAAAAGGCACCCCTGCAGCCAATCAGGGGAACCCAAAAATACTCCTCAGCTTGTACTTCCCATTGACTGATTCCTTTCAGCCACCCAATTTTCCCCTCATGCTTCATTTGAATAGGGGCAGGGGCAAATAGATCCACAACCTGGCTGCTGTGAACGCCTCTTGCAATGTTTTTTTTTTCCTGAAGGGCAAAAGAAAAGTTAATATTTTATTAAATAGAGCAAAGGAGAATGTTTGGACACTTCTGATTGTTGACGGCTTCATCATATAACAGACTGGGAAAGACTGGCTAACAGTGACATGTGCGTGAATAAGTTCTGCCATCTGAGAAATTTGATGGATATAAAAGAGAACAGTTGGTGCCAAAGAATAATACTACTCTCCAGAAACACAGGATTGTTACAAATGTATTACTTACACTTGGTATATTTTTGACTGAAAGACCAGAAGGAAAAAGATAAACACCACCACTAAATGGTTTTAAAAGAAAGAAAAAGAGAAGGTCATTTGATAAGTAGAGAATAAGACTTGTTGAGAAGAAATAGGAAGCTTAACGTGAATCTTTGGAAGAATACAAAATGAAAGATTTTGCTCTGAGGGATTGTGTTGAGATGTTGTTTGTGTTGGAGATGGAAGGACTGGTGAAAGAAATGTTGAAAGAATGGGAAATGTTAAGAGAACATTTATATGCCTATAGCAAATTCTTGGTCGTCAGAAGTATCTTCAACATGAAAGAAGCCTCTTCTGTTCCCTTAGGTTGCTAATGATGGTTAGGAAAAGGTTCTGCTATTTCCTATTACTGATTATCTGGTTGCCATTGACTTTAGAATTTGGCAACACACACATGCTAAAAGAGTGGGGGAAATCAAATGCTGAGACAGAGAAACATCAGCACCACTGCTAAAGGTAAGAGCCCCCCTTTTCTTTTTTCTTTTCTTTTGATTAAAAAAAACTTACTATGGAAATAAATCCCCCTAACCCTCCTTCCCTGTCCCCCTTTCCCTGCCCCCTTCCCTAACCCTAACCCCTAACCCTCCTTCCCTGTCCCCCCTTTCCAATCCCTCTTTCCCTGCCCCCCTTCCCTATCCCTATTTCCCTGGCCCCCCTTCCCTAACCCTAACCGCCTAACCCTCCTTCCCTGGCCCCCCTTCCCAGTCTCCACTTCCCTGCCCCCCCTAGGAAGGGTTAGAGTGAGGGTGAGGGTTGGTTAGAAAAGAGTTAGGTTTATGGTCAGGGTCAGGGTTAGGGTTAGGGAAAGTGGGATAGGGAAGGGGGCAGGGAATGGTGAGGGTGAGGGTTAGGGGTGGCATGCCAAGTCCAAGTGCCGGGGCCCGTTACCCTCCTTCCTGGCTCCCGTTCCCTGTCCCCCGGTCCTTGCCCCCCCTTCCCTGTCCCCCTTCTCTATCCCTCTTTCCCTGTCCCCCCTTCCCTAACCCCCTAACCCTCCTTCCCTGGCCCCCGTTCCCTGTCCCCCGGTCCTTGCCCCCCTTCCCTGTCCCCCCTTCCCTATCTTTTCCTGTCCCCCCTTCCCTAACCCTAAACCTAACCCCGTAACCCTCCTTCCCTGGCTCCCCTTCCCTGCCCCCTTCCCTATCCATAACTCTATCCCTCCCCTTCCTTGGGGTGGGTGGGCCCAGTCCAAATGCCGGCCCCCCTAACCCTCCTTCCTTATCCTTCTTTCCCTGCCCCATTCCCTAAACCAAGTTCCCTGGCCCCTCCTTCCCTGGCCCCTCTTCCCTATACCTCTTTCCCTGTCCCCCCTTCCCTAACCCTAACCCCCTAACCCTCCTTCCCTGGCCCCCCTTCCCTGGCATGTAAATTTGTAGGCAGACTTGACAGCAATCATACCTGATTTTAAATCAAAATATACTAGGTGGGATTATATCATTTATTGAATACATTAGCTAGTGCTATGTTTAGTCTTATACTGATGAAAATGCAGGAATGGGATCCTTTTTGGCAGCACAGCACACTTTGAATGTAGAAGGTCCCAGTCTCAATCAATGAGATTTCCATGTTGAAAGGATTTTAGGAGAGGTGAATTGCCTGAGACTTTCAGCAGCAGTAACAAGTACTACAGGATAGACCATGGGGGGTAGCTGTGTTAGTTTGTCTGTATCAATAAGGGCAGACAGATCAATGGTCTGATTCAGCATAAGGCAGCTTTATATGATCATAATCACATGGTTTACAACATGTTGCACAGACCTCTTAAAAGCAGTCTTTCCTGTTGTTGAATGCTAAAGAATTATCTGTACTGTTGTGGCTGATGGTGATATAACTTTGATAGAACTAAAATAGGTCAGCCCTATTAAACTCAGTGTGCTCGCTTGCTCTTTTAAAACTATGGGTGCAAGGTGCCTTTCTCCATCTGCACGTTAAAGTCTTTGGTTTTGAATGAATGAGACAGAATTCTTCTGAAGCAGTCATGTAAGACTGTCAGTGTTATTTAATGTTATTTAATGTGTTGGCAATAAAACGTAGCTTTGAGTCAAAGTATGACTCCCCTCATTAAAAACCTGTGATTTCCTCTAGATAACTTTGTGTGTGTGTGTGTGTGTGCATGCGTGCGCTGTCATTTCTGATTGTGCTGTCATTTCTGGTTTCAAGTCTCTGATGGGCTTTGAGAAAACAAACCTCTTGAGCTATTTGCATTATATTAGTATTCAATATTCATGCACCAAAGGACAAGTTTGTAGATGATAATATCTGATATTCAAAGGGAGTGTATGATGGCTTTTTACATGGAGGATTTGTCCATGTTGACTTTGGACCTTCAACATGATGGGCTGTAATCATCATGTTTCCAGATTTTCCCTGTGAATATGCCTGCTGCACCCCAGTATTTTTTGGGAGGAACATTGTCCAAGCACATTATTGTGCAGTCTGGAAGGAACAGCACACATTTTCCTGCCCTGCAAAGATCCTGCCTACTTCACTGCCATTTTCCTACCATCAGCTGCTTGCAGGTTTCATTTCCCCACCATCCCTTCTTACTTTTTATGTTTTATATGATCAGCTGTCTTGCCTTATCTCTTCCCCCTCCCTTTATTGGCACTTTCTTCATGGCTAAGGCAAGAAAAAGAAGACTTGGTTTTTATATGCTGACTTTCTCTACCACTTAAGGAAGATTCAAACTGGCTTACAATCACCTTCCCTTCCCTTCCCCTCCCCACAACATATACCCTGAGAGGTGGGTGGGGCGGAGAGATTGTGACTAGCTCAAGGTCACCCATCTGACTTCATGTGTATGAGTTGGGAAACAAATCCAGTTCACCAGATTAGCCTCTGCAGCTCATGTGGAAGGGTGGGGAATCAAACCCGGTTCTCCAGATAAGAGTCCAAGGCTCCAAACCACCGCTCTTAACCATTACACCAGAGAAAAACGGAAGTTAATTGTATTCTTCAAATACAAAACTTAACTCCAATTACTCCTTCATTTTGACAAATGCTTGAAGCTGAATTTGCAGTATTTGGAAAAAATGGTTTGTGTCTAGGAAAATAAGTTTATATCTAATCATAATTTCAGTTTATTTGCTTAGGTTAAGAATGTGAGCTGAGAATAATATTTCAGACTTGCAGGCACTAGCGTAAATCTTTCAGAAGGCACCAGTGCATATGGACATCTATCCTTTGCATAGCTGAAGAAATAGTTCAGTGTTCAAGATCAAGATGACGGCTTCAAATGTTAAAATCACTGGGACATAGAGCCTGGTGTTCTCCCCCATTTGGTTAGACTCTCCTTTTAATTTATAATTTATTTTAAAAAGAAATTGACCCCCAGGTGACAACTTGATGACTCAGAGCCCATGATTTGCAGTATGTTTCTGAGTATGAGTATAAATTTTTATTTTTATTTTTTAAATGCTATTGGGCATGCTCAGTTCATTGCTGATGGAACATTAGGCAAGTATCAAGCTCCAAGCTTTGCACTGGAAATATTCTGCTCTGTTCTGCAAAGAACTCTGCCATGTATCATTTTTATACAAACAAGGACCTGATAAATTATGATAAACCAGAGACTAGATTGTTTGTGCCCTGTGAGAACAGGGGGTTTTTTGTCAGAAGGAAGCCTTATCTTTCTTTATTTACCCTTTCTTTGCTTCGAGGCTCAGTCATAGGAAACTGCACAGTGAGCTCTAACCAACTGTTTCATTTGCTGCAGAAACATCCACTGTGTCAAAGGAAAAATATTGCCTGGAGATTGCTCTTGAATTAAATTTATTTGAGGGCTATGTATATGTGGTGTTTATGGATACTCTGTGAATAAAAAGGCACTTTAACAAAGCTCAGAGACCATCTGTTGACATCAGATGCAGAATCCTCTGAGCAAAAGCAAGGTATTCACAAGCTATGACTCAAATAAAGGCAGGAGAAGCAAGGAAAAAGGCAATATATATGTTCAGCTGAAAAATCCTGCGCAGGTTTGAATCTGTACAGGAAACCCAGCAATAAGGATTTCAGCACTACTATAGCTATGGTATTTCTTCATGCTTCTTTGTGTTACTTTGAAGTTACCTCAAGTTAAAATTATTACCAAATATTTCCCCTTGGGGATTTATTTTCTTTTATGTCTTCTTTTTAACCTCAAAAAAGTGTGGTTTCAATGCCTGTGTTAGGTTTTTCAAAGTGGTTTTAATTTCAAATGAGAGGTGTTTCAAAGTGGTTTTAATTTCAAATGCGTCAGCGTACAGGATACTAACACTTCTGGTAGGGTAGTAATTTTTGCGAACCCATTTGAAAAAGTAGATTAAGATGGGTTTAACAAACTGAAATGTGCATGTAATAAGCATGTTTTTGACAGGGAAGTTTAAAGGATAAACACAACCCTCCACAGCAATCCATCCCCAGTTCTCCTTCCCCACCCTTGTACCAATTCCAGAGATGGCACATCAAAATATATACATAGAGAGGTGTACATTTTCAGAGCCCAGAAGTCTGCCACACCCTACACTCTACTGATTCTACATTCTATTGCTGTCACTCTGCCTCCCTGGTCCTGTTTCTCACACTCCTGCCAGATCTTGAGGGACAATATCTAAGTTCTTTTTGCTTTAGCAGGTGCAACTAATGGAGAAGGATAATGAGCCCTCAGAAGGACCAGACCAGGATGACTTGCCTGATATTGCTCTGCTCAGTCAACATGTGGGCAATAGGGTTAAGAGCTAGCTTCAGATAAACAGAATCCAATCTTGGAGGAATTCCCTTCCAACACCAACACTGTGGTCCACATCATCAATGTGGAATGAGGCTGACTCACCCAACTGTCTCCCTCAGACAAAATTAGTCAGGATACAAATTTAATCACAAAATTAATCACAGCTTACCATTGCACACACACTTTAAATGCAAATTCCAGGGAGACAACCATGCTAGTTGTTGCAGCAAAATGTCATGTGGTACCTTAAATATGAATATATTGATTTTGCACAAGTGTTTGTTGTTTGTCAAGTCCTCTCATTCCTTCCAGACCATCCAACTAGCTGTCCTATTTCACTTGGGCAGCTTTGAATACCTTTTTCTTGCAGCTTCAGGAGTGACTGGAGGGGGGATGGTGGTAGAGGGGGGTTGGTGGTAGTAGGAGCAATGGTGGCATTCAGCACAGTGACTGGTGGAGAAGTCACTGTTCATGCATGCTCACAGTTTACTGACTTGCCTGAATTACTTGCTGGGGTCATGCAGCTTTAAAATCAGCTTTGTTAGGCTGTATGTACTACCTTTGCACCCGTGGAGCTGGTAGCATTGATCAATCAGTGGTATTCATCATGCTGTTGAATGCTCAGAACTACTGTAGATTGAACTACAGTTCCCAAGCAGCAGTGCAAGAACACATACATGCAACCCAGTTAACTCCAGCAACAAGTGGGGAGGGGCTGTGGCTCAGTGGAAGAGCATCTGCATGGCGTGCAGAAGGTTCCAGGTTCAATCCCCGGCATCTCCAGTTAAAGGGACTGGGCAAGTAGGTGATGTGAAAAACCTCTGCCTGAGACCCTGGAGAGCTGCTGCCAGCCTGAGTAGACAATACTGACTTCGATGGACCAAGGGCCCGACTCAGTATAAGGCAGCTCCATGTGTTCATGTAAGTGTCAGCCTCATTTCTATTTATTTATTTATTTATTTATTTATTCATTCATTCATTCATTCATTCATTTATTCATTGTTTCAATTTAATACCCCGCTCTCCCCAGCCGAGACCAGGCTCAGAGCGGCTTACAGGGGAGTAAAACTTATTTAATCAATAAAACCTTTTAAAACAGCATTTAAAATAGCCCTAAAAGTCTAAAACCAATCCTAAAACTACTTTGGCGCTTCTAATTGTAGAAAGGTTTAACTAGGCGAGCAGATGGAATTAAAATACTGCGACGGTGAGGGGGTTGGGGTGGCCAGTAATCTTAGATGAAACCCTAGCTGGCCTCAACCATAAGCCTGGCAGAATAGCTCTGTTTTACAGGCCCTGCGGAACTCCTTAAGGTCCCGCAGGGCCCTGATCTCACTCTATATTTTTCTATAGTGTGGTGAGTATATCGCTAGATAATAAAAGAGTTGGAGGAAATCAGATATCACAACCATCCAAACAACTCTGATAACATTTCACACTTTCCAGTCAATCATTTGAATGCTTGTTGCCTTGTGGCCTCTTTGTAACATGACAAAAATATTGTCTACGTCCAATCAATGTTCTTGTTTTAACTTTCTCCCAGATGAAGGATCCCAAATGTGCAATGCTTCAACATACAGATACAGTAACAGAAGCACATACACAATGGCTGTCTACCAAGATTCCAAATGACTGGCTTCCACTTCACTCTTGGTAATGTTTTCCACTTTGTGTCAGGGTTAACAAATGAGTTATCTACAGAAAGCACATTTTCCCACTGTGTTAGCAAAACTGTGAGTGTTCTACTATCAGGTAAGGTTACGGTTAAAGAGCTGAGCGAATGATGCAGTACAGTTTATGACAAGTAGACGTTGCCATTATTTTTAATGGATACTGTCTGGAAAAGATGATTATCAATTAAGCTGCAATATGGTACAGTAGGAGAATTATGGGGAGTAGCTACCTGGAGCTGTTTTGTGGGGGGTTTTTTTGTTCTGCCATTTACAGCCTGGTTACCACAATACTGTGAAATGAGTCCTTGGCATAATTTCAATTCCATGTTCTGCCAGGAAAGGTGCCCTTGGAGGATAAATATAAATTGGTTGCAAGGTGATTGATTGTGACATCCTTACCACAGGTTGTACTGCAAGAGGACACGAATCAGCCTACTGTATCAAGGGCTATGGGTGAACAGATGAGGGGAGGGAATCCCAAGCATATGTAAAACCATTCAGCAGATGAGTAACCGTTCCTAATTTGCTTGATGCATATTTTTTTTGTAATCCTGGCAGCTTCTTCTCCTCCAATTAACATCTTCATTTTGTTGCACAATAAAGGTGTCATAATATGCATACCAGCTCTCAGGAATCTGGTATCTTAATCCCAACTGGAAGAAGGGAAAAAGACATTAGAGAATGATTCTGAAGAACTGAAAAGTCCAGTCAGCTGGGGGGGGGGGAAAGAGTGTGCAGCTCAAGGTTTTTTGTCTCCGCCATAGGTAAGCTGTCTTTGAAGAGGGGTTTGCCATATGGCGTGTCTGTGCATAGGAGTGAAAAGGGGGGAAAGGAAAATGAGTCGACTTAGATAAAGTGACTGTTAGCTGCTCTGAGCTCAGCCTTGGCCAGGAAGAGAGCAGGGTATAAGCTAAATAACATAAAAATGAATGAATAAATAAAAATGAGGAGAGGTTAAAAATTTGGAAGTGGGGCCCTGTGTTGCTGCTGACATTTGAAATCATGGAAGCATTACTACATGTTGCTTGGAGCAAACTGGTTTCATTACCTGCAAATTTGTTTCAACATGGTGCTGTGCCTCAGAATAATATTAGTATCAGTGGAAGAAAACTCTAAACTTTTTGGGGTTCAGATACTGTGGTGTTAGCTCTGTGGATCCAATCAGAATAAAAGAGACCTCTAAAACCTAGGCTTAATCATAATTGCATCTGTTTTTGCTTGCTACCATAACACCTGTCCTGGGTCCCCATTTCTTGCAGGGATACTGGGGAGGACTTGCATGAGTCACTACAATACGTCTCCCACTATCTATGGATGCTGCCAGATGATGCACATCAATGTCCTTGTGTTTTCCATATGGATACTTCCTCACATAATAGTGGCACTATCTACACATGATCGATAGTTGATGGTATTGAAGGCTGCTGAGAGGTCCAGGACTAACAAGGACACATGCCTCAGTTATGTACATCATGCATGGCATGTAGAATGTATGTATAGGCCTCACACCCATTAGTTAGCATAATACAGCCTGGATTAATGATGGCTCAATGAATTTGTTTAACAACTCCACATGAACACACATGAAATTGCCTGATACTGAATCAGACCATTGGTCCATCAAAATGAGTACTGTCTACTCAGACTGGCAGTGGCTCTCCAGGCAAAAGAGGTCTTTCACATCACCTCCTACCTGATTCTTTCAACTGGAGATGCTGGGGATTAAACCTGGGACCTTCTGCATGCAAGGCAGAGGCTCTTCCACTGAGCCAAAGCCCTTCTAAGCAGGCATTTTTCATTTCCATTGCTCTAATGTGTAGTGTATGTAGTGCCCTTACTCCAATACCTTTTAATGCGTAACCAGTTTTCTGCTGCATAAGTCCCAGGAAATTAGGGTTTCCTGCACGCTCTAGCATGCAGCCAAAACTCAATGGTTTAACCATAAAGTTTTGACAATGCCAAGCATCACCAGTAACGCAAAGAGGTCACTTCCAATCATGCGAGAGTGATGTCATCACATCAAGATGTCAGCAATGCTGCACTTCCATTTTTTTCCCACTGCCCAATTGGGAAAAACTGACTGGGGCAGGAGATCTCCCACCCAAAGCAGGAACCTGGTAATCCTACAGGACACAGAACACAGTAAGAAGCAACCAATACTTAGGCTTCACAATTTGTAAAAATACCATTTATACGCACCAAGGAGCATCATGAAATAGACAATTCAACTGGAAACATTTTTTTCCATACACATGCACTATGTAAGCTCAAAGTGACATATGTGACAGATGTGAACTTCTCACAGAAATATTTGAAATAAATAAATAAATAAATAATATTTAACTGGGTTCCAGAATTGACGTCCTACAATCACATAGCCTTAGTTCTAAAACAGGGCTTAGAGACTAAACTGTTACATTAGATGTTTTAGTTGTTCTTCATATTAAAGCTGCTTTAAGCAGTTTCTCATTCTGGTTATCTGTGGACTGAGAAAATATGATACCCACAGCTGCTTTTTAAGGCCAAATTATGTGCCTGGAATTTTGGTCATAAAATTACAGAATGATGAGTAGTTTGGCCGGAAGTCATGTTTGTTATTTATTATGGCTTGGCTCCTATGAACAAGTTCCATGTATGCTAGATATTCCATGACATGGAGCACTCTTTCTTGTGTGCTAGCTCTTCCTTTCACACAAGATCAGTAGTTTTCTATGAGCCTGGCACAATGGAATATATCCTTCCTTCTCTCCATTTTAGTCACAGAGCATTCAAAACAGTCTGCCTCCATTGTCTTTCCTGACTATATGACCTAGTTAGTGAATTGGCATGGAAACATGCATAAAAGTGCAAGAATAAAAACAGACCTCTATTTACATTTTTTAAGTTGATTGCTATTTTAAGCTCTTTTTGGTATATAAAGGATTTCAGTCGCAGAAACACTGCTTATACTGCACAGCGAGATCTAACAAGGAAGGATCTTCTTCCATCCTGCCGTTTGACAGCACCCAGTTCTCAAGCAATTAAAATCACTTCATATGCCTATAGAGCGTCTTTTCTGTTTTTCCAATTTCTCTTCCCAGTAGAAGTCAGAACTGGAGCAGCAAATTAGCTCTTGGTCTTATATGAGGGTTCTGTACTAGAAAAAGGGACATAAATGTTCAGAGAGACAAACTGAATTAAATGATTCACAGAATTAATGTCTTGCTTCTGGAAAGCAAACTGGAGCCCCGGATTGGGAAATGATATCATGAATATGCCATTTTCTGTCCTCTGTAAAGGTAAGCCTCAAGCCTTTCTGAATAGATTTAGCAAATGCTGAAGATGGTTGCAAAATTTTGAGACATGCATCTTTTAATGGAAAATTTGGCCATACTGCTCTTCATGATTGATTAATAGAAATGCCCTGGCCTTCAAAGGCCAGGATCCCGAATAAGGACCCTGTCCTGCATTCAACTGTATATGTTCATTTATTTATTTTACTCAATTTTAAAATTATTTTACTCAAAAAAACTGGTAAAATCTGCAGTTTGAACTAAGGAAACAAAACCAATTTCTGCTTAATTGTATAAATTTAATCTAACTTGACACTCTGCAGGAAAGTTTCAGGAAAATAGCCCTAAACTAAAAGTATATGTTAAAACTGTTCTTCTTTCTTCCGTTTTTGTAGTTGGCATAGGTACAATATTACTGTTAGGAAACTTGCAGCGATGTGTGCAGAACATTCTAGGATCAAGAACTGCAGTTTGTTTCTGAGCAAAATTGTGGTTCCACATGACATGGTAAGTAAATGTCCATACCATTTGAAAGTCATAACTACATATCATTTGACACTGAACACGTTGCACAGCTCACATAGAGGACATAAAATGGGAGTTAAACAAACAACCCAACATTACTAGTGTTTACTTGTACAAACATTTTCCCCAGTGGAAGTAGAAGGAGCTCCATTCTGTAGTTAGGATCATGTTAAGATTAAGGGAGTACACATAATATATATAATTTCATCCTAAGGGGAAGGGAGGAAATTACCCACTAGATTGGACAAAAGGATTAGAAGCTATCTTTGCAATTATTAGGGTTGCCAATGACCTGGTTGTGGTGGGCAATTGCCCACCAATCAACCGGGCTGCCCACTGACCAGCTGATGGTCAGTGGGCAGAAGCAAAAAGGGGGAGCGAACCCCCCCATGAACTCCCGGGAATGCTCCAGCCTCCCTTTCCAAACTGCATGCCAGATAGGTCCCAATTTGGCTTGCAGCTTGGAGAAGGAGGCAAGAGCCCTCCTCCTAGCCCTGCTGTGCGCGTGCTCTGACTCCACAGTGTGCACACAGCGGGGCTTTGAAGGCTCCAGCTTCCCTTTCCAAGCTGCAAGCCATATCAGTCCCTATCGGGCTTGCAACTTGGAGGATGCGAGAGCCATCCTCCTAGCCCTGATGTGTGTACGCTCCACAGAGCTCGCACACATCAGGGCTAGGAAACCGGAAGTGAAATTGGGAGCACACATGAATCTCTCCACTCAGCCCCGCCCATAAGCAGCTCCCACCCAAGGTAAATGGGGACCTGGCAACCCTAGCAATTATAATCATAACTGATTTTCACCCTGCATGCTTGGTGCAGAGATTGCCCCATATTCCTACTAAAAGTGGTGGCTGCCTGTATTCATTATTACCTTAGCCCCCCACCCACCACCAACACACTACCTGCTTTTCTTGGGACTTTTCCCCACAGTCACCCCCACTGACTGTTTCAAGGCTTCCTTTTGATTATGCATGCCTTTTTCACCCATCAGAGTGTGTTTGTCCACATTTTCCAGATTCGGGCGAAAACAGCATCTGGAAAACACAAGCAAAACACCCGGGGGGAGCAAGGCGACTATTGATGGATGGAAAAGGCATGTATAATCAAAAGGAACCCCGAAGCAGTCAGTGGGTATGACCATGGGGAAACGTCCCTGCATAAAAGGCCTTTGTCTGCCAACAGCAAGTCTCAATGTATGCTATGTCACAGCACTTGCTTTCTTGGCTCACCTTGCTGAACCCCTCCCTGTGTCCGCTTTGCCTGTAAAATGGGGAGGATTTCTCCTAGCTGTCTGCCTAAGAGAATCCCTTGCGGAAAAAATATGTAATCCCTGAATATTTCATCTCATTTGGATATTGGGAAAATAAACAGGTAGAATTGTATTTCCAGTTGAAACCAATGGAAATGAAAAACAAACTGAACAAATAATTAATTATTGTTGAAGGCTTTCACGGTCAGAGTTCATCGGTTCTTGTAGGTTATCCAGGCTGTGTGAAATAATTAATTCTTTATTTAAAACAGTTCTATGCCACCTTTCCACCTGATTCAGGGTCTCCAAGGTGGTGAACATTAAAATAATACAAGCATTCCAAACATTAAAATATTAAACACTTCCGACATGAAGACACTGTTTAAAATACATACCTACATGCATACATATATGCATTGCATTAAAAATAATTAATTAAAACATAAACACATATAGGCACAGGGCCAGAGAAGAGGGCTGATAAAAGTTAGTGAGGGAGCACCAAACAAAACAAAGAAGTCTCCACCTGATGACGGAAGAGTATAATAGAGGGAGACTACAAATGTCCTTGGGGCATCACAGTTACAAAGGCCCTTTCTTGGGTTGCCACCTGTCTAGCCTCAGAAGGTGGGGGCACCTGATGCAGGGACTCTGAAGGTGAGTCATGGCTTCATAGAACTCATAGCTGCAATACTAAATATAACAAAACCAAATCAAGTTTATTTGAAAAGTTCTCTTTTTTTGCGTACCTTTCTTCTTATCTGTGCGATACAAGTAACTGCATTGTGTTGGAAACACTGGAATCGAGGGAACTATGAAGTGGCACTTGGTATTTGATGAGTCTCTGCCCATCTTCTCCAGGTGATTGCACCTTGCTAGTTTTTTTCAAAGATTTGGGCACCATAGAGTCATAGTGTTGGAAGGGGCCATACAGGCCATCTAGTCCAACCCCCTGCTTAATGCAGGATAAGCCTAGAGCATCCCTGACAAGTGCTTGTCCAGCCTCTGCTTAAAGACTGCCAGTGAGGGGGAGCTCACCACCTCCCTAGGTAGCTGATTCCACTGTCAAACAGCTCTTACTGTAAAAACTTTCCCCCCTAATATCCAGCCAGTACCTTTTCTCCTGCAATTTAAACCCATTATTGCGAGTCCTATCCTCTGCTGTCAACAGGAACAACTCCCTCCCCTCCTTTAAGCGACAGCCCTTCAAATACTTAAATAGAGCAATCATGTCCCCCCTGAACCTCCTCCAGACTAAACATTCCCAACTCCCTCAGCTTTTCCTCGTAGGGCTTGGTTTCCAGGCCCCAGTAAAGTCACTAGCAGATGATGTAGTTAATTTCAGAAAACCATCTCTACCCACCAGTTACAGCTTGTTTCCTGAATAAATGCCTGAAATTTGGCTGGGCAATCTTCAGGATAGCTTTTAGCCCATATTCTTCATAGTCTTGGCACAAATGAGAATAACCTGTATACATTTCCAGCTGTGGGAATTTGAAAGAAGTGGCAAGGAACTGCCTAAGCGGTCTGTTTGCAGATTACAATTTGAGAGGAAGAGAAGCAAAAATGCTGCTTCCAGTGTTTTTGTTTGATGAATCTTGTAGCAGTTTGATCTTTGGCCAACATAACAATACAGTGATAGCCTTTAGTCAGTGATTAATAGAATAGGAAGCTCAGATGACAGACATGATGCAATTTGAAGAAGAGACCTTCTTCAGAAAATGTAATGGTCTTTATTAGCCTTTTGCCCCTCTGAGTTAATGACATCTTTCCCCAGAAGGGTCCTTGCTGTTACCTTTTTACCCTCCTCAAATTGTATACTGCTGTTATGATCTATTATTACCCATGGCGGTCCCAGCTAAATAGGACTGTATTCATTCATTTTATTTCCCCATATATTTTGCCTTTAGTCTATATTCAGTAGGGGCCAAACTATATATGACATTGGGGCCCTGTGATATAAATTAGCTGCAGGCATTTCTCATATGAATCAGCACTGTGATGCTGGTGAAGGGGTCAAACTCTATCCTCATTCCATTTTCTTGATTGGTTGATTCAAGTTTGGTGTGGGGGGGAGGTAGACACAGTAAGGGTACGTATTTTTTTTTCATTTCCAGAAAAACCAGCTAGGAGGTTGAATTTTTCATCAAAATTTCTTCCCTTCTCTAGCACGATCCATATTGGTGATCTCTCCCACTGCTGATTTTTGCTACTAAGTTGATCATTAAACATATCCAATCACAAATTCTCAGCATGCCTTTGGGGGGTCCGTAATAAAAGCAAATGTTGGCTTAAGCAGAATTAGTGAATGAATCTGGTAATGGAGGAAGCTATTGTGAGTTCACAGTTAACCTCATTCAGTCTTAACTCAACATACATTAGGACCTGAACAGGACCCTAACAATTCTTCCTTTGCTTCAAAACATGCCAGAAACATCTTTCCTGCTTTGTTTAGCATCTGGGATAACCAGCGTGAGAGCCAGCATGTGTAGTGGTTAAGAGCGGCGGACTCGAATCTGGAGAACCAGGTCTGATTCCCCACTCCTCCACATGCAGCCTGCTCGGTGACTTTGGGCTACTCACAGTTGTCTCAGAACTCTGTCAGCCTCACCTGCCTCATAAGGTGCCTGTTGTGGGTGGGAAGGCAATTGTAAGCCACTTTGGGACTCCTTTCGGTAGAGAAAAGTGGGGTATAAAAACAAATTCTTCTTCTAACTCGCAAGCATAGCTTCTTTCAGCAGGTTTCAACCGACACTCTCTCATGTGGTATATTAGTGAACAGACACGTTAGTATTAATTAAAGGAGATAGCTCAAATGAATTATCTATCTGAACATGTTGGAGACATCAAATATGCTTGAAGGAAAGATTCAACCATTGCATGGAGATATAGTTTCAGTAGATATTAAGATACATTTTGCAAGTTTGCTGGTACAAATTTAAGATCTCCCATTTCAGTTTTGCTTCTTCTTTTGTGATATACAAACCTGTTCATTTCTGTACCTTTTCCCATTTTCCCTTGCTGAATTTTTCTCACACTAATGTATGGATTTTCCATGCTGCCTGTGCATCAATTGAGTTCCAATTGAAAGAGAAGAGTATTCAGACCATACCAATATGTTGGCCCAAGTTGTATCCAAGACCTACAAGTTTGAACTGCAGAGACCCTGTAAATGTAAGTGGAGAGGAAGATACACAGCCCCAGGGAAGGGGTCAGATTCACATGGCTTTCCCTTTTACTTCTGACCTGGAAAGAGGGATTCTAGAATATCCCTGCTGTTTTTTTAACAAACAAAAGCAGCAAGAGCTTCTGATGCATATGATCCCTTCAGATATTCCTTTGTTGTTCTGTCTCCATCTCATTCTGAGTAGAAACATGACTTTGAACCCTTTGTTTGGCTGCTTGGATCTCCCATCCTGCTCCGCTGTAGTTCTGATGGGGACAGCTGTAATTTCTAGCATGAAAAATAGAAAAGGAAAGAGGCTTATTAGAACAAGCTCCTGCCAACACAACGTTTTCTCATTATTTTTTACAATTTGCATTAGATGATTCTAGAAACTAAAACGTTTACCACTTTCTGTGACATAGCCTGCATAGATTTGATCACTGAGAGAAACTTACTTTTAGAAAAATTCAGGAATGGGTGAGTCTTGCTTTGGAATCTAACTGTAAAGTCAGTCTTACAATACTTTATCAACTAAATAACTTTGTTTGATTTTATAAACTATGTCAAGGCACTTGCTCTTATTCCATTTTGGCATCCCAATGAGTAGCCTTCAATGGTTTGTGAATCTCTGCCATCACAATGCTTGCCCAATATTGCTAACAATTGTTTAGAGCCAGGAGACAGAGCTGCTTCTATAAATAGCCATGTGAAAGGCTTGTTTACCAGCCTCTGGAAGATGACAAGACATTAATCAGAGGCTGAGATGATAGGATGGCCCAAGGAAAGGGAGAAAACCCTTGCATTTGAAGCTCTTGGTATGACTCTCTTTCACCTTGGGATAAATACTATGTAAAATAATAGCAGAGAGCCAGTGTGATATTGTGGTTAAGAGCGGCAGACTCTAATCTGGAGAACCAGGCTCGATTCCCCACTCCTCCACATGAAGCCTGCTGGGTGACCTCGGGCTCTTTCAGAGTCAGACCTTTTGCAGACCATGCAGAGGCAGGAAATGGCAAACCATCTGTGAACATCTCTTGCCTTGAAAGCCCTATGGGTCACCATAAATCAGTCATGACTTGACGGCACACACACACACAAAACACGATAGCACAGTTATTGTCTTGAACACACAACAGTATGTGGAATCTCCCTGAAATGAAAACCACGTGCTGCCTGATAAACAGAAAGTCAAAAGAAATTCAAACAGAAGCTCAAAATATATTTTAGGGGTGTGCAAAATCAGTGTTTAATTTCAAATAAGTCAGTTATTTGTCATTAAAACAAAAACTCAATTCCCCATTAAGGCCACTCTGAAAGGCTTCAGTAAAGGGCTGTTGCCAACTGACCACAAGCAGATTGAAATGGGCAGCTTTTGGAAGGGGTTATCCCACCGTCAGGACAGGCAAGATATCACCAACCCTTTCTCACCCTCATTCTGATTCAAGTGATAAAGGAGCCAATGGTAGTTCCCTCAGCAGCTACAGCCACAGCAGGAACAGCTCCCCACAATCTTGACGTTGGGAAGAACAGGTCCTGAGCCTCCTTGCAGCAGTCTGTCTGGCCCTGCCAGCCTGCCAGTGAGTACAAGCAAAGCTTATTATCAGGGAAGGCAAATTAATCTGAGTCTTGGCCCCTATGCCTTCCACCTAGTCTGCAGCACCCTGAGCCTTGGCTACTATTCTTCCCATGCTGCCTACCTGCCAGAGAATGAAAGAAAAGTTTTGCCAAGATCTAGCGAGTACTCTTAAAAATGAAAGAATAATTAACATCAAACGGTCCGATGCTTGCATAGATTCAGAAAGCCCTCTCAAATCACTGACATGGAGATATGATATGAACAGTGGAAACACATCAGCAAACTCTTCTGACTGTCTGATGTTACAACCAGATGTAGTGGCAGCCTACTAACAGTAGTGTATTCTACCTGTTATGCTCCCAGTATATGATGTTGCTATTTTGCCATCCTTCTTTGGAGGTTTTTAAGCAGAGGCTAGATGGCCAGAAAAGAACTTTCTAACAGTCAGTGAAACAGACTTTCTTGGGAAGTGGTGGGATCTCTTTCTCTGGAGGTTAAGTAGAGGCTAGATGGCCATTGCACAGCAATGCTGATTCTGTGAACTTAGACAGATCATGAGAGGGAGGACAGGAAGAGTTGCATCAGTGCTTGGCTTTCGTGCCCCTTTCTTACATGCCTATGGTAATGTTGATCAACATTTTGAGGTCAGGAAGCAATTTTCCTCCAGGCCAGATTGGCCAGGGATCCTGGAGATTTTTTTTCCATCTTCTGGGCATGGAGTAGGGTCACTGGGGTGTGTGGAGAGGAGGTAGTTCATTAATGGATTACTCAAAGTTATGTTTTAGTTCTAAGCTCTAGAAACCAAACCAGGATCCTTTTTTTCCCCCTTCAATAATTTGAAACTCTAGTGGAGAACCACCATGGCAAGTCTGCTTGTTCATTTTAAACTAAATCTGGTGGTAATGCTTGCTCTTCCACACATTTACTTGTGTGAGTTTGAGAAAACACCTTCATATTGGAAAGGAAACAACAACAACTCAATTTAAGGAAGACAGTTTTTGCTTGAATTGCTTAATGTGTGTTAAGAGTTTAACGACTGTGAAGAGACAGAGGGGGAGTATCGAACAGGTGAGAAAATGCCTGATGATCTCTGCCGCTGATGGAATCATCTCTTCCCTCATAAAACAATTGTGTATACACATGCGAAAAGAGTTGTGTTCACTGTCAACTCATATCAAAAAATGTAGGATGAGATTATAAAATCTGCCAATGTATTTTCACACCATTTAACTAATTGGTGTCATTCTATAAATTGTATGTTTGTTGAAATCGGTGTCACTCACTGCGGGTTCGCAGCTGCTTTACATGTGTCAAGGAAAGCTCTATACTTGAAACTATAATAGCAGTTCACACAATGCATTACTCTGTAGCATCCCATCACTCTCTCTATTTTCCAGAAGATTTAATGCTGATACTGGGGGGAGGGGTGATGCACTAAGAGACTTGAAGCGATTGTTTTTTTAAAAAAAATCTTTAACTCAAAAAAGTTGGGAATTGGAAGATCATGGTGTTATTTCTGATAGTAGTCAATGCACACAACCAGTGTGCCAGAGGAGGTCTTGGGGGTACCCTCAAGGCACTGAGACCCTGCTTCTGAATGAGAATGACTGATAATATTACCTTCTCTCTTCAGAGCCTGTCCTAAAGCTCTGACAGCCATTCACAATGGGTAGCCATGTTAGCCTGTCACTAGCAGTAGAAAGCTCATACCCTGTCAGAAATTTTGTTAGTCTTTTAGGTTCTACTGGACTCTTGTTTTTTTCTACAGCCAGAGTATTGTTTATCATTACACGGTGAATAATTCCTTTGCATTTTGAAAATATTTGTCCCCAGAAGTTTCAATTTGACTGGTATTCAAGACAGGACAATGGGCTATAACACTCAGCTTGTTACTTCAGAGATTATCCTTGAAATGGGCTCTTTTTAAACCACGCATTTGAATCATATTTCTAATTCAGATATACCACATGAGTACCTGTGACAGGAATTATGACCAGCCACGGTTTCCCATCATGCATATCTGCACCATAGCTGTGGTTAATTCGTTTGTGGCTCTAATGGAGTCGGAGAGGCTGTTGTGCTACCCTCTCTATTTTCAAATATTGCACAAGGCATCCTTAGTCAACGGACCTGAAGCCTAGCCCACTGGAGCGATGAAGGGGGATACATATTAGCAGACATCAGAAACAAATGAATTTGTCCACTCTTCTGGTTCCTCTCTCTCTGCCTTAGAGTTTGCGGAAGGAGGGCGCAAGGCAGATAAGCATGAACCAGAAGATAATGTAACAGACAAGGATGCTTTGTAGTCAGAAGAATTATCCAGGTCTTCCCTCAAAGAGGATTCTGCTGCTCATGCCTTTCTGAAAAGTTTAAACCAATCATATTGCAAGCTTGTGAAGGGATTTGATTTTATATAAACCGGTTATCCTGTTTGCTCCGGTTTTTCTGCTTTCTGGTACTGTACCTGCAAGGAACTGAGATAAACATTTGCTTACTATTTATTTAGTTAGTTTATTTTTACACTTTTATCCCACCTTTCCTCCAAAAAGCTCAGGGCAACATGCCTGACTCTCTCCATTTTTATTCTCACAACAACCCTGTGAAGTAAAGTTTGGCTGAGAGAGAATAGACTTCCTCAATCTCACCCAGAATTTTATGACAAATAAGGGATTTGAATCATAGTGAGGCTCTGAGGTGGCAAGAGATGAAGTTCTAGATATGCTGCACAAATTAAAAACGAACAAGTCTCCAACATCTGATGGCACACACCTAGGGTTGCCAACCTCCAGGTAGTAGCTGGAGATCTCCCGCTATTACAACTGATCTCCAGCCGATAGAGATCAGTTCACCTGGAGAAAATGGCCACTTTGGCAATTGGACTCTGTGGCATTGAAGTCCCTCCCCTCCTCAAACCCTCCCCTCCTCAAGCTCCAGCTCAAAAATCTCCAGGTATTTTCCAACCCAGAGCTGGCAACCCTACATACACCCAAGGATCCCTAGGGAACTTAAATGTGAGACTGTTGATCTCAGTATGCACAACTTGTCACTAATATCAGCTGCTGTACCTGAAGACTGTAGAGTAGCAAATGTTACACCATTTTTAAAAGAAAGTTCCAGAGGGGAACCAGGAAATTACAGGCTAGACAGTCTAACATCTATCACTGGCAAATTATTTATTAATTTTATTTTACAAAATTTCTACCCTGCCTTTCTGCCCTCTCGAGAGCTGCAAAGGCAGGTAACAAATTAAAATATACGTACTAAATTCACATTTTAAAACCATTAAAACTAAACTAAACAGTTGCAGAGACAAGTGGGAACCTGTGATACTCATGAGGAGATCTTCTACCCCTTACCTTTCTTTTCCTCTCTCATCACAGCAGCCAGGCCCGGCATGGCTCACAGCCTCTGCCACCAGTCCACCAATACTTCTCCCCTTAGGGCTGCCAGATCCCTCTTCGCCACAGGTGGGAGGTTTTTGGGGTGGAGCCTGGAGAGGGCAGGGTTTGGGGAGGAGAGAGACTTCAATGCCATAGAGTCCAATTGCAAAAGTGGCCATTTTCTCCAGGTGAACTGATCTCTATTGGCTGGGGATCAGTCGTAATAGCAGGAGATCGCTAGTTAGTACCTGGAGGTTGGCAACCCTATCTCACCCTCACCATCAAGCATGACGGCAGTGAGCCCAGCATGGCTCCTGACAGGTAGGCCTGCAAAATGTTTTTCCACTTTACACTGTCACAGAGGAAGATGGCAGCAAGCCCTGCATGCCTTCTGACTGCCATGCCCACTGAGGCTTGTTTCCCCCTCCATTGATGCCAGAGAGCACTGTGTGGGTCTTGGCCCCCACCAAACCATCCCCCCCCACTGGCAAAGATGATGGTGGTGAGCCCTGCGCAGCTCCTGGAGCTGCTGAGGCTTGTCCCCCCGGCCAACACTGACACTGGTGAGCCCCGCATGGGTCCTGGCCTCTACTGCTAGGCCTATTGAAGCTTCCCCCCCTCCAAACATCAAGGAGGAAGATGGCAGTGAGCAATACAATAGAGGAGGAGGAAGGGTCTTTATCTGCACATGCACAAATAACTAATGTGTTTTGGGAAGGATTTAAACCCCCCAATATATATTTTAAAAGTTTTCAGATTTTTCTGCAAACCTGGGGGAGTACCCAGGTAGGTGGTAGGTCAACTTCTTTGGAATGGTTAACCAGGGTGTTTATTTCAGAGTGCATTTGGTGGACTGTAAACCATTTTGGCAGATTTGGCTGCATTTTAAATCCATGATGTTTTAATGTGTGCGTTTTTATCTTGTTAATAGACTGTTAGGTCCAGCTTGCTGTAAGATGTCTTGAATCTAAGGAGAAATGGCTGAATAGGAATATTTTAAATAAATAAATATTATTAAACCGGTACAATGATTATTTCAGAAGGCTGCTACAAAAGACGAGACTGGAGCAGACAATGTGACTTCTCAGTATCACCTTGAAGACAGAAGGATCCATGAAACATTTAAATGAGAAACATTTTCTAACTTCATAGTTTTGAAGTATTTGTACTGCATGCTTGTGTTTTTCTGTATTCTTAAGAGTAGGGAAAAAACCAGGAGGCATCTCTTTCTGCAGAGAATACCCATTATGAAACAGCTGCCTCCTTCTCAGATGGATGCTTGGCATGGGACCACCCAACAGTTTCTGACTTACCCCTAGTCTTCTTGGCTGTGCCCCCCGTGGTCATTTTGTGGTAGAACCCACTGCCAGTTCTCAGAATTCCAACTAAGCTGGGAACCCCTGTTATAGGGCAAATGAAATATTTTCTGCTGTATTTTCTGACTCATTTTTGGTGGGAAAACAGCTTGATAGAAGAGGTTTAGAAATCCCTCTTCACCTATGTCTGTACCTCCCTGAAATTGCAGCTGCAACAGCTGCATACATGTGGTAAAACACAATCAAAATGGGGTTAAAGATCACTCCATGAATTTATGTCTACTACATAAATTATACTTTTATGTTTAGGGGAAAGGAAAGGAAGAAAAATTCACATACTACAGTCACCAAGCAGGCAGAAGAGTTAGATGGGGATTCTGCATGCTCTTTGCCCAGCCTCTTAATGCCTCATAACAGATTTCCCAATGTTGTTATTAAGCATGGTATCTGCTTGATATTTTGTTATTTATTTCTCATGCGCACCTTGTATTATTGTTAACCTTGCTATCTGCTTTCTTGGGTTGCCGAACACCTTGCGGTGCCCACATTCTGCATGTGAAAATATTAATTGCCTGTGAGATATCACAGCATTTCCTGTCTGAACTTTTGCAGGTGTGATCTGTTGTAAGAGGGGGTTCATGAGAATGTCATCCCAACTGAAGGAAGGGGAAGAACCTACAGCTGGAAATATAGTTGCCATCAATAACTAAAACAAATAGCTTTCATAATGAATTGAATGGAGTCCAGTCAAATATTAAGAAAAGAAAATGAACCCATAATGAAAACATGTGCCCATGCCTACTCATTACAAGGTTTATTCTCTTCTGAAGGGGTTGACTGCTTGTTTACTATGTAACAAGAGCTTTCTATAAAGTGATTGCTTTAACAGTGGAATCAAGTACTGCTCCAGCCAGCCAACAGCTTTCTTTATTTGAGAACAACTTAATTGCTTTTCAATTGCACAATCAAAACAAAATAAAGGATGCTGATAATTATCAACTTGAGAAACAGTGATATAATATATAGTCTGGAATATGTTTTATACTGTTGGCCCAATTCAAGGCAAACATACTGTATGTCCTGCCATTCCAGTGCTAATTATGTCCTGTACCATACCTATGCTAATTCATTGCAGAAATCCATTCAGGTTGGGTTTGGGTTTTTTTGCTGATTTATGAGGTGGAAACTATGATGCAACGCCTGTTTCCCACACCTGTTTTTCTATGAATCTTAAAATCTCCATGAGGACAAGATGGACTTCAGTTGTCAAAAGTGTAAGCTGATAGAGCTCTTAGAAGAGAAGATTCAGAGCCTGGAAAAAAGGATTGCTAGCATTCATGAGATCAAGGAAGGGGAGGATTTTATTAACAGAGGCCATGAGGCCATGCATAGGGATGGGGAGACTGGACAAAGGGATATCATGGTGGTTGACTTCCCTAATGAGGCTCCTTTAAGAGCTTCAGCATGAACTAGAAGGTGTTGAGTGAAATGGCACTAGGTGCCACTGGAACTCAGGAATTGATTCTAGGGCCTTGCAGTGGCTATTGGGATGGAAACACTAGCAGAAGAAGAACCACAAGGGCAAGAAAGACATTGAGGAAGGCACTGGGATATGAAGAAATGGCATTGGAAGGAACAGGAATATGTTGGTCATCGGTGACGCTCTGCTGAGGGGTATGGAATGCCATGCTCCAGGCCTGACCCCCTAGCTCAAGAGGTGTGTTGCTTGCCAGGGGCAAAGATTAAAAATATTGCAGACCGGATGCCAAAACTGATCAAACCTACAGATCATTACCTATTTATGATGGTCCACGTGGGAATGAACAACACGACCTTGAACACCATCACAATAATCAAGGCTGACTAGGACTGTGCATATTGATATGGCGAATTAAATTATAACCAAAAAATACCTTTTCAGTATTTTTTTTTGTGGGGGGGGGGTTAACTGGCAAAAATGGCGGCCCAAAAATGGGGGCTGAAAAAGTGGACCTAAATAATGCAGAAATTATTCAGCATTATTTGGGCTGCATCTGCCCCGCCCCACCACCATTCCCGCCTCTCTCCCCTCCCCGCCATTCCCCCTTTCCCTTCCCCCGACTTACCTGATTGCTGATACAGATCCATGCTGCCTGCCTTCTCTGGACTCCGGAGAAGGCAGGCAGCATGGATAGGAATGCCCCACCTCTAGGGTTGCCAACCTCCAGGTACTAGCTGGAGATCTCCCACTATTACAAGTGATCGCCAGCCAATAGAGAAAAGTTCACCTGGAGAAAATGGCCACTTTGGCAATTGGACTTTATGGCATTGAAGTCCCTTCCCTCCCCAAACCCTTCCTTCCTCAGGCTCTGCCCCAAAAGCCTCCCACCAGTGGCAAAGAGGACCTGGCAACCCTACCCGCCTCCCTCTCCAAGCTGCTTGCTGGATTGGACCTCCAGGAAGTGCACAGACAGTGGGGCCAGGAACACCCACACTTCCCTCTCCAAGCTGCATGCTGGATCAGGCTCCCACGTACGAACCTTGTACCCATGTATCATAGGATCCAGCCCATAGACTCTGCAATTAGGGTATACATTTGGGTTTGAAAGTCTACAATAATAAAAGGATCTGTCTGTCTGTCTGTCTGTCTGTCTGTCTGTCTATCTATCTATCTATCTATCTATCTATCTATCTATCTATCTATCTATCTATCTATCTATCTATCTATCTAACCATGGCAGGCGTACTGTATCAGAAAATGAGGCTAGAAGAATCAAAATTGATCACCAGATTTAGTATAAAAAAGGGGGACCTGAATAAACAGGTCCCACCCTTGTGGACTTACCGGGCAGGAGACAGGGGAAGGGGAGTTGGTCCCTCTGTGTGGGGCTGCCGCCGTCTCGCGAGGCCAGGCTTGCCTCACGGCTTCTCCCCCTCCCTTCCCAATGCGGGGTGTGTGTGTCCTGACGTCACCCCCTCCCTGCGCCTATTTAAGCCGGCGCAGCCCAGCTGCCGTCCTCTTTGCGACGGGACAGCGAGGTCAAGGAGAGCAGCTGGGAGTGCTTTTGCGCCTATTTAAGCCGGCGCAGCCCAGCTGACGTCCTCTTTGCGACGAGACAGCGAGGTCACCCGCCCACCCCTCCCTGTGTTTGGTTATGTTGTTCGCTTTCTTCGTCACAGTTTGTTCTGGCGGTTTTTTCCATGGGGTCTGATCCAAGAAGGGAAGATGTGCTTTTCCTTCCCGTTTATGGGGACCCTCATAAGGGGTCTTGGGATGGAGTACAGCAACGATGCCCAGCTAAGGGGCCTGCAGTGGGTACTCCAATCCCAGGTGGCACTGGCTCCACACAGAGATGCCCATCCTGGTGGGGCCTCATAAGTGCTACTCCGGTGTTGTGCCCACTGGTGGTTGGGCTGTTTATCGATGCTTTCGATACGTGTATCAAGTTACAGGGTGGTGACTTGATATCTTGGATCTGCCCCCATGTTTTTCCGCCAATGCTCCATTCTGTTGTGATCAATAAAAACTGTGGCCATTTACACCCAAAGAGCATGTGTATGTGTGTTTACTTAAAGTATTTCTCCTTCCCTTGGAGCCGTTGGCCCGTGGGTCCACAAGTGTTGGGAGTTGCATTGCAAAACATTTAGGGAATTGGAAAATCCTGGCTCACATTAGCTCCAAAACATCCCTCTGCTATTTGCAATGGAAGCAAAGATTTATTCATGAGAACCCACAAAAGTGGTGTCACTCAGCAGGGAAGGTGGAAAATATCTCCTCTGATACAACTCAAAGGGGTTTAACACCTTTCCTGACCTATCAGAGTCTCTATGGTGTAGCGTTTAGAGTGTCAGACGAGGATCTAGTAGACCCATGTTTGAAACTCCAGTCTGCTACGAAAGCTTACTAGATAACCTTGGGCTAGTCACACTTTCTCAGCCTAACCTACTTCACAGGGTTGTTACTGTGAGGATAAATTGGAAGTCAGGAAAATTATGTGAGTTGTTTTGAGTCCCCATCAGGGAGAAAAGAGGGGTATGACATTTGTTACAAGTCTAATTTGGCCAACATTCTCAGAAAGGATAGTCACTCTTGCTCTTTCTTTATCAGGTATTGCTGCAACTCTTCTAGCAAAATACTGCTCATTCAGTATTCAAACTACTGTTAAATATTTCAAGTGCAGTGAGTTATGAGGTTGGTGAGCAGAACAAGCAACGTCAGGTCACTAGTATGAGAAATAAGTGTGTGTATGTGAACAAATGCCACAAGCTTCTGTTACAGTAAATTATTGTTCATCCATCTGACTGTCACTTTAGGAATGCTGTATGGTTAATGGAACAATGGATGGTTCTGTTTCGGATAGTACAATTCCTGTGTTCTTAATAGTATCTGCAATTGGGCTAGTTGGGATAAAAATTGCAAAGGCCATCCATCATTGTGATACAAGGCAGTACATGATAAGCATCTGGGATCAGGAAAACATTCTCCATGGCATAGGTGGTCATATGCATTATGGGACTTGTGTTGATGTTTTCTTCTGAAGCGTTTCAAGGAGGCCACTAAAATATGCAGAAGGTGAAATGGACCATTGATTTGCTGTAGTGTGGTTTTGCTAGATTCCTAACAATAAAATCCATTAACCAGGATAAAGATGCCTCTCAAAAAGAAGTGAGGATACATTGTCAAGTATTTGATCCCTAATGGTTCGTGCTGTCTTTCAGCTGACTGGCATTACATAGGAATAGCTCAGTGGTTTGGTCGTCTATCCCTGATGAAAAACATTCCCATAATATTGTTACTGTAACTAATTTATTGATGTATTGAATCTTATCCCATACTTCTCCAAGGATCTCTGAGCAGTATACATTCTTTTTGCCCTTTTCATTTTATCCTTATACCAATCCTATGAGTTAGGATAGGTGGACAGCAAATGAATGGCCTGAGATAACACATAACTTAAAGATTAGGTACCTTGTGCTATATTCCATGACTCTGATGGGCACCTTAACATAGGCATTCTGATTGATTGTTCCTTGTTGCAATGTCACAGCTATTGTCTTGTAGGAACATTTAATTATGCTTAAATTTAGAATGGACAATGTGCAGACTCCCATGATCCATGGACACTATCAGGGATCCCTCCCATGTTTCCTCTCAATCTCTCTTTACCTTGGGAAAGTCGATTCCCAAAGTTGTGGAATCCATAGGGAGCTATGTAGGAGGGGGGTGCTATGAGGAATTGCAAGAGGGAACCAGCAGCAAAGGGGGGGTGGAAATCCCCCCTCTCTTTCTTGTTGTTGGCTCCCTTTTCTGCACAGATCCACCAATACCATTTAGGACTAAAAGGAAATACAATAATATATACATTAATATATATTGAATATTTTTCTTTATGTACATATATTCCTTCTCCACTCAGACAATTTGTAATATGTTTGCATCTTAAGGGTGAATAATACATCATAATGCATTACCTAGTCCCTTGCCAATATAGAAAAAACCCTACAAGCTACTTCAATTATTTTTTTCTTAATACGTAAAGCTAATGAGCACTGAATCTGAAAATATTGGCTATTGTAGCATTAACTATATGTTACTTCAGAATGCTCTACCACTGTGTTTTCTTTAAGAGATACAATGGTTTTGAGCATGAACCTCTTGATGTTTTAGAGTGGAAATTGTTCTAAACCTTGCTTTCATGGAAATGGTTAGTTTAAAACATTTATTAGCTGCCTTTCTTTCATATGGAGCTCAAGGCAGCTTACAGTACAGATAAAATACATAAAATAACTACATAAAATACATTTAAACCATATTTTAAAATCAAAACTCAGGACAGCTAGTAACTTAATTAAATGTGGTCCTAAATAAAACTGCTTCTTAAAAGATTGAAAGTGAGGGGGCCAGGTGCATCTCCTTGGGGAGGTTGTTCCATAATCATGGGGTTGCCACTGAAAAGGCCCTCTCATGAGTACCCAGCAAACAAGCTTAACTGATTGATGGGATGGTCGGGAAGGCCCTGTGGTCTTAATTCCTAGCTGAGAAAATATGGGAGAAGGCGTTTCTTCAGACACTCCGGTGCCAAGGCTTAAAGTCAAAGACAACACCTTGAATTGGACTCAGGAGTGGATTGGTAGTCACTGTAATTGTTGTATCATCAGGGTCTTATGCTCCCGATAGCTGGCCCTGACCAGCGGTCTAGCTGCAGTGTTCTATGCTAGTTCTATTCTAGCCCAGGCTTCAACAGGCAAAACATCATCAGAGGAAGAGCCTAAGCAGGGAGAAATAACGGGCATTGCACCTAGGGCTGTCAAAAAAAAAAATTCAGTACAGTTCGGATTCGGCCGAATTTGACCCTTGTGGGTTCGGTACGTGCCGAAGTCCGAACTCCCCCGCTTCGGATCCCCGGTAATTCGGGGGGATCCGGAGTTCAGGGGAAAATTCGGCCCAAGCGCGCCTTCAGAGGGATTCCCTGAAGGCGCGCGGGGGCCCTTTAAACTGATCTGAGCCTCCCAGCTGGGAGGCGCAGATCAGTTTAAAGAGCAGCCCGCCCCCCTTCAGCGGGCTCCGCTGGAGAGGCTCGGGCTGTCCTTTAAACTGAGGCTCAGATCAGTTTAAAGGGCAGCCCGAGCCTCTCCAGCGGAGCCCGCTGAAGGGGGGCGGGCTGCCCTTTAAACTGATCTGCGCCTCCCGGCCGGGAGGCGCAGGGCAATTTAAAGGGCAGCCCGCGCCTCTCCAGCGGAGCCCGCTGAAGGGGGGCGGGCTGCCCTTTAAACTCATCTGCGCCTCCCAGCTGGGAGGCTCAGATCAGTTTAAAGGGCAGCCCGAGCCTCTCCAGCGGAGCCCGCTGAAGGGGGGCGGGCTGCCCTTTAAACTCATCTGCGCCTCCCAGCTGGGAGGCGCAGGTCAGTTTAAAGGGCAGCCTGCGCCTCTCCAGCGGAGCCCGCTGAAGGGGGGCGGGCTGCCCTTTAAACTGACCTGCGCCTCCCAGCTGGGAGGCTCAGATCAGTTTAAAGGGCAGCCCGCGCCTTTCAGCGGGCTCCCCTGAAGGGGGCCGAATTTGCCGAATTTATTCGCGAACTCCCGAACTCGCTGAATTCGGCCCCCCCGGTTGCCCGCCAGTTTTGAGTTCGGATCCGTCCGAACAGAAAATCACCGAATCAGGGGAAATTCGGTTGATTTTCAGTTCGGACCGAACCGAATTGACAGCCCTAATTGCACCTCAGACAGCTGAGAATGCAGGGCAGAGCGAAGGACAACAGGTAGGAGTAAACACCAGCCCCGCTGAGGAGTTGGAAGTAAACACAATCACCTCCTTCGGCACAACCAGATGTAACGCCACAGAAGCAGGACCCACCCAGCTCACCTGAAGCCACTCAACAACAGCACAGGCAAAAAGGAAGAATGGAGTTGCAAAGTAAAAGGAGAAGTGCGCATCTACAGGCACAAAAGAGACGGCTCCAAGACTGTGAGTTGTCTGAGGATGAGAACTAAGGCAAAGAGAAACAGCTTAAACCCAGGCTTGGAACAGACAGACGTTGCGAAAATAATTGTTGCAAAAGGATCTCTGACTTTTGTTGCTGATGCTCCTAGACTTTGATAAATGGACTTCTGACCCTTGGACCGGACTTTTGACTTCCTTTCTGCACGTCGACTTTATTTTGGTTTCCAGCTTCTGGCGGGACTCCCCCGGATTCCTGCATTCCTGAGATAACAGCCTGCTCTCAAGACCTGTAGTCGGCAGTAACCTGAGACGACCTGGCCTAGCACAGCTAGCTGCAACTGCCACACTTTATGGATAGCCCCATGTTTTTGCTGACGCACAATCTAAATACGTATTAGATCACTTATGTTTTTCTATTTATAATCTATGGATCATTTACAGGATGAAGGTACTGGTAGATCTCCTTTACCATAAAAAAAGTTAAGTCTTTTAAAAAGTCGTGTTCTGTCTCAGTGATCTGTCTCAGTAGCTGAAACTTGGGCTGCCAGCCTGATGCTTCTTCATCGATGAGTTGCTTCTTTGTGGCCTTGCCTTCTTTGTGGTTCCCACTGGGTGGAGGGAAAACCTAAGGGATGGGTAGTCCAGGATCTGGCCCTACAAGAGAAGAGACTGGCTGTCCTGGAGTCTGGCATGTTGGTGGTATCACATAAAGCTTCAGGAGCTGGCCCTTCAGCTGAGGCACTGGGATCTAGGGGTATGGGTCTGGAAGAGGCTATGGTTTTTTGATGGGGTCCAGTGGTGTCTGGAGTCCCGTGAGCCTTCTGGTCTTCCCCCAAGATGGTCTCTGGCTTGTCATCTGAAGAATCTGAAGAGCCCAGCTGAGGGTATAGGGTGGTACAGGGGAGGATAAACAAAGTCTGCAATAAATGCCTTTGGAACCAGGATGCAGTTGTCCAGATATTGGTAGCCATGAAATGCAACCTTCCACAGCCTGCCCTTAACCGTAGAATAATAGTTATGATGTACATTACCCACTTGTAATATTAATAAACTAGATTAACACGGTGTGGTTGTCCTGTTTTGTTATTTGGAGAATGGTGCTAGAACAAAAACAAAGGCTGTATTTGTGGTTATACGAAATATCATAAACTTGGTTCGTCATGAATTGAGAAGGATGGTATTCTTTTATGTTAGTTCTGATGTGTGTGAGTGTGTGTGTGTTAAAGACTTTGCCAACCTTCATGTAGTTCTGACTATCACTTGCATAGTGGCAGCATATATGGGACTGTATGCTTGAGCAGTGCCAAATAGTCAAAGTCACCATGACACAAATGATTTCTTCAGCCATGGGATTTATCTGACATTTCTGCTGTTGACACCAGCTGTGTCTACAGGAGAATACTGGTCTCCTTGTCCAGAGAGATTTCTTCTTAAATAACCCCTGAAGCTGTTCAACATTGTTTAAAAAAAAAATCTAGCATCTGATAAAGCAGGACAAGGGTCTCTTTCCTGTTTCTTCTTCCATATTTGATATTATATAGACTAAAAAGAATAGCAGAGGCAACCAACTGTTCTATAGGATTGTTTTTGGTTATTTAAATGTGCAGCCTGCGAAATAAACCATTTCTGCTTTACTTCTTCACATGAATGACCAAGTACTGCCTCTCATACAGAATAACATTTTCTCTTGATGAGCATTGTTTAAATACTGATGGGAAGGTCCAATATTCTGTTTTCTTAGCAGGAATGTTGTTAAGACATTCTGAAACAAAAGAGGCAAGATTACATAAGATTCACATACGATTCAATATGATTATTATATATTCATACAAAATGCGAGTAAGCTCACCCTCTGACAATTTTGGGTCTTCGTTTGGATTATAAATGCTATTTCTAACAATCAGATGTCACCTCACGTCTCCCCCTGCATTTCCCCACATTTTGCCCACGTTTTCAGGGGCCTGTTTTATCTCGAATTTGAAAACGTGCAAAATGCGGGGAAACTCAGGGGGAGAGCTTGGCGACCTCTGACTGTCAGAAACGGCATGCATAATCCAAACAAAGACCCAAAGTCATCGGAAGGGTGATGGCGAGTGAAACAGCCATGCATAAATGGCCTCAGTGTGATATGGATTCCTAGCTGCTATGTTCGGCGAGACATTTTTACTCAACCCTTTCTCATTCTTTAAATGGAGATTTAGGAATAAAAATCTAAAGTGGCATTCACATGGGACATTTAAATCCATCCTGCTTGAAAATGTCAAAAGAACCAGTAATAGTGCAGGATTCCCCCTCCTCCATTTTCTCTAGGTTGGGGGATTTAACACAGCCAAACATGATCCTGTAAAATATCATATTCTTCACAGTTACTTTGACAGAGTACTCCAATGGTAGACTACATGATTTGCACACAAAAGGTCCCCGGGTTCAGTGCACAGGCTCTCAGGAAGCAGATGCTGGGAACACCAGATGAGTCTGCTTGGAGGTCCATTTGCAGTCTGTGTAGATAATACTAAGCTAAATGAACAAATGAGCTGATTCTGTATAAAGTAGCTTCATATATTCAGCTCTTCAGTATAAAGTAAAAAGGTGTTTTTTCTTCCTCTGCCATAATGCAAGAGTTACCTAATTAGTTCTCCTGAACACATCTCCCCTTAACTAACTGCTACTTTGAAAGGGCATTTCAGTTCATAGATGTGCCAGGAAGAAAGAGTTAAACAGCTCACCTAGCAACACTTCACTGATTTTTAAAACAACAGACTGAGCAGCTACAAATTTTTAAATGAGATCGTATTCATGGATCTTCCATATATTTTAATTATTTACTAACAGAGCAATCTGGCAGGGGGAAGCCCTTAGGCAGTGGCGTGACCCCTGCTGTGGCGTAAATGCCTTTTGTGCCAGCTACTTGGGCATTTATGCCAGCACCGGGCCACTTACACCAGCACCGGAGAGTGGCACAGCAGGGCAAGGCGGGGCGCCAGTGGAGCTGTGGCAGCAGTGTTTCTCCAGCATAGGTGCTCGCACCGGCACCAAAGGGGGCATTCTTGGAGGCAGGGCTGACTTTAGTCAGCTCCCTGAGCCCTTTTGCCCCAGGAATGCCCCCTTGTGCTGGTGCAAATTTGCACTTGCAAAAATGGTGGTGTAGCCCTGTAGAACTGCATAGAGCAGTTTCACGGGGTCTGGGGAAAATTACATTTTTAGCTTGTTATGCTGGGCCAGCCAGCCTCCCTGGGTGCCCCACAGCTACCCCTCCTTAGGATTGCACTGCACAATACTTATATCCCACCTTTCCTCATGCCTCAAAGCAGCTTACAAGTCATAATGAAAAATAACTGAAATGCAACTAAGTAAAACTCCAAATAAACCCATTCCCGCCCTTGTCTGTTTTGACCTTAAACTGTATTTAGGAGTGGGTTAGACAAATAGTTGAACAATATGGCCATCAATAACAATTGTTTATGGAGTCTAAATGGAGCCTCCATGTTCAGAAGTAGGGCAATGCTGGGCGGGTGTTTTGTTTTGTTGTTGTTGCATTCATGAACCTCTTGCGGGTTTGGAAACATGTAGTTGGCCACTATGGGTAATAGGATAATGGAGTTCTGGTCTGATCCAGTACATATTTTCTTTTGTTCTTAAAGAAACAGTTTTAGAAATGCAGTTCTGCAGCAGAATCACTAGAATAACTTGTTTCTTTTTGCACTTTTGATATAGCAAAAAGTCATGATCAATTTATGAGTAATGCCATATAACACCCACCAAATTTAATCATGTATACGAGCCCCAGTGAATGGTTATCTCCTTTGTTAATAACTGCGGTAGTGAACATGTAAAATATTAAAATTTTTATAATCATCTTTCTAATCTTCAGTCTCTGTGGCTCTTTGGAAACACACATTATTCTCTGAGGATCCCCTAAGTAATCAATGCTAAACTCAGTCGGTTTATCATTAAGACTTTTTGTCAAGTGCTGGATAAACCAACACATCTTAATAAACAGTAGCTTGTCATTAGTCAGAGGATTAAAAGGTTTAAGGGAGTTAATGACAGGATAAAGATCTTTTTAATTTTAGGTCACTAGTGAGCCAGGTCAGTCAATATTGACCGAAATCATTAAGGCCTGACAGCTGTTCCTTGGCCTTCCGAATGATTTTTTTCCCAGTCGGCCTTCGTGCACTCTTCTCCGTGATTCAAAATTCTATAGTAATTAGCACTGTTTGACATCCTTTTTAACCAGTGACAAGGTACTTGTTCAGCATGAACAGCACATTAGAAACTTAGTATGAGCTGGAGGATTGCTTTAAATATGTTGGCTTTAAATGCTGCAATTGCAACGGTTAATGTGTTGGAAATTACAATTTAATGCTGCTTCAAATGGCTTCAGCTTCTCTCCAGCTCATGGGATCAAGAACTCTGCAAGTATCAATGCAGAGATTAAAAATAATATCAGACCATTCATTTAAGATATTAACATTAGGAGGTGCATAGGCAAAGTTGATCAGGGAAGTGCCGGGCATTGCCCCTTGTCTCTTGCAGCTAGAACAGTTGCACTGTCTTGGTCATTTTCACCCACAGATTTGTGAGATGTGGTCATCATGAATGAACCACATCTCTCATGTCTCAGTTATCACAATATAACATGCAGACTTACAGCCCATTCCTGAAAGGGGGGCAGATTGGTGATGGGCACAGCCACGGCGCCTTCAGAGTGGCTTGCTGCCAGCACAGCAAACCAAAAAATAAATTTGAAAAGTATTTTTTCGAGGAAACCCCCATGGAACTCCCTATAGAGTTCCATGGGGCTGCACCATGATTTTGCAGGCATATCTCGATGCCTGCAAAATGGTTCCTTTCCAGAAAGAAAGGGATTTGGAAGCTGCCTAAAGGCAGCTCCTCCCCAGGGAACACCCTGGGAATGCTTCCCAGGTCATTGGCGCGAGCACTTGCACCAGACATATGCCACCAGGAAGGCAGCATGGGTGCAGGCTCTGCCCCCTTTCAGGATTGCACAGTTAGTGTACATTTTTTAATATGGAAAGAATGAAACAGAGAGATAGTTTCAATGCAAGAACTGATGCAAGGGTGGGAGGATTCCTGCTTCCCTTTGTGGCTTCCCATTTTGCCTCTGACACTACTTCAAGGCATGTCTAATTTGACTGTTGTGAGACTAGAATGGCAGGGGGAAATCTCTTGATATGTATTCCACTCTGGACACAGTTCTTAGGATTCAAACAATTCCGTTGAAGTCTGCAGTTTCAGTTTTTTATTTCAGTTTCAGTGCAGATATTAGGACTAGGGCTGTTCATATCGATAAACCCGAACCAAAAATAAACCTGAAATTAGCCATTTTGACAATATTCAGGTTTAGTTTAGGCCAAATACCCAAACCTGGGAATCTGCCCAAAGCCAAATAGGTATTCTGGCTATTCACCTTTGCTCAGATGCATGGCTCTGTGCCTTCTCCCATTTTTCTATCCTTGACTGGTTTTATTAGGACCCCATAGTTGTGGCCCTTTTGAGGCAGAGGTTGTGTAATCGGAGCCGACTTGGTCAGACCAAACTATCCATCACCCTTCAGTGGATTAATATGGATAGCAGAAGGGTCATTTTAAAAGATGGGGCCCAGTGCCATCCGGATGGATATACCCTCCAACTAAAAAGCCCCCACACTTTGAGGTGCCAGCCTGCCAATTGGCTCTTTCCTCCAGTCCTCAGCAACCCTGACCTTCTGGACCTGACAACCGATGGTCAGTTCAGCTCACAAATGCCTGGAGGATGGGGGCCACCCCTTTGTGGGCCTGTAAAATTAGACTCCCTGTCCCAAACTTCACCAAACCTTGGTGTCCATCTAAGGAGAGTCCCTTGCAGCTATGCTGCAAATTTGGTGATTCTACTTGCTAGTGTTGTGCTGAGTGAGGCTGTGAGACAGTTTCATATCTCTGTTTACCCGCTGCATCATATGGATAATAACAGAGAGTTAGAGACCAATTTTAGGAGCCCCATGGTGCAGAGTGTTAAGCTGCAGTACTGCAGTCAAAAGCTCTGCTCACGACCTGAGTTCAATCCCAACGGAAGTCGGTTTCAGGTAGCCGGCTCAAGGTTGACTCAGCCTTCCATCCTTCCAAGGTCGGTCAAATGAGTACCCAGCTTGCTGGGGGTAAAGGGAAGATGACTGGGGAAGGCACTGGCAAACCACCCCATAAACAAAGTCTGCCTTGGAAATGTAGGGATGTGACATCACCCCATGGGTTAGGAATGACCCGGTGCTTGCACAGGGGACCTTTACCTTTTTACCTAGAGACCAATTTTACAGGTGTGTTGTAGGGACTATTGTCAATATATGTCAAGCTGTTTGAACACTTAGAAATAGTACTATTTCAGTTTGAATGATTAATTCCAGCATATCTGCTTGTCCAGATTTGATTCTGGCTTTGTGATTTGTTTTGCATGTCCCTGCGTGGACCATTCTGTAGCTTATGTAACACAACATCCAGTATCATAAACGTCATCTATGTAAACTATCCGCTAGTGCCTACCATTGGGTAGGCAAGAGGAACATTATTCAGCTATGGTAGAATGCATTTGTGGGGGTAAAATGCTTGACTGTAAATAACTGTGAGCACTGTAAATTATATTTATTAAATACAAACTTTAATAAAAAGGCTCATCACTTTACAGCCAGTGGCAAGTTTTGGCACTAATTTTCAATGCACCATCAGTTTTTTGGGGACTTCAGTATTATAACTCGAGCAATGTTCCATGGATAAGAAGACATAAATTAAAGCATAAGCAGGTCATTTGAATCACACAAATAAATATAATAGACCCTGTATTGTCATTTAAGTGGAGGCTTTGCATTTATCTTTGCTGGCCTTAAAAAGGAAGAAGACAGAATGACAAGCCCAGAAGTGATACATTGGATAATTAACTTGGTGTAAGGACACCCTCTATCTGTTCATCTCTCTAGCCCTGTAGTCAGACACTGTTTGGCTTGTCGGCCTTTCAAATGCCAACATTTTAAAAGGTTTGGCTGGCTCTTCACCACACTTGGCCAGCAGGGCCTGCAAAGGGCAGCAATCAACAAATCCATCTTCCCACTGAGCATCCCAGCATGACCATGAATCCAATGAGATGTCAGCTTCTTTTCTGGGGGGAAATTTCCTGAATACATTCCATGTGGAACTGAGAAAATTTAAGCTCTCTGACGTGATGCATTTTCCCATGGCATACTGTTGATTTCACCTTGTTTCCAACATACCCTTGCATGAATACAACAACTGTTGAAAGCAGGGATTGCAGGTTATTCAAGAAGGAATTTAATTATATATGTGTGTGCATGCCCCTCCACATCATTTTGGCCTATACTTATTAAACAGTGTAAATGGAAATTTTAGAAAGCAATCATGATATATTCAAATGCAGTAGGTAACCTAATTTTCACACAAATACACATACAGGAGTTTCTGCTGGGCAGAAGATGTATCCTCAGTTCCTTTCTGGAAATCAGTGTAATGAAGACTGAGGTGGATGATCAAGAAAAAATGAGAAAAACACATGCCTTGATGTGTATGAATGGAAAATTACCCAGACAAGCCATTCAAAGAAGAAATTTCTTAAGAATTAAGTTGATGGGTATCATTAGAAGGAACAAATACCTTCAGGGAGCTTGAAGTTTATTAATTATAATAAAGATTCAAATAAAATTTACTATAGATGAGAAACGTATGCACAAAAGATGCCAGCATGGTTGAATAGCACAATCAAATTTGAAAAGAACTTACTGGATATAAAAAAAATCCTAGTTATTATTTTTATTCCAAGTACATTGGAAACAGGAAATGAGCCTGTGAGGTTGTGGCATTCTTTAACTTCAAAGATGTAAAATGAGCACTGAAGAAAAATGAAAAAAAAAAACATATAGTAGACAGACTGTGAGAATTCATTCCATCATTCTTCACTGAAAAATATGTTAGATGGATAGCTGCACCTGGATTTCTTTCTTCCTAGCACTGAAGCTCTATGTCAAGGTGTATTCAGTTTTGAAGTATTCAGAACAAATTGGGAAATTAAAAACTAATAAGTCATCCAAGCATTCCTTAAGACCTCCAATGTAAACAGGCTAAACCATTAAGTAAAAGCATACAACTTCTGAAACCCAGACAGACTGGAGTATGGCTAATAAACACCCAGTTTTTGATCCAGACTTGTCAACTTAATTCATGTTCCAGTTAAAACAGCCTTGATAAAGCTAGAGGCTTTAAACATTTTAAAAACATTCAGGAAAGTAACATCTGCTGAGGAAGAATTTAGATGGTTTCTGCAACAGGAATTTTGGCTTTTCTATCCTTATGGATTTTTTTTAACCAATCAGCATCTGAGGTCATCTAGTAAATAATTTTTATTTAGATTTATGAAAGGCACCTGATAAAACTTTGAATTTGTTGGATAAGAGAGCAAGACCTTTGGAAGCTGGTTAAAAAAGAGGGAAGGACTAAATGGGTAGCTTAAAAGAGGATGGAAGTAAATAGTTTTTAAATATTTGTACTGGTACTAGTGTTAGTTATTTCCCCCATAAATGATCTAGATTCAAGTTAAATCATGAAGATGACAACAAATTTTACAGCTGGACAGAAAATTCAAGACTAATTGCAAAATGTTCTAAAAGGATGTCTCCTTAGAAGGGAATATAAAGGTCAGGTTAATTAAGTGTCATAACATGAACGTGGCTTGTAACAGAACAACAGGAATGAAGAAGTTACGATAGTGATATACAAGTGATATTTTGTATTTCAAGATGTATCTAAAGTGGTTCACAGACAAGTGTTGATACTTTTATCATGTACTGAAGTTGATTTCTCTTGGCAGTCACTACGTTGTGTTTTACTCATAAGCTTCTTCAGACAACAGTTCTTGGTTAGGAATATATACAGGGTTTCTCAGTTTTCTTCCTTAAACTGGCCTGGGATCATTCTTCATTCTTCCCATTAAACACTTAAGAATCACCCTCTCAACACTAGAATTATTTCCCTTTATAACTGGAGGAGCATGCATCTCATTTCGTAAGACTTTAGAAACTGAGGTTTTAAGCAGGGACTCTTGGCAACATTCCCAATAAATGTGTCCAGCATTCAGACTTGCTGCAATTGAACTGCTCATTTGCACATTAATCAGTCCCCTCAAATGATTATTTCAGCATTTTGTTCCAAGTTCAAATTGCATGTCAATTTGTGTCACCTTATTTTATGGCACTCAGCTGGCAATTAGTAAATAAGTAACATTTGTGATGTACTGCAGCCAATCCACGGAGCTCTATTCATTAAACAGGATTATAGATATTCAGGCCTTTACCTGAAAAACAATGACAATTTCCATAAGGCTGTTAAGAATGCATAGGCACAGATTGTTCCAGATCCTGACAGATCACCTGTTTTTATCACTAACAGATATCCTTATAAGAGGCTTTCTGTATCACTGTGGACATTTGAAGGCTGCTGAAGATATGGGGAAATACCTTTGGAGCAGGTGCTGTAGTTCTCCTGGTTTTAGGACAAAAAGCAGAGAGAGAGGGAGAGAAAAGAAAAGCAGGGTGTGTTTGCGAGAGCCAGTGAGCCTGTGGATTGCAGGGTTTTGGAGTTCCCAATCAAGAGTTTATCAGTAGGAGTAACTGTAAGTCAGCTCAGGGCATCTATTTAGGGGCAGCAGGGAGGAGATATTGCCTCTACCTTTTGTAGCTGGTTCATCAATCAATCAGTCGTATTGCATAGTAGCTGGGTTGTATTGTGGCTACACTGCTGAGAGGAAAGGGAATTTTTTGTGTGTGAGTGCAGGGAGATTATTTCCCATTCATGACAGCCCTTTCCATTTTGGACAGGGGAAAGTCTTCATTTCAAGGAGCAGAGCTATTTTGCATCCACTTAGTGGGGGACTCTGGCATCACATCCCTGCTGTGGACTAGTCCCTCCCCAAATCTCCAAGAATTTCCCAACCTGGACTTCGTAGCTATTTGAACAAGCCAATTTCTTCTCGCCTTACCACCTTCCCCTTTATCAAAGAGAGGGCCTAACTACACATTACAATTTCCCCAGGGATGTCTCCAAGCCAGTTAAAGAGGTGTGTTCTGGAGTTCTGTGCCTCCCAGGAACACATGGGCTCAATGTGTATTGGGACTATAGCATATAAGGTGAGAGATCTGAAATCTCCCCCCTTCAACGTCTTCCATAACTGGAAGCTGCTATTTACCTATTGGGCTCCTAGAAGCTGTTATTTACTCATTGGGTGCTCCACATGCTCTCATTATCTGCATGCTGTGTTTCCCTAATAGCATAAACAGCATCATCCAGGTTGGGGAAATTGTGCCCAAGGGAAGGTCTAGGCTGTCTCTCACTGTGCACCACAGTTCCAATCTGAATCAGGCCTATATATATGCTTGGGAAGCACAAAACTCCACAATATGTCTCTGGAGCTTACCTATAGAAAATGTAACATGGAGATAGGTCCAATATTTGTATGAATGCTTGAATAGTGTGAAGTACTTGAACATTGACTGAGTTATCAGCTACTAATCATAAGCAAATGAGAGTGATGCTTATCTCTGCATGTTTACCTTTTGTAGAAGCATTTAAATATGGACCACACAATATTAATGCCAGAGGATCTCAAATTTAATCTCACTGTATTCATTCAAGGAGCCTAGAGAACACATATTTGTTTGTTTTTGACTATTCCTACCTGGAGAACAGGAACCAGAAATCCTGTAGAGCCACTTTTGGTCAGAGTAGACAATATTGGATTCAGATGATCCGTGGTCTGATTTGATATAAGATTCTTTTATATGAGATCTGAACATATTCTTTTACAGACCTTGTAATATATGAGGGTGAAACCTTTTGAATGCAATATTCATACCATCCATAAGGGACCCTCCCCAGTTATAATAAAGGGGTGGCTCAGTTACTAACCCATTCTGTTGGGCTGTAGTTATGTCTTTAAGGATTCCAGTACTCAATATGTTATATAAATGCTTATTATGAAATACCTTCTTATGGATAATATGGAGTTAGCATTGATGTCTGCCCAACTATAGAGAAAACTTGGAAGCTAATGTGCGGTGCAGATGCTCAGCATATGCATAGTTTGTAGGGTTGCCAACTTCCAGGTGGTGGCTGGAGATCTCCCGCTGTTAAAACTGATCTCCAGGCAACAGGGATCAGTTCCCCTGGAGAAAATGGCCGCTTTGGCAATTGGATTCTATGGCACTGAAGTCCCTCCCCTCTCCAAATTCCACCCTCAGGTTCCATCCCCCAAATCTCCAGGTATTTCCCAACCTAGAGCTGGGAACCCTAGGTAGCCCCCCAAGCCATCAGCCCACCAGTACTTTTCCTCATGGTCTGAATGGCCAGTCCATTAGCACAACAGTGAAGCCCACCAGGTGTTGTTAAGCAAATTTTTTCTTAAATAGGTATCAGAATGTATCTGTTCTCCAATGGAAATCTGGCTACTTACATCCCTTGCATGCTGGCATCTTGACAGCATGTAGCCTTATCTTAGTGTCTCAGCTTTAACATCAAGCCTTGGCCCTCACACATCACAAAATCTAAGACCTAATGAAGGAGGGGGTGGTCTCACAGAGGTATTCTTCATGGAGATTTGCTGCTGTTTCGACGCTGTTTTGCGTCGGAGGCAAATTTTGGTTATTCACTGCAGAGCCGTGTTTTCCCCCACTGAGCAAAATAAGCCGGTTTAAAAGAGAGGCAATCCAAACCACTTCTGAGCCATACTTTCCAGTAAAAGAGCATTTTGTTGCTCGGATGCCCATGAAGAAATGTTTGCTTCGCTCCCCGGGACGTCTCCTTTCTCCTCCCCCAAGAACGGTGATTGGCTGGGGGAGTTGCCACTCTAACAGCATCGCACCGGCAGGAGGGAGACCCAAAGCAGACTGGCTGCCCCTCTTCAGAAGGGTGATGGGGTTTTTGGCTTGGATTTGCCGCTCTCAGGATGCCCCTCCCCAACACACACACACATAGGATCGCACCGGCAGGAGGGAGACCCAGAGCAGATTGGCTGCCCCTCTTGAGAAGGGTGATGGGAGTTTTGGCTTGGATTTGCCGCTCTCAGGATGCCCCTCCCCAACACACACACACATAGGATCGCACCGGCAGGAGGGAGACCCAAATCAGACTGGCTGCCCCTCTTCAGAAGGGTGATGGGAGTTTTGGCTTGGATTTGCCGCTCTCAGGATGCCCCTCCCCAACACACACACACATAGGATCGCACCGGCAGGAGGGAGACCCAAATCAGACTGGCTGCCCCTCTTCAGAAGGGTGATGGGAGTTTTGGCTTGGATTTGCCGCTCTCAGGATGCCCCTCCCCAACACACACACACACAGGATCGCACCAGCTGGAGGGAGACCCAGAGCAGACTGGCTGCCCCTCTTCAGAAGGGTGACGGGAGTTTTGGCTTGGATTTGCTGCTCTCGGGATGCCCCCCCCCAAACACACACACACAGGATCATGGGAAGAGTGGGCGGGATTAGGCGGATTTGGAGCGGTGAGTCATGAGCGGCAGCAGATGTAAGCAGCGCAGAGAAGTGCGCTGTTTCTCCTGTGAAAAATTGGGATGGGGGGAGAATCTGCACTGCCATGAAAAAGCTATTTAAATCAGTTTATTATTTGCTCCGATTCGAAACCGAAGCAAAATCCACCGTGAAGAATACCCCACAGGGACTTTTGTGGGAAACAACTCTTTGTAACTGATGCAGGCTGACCAGTACTGTGTTCTTAACAGACAATTTGAAAGAGAAGAACTTACTGAAGGAGTAATATTTGTCAGAGATCCTTCATCTACTGTCTTTTATAAGAAATGTAGCTTGAGTAAACACAGAGGGCCCAGAGCTGTTTTAAGTTACGTGGATTTGAATGTAGATGTGCCTCTTAAAAGCTGTGATGAGTTTGCAAGAACAAGTCGGTCTCATATTTTTGCAATGAGATTTTAAAATGTGGAATGCACACGGATGTGGAAGCTCTTGTATACCAACTCCTTACTTCTGCATGCTGTTTTTAGTACTTGCGCTGGCCAGACGAGGGTCCTTTACAGCATGCCCATAACATGTTATTAAGCCACCAAAGGTCATTTGGAAAATAGGTTGCTTGATGTGAAAGGATTGAAATGAGAAACCTGTGCAAAGGATGAAGAAGTTGGCCCATGTGATGGCTGTCACAAACTGATGAATTTTGCTTGGGTGAGAGAACAACCCTTTTGCTTCCCGCTCTAATTACTTTCCTGTCAGACGTTCAATTCGAGTGGCAGGGGCCCAGATTCCTAAAGATCTTCATTTTGTCTTAGAAGATTAAAAGGTGGCAACTATTTTTGCACATGATCATCATCATTATCTCAGGGAGATTTTAGACTTCAGAAGTCAAAGTCATAATAGCCCAGCATACAGCAATTATTTGCAAATTGCCTTAATGTATTTCCCGAAAGCACTTTTTTGCACTCAGTAATTTGTTTATTTGTAAAGCCATTAGCACATGAAAATGATAGCATTTCAGCAAACCAGTCTGACACTGCTTTTGAAACCGAATCTTTGCCAGGATCGCCATATTTTCCCTTCCTACCCACATTTTTCTGCATGTTAGGGGGAAAATCTTATTTTTTTCTTCTTACAAATATGCAAAGCTTATTAACTTAGGGTAGGATTTATATTTGCAGTTGTGTCCTTGATGCTCCTTTAGTGAATAAGATTATTTTCTCCTGGTTATGGATTTACTGACCCGAAAACTGCAACCTTACGAGCCTTGGCTAACTACATGTTTGTGCGCAATATAACAGAATAGAAAACCAACCTGATTAGTTTTGTACAAAATTCTATTAGCATTCACTTCATCCAGTGTGCTACCCCAATCCCAGCCACAAAAGCATGGTGTGTTCTTCTGTCTTTAACTCAGATTAATATACAGTCATTATTTAGTGAAACTTTGTAGAAAAGTATCAGCATCACCTGCTGTTTTCGGTATCAGCTAGGTGAAAATTTGGCCACCCTAGAAAGGTTGCAGAAAATTGGCAGAAATTTTATTGCTGGAGCTTATAACAATAATAATTATCATTGTCAGCCTGAACAAATGCCCTTGCATTCTGCTTAAGTGAATAAACTGTTATATGGTCCCATTATACCCATCCTATTAGCGAATAATGGGGATGTGGAATTTACAATGTTTCTCAATGGAGGAAGGGGGCAACCTCTTTGGGACCCCATAAAATTGGACTCCTGACCCAATCTTCACCAAACTTTGGGGTTCATGCAAGAAGAGTCCCTCAAAGCTAATCTGAAAATTTGGGAACTCTACCTCCAAAAATGCCTCCCCTAGAGCTCATCAAAAAAATTCCCATAGGAAAAATCCTGGGGAAAGCCCAAAAAAGCTGAATAGTACCTATTCGGCTGATTCAGCGATCGGCTATCCAGCTTCAGCTTTATTCCCAATTTTAATATTCGGCTTTAATTAAAACCTGAAAGAAGCCAAAAAGGCTTTTTGGGGGTTTATTGATATGCACAGCCCTACTGGGTTGGTACTTGGAAGTGAGACCTCCAAGGAAGACTCTGCGGAGGAAGGCAATGGCAAACCACCTCTGCTTAAACACTTGCCTTGAAAACCCCACCAGGGGTTGCTATAAGTTGGCTGTGACTTGGCACTTTACTCACGCACACATTAGTGAATAATGCAGTAGCTTTTCCTAGCCATTTCAGAATTATTTTCAAAGGTGGCACCCCAAGTTCCTCAACTTAAACTCCTCCCATTTTCCCAACCCAAGCCCTTTTAACCTATTACACCAAACGGCTCCAATCATCCTCCTTCTTCAAGCACTTTCTTTTCTATAATAGGAAATGTTGGATATACAGCGGGGGGGGGGGCTTTGTTATTCTGGTAGAACATTTCACTGTTCATGAAGAGGACAGTGATGATTCTTTTGCATGTACATTGGACTGAAGAACTATGCTCACTATTCTAAACCACCACTATCCATTTGCAAATGTCAACTGGAGCCAGCATGGTATAGCAATTAAGAACAGTGGTTTGAAGCAGTGGACTTTGATCTGGAGAATCGGGTTTGATTCCCCACTCTCTCAGCCCCACCTACCTCACAGGGTGTCTGTTGTGGGGAGGGGAAGGGAAGGTGATTGTAACCCAGTTTGATTCTTCCTTAAGTGGTAGAGAAAATTGGTATATAAAAACTAACTCCTCCTCCTCCTTCTTCAGTGTGCTTTAGAGCTGGAGAGAAGTACATTCACTAGGGCACATTCTCCCACCCCTTATCCATTATAGCATTAAGACAGGCTGCTATATGCAGGTACATGTAACCTTATTCTGATGGCCCATTTTAAAAGTAAGTTGTGATGGGGCAAATAGGATTGCAGAAGTAACAGAAGAGAGATACACTTAACTATCCCACCTCATATACATCACCCCCACCCTCCAGTTCATAATATGAACAATCATTTGTGAAAGATGTTTAGGCTGTTTGGAGAAGAGAAAGGGTTGTACCTATTCCCTTCAGCTGCTGCTTAGATTTCAATCATTACTCTGAAAATAGCGTTTCCAGTTTAAAAGGGTCATTGGAGTAAACATACCTGGATGTAAAGCCTGGTTTGGCCTTTATGGAGTTCCTTTTCAAATATAAAAAGCTCTCATTTTGAAATAGCCTCTCTTCTCGGTATAAACTAATTTTTTTATCCATGAATTTTTGATGTTGGGGGATTTGTACCCCACAGTTAATTTTATATTTTCCAGACATAATATAATACCACTGAAGTAAGAAGAGCATACACAGCTAGCCTATTTTTCCAAGGTCACTCATATTAAAAAGGATTTGTGTGCATGTGTGTTTTCCCCCAAGAAACAGATAAATTGTTTCAAATTCTTTGATGTTTCTGGGGGGAAACTATTGTGATGGTGAAACATTTTCATTCGGAGACTGCTCTCATCTTCCAGCATCGTCATTATCAGAAGAAATGGGCCATGAGCTTTGCCTGCTCTGCCCTTTTTAAATGTAGCCTTTCCATGGGAGAATATTTAATAATATTCAAGGACCTGATCTATTAATATTGAGGGAAATCCATTGCTTCATTTGACAGAAATCTGACAGGCTTGGAAATTTACTTGCACCTTCTGTCACATGGCAACGTTTTAGTGAGTTTTGAATGTCAATGTGAATCACTTGCCATTAAAGCCCTTAGGTAGGCAAATAAGGAAAGCATCTGGTTAATGTACAATCAGCTGAGAATTTCTGATCTGATTTGATCTGATCTGGTCTGGCTTATTGGTCTCTGTCAGCCCATTCCTGAGAGCTCCAATGAGGTTTCATGGCTGGTGCAGGAGGGGAAAAGGGGGCGGTTATTTGTAAAAACCTGAAAATGGGGGGGCGGAAGCCCCATAGAGAACAGTGATGCTGTGTCACCAAAAAGGTGGTGGAGCACCGCCATAGCTTGAGTAACATTCCTGGGCTGAAAGGGGTTAGGAGGCTGCCTAATGGCAGCTCTGCCCCCCAGAATGCCCCTGGAATGCCTCTTGGGGTGCTGGCATGAGGACTTAAGCCATGAGGATGACAGCAGGAGGCTACGCCAGCATCCGAGGACCGTGCTGCTGCCACAGTCCAGGGCGCAAGTGGCAGTTTGCTTGGCACAAGTGGCATGGAAGCCGGCATAGGGGTCACACCGCCTCCTATGCCAATTCGGCCCCCAACCTCAGGAATGGGCTATGTGAGTGATCCTTGAATACAGCCACGATACAGCGTAATTCTAAGCAGTATTAGAACCTTCAAAGTCCATTGAAGTCAAGGGATATAGAACAGTGTAATTATGTTTAGATTTGCACTGAACGTGACTTGTGAATAAGCAATGCATACAGATTGAACAAGTCTTCACTTAATTAAAACATATCTACTGTATTCAAATCTTTCTATAGATGTAGAGATGTATGCGGACTACTTTCCCCCATGTATTGCTTATAGGGTGGGAAGGAACCCAAAGATCACTCATGCTCTAGTCTTTTTGCTCTTGGGATAGCTCTTCCTTTGCCATTTTAGCATCAGACCCAGAGCCACGCCCCTTTTTAGTTCCAAAGGTTCCATCCACTTAGAGTCCCACCCATCACCAAAGCTCTACTTAACTTTCTAAGACCCGTCCCTTCCACCCAAGCATCACCCCTCACTCCAGTCACCACTGCAATCCGTAAGAGATTTGCTTAATAAAAAATGCAAGTCAAAATGGTTAAAGCTACTTTCAAAATAAGGCCCCGCTGAATTTATGACTGAACTGATGACTCCATTCACAGCTTAAACTCCTAACAATTATGCAGTGTCAGCTTTCAGTGTGTACAGATTGGAGACTTCTTATTACAAAGAGATTATTTTACTTTGTAACTCGGTGGATGTGTTCTGGCTAAGACTGTAAAAATAAATTCATTCATTCATTCAGATGGGAGACTTCCTTACAGGTGGAAGAACTGGCTCCAAGAAGGGCTAATTCCTCATCCAAATGACACACGTAGCATAATTAGAACTGTGCCAACAGCAGAAAGCTTTCTGTTTAGAAAGATTTTGTCATCCCTGCTTGGCCATTCCCAGAGAAACTGCAGCACCTCTGAAGCTGCGATGCCTCTGGGGTTTGCCTTGCTCTCAGCTGCCAATGATAGGGAAGGAGGCACACCTCCCAGACCCACATTACCTGCCCAGCTCCAAGAAGATCTCCTGGGGCACTGCTGGCTTCAGTGAAACTTGGCCAGGACCTTCAATGGTGCTTCCTGCTGCTTGGGACTGCAAAATATCTTGAACCATCCCCGAGTCCCTCACTATACTTCAGTAGCTGTTGATGTATCTTCAGTTCAGGGTCTAACATTTTCTTTTTGGACCTGGCAATATAATTTTTTCTAAGCCGTTTAACTGTACCACACCTGCTTTCACTGATTGAATTGCAAGTCCGTCCCGGTGACCACATCTTTCTGCCATATTCCCTTTAGCAGCAATGAAAGAGAAATCAGTATTGATTTACATACTTTTGGTTCTAAAAAGAACATTGGTTTACAGGGGGGAATCTGAGATACTGACCGAGCTGGCATCAGGCCTATATCCTGATTGTGAGGAGCTGCAGCATCTCAGACTTAAACTGGCAACTGGTACAGAGTGACTAAAGCTGCAGAACAAAATGCTTTCTCTTCACGATGAACGAAGACTTCCTATGAAAGGGCCTCTTTTAAATATCTGAAATGTTAATAATGTGTATTTTATTTGCCTCCAGGACATGGTGTACTCAGAAACAGAACATTGATGAACTGAGCTTATTAAATAGACGAACAGGTGATGAAAAGGGTATTGATGAAAAGGCTGCAGTTATGCTTCAACCACATTTATTGCTGTAATGAAGAGAAGGCAAGAAAAGTTAAAATTGCCCTATATACTGGCACCAAGTTTTCTATGAGATGCTACTGTGTAAGCATGATTTCAGGATGAAAAGGAAAATAAGGCTGGAAGCAGGATCCAGTATAGTATCATGCACAAAGATCTACATAGGGCGGTCGATTCGGTTTGCCCCGAACCGAAAAACAGCCGAATTTCCCCCGATTCGGTGGTTTTTAGTTCGGGTACCAAACTCAAAAAAAGGCAGGAAACGGGGGAGCCGAATTCGCTGACTTCAGGGTGTTCGGCGAATAAATTCAGCAGATTCGGGGTTCGCCCCCCCCGTGCGCCTTCACAGGGCTTCCATGAAGGCGCACGGGGGGCTCTTTAAACAGATCGGCACCTTCCAGATCTGGAAGAGCCCCCCGCGCACCTTCATGGAAGCCCCGTGAAGGCCCACGGGGGTGCCGAATTTTCCCCCGAACTCTGGATCTCGTGCTGAAGTTCGCGGATCCGAAGCGGGGAAGTTCGGACTTCGGCACGTCTCGAATTTAAACGGGCTGAATTTTGCCGAAGCCGAACTTTTCCGAATTTTTTTCCAACAGCCCTAGATCTACATACAGATCTATTTTTTCTACAGCAGAGTTGCCTCCACACATGGAATACTGGGCACTCATAGTAGTATGCCAGTAATTTGCAACTGGATTGTCTTGCCCACACAGGAAAATCTAGCTGGGAATTATTGCTATAGTATGAGGACAGTGCAATATCCAATGATGTGTAAATGCACACCAGCTTTTTTTCTCCTTCCAGTTCAAACCCTCTTGTACTATCAGTTGTTCCATCATGTACATGTACTATAAAAGTTGGTTTGGGGCCCTCTTCACCCGGCAGAACTTCTGCACCTTCTGCACCTTGAAGTGAACAGGAGCTAGAATGGAGAAAGAAAAACTGGCAACACTCAGTTAGAAAATACAAAACAAGCAGTTTGGAAAATGTATCCTTGCCCCTGACTATTCAGACCACAGAGGTCCTTCATTGTCCAAAGGAGAACAACAGAGAAATGTTATAGTCCTTGTATTAATAAAGCTAGATCATTGCTTAAGATAATTCAGTGGGTAGGTAGGCAATACAAAATGGGTGGAACAACAACATACAGATACTGTGTGTGTGTGTCTATAGTGCTGTCAAGTAGCAGCCGACTTATGGCAACCCCTTATGGGGTTTTCAAGGCAAGAGACTAACCTTTCCTTTTATCCCTTAGAAGCTCCTTGATCAATTGATCTTGAGCAGCATATATCTAGTGTTGGAGGGATATAAGGACTGAAACAAATCTTGCCACTGACAATGTAGCCTTGGGGTCCCTATCACTTAGTAAAAAAGGCATTATGTCAGTCACAGAGGCATTGGATTTGTATATTAAAAGGGGGGAAATATAGTGCGATCGAAGTTCCTCGTAAAAGCGGCATTCCAAAAGGGCATGGGCTAATGAGTCAATAGAGCCAGAAGAGCAAGGGCAGATCCTGTCAGAGTATGGTATATTCAGAATTCTGCCCTGCATTACCATAGAAGGGTTAGCATTCAATCTAGCCAAGCAAAAAGCTTTACAGAGACGAGGAGTTGTTAGATAATATGTATAGGCAGGCTGACCACGTGGAGGGGGTATTCCGAAGAACTGGGATGAACAGACACGACAAGCACGAAAAGTAGTGCTGTTATAATCAAGCTCTTTAATGTGCTTTTTAATTTTGGCAAAAGCTTCAGTTTTCCCAAGATCTGATAACATATCCTGCGAGAAGCCCAACAACGCCAGTTTCTCATCTAAGATTTTTTGCCATGAGGATTTAAAAGGGTCATGCTTCAGAGAAGCTAGGAACCCCTCAGTGCTAAAGCACAGTTTAAGGTGTAGTTTAAAGGCGGCCAACCACGCCCTAGCTTCAAGTGACATTTGGCCAAACTTGGAACGAAGAGTAACGCCAGCAACACATCGAGGGGCATTTAGGAGTTTTCGTAAGAACTGAAGCAGTGGACGATCTATAGATTCATTGACAAGAGACTAACAGAGGTGGCTTGCTAGTGCCTTCCTCTGTATAGCAACCCTGGACTTCCTTGGTGGTCTCCCATCCAAATACTAATCAGGGCTGACCCTGCTTAGCTTCTGAGATCTGATGAGATCAGGCTAGCCTGGGCCATCCAGGTCAGGGCCATACAGATACTACAAGAAATGAAAAGGGGCATATTCATATATCACTAGTTTAAAACACATCACAATTTATTGTGATGTTCAGATTGGGTGCTTTAGCAGATTGTGTGTTGCTTCTTGTCTGTAAACCAGGATTCTAAACCAGGATTAAGCTGGTTTACAATCCTTATTTGTAGACAAGCAATAAAACACAATTTGTTAAAACATCCATTTTGGACAACATGAAAACTGAGGCTAGTTCTAAACCAGGAAGGCATCATTCTCATTCCAGGGGTTAGAAAGGCTTCAGAAATTGAGTGAAATGTGTGAAAACTTCCATGCATGAATATTTGGACAAATGCCAGTTAATAATAAAGTTATTTCTGAAGCTCTAATGTTAGAAAGACTTCCAGGCTGAGTTCAGACTAATTCATTGTGAAAGCAGCAATATCGTTTAGGAGCAGAAATATTTTTAAGCCAAAGTGGAGTTGTGCTGCACCAATGGAGCATTCTCCTCCATCTCCCATTGCAGTCTTCTATAACCCCTGAAACACCATAGGGTTGAAGTGGGGGACTGGAACCAAAAGGGGGAATCAGCAAAAAATTGCCTACCCCTTTTCCACAAGCAGAATTATCTAGCACAAGTAGAAAGGGACTTTAGGATCCAAGCCTATGAAAATCAGGTCTCAAACAGAAAGCAACCTGAAATCATTATACGTATTGATGAGTCGAAGCTTAATCAAATACTGCTGGTGTAAATTGATTGCTCCCCTTGAGGTTTTCTTTTAGGCATCAAGCAAAAATGTCTCCCGTTCATGCAGGCTTTGATTAAGGGGTTGATTAAGGGTTTTAATACTATTAGGTATGTCTGGAAACTATTATTTCAAGCTGTTAGTGGTCCATTTTTATGGTCTATATTTGTATTCTGGGCTGAGTTTTAATGCTGGATTTTAATTAATATTTTTAATGCTTATCTTTTAATGTTTTGTTTTGTTTTTATTACTATTTTACTTTATAAGCTGCCTTGGGCAGATTCTTGGAGAGGATCTAAATAAATAGATCCTGAAAGTTCTATCTACATATATCCAACTTTGTATGAAAATAAAGTTATGACGATATTCAGATTGCTTGTGTGTGAGTGTTTTGAAGAAAAGCTTTTCATTCCCCATTCTCAAGGCATAATGGTGTTTGCAGATGACCTCTAACAATACATGGTGATAATCTCAAAACATTGCATTTTTCTTCCTGCTGACAACTGTTGCTCCGATAACCTTGCCAACCTCCAGGTAATAGCTGGAGATCTCCCACTATTGCAACTGATCTCCAGCCAACAGAGATCAGTTCACCTGGAGAAAATGGCCACTTTGGCAATTGGACTGTATGGCATTGAAGTTCCTCCCCAAACCCCACCCTCTTCAGGCTCCACCCCAGAAACCTCCTGTTGGTTGTGAACAGGGTCCTGGCAACCCTATGCTCTGAAGAGGTAAAACAATTATGGTGTGGTCAGTCAGAATATGAGGATATCTTCATATAGAAGAATATTTGCATTCATCAGGAGATCAACATGCTTACCTGAGACTCACAATTCTTTATCCTTCAACTATCAGGTCCATGGCCCTTCTGGGTGTCGGCTTCTTTTCACTCAGAGTGGCTGCAAGCAAGTAGCTAAAAAAGAAGGAGTGATTCCTAAACAATTTTTGAATGGTTGATTTGGTAGCCTCAGTAACAAAGAGCAGCTGTTGAGATATTTGTACTGTGTTGCCAGTAGTCAATGATCTGAAATGACAACATATATAATCTTGTCTTACAAATAAAATAGTCAAATGTTTACTCAAAAGGAATACTGACAAACTCTTAACTTCTAAGAGTCGTGCTGATAAAACGATACCCCTGGAAAAAACCCTCATTGTCCAGCTCTGCATTTGTACTTTTGCATTTTGATGGTATGTTTTCTGTCCATGATAGCCAATAAGAAAACTGATGGATTTGCTGCTGAACAGCAGTTTCACAGCTGCTCCTCAGCAAAATGGCCTCTGATCCACTGAGGAAGAACTTAAATTTCTCTCCGCTTCTGAGGAGCAATGGTAAGTCAGATAATGAGCTGTTAATGAGTTTGGATACTGAGGAGAAAGCAAATAATTTTCTGTTAATCACAAGAGCAAGAAAGATTTTCCAGATGTCAATAAATGTAAACCTTGATGCATCCAACTTATCTGGGTCAGCCTCTAACATCTGGTAACCATAAATTAACTACATGAAGTCTGCCTGCACCTAAACCTATGCCCTTGTGTTATAAATTCAAATTAATTTCTCAGTCTCTGTTGATGAATTCATAGTTTTTGGTGAATGAAATGAACAATGTGGAGCAGGCAAAAGAAAAAAAGTCCCCCTTCCTGGCCAACTATAAAGGAGCCGCAAAAATTCCTGCTTTGACCCATCAGTTAGGGGTAAAGGTCTGCTCTGAAGACGTGGTGCTGACATAAACACCGCCTCCAAACTCCTGGCTGATGTAACAATCCTAGCCCATAGACCAATAAGAGCTTTGTATGCCATTAAAAAGGGGGGTGGGTGAGCACAATGTTTTCTTTCCACTGGAAAGCAGGCAAACAACTTACCCATGATGATGAGTGTATATGGAACCTCCAAATTCAGTGGCAGTGAACATCTCATTTGCCAGTGCTGGAGGCAACAACAAGCCCTGGCATTCATGACCTACTTGGAGACCTTCAGAGACATCTAGTCAGCCACTGTACAAAACTGGGTGCTGGACTAAATGAACTACTGGTCTGATCCAGCAAGACTGCTCATGTTCTTGTATTTCCTGATGATATTAGTTATTTATTTGTTAATTATTACATCATTAATAAATACATTATTAATTAATTGGTCTTTAAATTTCCCCAAATTCCCTATGCGTTTTGCCAAGAGGTTTCTTCAGGGGAATCTGTTAGTCTTGTAGCAATTCTCCAAAAAGGGTAGGGAATCACTACAGTAGAATCAGTACAGAATCACTACATTGGGTTGCCAGGTCCCTCTTCGCCACCAGCAGGAGGTTTTTGGGGCGAAGCCTGAGGAAAACGGGGTTTGGGGAAGGGAGGGGACTTCAATGCCATAGAGTCCAATTGCCAAAGCAGCCATTTTATCCAGGTGAACTGATCTCTATCAGTTGTAATAGCAGGAGATGTCCAACTATTACCTGGAGGTTGGCAACCCTATCAGAGCAGCAGTTGTCAGCAGGAAGAAAAATGCAGTGTTTTGAGATTATCACCATGTATTGTTAGAGGTCATTGGCAAACACTATCATGCCTTGGGAATGGGGAATGAAAAGCTTTTCTTCAAAACACACACACACACGCAATCCAAATATCATCATAATTTTCTTTTCATACAAACTTGGATATATAAGGTAGAACTAGTACCTGAGAGTTGGCAACCCTAACTGTACAAGATCCCCCTGAAGAAGCCTCTCAGTGAAATGCACAGGGAATTTTGGGAATGTTAATTAATAAAATATATATTTACTTTATTTTGCACCATTGGACTTGGCCTTATTTTTTATCTCCTGTGACTGATGCAGCCCTTTTATTTTTCCTTGTTACTAAAAAATGTTCATCAGCAGTCTTTTTATATCTTCCTGCCACTGGTTCTTGGAAAGTTCAGTTTGTAGCTATGTACTGTGTTCTACCTACATGTTATGAAATTCCTACACAGAAAGCACTTTAGGGAATAATATGGTCCACATGGCAGATCAAAATAGAGATTAATTTATATTTTATTTATGACCACTTTTCCAAAACCAACAATACACAAAAAGTGATTGGCAAATATATCTGACTACAAACGTCACTCCACACAAATAGTTAAAATATATAAACACATAAACATTATTTCACGTTCACTCTAAGCTTCTATGAGAAAACATTGTAATGAGTACTGTACTGGCAAAAATTGTCAGTATCTTTTCTTCTAGCTTTCTTTTATTATCCAGTATTTCAAAGTTATTAGCAAAAGATTCGACCAGTTTTTCCCCCTCTAGAGGTTGATGTGTAAAGGATATATTCCTATATAGTAACCAAAATCTAGTATAGTGTTTATATCACATCAGGTGAACAGTTCCCTGCTTTCCAACAAAGACACTGATTTGTGATTGAAGGATGAGGGATAGGGAAATGGCAGACACTTGGATGCAGGTTGACTGCTGTCTTTGCAACCCACAAAGCAAACCCCATCTCTTAGCAGGCTGGTTCAGAGCCGTTTGGATAGGTTTGGGATTACAAAGGCATTTTGGAAATGTCTACACTGGGAAGAAAACTGACAGGAAGAAAGTAGATTCCTTTGGAATATGGTGTTGGAAGAGAATTTTGGGGGTACTACGGACAGCCAAAAAGACAAATAAGTGGCTTCTAGATCAAATCAAGCCTGAACTTTCCCTAGAAACTAAAATGACTAAACTGAGGCTATCGTAGTTTGGTCACATTATGAGAAGATAAGAGTTACTGGAAAAGACAATACTGCTAGGGAAAGTGGAAGGCAGCAGGAAAAGAGGAAGACCCAACAGTTTTTCAGTTTATCTGTTTGCTCTTTTCTTTCAGTTTATCTGTTTGCTATTTTATTTTCTTTGATGTAAAAAGGCCATAATTTTACTAGGTTCCCAGACTGGTAAATGTGTGGACTGAGAAGTATTTTGTATTTTTGGTTTTGTTTTGTTTTGAACATAGGATAGTTGATTCAAGGAATTACTTTGTTCTGCTGTACCTATTGGCTCAATTGGCTCAATTGGCACTTGGGAACTAGGAATTAGGAAGAGGCAATAACCATAGCTCTGTGCACATAGTGTAGCCCTCCATGGACTATGATGACCAACCACCCTCCCAAGCTGGAGGGAGAATGCATGCTATTTGTTACCTTGGGACCTTTTTTCTTTTCAGTTTGCAAAAAAGATAAACACAGATTTTCTATTAACAGATGGATTTTTGGAAACAGCAAGATATCCTGAATACTATATACAAATTTATAGAAGCCACAAAAATTACATTTGTATTTTATTCAACACAGTTGGGTGGTGGTGGTGGGTGGTTCCCATTCCTTCCCTCCTCAGCACAACACATTGTTATATTCCAGTCACGACAACTTCTACTGATGACATTTGAGTCAAGTTGTACTTTGCAATAAATTGTACTTTTATGAAGCTCCAACTCTCCTTGTCTCAGTTGACATGGCCACATCTTTTGTTGTCTCAGTAATTTTACTCAGTCCAATTACCCAACTTGTTTAGCCTAAGGCATTTCTTAACATCATTTAGCAAGAGAATATGTTTCTTGCAAACACAGATTGGCTAGTTGATTAGATAAATTAGCCTTGCTTTCATTACATTCTGTCCATATTCAGGTTTCATATACTCTCTTACATACCTGTGGTTTCTGCATAAGAAAGTAAAGCAATCCTCAATACCCAAGGGAGAAAACAACAAAGTTGTCTCAGGCTGCAATTCTAAACCTGTTTATGAAGGAGTAAGTTCCATTCAACTCAGTAGGATTTACTTCTAAGTATATGTGCTTTATATTGCGCGATTAGGCTTACCAGGTGCCTCCTCTGCTCCGGCGGAAGGTTTTCCTGGTGGTTGCGAGATTGCGTGTGCGCACACACACGCAGCCACGCTGATGCAATCACAGCACTTCCGGTTTACACCCGGAAGTGCCGCATCGCAATCTCAACTAGGAGTTTGAGTGGTAAAGGGCCCGTTGCGATGCGGCATTTCCAGGTGTAAAAAGCATTGCAAATCAAACTGAATTTTTCCACCACAGGATTTGAAGAGCAAGTGTAATGTAGTAGTTAGATGCAGTAGTTAGAGGGGTGCTGAGGTTTACATCTTTGCTGTGATGAATCTCATTTGGTGATCTTTATCCAATCACTCTTTCTAAACCAAACCTACATCACAGTGGTATTGTGAAAATAAATGAAAAAGAGGAGAGCCATATATTCTGGTCTGTGACATTATGAGGGAGTATGAAATAAAAATTTAGTAGATAGAAAGATCTGAATTTTTTTAAATAAATGTTACCTTTTCATTTAAGTTTTAAGTTTAAACTTTTACATTTTACACAATTGTTTTCCTTATAACTCAAAGCTTTTGTGCCTCCTCTGCCAGCACCCCCAGTTTGTTAGACCTTCCCTAATGGCTCTTTGCTTTCACAGCTCTATCTACTTTCCCATTTGAATCAAGAGTATAGGCCCGAAGTTAAGGTATATCTCTGAATATGAACTGTGCATTAGTACAGAAGAAGAAGAGGTGGTTTTTATATGCCGACTTTCTCTACCACTTAAGGGAGAGACAAACCAGCTTACAATCACCTTCCTTTCCCCTCCCCACAACAGAAACCCTGTGACGTGGGTGGAGCTGAGAGAATGTGACTTGTTCCAGGTCACCCAGCTGGCTTCATGTAGAGGAGTGGGAATCAAACCCGGTTCTCCAGATCAGACTCTTAGCAGTAGATCTTAGCAGTAGAGCTTGGCCATCCTCTCATTTTGGAGTAGTTCTAACCTGAATTTATACTCATAACATTTATTTTGTGGTATAGAAACCACATTTTCCATCCTACCTATTTCCCTTGGAATTCTATGGTATCCGGTTTCATACTAGTTGCTTATGTGTGTTAAGTGCCATCAAGTCGCTTCTGACTCATGGCGACCCTATGAATTAATGACCTAGTAGGGTTGCCAGGTGGGTGGTTTTGGCGGGCAATTTCCTGCCAATCCACCCAGCGCAATCATGTGTGCACACAACTGTGCGCACGTGATGACGTCACTTCTGGGTTTACCCTTGGAAGCACTGCATTGCCGTGGCTGCTTTAGACAAAAAAATTTTTTTGGGGGGGTGAGTGCTAAATCAGCTGTGATGATGCGGTGTTTCCAGAAGTAAACCCAGACGCGACACCATTGCATGCACGGAGCCACACACGCAGCTGTCCTAGCCCCGTCCCTAAAATATCCTACCAATCGAGGGTGAAACCTGGCAACCGTACCTCCTATAGATCTTCTTATAGATCTTCCAGTACTATCCTCCCTGAAATCTTGGTCCTCCGCTACTGCCACCATTATCTTTTAACAGTCAGCAGACAGATAGATGCGTATACTTCTCATGAGAAACTTTATTGCCCTATCCCTCACTGTGTGGGTTAAACATTTTTTAAATGGCTGATCTGCATAATTATTAAACACGTTGAGTTGGCTGTAGCCTCTGTTTCATTGGCTTTTCTCTTCTGTGTTGGTGTTTGATACCAATGTCATTCACATTAGGCCCAGAAAACGAGTTTGGGACCATCTATAATGCAAAAGCTAAAACCCAGCAGAGAAGGGGCTGAGTTAGACATAACCTTATCATGCTCACAGAGGAACAAAGGCAGCTTCAGAAAGAAACTATCCTCTCCCTCCGACCATTTATTTAACAGGACCGCTCAATCAAGACTTCTTTAGTACAAAGGATCTGCTCACCTTACTTAGAACTAAGACTCATCTTAGTATTCTTTACTGATAGGGTTGCCAGGTCCCTCTTCACCACTGGCGGCAGGTTTTTGGGGTGGAGCCTGAGGAGGGCAGGGTTTGGGGAGGGGAGGGACTTCAATGCCATAGAGTCTCATCACTTTTCAAATGTTCTCTTGGCTGCTACTTGTGGTGATCATTGCTCAGATCGGGTGCACATTCAGGTAAAAATAAAACCTAAGCTAACTACTCCTAGGACTGAGTGATAGAAGAAAGCTTTTGTTATATCCTTTTTTTCTTTCCTTGAAGTTCCTTGGGATTTTAAAGAAATATTAATATACATGGCCAATTATTCATTAAAGTTTCTTAGTCCATTCATAAACTGAAGTATTCTATGTACAACTCTCACATTTCATTAAGTTAAACTTTATTTTTAAACTATGTATAAGGGAGGGACTGGAGAAAAATCAACAGCCAGCATCTACTAAATGTAAGTTCGAAAATATGTAAATGTTCTGGATGACTCTGGTCAGACCTAATTCAGGTATAGGTGTGCTTTACATAGGTGATTGCTTTACATAGACTAAATCTACCAAGCATTATACTGTCCATCCATCATATGTTACAGAGATAATTGAAGAAGAGGAATTACATGTGTGATGCCCTTTTTCCATTCACACAGAGTGCTTAAAACCTCTATCTCTCACAGGTTCTGGGTATCACATATGTCAGGCCATCACACTCGCCACCCTTCTTGTCCCATTTAAAATACAGAGAGAGCCATGACCACTTCATACCTCAGGGCCTCTCTTTTACTCACAGTTACAATGTTTCGCTTTAATCAAACTTTTGAACTGTGCAGTTCCTGCAATTGGGATCCTTTGGTATTGCATTAACTATTTTCAGCCCCATCTAAGCAGCTCTTCTCCACAATGTCACTCAGTCAGACATCCTTCTTTTCCCTCTCAACTCCCTAGCTGCCAACTTCCAATTACTGTTCTTAATTGCTGTTTCCCAATGATCTCTCTCTAACATTCTGTTAGCTCTCATTCTTTGCTCTTAGGGAGAGGCGGAACATAACCTGTCCATCACTACATGAGTCCGTAAGAGTTTCTTAACCTAGAAGTAAGCAGGTCAGAGGCAAGGAGCCCCTTCTTAACCTTCTTAACCTAGAAGTAAGCAGGTCAGAGGTAAGGAGCCCCTTCTGAGAAGAAGCTCTCAATCAATACAACTTCCCATAAGTACAGGGTTTTAGAATAATCTCCTAACAATATTTAACTGTCCTACTTGACAACTGTCCCACTTAACAATATTTAACTGTCCCATTCTTGGCTAACTCATTATCTTATAACTTCAAACACTATACAAGGTTATCTTTACTTAAAATAACTTCTTAGAATATATAAAACATTTTATTTCATTCTTGCTACTTTTTATCTATTTAAAAATAATAGTTACAAGTTTCTCATACATATGAATAACTTCTGGTCTTCAACCTGGCAGGGAGCTGAGGAAGGGAGCGCTCATGGCAGGGAGTAGGGAGGGGGCGTGCCATGCGCATATGTGCATGCATGAGCCAGAGTCAGGCACTGGTGGCCCCATGGGCGGTCATGGCAATGCCACCACTGCTCACCCGCCCACCGGCCTCGCATGCAGCTGTTGTAGGCATAGTGCATGCAATGAGGAAGGGTTGGCAGCTACATGCTGGGCAGTGGTACGCACACCAACCAGGCTGCTGTGGGCAGTTGTGTCCGTGCCATGGTGCAGCAGTGCTCCTCTTCTCCATGCCTGTGCTGGTGCCCCCTTTTTGCTCCCGAGGCACTTGCACCCCAGACCCCCCCCCCCCAAGATCTGGCCCTGCCATCAACCAATACTCCCATCCTTGAATCATATCATCACTTTTATGGAGTTGGATATTCTTGCAATTCTCAGACACTTCTGCACATGGGCCTCAACAAATTGTATCTATTGATAATGGGTTAGATGTCTCCTTGTAATTATTGCCACTCTTTCTTCTTCTTACTCATCTTCAAGACTATTCTATTCTGGGTCTCTAGACTCCATTCTTGGCAGGCTTCCATGTGAGGCCAGGTTTGTTCTGATTATGTGTGCCACAACTTCTTCTACAATCTTTTTGGTTCACATATATTTCTGGCCATATCTGTAACAGTAGGTGCCTCCTCCCTACCCCTGGGGAAACAAAAAATACTGAATCCGCCCCATCCCATAGCAGCCAATTTGTTACAGCATCTACTACCTTTTCTCAGAATTGCAAAAGTTCCCACAGGCTGAAAAAGCATGGGGACTCCTGTGTTTGATTGTACACGAAGCCTTAGTTTTATGATAAAATACATTCGTTTCAGTGGAATTTAAATGATAAATTACCTGCACACTGGTGGTAACCAGTTCAAACATTATTTGTAAAGAACAGATTCAAAATGCCAGAAAGTCTGCAATTTGGTGATTCTGTGTGTTCATTCCATTGTTTGGATGTTTGTACCTGCTGGTCCCTGGAAATTAATTTCTTCTTGTTTCTCATAGATTAATTAGACCATAGGCACAACTAGCTTTGCTAGTAGAAATGCAAAGACTTTTTCATGACAGTCATGCTGCTCCACTCATTAATTAGTCACATAACATACCTCATTGAAGAATTCTTGGCTATAAAATATACACCTCTCTGCAGTGATAACCTGCTAAGTTCAGATTCTTATGAATTTTGCCTCTGGAGGCATTTGTTGAAGAATCTAAAGAGAAATTATGGAGAGAGGTTGTATATGTGTAGTCCTCAGCTTCATCCATTTCCAATAGGAAGAAAGAAGGCTCTTTCTATGATAAAACCATATTACTTTTTTACTTAAAGTGATATGGTGCCACTACACTGCAAGAGTGGGGCGGGGAGGACATCCCTTGCCCCCACCAGGGGAATGGGGCCCCTACCCTGCACAGACCCACCTGGAGAAGAAGCCAAAGATTCTGTGTTGTTCTATCACATAAATCACGGTTAACATTAACAGAGAAGGCTGCTGGGGAAAGCCTGGAATGTGAGAGGCAACAGCCGCTGGCCGGAGTTGGGCCAGTGGCCAGTTAGGTATTGGATTAGAGCAGGGGTGGGGAATGTCAGGCCTGGGGCCATTTAAGGCCCGCAAAATCATTTAGTCTGGCCCTTCATGAGTCCTGGCAAATCTCTAGCTCAGAAGGATCTAAAACTGGTAATCTGCCCACTCCCGCAGACAGGAATAGCCTCTATTCAAGGCGGATGTGAGTTTGTTTTGCTGAGAAAAGGAACCTTCCCCCCCCTTGCAGAAGAATCATTAGCTATGGAGCTGCTAGGACCGCCCAAGAAATTATATTAACCCTTTCCCATCCGGGCTGTGGAGAAACATATCCCCTCTGTACTACAAGAGGGCTGGGGGCAGAATTGGCGACAGTGGAGGGGTTAAAGGGGGCATGACCAGAATGCACATGGGTGTGTGTTCTTAGCCAGTGTGTCCTCATTTCATCCCTGCAGGCGAAGATAGCAGGAGCCGGCTGTAGAATCCAGCCCCAACCATGCGGAGCAGGAGCAACTCCGGAGTACAGCTGGACAACTATGCCCGGCTGGTGCAACAAACCATCCTGTGCCACCTGGTGGGCGAGTACGCCACCGGTTGGATGTCTGCCTCCTTGCCCGCAAGGGGGGTGGGGTCATCTGGGGCAGCTGCCTGCTTGGGGCTTGGTTGGCTAATTTTTAAGTTGATAATTTTGTATGGCCCATGAATTATGTTATAAATATCCAAATGGCCCTTGGTGGGAAAAAGGTTCCCCACCCCTGGATTAGAGGGAAGGGCCTGACCTACACGCAGAGCACTCTATCACCCCGAGACTGTAGCAAAAGGGGACAGACTAGAGGGGAAGGAACTGAGCACGGGAATGGGGGAAACTCACTTGATGTACACTGAGTAAAAGAAAACCAAAGAGCACTTGTGGCCAAGGAGGAACCCAGGAGGGTGACCACTGCTGGTGAAACCATAGGGGTCCTCTGGTCTGAGACCACTTAGCTCATGACAATGTTCTTTTAAAATATTTCAAAGATTTTACTCTTTATCAGTTTTTTATCTTACTATTTGCAACATTTTTGTCCCATCTTTCCTGCGAGAAGCTTGAGGCAATCGATATTGTTCCCTCCCCCATCAGATAGATTAGGCTTAGAATCTGGGTCTGCCAGGTCAAACTTATGCCCTTAGTGCAGCAAAAGACATTTTGCTGCCTGAGGCTAGATGTATCCTCACCCCCATTTACAACTTATCCTTACCTTTGCCTCCAACCGAGGGCCAGTGAAGCCAATTTTCCCTTGCCTCCCCTCATCCTCTTGAAAACAGCCCAGCAAATCATGAATGCCCTATAGGGCTTCCTGACTCTTCGGAGATTCCTTCCACTCCCAAGAGAGTTCAGCCATCATCCAGGTTGCCTTGGCAACCCTGCTGATTACTGTGGTTGCCAAGGCAACCAAAATTACGGCCAAATTCTCGTGAAGGAAGAAGGAATCTTGTGTTTGAAAAGTCCCATGCATGGCTTGCCAGGCCAGTTTTAAAGAGGACTGGGGTGGGGGAGAGAGAAACCACAGAGAATTAACTGCTCTGATTTCCAGGCAGAGAGAGAGAGAGCAGAGGAGTCCCGAATGAGTCAGTGGTCAGGGCAAGGCAGGAGGCTAGTGATGGGCAGACAGGATGGGAGGCTGTTTCACTCCAAAACCTGTTGCCTGAAGTGACTATACTAGCTGGCCTAATGGTAGAGTTGGTGTGGTATCTAGAACAAACGACTAAAAAAGAAGGGAGATTTATATGTGTGAGTAATTTTTTTTAAGTTCAGGTTTCAAGTTCTTTCCCTTGTATCTTTGGATTCATTTTCTCTCTCTCCCATACCTTGCACTTCTTATGGAGTTTAGTCCTTGTAGAGAAATGCCCTCCACCCAAGAATTTATCCCACTTTTCATAGAATCACAGAGGTGGAAGGGTCCACCAGAGTCATCTAGTCCACCCCCCTGCACAATGCAGGAAAATCACAACTACTTCCCCTTACACACCCTCACACCCCCAGTGACCCCTAATCCATTCCCAGAAGATGGCCAAGATGCTCTCCCTCTCATCATCTGCTTAAGGTCATAGAATTAGCTTTGCTGACAGATGGCCATTTAGCCTCTTCTTAAAAACCTCCAGGGAAGGAGAGCTTACCACCTCCTGAGGAAGCCTGTTCCACTGAGGAACCGCTCAAACTGTTAGAAACTTCTTTCTAATGTTTAGGTAGAAACTCTTTTGATTTAATTTCAACCTGTTGGTTCTGGTAGCTGGTCTGATACCAACAAACAACTGTCTAAGGCAAGATATACTATAAACAATGCAGAAAATGGAATTACAAAGGTAACAGTCAATGCAGGACACACAGATACACACAGTAATTGTTGAAGTGGACTTTAGTCCTATTCCATTAAAAAGGTACCCTCCTGAACTATTCCAGTCTTCTACACTTCTAATCCCTACATAAAACTTTCCTCCTAAACACTTATATTGTCTTAACTTTCTTTGGTTCGTAATTCAGTTTATTTGGGGTAAGTTATTCCCTTTTCTTTTGTGTGTGTGTAAAGTGCCATCAAGTCACAGCTGGTTTTTGGCAATCCCAGCAAGGGGTTTTCAAGGCAAGTGTGAAGCAGAGGTGGTTTGCCGTTGCCTTCCTCTGCAGAGCCTTCCTTGGTGGTCTCCCTTCCAAGTACTGACCCTGCTTAGCTTCCAACAACTGATGAGATGTGACTATACAATGGCCCCTTCCCTCCCATTTGCATACATAACTAATACTAATAAGGCGGATCCACACTGAGAATTTGAAATCAAACATATAACTTGGGGCTTTTTGTTGCATTTCCTGTGAGCGTGCTCCAATTTGACTGCAGTATAACGAGCTCATAGCCACATTGTAGTAAAAAGAGATTTCTCATGTGGAAAGAGATTTATACTGTGCTGTATTTTTTAATGTGGCCTTGCAGTACTGCCACAATAATTTAACAGCCCAGGCACAAAATCAAATTCTCTAGCTATTTCTGTGAGGAAGTTAATAATGAAGAAAATATCATTTGCCTCCTAATCAAAAACACTTTATATGCCATGAGAGAGCAGAACTTTCAAAATGACTGAACTGAAATTAATCTGTATAGGCCATCCATTGTTATCGCAGGTGAATAACTATCACGTTATTCTTCAGTACACCATGGCCACTTTCTAACCAACTTTACAAATTATTGAACAATAATTTACATGAAAGTTTCATTTTGCATTAAATCTCTCAGAACAAAACAACAGGCTTTTGATTATCACCGTGTGTTCCAGAATTTGTGATTTCATATTGGTTAACATTAACAGAGTCCCGTTCCCCCCATTTTCTGAATAAAGTCTGTGGATGCCAGCTGCAGAATCGTTTCAAATTTGGTAGCTTTATTTGATTTACTGTTCCATTGCGTTTTCACTTATTATTATTATCATTGATCACTGATTTTAGTGAGAGTTTGACGTACCTAACTAAGGGTTATGGGTGCACATTTGCAGATTTGAATGTAAATTGGTTTATAATATATAGTTCTTACAATCCATTGAACAATGGCCCATTATATTTTCCATTCAATGTATGTAGCATTTAAGTTGAGTTGAAAACTTGCCCAAAGCTATTCAACATTTCCATAAGTTTGATCTCAGGACCCTGCATTCAGTGGTCTTCTACCAATATTTGGTTCCTTATCTTACATGTTTTCACATCCCAAACCTCCAATCAGTGCATCTGTTTTGAACTATATGCCCAATGTAAATCTATCCAGCTATAAGACCACTGCAAGGTTAACGTTTGGTCTTTGTCTCACATTAAAAGAAACTTGAAGCTCTTTTTTACTGCAATGGTTTTTAAAATGTAAAAATCCTGGTCATAGAATTGGGAATTGGGGGAGGTCACAATGGCTATAGATAGAAGTCTTTTGCAGTCAATCAAAATGAGCAGAAATGTACTTGTGAAGGGATCAGAATCATGATTATTATCCTTCCCCCACATTCCATAATTTCTGTATAGAGGCTTATGCACACTCCAATTGCATAATCCCCAGTGTAGAAGTTACCAATATGTGGTGATTGGAGGCAGGGCCAACACAACAGTCCTAATTTCCCCATTTTCATGGATATGTTCATGTATACTTCTGCTATCTGCAGAAGACTAATAGTGATGATTCATTGCACACAGCAAGAGACAGAGAAAAAAGTCAGAGTTCAGAATCATGGGTGACCCCTCTGTCGCCAACAGAAGCATGAATGTTATGAAATTAATGGCCTACCTATTCCCTTAGACTATCAGTAATACAGGCCAATCATCTCTTACCCCAAACTCTTTTTTATGGGCATGCTTTGCATAGCTTCTACAGTACTTTCAATTCAGAACTTACCCTTCTTAATTGGCAAAAGTTGAACTAAGGCACAGCCTTGGATCCTGAAAAGAAGATATATAGCTAGTTGGGTTAACTTAAATTACAGAGCTATCGTGAGGATAAAAGGGGAGGTTGGAATGCTCAAACTTCTGAAGGTTCAGATAACTTTGCAATTGCAATCCCCTTGTGCAAATGTCACTGATTGATCCATAATCGACTGATCTGTGAACTGCTCGCCAGAGTTCGCTGGGGTTAGCGGTGGCTTCACAGCAGCACTTACATACACTCAGCATGTATGTTTTCTGCTACATCCCAATGTCACTAGAGCACAGACATAATTATTTTCTTTGCAACTGCATTTAAATCTATCTTCTGACATGATGGTCATCCCAAATGAATTCGTTTCAAAGTGGATTCTACCTTTTGTTCTCATTAATGAATTCTGACTATATCCAGCCAGCTTGGTTTAATGCTCACAATTTAACTGCTTTGCAAAGGAGCTCAGTGTAGAGGTTATAGTTATCAATAAAATCAGGAATGGATTTGGAAGAACAAGGGAATGGGTTAAATATGGTCTCTACAAGTAGAATGAAGCCGGGTCCTTCATCTGAATAGACCTGCTTAAAGATAGGCCAAAACACCCCTCCAAAGATCCCACCACTACCCCCAGCCACAATCCCACCTTCCTTGGTTGGAAGGACAGGACACCAATCCTCCAACCAATAGGTAATACCTCCCAGTTAGCATTCTTTCTCAATTTTGTACTTTTCTACATATAGTATTAATAAATATTGCTAATAAAAGCTTCACACCATAAATCTATGCATGCTTACTTGAGTTGGCCCCGATTACATGACCCCTACCTCAAAAGATAGTAAAAACCAGTCAAAAAAAGATAGAAAAATGGGAGAAAGCACAGAGCTGTGCATCTGAGCAAAGGCGAATAGCCAAACTTGAAAAAGCCGCATAATTATAATTATTCAGCTTTTTCGGGAATCGCCTATTCAGCTTCAGGCAAATCCCCAGGTTTTGGTGTTTGGTAAACCCAAAAATTACCGAAAGAGCTAATGTTGGGTTTATTTTAGGTTCGGGTATATTGATATGCACAACCCTATTGAGGGTTACTCAAAACCTCAATACTAGAGGCTTGGTTAAATGTATACCATAGGTCAGGAAAGGTAGTACAAAGTCCAAGATATCACCATCATGACTAATGAGTGGGCTGAGGGATGCTATTAGAGAGAAAAAGGCTTCCTTCAGAAACTGGCAGGCTTGCCCAAATGAGGCAAACAAAAATGACCACAAACCTGGACACAGGAAATGAAAGTGGAAAATTCTGGATGCAAAAAAGAAGTCTGGTGAATATATCACTAGAAACACCAAGACCAACTATAAAGAATTCTTTAAATACATCAAGAGCAGGAAACTGGCTATGAAGCATTTGGACCATTGGATGACAAATCTATGATGAGACCACACTTGGAATATTGTCTACAGTTCTGGTTACTGCATTTGAAAAAGTCTGTTGTAGAGGTTGAAAAGGGACAGAAAAGGACAAATAAAATTATCAGGGGACTAGAGCAGCTGGCCCCATGAGGATCAGTTAGGGCTGTTTTGCTTAGAAAAAAGGTGAATAAGGGAAGATGTGATCGAAGTCTAAACACTTATTATGCATTTTGGGGGAGAGAATGGACTGGGAGAAGCTTTTCTTCCTCTCTCATAGTACTAGAACTTAGCATCATCCAGTGAAGCTGAAGGGTGGGAGATTCAGGACAGACAAAAAGAAGTACCTCTTCATACAGCACATAGTAAAGTAGTGGAATTCACTGCCACTATCTGGAAAGGATTGAAAAGAGGAATGGACAAGTTGATGAAGGATGGGGATAACTATGGCTACCAGTCATGATGAAGATCTACTCCCTCCAGTACCAGAGGCGATATGACTCTTTATATCATTTGCTGGGTAGCATGGGCAGGAGAATGCTGTTGCAGTCATCCTGTTGTGGGCTTCCTAGAGGCAGCTGATTTGGCCACTCATTAGCATAGCCTGAGGAGAGTCTTGACCTCATGTTCTCCAAAGCATGCCATTGATAGCTCCTAAAATGGCCACCAAAGCAAATTTAGCCAAAATAGTGTTGGGGCAGACAGCACACATCTAGGATGGGTGTCCCTAGTAACAGAACTAACCTCATAATTGTTGAGCTGTCATAAGAAGCTTACTCAAGAGACTCAGAAGAAGAGGGAATAGCAAATCAGGGGTGCTAGAACACCTGCTAGTTTGGCTCATGCCTTATTTCCCAATCGCAAACTGGAAGCTGAATTTTTCATGATTGGTTCAACTGTTTGTCAATCTATTTATGGCATATTGCTACACTGTATTTCTTCCTAACCATGCAGTACAATGTAATTGGTTTTTCATACATGCATGTTCTCAAACAACACAATTGACATCTACTACCTACACGTTCTTGCTCCATAATTGCTGCTCTGAGAAAACGATAGTTTAAATAGACAATTAAATCAGTCACAAATCATATAAACCAGATATAAATAAATGACACATTTTAATAAAATCCTACCCTTTGAGGTTTGTCTAAGTAGTGCTAAGTTTGTCTAGAGATGCTAATGTCTAGAGAATGCCAATTGGTTTGAATCTGCAGTGTCTTTACACATGAACAGTTTTGCAAAAACCCAGCGCAGACCTGTTCAGCAGATGTTCACATATGTCTAACATGAACCAAACAGGCTGGGTGATCGGCTTATGTCTGACCAACAACCTTGAACACTATCCGATCAACTGTTGAGTACATTTGTGGCAAAATTTGCAACATCCTTATAACTAACCGTGATAATTACTATGTGTTTTAGGGAATCTATTGCAGCTCTAGACACAGAATGTTAGGTATACCTGGAGTAAGACTAAAAGAGGAGGAGGAATCTCCGCAGCAGAACAAGAAATGAAGAAACTTTAACAACTTGACATATTGATGGCTCCTTCCACCATCTAAATCTTTTTAGATTAGCACATCTATTTAGTTTTCACAGATATGTTTGCTAGCACTAAATCATCAAACCCAATCTGTAAGTGAAGGATATATATCCTCGAGCAGTTGGACATTTTATATTGTTCACCTGTCACTAAGAATAATGGGAAAGAGAGGAAAGATAATGTCAGCCATATTAAAAGGCTAACATATGAGCATGATCCAGCTGGTAATTGCATACAGGTATATCCTGTCAGCCCTAGTAATTTTCACAGCCCTTATTTAAAAAAACGTTATTTTTGAAGCAGTCTTTCATTTTATAAAGTACAGAACCAGGGATGTGAAAACCTATTCATTAATTTCCATGGAATTTTTTACATTACTTTGTCATGCTCTGTGACATCCATAGATAAGCTGTGGATCAAATGCCCCTTTTGATCAACTTTTGTACATGTGGGGATCTGGTCCCCTCTGAAATCAGCAATACAAATTGGAATTTCATGGCAATCACAGAACTGATCTTCTCAACCATCTTCCTCTATGTGGGCCTTTGCCTCCATCCGTTCCCAGGCATTTTCGCTTGTTTTCTTTGAACTGTGGAATGAATTGCCAGAGGCAGTTCAAAAAAGATACATACTGCTGGCAATCTGTAAGGGCTGAAAGACTGTCCTTTTTTTTTTTAAGGGCAGTTTTTAGGTAGCAAATATATTGACTTTTGTTGGCAAGTGATTAATATGGATGGGAGACCTTGGTGATCTTTGTATAATGCAGCCTGTGGTTATGTCTGTAAGCTGCTTTGGCTACCTAGGAAAGGCAGGTCATGGATATTTTGAATACTTGAGCATGCATTATTTATTTATTGGTTTCATTTTTACACCACTTCTCTGGCTAAGCGCTCGAAGCGGTTTATAACAGTGAACAATTACATCAATTAAAATGGGCACATCAATTAAACTAAACAAAAGTAATGTAATAAATACCCAGTAATATAGAAACATATAAAATAATACAAATACATAAAACCAATGTAATCCCCACCCTAAAACCATAGAAACTCCTGCAAGTAACATCAAGTAACATCAAAAATTACCCACAATCCAACTATACTTCACAATAAGGAGGTATTGTGAACCCAAAGCTTGCTGGAATAATTGTCTTACAGAGTCTCCTTCCTGTTTTGCACAAATGTCTTCTGACATTGCATTCCAGAGGAAGGGTGCCACCATCATGAAGGCCTTCCCCATGGTGGAAGAAAGCCATGGTACCCTGGGACCCAGGACCACCACCAAGCCCTGTGAAGATGAATGAAGGGTGAGGGAGATCATAACAGGAGAGGCAGTCATGTAGGTATCAGGGTCCCAGACAGTTAAGGACTTTAAAGATAAGTACTAACACCTTGAGTTGGATCTGGAAACTAATTGGTAGCCAGTGCAGCTGCTTCAAGACTGATGTTATATGAGCTGACCACTTGGTCAGCAATCTAGCAGCCACATTCTGTACCACCTGTAGTTTCCGAAGCAACCTCAACGGTAGCCCTACTAGGAGAGAGTTGCAGTAGTCTAAATGAGAGGTGACAGTTGCATGGATCAATGTGGCATAGGTATGGGGAAAGTTGTTGGACCTGGTGATGATGGAAAAATACCATTATAGCCAATATGGATCCTTTTTTGTCCATGGAAAGCACAGGATCAAGCCAAACCCACAGACTCTTCATGGAGACCATAGTAGAAACCTGGGCTCTTTTGAGTGATGGGAGTGACAAATTCCCCACAGCTAGAGTGCTTCCCAGCCACATGACCTCCATTTTTGCAGTATTTAACTTCAGCCAGCTACCCCTTGGCCATTCCACCATAACGTCCAGGCATTGGGCCAGGGAGGAGATATCCATTTCTGGTTGCTTATCAAGCAGGAGGTAGCGCTGGGTGTCAACTGTGTCAAATGCTGCTGACAGATCTAATAAAATCAGAAGTGCACACCCTTATCCAACTGAAGCCGGGTTGTATCAACCAAGGGTATTACAGCAGTCTGTGTCCCATAGCCCAGCCTGAAGCCAGACTGGAATGGATGAAGCATTGACATATCATTCAGGAATCCCTGGAGCTGCTCGGCCCCTGCCCTTTCAATTTCCTTACCCAGGAAAGACAAATTCAACACGGGTAGTAATTTGCTAGTTCCCCTTTATCTAAGGATAGCTTTTTCAACAAGAGTCTTACTACAGTCTCCTTGAGAGAGCTAGAGAAATTACCCTTTGTGAGAGAACCATTAATGATCGCTTGCAGAGGGCTTCCTACCCATTATGGCATGATTTAACTAGCCTACGGGGACATTCAATTGACTGTTCTTTCAAATTTAATTTCTGCTTTCCCCCTTCTCTGCTTAGCTTCTTCAAGAATGTGATCATCTAGCCATCAACTATTCCCCCCCAACAGAGAGTAAATCTCATAGAACCAGACAGAAGGATTAGAATAATTGTCCAGGCAGAACAATATCCACATTGAAAACTGAACCTGGCAGATAACAACAGCATGCAGCAATATACAAATACCCCTGTGCCAATTATATCTACAATCTATATTGTACATATCTCCTAATAATGAAGCAAACTAAAAGTACCTCTGCTACATGTCATGTGAGGTTGGTCCATAACTCCATGGCAGAACAAATATTACATTCAGAAATATTACATTCAGAAAGGCTGGCCTTTCAATTTACAAGAATTAGGAAGACTAGAAAGTTCTTACCAGTCAGCTACATGGTATTACACTCTATATAAGAACATAACATAAGAAAAGCCCTGCTGGATCAGACCAAGGCCCATCACATGCAGCAGTCTGTTCACACAGTGGCCCAACTAGGTGCCTCTAGGAAGCCCACAAACAAGACGACTGCAGCAGCACCATCCTGCCTGTGTTCCACAGCACCTGCATCAGTATGAATCTACAGGATGCCTACACACTTCTCACAGTCCAATAGACTTGGAATTATGTTATACAGGGGTGAATTGGCCATTACGACCAGTGGTCTGATGACCTCTCCCCACCTGGGTTGGCCAGCTTAGTGGAAGAAGAGCTGTGCCCAGCTCCCTGAGCCCCACGTGGCATGGAGGAGCTGGTATCCGGCCTGCCTGAGCCCTGCATAAGGCAGGAGAGGCAGTGCCTAGCTCATCCTAGCCCCATGAAGCCCAGGAGAGGCGATGCCTAGTCCCACCCAGTGCATGGAAAGAGGGCCTGGTTCACCTGGCATGTGGAAACAGAGCTTGGCTGGCTGGGCAGGCAGGCTGCCTCTTCCTTCCTCCATCCTTAGGGAAGGCAGGGCCGGGGATTGGGGGGGGGGGGCTTTTCCAGGGCAGTTTTTCCTTCTTAGTCTCTTATGCAGTGGTGGTAGCACTTCTTTAGTTCAATGTTGTTGTTTTTTTAAGAATTAATCTTTTATTGCAGTTTCTTACACATCTGCAAAGGCCCAGAAAGTAAACATTGTATTTCTGACAATAGCCCCTTTCCTATTTGCATGGCCACATTCAGCACAGACTATTAAATAATTTGGTTATTTAGCAAGTTGGTATAGCAAAAGGTTTAACTTAAGGTAGTTTCACATAGGGAATGTGGTGGTGGCTTCCTGATGCTTTGTAGGCACTAAGGACCCAGGTTCAATCCTTGTTTTCTGCAGTATGAGGAAAAGCCTTTCTCTGTCTGACATCTTGATAGCCACTCAGAATAGCAAATACTGGACAGATAGTCTGACTCAGAATGGGAAAACTTCATATGTGGAGAGGGGGGGAGACATGTGTAGAGGGTTATTTCCTAGACCCTCCGCTACATTCTTATATTGATTCCTAATTCCTTCTAAAAAGTGGTCAAATCCAATAATTACAATCTTGTTTTTGTCTATGTTGCACAGATGTTAATATGCCTACATATTTGAAATTGGTTTTCCAAAGCCATCCAGAAACAGGTTTATTAATGGTCGGATCTAAGTGCAGTTTAACTGCAGGACATGCTCTGCTGCTCAGAATAAGAAAGGAGCAAGTGCACAAGAAGTGACTCAATACTGGATTGTAGCCTCCCCCCCAGCATTTATAATTAATTTGATCTTAAATCAATTTAAAATATAAATAATGTAGCAGGATCTAATGGGCTTGAGGCTGGTCAAGTGTTGTGCCACATTGCCTGGCTCACTTATCAAAGCATTGGGGAAGGGTGACTTGCTTTGTTATGTAAGCTCCTTGTAAAACATAAATGAAAGGGTTTCTTTCTCCTAACAAGTGTTTCATCCTGTTCTTAGCTTTCAAGAGCTTAGTTTCTTCTCATTTAACATACACCAGCAGTTCAAAACTCAATGCCTCCTACCTTCTCTTATTATTATTTTTTAAGCCCACAAATACGTTGAATGCAATCCGTTGTTGTTGTTTTTTAAATCATCTGCACTTGGAAGCAGCGCAGCAGCATAAGTTGTTTTCCTTTCGTTAGACATGCAGATCCCTCCTATGCCATCACTTCTAATTATCATTTTAACTTCCTCATCTAAATGCTGTGAGTCTTGCAAAGCTTATTTCACAACATGAATTGTTTCCCTTCGTGCTAATTCTAGATACTTTCCCTTCCAAGCACAAATTTGACAGCCCTTCATTCCTGTGAGCATCTCTGTTTCTGGTGATTTTTCAGACCTCTTGGTAATGGCTGTTAAACCATTCACAAGATGTTGGGTGACAGTGGGAAGGGGAGAAACCCCATTCCTTGATTGCATGGAATACAGATGTCATCCATTCATATTGCATTACTGTTGTTGGGATGTTCACTTTGGTGCACATTACCATCCACATTCTTCACTGACTAATTTAATATCTAATTTCATGTGATTACAGCTAAATCAGGGCAACTCTTGCAATCCAACACTGTTGGGCAATGAAAAGTCCACTGCTGTGTGTCAATACAGCAATGGACAGTGGGGATGACATTCCATCTTCCCCTTCATTCATAGTGAGGGCAAAAGGAAGGATTCATTTGCTGTAAGTGTCACTACAGAGTCTGCTACTGGGGTAGAGCAGAGGACAAGTACAAGTAGCGCTGTTCTTAATGATGTGATTGGACTAAAGCCGAAAGGACGTTCAGTGGTTGACATGAACAGATGCAAAAGGAAAGTCTGAAGCTGTTCCACACATATAATAGGACTCAATAAAGGAAGCCACAGCCCTCAATTTGCAAGATCTGAGCAAGGCTGTCAAGGATAGGACATTTTGGAGGACTTTCATTCATAGGGTCGCCATGAGTCGGAAGTGACTTGACGGCACTTAACACACAACACACACAAGTGTCATTTATAGCAAGTAAGTGGCACTTACAGGAACAAATTAATATGGATACAACCCAAGAACCTCGACTGGGCCCTTTCTACCTCCTGCCAAAGATACATAAACCTGGAGGCCCTGGACATCCCATTGTCTCAAGCATAGGCACCATCACAGTAGAAATATCAGGATATATAGACTCCATCCTGAGACCATACATCATTAATACCCCCAGCTATGTCCGTGACACCACAGACTTCCTAAGGAAACTGCAGTCCATTAACAATCTCCCAGAAAACAGCATTCTAGCCACCATGGATGTTGAGTCTCTGTACACCAACATCTCCCTTGAGGATAGACTACAAGCCATTAGAAACACAATTCCTGACAACACCACAGTAGATCTTGCCACTGAACTCTGCAGGTTTGTTCTCACCCACAACTACTTCAAGTTTGGGGAGGACCTATACCTTCAAATCAATGGTACAGCCATGGGCATCCGCATGGCTCCACACCATGCCAACATTTTCATGGAGGATCAAGAACAGCATTTTCTGAACTCCTACCCATTGCCCCCTCTCCTTTATTTGAGATTCATGGATGACATTTTCTTTGTCTGGATTCATGGTGAAGAAGCCATCAAAAGATTTCACCAGGCTTTCAATAACTTCCACCCTACCATCAATCTAACTATGACTTATTCTGAACAAGAAATAAACTTCCTGGACACCACAGTACGGAAACATGAGGGACACACAAGCAACACATTATGTCAGAAACCAACAGATTGACAAATCTATCTACATGCCTCTAGCTACCATCCCAACCACATCAAACAGTCTATTGTCTATAGCCAAGCCCTATGCTATAGTCGCATCTGCTCCAACCACTCAGACAGAGATACTCACTTAAAGGACCTACACAAGCATTTTTGCAACTACAATATCCTGCTGATATGGTAAGAAAGATGATTGGAAAGGCCAGAATGATGTCCAGGCATGGCTTGCTACAAGACAAGCCCAAGGAAAATGACAATAAAACACCTCCGGTGGTCACGTACAGCTCACAACTCAAGCCAGTCCAATGTATTATTAACAATCTGACACTTCCCTCGCTAAGGCACTGGGGGCCTGACCCTTTCTTGCTTACAGACAGCCTGCTAATCTAAAACAACTTATCACCCGCAATAATAAACTACTTAACAGTAGCATAGACTCCAGTACCAAGGCCTGCAACAACCCAAGGTGCCAACTTTGCTCTCATATAGATCCTAGCAGCACCATCACTGGGCCCAGAAACATCAGCCATACTATCTCAGGTTCATTCTTATGTTCATCTTCTAACGTGATTTATGCCATCAGATGCCAGCAATGTCTTTCCACCCTCTACATTGAATGAACAGGCTAGTCCCTGCGACAAAGATTAAATGGACATAAGTCTGACATCAGAAACCACAACATTCAGAAACCAGTGGGGGGGGGGGGACATTTTAATGTCAATGTTGGTCAACCATGTGATGTAACAGATCACAACAAGTAACCGTGTTAGTCTGTCACTAGCAGTAGAAAAGAGCTGGTCTGGTGTTCTTCTAAGGGATTATGAGGAAGTTAGCACCCATGGTTATGCCTAGCTTTGCTTCTGCTGTAGTTGGAGACCATAGAAACAAGCTTGGTTTCTTGGGATGGCATCATTGTCTCTGGACTTTCCTCCCTGGATTGCATTGAGCTTCCTTTAGCTAGATGGTCCATTAAAAATGTTTCTGTTGCTTTAAATGGGTAAGTGACTGTCTCCTTGAAATGATCTTTTCTGCACATGTTATGACCATATCTGATCCAAAGCATACTTTTACATACTCATGTGAGGCAAAAGCTAAAGCAAGATTTTAGCAATCTAGTCCATCTTTCTCCAGACTATTTTTGTATGTTGCTCTAAACAATGGTTTCTATCCTAAATACCTATTTCCCCCAATTTTCAAGATGTTCATGCAGAAACCCTCATAGACAACTTTGTCAATTTAACCATTTTTTAAAACTTCTCCCACTTTTAGATAGTTACCAGAGGATCTTCCAGCTACTGGCTCTGTGCAGTTCTTAACCATATGTAGGCCTTTTTACAGCTAGAAATCTTCCCTTTTCTCACGTAGAGTTTATGAGCATTTAATTCCTAAACCAAGTTCTGACTTGGATCTGGAGTGGGGGTTCTTGGACCCTAACGTCAGGGGTTTCCATGTTACAATAGAACCATTTTCCTCTCTCTCAAAGTCTATACATGTGTGTTTCAATTTATCAAGCCTTTTGCTACAGTGAGTTCATCCATGCCTTTAGCCTGGTTATCCCTTAGCTGCAATATTAGGAAACACATATAGAATCTGTCATGTGTCTAGTTAAGATAAATAATGATTACAGGCAGATGAGGTATCTGATCACAAGATGGACTGTGCCTGGTACACTCTTTTCCTTCTAATTTCTATTCTCTCATGGCTGAAGAGCAATTACAAGCAACAGACTATTCCTGACCTTAGTGCCTGCTCATCACTTTATCTTTTTCCTACAGAAATGAATCATGGAGTAAATAAGTAACGGGATCAAGTGTAAAGGGCTGACAGAGCCAACATTTTTCTTCATTGTCTGATCGCTACACTGGCAAAGCAATCATTGTTATGGCAGTGAGAGTCAAAGAAAATTGACTCTTCTTTCCAAGTGGGGGGTAACAGAAATCAGTATAGGGGTAACAGAAATCTATTCTGCTATGAATGCTCTGTGTCCCAGCCTCCATTGATCACTTTGGTAGGATTTTTAATTGACAGAATGAAAAGTCCTAGGATAACAAGTTGGTAAAGTAATTGTAGTGTCCAGTTCATGCAATTACCAGTGAAATAGCATAATTCACTGGATAGCGTAGTTTTTCCTCCAAACAATTTTTCCTCCAAATATTTTGATGTCCAGCCATTAACATTATTTAACACAATGAACAAAGTGGGCCCAGTATGACTAATCATCACTCTAAAACTTTGACTGGTCACTGCCACAAGGCAACCAGAGTCATAGAATCATTGAGTTGGAAGGTACCACCAGGGTCATCAAATCCAACCCCCTGCACAATGCAGGAAATTCACAACTACCTCCCCCCCACACCCCTAGTGACCAGAAGATGGCCAAGATGCCCTCCTTCTCAACATCTGCCCAAGGTCACAGAATCAGCATTGCTGACAGATGGCCATTTAACCTCTTCTTAAAAACCTCCATGGAAAGAGAGCTTACCACCTCCTGAGGAAGCCTATTCCACTGAGGAACCGCTCTAACTGTTAGAAAACTCTTCCTAATGTCCATGGGAGGTGGGAATTTTCTGAACCTTATGGTGCTTAGAAAGTGAACCAGTGTTTTTCAAACTGCTTTTGAAGTAATGCTAGAGATGTTTTGAGCTTTGTGTCAGCTAAATCAATGACTGGGGTAAGCAGAAATGCTATATATAGATTGCAGTGTATTGATGAATTAATGCATTTCATCAGCTTAGCTTGAGTTATTTTACATATGGTAAATGCTTTTGTGAGTGCATTCATTTTACATTACCAGAAAAACAATCAATATGTACAGTTACATGTTCCATATTTGTGATATGGTAACTCAGGAACTTGCCAAATATTGACAGTTCTTCGCATTTTGAAAGGACTGTGGCAAATGCTGACATTTGCCAGTAAATGACAGAAATGAAAGTAAAATTTAACTACTTGGTTGGCCCTCTGATTTATCATGAAACAACACAAAGGTTTGTGTCGCAAGGTTTTTACTGGGAATCTACCAAACTGACATTGAAAATGTCAACATTTCCTAATCAGTCTATATTAATCTCTTTTTCATGGCTGACATGCAAAACATCTGTTAGGTACCCCTTGGACATAGCTACTTCACTAAAGGCAGCAGTCCAATGCTGAAGCAAATGCAAATGGATCCCCAGCAACTACTATATAAATGCAACAATGGCAAATATCAGCACTCAGTTTCTCATGGGTCTCTAGCTTCCCACAGAGTAATTAGGATTACATTGAGCTGATTAGGAGATTACTCTCAAAGAAGATTTTGGTGCAGATGTGGTCATGAAATAAGCCACTCACAGGTCAATCCTATGCAGACTTAGTGTCATCTGAGACCATTGAAATCAGTGGACAAAGGCAAGAGTAACCTTGCATAGGCTTGCACTGCCAGTCATCTGCTAATCAAAGAAGATCTCAGCCAGGAGGTTTTTTGTAAATACCCCTTAAAAGTAGCTGTCAAAAAATTGCGGTATGAGAAGGAACATCTTCCTTTGATTATTATTTTATAGCTACCTCTCTAAATTTTAATTCTATTAGCAAGACCATTTTTTTCAGAAATACGCACACACACACACACTTTTTTGTAGTGAAAGAAGTAAAAAAATGTCTGCATTCAATTGTGTGGTAAAACAAAGAAGTTTGTTTAAATAGATCTCTGAGGTGATTTATCAAGGTTTTGCACTTGAGGTCTGCAACAATTTAAAGGTAGCATTTCAAAGCTGACACTAAATCTATGGAAATAAATCACTGCGGAAAGCCCATTATTTCTTAATTACAGGACATATTAGTGTCTAGCTTTAGAAACTCCCTGGTGTATGGAAAGGATGTTTAGTTTAAAGGAAAGTTTTCACTTAACCTTCCTACCATGTCAGACATCAATGAAACATCATTATCAGTTGAGAGAGATACAAAGGACATCGGTTTGGTATTAAGCATTCATTAGGCTGACTAAAGAGGGAGAAAAAGAGAGAGAACAAAGTGAATTCTTCCTTCACTGACAAAAATTGGGGAGTGCAAAGGGAATGTGAGGGACAGGTGTTAGCTAAGACATAATAACCACATGAAGAACAAGGGCTGCAACTATTATAAAGGGCAGGGTAGATCCCTATTTTAAGGAGTGATCCCTATTTTCTGAAATATCATAGTATCCCAGAACACAAAGGACCCTATCAAGCTGAAGTTAGTCATGAACAAGATCAATTTATCAGCTGGGACTAGATTCTTCCATTTGTTTAAACAGGACTTAAAAGGGACCTGCAGCCCAGGAGGAGGGAAACTATGTTTATGGGTGGGGTTAACACTTTGGCCTTTTATGCAGTGATTTTTCCCTGCAGTTACTCCCGCTGACTGCTTCGGGGCTTCCTTTTGATTATGTATGCCTTTTCCACCCATCAGAGGTTGCCTCGCTCCCCCCGCACATTTTGCTCATGTTTTCCAGATGCTATTTTAGCCAGAATCTGGAAATGCAGACAAAACGTGCAGGGAGAGCGAGGCGACCTCTGACAGGTGGGAAAAGGCATGCATAATCAAATGGAATTCCCAAAGCAGTTGGCAGGGGTGACTGCGGGGAAGCATCCCTGAATAAAAGGCCTTCATTTCCTTGGGAACATGGCCTTCATCCACATCGTTCCCTTCTAGGGTTGCCAATTGCCAGGTAGTAGCAGGAGATCTCCTGCTAATTCAACTGATCTCCAGCCGATAGAGATCAGATCACCTGGAAAAAAATGGCCGCTTTGGCAATTGAACTCTATGGCATTGAAGCCCCTCCCAAACCCCACCCTCCTCAGGCTCCGCCCTCAAAATCTCCCGCCAGTGGCAGAGAGGGACCTGGCAACCCTATTCCCTTCCCTCACCCACCCACAGCTGCTTTTAGAGGATAATTTTACAGAAGTCCTACACACAACCCCCCAGCACCACAATTAGTAAGGCCCCAAAATTAGAGGTAGAATTACTAGGGAAAGGGGAATATGCTTTGAGGATGATGGACCCATGCCTGATAGTCCTGTTCCCCATTCACTTCTTCAGCAACTTATGAACCTCCATTCACGTCTACAGCAACTTATGAACAGAGCCCACCCCATTGCTATGTATGTCACCCTGCATTTTTGCTAAGGTTCTTTTAATAAGTCATGCCAGATGCATATAAGAGTAGGAACAAGGACAACACAAAGTAACAGCTGTATACAAGAAACACAGGTGCTGAAGCATACAAATGCAAAAAATATATCCAAACCAGATTATATCATTCTTTATTAAGGTTGATCCATATGACCATTTTTGGTTCTTTTGGATTGTATATATTATCATGTCCTCTGCTTCTGTTGTCAGTGCCTGACCACCGGTTTCTTTTATGCTGTTTTTCCTCTATATCTGTGTCAATGCATGTCATTAATACTTTATATGCCACTTCAACACAATAGAAAATAATCATCATATTGACAAAATAACTAGAAAAAATGGGTTAGAGCAGAGGTTCCCAAATTGTGCTCCACGAAATATCTCCTCGTGCTCTCTGAAGAGATTGGAAAGAAAAATACTACTGTCATTCAGTTTGAATAGAGGTGTTAGGTGAAAATTAGAGCTCCATGATGAATTTCTCTCCTGAAAAGTGCTCCATGACTCAAAAAGTTTGGGAACTCTGTGTTAGAGGAAAGAGCAAGGATTATAAAATTAAAGATTCCCACTTCACAAGGGAGAAAGAAAATCAAAATCAGGTCTTTAAATAGAACTAGACAGCTTTCCTGGTTGTGTCTCATCCCTTGTCTTTATGCATGGTTTCTTTTGTGTACGCTCTATTCCCTGCAGTAAAAAGAAATGTTTTCCTATTAGCTACTTTCCAGGTGACTCCAAATCTATTTTTAAACTTTCCTAAGTGGCCAACTAAAGGAATTAGAGCTGTATCCTCTTGGAAAATCAAGGACTAGTGATATACTGGTTACAGTGTCAAACTGGAACTTTGGAGACTTGGATTCAAATGTTGGTTCAGCCATGACATTTAATTGTTGACTTCTGTCTGGTAACTGTCTCTCAGCCTAATTGATTTCACAGGTTCTTTGTGATAATAAAATTGGAGGAGGAAAGAATCATCTGCCACTCTGAACTCCTTGAAAGAAGGGTGGGATAAAATATAATAGATACTATTTCATTTTAAAAATGAAAGGTATTAGTACTGGATTTTGCTATGTATAATCTCTGGAGTCTTGCTTTTATAGCTCCTCTCATTTGTTGCATGATTCCCCCCCCCCCCAAAGTGACCTAGGAAGTTGGGACATCAAGCTGAGAAAGAAAGTTAATCAGACAAATGCATGAGTTATGCCAATTTGCCTCTTTGAATCACCTTTCTATTTAGCCTTTTTACTAAAATAGTCTCTTAGCAGATCAGGACAAGAACCTCACTGCTCTAGTAGCCTCATTTTTAGCTTCAGCCCTCACTGAGAGAACCTTCAAAGTTCATCCGGTTCAATACTTAAGTATTGAGCTTAAGTACTTCACAAAACTTCAATTTTAATTGATAAACTATTCACTGCTAATGAATTAGGAATGATCTTAACTTATTTTAGCTGGCTGTTAGGCGTGTTTTATTATTCCAAGATGCCAATAAAGGTATTGTATTTGTTTGTAATAAAATAGTCTCAATTCTTGATTTGTAATTTTAGTTATAAAAAAAATCACCAAAACCCGAGTGCAAAATAAGTAACAATATATTATTTTGTTTTGAAAAATGATATATACCTTTAAAACACTGAAACACTATGTTTGTCTGGATCTCCTATGCCCAGTCTTTCTGTATATGGATATTCCCTCTATCCCCTGCTACTTTTAATCAGGAACTAAGCAGGGAGGCTGCAGTAACCTTCCCCATTTGGAAGTGGCAGGGATTTAAAAAGCACATTCCAGTCTATTGAAAGTGATGCTCAGTTGTTGCACCCCAAACAGTTGGACTGCAATCAGCAATTGTGCTCAGTTGATGAGCAGCCGTTGAATGCCCATCATCCGAATTCAACTCTAAATAGCTGAATTCTGGCAATAACTAGAACAACTTCCTGTTTTGAGACAACTTTTATGTTGGTAAGATTTCCAGAGATGTTTAAGGTAGCCACACTAAATGATTAAAGGGCATGCTGTCATTTGGCTACATGCCCTTTCCCCAGAAGGAACATGACCCAAAAGGGCGGTTATGGTGGACAGATGGTTGCACACATCATGCCAGTAACACCTAGTGAAAAAAGGCAAAAGCGTGATAATATCTGTGACAGACAAAGGGTTAATGTCTGTCGGTGACTGTATGTGAGAGGGAAATACAGGGAGTGGGCAGAGCATAAGGGAGAAGACTCTGAGCTGCAGGAAAAAGGGTTTTTTTTTTACTCTGGGTTCCAGTGTGATGGGTTGTGCCTAGTGTGACTGTGGGGGGGGGGGAATCAGAAGGGTGATGAAAGAGTTTGGGAGGGGGGAAAGTTCCCTATTCTAGTCACGGGGAGGGGGGAGGAATAGTCACTGAGGAAAGATGTATTCCTGGCCCAAGTATTGGGAGAGAATTACTTTAAGTGCTGTGAAGTAATTCCACAGGGAGAAAAAGGAAGGAAGAAGGGAGAATCTCCATACTTCCTAGTTTTAGGCACCAGAGTATACACATGAACCTCTGTGTGCAGGTTCTGGGACTAAACTACCTTAAAGAGTTGGAAATCTGGGTTAAGTAAAATAACATCTGTGCTGTCCTTGTTCAGTAACTCACTGTTTATATAGAAGATTTGTACCTTTCCTTAATACTAGTTTTTCCTCCAATACCTTTCCCTGTGAAGTATAATACAATTCTGTTATTTCATTGTTGAACTTGAATAAAGCCTCTGACATCTCAATTATCTGAGGTAAAACGAAGTAGGAGACGAGGGAAAGATTTGCCCCCCTAGCCACACCATCGTTCTGCATTTCCCCACCTTCCAACCTGCAGCTAGCAGAATGCTAAAATAGTAAGCATGCGCTAAATAGATGATGCCATACAAGGGGTTTGTGTCAGGAGACAATGGGGAGAGGGGATGCAGTTTGGCAGCAGCCATTCATCCCCTATAATGTTTAATTTAGTTTGAAGAATGGAGATATTCTGAATCCTTGGGGAATAATCATTCTGGATTAATTATTCATTCCCTCTTTTCCCTTCATTTTGTGTGCACAGAGATTCATTCATTGCTTTTGGGGACTTTCTGCATTCTAGATCTGATGATTCCCCCCCCCCCAAAAAAGTTGTCAGTTAATTATATATATTACTTGGCTTGCCATGTATTAAAATTTCCCTTGGTTTAGCAGAGCTAGAGTGAGCAATTAAGCAGGTTTGTAATGTGCTCAGTGCCTGCAATTCAAATAGTGAAGGTCAGCACATCCCACACGAGAAAACAGAACATTACCATCTGCGTGGTCTTCCATGCAGCAATTAACATTCACATTGCCTTTGGTGACATTTTGAGCTCTGACACGCTATAATGTGACATACTCCAGATGAGATAGATGTGGCAGAAATCAATAGCATAGCAATTCCTAATTATTTCACTTCTGAGTAACTCCCCCTGAACACAATGATTCTAGTTGGTATGCTTTTTATTGTCACTTTCTTCTTTTTACACATGAAGGATTTTGTGTACTGTACAGTATTAGTAATGCTTCAGTGCAATATGTAAACCTTAAAACAACTTTGCAAACTAAGTTTGCAGGAACAAATCACACAAGACTGGTTATTCGTGAAATTCTGAGGGACATTTTGAGGGGTGAAATTAGTCTTGCCTATAGAGGCACATTATACAATGACCAGTGGATCTAAAATATCTCTGTATATATCTGAGAAATTAACTGACTGGAGTTCTAAAACCAATTTAAGTCAAAAAGTACAGAAGTTCTTTGCAATTACTTTAAGGTACTTTTCAGAATGTGAATTAATTTACTGAATTCAAACTGTCAACTGTGCAAAGCATGCAGCTTCTAAAACGGCACAGTGGAATTTTCTGCCTGCTACATAAAAGTGGTGAGATTGATGAATATTTCATTTTTTTTCTTTTTAATAATTTTTAATTTGTATTTTTAATAAGGGGATACAGAAAGGAAAGGTGTGGGAGAAGGCAGTCCATCTGCATTGACAAAAGCATAAACATAAATCTAAGCAAAAAAAGCATAAAATTATTTCAAGCTAATAGATGCAGAAAAAACATTTAAAATATCTGCCAGATTTAACTAAACATTTACTGTTTAAGGTATCTTCAACATTATACACAATGTATCATACTATTGTATTAATAGATTAAGTAATGATTAATTCTTTTCTAATACTGTATTGCATATATCTATAAATTTATTGACATGTAATCGTAGAACAGAACTCCATTCAGAGAATCACGATGGACACAAATCATCTCATCAAATTGCTAGCTAAGCCCTCTGACTCACCCTGTCAGATAGTTTCCCAGAGCTCGCCTTCATATCCAATTCTATAGCCACAGCTCTGGGATACTTACCCAAGGGTACCTAGGTATTGTTTCTGATCTGCAGCGTAACTAGGACACTGTTAGTCCAGCCCCTATAGGGGTTGGTTATGTGGTGGCCAGCAGGGGCCATGATGGGCAGGGCAGCTAGAACAAATCAGGGGTCTCCAGGTATGGTGGCCGTCACAGCCCAGGGGCGGAGAGGGCCAGGGCCAGGGATGCTTTCTCACTGTCAGCAGAACCCCACCCACCCCCTTAAAGGGGTATTGGGCTGTGGCTCAAAGTGCCTCCAATAGGTCCCAAATCCACCAGACATGTGGTGTTTAATAATAGTTGTTGGGTTTTATAATAGTTGTTTTATTGTGTTTTTAATAATGTTTTATTTATATAGTAAGCCACCCTGAGCTCCAGGTGGCTAATAAATGCTTTAAACAAATAAATGAAATGAAGTAGGCTTGCCAACTCTGGTTTAGGAAGTTCCTGGAGATCTGGGGGCAGTGCCTGCAAAGGGCAGAGTGTGGGGAGGAGGGAGCACAATGGGGATGTGATGTCATAGAGTTCAACCTCCAAAGCTGCCATTTCCTCCTGGGGAAAAGATATCTGTAGTATGGAGATCAGTTGTAATCCTAGGAGAACTCCAGGTCCCACCTTCACTTTGGTATCCCTATGTGCGAGCCTCATTTAAAGTGGTTATTTGGATCAATACTGATATATTGACATTTCATATTTCTTTTTGAGAAAGGGCAAAGTTCAGTCCAGAGCCAGGGTTGAGAAGTCTGTTCCATTTTTGACAGTCTCCTTCTCCCACAAGCACTACATGTTACTTTTACATAAATAATTTTATGAACACAGTGATTTAATCAATGGAATTGTGAGACTTTACATGGGAAAGGTTTACAGCAAATTAAATGAAGTGTGGAATGTTTGTTAACTTTTTGTATTAAACTGAGTAGCTCATACCTGGGTATGTATTTATTGCTAAGAGTCCAGGAGATTTACTGCAAATTAATATGCTGCATGCATCTGCCTTCCCATTGAATGTATTTGATTAGCATTATTTGTCTTGGATTCTCAGCTTAAAGAAGCACAAATAATGGCTGGAAAACAAATTTCAAATATTTGATGTAGATAAGTATGTATATGGGGAAAGGCAACTGCTCTTTACCTGAAGTGACGATGAGTGAGCTCAGAAGAGAACAGGGTAGTGGCCTAGGTCAGGGTTTCCCAAAATTCTGATAGCTATGAAGATTTTTTTCCCCTGTAGTAAAACAATAGCCTATCTCAAAATTGGCCACAGGATGCTCGTGGGAGTTCCCAGACCAAAAATGAAAGGAACTGGAATATCCTGCCCCAAATTATCTCCAGACCTCCCCCCCTCCAATGCTGTTTGCAATGGAAGCTTAGCTTGCGTAGTGGTTGAAGTGTTGGATTAAGATCTAGGAAACCCCTAGTAGCCAATCTTGACTACTTGTGAAATTTGATGACAGTCCCATATTTGTTTGTTTCACTCACTATTTTGGTCCCTGTTCTTGACTGGCAACCTCTTCTGCAGTTGGATAATAGGGATGATGATGATGATGATGATGATGTGTGTGTGTAAGTGCCATCAAGTTACTTCTGACTCATGGCGACCCTGTGAATCAATGTCCTCCAAAACGTCCTATCTTTAACCCCCTTGCTCAGGTCTTGCAAATTGAGGGCTGTGGCTTCTTTTATAGAGTCAATCCATCTCTTGTTGAGTCTTCCTTTTTTCCTGCTGCCTTCAAATTTTCCTAGAATGATTGTCTTTTCCAGTGACTCTTGTCTTCTCATAATGTGACCAAAGTACATTAGCCTCAGTTTAGTCATTTTAGCTTCTAGGGTCAGTTCAGGCTTGATTTGATCTATAACCCACTGATTTGTTTTTTTTGGCAGTCTACAGTATCTGTAACATTCTCCTCCAACACAAAATTTCAAAGTAATCTACTTTCTTCCTATTAGCTTTCTTCATTGTCCAGCTTTCACAGTCATTCTTCTGGATTTTTTAAAAACAAGGTTTTAATGTCATTTATACATACATTACATTTTCCCAACATGTATAAGCAGTGAACACAAGATTAATGCTGAAAATATTTTAATGAAAATAATTCGGCATGAGGAAACAGAAAACGATGAGAAAATAAAGGACTGATTTCTTACAAAGGAGAAGTGAAATTGAAATGTGGATATTGAAATCAAACCAGCAAGCTTGCAAAATTCAGACTCATCCCCAGCTGGGATGCACATATCAGAACATATCTGCCTGCCACTTCTTTCTTCTGCACTTGAAAGAAGTGTCAGATAGTAACAACATTTGATCACTACCAACTGAGCTCAGTTCAGACAGAATAAATATACACTCGTTTCTTTGACTACTCCCTGCCAAAAAAAATTATTACACAGAATCCAGTGTCTCCCTCATTTGCCTGCCCCCGGTACATCTCAGAAAGGATATTTTTGTAGCATGGATTTTTGTGGCATTCATACTTGAAAGAACGTTCGCCTACTTTGGTGATTGTGTACTGTCTTTCAAATTGTGTTCACGCATGTTCAATTTTTCCCCTCTTAAGTGTGTTTTATGCACCAATCAAGCTTCCACAAACAACGCTAGACTACCTACTGATCATCAGGTTCCCTTTATAGCAAAGTGGTTTTATTTTTCAGCATGATGCAACTAATGATAGATCTATATGCTTCCTTTAAAAGGGAGGCTTTACAAATTCTCTAAAAAAACTTTTTGCCTTCACTCTCCAAAATGAAGACACCAAAACATTAAATGGATTAAACGAAGGCTCATTAATTAACAACTGAACTGTACAACTTATTATACTACCATTGCCCCCTTAATGTAGGTTTCCAAAAAAAGGTTGCCCAATTGTGTGGGAAGCATTTGGGCAATTCCACTTTGACTCCAAGCTTGATGTTGCGAGCCATCACACCTCATGTCCTTTTTCCTTGCCTGCATTAAAATTATCCCAAGAGCTGCTGACCACCAACTCCGTCACCCCTCACTGCTCAGTATAAAGGTTCCAGTGACTTTCCCCATCTTAAAATGCCTCAGGATGCTACCTTAATTATAAACACCTAACTCACACTCATCTTGCCAACTCCAGGTCAGGCCTAACCAACCCCTCAAGGGCAGAGCTAACCTCAACCAAATGCAACAAGGGGAAGGAAATTGGGGGGGGGGGACTTTCTCTCATAGCCAGTCTGAGAATAACCCAAATGTTTCCTGCTTTGCCATGAAGTGATCATAAAATCTCACATTGTTTGACAGAAGGGTGGGAAGATCGGTAGCCAAAGTGCTGAAAAAACAGCAGGATGACCCTTAAATATATTTCCCTTCTTGTCAAACGGATTGGACAGGCTGCACATGGCAGTTGTTATGCTCCTCACCCCTTTATACCTTGTGCCAGCATTTCCAAATGGAGGATGTGGACAGACTCGAGAGGGTTCAGAGGAGAGTGACGAGGATGATCAGGGGCCTGGAGACCAAGCCCTATGAGGAAAGGCTGAGGGAGTTGAGAATGCTTAGTCTGGAGAAGAGGAGGTTGAGGGGGGACATGACTGCTCTCTCTAAGTATTTGAGGGGCTGTCACTTAGAGGAGGGCAGGGAGCAGTTCCTGTTGGCAGCAGAGGATGGGACTTGCAATAATGGGCTTAAATTGCGGGTGAAAAGGTACCGTCTGGATATTAGGAAAACTGTTTTTACAGAAAGAGTTGTTCGACCATGGAATCAGCTACCTAGGGAAGTGATGAGCTCCCCCTCACTGGCAGTCTTTAAACAGAGGCTGGACAAACACTTGTCAGGGATGCTCTTGGCTTACAATACAATGAATGGTGATTGCTCTGAATAAAGGATGGGTAATAGTAGCAAATGAAAAAAATGACTTGGTATGTGAAGTCACACTTCAAACATTTAATATTTTCTTAAAGATAAATTCAGAGTTTAAACAATTTTATTTTAATCTTTGACTAATTGACTTGTCAAGCTAAACTTCATTTTTGAATTTGTCAAGATTACAAATAACATTAATTTTTATGGAAATTGACATATATTGAATCCCATTGTTCTGGCCTAATGTAAAACTAATAGATTGACCAATATTTTAACTTCTAGGTAACCAACACCCCTGGATGGGTCCCATCATGGTTTCAATAAGCAAAATAGGATTTTCAGCAGTTGAAGTAGAATATCCCCTTTTTATACTAAGAAAGTTACTGCAGTTATTTCCTCTTTTTACTAACCAAATTAATAAATGTGTCAGAGGATATACTCCCAAAGGTCTGGTTAGCAATTACAGATAAACACATTCCTTGCTCCTCAAAACCCAAAATATAATTTAAAACTACCAATTATCTATTAATTATTTTCAGGATTTCATGACATTGGCTGCCAAAACAAAATTAAAAAGCTATTAATGGAAATATTTATTCAACAAAATCTTTCTGTGTGTTAAACTAAAAAAAAATGTGCTTGTTAATCCATCATCTTAAAACCAAACATAATTTTGAGAAATATTTGGATGATTTCCAGACATTTCCTCTAAGGAAAGCTAAGAATTCCTTCTGGAGTCCCACGATGGAAATAGACAGAAATATTCCACACAATTTACACTGCTATTTCTGTGGAGCTGGGATATATTCCAGGTTATTTACTAGACATTCTATTTCTGAAAATGGTTGAGAAAAAAATTCTCTTTTCCTTACATAATGGCTTGATTTTCAAAAGTTGGGATTCTGGTTGCAGATGAAAACAGGAAGGTAACGCAACTGATACATTTTCTATGGCAATAGCAATACTGTATTATCTTGATACTTTGGTTACTAACCTCCAGATGGGGCCTGGAGATGTCCCAGAATTACTACTGATCTCCTTACTACAGAGATCAGTTCCCCTGAAGAAAATGGCTGCTTTGGAAGGTGCACTCTCTGGCACACATTCTACCCCAAATCTCCAGGAATTTCCCAAGCTGGAGTTGGTAACCCTACTTGATATGCATGTGAAGACTATGGGGAAATCAGAGAAGGGAGGAGGAGAGTTGGGGCAGAGAATGGCATGGCATGAGGGGGTAGGGGTGGGAGGGGGAGCAAGTCTCATCTGCTCAATGACAAACAGACAGGGACTGAGTTGTATATCACTAGGGTTGCCAACCTCCAGATAGTAGCAGGAGATCTCCTGCTAATTCAACTGATCTCCAGCCGATAGAGGAATCAGAAGAGGGTGGAGAGAAGCCTAGAATGCTGTTGGTAAAAGACTTGTGCTGAATTGGATAGAGCTAGTGTTGCCAACTGTCAGGTAGTAGCAGGAGATCTCCTGCTAATTCAACTGATCTCCAGCCAAGAGAGATCAGATCACCTGGAGAAAAATGGCAGCTTTGGCAATTGAACTCTATGGCATTGAAGTCCCTCCCCTCCCCAAACCCCATCCTCCTCAGGCTCCTGAACTGCGTTCATTCGAATTAACTCAAAAATCCATCATGGAAAAAAGAAAAGACTAGGAAAGGATGGCAAAAATGATGAGAGACATAAACAGATTTCCATCTGAAAAGAGAATGAAAAGTTCTTTCATAGAAAAGATCAATAAGAAGAGTTATGGTAGAGGAGTAACAAAAAATGGCCAAAGAAGCATCACTACTATGGATACTCCTCTTACACTTTCTAATAGTGTAAGTATAAGGAGATATTCAGTGTGATCAGAAAGCTACAGGTTGTAACATTTCACTGGAGAGGACTCTATTGTAGTACTGCATATTTTATTTCTATTCTTAAACACTTGAACAGATAATCATAGGTTGACCTTTCAGCAACTGGAAAGAATCAGAGTATTTTTCTTCATAATTAGATCCTCCCCAGTTACACTCATTAGAATTATATAGCATTGCCTGTGCAAATAATCTTAGCCCAATGCTTTGTGGAAAACCATAATATTGATTGTGGTTTTAAAGGCACCTGGCCACTCTGAAACATAATATTATATACTGAATCAGTGGGCCACAGGTAATTTTTAAAATATTTTGGTAGAAACTGAAACGTACCTCTCTAGAACAACTCAGTCTCAGCCCATTCCTGAGGTGGGGGGCTGAAAGTGGTCTGGCGAGGACATGACCCCGCCCCCAGCATAAGTAGCCTCTTAGCATGGAATAAGAGGCACTTACGCAGGCGGTGGGGACAGTTTCGTTGGTGCTTGGGTGCCGCGGGGCTACACGCCGCTCCTCTGATGCTGCAGTCTCTCCAGGACCTAAATCCCAGAAGAGAAATGATTCACCGGTGTGTGTGGGGGGCATTCCTGGGGGCAGAGCTGACAGTAGTCAGCTTCCAAAGCCCCTCCAGCCCGGGAATGCCCCCTCCAGAAACAGTGTTGCTGCGCCAGCTTTTTCCTGGCACGGCATCACGGTTTTTAATGGGGCTCCCCCCCATTTTTGAACTTTTGGTTTTAAAAAATGGTTTTTAAGCCTTGCAGGGGTCAGGAAACCTCTTTGGAGGCGCTGCGGTGGTGCCTCAGCCACGCCGTCCCCAGCCGCTCAAAGCTCAGGAATGAGCTGAATGCGGTGACCAAATTCACCCACCACTGAATATATTGAAATAAGGAAACAATTTGTAGAGCAGCTGAGCATTCTGTAGTTCTTTTTCGCTCATCTGTCTTCATGATGATATCAGATCTTCAAGATGCTCAAGATGGCAGCTGCCTGCCTCCTGGGAGTCTTCCCCTGTAAGTTATCAGAAGCAATTTAAAACTGCTCAGTTGAACTGGCAACATCCATATGGGCATATGAGGCCAGAGTCAGTGACATTTTGCTTTGTCAGTACATATTGTCCCAAAAAACATGTCAGCATAAGCTTTAATTCCTTAAACTGTTTATATCAAAAACTCAGAGCAAAATATGTAGTTCAGAACACTTAATCAGAGAAGTAATTGACGAGTAACTGGCTTACATTATCTGGTAGTGTGAATAATATACAAATCTTTGAACTCAGAGGCTATATTTGTGATATTTTGACCTAAATTAAAATTAACTTAAACATTTCTTGACAAAGTTATAACAAGTAGTTGTATCTAACTAAATTTATTTAGTCTTAATTATCTATTAAACAACCAGATAATACAATATTCTACAAAGTCCCAAGATCAATAAAGATTTGGATAATAATTTTTGCTACTAGTGGAGCACTTCAAAATATTGAGACAGGAATTTAATCTATACAACTGGATTCTTGTGTTTTTAATTACACATTTTGTAAATCCTTTTCTCCTCTGGTAGAATGTTAAAAACATGCAGCTATTTTTCTCTGGAACACTTCATATGTTACCAGAAATAAGTGTATCAAACCTGAATTTGTAAGCATAGTGATGAGTACCATAGATACTAAAAGTCATTGTACGCAAGTATGATGCTGTCTGATGAAATCCCAGGATGGCCTGCAGGCAAGATCATATGCATGATTACTCAGCAGCAAGCTCCACTGAGTTCAGTGGTGTTTACTCTTATGTAAATGAGAGCCAGCATGGTGCAGTGGTTAAGAGCGGTGGTTTGGAGTGGTGGACTCTGATCTGGAGAACTGGGTTTGATTCCGCACTCCTCCACGTGAGTGGTGGAGCTAATCTGGTGAACGGGGTTGGTTTCCCCACTCCTCCACATGAAACCAGCTGGGTGACCTTGGGCTAGTCACAGCTCTCTTAGAGCTCTTTCAGCCCCACCTACCTCACAGGGTGTCTGGAGGGGAAGGGAAGGTAATTGTAAGCTGGTTTGATTCTTCCTTAAGTGGTAGAGAAAGTCAGCATATAAAAGGAGAAGGAGAAGGAGAGTTGGTTTTTATATGCCGACTTTCTCTACCTTTTAAGGAGAATCAAACTGGCTTACAATCTCCTTCCCTTCCTCTCCCCACAACAGACACCTTGTGAGGTAGGTGGGGCTAAGAGAGCTCTAAGAGAACTGTGACCAGCCCAAGGTCACCCAGTTGGATGCATGTGGAGGAGTGGGGGAAATTAACCTGGTTCACCAGATTAGAGTCTGCCACCCATGTGGAGGAGTGGGGACTCAAACCTCGTTCTTCAGATTAGAGTCCACTGCTCTTAACCACTACACCACGCTGGCTCTCAAGCAGCATACTAATGTATTAGAATGAATTATGATTCTGTTTCACGTGTTTGCTCCTGAAAATACCCAGTGTATTTCAATTCAAATGTGCATATCTAGATGCTTCTTTAAACTGGATAGATCTTTAAAAAGAAAAAAGAGCCAATGAGAAAAAATTAAAGAAATGCTTAAGTAAGCATCTAAATGCTGTGCCAGTCGTGTGTGTGTGTGTGTGTGTGTGTGTGTTAAGTGCCGTCAAGTCGCTTCTGACTCATGGCGACTCATGGTGCTAGTCATACCATTTGTCAAAAGATCAAGGTTTCATTTATTCATTCATATTGACAGCAGTCAGTCAGTCATGACTCTAGGTGCAACAGGAATATGAGGCCAAGATTAGTCCTATCTGTTACAATCTAAGGCAAAGGCCTCTCTTTCAGCAACACGACTTTTAGTGCTTGAAAGTCTTACTGGACTTACTGGAGCAGGGGGAGAGAAAAGAAGAGAAGAAGAAGAGCTACTCATCCTCTGCATTGGTTGGTTCAGTGCTGGAACTGTTATCTGCAAACTGGTCAATACTGTTCCAGCATTAGCTTAATGTGGAATTGAAATAGACGATCTATACCATAAAGTTTGGAGTCCATACCAATCTGCTTCATTTGAACTGCAGCACAAAGAACCTCAGCCCAGGGCTGGATTTAGGTTTGATGAGGCGCTAAGCTATTGAAGGTAATGGGGCCCTTTATATGTCCAGCTGTCCATTGTCAACAACAAATTGTTGCTGTTTTTTGTGTTGAATATATGCTATATGGTAATTTATGGACCTAGTAGGTATTTAAAGCCATTTGCACATAACAAAATATGTATTTTATTTATGCCATGCAAACAGTCCATGCAGAATGTAGGCACCCTATATATAGAAATGAGCAAACCAGTGATATTTTAGGGAGCAGGCTAGCAGGCGGGGCCCATTACTTACATCATAGGAGCCTACTCAACAGAAAACACTGGGGCCCTAAGGTATAGCTTGTTTAGCTTATACGTAAATCCGGCACTGCCTCAGCCAGGCATCTTTCTTGGAATCAGGCCTGAACTAACTCATCTCCCTCAGGAGCATGCCTAGTCTGATTGCTCAACAAAAAGTATCTGCCAATTGGCCACTATGTGGCAACTAACAGGAACATATATTACACATACATAAGTGAATAGTGCAGCACTGAAATAATTCACCCACCTCCCAAGTGTTTTTTCAGTCCACAGATTCTGATCCACTCTCTCCTGCTGTTCGCTACTGCCAGCAAAGGCATACTTCAGAAACCTTTTTTCTTTTCTTTTTAAAAACCATCTTCAAGTACTTGAAGGACTGTCATATAGAGGAGGGTGCTGAGTTGTTTTCTGTTGCCCCAGAAGGTCGGATCAGAACTAACGGGTTGAAATTAAATCACAAGAGTTTCCATCTAGACCAGGGGTGCCAAACTCAGTTGTTATGATGGCCGGATATAACATAAATGTCACTTGGTCGGGCCGGGCCAGGTACCAGAGATACAAACTTTATAGAAGATGCAGGCAAAGCCAGTTAATGATATTATTTTTTACTTAAAATATAAACATGCTTAAAACAATAACACTCTCACAGTATTGTCTTTTATATAAGCGTTTTTGAGAATTGACACCTCGGGATGGGGTGGTGGTGGCTTCCTTGGCTGGTTCGCAGGCCAGATAAGAGCCCTCAAGGGGCTGAATCCGGCCCCCGGGCCTTAAGTTTGACACCCGTGATCTAGACATTAGGAAGAATTTTCTAACAGTTAGAGCAGTTCCTCAGTGGAACAGGCTTCCTCGGGAGGTAGTAAGCTCTCCTTCCCTGGAGGTTTTTAAGCAGAGGCTAGATGGCCATCTGTCAGCAATGCTGATTCTATGACCTAAGGCAGTTGATGAGAGGGAGGGCATCTTTGCCACCTTCAGGGCATGGAGTAGGGGTCACTGGGGGTATGTGGGGGAGGTAGTTGTGATTTTCCTGTATTGTTCTGGGGGTTGGACTAGATGACCCTGGTGGTTCCTTCCAACTCTATGATTCTATTCTATGAAAATGTGAGCTGATTTGTACTATTACTTCATGGCACCTTTCCTTGCACTAAAATTTATCAGGAAATCTGCTAACCATACATCCAATTCCCAGGAAGCACCTTGTGCAAAAATCCCTTTCTATTTAAACTTTTGGCAAGCTGTAGCTAGAAGGGCTAAGGTCTCCCATTCAAATTTCCCCCTCAGAAATCATATGCTGAGAGATGGTTCTGATTCATAATGGTATTATAGAGTTGACTGATTTTTCTTTCTTTCAAAAAGGTGATTTTGGCAGTTCTTGCAGCACTGCTGAGCGGTAATAGGGTGGGAAGTTGCAAAGAACAGGAAAGATAAATCAAAATAAAAGCAGAAAGTTCATCCACTCCACTTCTATTCAATAACAATTGAAAAAATACAATAACCTGGCTCCTAGAAAAATAGCGACTTCAATGGCATAAGTAACAAGAATACTACTGATTGTTACCACCATCATTTGGAACCACCATTATAACTATGTGTACAATTTATGTCAATGGCACCGTAATTCACTGGCATGGAACTATTCAAAGGCCAAAAACGCATGGTCCCTTAACCCACTTTATTCCCTGTTTCAGCCAGGATCAAACTGACCCAGGCTGGGAGGAAACTGAATGCATTACTCTGAAAAGCAAAGACAAAACTGTGTGCAAATCCATCCATGTAAACAGAAAGTGCGGGAGCCATGCACAGTTCCTGTTTAGCTTGCAACACCCCCGCCGGTGATTGGTCGTTTCCTGGGGCAGGGAAGGCCCTCATTGGTCAATTTGAAATGACTAATCATCGGGGGCGTGGGGTGTGTGCCAAACTAAACAGGAACTTCATGTCTCCTGCATTTTCTGTTTACATGGATCTATTGGCACAGTTTCATTCCTGCTTTTCAAGGTAATGCACACAGTTCCACCCCCCACCAGCCCGGATAAATTTGATCCTGGCTGAAATGGGGAACAAAGTGGGTTAAGGGACCATGTGTTTTTGGCCAAAGTCTAGTTCCAGCTTCAATATATGTGTGGTAGTGAGTTTTAGCCTCTTTTCATGATTTTATTGATGCTGTGCCCGATTGGGGAAGGTAGGCAGCATGGTGCAGCAGGATCTTGTCCAAACTCAAAAGCAAAGTGGGATTGATACTTGGATAGGAGACCACCGAGGAAGGCTCCAGAGAGGATGGCAATGGCAAACTACCTCTGCATCTCACTTGCCTTGAAAGCCCCTTGCTGGGGCTGCCATAGGTCATCTGCAACTTGACGGCACTTTACACAAACACATATCCTACCGGAATCTTAAAAATACCTGTCAAATAATCATGTAATTATTTTTGCTATATATCTGAAATATTTGCTATGAATTGATGGGCAGAGGATTCCATGTGCCTCTGTATGGTGGGCAATACATTATCTCCCTGTGGGCCTTGGAATGAACAGGATGTCCCTCTACTCACCTGTTGCCAGTCATAATGATGATGTGTCACTGATTTTAATGTAATAGGCAATGTAAGAACATGTGTGGCTAAATTACAGAAAGCACTGTACCGTATACAACTTAATTGAACAATGGCATTGGATAATGACAGGTGGGAGAGAGAGAGAAAGGGAGAGAAAGAAATTAAAATAATAAAAATGGGGAAATGAACTACAGAAAACCACGCCTATCATGGTTTTCACCTGTTTTGAATGATTAATGTAAGGTTGGAATTGGATATTAGATTAGGAAATGAAAGACAAAAGGATATAGGGTTGGATCGAGCAATACATGAGTGGAAAGGAAAATGTATGTAGCACAGTTCTGTTTTTTCAAGTAAGAGGCCAGGGTTGCAGGAACGAGAAGTACTTCAGTACAGTTTTTAAATGAAATAACAGTGTGTCTGTGGAATAATGGAATGTACGACAAACCATTTGCATGATATTGTAGAATTTGCTTTTAAAATTGTATAAAAAGAAATACTTTGTTCCTCGTCTACACAAAAATGATAGTGGGGATACAGTCACTTTCAGAGTGCAAGCAGACAGTGAGGAGTAAAAAACAAAATGCACAACCGTCACTAGATGACTCTGGGTTTCCTGAATAGGGTTGCCAGGTCCCTCTTTGCTACCCACAGGAGGTTTTGGGGGGCGAAGCCTGAGGAGGGTGGGGTTTGGGGAGGGGAGGGACTTCAATGCCATAGAGTCCAATTGCCAAAGCAGCCATTTTCTACAGGTGAACAGATCTCTATCAGCTGGAGATCAGTTATAATAGCAGGAGATCTTCAGCTAGTACCTGGAGGTTGGCAACACTATTCCTGAAACCAACTTTCCCCCCCTGCATTCAGCATATCAGCAACAGGACTGTCATTTTAAAGATCAAAGGGACGGTTTTTGGGCTGAAAAAGCACTGCTCCACAGTTATGTCAATAACATGTGGGGGGGGGAGCATTTCAATGCCTGAAAACATCCTGGGAGGAAGAAAGGAGCCACTCCTCCTCCCTCCTAAGCAGCAGTTCAAGATGAAAAAAAGTCCCTCTGATCTTTAAAATGACATTCCTGATGCGTTACTGCAAGGAAAACAAGTTGGGATCTGGAAACTCAGAGTCACCTAGTGAACAAACGTGTCTTGTATTTTAGCTCTTCCACTTGTCCAGTGACTGTTGCATGTGTGGAAATCTTCTGTGAGATCCAGCCCAACAAAAGTAGGATCCCATAGAATAGAAATAGAATTGGAAGTCATCCCATTAATAAGTTTCCAAAGAAACAATTAGGCATTTTGAGGGAATCTCACAGCATCTAATTCCACAGCAGATCTGTATAGTATTTGGTTATGTCTTAAGAGCAGTTTGTTCTAATGAACAACTGGAAGTTGCGACAGCATGTGGTGTTTGTGATTATGGGAATACTGAACAGTTCCCAGAAGATGATGTTAGCCGAATTATTCCTTTATATGGGGAAATTAGCTGAGCAATCGGTAACTATGTGTTTTTATAGCGGTCTCGCACTCAACTATACCAGAATCCGTTTTAATGAGACGTTTGAATAAAGACAGAGACTAGGAGTTCCAAATTAAACAGTGTTTATGTATTCAAGCATTCAAATGGTGCATTACAAGCATACAAGAAGCTAGTAAATTAAAGGAAGTAGTACAGGGACATTTGCCAGTGTGGCAGGATATCGTTGACCCAATATTTACCTTATCTAGATGAGGTGTTGTCCAACTCACGCAGGCTACAAACAGATTGAAAAGGAAGACCGAGATGGGGGTAGGGGTTCCCGTGGGCTTGACCAGCAAGGCGGGAGGGAGCGTGGTAAGGCTCGCGAAACCAAACCAACAGAGTAATGGCAAAGGTGCCAGGAAAGACCTAAGGTGACTAGAATGGGCCAGGGGCATCCCAGTTATACTATTTTCTGGGGGCGGGAAGAGGGGTTTGATCCCTCCCAGGTTCCCAGGTGACAAAAGGTGACCAAAGGATTAAGCTGTGTCTACCGGGGCAGGGTAGTGAGAATTTGGAAATCTATTATAATTCCAATGGCTTTCACAACCCGTGATGGTCTGGAATCTCTCTGCTGATGAATTTACATTCAGGAACAATGGGTGCGATCTGTGCAAATGTCCTGGGGTCGCTGCAGCTGGGCAAGGGGGATGACTCATCTGGATATCAGGATTACTGCTAACGACCCATTGAGCAACGGAGGAAGTTGGGAGGGGGAGCAGCTCGCATTGAGTACGTGGCTGTCAGCTCTCTGCGAAATGGCTGCTACTGGAACAGAGGTTTTACAGGAACATGGCTCCTCTCAGGCTCACAAGAAACGGCCCTTTGCATCTGGTTCCTAATGGCTGGTTGCCCGGGCTGGCGAGAGCGGCTGTGTCAGTTTCAAATGAGCCGCGCCGCGACCGCCCAGTAGCGTTTGGGGCAGACGCGCGGCTGGAAAGCAGTGAGTGCACTTGCATACCGGGTTGCCAGGTCCAGTCCTGGAGATTTAGGCAGGCCCGTATGCTATCAATGATGTGCTACAGCAACACAAGGGCCAATATAGCTATGGAATTTCTCAGGGAGATTTCAGCAGGAATTTCAGTTGGGATTTCTTGGCCTTGGGGTGAGGCTGTTAGTAGAACACAGAACTGTGTTCTTCAGATGTAACCATTGCACGTACTGTGGACATGCCTACTGCTTGTATCAGGGATGAGCACCACTCATGATCCTCCTAATACGCATCATAGCCAGGCTGTCTTAAAGGGGCAACATGTGGATTTTGCCAGCATGTACAGTCCCTGATTTTTCAGGGTTCTGGTTCATGTGCACCAAAACTGAAAAGCCACGTGTTGCCCTTTTCAAGCAACACAGTGATCTTAGCATGGTTGCTAGAGGTGTGCTCTGAGAAAAATGTCATCATAGTTTTGGATCCAGAATTTGGGGGGGGGGGTAGGTGGGGATTTTTACTGTGATTGCCAATTTTTGAGGAGGACATTACTGATTTGGGATTCAAATCTATGTGGTTTTTCAGGTTCTGTAGTTTCAGAACCATTATTTTCCATGGGGAACCAATTTGATGGTCTGGGGTGGCTGTTTTTAAAGATAATGACACCAAATTTTCACAGAGCACAGTCCTCACTCTAATCTAAAGACCTCCAAAGTTTCAATCAGATTGAATTAAGGGGTTTAATTTTAAAGAACCCCCAAAGTAGGTGCCTCTCAGGGCAGATGCACTTCTCACCACTGATTCTTTTTGGGGGGAGTGGTGCTGGCCACCAACATTAAAAAAAACAAAGCAACTATTTGAATTAATTTCATTTTCCTATTCTTAGATTTTTTTAAACCTTTCTGCTGCAAACTCAGTGTTTTCTATCCTTCCTTGCTATGGTCTGTTTGTTTCCTGTCACAACGTGAAGAAGAAGGAACAAGGCTGAATGGCAGTTCTACTATCATTGTCCCGTTTACCCTTTTTTCTTAAATGAGGAATGAGAACTGAGCTGGATTTTAGGATTGGTCTGCAGGAAAGGTTTTGGCTTTGTCTCTGTGCATCCTTAGTGACAAAAACTGAAGGGTTCTACCGTAGGTAAGGTCTGGCATACCTGGACATCAATAGTCCTCTGCATCTTTTCCTAACTCCTCTAGGTCATACCAGCTAGTTTCATCATATAGATAATATTAGTACAAGTATCAACAGGTAATAATCCATTCCTGAACTTGACTAGTCAACATGAATTGTAAGCTTCCTCTCAAAAGTCAGGAAGACCAGATAAGAACATAAGAAAGGCCCTGCTGGATCAGATGGCTCTGCAAATTCATTACGTCTATTAAGACAAGAGATATATGCCTGATCTAATTTGGTTGCAACCCAGGCCAGTAAAAGAATATGATGGATTTTGGTTTTGTGTTTGCCAGTCATATGAGACTAACTGGTCCTATGCCAAAACCAAAACAGCAACATAATATGATCTTCACTGAGTGCAGCAAGATAGCTTTGACAGCCAACTCTGATATTTGTATAACACCTCTAGAAATATATCAAGAGCTTTACAACGCAAACTGACACACTCTATTATATTCTCACCATGTACCCATACTCTAATCTCTTCTTGATTTGATTTCTCTCCTGAACTGGGTGGTTTCAAATTTGAGCTTTGCTTTGATTCTTCTACATCTATGCTTAGGCATAAATTTAAATGACAGTAACCCCAGACTTCTAGCACTCTTTGTGCGTAAATATGCCCCAAAGGTAGCCTGTGACCTGTTCTCTTAAACGCTCACATAAAGATTGTATCCAATGGTATTACAGAAAAGTCAACAATGGAAAAACCACAGGGAAATAATAAGGATTTCCCAGTAGATCTGTTGAAGATGGGGCTGGTTCAATACTATATATAGTATTGTCAAATAATCCTGTAATTATTTTTGCTGTATTGTCCATAATAAAACAAGATCACATTTTTGGGTGCTCTCTCTTCCTCTCTCATACCATCTTACACTACTGGCTACATATAGTAGGGCCTACTCAGGACCTGTAGAGCAGAGGAGGAAAAAAGAGAAAAAAAGCAGAGTAGGACCAATATCAGAGTTTTCTGAAAGCATTTATCTTGTGATATTTCCTGTCCTTGGAAGGGTCACAGTGGTCAAGAATTTTGAGGGCTTCTGGGCATCACGTGCATAAGAACCCATCTCTATTCGGGTGTGAAATTGGATATTTTTGACCCAATAAGATGCCTGATATTTTGTGTATCAGATTGGATTGTCAGTATCCAATACCTCTCCTGCCTCCCAGACAGAACCTTCAAACTGTAAAGGGCCATTATTTTCATTGTGGAGGCAAGACCTACCATCCATAGGCAGATGTCAATAACCAGCCCAAGATGTTCTTGTCAGGTGAGAGCTTGTCATTTATAGCTCTGCTGAGGGCTCCAAGGCTGTGTTGCGCCTGTCCGGGGCCACATTCCAGGTTTAGCCCTTTTAAGACTAAGCCTGCCAATACAGATCAGTTCACCTGTAGAGGTGCCATTCTAGTTCTTGATGAAATATGGCTATGCACTCTGCTGATCCCAAACATGGTAAAAATAGCAAGAAACCAGAGAGCTACACCTTGGGAATCTAGCATCTCATGGTGACCATTTATAGTGCACTTGATGTGTGTGGAGTCTTTGCAAGGATGGTATGCTTTGCCTCAACAGCCAACCCGATGCTTTCCTGCTGAATGGTAGTTAGAATGGAGCACTGGCATTTTATTCCACAAGAAGAACCAACACCTTCAATTGTGATTAATATGAAATAGCTAATTGAATCAACCCCCTTGAGAAACCACTAAAGTGCACAGATAAGAACAGCACAAATCTTGCTGTTTGCTCTTGCTAAATGACAGACTACTGTTTAAATTTCATTTTATTTGCAAACTACACAGACTGTAGCAAGAATTACTACCCTCTTGTTTGCCTAGGTTTAAAGCAGTGACCTTTAAAATTCATTATTAAATATGCCAAATGGCTAAATATCAATCAAATATTTCCTGAAATGAAACAATGATTTGAACTAAAGCTTGCCTTATTCAAAGAGTAGTTTGTCTAACTATTGAGTGGCTGGAAGTAATTAAGGTGTTTTCAAGATAGGCTGTCACTTCTGAAGGCAGAAGAATTCTTTTTAATACAGGACTTAATGCAAAGTTATTAAATAATTTAAGTTTCAAATGCTGGTACATGTTGTAATAGCTTTGTGGTGCCCCCTCCATCCTGCTGAGGGAATTGGGAAACACAGAAAAAATAGGATATACATCTACATTCCTTTAATAGATTCAGACTGTTCTATGGTCCCCAGTTTCCCAAAGCAGTAAAAAGTTGCTTGGGAAGCGCTCTCAGGTTTAGTTATATAAATAGAGCACAGGTGAACACAAGAAAGTATTCTGCAAGGCAGTAGATCCACTATCCACATCCTCCTAAAGAGACCCATAGTGCTTTAGCCAACTCATGGCTCTTGTGCACTGCCTCTTGCTGTTCCAAACGGCTAACTATTGTTTCTTCTCTCTCTCTCTCTCTCTCACACACACACCTTTCTGTCACCTCCCTTCAGCTGTGGGAGCACATTCTCCATATCGTTCACACACAGTTTGCACCAGCCTTTCCATAACAATTAACTTCCATTAATGAAACATCAGCTGGCCATTCTGAGAATAACAAAGGGAACACTCCGCCAACAGCCTTAACAACATGTTACCAGAGTGATGGGGGAGCTGCTTTCCTATGATTTTGGCCGACACCTCCCTGATAACGTCAGTCAGAGCAATCCTGCAGGCAGGCTACACAATGGCACCTGTTTTTACAGTGGCGGCAGCAGCAGCTTCTAAAGTAGGGTGAGAGATTACATCAAACAGCTGCTCCCACATTGCAGTGCTAACACATTAATCAGGCCATACATCCTGGAAACAGAGGCACGTCCCTAACACATGAACAGAAGCTGCAGAATAAACCTTTTTTAAAAAACAACAGTTATCTGTAGAGATTGTATGATAAATTATTCTATTTTAAAGGGTGTGTGTGTTCTGAAATCCCATCAGAAACGTATTCCAACCTGCCTGCTTGTTAAACTTAAAGCAGCACCTAATGCAAATGAATATTCCTCTGATTGTCAGGTTTGAACCAAAATGGCCATTTTTCATGTGCTGCTGAGATGTCTCCAGTTACACTGTAGTCTTAGCTTCCATTTTCCCGTGGTGGTAAGAAGTAATGGAAAGGCAGTGAGGGGAGAGACCAGTTCAGCAGGTATGTTCATAGGGCTGCCAACAGTGCTTGGGAAAGTCCTGGAGATTTTTTTTTGGGGGGGGGGCAGTTTCTGGGAAAGGTGATGCTTGTAGGGTTGCCATCCTCCAGGTGGTGGCTGGAGATCTCCCATTATTACAACTGATCTCCAAGTGACAGAGCTCAGTTCCCCTGGAGAAAATGGCTGCTTTGGCAATTGGACTCTATGGCATTGAAGTCCCTCCCCCCACCCTCCTCAGACTCCACCCCCATTTAACTACAATTGCTGCTCCAGGTATTTCCCAACCTTGAACTGGCAACCCTAGATGTTTGGGGAGTGTGGAACAGAACTAGAATGTGATGTCACTACGTTATGTCATTTCTTATGATGTCACTTTTATGTCAAAAGTGAAGCTATAGCCCACCATCAAGTCACATAATGTCCAAACTCTGTCTTTTCTTATGAGGTCACTTCCTTTTTCAAAATTCAAATATAAATTCTCCACCTTACATCACTTCCCACTCCCCCTTTTCCCACCTCACAGAACTTGTAGGCTTCCTTTCTAGTCTCTTCATGCATAACTCTGGGCTAAGGTCTTCCTCCATTGCAAAGATATCCCCCTCATGGCAATATTGACCAGTGACCACACAAGAAAAGTGGAAACCAAGAGCTGACAGTTCATCAAGCACAAGAGGCTTGTGGAATTCACAGCCTTCTCCTGAAGCCAACTAAAGATCTCTGGAGCTCTTGCTACAGAAACAGGTACATAAAATTTTTTAGAAGAAGGCAACAGTGGTTATGAATAACACACTGAGAGATCCTGAAGCTACTGTGTTATTCTCTTTGGAAGAAGCATTCTGTTTTAGTTTTTGGAGGCTCTGCAGTCCTTGGAGCGGTGGACTCTGACCTGGAGAACCATGGTTGACTCCCCACTCCTCCACATGAGCGGCGGAGGCTAATCTAGTGAGCTGGATTTATTTCCCCACTGCTACACATGAAGCCAGATGAGTGACCTTGGGCTTATCATACTCTCTCAGCCCCAACTACCTTACAGGGTGTCTGTTGTGGGGAGGGGAAGGGAAGGTGATTGTAAGGCGGTTTGAGTCTCCCTTAAGTGGCAGAGAAAGTCAGCATCTAAAAAACAAATCTTCTTCTCCTCTTCTTCCTGGAATATGCAGTTATTTTTACATTGGGTCCTTCATATATCAGCCTGGTGAGAGCAGGTGGAAGAAGAATGGATCTCTCTCTTGCTCCCACCGCTTCCCCTCTTTTGTGCCTCTGAGAGGGCAGGATTTAAGAAGGAGGTAGTGAAGTGCCCTGGTTGTCTTATAGAGTCCAATGAAGACAACTAGGAGGAGGTTAAAAAGAGCAACAGTTCTTTATTTAGCTAAACACAGACCTGGGGGTGAAATAACCCACAAATAAGATGCAGAGTTACCCCAGAAACAAAGGAAGCTTAGGATAATTTATGCATTCGCATGGGGCAGGCCCATGGCTGCTGACAAGCAAATTGATACACAAAAGCACCAATGCACATTAAGCGTCTACTTCACTCTAATTAGCATAGCCATAGATATTGCCCGAAGCCGTCTCTAAGCAAGTTTTAGGTCTTGTGATCTTGGAAGTAGAAAACACATTCCTAAGGATGAAGGTAATTCAGAGCTCTACTGGTGACAGGCCATACCAAGCACAGAGAGCATGATTTGTTGGTTCATGGCTCCCGGATGCCAACTTCCCCAAAGCTTCCATGTGTGTGCATATGAGTACATAGTATTTTATACCAGCCCTTATATCTGGACATTACAGTAGTAGGCAGCACCACTTCAGACTGCAGTGGGCCAAAACTACTGCCCCCTCCTAACCCGGTGGTACCTGCCATGCAGCCCTACAAAAGTAAGTAGAGGAAGGAAGGAGGTAGGGTTGCCAGGCCCCTCTTCACCACTGGCGGGAGATTTTTGGGGCGGAGCCTGAGGAGGGCAGGGTTTGGGGAGGGACTTCAATGCCATAGAGTTCAATTGCCAAAGTGGCCATTTTTCTCCAGGTGATCTGATCTCTATTGGCTGGAGATCAGTTGAATTAGCAGGACATCTCCTGCTACTACCTGGTAGTTGGCAACCCTAGAAGGAGGGGAGGTCCCTAGCCTGCCTGAAGACTATGGCTGCACCACCAAGGTGAGGCAGAGAGAGGGTGGTGGGAACTCCTCAGAGGACCTAGTAGGGAAAGGTAAGGAGGAGGCACCTACCCCTGCTTTCTCTATCTCTGCATGGACCGACTGGGCAGGCTTATGCACATCTTCCTTTAAGGCTTGAGGCTATAGACTGCCTCCTATCTCAAGAGTCTTTACCATAGAGTGGCCATTTTTTTCCATTCTCCACTCCCTCCTTTGGAAGGTTGGAGCTAAAAGCAGATATTTACCCACCAGCGGCAGGTAAGAGGGAACTGTATGTGTCTAACTTGCAGAACAACAAAACAGAATATTCAGCTCCTTTTTGCAATGCACATTGTTCAATTACTTGGTTTTGTCTATGGTGTTTCCTTTATTCACTTCACTCATTCAATAGCTTGGAAGTCATCCTTATGGGCAAATCCCCTTCCCCGTACCCCAGAACACACAAATGTGTCCCCTTAACTATCCCTCATAACTATACAGCTTAATATACAATGTCCGCTCTTACTACATATCGGAGACCCCACATTTCCCTGCCTCCCTACACACTTATTAACTTCGAGGTTATCCATGGAGATATTTTTAAATCTTTCTCTCTGTGGATTGGTTAGAAATTGATTGTCATTTTTGCAGCACCCGTAGGACAGAAGGAAACTTGAAATAACAAAATCATTTGGAATGACCAAACTGAATGTAAAATTGAAAGCCATATGTATTTTCCCTGCACTGATCAACAGTTTTGATTTACTTTGGCTAATGTGTGTCAAAATTAAACTAATATACACATGCAAAAATGAATCATGTAAATGAATGCAATTAAACTTTGATTTCTCTGTTCAGTCCAACACTTTATATTGCATAAGAGGCAAGGAAAAATTGTGATTTAAAAGTAGGCTGCCTCTTTGGCAATAGGAACTATTACTGCTACTTACTAGGTTTTTTATGTTGAATTTTCAACATAAGTTTTAATGGTTTATTAATTTTTTAAAAATATGCTGTTTTTATGCTTTACTTTGTAAGCCACCTCAAACAGGTCTCTGTAGTGGTGGAATATACATTTTCTAAATATATAACTAACCCTCTGTAAAAAAGAAGAAGCCCCAGACCAGAATTCCAGAAGCCCATGTGTTCATGAACCCTCTTTTGATCTCAACCAGAAAACTTGAAATATATCCTGTTTATTTTGTTTAAAAATATAATGTGCTCTTTAAAAACAATTTTGTTTCAGGTGGCCGGCTCAAGGTTGACTCAGCCTTCCATCATTCCGAGGTCGGTCAAATGAGTACCCAGCTTGCTGGGGGTAAAGGGAAGATGACTGGGGAAGGCACTGGCAAACCACCCCTCAAACAAAGTCTGCCTTGGAAACGTCAGGATGTGACATCACCCCATGGCTCAGGAATGACCCGGTTCTTGCACAGGGGACCTTTACCTTTATATTAAAAATTAAACTTTTCTGTATTCAAAGACATTTTGTATTAATAAAAGACAGTGTTTTAAGGTCAAATGAAGTATGTTGATTCACATCTATGATATCTTAATTGCAGACTGGTGTCTGGGTGTAGAGTCCATGAATACTTTCATTTATAATAGGAAATCTGGTTATTTTTTCTCAGCTATTCCTGTTAGATGTAATTCTAGTAGTAAAACTAGAATTGCTCTGTGAATTCTTGCAAACATTTCCTGCTTCCAGCCACTGAACAGTAAGCTAGCAAACAGAATTACATATTGTTTTCAAAAATTAAAAGCTAAAACTGATGGTGAGTCACTTCTTCTTAAGATATTATTTTTTTTTCTAGAAGTAACTTCTTTGGTTATACAATGAATTTTTCCAGTTCTTCCACCTAACATCTTTGGATCCAAATTCATATTATTGTTGTTGTTTGTTTGAATGATGTGGCCAAACACAGAAGACTCCTTGGTAGTGAAATCCTATCTACATGAAGCCTCAGGTGCTGGTACAGTCCATTGCTTCTTTGATTAAACTCTGCTAAAGCATAATGGACTGGAATGCTTCATTATTTTCTTGGCAATGCTTGCTACAGCTTTCTTCCAGAGAAGCTTTTTTTTTTTATCAAGGCATTAGAGCCACAGAGAACACATGCGAGATTGAGAAAATTGTCATCCTTAGGACATGAAAACGTCTGAGTGAAGAATTCAGATTTCTTTGCTTCTAGGGATTAAAAACCCCCAACAACAACCAGCCACCCATTAATTACAATACCGCTATCTAAGAGTAAAGTTTGGCTTCCTAATATTATCCCTTTGAGGAACTGAATGTATGAATCCCATTCTACCTCCCCCTACCAAATATGATTTACCCATCTCTAGTTTGTTTCTAGGGAAACATGCTCCACAGAGCACACTCTAAGCAAAACCTAGCCTGCTTTCATTGTTGCACATCATCTCTAAGTGCACCTCTGTGTGTCCATTTGATTTGACCGCTTTCCAGTGTCTCCTGCCTCTACTACCCCCAATAGCCTCATAAGTGAGATATCAGCTTGCAAGCTCTGCTCTTTTGAGTGCTAGCTTCACTCCCAGATTCAGATATGTGCAGTATGGTTATAAGTAGTAAAAATAAATTTTGAGATGACATTATCCTTTGGCAACTCCTTCACCACACATGGAAGAGAAAGAGAACCATCATGTTAACAATGTCATTGATTCAACTTCCTCTCTTCCCTCCCTTCAGTACTGTGCATCAGATAGGCCTGTTTTTTATGTTCCGTCAAATCATGAACATGTCTTCCTGTCAGTGGATACTGAAGACATCTTTGCCACATGTGTTATATAAAGCCTCAGTGCTAGGCACAGGAAAAAGTTGATTCACAGAATGTCAATTGGCATAAGCCCAAGATGACAGCAGATTCAGAATGATTGTGGCACTTTTTTAAAAAACAACAACAACAAGATTACTCATCACCCTATCAATTTATTAATTTGGTTTATAGTACATGAATACAAAACCATTTAAGATAATAATGTGAACTGACAGAACAAACATTGAAGTAACTTATTACATAGGCTTAGAACTTAAGCTTTCTTCCATTTGTGCCCTTCACTGTGGAGGTGGTCTTTGGCTGTACAAAGCTTTCATCTGGTTGTAGGTGCTTTTCAGCTCATAGAATCATAGAGTTGGAAGGGAGCACCAGGGTCATCTAGTCCAACCCCCTGCACAATGCAGGAAATTAACAACTACCTCCCCCCCACATCCCCAGTGGCCCCAACCCTCCTTGGAAGAGTTTTGCATGAACAGAAGCTCTTAGAACCTGAGGGGCATGCTCTGCAATGGAGGAGCGCCCTTGCAATGCAGCACAAGTGAAAACAAAGCTTAGGATCCAAGCCTGTACTTTAAGTCTGAAATGTGTTCAATCTGGTTTTAGAGGGTAGCCATGTTACAATCAGAGATTTCTGTAGGGTTGCCAGGTCCCTCTTTGTTACCGGAGGGAGGTTTTTGGGGCAGAGCCTGAGGAGGAAGGGGTTTGGGGAGGGGAGGGACTTAAATGCCATAGAATCCAATTGCCAAAGCGGCCATTTTCTCCAGGTGAACTGATCTCTGTTGGCTGGAGATCAATTGCAATAGCAGAAGATCTCCAGCTAGTACCTGGAGGTTGTCAACCCTATATTTCTGAACCCGAGTTCATTCACAGGTTCAGAACAATGGACCCCCTCGAGGGGTAAATAGGGACATAGGATTCTTATCTCACTATAGCTGCTAATTTTCTGCCCCCAAGCATTTCCCCTTTGCTCTATTCAAGTGAACTGCTATGAGCATTGTACCTATGCATCCTGAGTTCCTTCTTTGCAACACCCACCCCACCTTCTGGCTGGGATATAAAGACTCAGAAATCTCCATTCCAACTCATATCTGATGAAGGGAAATTTGACTGGAAAGCTTATGCCCCCCAAATCTTGTTGGTCTCCATGGTGCCACTGGACTTAAATCTAGATGTTCAATCTGAACTCTTCTAGTGCTAAATCCCTGTGTTACCTCTTCTGGGCCAGTACTGATATGATAAATATCTTTAATGTAGATTAAAGGCTTCACCAAGATAATAGGGACTTAAAATGTCTATGTGAGGGTCTTGCTTGGAGTGTCTTCTTAGCTTCTTTGTAATTGTTAGATATCTAGATATGTCATCCATATTAGAAGGACATTTATGGGATCACTGCATAATCTGTTTTATTCCTCTGCTATAATTAAAAGGGTGCAACTAAAAATACTGTTGCACCAGTCCAAAAGGAATTTAGGCTGTTATTTTAGCGGCAAACTACATGGCCTGATGGAGGTCTGCAACTGGAATGTATGTTTTTGACTCTAAGGGATGCAGAAAGGGATGGGGAAGGATCAGATTTAAGTCATGGTACTGGATGGGCAGATCACTGTTACCATCCCCACACTATGTCCCTGATCAAAATAGCATTCTGATCAAAATGGGGGGGAAAGACAAGCACTCTGGGACTAATTGCAACCTTGGTGGTTGTGCTTTCTATTGGGAAAATGGTACTGGGGAAAGAGTTAACCATTACTTACTTTGATCTGAATCTCACTCACAAGCTGTTTTTTAGAGTTAAAAAATGCACTGAGCTATATGCTCACAAATTGTCAACATGATGTGTACCTTTGGCCTTTACATTTTAACAGACCATAGAGCATCAGCTTAAACATTGTTCTTCTATTGTAATTAATGCTGAGCCAAATTTCCACGATGTTCCACTTGATGTAAAAACTCTGTGGAAAAGAGTCTATGAAATCATTTCCCTTCAGTTTTTATCCATTTTTCACACCTGTTTATATTATTGTTCCCTGGGATTGCTGCTGCTTCAACACCTTTTTTCTCCCTTTCTTTACTTGAAAGGTCATTACCCACATTCATGTTTAAGTCCAATTGCTGTGAGGTAATGCGCATTAAAAGGCTTTCCTTTTAAACCCCTTGTCTGTGCACTGATGTGTGTAAACACCTGACTTAAAAAAAAACAATGGTGGAAGTAAAAGAACTTTCTTCTTTCCAACCTGTTGTGTGCTAAAGCACATCAAGAAGCTATTCAAATCTTGCTCTTGTGCAGTGATGTGAACAAATGCCTAGGTTTTGAAAAAGGTAGAACTCTCCCTCACCCAAACATTTCCTTGCTGTTGAAATCACCCCAAATGGGAGGTGTGTACAATGGTATATCTGTCTTATTTCTTGCCCTGTCCCCTTCTCATATCTTAAACCAGACTATGTACAATTATTAGAATGTGTATTTCGGGCTAAATCACTGCTTCTATATCCTGATAGCCGCAAACAATTAAATGTGCTGGGATTGTAGAGTGATACATTTATGCCAAAGGCACAGATCTCCTTGCTTTTATAAAACGAGTGACCCCGACCTGTTACTAATGTTGCTATAGTTATTCTAGGATTAAAAATTATCACAATACATGCTGTTACACTACTTTTTGTGCTATAATGTTAGATATATTTAAGATCGACGCTGCTTAGAATGTTACTCCTGTCCAGTTGAAATACCTTCGCCCAGACACCCCCCCAGTGAAGACACAAGACAGCAGCATTGAGTTTAACTAGTTTATTTACATAGCTAATTATGCACATCTACATCATACTGATCATACATCATCCAGCCCTGACCTGGATGGCCCAGGCTAGCCTGATCTCGTCAGATCTCAGAAGCTAAGCAAGGTCAGCCCTGGTTAGTATTTGGATGGGAGACTGCCAAGGAATACCAGGGTTGCTGTGCAGAGGAAGGCACTGGCAAACCACCTCTGTTAGTCTCTTGCCATTAAAACCCCAAAAGGGGGTTGCCATAAGTCGGCTGCGACTTGACAGCACTTTACACACACACACAATAAGAGGTATCCCATGGATTTTTAGGAGCCTCATGGCGCAGAGTGGTAAGCTGCAGTATTGCAGTCCAAAGCTTTGCTCACAACCTGAGTTCGATCCCAATGGAAGTTGATTTCAGGTAGCCGGCTCAAGGTTGACTCAGCCTTCCATCCTTCCAAGGTCGGTAAAATGAGTACCCAGCTTGCTGGGGGTAAAGGGAAGATGACTGGGGAAGGCACTGGCAAACCACCCCGTAAACAAAGTCTGCCTAGAAAATGTCAGGATGTGACATCACCCCATGGGTCAAGAATGACCCGGTGCTTGCACAGGGGACTTTTACCTTTTTTTTACATCATACTATTAAATATGCTAACATATTTAAATGGATGGGCTGTATTAGGCAACCTTTTCAATGGCTGCCATTGTTGGGAAAACCCACCTGTCAGGCATGGCCTGAGAGAGGAATGTTGTGGTTTCTCCAGATGCTGACCAAGGCCAGCTCTAGCCCTGCAAACAACGTGTTTAGACTGAACTCTGTGGGAATGCCTTTAGACTCCTACCTCCCTGACAGCTCCTGGGAGGGGGGTTCCCATGGCATCCAGATCTACCCCGATTTGCCCTATGCTCTTCCATAGATGCCCTGTACTGTGCTTGTAGTTTTCATTAGTGTCCATTTGACTCTTAGCTTCTGTTAACCTGTGGATTTCCCAATAAATCAACTCTCTTTGGACTGCTTGTCTGTGGATGGCTGTTTATGGGATTATCATGGGACTAGAGCTTACACCACCCTCAATCCCAGCTTGGAATGGTAGCAACACCCTTAGTAGCCTTAACCATTTGACATAAAAAGGCCCTCCCAGGGGCTTCAGCCCTACAGGCAAAATTCACTACCAGCACTACCTGCATTTGATTTGTCACCTTACAACTATTATGTAGCTCCCTCAAAAGAGCTCTACACTTTTCCAGCTTTCCCCAGGCAAACAACATAAGCTGGACAGACTCACCAGAACTGTCAGGGCCAGCAAATTTTAAAAAGTCATCAGAGTAATGAGTAACCTTGTCAGACCTTGCATTCACTGTAGCTGCCCATTCTAACGCGATGCTAAAGCGTTCGAAGGCTGAACAAGATATCAAGCAACCCATAGGCAATGCCTTATCAAAATAAAACTGACCCTCAAACTGAAAAACTAGCAGATCAAAATCATCCAGGTGAACTGGAGGAAGCCGGAAAGCTGATTCTTATCACACCTCCCCATCATTGCACCGAGACTTCAAGAGCTAAGGGTATCTACAGCCACATCAAATGAGGCATACCACACAGAGCAAAGCTCATCCAGTAACCCACTGTAAACTGACTCACCCCTCGAGTAAGACGGGTGATTTATAATCCTATACTCTCCTTGGGCTTTCTTGTTGGGATTTCTTGGGTATTACTAATGGAAAAAATCCTCACATTCTGCAAGGGAACCACCAAAAAAGGGCTGGTAATTCTCCCTTCCCTCTTTTCTTTCACCAACTTATCCCTGACCACCTGTACTAGTCCTATAACTGATTTCAAATGTTTTGCCTTGCAAAAATGCCTATGGCCAGAATAAAGGATCCTAAAACCTTTCTTAAAGCCAATTGCCAAATAAATCACACCCAGCCTATTAAAAACATAAGAAAGTCCATGCTGGATTAGACCAAGGTCCATCAAGTCCAGCAGTCTGTTCACACAGTGGCCAACCAGGTGCCTCTAGGAAGCCCACAAATAAGACAACTGCAGCAGCATAGTACTGCCTGTGTTCCAAAGCGCCTAATATAATGGGCATGCTTCTCTGATCCTGGAGAGAATAGGTATGCATCATGACTAGTATCCATTTTTACTAGTAGCCATGAATACCCTCTCCTCCATGAACATGTCCACTCTCCTCTTAAAGTCTTTCAAGATGGCAGCCATCACTAGGGCTGTCAAAAAAATAATAATTCGGTACAGTTCGGATTTGGCCGAATTTGGCCCTTGTGGGTTCGGTACGTGCTGAAGTCCGAACTCCCCCACTTCGGATCTGTTCAATTCGGCGGGAATTCAAAGTTCGGAAAAAAAATTGGCCGAATCAAGCCATTAAAAACACAATCGCGCCTTTCCGTGGCTCTGGGGGGGGGCATTTTTGGGCTTAGAGGTCCCAAACTTTCAGCAGAGCTTCAAAGGACGTATATTGAAAGACTCCCCAAATTTTGTAAAGATTGGGTCGGGGGGGGGGGGGGCTGAGATATGGGCCCTGAAAGGGGTTCCCCCACCCTTAATGTGCATCTCTCAGCAGAGCTTGCCGCCCACGCACAAAGCTCCCAGCCCCGACAACAGTTTGCAAAGCAACTCAACTTGTAAAACAACACCTTTGCAACAGGGAAAAACCAGAAGACACACAACTGAAACCTCCCCCCTCAAACCAGGGAGCGAGAGACTCGAGAGGGAACACACACCCCAGGCAGAACCGACGAAAGCCCCCTTTGGCTTCCCCCCCACCCACAGAAACTGCTCCCTCCCCCCACACACACAGACTCTGCTTTCCCCACACACACACACACATACACAGGAGAAAAATTATAGATTAAAGCCCCCAAAGGGGTCTTACTGTGGCTGTCTTCTCTTCCATCAAGAGGGGCTGAAGAGGACTTGTAATCCAAGATGATTCCAATTAGGCACGGGAGGTTTTCTCTGGAGAAGATGCACAGGATCGGCTGATCCATTCATCCCAAAAGGGGAAAGGGGAAAGCCCATATCTCGGGACCCCCTGACCCAATGTTCACAAAACTTGGGGGGTATCTTAACAACACTGGTCTGAAACTCCGCTCAAAGTTTGGGATCTGCACCCCCAAAAATGCGCCCCCTGCAGCCATGGAAAGAGAAAAGGGGGGAGGCAATATTTCTGCCCCCACTGAACCCATCTTTACAAAACTTGGGTAGTATCTTAAGAATAATTGACTGAAGCTATGCTAAAAGTTTGGGGGCTATATCCCCAAAAAAGCACCCCCTGCAGCCACATAAATGGAAAAAGGGGGGAGGGAAAAGGGGGAGAGCCCATATCTCGAGACCCCCTGACCCAATGTTTACAAAACTTGGGGGTATCTTAAGAACACTGGTCTGAAACTCCGCTCAAAGTTTGGGATCTGTACCCCCAAAAATGCGCCCCCTGCAGCCATGGAAAGAAAAAGGGGGGAGCCCATATCTCGGGACCCCCTGACCCAATGTTTACAAAACTTGGGGGGTATCTTAAGAAGCTTCATCTGAAGCTCCAGTGAAAGTTTTGTGTCTGTACCCCAAAAAATACGCCCCCTGCAGCCACAGAAAGGAGCGAATGTGCACAAGCACCCCCCCACACACACGAGGATTTCGCTCTCTCTCTCTCTCTCCCTGGCCGAGCCGCACATCAGCTGATTCCTCCAGTACTCAATCCTGACTGATTGGCCAGAAGAAGACCCAGCTTGGCCACCGATTGGCCGGGGGAGGAGAATGCTGCTTACTGACGGTTATGCTGCTTACTGACGGCCCCGAATTTGCCGAATTTATTCGCGAACTCCCGAACTCGCTGAATTTGCCCCCCCCCCGGTTGCCCGCCAGTTTTGAGTTCGGTTCCTCCCAAACTAAAAACCACCGAATCAGGGGAAATTCGGCTGATTTTCAGTTCGGGCTGAACCGAATTGACAGCCCTAGCCATCACCACATCCTGGGGCAGGGAGTTCCACAATTTAACTATGTGTTGTGTGATGAAATACTTTCTTTTATCTTTTTTGAATCTCTCACCCTCCAGCTTCAGCAGATGACCCCGCGTTCTAGTATTATGAGAGAGGGAGAAAAGCTTCTCCCTGACCACTCTCTCCATACCATGCTGTCCAACCATAACAGGAGGGCATCAAGCCAAATGAGACTCAGGCACCTTTAGGAGTTCTGCCTCCTGAGCCCCCTCTCCTGCTGCCTCTGGGGTTGCCACCACCATGGCCCCCTCTAAACCTCAGGCAAGCCGATCCTGAGTGGTTTTCCCTGTACCAATTACAGGTCTGCCTGAACATGCAGAGCTTCTTATCACAGTCCCTGGCACTATTCTCAGCAGAGCAGCTGGTGTTGAACCATCTCCCTGCCACTCATTGTTGAATATGGTTCTGATGTCCCTTTGGGGTTAAGATTCCCACCATTCAAATACCTCCCAGACAATGGACTCATGGGCCCCAGGCAATGACCAGGGCTGTTGATTTTCTTTGTCCCGTGGCAGCTCTGGGTCCAGTGCCATGCACTTAGGGTTGCCAGGTCCCTCTTCACCACTGGTGGGAGATTTTTGGGGTGGAGCCTGAAGAGGGCGGGGTTTGGGGAGGGGAGGGACTCCAATGCCATAGAGTTCAATTGCCAAAGCAGCCATTTTCTCCAGGGGAACTGATCTCTATCGGCTAGTGATCAGTTGTAATAGCAGGAGATCTCCAGCTAGTACCTGGAGTAAATGCACATTGAAAAAGTTTCATCATAGGGGAACCAGGTGGATCCTGCATACTCACCAGACGCCCCATGAATGATGTCTGAATAAGTATTCAAAGCTGGAGCACTCTCTGGCTGAACTTGAATGACTATTGCCATGTAAATAGGGTATGCAGTTAGCTGCCATAATGCCATATGCGGCGAAACTACGAAAAGTATAAAGAATTATATTACTGTTGAGAACGCACAGTGCAAATAAGTCTGAAGCACCATCCTTATAAAATCACTCAGTAGCCATATATATTCTGATCTACAAGGCTGAACAAGGTGAGCACTTAATCATTAAATGCTTACTCACTCTGATTATATATAACCCAATAACATGGCAATTTTTTGATCTCTTTTGTCCTTATTCTTCTTGCCTGGTCTTTCTTTGGGAAAGGGAGCATCTTAGATTGCTCCTCTACAGGAGGTATTAAATGGCAAATTTTAGCGAGGATAGGTAAATGGAACCTGTAAGTACTGAATGGTGGGAGCAATCAACAGGGAAGCATGTTGCCTTCATACTCTGTTTGTAAACTTCTCAGAAACATTTGTTTGGACGCTGTTGGAAACAGAGTGCTGGACTAGATGTTTTGAATAAAAGAACTCTTGACTGCAGGGGTCCAAAGAAGCTGGTGGTCTTAAATATTCAGCAAGTTTTTACTGATGCATCATATACTGCTTTGATTAAAACATAGTTTGCATTAAATTCTTATACACTGTTCTACAGAATAGCAAGTTTACATGTCATAGGACAAAAAGCTTTGCCTGTCATCAGACAAATCGCAGCCCCTTTATGCATGGCAGTTTCACTCGCTGTCACCCCTCCAACAACTTCAGGTCATTGTTTTGATAATCCATGCTGTTTCCGACCATCAGAGGTTGCCTCACTCTCCCCCTGCATTTCCATGCATTTTGCCCATGTTTTTAGGGACCTGTTTTATCACGAATTTGAAAACATGGGCAAAACGCATCGATACGCAGGGGAAGAGTGAGGAGACGTCTGTCAGAAATAGGCATGTGTGATGACCAATGGATAAAATCTGAATTAATGCTGAAAATGTACTGATAGCTGAGTGTGCAATGTTTATTACTGGAAATGTTTTAAAGATTAACTAGGTTTTGCATGTACACCCATTGCACAGGAGAGGCTTGAGCAATGATCTCACCTTTAGCAATGATCTCAAAGGGTGGGACATGTGATGAACAAAGAGTTAATCTTTGAGAGATCCTCAGAAAAAAACTGGCAGGGAGTGGGCAGAGCTAAGGATCTCACTCTCTCTTTTCTGAAAAAGGGAGGGAGTCTGTTTTGGTAACCTGTGTGTTCAGTCGCTGTTTTTGACTCTGGAACCTGAGGGTTCAAATTTGTCTAAGCGGTTGTGAAACAACACCTATGGAGTGACAGGCAGAGACTGGGAGGAGGGACCCTTTCTCAGGTCACTGAAAGGGAATAGGCTCTGGGAAGGAGATATTCTAGATATGGGGTTTTGTTAAGGGATTACTGCCACAAAGGTGGGGTAGATCTATAGAGAGAACTGGAAGAGAGATTTAAGGAACAATCTCCATACTTCTTTGTTCTCTGGGGGACAAAGATTGTATAATCTCCATACTTCCTTGTTAGCTAGGCAGCAGAGTCTGAATAGGAACAACTATAGGAAGTTCTGTGAACTGAATTTGGGAACTTAATTTAAGAATTAAAATTCTGTCCTAACTAAGTCATCTAAGATCTATGCTTTCTCTGTAGTAAAACTTATAAACTAGCTCTGGTTCTATACCTTCCCTACCTATTGTTTCCCCTCTAAGTACATCCCTTGCACAGTGTTTAATAAATCTCTGTTACTTGGTTGTTAACTTGAAAAAGCCTCTGGTGTCTCATTTCTACTGAGGTAAAATAAGTAAAGGGACTCAGGAGAAAAATTAAAACTCCAATCGAACATTTTGGAAAGCATTTTCTCTCTCTTTCGGTATAGGGCTATTGAAAAAAAAATTTGGTAAAATTTGGATTCAGCAAAATTCGGCCCGTTTTTATTTGGGAAATGCCGAAGTCCGAACTCCCCTGCAGAGCTTGCCACCCACTCCCAAAGCTCCCAGCCCCGACAAACAGCTGAGCTGCGGGGAGCAAGGGTGGGGCAGGTGCGAAGAAGTTTGCAAACCATGCAAAGCAACACATTTGCAGTCATGCAAACCATGCAAAGCAACACATTTGCAACCATACAAACCATGCAAAGCAACATGTTTGCAACCATGCAAATCATGCAAAGCAACACGTTTGCAACCATGCAAAGCAACACCTGACACCTGGGAGTTTGCAAACCATGGAAAGGGACAGAGGCAGCTAGCTATGCATAAGGAGCAGGAGGGGTGGAATTTCCCCTTTTGCATCGGACTCAGGACCAGGAAAATGCATTCTTTAAGTCACAATTTGAAAACCAGTTTTGAGCAAGCATCAAAATAGACCTAAGCGATCTTATGAATGAGGGAAAACCTGAGGACAAACAACTGAAGCCCCCCCCCCCAAACCAGGGAGAAAGAGACTCGAGGGGGAACACGCCCCAGGCAGAACGGGCAAAAGCCCCCTTTGGCTTCCCCCCACCCACAGAAACTGCTCCCTCCCCCCCCCCACACACAGATTCTGCTTTCCCCCCCCACACACACACAGGAGAAAAATTATAGAGAAAAGCCCCAAAATGGGTCTTACTGTGGTTGTCTTCTGTTCCATCTTCTTTGCACCTGCCCCGCCCTTGCTCCCCGCAGCTCAACTGTTTGTCGGGGCTGGGAGCTTTGGGCATGGGCGGCAAGCTCTGCTAATTGCAAACCCCCATTGTCAGAGATGCACATTAAGGGTGGGGAAGAAGACCCAGCTTGGCTGCAGGAGAATGCTGAGAATGCTGCTTAGTAACTGACGGTTATGCTGCTGCGCCGAACCCCGAATTTGTTAAATTTATTCACCGAACACCCTGAACTTGCTGAATTCGGCTCCCCGTTTTCCCACCTTTTTTGAGTTTGGTTCCATCCGAACTAAAAACGGCTGAATCAGGGGAAATTTGGCTGTTTTTCGGTTCGGGATGAACCGAATCAACAGCCCTAATTCAGTAATGCCAGAGTGTGATACATTGGTGGCAGCACTGGGATACGGAAAATACCCATAGCTAGATAGTCCCATGTGAAATATTAACTAATATTAACTAAGAAAAGTGAAGTTTGCAATGTTTTCATATGGGGAATGGGGGCTACCCCTTTGGGACCCCATAAAATTCCTGCCCCCAATACAATCTTCTCCAAACTTTGGGGTTTATGCAAGGAGAGTCCCTTCAAGCAACCTACCTCCAAAAATGCCCCCACAGGAGCTTCAAAAAGAATTTTCCATAGACTATAATGGGCCTGAATTTGTTCAGTAAACCCAGAAATAAGTGGCATACCTATATTTACCAAACCCAAAATTTACCAAATTGTTTTTTGCACAACCCTAGTGTTGTGAGTTGTTTTGGTGATAACATTAATTCTGTCTGACTTAAAAGCTTCTAGATCTGCTCTTCTGGTAGACTGTAGGAACTCCCTTTCAGCATATGGTTTTATTGTATTGCAGATTAAGAAAATATTTTTATCAGTGCCTTTTCTGGAGTCTCCATGGTGAATCAAGTATGTTTTGGTGTTGGTTGGTTTGATGTGCTGATGGGCATGATCGGTTATTGGAGGCTTCTTGGCTGGTGACATGGTCTTTTCCCAGTTGCAGCTAGCTATGGTTTCTAGTTCTACTGCGGATGTAGGCTTTTGTTTTGGCTGTAGCATTGCCATTGCAGAGAAGAAGGGGTGTATTCCATCACTCCAGCACTTTAAAGATGCCTTTTATTTTATCAGTAATGTAAATAATCTGAACAAACATGCAGGCGCATAGACAACGTAGCTACTGGTGTTATATTGAATGAAATCACGTTGTCAGGTATAGGCCAAGGCTGGCAACTGGTGGGAGGATTGGGGGCAGGGAAATGAGGGGCGCATAAAATAGGCTAGATCACTACCTGGAAGTGACATAGGGTAGCTGAAGGAATGGATGGAAATTAATGGAAACATCACTGTTTTTTCATCAGTCATCATCATCATTATTTTTGATTTTTTTCCCTCTCAGGGTGGTGGTAGTCAAAGCAGGCTGCCAGCAGGAAGCCTCCCCCCATAGCAGGAGATGTGGCAGCCCTAAATGAAATGAGTTGAACTGGTGTCTTGTGTGTAAGAATGCATCTGTATTAGTAACAACCTTGCCTCTTAACTACACCCCTCCCCTCACAATGATAATCGTCGTTGTAGGGTTCTGTATGAAATACATTGTCATGATATTGTGGAGCATTATATTCTGTCAAGCACAAAAGCCCCCTCCCCACCCAATCTGTAAGTTATGCAAATAGTTTATTAATATACTTGCTGTTTTGCCACACCTATTACCCATAAATTTCAGGTCACCACTTACACCTCTTTTGTGATGCTGCATCTAGCTGATTAAAAAACAAACAAACAAATGATAGTAGCTCATTCTGGATAATGTTTGTTGAATTTATTCTCTCTACTATTTTGCTCACAGAAGCAACTGAACAGAAACAAGTTAACCAATGTAAATTTATTGTCTAGCGGTGCCAAAATATCCTTTGTAGTATATGATAAACTCTCGCAAAGCTGAAATATGTTAGCAGTTATCTAGTAAATCATGGCCAATGTCTTCCAATCTCTCTGTGTTTATAGGTAGATAACCAAGAAGCGTGTGAAAAACTGTCATGCTAAATTTCCCACTTTTCCAGTAATAGTTGGTTTCACTCTGCTTATTTGTTTCATTAAAAAGTGAGTGTGGGGGAGGGAATGGGAATAAAATCCACATGAATTATATTGGGAAGCAAAGTTCTCTGAGTAACAAGTAATTCAGTATGTAACCTGGTTACTCACAAATTTGTACAGCAACTTTTTAGGTTGCTGTGCCTCTCAAATATTTACAATCAAATATTGAAATTAATTAAATACAATTAATCAAATATTTACAATTAATCAGAAACAATTAATATTTATTTATTTATTTATTAGATTTGGAGATGTCCCATGGAGGCTCAGAAGAGGTTATGGAATTTTTTCCAGGTATACCTATATTTCTGCCTCTAGGGCACTCACAGGAGGTCAGTGAATTTGTATATTACTAATCACAGCCCCAGCCCCTTTGATTAATACAGCAATGATAAATTGAAAACTAACACAGTCAGTTAAATTTGCTAGCCTTTAGAACTTGATGTTATTCTGTCACATGGCTTTCTGTGTTTGGCTTCAAAAGGTCAGAGGGAGGAAGACAGTGAAGATATGTAGCTGACATGGACACTTATCAACATCAATCAACAGAATTACACATAAATTTAATTGGTGCTGATAGGTGTATTTTACAAAGTCTTGTTTTCACTGGTTAAATTGCTCACTCACTGGCTTGGAGAGGGCTTGGATCTGATTCTGTATATCTGCAATGACTTCTGTTTGCTTGCTTTTCTTTTCTCCCTGGTTCTTTCTTCTCTTGCTGTGTCTGCAAAGCAAAGGAGCATATAGGTAGGTGTTGCTGTAGACTGGGAAGGAGCCACCATGAGCAGGTATCTTGAAAAGGTGACATAGAAGAAGAAGAGTTGGTTCTTATACCCTGCTTTCCTCTACCTTTAAGGAGTCTCAGAGCAGCTTACAATCACCCTTCCTTCCCCTCTCTGCAACAGGCACCTTGTGAGATCGGTGGAGCTGAGAGAGTTCAGAGAGAACTGTGACTAGTTCAAGGTCACCCAGCAGGCTTCATGTGGAGGAGCAGGATAACCAACCCCATTCTCCAGACTAGAGTCCACCACTCTTGACCACTACATCACACTATCTCTTGTCCACTACACCATGCTGGTTGAAAGGTGGCATAGAAATGTTCTATGAAAATGTGGTCACAGGCACACAAAATAGTTGAGAGCAAGTTGCTTCTACAACAGCCAAGCCGTACTGACAGCTTAAATAGGGCCTTATCTTTGCTGCTGTAGCAGAGCCAGCTGTTGCCAATTAGGCTGCTCTGACATTCTCAGCCAGGTGGTTGCTTCAGTTTTGCTCTGGCTTGTTGCTGTCAGGAAGGGTTCTATGGTGGGCTTGTAACCTTGCACTTTGGCATCGCTGTTGCATTTCCAGTTGAACCCACTGCCTCCTCCACTCCAGTGGCTTTGGTGAGCCCTCTGGGGGCCCTGCTTGTTGCAAGGTGTCAGGCCCAGCTGGAGTGTTTAGGCTGGAAGGCTGCAGATATGGTGAGCCATCTTCTGGCTGTTCCTGTTCCTCTGCTCTCAAACTGCCTCCTTCTATTTCCTCTTCATCTGAGGAGGCCTCAGGCTGAGTCTCAGTAGGCTGACTCATGACAGGCAAATAACATCCTGAGAAAGACAAGTGTGCAGTCTGAGACCTCCCTCCCTGTTGCTGCTACCACTCTCATTGCAGCTGCCAGCACCTAAGTAACAAAGAGTGTGGTATAGTGGGTGTTGGGTTAGTCACTGATGAGTCAGTCACCATTTTACATTTATTGTTACGGCCACTGGCCAGCATAAAATAACAAAGCAGTGCAAGGAGTCAGTCACCATGTCTTTACCTGACACTGGATTGTTGTAAAGGTAAAATGCAGGAGGGGAGAAGAATTTATGCCACCCTGAATTCTTTAGGGGAAGGGTAGGGTAAAAATGTAAGAGACAGGTAAGGGAAGAACTGGGGAAAGGGAAGTCTTCACTGGATAAATCATCTGGCTGATGATGCAACACTAGCATTACAAGTCTCTAAAGTTCATATTCTGAATCAAGGAATTATAAACATCGGCAATATCCTTTCTCACCACATCTGCTCTTGAAGATTACAGTACAGCATATAATGGTTTGTCTAACCACTGATGTGCTTAATGACTTGGCTTGTAGAATTGTTGTAATAACATTTGCTTGGAAGAAAGGCAAACATTTGTAAGTGGATTGTTGCATGCACACATTTTAAAACATTATTTCCAGCAATAAGGGGGTACGTCTTATATTTTAGCTTACCTTACCTATATTGATCAGTGCTGCATGTTGCTAACTTGTCTGATCAATTTTGGAATCCATTCTACTGTTAACTTGTTTACACTTTTGCTATGTTTTGTAAAGCATATTCTCTTCAGGCTTATTTATTTGTAATATACTACCTTTTCTCAGAAGATAGGTTGAAGGCAGTGTGCACTATGCTTGAATCATAAATTAGAAACAATAAAACACATGATATTAACACTAGGGCTGTTGAAAAAAAATTCGGTATAGTTCGGATTTGGCCGAATTCGGCCCATCTGGATTTGGGATATGCCGAAGTCCAAACTCCCTCGCTTCGGGTCCATGCAATTCGGCACGAATTCAAAGTTCGGGGAAAAATTTGGCCGAATAAAGCCATTAAAAACACAACCGCGCCTTTCCGGGGGGGCATTTTTGGGGGTAGAGGTCCCAAACTTTCAGCGGAGCTTCAAAGGACCCTTCTTGCAAGACCCCCCAAGTTTTGTAACGATTGGGTCAGGGGTGGCTGAGATATGGGCCCCGAAAGGGGTCCCCCACCCTTAATGTGCATCTCTGAGCAGAACCTGCTGCCCACGCACAAAGCTCCCAGCCCCGACAAACAGCTGAGCTGCAGGGATCAAGGGCGGGGCAGGTGCAAAGAAGTTTGCAAAGCAACACAGCTGCAAAGCAATACAACCATGCAAAGCAACACGTTTGCAACCATGCAAAGCAACACCTGACACCTGGGAGTTTGCAAACCATGGAAAGGGACAGAGGCAGCTGGCTATGCATAATGAGCAGGAGGGGTGGAATTTCCCCTTTTGCATCGGACTCGAGTTGGGACCAGGCAAATGCATTCCTTAAGTCACCATTTGAAAACCAGTTTTGAGCAAGCATCAAAATAGAGACTCAAGGGGGCACACACACACCCCAGGCAGAACGGGCGAAAGCCCCTTTGGCTTCCCCCCCCACCCACAAAAACTGCTCCCTCCCCACACACAGAGGGACTCTGCTCCCCCCCCCCACACACACAGGAGAAAAATTATACATTAAAGCCCCCAAAGAGGTCTTACTGTGGCTGTCTTTTGTTCCATCAGGAGGGGCTGGGAGGACTGGGTAATCCAATACAATTCTATTTAAGCACGGGAGGTTTTGCCTTGGATTTGCAGCTCTGGAGATGCATACAGGATCAGGTGATCCATTCATCCCAATAGGGAAAAGGGGAAAGCCCATATCTCGGGACCCCCTGACCCAATGTTTACAAAACTTGGGGGGTCTCTTAAGAAGGCTCGTCTGAAGCTATGCTGAATGTTTGGGGGCTGCACCCCAAAAATGTGCCCCCTGCAGCCACGGAAAGAGAAAAGGGGGAGCCCATATTTCTGCCCCCACTGAACCCATCTTTACAAAACTTGGGGGGATCTCTTAAGAAGGCTTGTCTGAAGCTATGCTGAAAGTTTGGGGGCTGCACCCCCAAAAAAGCGCCCCCTGCAGCCACGGAAATGGAAAAGGGGAAGGGAAAAAGGGTGGAGCCCATATCTCGGGACCCCCTGGCCCAACGTTTACAAAACTTGGGGGGTCTCTTAAGAAGGCTCGTCTGAAGCTCTGCTGAAAGTTTGGGCTCTCTACCCCCAAAAATGCACCCCCTGCAGCCATGGAAAGGAGCGAATGTGCACACGCACCCCCCTACTAGGATTTCTCTCTCTCTCTCTCCCCAGCCGGGCCGCGCAGCAGCTGATTCCTCCAGTACTCAATCTTGACTGATTGGCCAGAAAAAGGCCCAGCTTGGCCACCGATTGGCAGGGGGAGAATGCTGCTTACTGACGGTTATGCTGCTGCGCCCCGAATTTGCCAAATTTATTCATGAACTCCCGAGCTCGCTGAATTCGGCTCCCCCGTTTTCCTGCCATTTTTGAGTTTGGTTCATCCAGAACTAAAACCCGCCAAAATAGGGGAAATTCGGCTGTTTTTCGGTTTGGGCCGAACCAAATCGACAGCCCTAATTAACACAACAACTGATAATCATTTAAAACCATCAATAAACAGTAGGACTGTGCATTAGGTAAAACCCAAAATGAAAAAAAAAACATGGGGAAAAGCCATTTTGGTAAATTTCGGGTTTGGGTTTACCAAATCCGCAAAACCGATTTTTCGGGAATGGCTTTCCGTGGCTCCTGGGGGGGGGGCATTTTTGCAGGAAGAGCCCCCAAATTTTCAGTGTGGCTCCAAGGGACTCTCCTTGCAAGAACCCCCCAAGTGATCTCAGGTTTGATGCTGGAGACACCTGTGCTTGAGGTCTTGCAACATTCATGCTGAGCTTCTTCTGTCTGGTCATGCTCAGGATTTCTGGGTTTCCATAGCTGCTATGGATCTATCCCAGGCAGCTATGGTCCCAACACATGAAAAGTGACATGCACCGGATCTCTTGTAATGAGCAGGTCCCTGGTGGTCATGTGAGGAGACTAGTTAGTCTGTTGAAAGTACAAGTGGTTGTAATGCCTCCCCCCTGCAATGGCAGTGGGTCAATTAAAACAGTCCATCCTCAGAGTCTAACAAATCCTGATGGGTTTCAGAATGCTCTAATTATTTGGGGATCTCAAACATTAACTATATTGAAGCCGTTGTGGAGGCCTGGAATGCAAGGCTTCTGAGGGCAATTGACAGGGTTGCTCCTTAGTGTTCTCTCTTGTCAATGTGATGGGATCCACCATTCCTGGGACATCACTAGTAAAAAAAAATTGGTTTGACACAACATACTATAGAATGCATTCGAAAACTATGAGGTGGCAGTGACAGCAGCAAAGAAATTTTACTTTTCCTCTATCAGTTATCACATCCACCACAATTAGTGAAGATGTTTAGGAACTGTCTAACCTGAGGAAAAGGGTGTCAAGTGAAGAGAAATTAGCTATAAACTGTGATTTTTGTTGTTGTTACTGCTGATAAATCTCTGTAATCTGTTCCAGTATAAACAATAGTTCATGCAGTGTTTGGTGTACCACCTGTCTATTTATGGATGGTTTTCTTGACTAATATCTACAGTATCTCAGGTGCTGTGAAAGCCACGATGTATAGTCTCGATAATTGTCCATCCTGGCTAGTAAAATCATGCTGGGAGAAGGTGAGGGATACATATTGGGGTTCTTCCTAAGTCATTGAAGGAAGCAGTTGTCTTCTGTTAATGAAACCTTCGTTAGACAAAATGGATATGACTTGTTTGAATTTAACTTTTTTGGGGAAGGTTATTTTCACATATTCTGCCTACAAGAGTACCCATCCGAAGTTTCAGCCCAATTCCCTCTACACTACCAGTTTTTTTTCTGATCAGCATCAGCTTCGTCTTATCTGATTCCACTTAAGTGTGGTCCATACTCAGCCATTTGATTACACTATTGAAGCAATTCTCCAGGACATAAATTGCTGTTTCTGGAGCTTTGGTTAATGAAATGTAGGGCTAGATCTCCTCTGTATATTAATGACACTCATATGTAAAGTTATAATCTCATTAAGCAATCTGATATAGATATTAAACAGCATAAGTGAAGGACAGAACCTCGACCGTCCCCCCCCCCAGTATGTTCACTGACAAGGAACTGGTTTAACCTACCTAACAATGGGACAATAATGCTGCTACCAAGCACTCTTCCTCTCATCACCACTTCCCTTTCCAAATGATTTAAGAAAATAAAGTAGCCTATCATATCAAAGCCTGCCATCAGATCCAACAGAATCAGAAGAGATGCACTGGTTGTATCCATTTGATTGGAGGCCATCCACCAGAGCAATTCATGAGCCTCAAAACCACAGAAAGCATGTCTATCAATTTATATTTTTTGACAACAGTCTGATCAGATTAATTCTTAAAGCTCCCTCACCGATGATAGACTTTTCTCAGTTTGGGGCACATCATTTTCTATTTTTGAAATCTTGAGGCATTTTGGCACTCGTCTTTTTTTCTTCGCAGGGAAAAGTTGGATTACAGCCAGTACTCCATACAATGGTACAAAAAGCTTAACAATTGCCAGAAGCAATAATGCTTACTTTTGATTTAGACTGAAGGACAAAATCTGGAAATCACTGTAGGGTCGCAGTGATTTAAATTTACCCTGTTTCATACACAGCCTTCTGGGTTAAAGGTTTCTCATGAGTGATGCATACAACCACATAGAAAATGACATTTTCTAATTTCTTCTCAGTCTTGTCTCACATGTGAGAAATTTCTCACTTGTGAGAAATTAAGCAGCCAGTTAGCATTATTCTGGGTAGCTATGGGGTTTCCTCAAATAATAATAACAAAAAACCCTCCCCAACAGAAAGCCCACTCCATATGTTACAATGTTGTTTTATTTCACAGCCAGTTCTTTCTTTATTTTTGTTCTCTTTTAGTTCCTTGGCCTTTTATTCTTTACCGATCTAGGCATGGTACCCAGTGTAGTAATGGACTTTGTTGTTGTTTCTTTCCAATTAAAACTGTTGCATTTTTTTGACACCCTAATTCTTCAAATGATATTGTGGCCATATTTTTGAAGATCCCTGTCACACAAAGTAATCAAAAGAATTTTGAGAGAACTAAACTAAAAAAGTTTAGATAAGACTAGAGAAATTTCCCATGTGAGGAGGACTACATATAGGGTTGCCAGGTCCCTCTTTGCCACCGGTGGGAGGTTTTTGGGGTGGAGCCTGAGGAGGGCGGGGTTTGGGGAGGGACTTCAATGCCATAGAGTCCAATTGTCAAAACAGCCATTTTCTCCAGGGGAACTGATCTCTATCAGCTGGAGATCAGTTGTAATAGCAGGAGATCTCCAGCTAGTACCTGGAGGTCGGCAACCCTAACGACATATCTTATGGCTATGTACAAATGTACACTACATTAATCAGATTGTACCCAAATATGCCCTGTTTGAAATGCCTATAAACTTCATATATAGGGAAATATATATTCTTTTATATATTTATGCACACTCACACAATCATAAGGTGCTATGCTCAGGTATAAGGGCTAGCATCAGGCACAGGTATATTCTTACGCTCACATATATAAAGGCAATGCCCCCATGTATAAGGGGTAAAACATTACTCTTAGGCTCAGATCCACTAGTGTGTGATCACTTAGTTAGCATGAGCTGGCAGCCATTTCTATAAGGTGCCAGTGAAATCCTCTTCGCTTGCCTGGTACAGCCACCCGCCCTATTGAGGCCCAGGCAATGATTTAGGATACCAGCGGTGTCAGTTAGGAATGTTTGTTTCGTTTCTTCATTAGCAGATCAAGTAGCCATCTATGTAACGCCTTAAGGCTACGCTAATAGGGTATGCTAATCATCCTTTGTACTTCTCTAATGTGTATTGGTTCTTTTGTAATACGTAACCCAAATGCCTGCCCTCTATCCTAAGTCTATAAAGGATGATGCCTTTCTTTGTTCCAAGTGTGGATTGCCCGAGCCTCATTAAGGGCATCCCCACCAGCTTCTTGTTATTGGCCAATAAAATAATTGTTTATCCTGACAACCTCTCCTGTGTTACTTTACTGGGACAATCAAAGGTAATCCAGGCATTACATGTTCACTAACTTTAGATGGGTAACTAATATGAATGAAATTTTCCTTGTTTTTCCATATTAACTGAGTACGTCAGACCTGGTATTTTCCTGGTGAGGCTATTATATCTGTGGCTGTATTCTGCTTTCAGTTTCCATTTCCCTATGCTGTGCTTCAGTTTCCATTTCCTTGCAAAGGGTATGGCACATCAAGCAACCAGTAGTAGTCCCTGTTGACATTACTATGCATCTCTCTGATTAGCATAGCTGTGTGCAGCACGAAGTTTCTGCCAGCATATAGCTGGCTCGTGGTTTGGGGAGGGCTCTGTTTCTATTAAAGCAGTGTTATCACATGTTAGCCTGATGGCAGGAGTGGTAGAAGGTGTGGAGAAAAAAACCAGCAGAGATTTTTGCTCTGTGCCCTCTCTGCATAAACCTCTCATGAAGTGCCTTCAGGGACAGAGGCAAAGGCTTTGCTTGTGTACCTTGCAGTGGGAGGAAGAGCTAAAGGGCAAAAGCTGGCACTTTGGAGCTTTGTTTCCTCCTCCTGTGCTGCCTACTTTTCAAAATGGAGATTAAGTAGAGTTGCCAACCTCCCGGTACTAGCTGGAGATCTTCCACTATTACAAGTGATCTCCAGCTGATAGAGATCAGTTCACCTGGAGAAAATGGCAGCTTTGGCAATTGGACTCTATGGCATTGAAGTCCCTCCCCTCCCCAAACCCCACCCTCCTTATGCTCTGCCCCCAAAACCTCCCACCAGTGGCAAAGAGGGACCTGGCAACCCTAAGACTAAGGCTTCCATCCTCCCAAGAGTAACAACAAAACAAAAGTCGAAAGAAAAGAAGGTGTGTGTGTGAGAGTGAGAGAGAGCACTGAGAGATCAATAACCATATTAGATCTCTAGATCCCCAACCAAACATGCAAGCTCTTTTCTCAGGTGAAAGCAGCCCAGGGGGGAGGGCAAGACCTAATTATGCATGATTTCACCCATCCACATGTAAAGTGAGGGTGAGCATGGGAAGGAAGATAAAGAGGATGGGGTGGTATAGTGATTAGTGCGTCAGACTAGGATCTGAGAGACCCAGGTTTGAATCCCCACTCTGCTGTGCAAACTTACTGAGTGGCCTTGTGCCAGTCACACACTCTCAGCCTAACCTACCTCACAGGGTTGTTGTGAAGAAACAATGGAGACAGGGAGAATGATATAAGTTGCTTTGGATGTCCATAGAGGAGAAAGGTAAATAAATGAGTCAGAAGCGATAGCCCAGGATAGCTCAAGGCATGCTGGAGTTATTGTGTCCCAGGTCTGAACCACCAGGAAAGGATCTCTATCCCTCAGTGGTAAAGGGGAAAAAATCACAGACTGAATTTTACCAATATATCCTAAAACATGGTATTAAACAACTATATTAAATCTTTGTATACGCTTTAAAGAAATAATTATTGGGTTTTAACCACTTTTGATATGTAAAACCAACATATATATAGGGTTTTGAACTTATGTGGGTTATCTGTCAACAACATTATGAGCAATATGCGAAGCAATGTTAGTGTATCTCCAGTATCTGGTGGGCCATCACTAGACAATTAACAACACACAGTGGGAGGGAAAAAACCAACACAAGGACACAAGGGGAACATCATTGCCGATTCATACGGCCTTCGACTACACACATACCCCTCCCTCAGACAATTAGTAATACTCATTTGCATAGTATTTGTGCTTTCCTCTGGGGATAATAATTATTACTTGATTTGAAATTAGGCAACAGAACAGTGAGTAGCAGGGTGGAACACCAGCCTAGCTAAAACAGAATAGCATAACCTCCTTAGCTGAAAACCTTTTGTGAACTCCAAGAGTGATGGAAAGTGCTACTTAGAGGTTATGCAAATGAAAACAAGGAAATCGTTTGCCGCTCACCATATGGGAGCTAATGAAGCAGAGTCATTGTGGTTTTGGAATACTTTCAATATAATCCATTTTCCAAAGGGGGAATATACAGTGTTGTCTGTTTGGGGATGTCTGTGAAGCACAATAATGTCATGGCCTTTGTTTTCATATGCCTTGGATCTGTGTTTCCCTCCTGAATTAGATGCTAATACTGGAAATTACATGCTTTCCACAGCAATAAGTTTAAATATCATGGGTAAGCAACACCACCTGGCCCATGGTTTGTGTTTAGAAAACCCACCTATGCTATAAGGAAAAAGTTTGCAATAATACTAATTACTATCAAATTTAGTTGGGAAGGTTTTTGGTGTGCGGTAGATGTTCTGGTATATGTTGATTAAGCAATAATGGCTGAAAGATTAAAGGTATTTCAGAGCAATTAATGACCAGATGGATGTGGGTGCTCAGCCCAGATGGATGCTCATTATCAGAAAATGCCCTATGTATGGTGGCATTTGAGTATTGTGAACCACAAAAAAACCTCAGTGTGTTCTATTTTGTTGCTGCAGAAAGAGCTTTTATAATAAGACTCCCATCATTTTACAGGTTTTAATAACTAGTTTGCTCTCCAGGCCATATGTTCATGTAAGTAACAATATAAGCAAGTTTATTTTAAGCATATTATCCAGGGTTAAGGGATTTCAAAAACTCTTTCAAGTCTCATAATATTTGATTTTAAAAAAAAAAAACTTTGCTCCAAAGAAAATTAAACATCTCTGCTTCCCTCTCTATTCCAAAAGTATTTTTCTCCCTTTGAAGTTGAAGTGAATTAAAAAGAAAGAAAAGAAGCTACAGAGCAATGGTTTTGAAATGAAACAAATATTTTCTCAGGCCTTTGGATCGCAAAAGAGTCTAGAGGTTGAAAAGGTTATCCTAGGCTCTATTCACCATCGAAGGAGCTTGCTATGCTCCAGCACAAGCAGCCTGTTTGTAAAAACAGGTTCTTTGTCTTTGAGTTAAAAACCAGGCCCACGAATGCACCAGCAACTTACCTGGCTATTTAGACGTGTCCAGTACACAAGCATCCAACACAACTTTAAATTTCTGTTCTCACCGCGCCACCTTTCTCCGCTGTATTTGATAAGACAGGATCAAATGAAGACCGGTGCGCTCTCATGCATGCCCAGTCGGCGCTCGAAGCAAGGATGGCGATTGGTCCAGCATCAGTTAAGGAGGCGGGGGGAGTGGGGTGGGTGGGCTGGCAGCAGGAAGTGGATTGAAGACAGATTGCATGTTCGCACTTTAAGGCTCTGGGTGAGGAAAACGTTTCATTTTATTAATTCGCCATATAAGCGAATGCTCTTAACGCGGAGAAATTGTGCTCTGGAGATGTCTCCGGAATGCTTCTGTTGAGATGAAGTGCAAACATGCAAGGAAACCCCGCAGAAATCAGAGCTGCAAACGTGCAGTGCAGACATGGTCCAGGTCTCTGCACACAAAAAGATATATACAATGAAAAACCCCCACATCCAGTGCCTCCGTGAAAACAGTCCCCACTGAACAGCATTTACTAAGGTTGAGATGGGTGGTATGGTTGATTCTCTAACATCCATTTCTCCTGGAACTGAGACAACCTTTAGTGATACTGTCTATTGATCCTTATATGTAGATGCAACTATGTAATTCCACATAAATATGCAAGAATCAGTAGATCACTTCCTTTGACTATAAACATGCATTCTGAAAACCTGGCTACTGTCAGGCTGTTATCTCGGTTTAGATGTTTCCTTTCGTTTCTCTGCTGAACCGTCCAGACTTCAAGGACGGCTACACATACCAAAGCCTGGGAACGCCACTCCTGGGAAATAATGCTCTGTTTATGCTTTGTAATCTCCCGCCGTTTCTCTGCCTTATATTTCCAAATAACGGGCAAGACAAACCATAGCTGTCATCTTGCCTTCAATGCACTGTATTGCCTATTTGACCAGTAAAGCCATCTGCTTGGAATCTGATTGTCTCTGTGGTGATTTCTGGTTCGATGGGTCAAGAGCTTACAGCTACATCGACTGACTTGCTAGTTTCTGTAAGACCCAGGTGTTCTTTATTCGGAAATTCTTTCCAGCCACCTATCCTAGATGGTACACCATCAATTATCACCTGATAAGTCTACATGAGCAAAGCCCATTTTGCAAAATGTAGACCTGTGTCTTAAAAAAAAAAACTTGCAGGAAATAAAATAATTACGTTTTTTCTTAAACCACATAGATACTGTTCCAAATTTCTCCCCAATGGGGACCCAAAACAACTTACATTGTTCTCCTCTGCTCCATTTTATCCTCACAACAAGCTTTGTGGTAGGTTGGGTTGAGTGCATGTAACTGGCTCAAGGTCACTCAGTGAGCTTCCAATGGCAGAGTGGAAATTCAAACCTGTGTCTTCCAGATCCTAGTCCAGTACACCAAACTGGTATCTAACTAGAGCCAAATGCCTAATAAATAAATCAAGTTTTGTTACCATATGCTTTCTAAATGCATATTTTGCTTTCCCTCAAGGTTTCAGTGACAGCATTCCCCTTGGGCACCATTCAGATAGGCATCAGCATAAGTCAATATGACTGCAACTCTAAGAACACTTTCCTGGAAGCAAGCACTGTTGGATAAAATGGAACTTATTTCTGAGTAGACTTGCTGAGGATTGCTCCTCAAGATGATGTAATCACATGGGAAGCCAACTAGGTATATATTTAAAGCAAATCTCTGAAAATATTTATGACAGTATTGAAGACCTGCAGCCTCCAGGACATTCTAATTGTTTACCATTGTGTGCATGCAATGTATATTAAGATATAGACCAAAAAACAAAATAAAAACACCTACAGCTGGTTAAGTGATAGGAGTTTCATGAAGTCAGGCTACATATATAGGCCAGGGATCAAACAAATGCTTAAACTACTTGTGCTAGGCCAGTGAACTTTTTTTCTTTGAACAACCAATACACACACATCCTGGTCAGATCACAAATTGCTTTTGACATTTTTATTAGGGTCTAGCTAGACATGGTAGTAGCACTACATCTCTGTTGGAATGGAGCTGAAGTTGAACACATATAAAGTATGGGGGAGGGAGTGGGAGGGAGAGGTGCAAGTGAATGATTTAAAGAGAAGAAATAGGACATGGACAGTCAAACAAGTGAATTATTTAAAGAGAAGAAATAGGAAGTGGACAGCTTTTTCAGGTTCAGCTATTTGCCTTTGCTCAGATGTATGGCTCTCTTTTTTTTACTGGTTTTGTTAAGGGTTGAGGTAGGGGTTGTGTACTTTTGAGGTAGGGATTGTGTAATCAGAGCCAACTTGGTCTGACCAAACTATCCAGCTAGTCTGGAGGCAGAAGCGTCATTTAAAAGACAGGGCTCACCCAGTCCCAACCGAAGGGATATACCCTCCAACTAAAAAACGTCAGCTTCTACAGCTGCTGACCACCAGGCTTCTGAAGAAGACACCTAATCCATGTGGATGAGCAATCGTCTTCACAAGAGCTGCCTTGGTCATGACTTCAGCTGGCTCTGATATAACACCCCCACCCCGAAAACTGCTCTCAAACTGAAGGTTGCCCCGAGTAAAGGCTTTGTTTCCCCACGCTGTGACTTCTCTTGAAATAAGATTTTTGGTGACCATAATAAAGGACTGTTCACAGAATGTCACTTGCCACCAAAATAAATGTTTTCCGTGCCTTATTTTTCTTGTGTTTAAGCCGTTTTCCTCAGTTTGGAAATGAGCAGCTGACAGAAACATTATATGGGATTGGGTGAGCCCCGTCTTTTAAAGTGCAGAAACTGCAGATCAGCCCACCACCTGGTTGGTCAGACCAAGTTGGCTCTGATTACATGACTCCGACCTCAGAAGGGCTCCAACTATGGGGCCCTAACAAAATAAGTTCAAAAAAAATGGGGGGAGAGAAAACTCAGAGCCATGCATCTGAACAAAGGCAAATAGCTGAACCCGAAAAGCTGGATATCTATTCAGTTTTTTTGGGAATCGCCTATTCGGCTTTGGCTTTATCCCCAGGTTTTGCTATCTGGTAAACCCAAATCCCCAAAATTACCGAAACAGCTGATTTTGGGTTTTTTTTCAGTTCGGGTTTATTGATATGTACAACCCTATTCCCCACTTCTCCACATGAAGCCTGCTGGGTGACCTTGGCCTAGTCACAGTTCTTTCAGAATTCTCATAGCCCCACCTACCTCACAAGGTGTCTATTGTAGGGAGGGGAAGGGAAAGTGATTGTAAGCCACTTTGAGACTCATTAAAAGTAGAGAAAAAGCAGGGTATAAAAACTAACTCTTCTTCAAGTCAGAGTTGGTAGAACTGTCATCAAATATTATCATTAAACATATTGTAGCATACAATATAACTGTTTTTTCCACTTTTCCCCAAAAAAATTCCAATTGGAAAAATTGAGAAAATCTTCACACTTTTTTGCACTATACATTTGGAATAAGTGAAATGCTTTGTAAGACAAAGTTTTACTCACTCAGAAAGAGAAAATATTTCATAGGAGGGTTTTCCATTGCTAGAAAAATTGAATTTTTTTTGAAAAAGTCCTCAGTCTTTATCATCTTGTACATTTTGAGTATGAAAAGCCTTGCCTTAAGAAGCATTTCACTCATTCTAAAAAAGAAAATATTTCATTGGAGTGTCCCCCCCCACACGCAGTGCTCTTACAATTTCCCATGTTTTCCATCAGAAAAATAGGGGGGGAAAGCTTCAGAGGAAAAAACCTCAGGTTCCCCCCCCCCGATTTTTCCATTCCCCCCCTTCACATCTCTAGTCTATTTTAGGGGTTTCACTTAGGAATAAACTCTAGAACATTATATTTGGTGTTTAACATTAATTCCAGCCTCATGTTTTTGACATTATGCAAAATGATAATAGAAAGGAAGGAAAATAATGTGTGCTAAATATGAAAAAAATTATAGTGATGTATTTGAAAGTCAGTTGTCTCTACTTTTTATTGTTGGTGCGATTTTTTTTTTGTCTTACCTTTCTTCCAAAGAGCTCAGGTTAGCATCCAGGGAGTCAGTGTAGAACGGTGGTTAGACCAGGATTTGGATGATGCAGGTTCTAATCCTTGCTCAGCCATTAATCTTATTGGGTAACCTTGAGTCAGTCATCCTCTCAGCCTCACCCTCCACACAGGGTTGTAGGGAGGATATAACAGATTAAGGGCAGGATGAAAATGTACTGGGTAGATACTCTCCCCCCCCCCCCTGACTTGTTCAGTTACATTTCAGTTCAATCGCCTTACTTTAGCCATGATTGAGGAATTACACTTTTATGGTGTCCCAAAATGAGTTAGAGAAAGCCATTGGAAACAACCCCAACAATTCAGTCAGTTCTGAGCATATGCCAACAGCAGTTACCATTCAGCTGCCTATGGGATAATGAATGCTGGCAACTGTGCAGATGCAAAAAGTACTTGAAATACTGCTAATTTTACATTGTAGGCAAACCACTAACATAAACATATGGGGTTATTGGCTTGAGAGGAATCAGTTATTCTAATCAGGGCATTCTGGTGGACTTGCTATATATGAGGATTCCATAGAAGAAGAAGAGTTGGTTTTTATATGCTGACTTTCTCTGCCACTTAAGGGAGACTCAAACCAGCTTACAATCGCCTTCCCTTCCCCTCCCCACAACAGACACCCTGTGAGGTTGGTGAGGCGGAGAGTGTGTGACTTGCCCAAGGTCACCCAGCTGGCTTCACGTGTAGGAGTAGGGAAACAAATCCTGTTCACCAGATTAGATCATGTGGAGCAGTGGGGAATCAAACCCGGTTCTCCAGATCAGACTCCACCGCTCCAAACCACTGCTCTTAACCACTACACCATAGATTGCTCACTGACAATCGTCCACTATTATCTGTCATGGGCAAACATTTAGAAAGCAGAAGGTTTTTTCAACATCTTTAATTTGCTTTATGTAGCTGAAATTTTAGGCCTGTATTAGTTTTCCTTTTTTATTTCTGTTTATAGTTGGCTTTAAAGGAGGATTAGACATGGAGGGCAGGGCCATCAATGATAGCTGTCATGGATGAATGGAATTTCCATGTTTACAGACAGTAACTCTTTGAACACCAGTGCTGCTGGGCAACAACAAGGAGAATCTTGGGCCTCTCCATAGCCATGTTTAAGCCACTATATAAAACGGGATTCTAAACTAGGTGAAATATTAGTCTGATTCAGCATTGTAGCTCTTAGGTACTTATTTTTTTTTTCCAACTTCACATTTCAAAAGAGAAAGATATACATTTGTGCAATCTAGCTACCCATAAATCTATAAAGTATATGGCTTTTATGAATGCTAGAAACAGCTCAGTCCGTTGATTCTCTGCAATTTTATATCCATGGACACTAGAGCCTCTTTGTGAAAGGACAAGAGCTTGGAAAATGGCATTAGGCTTGTTGTAACAGCAGGCTAAATATATACCTGTTTTCGATACCTCAGGGAACACTGATGGAAACAGTGCCTATTATCATTTAACAAAGGAGGAAGGTATTGAAGAGGAAATGTTTTTTGCCTAGGACAAACAATAACAACACCAATGACCACGGAGCTCAGCTGCCTTTTCTTCCATGAAGAATACAGCAGATGACTTGTGATCACAGGTTAATTACATTTTTTTATGAGGAATTGTTCTTGCCTTGTGTTAATTAACTCTCTTTTTATATGCTCTTATTATCCCAATGTTCAGCTCTGCTATTGTTTAGATTATCATTTTTCCTCCAGAGAAGAATACCTCAACATTCACTCCCAATGGGTATCCAAATTTGCCTGGAAATGGACAGCCATTTTGGTGTGGAAGGCTTTCGGGGGATCTTAAATGCCCTTATTTAGTCTGTTAGATAAACCTACCATTGGGTACTATGCACCATTTCCCTCAGTTTGTCCACTTGACCATGAAGCTGGTAAAGAATGTGTGGCTATACAAGCCTGCATGGGCAACTCAGCAAACTGGGTGAAGAATCTAACAGCAATACATCTGTGTTGGAAGCCCTGAAGAATTACATTTCCCAGGGATCTCTTGCACAGGAAGTATTTTTCTATGTGCCCTGGAGGAAGATGGGGGAACTTGATTTTGCCATTTCCCCACTAACTTATTTTCTAGCTTACTAGTTACGGTCTAAACAGTCAATATTTCCAGGCCTAATTAATCTGCATTTACACCCTTGACCCCCACAACCATCATAAAGCAGGAGAAAAAAATCCTCCCCACACAGCCAATTGGGGAAACCCCAAGAATTCCTACTTGGTCTCAAACAGTGACTACCTAGTCCCGCAATAATTTTATGGAGGGTGGACAGGTCACCAGCTGGCAGCAAAGGCCTGGTAGGAAGGGCTGAGGCTAGTAAAGTCCCTTCCTTACTCTTTCCTTTTGCATGGCTGCTTTTCAGTCAGCCAGTTGGGAGCCTCCTGCTTTATTTGAAGAAGAGCAGGAGGAAACGGACCCCCAGCTTTGCTGCTGTGAATAGCTTTTCTCCCTGCAAGCAGACTCTTTCAACCATTCTGAAAATGATATAAATTGGGGCAAGATGAGGGTGGTTTGTCAATCACAACTTCTGTTATAAACTATGCATACAACTAGGGATCTGGTACAGAATAGTTTATGTACTGTTCTGTACGTTCTTGTTACATCAGTTTCCCTTTCTCATAGTATAAAATATATATGTTCATTTGATGTTCAACTTTTATTTAAATGGGTTTTTTATTTGCATTGTTTTCACTTTTTATTTATATTGCTGATTCTATACAAAACCTCTATATATCTGAAGTTAATTTTTCTTTCAAGTATATTATACATTTAAAGTTCATTCCCTGTACTTGCATAAACTCTATTGTGTTTCATTTGGTTTCATAGCTTGTTTTATTAATAGTTTTTCATAAATATTTGGATGTTAGCAAAAAGAAGCCCTTTATTTTAAATTTCGGTCAAAATGAAGAATTTTTAAACCAATGAGCACTGAATATTAACAGGGCAGAGGTCTTTTATAAATAATTATCATGCATCCCATGTACTTATTTACCCTTTCTTTTTCAGCATCCATCATACTAGTTAGTTATTGGTCAGTTCTGCTAATGATTTTGCTTTGCTTTATAACGTTATAAGAAAAGAAAAGCAGATCAGAATTGGAGGTCATACTTGATGGTATTTGTATGGCAAACATCTTCAATTGTATGTGTTACCTGCAACTGTTTCTGAATCCCCTCTTGTTTCCATTTTTAAACTCAAACATGTAATGTGCATACCATCCATCTTTTCTGTTTGTTGAAACCAGTATAATCAATGTATGCATTCTTGAATCTTATTCCATTATTTTTTTGTGTGATTCATACCAACAACATTTTTAATAGGTCTTCTAAGGAAAATGAATACATGTCATGCTCCTTGGAGAAAAGGTTTATTTCTTCTGGCATGCTGTTTTTCTTCTTTAGCTTCACATTAGTTGTTAAATAACTAAGATTTTAATACAATGGAGCCAGGACTGGGTACTACAGCACAAAGGTTTCTTTCACAAAGGTTGCCTGTACAGGCAACTTGCAACTTTAACATTGTTTCCAGGATGAGGGTTGCATATTACTATGCAGAGCAGTCCTGGCCTTTACTCAGTACATATTTCTTGTATCCTAGTAATGTTTCATTGTGGCATATTGTTTATATTTGATGACCACTGAAGAATATGTGTCTGGTCATGCATTTCTGATTTGTTTTGATGATTATTGTATGCAGAGATATTTTGTTGGTCATGTATTTCTGATTTGTCTTGGTATTTTATGTAGACAGATATTTTGTATTTACTTTTGATAATGTATATTCATATATACTGTATCCCTGCAACTTCTTATTCTTTGGGTCATGCTTTGTTTTCTCCAGTTCTGAAAAAAGATTTATTTCTAAAGGCAAGAAGGGTGTGTGTGTGTGTGTGTGTGTGTGTCATTTTTACATGTTTTTTCAGTTGTTCAAATATATCAGACAACCTCATCCAAAGCACCCAAAATGTCCATGTCTGCATACATAGAAGCAGCCAGACAATGCACACCAATGTCTACATGCCACCCTGATGTCACCCTGCCCCACCCACCAAAAACTACAGGGGGAGGAAAAGGAGATATAGCAACCTCCAGTGTAGAACGATCCTGAGTAATTAAGGTCAATTCAAGAGGATGAACCATAGTAGCAGCTTTTAGAAGATCTTACATCTCCAAGGTGGAAGGTGAGGTTCAAAATGTTGAACTGAAAAGGTCTGGACCAATGTGCCTACTACAGTGCAGACCTGCAACTTTCCCCCTGCCCCTGCTGCTGCCACAAGTCAACAGTGTACTTACCTTTTCTGTGGACTAAGAAGTGTTTGTGAGTAGTTTGGAAGAACATACTGTGAACAGCAAGACTCCGGAGTTCTATTATCTTGTATGATCATTAATCATTGTTTCACACATACTGCTGTTTCCTTATCCTTGCTGATGCAAGTTTGTCTTTGTTAAATCTTCTGCACAAGCTATTGCTTTGTTCCCTTACTTTACATATACCAGTATGAACCGGAGGGACAAATGAATAAATACTTCCCATTGGTCACCATTACAGAAACAAACTATGATTAATGACATCTTACCCATTTAATCTGAAAGGTATGTTATAATCATTAACTCCTAAAATGTCTTTATTAAAAATTAAAGGTTTGGGTTCTAAATAAGTTACAGAAGAAAACATAGGAGGGAAATATAACTAATTTTGCATTAATTATTAATTGAAGTTAAGTTCTCCCCACTGAGCTTGTCTAGTGTCCGTGGACTTCTCCATTAGTATTATATTTTTAGCCCCTCACTTATGTCATCTGGACTGTTTTCATAAACCATTTTGAACACTCTCTGTGTGGAGAGTGGATGATGTACTATATGGATGAATGACATCTGAGAACCCTGAACACAAAAATTTGGGATAAATTTACCTCTTTCCCCCCTACAGTTTAAAAATACCTAAAAGTAAAATTAGCGATACAAGCCTACATGTTTACCTGTTTTAGAAATGAGCATGTACAGATGTCAAGTGTCAGACAATGCATTATGTCATTGGACTTCCAGTTTATGTACTATCAGATTCTTCAGCCATAAAAGAGGAAACAGTGCAACCTAAGCAGAGGAATACTGCTTGAAATCCATGGGTACAAATCTGTTTAGGCCTGCACTGTAAGAGCACCTTGGATAGTGAATATGTTAATGTAGGCTTGCTAGCTGTTGCTTATGTCAAGGGATTGTTCTTTATTTCTTTCAAAAATATTCATGGAATTGAAGAGACAACATCATAAACACAAGAAGATATTTCATTAAATATAATACAGTGTTGATATATTCTAATAAAGTACTGTTAATGTTCCAATACAGCCAAAATGTCCATTTCCTTTTTGGGAACTTGTCAAAATGCAGCACTAGTTAGAAGCCAGATTGAAAGGGATACAGAAAACTGATGTCAGGCATGAGACACAAAAACAACACATCCAGTAATAAACCATTTATAGAGAGGTAATGATGTGCACAGGAAGGTCTTAGGCATCAATATGGAAAGGAACAATATATAAAAGGGGATAAAGCATACTTCAGCTTTTATAGCTCAATCCTATGCAAAATTAAACCAGTCTAAGCCCTTTGAAATGAATGGGTTTAGACTGGAGTAACTCTCCTTATGATTACACTGTTAGTCTGCTAACTGGCAATCTCCCACTCAATATAGTTTTTTTTTTCCAGTTGGAAAGATTGTGTAGTCTATACAGCCTTCCAAAAAATCTGTTATTCTTTTCTGTGTTCCAGACTCTGGATCAGATCTTTGTAACACAGTCATTTTTGATTGTGCGCAGATTTGAGGATGTGCATCAACTGAAAATAAAAACCCTTGCTAAAATATTATTGGCAGGTACATTACAGATTTCTTTTGACTTCTGGAATTATAATTATTTTGACAAATCCTTGCTTTTCCATTCCCAGGAAATATCAGTCTGAAAACACACATTGAAACCTCTAGGTACCGTATATACTCGAGTATAAGCCAACCCGAGTATAAGCCGAGGCACCAAATTTTGCCTCAGAAAAGGGAAACCTGTATTGATCCGAGTATAAGCCGAGGGTCAATACTGCAGCACTCTAACATGGCGGCTGCCATTTTAGAGCGGGAGGACGATCTCGCCCCTGCCCCAGGTTGCCCTCCCACCCGGGCTCCCGGGCCCTCAAGACCCACCCCAACCCCAGCGCCATCTTACGGGGGGAGGGGGACGAGCCCCTACTCACCGGGAGAGGCGATGCGCAGCAGGCCTGCTGATCAGCTGGCGAGCGGGAGGACTGGCCCTGGTCCCCGGGCTGGCCAGCCAGACGGGGCAGCGGGGAAAGGTGGGACAGCGCGGTGGGGGGGAGAAACCGCCACCACTGCTGCCACGCAGAAGGCGCGCTGGGATGGGATGGGATGGGGGGAAAGAAACCACCGCCTCCGCGCAGAAGGCACATTGGGATGGGATGGGGTGGGGTGGGAAGAAACCGCTGCCACTGCCGCCATGCAGAAGGCACGCTGGGATGGGATGGGGTTGGATGGGATGGGGGGGAAGAAACCGCCGCCGCCGCGCAGAAGGCACGCTGAGGTGGTGTGGGGGGTTAAGAAGCCACCACGCAGAAGATGCACTGGGATGGGATGGGGGGGAAGAAGCCACTGCCGCCACGTAGAAGGTGCGCTGGGATGGGGGGGAAAGAAACCGCTGCAGGGAAGGTGCGTGGGCAGGCAGCGGCGGCCCCCTCCCTGAGCGCAGGAGGCCCCGCAGGCCGCTCCCAGGCCGCAGGGAAGGTGCGCGGGCAGGCGGCGGCGGTAAGTCCCCCCTCCCTCCACCTACCGTATTGACCCGCGTATAAGCCGACTTGGGCTTTTTCAGCCCTTTTTTGGGGCTGAAAAACTCGGCTTATACGCGAGTATATACGGTAAATTATAAATGGACCTCCTCTCCTGAAAATAAGTGGCATACATTTCCCAAAACAGTGACTTTCCTCCAACTATCCCACATTTGCAGATATCAACATTTCAGATATTCACATGGGCTGAAAATATAGCAAGAAATTTCAGTGTAGACCAAAGGTTGGTGCTTATTTAACTGTATGATGGGAGAAGGCGGGGGGGGGGGAGAGAAGATATGCAATTAATCTACATCCGACTTCTCCATGCAGGTCTCCTTCCCCCATAGCTAACTTCCCATGATTCCCTATTATACAGCTGGTTGCCTTGAATAACACTGATTTTTCCTCCTGCACCTCTAGTGTATAGTTTCAGCTTCTGACTTGCTGAAACTAATCCTCCCCATTCAGATCCCTCTTGGCAGCTATTAAGTTTTATTTCTGTTTTCTCTACTTGGATTCCTTCTCAGTGCCTTGTTTCAGTTTTCCCATCAGAAGTTAAACCATGTGATAAAGCTGCACTGATAGTTTTAACTAGAAAGGACGCTTCTGATACCTTTCCAGTGCTATTTCCCACTTCAGTACTGGGACCTCTATTTGCAAACATCCTATTTTGCGCCAGACATTTATCTTTATGGAGCATGTCTACGGTTCTGCTTCCTGACATTTCTTTAATTCTGTGGATTTTTCTATGCATATCCTTGCCTTCGTGTCATAAAGAATGTAGGTTGTCATGGATATGACTGCTTTCTCTGCACGTTTTAAACATTTGTAGGAATCGAACTGATTATTATTATTATTATACCCAATCAAATCTCATTATTTGTCCTCTGTGATGAAGACCTTTGTTGAGGTAAGAAATGCTGATGGATTAGGTGCGCTCCTCATTTCCATTCCTCAAAATAGGTATGGCAGCTGGCAGGTATATATAGCGAAGCATTTGTTATTGTACTTATTTATTCAGGTATGGTAACATTCCAATTTGAGTGTAACCCATTTGTCTAAAGTTTTAATGCTGACACATAAGAATGTGAACTGTTTACCCCATTGCTGCAATATGCAGGCATTTTAAAATACAGCTCTGGTGCTCATTTTATTTATTACTTTTATATCCTGCTGTACTGAACTGTGGGACTAGAGGGCATGTGTTCATTATCATTTTTGTTCTGTTCGGTTTTCTGCTCTTGTGGCATTACCAGGTTTTCAGAGTAGCCTTTTTTGTATTTGTTTAACAGTGGACTAGTCTTCTTCCCCCTACCTAGAGCTCCAGGGAGTTCAGGACTCAGAATTGGCCCTTGTCCATTTTGGAGGAGAAAGAGTAACCTATCCTGAGTAAGAACGCAATGATCTGAGAGAAACTGATAAAACCCTCCCTCTGTGTGCATTTTCCTGGGATTGGTTTGCAGGGTGGCAGCTGCCAATGGGATGAGTGCCCCCATGCTGGGGAATTATGAGCCATGCCAAAAAGACTATGGGACACGTACATTGTGTTAAAGAATAAGTTTAGCTACATTACCTTTGCTTGGTAAACTTCAATCTGTAAGAGTGCTTGTTTTTGCACCTTCTGACTTTTAGTATTTTGATTGTATTACTTTAATAAAAAACCTTTTAGAACTTTGCAGGGTTCTTTATATGGCTCACATTCCAGGCAGCTCCCTCTTACAACACAATGGATGCTGCCAGGGGAACTCAAAGGGGAAGATTGGGTAAATGGTGCCCCACTTAAGTGAAGGCAAACCCTAGGTTGGTGGCAGTGGTTTATGAAACCCCTACCTACCCAAAGGTTAAGCAGGATGAGTGGGAAGGAAGACTAAAGGGGTTGGGCACTCTACAGCATAGCAAAGGGCTGCTGTGGCTGATCTTCCCTCTCCAGGGCAAATTCCCATGTAGTTTCAGCAAAGTGTTCTATCATGCCTCAAGGAATCCACTAGATTTTTCATGTTTTATGTGTCATGTAGTTTCAGCAAAGTGCTGTATCATGCCCCAAGGAATCCACTGGATTTTTCACGTTCTGACTTACATAATTTCACATAAAATTAATGTCTCCTGCTTGGTCTCCCCAGTTCACTTTTTCCTCAGATAGCTGCACGGACATGATTTAAACATGATAGATTTTGTTTCCATGCCACGATGGGAAGAAGGGACTGTCAAGATGCTTTCTGATCCTTTAATTTGAGGCCTTGAGATACTGTAATCAAATGGGGTGGGGGGAAAGCTGAATATAAATTATGGTACAATAAATGTTGAAATGCAGTAAGACAGATTAATAAATTGTAATGATCAAGTAGTGGCAAGCAAATAAGAGTTTTTCAAAGTATATTTTTTTGGGGGGGCAGACTGAGAACAGCAAGAATTATTAATCAGCAGAGAAGTAAAGGAACATTAGAAAGATGTTAAAATTGTGGTACCCTTCTCCACTAAAAGTCTGTTACTTATATCTCAATTATTCTTTTCATGAAAAAAAATCCAAAGATTTAGTGCAAATTGAAGTATATATTGAAAAGGCTGTAAGCAAAATGGGAGCCTGTTTACTAATAAGGCAGGAGCACCAGAATGATATTCTTTGAAAATTAAGAACTCTCTCTAAATGTAAGTACCTTTTCTAAAGGTAAAGGTCCCCTGTGCAAACACTGGTCATTCCTGACCCATGGGGTGATGTCATATCCCGACGTTTCCAAGGCAGACTTTGTTTGCAGGGTGGTTTGCCAGTGCCTTCCCCAGTCATCTTCCCTTTACCCCCAGCAAGCTGGGTACTCATTTCACTGACCTCGGAAGGATGGACGGCTGAGTCAACCTTGAGCCGGCTACCTAAAACCAACTTCCGTCGGGATCGAACTCAGGTTGTGAGCAGAGCTTTTGACTGCAGTACTGCAGCTTATCACTCTGCGCCACAGGGCTCCTAAGTACCTTTTCTACCAGAAAATAAAAGTGTACCAAATGAAATAGCAGCTCTTCAGCAAGAGCTTGAATGATGCCCATGAACAGATTGGGAATGTAGATGGGCCAAGACTGGCGAGCTATGGTCCCTATGACCCCTGTGAACATCCTGGCTACAGCATTCTGCACTAATTGAAATTTCTGAACATTTCTCAAAGTCAGCCCCACATAGAGCACATTGCAGTAATCTAATCTAGCTGTAATCAGGGTGTACACTACAATGGCCAGAACCTTTCTGCAGCCAGCTAACCAGCTGAAGTTGGTAAAAGGCACTCCTGTCTATAGCTGCCACCTGCTTATCCAGCAGTAGGCCTGGGACCAAGAGCTTCCCCAGACTACAGACGTAATCCTTCAAGGGGAATACAACCCCATCCAGAATGGGTGACACCTTAAATGGGTCAGACCTTCCACTCACCACTAGAATTTAAGCAATGTTGCTGTCAAGCTAATGGTGCTTTTTTGTTCAGTTATAACATTTAATTGCAAGATTTGATTATTTGGAAAACTATAAAGTTACCAGTACAAGTTCTGTCATCAGACCAAAGCTACATGAGTAGAAAGAGCTCTCCATGGTCCTGTTACGTCTAAACATTTTGAAGTGCTCCTTTAGATCTTGTAGGAGAAACTGTGGGCCACTTCTACAAAATTGTGCACGTTTCTCCTCAGCAGATGAGGTGTTCTGCCCAGCAGTATTGTGACAATGGGTTGGTGTTACAGATATGGTAAAAATACTACAAGGGACTCTGGTATCTAGCTTAAATGTATGAAATGCTGATTTTGCTGAATTCAGTCCTACCTCACTAACTCCCAATTCTAACTACCATCATATTCCCTTACCACCAGCCATGCTGTTTTTTCCACAGTATATTTTCCCCTGATTAACGCTATACCAATTCAGTAGAGAAAGAGGAAACAAATAATCCCCAAATATCTGAAAGTCAGGTCTGCAGTGTTTTCTGATGATAGTTACTAGGCACTAGCTCAGTAATTTAAGCTGTCAGAAAACATTCTCACATATTGTGATTCTCAGGATGCCTATTTCACAGCTTCAGGATTTTCTGTTTATAAAAGAACACACGTACAGGCAACTATATTGACAGAGAGTCTTGGCTGTTCAATTAAAGCTTGGTCACCATCTTTATTCAAAGCACAACATTGCAGAGGAAACAATGCACATTTTCCCCATAAGGTGCATTCTGAGAACCATGAGCAAAGTTCTTCTTTTTACTTCCCCTCTAGTTACAGTTCTTATTCTCCCATAAGTAGATGGGACCCTTAGGAATGGTTTCTGATGCATCACAGGGAGGCTGTAGCTGTAGGGACAATTGGCAGAAACCGAGAAGCTTCAAGGGGAGATTACAATGAGAGATTGCTAAACTTGAGTTCATAATTTCAGAACAATGGACCCCCTCCAGGGGTGAATAGGGACATAGGATTATCTCACTACAGAAGCTAACTTTCTGCCCCTCAAGCATTTCTCTTCTGCTCTAATCAAGCTAATTGCTATGTGCGTTGTACCTTTTGCAAACCCCTCCCGCCTTCTGATTTGGATATAAGGACTCCAAGATCTCCATTATAACTTGTATTTGATGAAGGGAACTTTGACTCTTGAAAGCTTATACCCCAAAAACCTTGCTGGTCTCTAAGGTGCTACTGGACTTGAATCTAGCTGTTCTACTGCAGACCAACATGGCTACCCTCTGAAATTAAATATGATTACACAGAAAATAGGACCTTTGGTACATGACAGTAACTCTAGCGTCACCATTTTAAAGAATTTTATGACGGGCAAAATTAGAAACTTCTGGCATCACGTTATACCATCAATCAGGTGGTCATACAGCCCTTTATGTCTTTGAACCATAATTCCTGGGATTTCTAATGCAAGCCATTTAAAATGTGTATGAGTTTGGTTATTTGTAAGACTTGTTGTGAGGCCCTTTTTCACTCAGAGCCTCTGCTACCCTCCATAACCTCTGTCCCTCAGGTTCAGGATCACAGGTAGGTCAGGCAGTCACAGTTCCCCAACCATCTTGCCTCTTTTAAAATATGTAGAGAGCATGACCCTTTCACAAACAAGGTCCCCTCTCTTACTCACAGAGGCTTTACCAAACAGAGTACCAGTCCCTTTTAATAATCCCCCCTCACTAAGACACTGCACAGAGTATTGGGGCATTAGGACTCAACAGCTGCTTCTTTCACATGCTGCCCTTGTTTATTGATATCCTAATATATATTTATGTATACGCTGCGATCTTAATTTCTCTATGTGTGCTTCTTTCCCTGAGACCATGCATATCCAGCCCACAGGGTTAAACAAACAAGGAGTTAGCTTTTATTTAGGTTTTGAGCATCACATTTGGAGTGAATCAGGTAGAAGTTACAAAGCTTCTTTTCCGTTGAACTTTTGAACTATTTCCCTATTCAGGCATTTGGGAGTCTTCATTACAATTTGACCTTTTCCCAGTCAGAGCTAAGTTGCTCTCCTGCCCCATGCTTCATTCAGCCAGCCTGACTCTCTCTCACCAGGACTAACAGTTATTTTCAACTGTCACCCGCATTCCATCGGCTCCCGTTGGTCACTCTTAGGGAGAGGTGGAACCGACCCTGTTCATCACGCTCATGCTTCAGATGCTATTGATTGTCCTTACCGAGTATTCAGATTGTCTCACTGACATACATTCCTCATAAGAACGTACACAGGTTCTTTGAACCTTTAAAGCTCTGGCATCCACTCTGGGTTTCCATCATACCATTCCAGGAGTAATTGTATCATTATTAAAGCAGAACAATTGCCAAATAAGATCTAAGCAGTGGACTGCCTTATGCTGCAAGAAAACCTGAGTAAAATGGTATTTCTTGTGGCAATAAAAACTGGATTTTATAGTATTTGATTTTTTTTTTTTTTTTGCTGCAGTTGTCCTTTTAAGTGAAGGCTTTATGAATTCTTTTACAATAACTCCCATATCTCACTTGTTGTAAGTATACATCTCTAACTGTCAGCCTTTGGTCCCCCCCCCCCGCATTTCACAACTATGTTCTGCTTGCTTTGCCATCATCTGATTTTGATTTCCCCCCAAAATGATGTGATCATAATACTTTGATATCGATTATAGCAGTACCTCCAGGATTCAGCACTTTGCTTTTAATGCATTCCTTTTTCATTAATCTGGACCTTAATCTGAATCAAATGCCATTGCTCATCAATTTATTATCCAAAGGTGGAAAGTAGTGAAAAATTGAGCTTCAGCTTTAGGGTTTAATCTTCCATATATAATGTGGATGAATGACACTGCCCCTTTTACATCCCTTCCTTGTGCTTTAAAAATGGAAAGTCATCCTGCCAAGTGACTTGTGTTTCCCCGCCTCATTTGCTTATATATGTTTGCTGACATTAAGTGTTTTGTAATTTCCCATTATTCTCAGTTATTTCATTCCTTTATACAAATCTTTTAAAATCTTATGGGTTTCATTTTAGGATTATAATAATTTAGAAGACAAATAATCAGAATTAAATACTGCCTCTTGGCTTGGCTTCTACATGCTCTTTCAGCATACATTTGATCTTTCCTTGTCTAAGCAGTTATCTGCTTAATGTTGGGCCATCTCTTCCAGAATCAAATGTAGGCATATCCTAACATTGATACTACCAGAAATTCTGTTGGGTATACCAGTAACTGAGCATGCCAAGTGTCATGAAAACTTAGAGGGCAGAAGGGAAGTAGAGATCATGTGCAGTTAGAACATTCTGTAATTAAACTGGATATAAGGGAATCCATAGGTTGCATATAGGTGGACATAAGGAAATCCATAGGTGGCATATAGGTGGACATAAGGAAATCCATAGGTGGCAGTCCAATTGCTCCTACCTGTACTTGCTAGCTAACTGTGTGTGTGTGTGTGTAGTTATAGGTAAGAGCAATCGGAAAGGACTTCCATGCACACTCAGATGATATCCTCCTTTGGTGGCAACTCATTCTGCTTAGTGGAATGCTGCTTTGGACATTCTCCTGACCTGTGGGGCAGCTTTGGGGGAGGGGCATATGGCCACTACTGCTTGAAGAAATGTCATTGAAGCATTGCAAAAGGCCAAGTATAGTACTTTTCCTTTAGTGACAAAAAAGCACTTCCTGTTTTTTAGAGTTTTTCCCATTTGTCAACATGTTTTTTTACTTATGTCAACATGTTTCATGTTATTCTTCTTTGCTCTATTTTACTTTCCTCTTTACTCTCGGAGTCCTCATATTCACCCACACTTTTTTTTAATAATCCTGTTGACATGCAAAGTGAGTAGTTAGTGATACTAACTACTCATAAACACAGTGATGCCATTCACCACAAGTATAGACAAAATTGAAGCAATGATTATGAGAGGAAGATCTACTGGAAAATTGGTCGAAGAAGAGGGTGAATACTGGGGTTCCAAACAGCAATAAAATGAAATGAATTGGGAGGTGTCTATAAATGTGTCACATGTACTACTTTCTTAGTCAATTATAAAAACTAGAGAACACCTAAGTCAGTCTGTCCTACTTGAACACATTATGAGAAGGCAAGAGTCCCTGGAAAAGACAATCATGCTAGGAAAAGTTGAAGGCAGGAAGAAAAGAGGAAGACCGAACAAGATTAAAAAGATAGATAGATAGATAGATAGATAGATAGATAGATAGATAGATAGAGAGAGAGAGAGAGAGAGAGAGAGAGAGAGAGAGAGAGAGAGAGAGAGAGATGGGGAGAGAGAGAGATGGGGAGAGAGAGAGATGGAGAGATGGATTGACTCTATAAAATAAGCCATGGCCCTCAATTTGCAAGACCTGAGCAAGGCTGTTAAGGATAGGACATTTTGGAGGACATTGATTCATAGGGTCGCCATGAGTCAGAAGCGACTTGACGGCACTTAACACACACACAAATCAGTCTTAGATAAAATCTATATAATGTCATGACAAAAGCAAACAATTCACTACGTGCCCCACTATCAGTTTGCAGTGCAGAGTGACCCAAGACAAAATTCCAAAAATAGAAATTAAATAAATCAAAAATGTTTTGTGGCGGCACCTGGAATGAAAACACAGGATACAACCATATGGATTAAACTAGGATTTATTAATGGCTGACCTACATCGGTGAGAATCTTCCCTTAGTTTTTGATTGTTAAGTGCAAGCTATCAAGCAGCCTACCTTGGCTGCCAGCATTTTGGGCAACCCCACCATAGTTCCAAAGTTGGCCAGTATTCCCACTGGCTTTGTTTATCCCAGCCTGCCTTGTGCAGATCACAGTCACTTTCTTCAAATATTGTCAAATTCTTGTAATTGGGAGCAATTACAAGCATCATGGACAACTGCGTGAACCACAGACATGAGAGAAACTGAATCCCCTTTTCTGTTTGCAAATAGAAGAAATTATTTACAAGCTATCGTTTCCAGTGAAGTGAAAGGCAATTCAATCAGACAAATTGCTGAGATTGTGAAGTGCAGTGTGGCTATAATTTGTGGAATTTCCTTGGTTTCTGAAATTACTGGTGCACCATCAAATATGAACTTGTTGACTATTTCTATTATCTTCTGGGAACCAGACAATTTTCCTGTTTATGCCTCTCCTACTGTTTTGCAGTAGGTTATGTTTGACAGGCTCCATAGGAAGATGTCCACTTGTCTGCTCCCTCAAGCTGAGAAGTTAGCATCTATACTACTGGGCCAGCATGTAGTCATCATCAAAAATCCAATCGGACTCCAGCAGTTCACAGCATAATCCTATTTGATTGTAATAATAAGTGTTTAATAGGTGATTTCTTTGGCGGTGGGTCTTTTTTCCTCTTCCAGAAACCAATTTAAAGAGGGGAGTAGCATAATAAGCTTTCTCCCCTTCTGCGGCACTGAATAGGTCACCTATGGGGAAAAAGCCAGTTTCCTGCATTTTATATATTCTTGGAAGTAGTAGCCAAAGGGAACTACTGTAGATGAACTTCCTGTTTGTGAAACTGGAATGAGTCGCTAGTTGCATCTCTGGCATCTTTGAAGCAAATGCTGAAGACACAAATTCATGTGCCACCAGTCCAGGGTGACTGGTTATTATTGTCACCAGCATGTGTTCAAGTCTTTATCTTTCATTGCACTTTTATGACTTGCTTTCAGTAATTGGTTAGGGAAATCATCCAGTATAAAGCCTGCTTCATTGAGATATGAATAAATTTTCAACCCAGGACCTTTTAGCAATCATCTTTCCACCGGAGTATAATAATATCAGTTAATAGCCATAATACTTTTTTTCCCCTTTTGCCATGGACAAACAGCTAAGGGGAACAATAATTCTATTCTTCTCTCCCCAACATAAATACCATTTCTCATTCACATTCTACCCTTTCTTCCCACGCAGCTATATTTAATTCTTTATTGTAATGTGGTTGGTTAACTATGATAAGAAATATCTAAATCATAAGACGAGTCAGCAGGAGAACAAACATCGCAAAGAGAAGTGATGGGTTTTAAAACAGAACTGAGACCCATTCCTCTACAGATATTGTTTGCATCAGTATTCTACATCAGGGTTTTTGCAATCCTCCCCACCATCCATGTTTATCCAACACTATCTGCTGACTCCCTCAACTTCAAAGCAACAGGAACCTGGCAAAGCAATCTTATGAAGAATTTCACCAGTCTAAGTCCATTGCACAGTGTGAAAATAAGTCAATTTCTTGGTTTTTGCCTAAATTTCTAAATACTGTAGACACAAATTAAAACCATTATGTTTTGACACAGACAGGTATTTTCCCCAGTCCAGTCTTTAGGCTTGCTTACTCAGTTCTTGAGATCAACTATTCAATGTTGCATCCATTCAACGATCTCTTATGTCACACATAAAGTTGCAAACACAATAAAATTGTATAATTTCTAATGCTAAAATTTAAATTGAATATTCATCAAGCCCATTCCCCCACATCATACCATACAAAGGTTCTAGCACTGGTGTACAGCACCACGAGATTATTCCCTCACCCCATCCTTGGGATGACGCATTCAACAATGGCTGGTCTGGGTGCTTCCCCTCATTCTTGGATGCCTCAGGGTGCTTGCCAATCTAATTAATCAGAAAGAATTTTACTGGCACAAAACCTACTGACCCCATTTTGGGCCTTAACAACATAATAACATAAAGAAAGCCATGCTGGATCAGACCAAGGCCCATCAAGTCCAACAGTCTGTTCACACAGTGGCCAACCAGGTGCCGACAAGAAGCCCACAAACAAAACAACTGCAGCAGCAGATTCCTGCCTGTGTTCCACAGCACCTAATATGATGGACATGCTCCTCTGATACTGAAGAAAATAGGTATATATCATGGCTAGTATCCATTTTGACTAGTAGCCACGGAGAGCCCTCTCCTCCATGAACATGTCCACTCCCCTCTTAAAGCCTTCCAAGTTGGCAGCCATCACCACATCCTGGTGCAGGGAGTTTCACAATTTAACTATGCGTTGTGTGAAGAAATACTTCCTTTATCTGTTTTGAATCTCTCACCCTCCAGCTTCAGCAGATGACCCCGCATTCTAGTATTATAGGAGAGGGAGAAAAGCCACTGCTCACATCCGTCCATTGTGAAGGAATGGACTCACAAGCCCCATTCCCTCAAGTTCTGGGAGGTCAAAAAAGCCCTGCAGCCATCGCAAGAATAATAACAATCTGTTTTTATATGCCAACTTTCTGTACCACTTAAGTAAGAATCAAACTGGCTTACAATCACCTTCCCTTTCTCTCCCCACAACAGACACCCTGTAAGATAGGTGAGGCTGAGAGAGCTCTAAGAGAGATGTGACTATCCCAAGGTCACCCAGCTGGCTTCATGTGTAGGAGTAGGGGAACCAACCCACTTCACCAGATTAGTATCTGCCGCTCAGGTGGAGGAGTGGGGAATCAAACCAGGCTCTCTAGATTAGAGTCCAACATTCCAAACCACAGCTCTTAACCATTACACCATGCTAGGCTAGGGAATCTTGAAGTTGCAGCAGTTAAAAATCCATCAGTTAGTTCTCAGAGTTAGGGCTTCTTCCATTGTCCCTCAACATGTGGCCAAGGTGCAGTACCTACATAAAGACCTAGTCCATCATAGCTTGTGCCTATCTGAGAAAGAGGAACAAAGAGAAGGGAAGTTCCTTTTTATGTCCTGAGAATGTATCATCTCTCTGGGAGTAAATCCTGATCTTCCTGCCCCAAGTGGAAGAAATTACCAAGCCTTTTGGCTGTCCCAGTCTCTGTCATTTCAGGTATGACATTTTAGCAATGTGTGAAATGGTAAACCTTTTGTTCTTACTTTGGTCAAAGATATTAGCATAACTAAACTCTGGGGTGCTCTGTGCTTGGGACAGAGATGATTAATTTCCTGACAAAGGGAGCTTTGACTCTTGCAAGCTCATTCTCCAAAAATCTTGTTGATCTCTAAGGGACTACTGGACTCCACTTCTAGCTGTTCTAGTTCAAACTAACACACCCTCTGAAACTAATTTCCTGTAGTTTTACTTTTTCCAGTCCTTTACCAGCATTGTAGCCTCAGTGGCTTGCATAGAGTGCAGACCCCATTAACAGACTATCATGATGCATTCTAGAGTAGAGGGTATTTCTCCACAAGCCTTACCACCTCTTGTAGAACCCAACCACACAACAACAAATGTCAAGAAGATGAGAAAAAGTCCATTATCCCAGCCAATCACATGGGGAACCCAAAAATTCCTGCTTGGCCCTGACACAACTGGCCAATTTCACATTGTTGCAATAAGGAGGGGAGGGTGGGGAGCTCTGCAGCAAAGATAATATAAAATGAAGTGGGAACGGCTTTAAATGCCTCCTATTCTCAGTACCCCCATTGGCTGCACTGCATGAAACAGCCTTTCCTTTCACCCTACCCTTAATGTCTGATGCCTCCAGTTCTCTGAGTGTAAAATTGCCCCAACCACTATTTGGGCAAAAATATGTTTGTGCAAAACATTTTTCCTTTATCCAGCATCCTTATCTCTGACAATGTCTACAAAATAAAGTGATTGGGGCTGGGTCCAATTGCCCTCATTTTTCTTCAGATTTTACATGTATTTGTTATGAATGTTTTGACGCTACCTAGTTTCTTGCCAGCTCCCCCCATTTTTACAGCATTTATGACACCAGTTATATGCTATACGCCATTTGGGGTGATTCATATGCAAAAATGGACATGCATTTTAATGTCAATTTTACTACTGAATTTTATTATTTTGTTTGGGGAAAGGATGGGTGAAATTTCCTCTGCCAGCCATAAAAGAAGCTCTATCTTTCAAATCAAATCAAACCAGAGTAGTAATGAAATTTGGTTATGGGATATGCATTTTCAGGCAGTGTTTTTGTTTCAATGATTCATGAACTGAACCATTATACATATTCATGAAAACACTGGATACAACCCACTTTAGTTTCTGTCCTCAGTTACTTGCTAAATAAACAACACATCACTGAACTCTGTAGAGTGATTGCTCCAACTATACAGAGCTAAACTGTACTTACATATACAAACACAGGCACTCTCTTTAGGATGGTGTTGCTTCTCAGTCACTCAGACAGAAGTGTTTCTGAATAACAGAGCAAATGGGATTATATTGTAATCACTGTCTACAACAAATTGATCAGCACTGAGTGATATTCAGAAGTTACAAAAGGCATTCAATAGTGCAACTTGAAAAAACATTGGGACTTTTTTTTGTCTGTATGCCACACTCCAGTAACTTATGCAGAATGAAACCTGATAAACTTGGACTGTCTACCTGATTTCATGCCAGAATCTCAGTCTGTATCTGAAGTTCTTATTTATTTCTCTCTATCCCCTCTTGATGGAAGATTAAACCAGAGAAAAATTCAGAGTACCAGCTGGGAAAATTCAAAGTGAAAAAAAAAAGGGCTCCATTCTTACTGTATTTGCTGAACTGGGCCGTGACCTCGTTCTCTAACCATCAGCTGTTAGATACAAACACATCTGTGTACAGAAATAAAACAATACTGGAGAATCTTGTTCTCATTCTTGCAATCTGCAAAAATTAAGGATTTACAAAATGATTACCGCTAGAATACCATTGTATACATGCCAAAGAAAATGGAAGGCATACATTAATATTGAAAAAGGCGATTTGGGCAGCCACCAAGAACAAGTAGTGGTTTCATTGTTCTGCAATCACAGGTCATAGCAATTTCCTAGATCCATAACAATTTTCCTAAATCCATATGTTTATGTATACACATTTCAACATAAAATCAATAAAAACATAACCATAGAAGAGAAAACAATTCAATAGTACCATAACAACAGACAGGCATTACAAATTTCTGATATATCTTAATGACTTCCACTGCAAATACAGCAGCCTGTGTGCTTCCCCTCCCCCCCATTCTTTAGTGATTGAAATGTGGAATTCACTGCCAGAGGATGTAGTGATGGCCACAGGTGCAGACAGCTTTAAAAGGGGATTAGGCAGTTTCATAGAGGAAAGATCTATGTTCAGAGGCAGTAATACCAGTGCCAGGAGGCAACATCAGGGGAAGGCCTCAGACTGTATTCCCTGTTGTTGTACTTCCAGAGGAAATGTTTGGCCACTGTGTGAGATGGACCACTGGTCTGATCCAGCAGAGCTCTTATGTTCAGTGACTGAAAATGTATGCCTTACATATTCAATAATGAATGGGAATTTTAGATACTTACACTTTTCATTATTCCATCACAACAATGTTAGCAGTAGCAACACCCACAAGGGTTCTTTCTAATGATGACTAGGGGCGTGCACTGGGAAAAATTCCAGTATAATTTTAGACCCATGATTTTTGGGGGGAGGATATGATGATTATTGACATTATGAGTTCAGGATTCAAATGCATGTAGGGCTTTTTTCAGCTGTGGAGGTTCTGGACCATTCTTTTCAATGGGGAATCTATTTGAAGGTCTGGGGCAGCTGTTTGTAAAGAAAATGTCACCAAATTTGCACAAAACACAGCTCTACCTCTAATCTAAAGACCCCCCAAGTCTCAAGTAGATTGAACAAAAGTATATGGTTTTACAGATCCCCAAAGTAGGTGCCTCTCAGTGCTGGTACACGTTTCTACTGATTCCTATGGGTGGAAATGGTGGTCAAGCAGCAGCCTAGCAGGAAGGTGGTAACCAGCCACCAGCATAAAAAAAACCCCTGTCTTCATTCATTCCATTTTTTTACTTTTACAGTGACTGACTGAGAATAAAAATGTTTTGCCTTTCTGCTGAAAACTCGGTGATAACTGCATTGGGTCTCCATGTGGAAAACCAACATGGCAAGACTTCAATGCCTTCCCTTGCAATCGAAATTCGATTTAACACAGGTTTTGTGTGTTTGCTTTACTCATATTGGACAAATCCAAAGAAAACTGTATTAGATAACTTTTGACCCAAATTTCAGCCATCTCCATCAGAACAGGAGACCTTGAAGTTATAGTGGCCCATGTAAGTTATGTAATCCCCAAACATAACACCAGACCACTATTCTAATCCAAGGAATTCCCTCCTCCCACATTTCTATCAACCTGTACTTCTATGGCTTTATCCTTATTTATTTCTGGACAAATTCTCTCTTCATGTGTGTACCCAAATGATTCTTTGCAATGGGCATGATGCCCAAGAGTATTATGCGGCTTGTGGCCTTTTGGCTCTTTAAGCAATATCATTTAAGCAAGAGTCTGTCCCTTGGAGACCCCACCCCAACCTCAGAAGGACCATATTTTTAAGGAAATCAACCCCAGGCACCCCCTTCTCTCATTTTGGATTTTCTGGGGAAATTTCATCTCTGGGGATCATATACAAAGGTGATTGGCATGGGAGTTCTCAGTGCTCATCCCTTGCAATGATCCAATTGGAATGGAGAAATGCTGTTGCCAGGGAAATCAGTAGAATCAAAGAAAAACAAAATGCCAACTGCATTGCTGACAGTTTGCTGACCCATCCCAAACACAAAAAACAGCATGGATTTTTCAGGGAGGGGTTTTTGTAATTCCCAAGAATTTTGGATGTGTACTGTTCCAGAAATTAACAGTAATGACCCAAAGCTGTGTTTTTTGTATATATTTTTGGTTCAGAACTTTCCTAATGTGCACCCTTAATGATGCCCCTGTCATGGCTAGTGCAGTTTTAAATCAATTTGGATGGAAGGAGTCCTGATCAAGAAAGGGATTTGATAGGAAAGACTAGATAGCAGTAGGGCAGACCACCCAAGAATGGGAAATAAAGGAGCAAAGCAATGGAGAATGGATAGAAAGATGTGGGAGGTTACATTTGGGATGGAGAGTGAAATAAGGGATAGAAAAGCATATTCTGCCTTTCTTGAAGAGGCTGAGTCAACCTTGAGCTGGCTACCAACCAACTTCCGTCGGGATCGAACTCACGTTGTAAGCAGTGCTTTTGACTGCAGTACTGCAGCTTACCACTCTGCACCACGGGGTTCCTACAAGATCATGTACCTTAATACATTGCAAATAGCAAAAAAAAATTCATTAAAACCAAAATGGGTTTGAGCCAATAGGCCTTCCTCAACAGTACTAATGTGAACATACACGCCATACAGTAAAATTATTCAAAATGTACACATCATAGAGCTACAATTCACTCTGCCTTTGCTGACTGTGCTATTTGGACCAGGTATAACAACAATCTGAAAAATGATTCTTGCTGGTCCTAATCTATGCTGATAACGAAGGGGAATTATCTAATTAATGAACTGGCCCTACTTCTTGTGTGTGTTGTTAAGATTGGTTAGAAATGCTGTATTTTGTGTTTTGAATAATTGTACTTTATGGTGTGTATTTTAACAATTTTCACCACTGAGGAAGGCCTATTGACTGAAATATGTTTGGTTTTAATTATTTTTAAACTATTTGTAATGTATTAATGTTTGTTAATTTATCATATGTAACTCATTAGCATTCATTCTGTTATTAGGCTTTTTGTCAAACTTCTTGGTTACCTGGTTTTTCTGGTTTGTTTTCTTGCCCTTTCTGTTTTGGTATCATGAAGGTCATAAACAGGCGATGAAAAGCAAGAAAAAAGTATGTGTTTTTTTTGGTGAAACTCTTCATTCCACCCAAAAGGTCTCCCTTTGGTCCAAAAAGGAATCCCCTTTTAAAATGTTCACAATTGCCCAGAGAGCCCATTTTTGATTAATGAAGTTCAGTGGAAATTGAAGTGTTCAATCTCTTCTCCAATTCCTGCGTGACCACAATGTGAATTACAACAATGTGCATGTATGATCTGCCTTTTGCAGACCTGACAGTGATCTGTGATTTTCAGTGCATTTGTTTCAGTCCTTAGTATCTCACCTAAGGATTGGAAACCCCATTAGCTTTGCCAAGGGCAATGCCACTAAAAAAGGCATTCATTGCAACTAATGTATTTGGGTTTGCTATAGCATATGCACATCATCATGTTTCTAGTCTCTGTATCTTCCCTGTGGCCACCCTGAATATGCAGTTTTTCCATCCTGAAACATTATGGTCACAATCCACATGGCAAGAACTTCCATCGAGGAGAATGTCCATGATTGGAAAGTCACTTTATGTAGCATCCCCACTTTCAAAGTAATGTGCACAGAAGCCCTAACAAGAATTTTTTGCCGCAACTCGAAGTTATTTAGCACCCCTATGGGAAGCTCAGGCCCTGTTGAAAGGATTGTTTTCTCTGGTGCAAAGCATCAAGCCAGCTGTGCTCATAACAGCACTGAACATATTGTTCACTTCTTACTCTGGGGGATCGTACTCTTCCAGCTGGTACACACATTCCCTGCAGAGTATCTTTTCAATAGTGTTAAAAAACATAGATTTGGGAGGCTAGGTTCCAGTGAAGGCATTCTGTTGATGTTGTTGTTTATTTTGTTTTTCATGTTTCCCAGAATCAGTAACTCTGTGGGTTTTTTTTTTTAAAAACTCATTTTAGCTTGCAAAGCACCATCCAGGGAAGTTGTGAAACAGCCAGTAGGAGGTATGCACATTTCTTTCAAGATGAAATAGCGCTTGGCTATGTGAGCAGTACAATTTCTGAAGTGCAAATGGGAAAATGTTTGGTCTTCTGGACTCCGTATCCCTTTTTCTAAGGGTACTAACTCACCATCACATGCTTCATCCAAATGCTTGAAGCTGTTGTGCCAGGCAATCAAAAGAAAATGCAATTTTCTCTGTTCCATTTGCCCTCTCAGGAGGGTTGTGTGCATTTCCTGAGAGGGGGTGTCTTTTTGCCTGATATGGTATTCCTATAAACCATATGGCGAATTTCTTTGTCACCCATAGCCAAACACAGGAAGCTAAACAGTAACTCCTGGCAAGATCTGGACTAGAGGAGGATGGATCACTGGAGCAATATGACAATAGAGTCAACTGCTTGCTGGGGTCTGAGCTGAGGATCTCTTATAAGGGTGAGTGGGGCATGGATAAAAATGGAGATAGATGTAGACTCATGTAGGAGCTGGGTGACTAGCTAGCAGGCAGGAGACATTTGGCACATGATTAGAAAGGCACATTAAGGCCAAAGGTCTAGACAAAGACCTAGCCCTGGACTGAAAGTATATCTATCCCGAACAGGGGGAACCATGATCCGCCTGGAGAAAGGGGTGATCTGTATAAATCCAAACTGAGTACTCAGAGAATAATATAGTATTTTCTTCTTCTCTTCTGTAGCCCCAAGTGACTTTACACAAAGGGTACATAAAACAGGAGTTTTCTTCTGGTTGAATAACAGCTGATCCTGACATGGTGGGAAGCAATAGATATGTTTCCTTTAGCTGACTGTATGTTTTGCCTTCCTGAGGTCCCAAGAGCTTTGAAGGCTTCTCATACATACTTCCTTTCTGTCATATGTGTGTGTGTGTATGTATGTTATGTCCACGTCTGCAGGTTGCTTGGATGGGACCTTAAAATACTTAGCATGTCAGTGTGAAGTAGGGCAGAGAGATCTCAGAGGTTTGTTTTCTTTTACAGTACCAGTCAGAGGACATAAAAAATTAATTGTTGGTAGAAAGTGCCATCAAGCTGGAATTTGCTTTGTCCTCAAAAGTTTCTGTTTGATGCAGTGATGATGAGCCTTCACAACATTTACACTTTTTTGGCTTGCAAAATATAGCCTAGTGGGAAGGTACAGCCAGTCTCTATCCCTCCATCATACTGTTACAGGTTTTGGTGCTCAGCATTCCTCTCAGTACTACCAAACATCTACCAAACGTGTTCTCTGAGAAATTTATGGCATCCCTAACCTGGATTCAGCTGAAGGTTATGTGCAGGTCTGGTAGGTGATGACAAGCATAGGCCACCCTGCAAATGGACAAAATCAACAACTGCCCATACACATACATCCTTTGTTGTGGCCCCCACTATATGAATGGCCTGCCTGATGCCAGCAGCCACCCTCCTGGCTTTCTTCACATGAACACGTGAAGCTGCCTTATACTGAATCAGACCCTTGGTCCATCAAAGTCAGTATTGTCTACTCAGATTGGCAGCAGCTCTCCAGGATCTCAGGCAGGGGTCTTTCACATCACCCACCTGCCTACTCCTGTTAACTGGAGATGCTGGGGATTGAACCTGGGACCTTCTGCATGCCAAGCAAATGCTCTACCACTGAGCCACAGCCCCCCCTTCAAATGATGTAAAACTGAATTATTTAAGTTTTTTTTTTACACAGGTAATTAGCACTGCACTGTAATGAAATGTGCTTTGATAGAGGAATGGGGACTGTGGACTACACTACTGTGTATAGTATAGACAATAGTATATATTGTCTGTTGCTGTGAGTATGATCCTACTATGTAAATTCTGCATCATTTAATGTGTCATGTTAATTGCTTAAGCTTTGTTCCAACTTTGCTTCAGCTCCATTTTTCAGAGTTCTGCTTGCTATCACATTTCTGCAATCCAAGCCCTATGGCTTTGTTTATTGGTTGTCCCATCCTGTTGAGTGTGTTTGACTCACTCTGCGTAATCTGCCTTCAGTCTCAGTGAGAAAGGTGGACTATAAATAACCTAAATAAATAAAATAAGCCATGGCTATTGCTATCTTGCACATCACCAGCCCCAGAAGTGCTGCCAGTGACTCAGTTGTTTGGGCAGAGATCTGCTCCTGAGTGCCAAGCAAAATGTGCTTCTATTGGCACGTGTACTGGGGAGTTGCCTACTCCTCAGTTATATCCATAAAACTAAACACACTATCTCTAAAATTTAGTTCACATTGCAAATAACCCAACAGTGATTTCAGCCAAGGAGATACAATGTTGACAACAGGTTATTCATGCATTCATCTGAGGAAAGAAAAAAGATCAACTTCAGAACGTTTTGCAGACACAGGAAAAGGAGGATTTGCAGTTCTTTGTCTAAGGGCGAAAACGCATGGTAGCTTTAGTCTCCTTTATTCCCTGTTTCCGCCAGGATTCAGCCAAGATTGAATGCATGTGTTTCGCCAAATGTGTGTTCGATCCTGGCTGAATCCTGGCTGAAACAGGGAATAAAGGAGGCTAAAGCAACATGCATTTTTGCCCTATGTAGCTTTGCAAACTCTCTTTAACTGGGTGATGGACTGATATCATAGGTCTTTGAATCTTGAGAAAACTCAAATCGTTGAATGCTATTGTTAGTATGAAAGCTAAGGATAGAACTTGTAGAAATGATAACAGTACTATTTTGTCACCCTTATTACAAAATTGGAAAAGATTCACAGTTCAGTCCTATGCCCAGAACCCAGACCTTTTCTTATGTATTTTTTTAAAAAATGAACATTCCTAGGCAAGTATTGCAACATTATACTGAAAGCCAAAGATCTGTGTTGGTAGTCTCTTGTTCAGCAGGGAAGATTCCCCCCCGCCCAGGTAGGGCTGTTAAGAGAAATTCCCTTAATTTCCCTTTACCCAGTTTTCCTGGGAACCCAACAGTCTTTCTTTTTGTAGGAATTTAGAGCCTATTTTGAATCAGTTCCTTTTTGGCTGGAAAGAGAAATTCAGAGTTGATTTTATAACAGTACCAGGCAGAAATTCACCCAGTGTAATCTCAGAGAATGGGAAGTGAGGCAGCCAATTGTGCAGAAAGATGAGGTATCCTCATCAGGGGGCAGATTTTGTGCCATTCAAGGCAGCAGTGTGGTAAATAAGTCACATCTCCCTCTGTATAATATCCCACTGAAATGACTGCGGGTTTAGAATATTGAAAATGACACTGAAGAGGAAAGGCATAGTTTATTGTATATTTATAGAGTACCAAACCTTTCCTTCATACCCTATAATTGAATCACAGGCACACTAATAGGAAAAAAAGCTAGCAACCCTATAAATCCCTAAGGCTGTGCTGTTATTGTCGGACAGAGAACCTGGATCTTCTAGGCCTCCAAACTCCATGACCTAAATGATCGCCCTGAAGAGAGGAGGAGCAGGAAGGGAAGTTTGTAGAAGTTCAGAATTTCACTCTATAGGCAATATTTCCCCAAACCTTCCTATCCTCCTGCCATGACCCTGTTGTGTAGTTAACATCAAGAAAACTTCAAGGGCTGAAGTTACAAAAGGATGCATAGAACATCACCATGTTGTGCAACAGGAGGTTGCAAAGAATAATCAAAGAGAAATTAAAAAGAAATTCCTCTTTTGAAAGAGAAACAGCGAATACGAGGTGTTAATCACTATATCTAAAAAAATATATATTTCAGAAAAATAAATTCTATTCTCCGTAACATTAAGAAAGCAGGGTGTCCAATCTTCCTGTAATTCCCCATTAGTTAACAACATGAAATATCTTGCACAGTGTATAAAATGGCTAGGACATGGGCTGTACTATTCTAAGCCCTGGAAATGGTGCTGTCACGTTGCTACAGAACTAGTTGATATTCTGTGTTCTTTTAGCAAAGAACAGGTAACTTTTAAAGTACCCAAATCCAAGAATCGGAGAACATGAAACAACACTGGAGTCCATAACGACACCATCTGGAGTTCAATAAACAGATAAGTAGAAAAATAGAAAGAGGAGGCTGATCAAAGTTGCATAAGGCACACACTGCAGAAAGTTCCCCAATACACCAAACTGGGTACCATGAAGAAAAGGATACATCACAGGGCATTTGTATTCCTTAATTATATGTGGTGTAGAAACAGCCATATATACCAATGCTGGAAAGATGGCCAAGAAAGGCATAGTTCTGGGGAAGAAGAAGAGTTAGTTGTTATACCCTGATTTTCTCTACCTTTAAGGAGTCTCAGACCGGCTTGTAATCACCTTCCCTTCCTCTCCCCACAACAGACACCTTGTGAGGTACAGTGAGGGAAAAAAGTATTTGATCCCCTGCTAAATTTGCCCGTTTGCCCTCTGACGAAGAAATGACCAGTCCATAATTTTAATGGTAGGTTTATTGTAGCTGTGAGAGACAAAATAACAACAGGAAAACCCCCAGAAACCCAGAAGACAAAAGTCAGAGATTGATGTGCATTATAATGAGTGAAATAAGTATTTGATCCCCTATCAACCAGCCAGATTAGGATTAGGGTTAGGGTTAGGGTTCTGCTGTCAACAGAAGCAATCAGTCCATCAGATTCCAAACTAGCCACCATGACCAAGTCCAAAGAGCTGTCCAAGGATGTCAGGGACAAGATGATCATAGATCTGCACAAGGCTGGACTGGGCTACAAGACTATTGCCAAGCAGCTTGGTGAGAAGGTGACAACCCTAACCCTAACTGTGAACCTCCCTCGGTCTGGGGCTCCATGCAAGATCTCATCTCGTGGAGTTGCAATAATCATGAGAACGGTGATGAAGCAGCCCAGAACTACACGGGGGGAACTTGTCAATGATCTCAGGGCAGCTGGGACCATAGTCACCATGAAAACAGTTGGTAACACACCACACCGTTAAGGACTGAGATCTTGCAGAGCCCGCAAGGTCCCCTTGCTCAAGACAGCACATGTGCAGGCCTGTCTGCAGTTTGCCAATGCACATCTGAATGACCCAGAGGAGAAAGTTTGGGGTCTGTACCCCCAAAAATGCACCCCCTGCAGCCATGGAAAGAAAAAAGGGGGAGCCCATATCTCGGGACCCCCTGACCCAATGTTTACAAAACTTGGGTGGTCTCTTAAGAAGGCTTGTCTGAATCTCTGCTGAAAGTTTGGGGTCTGTACCCAAAAAATACGCCCCCTGCAGCCACAGAAAGGAGCGAATGTGCACAAGCACACACCCCCACACACACACGAGGATTTCCCCCTCTCTCTCTCTCCCCAGCCAGGCCGCACATCAGCTGATTCCTCCAGTACTCAATCCTGACTGATTGGCCAGAAGAAGACCCAGCTTGGCCACCGATTGGCTGGGGAAGGAGAATGCTGCTTACTGACGGTTATGCTGCTTACTGACGCCCCGAATTGGCCGGATTTATTCGTGAACTCCCGAACTCGCTGAATTCGGCTCCCCCGGTTGCCCGCCATTTTTGAGTTCGGTTCCTCCCGAACTAAAAACCACCGAATCAGGGGAAATTCGGCTTTTTTTCAGTTCGGGCCGAACCGAATCAACAGCCCTAATTAATTGGTTCTTGTAGGTTATCCGGGCTGTGTAACCGTGGTCTTGGAATTTTCTTTCCTGACGTTTCGCCAGCAACTGTGGCAGGCATCTTCAGAGTAGTAACACTGAAGGACAGTGTCTCTCAGTGTCAAGTGAGTAGGAAGATATAGTCAGAAAGGGGTTGGGTTTGAGCTGAGTCATTGTCCTGCAAAAGTAATGTGCTAATCATTGTCCTGTAAGTATCAAGATAATGTGCTAATGACGGTGTGGTATGTTAATATGGAACCATTGTATCCTGAAGTGATCTGTTAATGTGTGAAGTCCAAAGCTAATCTCCATGGCTATTGTTGACTATAGTCTTTGTTAGTCTGGAGGTTTTTAGGACAGGAAGCCAAGCCTTATTCATTCTTAAACTCTCTTCTTTTCTGTTAAAGTTGTGCTGATGTTTATGAATTTCAATGGCTTCTCTGTGCAATCTGACAAAATAGTTGGTAGAATTGTCCAGTCTTTCACAGCCCGGATAACCTACAAGAACCAATGAACTCTGACCGTGAAAGCCTTCGACAGCCCTAATTAAAATTATGGACTGGTGGTCATTTCTTCGTCAGAGGGCAAACGGGCAAATTCAGCAGGGGATCAAATACTTTTCCCCCTCACTGTAGGTGGGGCTGAGAGTTCAGAGAGAACTGTGACTAACCCAAGGTCACCCAGCTGGCTTCATGTGTAGGAGTGGGGAAACCAACCCAGTTCACCAGATTAGAGTCCACCACTCATGTAGAGGAGTGGGGAATCAAACCCAGTTCTCCAGATTAGAGTCCACCACTCTTAACCACTACACCACGCTGGTTCTCACCACACTGGAAACACCACAGGCTTAGTATGACTGAAGTCCCATAGTTCAATCTTACAGGCATCTCATTACCAGGCTGCCTTAGAAAGAGTCCTAGGCACAGATGAGGCTTTGTACCGTTGGGATGAACCACTCATGCAGACTGGCTGCCAATGACACCAATAATTTGCTTAGCAGCTTCCCATGGGTCCATCCCTCTGCTGCATCCCTGAGCCTTATTACTGCTGCCTATGGATACTTTGGATTCCCCTGTGAATGTGTTCAACAGTCAAATTTTCCATGTTTGAAGGTGCTGATCAAACATGAGTGAATCACCTGGTCTGCTTGGTTTGTGCTGAACAACCACAAATATTTGCCAGGCAGGGTTGTAACGGGCTTTTGCAAAACTGTCCATGTGTGAATATGCTGCTGATTCAAAGCGGCCATTACCATCACTAGGGACTACTTTGGTGAACACTGAAGGGTAGGATTTTATTAAAACACGGTATTTGCTGATGACTGATTTAGATGATGCATGACTGATTTAATTGTCTATTTAAATAATTTCCTGCTGAGTGGAGCAGTCAGGCAACAGGGCTGTGCGAGAATGTACATGTTCAAAAAGCTGATTGCACTGACTACATGGTTAGGAAGAAAAACAGTGAAGCACCTTGCTAAACAGCCACAAACAGATCGGCAAACAGTCAAACTGGTTGTTGAAAATCAGCACAGGATGTGAGTCAAACTGGCAGTTATTCAAGCATCCCTACTGCTGGTAGTGAAGGACTTTGCACTGTCTCTTAACCCCAGAATTCAGAGGGGGGCTGCAGAGAGTCAGAGAGATAGATAGGACAGGACACTGAACATACTTCCTTTCTAGTGCTCTGCCCTTTGCTGTGTAGATTGCTACTCTCAGGGAATCTTCCTTCCTTCCGGCCGAAACCTTCTCTCCATACCTCTCTCTTCTCCATCTTGGCACCATGACATGTATTTTGTATCTCCATCCATCCTAGCTAGTTAGACTAGATTAGAAACCTGCTTCTACTCTGTCCTGTCTAGAATGGATCGTATAAATCTTTCACCTTATAGAATGGAGTTCCTGACAAAGTTTTGCAAAGATAAAGAGGCTCTGTGTGTAACTTTGTTAGAAGCACGCACAAACCAGATAGACTCTGCTGTGTATATGTGCCTTGAGCACTCTGCTGCTCTAATATTTCCAACACCTACTGCTGCCTGCTGCGACCCATCCCAGAGATCCTTGTCCTTCATATCTCCTTCCCATCAAATAACACCAGTAGTTACCAGAGTGATTGTGCACTCAGAGAACCTTACCCCTGCCTCTAGATAGGTCACTGTCTTTGCATTCCCAGTTGGAGGAATGGAGAATCCAGGTTGGTGTTTGTGTCCTGAGACAGAGGTGTGTAAGGATCTGAGCAATATGGTGTAATAATGTTTGTTCTCATCCTTGGCTGTTTGTGGAAAATGCTCGATTTTTGTTCAAAGTGTCCTTTCTCTAGAGTTCCCATGACCAAAGTCCCCACCTCACATGCTTTATAAGTGTGCATAACCTGAGGGTAGAGAGATGTATCTCATATGACATGTGTTCTATCACTTGAGATACAGGTGATCTGGATGGGTTTACCAAGTGCCTAGGAAAGCTGTGATTGGCTGTGATCTTAGTCACTATTCTAAGTTTTCCTATGGCTGGGCAGGTGGGGAAGGGTACTTTATTTGCCATTCCCACTGAGTTTAGTAGTTCAGTACTAATGCGGGAACTATTACTAGCCTAATGCCTAATGTTATGCTGGTATCAGGGCCATGACATTGGCTGAGATGGCTTAGGATACCAACTAAGAAGAAATGAGTTAATATACATCCAACTGAAGCCAGTTGCAAGAACTCCTGTTGACATTAATGGATTGAGATTGCACCCATAATCTTCAGTTACTGAGCCTTCATTATTTTTGCAAAACATGCTGCAGTATATTTGCTATTATATTAGGAACTAATCATAAATAATTAACTCAAATGGCAGCCATCAGAAGGAAAGAACAAAGAGCTACAGTAATGTATTATATTTGCTGGGTTTTTTTAAAGCATGGACTTGCTTGCAATACTTGCTAATTCACAGTGGATCTATGAGTTGTTAGTGCAATTCAGATAGATGCAGACTGACTATTTGTTTGGGCTGTGTTTGGTTTTGGAAATGACAGTTCTAATGGAATGTAAATTTTATGAACAGAATAATTGTCAGTTGAGATAAAGGCCAAAGGATTAGATTGCCTGGCCTGATTGGGCGCTTTCACAACTGATCTCAATAGTTTGCGCCTTGTGCATACCTATGAAAATAAATGAGCACATTCTATCCAGCAGGTATTCATTTATCATAAAGCCACATGAAATGAAATTCAATTAATCAACCTATACAATGAGCCTGTCTCTTGTTATTTTGCCTTAATGCAGGTTTTCTCTTTTGAATAAAATCATAATTGTCACTGCAAAACATCAAATTGGTGCTGCATAACAAATAGCTATGGATTTGTAATTAAATCTAATAAAGCCGGTTCCGAAGTATAAAAAGGAGAGAGCTAAAATCCAATTAAAACTTATTATGAGAAATACAATACTTGGTTTCTTTTGCACAACAACCAATGTACTTTGGTTGGTAACAAAACACTGTTTTAATGCTTCTGATAATGTAATCCAAGGTGTGATTCAAGAAGACAGAGTAAATACCTAATGGTAAGAAAGGACAATGAAAAGTGAGGAAGAGTCAGGAACAGACCACTTATCTCCTATTATAATCAATAGCCACATTGTAATTATTTCCCAGCGTGTATAGGATATCACTTGCCTGAAGAGGAGATATTAATTTTTACTACCTGGCTGGCCATCTTGTATTACCATGGTTAATTTTAGGGAGATGAAGGTTGTTCACTACAAAATAGCTGGTTCAGTTACTAGAACAAATTGTCCTATTGCCTTAAAAAGGGCAAGGTAAAGAAAGTCTGGCTTATAGAATGTGGAATAGTTGGGCCTATCTGTGTCTGGTGAAAGTCTGACACTGGAAATATGACTGAACCTATGAGAGACACAAAGGCCTCTTCTGCACGTGTGGTTTTTGTCGGTTCCAGTCTTCAACTGTGTTGTTGTTGTTTTTCTTTTCCACATGTCTTTTCTTCCCTTTAGGGATCACTTCGATTTCTCGTCGCTTTTTTTCTGAATTTTTTTGGGAGCACTTTTAGGCCAATTTTTTTTTAAGCCAATTTTGAGTTGACTTCATTCCCTGTGCATAATGCCCCCTTTGGTTCCCCCCCGCCCACTGTTACTTCTCAACGCCCATGCCCACACTCACATCCAACCTTCTGCAGATGATGCCATGTGCCACCACTAGGGTTGCCAGACTCCAGGTGGAGCCTGATTATCTCCTGGAATTACAATTGATCTCCAGGCGTCAGAGATGAGTTCCCTTGGAAAAAATGGCTACTTTGGACGGTAGACTCAGTGGCAATACACCCTCCTGAGACCCCTGAGAATGTAGTGGTGAGGATCCTAACAATGACGCCTTGGAGAGCACATATTCAACCGGTGCTTCACCAGCTGCACTGGATCCAGATTGAATACCAGATCTGGTTTAAGGTTCTGGTGTTAACCTTTAAATCCCTAAATGGTATGAGACCTTTGCATCAGTGGGACTTTAAGCAGATGATGAGAGGGAGGGCATCTTGGCTATCTTCTGGGCATGGAGTAGGGGTCACTGGGGTGTGGGGGGGAGGTAGTTGTGAATTATAGATTTTAACTATATTCTGTGGAGTTGATTGTATGAATTGTTGTTTATATATGTTAGATGTGAGCTGCCCTGAGCCCTGCTTCAGCAGGGAAGGTGTGGGATAAAAATGTAATAAATAAATAAATAAATATTTAATGATATGGAATATTGATATACTAACAGCGCATTCTTAAGGAGAGTTACTCCAGTCTAAGCCCATTGAAATGAATAGGCTTAGACTGGAGTAACTCTCCTTAGGAATGCACTGTAAATGTATTAGCACTGAATGATGATAAATTCATCCATATATATGAATGTCAAATTACTTGATAGGCAAATATGCTATGTGACTCTGTAAGGCATTGAAAGGTGAAAGATCAAGTTTAATCAAAATGTTGGGGGCCCTCAACCTTGTGCAGCCCTGAAGCTGTTTGCTCTCTTTGCTCCACATTCTCTGCATGTTTGGCACAGACAAAACCAGCCACAAGAAGTACCCCTTTGAAGCTAGGTGACATCACGAGGGTAAAGCAGCTGCAGGTAGTGTCTGAGTGGAAGACCTGCAGTGAGGAAGAGTCCTTTTTCACAGCTGTTTTTCCATTCAAACCCACTTTCACAGTTGCTTCCTCTTGAACCCCTACTACTGAAGGGCAGCTAAGTCACATAAGCACATTCCCAGCATTAGACATGAGTTGTGATTCAGGTTCTAGGATCCCAAGTTTGGATGGCTATATTTAATATTGTCCAGAGCAAATAATAAAGTTATGGATTGCCATGCCACAAAAAGATCTAAAGTTGTTGTGTTTCTGTGGAAAGGGAAAATGAATGAATGAATGAATGAATGAATATTTTTTCTTTGGGAGAAACTGATTAACATAAATGCATATCCACACACATATCACACGAATAAACTTTGTTCTTGAGCAAAATCTGGTAAGAAGTTTTTGAAATTATCATTTCTTGCTGGATACCAGTCAGAACAGAACCCAAGACATAATGGAACCATAATGGAACTGCCTGAGAGGAGCCGATCGAATCCATTCATTCTTTGTTGAGCCATTAAAAAGGGTCAAATGAAGCAAGGTATTTTGACATCCAGTGTCTAAAAGGATGTCTAAATAATTCCAGCTAGAGGAAAATTATTGTTTAACATAATATGTACTTTACACTGCTGCAGCATAAGGAGAGAGAAGATAAGGAGGCATACAGCATTAATATCAACAGGAATTTATTATTATTTTTATTTTGAATATTGTGTGATTAAGGGGGAATTAACATTAGGAATTAACGTTAGAGATCATTAGAAACCTCAGATACCATCCCTGTATGGTTCAGCCATCATACTGTAAACTGTAATTATTAACAGAATTCAAATTTTGTTTCTCAGTACCAGCGATACTCACAGAGTGGCTCAGGAGCCCCATGTGGCTCTTTGACATGCCATCTGTGGCTCTTCTGAGCACAGTTCCCCAATGTGGCACCAACCCTGTGTTTCATAAACATGGACAAGGCTCCTTCTTGGTAGGGCTTGTGGTTGGTAGTTGGTTCCCACTTTGAAACAGGAGGGATGGGTAATTGTGAGTGAGCCTCCCTGAGTGGCGGGCCTCGCGCCAGCAGTGGAAGTGGAGATGGCTCTTTCGCTTGAAGGTAATTGCTAATGTAGCTCTCTGTGAGCTGCAGAGTGACTACCACTGCTTTATATAGGGTTGCCAACCTCCAGGTACTATACGGAGATCTCCTGCTTTTTTATGTCTTCTTTCTTTCCCCCCGTTCTTAGACCAAGGTCTTGAACAATAAAACCATAAAACTTAAATAAGATCCATCTCTGAAAACATCTTCCTTAGTCTCTTCTCTGCAGCCTCCAAAAAACGAGCAACAAAATAGGTACACTGAGGGTCAGAGTCCTCTAAGAGGAACTGAACCTTTTGCTCCAAAGTTGCTCGAGAAGATGTGGACCATTTGTTAAAACATGGTATAATCCATTTTAGCCTAAGTTGGTATATGTAAGGACAGTGCAAAAGGATATGTACCAAGGAGTCCACTGACTGAAGAGGGCAGGGACACAGCCGGTCTGAAAAAGGGATCCTTAGCATATAGCCCAGCAAAACCATTGAAAAGGGGCAATTAAATCTTGAAAGCATAAAGATTCTACATAACTTTGGACTAACCAGAGAGTCCATATAAGAAGGAAGATTACAGGCCCAGGGGGAGATCTCCTGCTATTACAGCTGATCTCAAGCCGATAGAGATCAGTTCACCTGGAGAAAATGGCCTCTTTGACAATTGGATTCCATGGCACTGAAGTCCCTCCCCTCCCCAAACCCCGCCCTCCTCAGGCTCGATCCCAAAAACCTCCCACCAGTGGTGAAGAGGGACCTGGAAACCCTAGCTTTATATGAAGTTCTAATTGTCAAAGATATCTTCTTTTTAAAAAGAAGTAACTTAACTGGAGTCTATTTGTCCCCCATATCAAAATAAGGAGTGTTTTTAACCAGTGCAGAAGAATCAGCAGAGGGCCAAATCTTCTGAAGGCTTGTCCAAGTCACTTCTTCTCAATGCCCCATTGAGAAGGCTTCAATTCAACATCATTTCCATAGCAGTTTTTTCCTCAACTCTAGTTATTATATGTGCCATACCTATAGGGATCTGTGTTGGGAGGGAGGAATCAGTAGAAATTGGTGTCCCCACTTGTGAAATCTTAAGTGCCCTCAAGTTTTCAGAACTATGTGGTTGGATTCAAGCCATTATCTAATTTTCAAAGGGTGATGTCAAATGTTACATTTTCAGCATGACAACTGTACTTGTCTCTTGCTAACATACAAAATTGCTTTTTACAAAGTCAAGGTTGCAGGATTGGAATGTATTTATCACGAGGTTGCACAGCAATACAAGAAGAAATGGTAGGGTTGCCAGCTCCAGATTGGGAAATACCTAGAGATTTTAGGAGTGGAACCTGGGAAGGGCAGGGTTTGGGAGGTGAGGGAGCTCAGCAGGGATGTCATGCCCTGAGACCCTCCAAAGCAGCCACTTTCTCCAGGTGAACTGATTTCTGTCACCTGGAGATCAAGTGTAATCCCAGGAGATCTCCAGCCACCGCCTGGTGATTGGCAACCCTAAGCAATGGGCTTCTCTGTATCAAGCAACTGAGTGCAATTTCATTTCCAAGCAAGTTTTATTGTAGAATAGATCTTACACAGGTATAACAGTGGCAGCATATCTTCTCTTTTCTACTTCCTGTGTCCTGCCCTACCATACTACATTTCCCAGCAGGCCCTCTTTGCCTTCTGCAGATAGAAAAGCTGTCCCATCAGAAACCATTCAAAATATACATAGAGGGTGAGGCATGTAAATCTTCTAAGGAAATTTAAATTATCCATCTTATTACCCAAAGGTAATAAAGTTGTTAATTTAAATTTTCTGAGAAGAAGAGGACTGAAAACATTATGAAGAGGAAGCTCTGAGCCTTCCCTTAGCTATGGGCATGACATGATGCATAAACATGTACATTAAAATACTTTGATTTAGAATGTCTTAGGAGGTGGCCAGGAGCAAAGCAATTTAAATGGCTTTAAAATGCTTTTTAAAAACAGTAATTGTGATCGAATACTGGTAATGTTAAAGCACTTTAAGCCTTTTAAAGCTCTTTAACTGCCCTAATGTGAATGACAAGTTCTCCTCTCAGTTTTTGCTAGTCACACCACCATTATTTTTCCTGTAGTTGTTATCAAAAGCTCTGAAACACTGGATTCTTTCCAGCAAAAAGGAAGAATCCTGTAACTTGGACCTCTTTAAAGAATAATTGAACACAGAATGTTCACCTAATGATAAACTTCAATATGGTTCCATTTTATGTCTTGCAGTAGTAATACACATTTGAATAAAATCCAACTGTTTATTCCTAACATCCATTTATTATATTTATGACTAGGGCTGTCAAAAAAAAAAAAATTCGGTACAGTTCGGATTCGGCCGAATTTGACCCTTGTGGGGTCGGTACGTGCCGAAGTCTGAACTCCCCCGCTTCGGATCCCCGGTAATTCGGGGGGATCCGGAGTTCGGGGGGAAATTCGGCCGAAGCGCGCCTTCAGGGATTCCCTGAAGGCGCGCGGGGGCCCTTTAAACTCATCTGAGCCTCCCAGCTGGGAGGCGCAGATCAGTTTAAAGGGCAGCCGCGCCTCTCCAGCGGGCTCCGCTGGAGAGGCGCGGCTGTCATTGAAACTCATCTGCGCCTCCCGCCCGGGAGGCGCAGATGAGTTTCAATGACAGCCCGCCTCCCTTCTGCGGGCTACCCTGAAGGGGGGGGGGGCTGTCATTGAAACTCATCTGCGCCTCCCGCCCGGGAGGCGCAGATGAGTTTCAATGACAGCCCGCCTCCCTTCTGCGGGCTACCCTGAAGGGGGGGGGGCTGTCATTGAAACTCATCTGCGCCTCCCGCCCGGGAGGCGCAGATGAGTTTCAATGACAGCCCGCCTCCCTTCTGCGGGCTACCCTGAAGGGGGGGGCTGTCATTGAAACTCATCTGCGCCTCCCGCCCGGGAGGCGCAGATGAGTTTCAATGACAGCCCGCCTCCCTTCTGCGGGCTACCCTGAAGGGGGGGGGGCTGTCATTGAAACTCATCTGCGCCTCCCGCCCGGGAGGCGCAGATGAGTTTCAATGACAGCCCGCCCCCCTTCAGCGGGCTACCCTGAAGGGGGGGGGGCTGTCATTGAAACTCATCTGCGCCTCCCGCCCGGGAGGCGCAGATGAGTTTCAATGACAGCCCGCCCCCCTTCTGCGGGCTACCCTGAAGGGGGGGGGCTGTCATTGAAACTCATCTGCGCCTCCCGCCCGGGAGGCGCAGATGAGTTTCAATGACAGCCCGCCCCCCTTCTGCGGGCTACCCTGAAGGGGGGGGGGCTGTCATTGAAACTCATCTGCGCCTCCCGCCCGGGAGGCGCAGATGAGTTTCAATGACAGCCCGCCCCCCTTCTGCGGGCTACCCTGAAGGGTGGGGCTGTCATTGAAACTCATCTGCGCCTCCCGCCCGGGAGGCGCAGATGAGTTTCAATGACAGCCCGCCCCCCTTCTGCGGGCTACCCTGAAGGGGGGGCTGTCATTGAAACTCATCTGCGCCTCCCGCCCGGGAGGCGCAGATGAGTTTCAATGACAGCCCGCCCCCCTTCTGCGGGCTACCCTGAAGGGGGGGGGCTGTCATTGAAACTCATCTGCGCCTCCCGCCCGGGAGGCGCAGATGAGTTTCAATGACAGCCCGCCCCCCTTCTGCGGGCTACCCTGAAGGGGGGGGGCTGTCATTGAAACTCATCTGCGCCTCCCGCCCGGGAGGCGCAGATGAGTTTCAATGACAGCCCGCCCCCCTTCAGCGGGCTACCCTGAAGGGGGGGGGCTGTCATTGAAACTCATCTGCGCCTCCCGCCCGGGAGGCGCAGATGAGTTTCAATGACAGCCCGCCCCCCTTCTGCGGGCTACCCTGAAGGGGGGGGCTGTCATTGAAACTCATCTGCGCCTCCCGCCCGGGAGGCGCAGATGAGTTTCAATGACAGCCCGCCTCCCTTCTGCGGGCTACCCTGAAGGGGGGGGGGCTGTCATTGAAACTCATCTGCGCCTCCCGCCCGGGAGGCGCAGATGAGTTTCAATGACAGCCCGCCCCCCTTCAGCGGGCTACCCTGAAGGGGGGGGCTGTCATTGAAACTCATCTGCGCCTCCCGCCCGGGAGGCGCAGATGAGTTTCAATGACAGCCCGCCCCCCTTCTGCGGGCTACCCTGAAGGGGGGGGCTGTCATTGAAACTCATCTGCGCCTCCCGCCCGGGAGGCGCAGATGAGTTTCAATGACAGCCCGCCCCCCTTCTGCGGGCTACCCTGAAGGGGGGGGGGGGCTGTCATTGAAACTCATCTGCGCCTCCCGCCCGGGAGGCGCAGATGAGTTTCAATGACAGCCCGCCCCCCTTCTGCGGGCTACCCTGAAGGGTGGGGCTGTCATTGAAACTCATCTGCGCCTCCCGCCCGGGAGGCGCAGATGAGTTTCAATGACAGCCCGCCCCCCTTCTGCGGGCTACCCTGAAGGGGGGGCTGTCATTGAAACTCATCTGCGCCTCCCGCCCGGGAGGCGCAGATGAGTTTCAATGACAGCCCGCCCCCCTTCTGCGGGCTACCCTGAAGGGGGGGGCTGTCATTGAAACTCATCTGCGCCTCCCGCCCGGGAGGCGCAGATGAGTTTCAATGACAGCCCGCCCCCCTTCTGCGGGCTACCCTGAAGGGGGGGGGCTGTCATTGAAACTCATCTGTGCCTCCCGCCCGGGAGGCGCAGATGAGTTTCAATGACAGCCCGCCCCCCTTCAGCGGGCTACCCTGAAGGGGGGGGCTGTCATTGAAACTCATCTGCGCCTCCCGCCCGGGAGGCGCAGATGAGTTTCAATGACAGCCCGCCCCCCTTCTGCGGGCTACCCTGAAGGGGGGGGGCTGTCATTGAAACTCATCTGCGCCTCCCGCCCGGGAGGCGCAGATGAGTTTCAATGACAGCCCGCCCCCCTTCAGGGGAGCCCGCTGAAGGGGGGCGGGCTGCCCTTTAAACTGATCTGAGCCTCCCAGCTGGGAGGCGCAGATCAGTTTAAAGGGCAGCCCGCGCCTTTCAGCGGGCTGCCCTGAAGGGGGGGCCGAATTGGCCGAATTTATTCGCGAACTCCCGAACTCGCTGAATTCGGCCCCCCCGGTTGCCCGCCAGATTTGAGTTCGGATCCGTCCGAACTGAAAATCACCGAATCAGGGGAAATTCGGTTGATTTTCAGTTCGGACCGAACCGAATTGACAGCCCTATTTATGACTTTCAGTGTTCTCTCTTTAATAACTTCTGTTCGTCCCTGTCTATACTTGTGCCTTAGTTCACTCTCCTGAGAGCCATATGACCAATTAGACAATGATATATGTTGTACAGTCTAATCTGAGAGCTTACTAATAAGTAGGATCCATGGAGTCCAGTAGACCTTTTTCATAAGCAAGAATGCATGAGGTGAAGTCTTAAATGTTTTAAGGGTGGTTACTTCCAGTGGTAGCAATTTTTCTAGCATGGATAAGTACAAGAATACTTGTATATTATAGTGCTGACTGAAATGTACTCCAAGCAAGGATATGCACTATAGTACCTTTGGGTCTATAGCAGCATAGTAGGATATTGTTTTCTTGTTGCACTATAGCTGTAGTTCAAAATAGATTTTCTTGTGTTGGCCACAAGACATTCTATGATACCACAGTATCCAACTTTGTACAGATACAACTTCTATTACTTTAAAATACACAAAGTTGACAACTATATATACGTAAACCTCTCTGTATTTCAAAAGCTACTATGTCAGGCAAATAGGATGTGTTTGTGACAGAAATGGTATCTCTGGTCTGGATTTCTAACATTAAAGTCACATTAACTTAACTGCATCCATTTTCAAAGCCCCCCCCCTCTTATTGACAACAGTTAATATGTATATGTGTGGAGAAGTCCTATCTGACATAGGCAGGTAGGCAAAGGAAAATATTATCTGTCATGAAGATTTTGGGGGTGGAGCCTTGGGAGGGCAGGATTCGAGGATGGAAAGTACCTCAGTGGGGTACAATGCCGTAAAGTCCACCCTTCAAAGCATCCATTTTTCCAGGGGAACTGATCTCTACCATCTTGCGTTCAAAGAAATGAGTGGTTCCTTACAATTCTGAATGTCCTCAGTCTTGGAATCCTCTGCTGGCAAGCCAAGGCTTTCTCAACCTCCCTGATAGGCACTCCATCCACTTCACTGACTGAAATGATCAAAACCTATGAGATCTTTCAATAGGCTACAGATATTTCAGTAGGTCCCTTAGAACAACCACAACATGATCTGAAGATAAAAACTTGGTAAAATAAACCACAGCTAGCTTGGGGTGTGTGTGTGGAGAGGGAAAGACCCAAGACACTAAACTGGAATTCAAAAGTAAATGGCAGGGCTGGAAACATGATAAAGCTTTGTGTCACATCACTTTACGTCAGGGTTTTTCCACATGTGTTACTTGGTTGGTTATGTGCCTGTATACCATCAGGTGTTTTTTTTTTCTTTCTGCATGTGTTTTGCTCCTTCCAGTTGTGCCTTCAACCTTTCATAGGCATTTCTCCAGTTTATTTATGACCCCTTTTAAAGTGCTCATAAATAAACTGGAGAAACACCTGTGAACGATTGAAGTGATCACTAGAGGGAGGAAAACGTATGTGGGAAAGAAAAAAACACGATGCAGTACGAGCACACAATCAATGAAATAACATGTGTGGGAAAAACCACTGTGAGGAACAAGCACACAAATTAGCTGCTTTGCCAGCATCAGCTGGCTCTTACAGTGGAATTTGGGCCTTAGACAGAAGGTAAGGTGAAATTGGCCAATTCTTAGAAATCAGGCCACATAGAGGCCCAAGTTTGTATAATCCATGATTGCTGGTTCCCACATTACATTTGTCTACAAAAGTGTTTATCTGAGAGGTGTCAGGAGATGTCTTGGGGGGGGAGGTAGTTGTGAGTTTCCTGCATTGTGCAGGGGGTTGGACTAGATGACCCTGGTGGTCCCTTCCAATTCTATGATTCCATGTCAGGGAGAGCCAGCATGTGTGGGAGAAACAGTGTGGTGTAAGAGTGGTGGTTTGGAGCGGTGGATTTTGATCGGGAGAACCGGGTTTGATTCCCCACTCCTCCACATGAGCGGCGGAGGCTAATCTGGTGAACTGGATTTGTTTCCCTACTCCTACACACGAAGCCAGCTGGGTGACCTTGGGCTAGTCACAGCTCTCTCAGCACCACCTACCTCACAGGGTGTCTGTTGTGGGGAAGGGAAGGGAAGGTGATTGTAAGCTGGTTTGATTCTTCTTCTTCTTCTAATTGCACAGAGAATATTTTTAAACCATCTCAGTGACACCATGCTGGTGGAAGAATTAAACAGAAAACAGAGTAAATATTTCATACCTAGATAATTTGCAATCGAACATGTAAAATACTGTCAGGAAGACAATGTGAGGTGACATATGAAAGCTCCATCTTTGGCCTTTTATCGTTGATTGCTTTTTCATACTTGTTGAAAATCAAAGTCATCCAGGGTTGAACCTGTGTGCATGAACTGCCCATAAATACAGTTACCGGTATACTCTTTTATGAATCTTGCTCTTATTTCAGCATCACTTGCTAAAACTGACATCATGTCCACAAAAGCACATTGGCCAGGAATGCGTGTAGGGTTTTAATAATGGTGTATTCTTTCTGCTATAGATGTTACAGCTTTCTTGAAGACTCTCCACTTAATAAACAATTATTTTACAAATTAAGGGATAAAATTAAAACCCCATCAACTGACATTTTTGAAAAATAGGCCAACACTCTAGTGGAATAAAAACATAATGGCAAGCCCTTGCTGCACCATTTAATGGCAGTGCTTGCTAATAAACGAACTTGGTATGACCCTATTGAATTCCCAGTGTAATACTGCAGGCTTACATAAAAGCAAGTGGGTGGGATTTAAGAATTTAAAGGTTTACTTTCCAGACTGCCACATTTTAAATTGCAAACCTTGGGACTAGGAGGTTATTTTTTACGTTTCTCGGATCTGCAGTAATAACGACAGAATTGCTATGCTTCCTCCCAATATGGTCATTACTGTAGTAAATGATGAAAAAGTCAAAGGAAGTTAAATAGTGCAAAGAGGGTGATTTCCAGTGTGGGTTTAGCAATGATTAGATCACAGCAAGACTGTTTGCGGTCATTGATTCTGGGTTGACCCCCCCCCCCATATAAAATTGCCATAAAGAGTCTAGTTCTCAAAGCACTGAGTTCTTTTCAGCATTGACTTCAGCCCATCTTGAGAAGGATCTACAAGTTTTATCGTTTTACATATACTTCAGGGATTGGTAAATTAATACATGTCATGGAGGTTTAAATGAAGGCAATTACTCATCAAAAGCTTAATTACTTCATATTATTTGAAGGCTCTGGACTCCACTTGTGACTCTTTGAGAAAGCCATGGATAGATCTCTGAAATCATAGGAGGCTGATATCGAGCTAAAGCAAGCTGTAAAACCTTTGCACTGCAAAATAAACATGTAAGTCACAAAGCTCCAGAATAACAAACTGCTGACATTTTACTATTACACACGAACAGGTTGTCAATCTGTTTTTTCATTCATTCTAGTATTTTACATCATTTTAAAGATCTTTAATTTTCATGCATTCTGATTCTTCTAGCTGCAGTTTTCTTGGTTCTCTCTTTTTTTAAAGAATAAAACAAAAGTGGTTCTTTGAAACTGTATCTCTTTCATGAAAAAGGTATCACAGTCATAAATAAGGAATTCATTTAAAATTATGTAGAAACTGTATGGATGTCATGAAGAATAAAGAAAAACAATACTGGGGAAAAATAGATGAAACAACCATTGGCTGATAATGGGGGAATGCACAATCATATCCATTATTCCAACATTCAGTGTTCACACAAGTAACTGGTCTGAGCACAACTGAGCAAGTGGATTAGTTTTGTCTGCCTTGAGATGATTGATGCTAGTCCAGCAGAAATGGGAGGGGTCATTTACACCAAAATGATATGCAGTCCTATCAAAGCTAGCAGCACCAAATGTCTTTTTGATCTGAACATGTGGATTGCTGGATCACACTTCAACATTGCATCCACAATCCTGATACAGTGTTGTGCAGCCTTGATTGCTCAATGCAAAATCCAGCTAGGGACCTGTGCATTCTTCACTACTCTTTTTCATGTATGAGTTCAGTTTCAACAGGGAGATCTTACACATGGATCACCTTTCGTTACATCAGAGAGACATTAAGGTGGCGCAAGGTGTTATTTCTTTGTTTAAAATATTTATATACTGCTTATCAATAGAAAGTTCCCCAAAACAGTGTTAGGGTTGCCAGCCTCCAGGGGGAAGGTGGAGATTTCTTCTTATTACAACTGATCTCCAAGTGACAGCAAGCAGTTCCCTTGGAGAAAATTACCACTTTGGCAATTGGACTCTATGATATTGAAGTCCCTCTTCTCTTCAAACCCTGCCCTCCTCTGGCGCCACCCCCTAGGTATTTCCCAACTTGCAACTGGCAATCCTAAACAGTGTGCCTTAATGATATGCACAATTATAATTTTGTTTTCTTTTTTGTTTGTTTTACTTTAAAAAAACGGTTATTTTTGTTATTTCATGTATTCAGTTTCTTCACAATATACAGGTTTAATTTCCATTGTTTCCAATGGCAAGCATTTCTATCTGTAACTTTCTACCCAATCATTTGGGATAAAATTCTCAGGGAATGTACCCCTCACCCAGGGATCTACTATGCTAAATTTCAGAAAGAAGACTGCATCCCTGTTTTATCCCAGCATGTTTTTTTTCCTTACCTTGCTGTGAAGTGCTAAAAGGCAGGGTTTAACTGCCTTTGCCTACACAATCTGTTTTTTGTTTTAAAATAGACCCCCTACTCTCACTCCTGTTTCACACAAGGATGTTAATACATGAGGATCCCTCCATTACATCTAGTTTGATCCTTAGTTATACACATATTATTTCAGTCTTTCTGTTATTATTTCAAGGGTTGCCTGTCTTTTATCCCTGAGGGAGCTAACAGAAGCTGCGGCAAGGGGTGATTTCTCTATGGGAAATTGCCTGAGGGTGACAGCATCAATCCCTCCAAAACACTCACACACAACACACACTTCTTTTAAGGCAGAAGTTGAGAGGATTCCATTCCAATCCTATTTGCAAATATCACACATTTTGCCTCACTTGTTCCAAAGTCTTGCTCGACATGCACAATCCTGATCCAGTGAAGTAACCAGTGTTGTGAAGCCTTGATTGCTCCTTGGAGGATCTGGATGGGAGAAGAGTCATATTTTCTGCACTCCTCTCTAATTCGCAGAGCAGCCTTTATCTCAGTTTGTGGAAGCCAAACGTTTGCTCTATGCTAGCACGTGCAGCATCCTAAATAACAGAATATCAAACAAACAGCAACCTCTGTGCTTACACAGAATCAAATTGAAGCCTTCCTATAACTGGTGAGCCGCCAATATGATTGGTGGAAGCAGAGCCAGCTTCAGCAGTTGGCAAGGTAGGTCAGATACCATGCCAACGCCTGATAGCTTTCCAGGTGCCCACTCACAGATGTTAATTTAATGTCTCTGCTGTGAAATAATTGTGGTTCTTTTAATAAAACAATAGTCCAGTGGTACCTTAAAGACTAACAACAGCCATTTGAGAGCTTCACTGAGCACCCCTAGCTGCAGTAAAGGGCAAAGATTCAGATTTCAGTTTGCTATCAGAGCAAGAGGTAATAAAATAATTAAACTCTACAGCAACAATTCCTCCCCAAGTCTCTGATGACTTTCCTTTAATCACAGAAAGAAGTTACTGGCAGCCACATGGGTCCCAAAGTAAAATTCAAAAACTCAGAGCATCAGCCACATAATACCTTTCATTAGGACCAACCATATGACAAGAAGAAGAAGAAGAAGTTAGTTTTTATATGCCAACTTTCTCTACCACTTAAGGCTTACAATTACCTTCCCTTCCCCTCCCCACAACAGACACCCTGTGAGTTAGGTGGGGCTGAGAGAGCTTTCTCAGAGCTGTAACTAGCCCATGGTCACCCAGCTGGTTTCATGTGTAGGAGTGGGGAAACAAATCCTGTTCACCAGATCAGCGTCCGCCGCTCATGTGTAGGAGTGGGGAATCAAACCCAGTTTTCCAGATCAGACTCCACCGCTCCAAACCACCACTCTTAACCACTACACCACACTGCATGTATGTATGTACGTATGCATTTCATTAAGTTTCTATCTTGCCCTCCCCAGCCAAAGGCCAGGCTCAGAGCGGCTCACACAACAGTATAATATATAATAAAACAAAATAAAAATATTTTAAAACAATGGATAAAACAGCCCTATAAAATCAATAAATAAGTATGTGTCTGATACGCATCTGATGGGGCCCCAAATTGTCACATATGGTTACAGTCAGGCAAGCAGGTAAATGAGTCCCTGTAAAGATAGCAGAAGGAGTGAGCAGTGGAGGTTAGGGAGGCCAGCATCTATGGAAAAGGAACCGTAGCTGGCCTCAACCATATGCCCGGTGGAATAGCTCTGTCTTGCAGGCCCTGCAGAACTCTTTAAGGGCCCTTTACCCGGTATTTGGCTTTTCCCTGGTTTACTGAAAAAAATTGAGCCCAATAAACCCGAACACGAAATTTACTGATTTTTTTTTTTTGCACAACCCTACTGAGGAGTTTCTTTGCAAGCAAGACAGAGAACCATGGGGCCTCTATGAGAATGCAAGCCTCTGCTGCTAGTTCATGGCTCAGGGTATAACAAGTACAATTGGGAACAGTAATATAAAGACTAGGTGTGCATGGGAGTTTGTTTCATTTCTTTTGTTCTTGTTATTGATTCCAAAAGACACTGTTTGTTATTGGGTTGTTTCATATGGTTTTGTTTTATTATTGTTTCATTCATTTTAATAATTTTATTTCATTGTCCTTTCCCATTGATTTCAATGGAAGACTCCCTCCCCCCGTTCTTCTTGGGTCTGCACCTTCAATTTTTTTCCATCCCAACTGGGCAAACCTCAGAGGGATTGTAGCACTCCCCTAGGACATATGCAGTTCCAAATTTCAAACAGACAGAATAAAAGGGTTGCCATGTTTAACATTAAAGGCTATGGGAGAACTGATACACAGTAACACAGATAGCAGCATGCTGTGATGGAATTTGGCACTGCAGCCACTTAGCTTAGAATCATACAATTATAGAGTTGGAAAGGACTACCAGGGTCATCTAGTGAAAACCCCCTGCCCAATGAAGGAAACTAACAACTACCTCCCCCCACATCCCCAGTGACCCCAACCCTCCCCCCACTATGTAGGATCCCACAATCAAAGCACTCCCGACAGATGGCCATCTAGCCTCTGCTTAAAGACCTCCAAAGATGGGAACTCCACCACCCTCCGAGGCAGTGCATTCCACCCTCCGAGGCAGTGCCACCATCAAACAGCCCTCACAGTCAGGAAGTTCTTCCTAATGTTTAGGTGGAATCACTTTTCTATTAGTTTAAATCAATTACTCCGTGTCCTAGTCTCTGGAGCTAGTTCCCTCATCAACATGACATCCCTTCAAATATTTAAGAAGAACAGTAGCACAAGGAGGAGGAAGACTGACAAGGCAAGAGCATTTGGTAGCACAAGGAAGGTAAGGCTTCTTGGCTGGCAGCAGCAGGAGGGCCTTGTGTAGGCTTACCAGGTCCCTCCTCTCCTCCAGCAGGAAGTTTTTGGGGTGGAGGTGAGGTGTGCTCATGCACGTGCACGGCCACACCAACATGATAGCGGCACTTCTGGTTTACAACCGGAAGTGCTGCATTGCAACGGGGCCTTTACCACTCAAACTGGGACTTTCTCTACCACTTAAGGAAGAATCAAACCAGCTTACAATCACCTTCCCTCCCCCACAACAGACAGACACCCTGTGAGGTAGGTGGGGCTGACAGACCTCTAAGAGAGCTGTGACTAGCCCAAGGTCACCCAGCTGGCTTCATTTGTAGGAATGGGGAAACCAAACCAGTTCCCCAGATTAGTGTCCACTACTCATGTGGAGGAGTGGGGAATCAAACCCAGTTCGCCAGATTAGAGTCCACTGCTCCAAACCACCATTCTTAACCTCTACACTATGCTGGCTCTCAGGTTCCAGAGTCCAAATGGGGCTACTCCAGTCAGCACAATTGCTGACTAATAGTTTTGAAGGTTAGAAGCAGTAGCTATTGAGCTTTTGTCCCTGAGTGAACTTAAATCAGGATTTCCAAGGAGCCTCAGGGCCAAATCTGTATTCATGGCTGGCTCACCTTGTTGGATATAGGGTCACCAGAAACTCAGGAATATTGCCTTTGGGAATCTGAGCAAACTGATTGGTGAAGCTGCTGTGCCTTTTTAAAGAAGAGGGAATCATTATCCAAGGACTCTGCAGCTTTGGAAGCATAAGCCACTGCGGGGCCATAAAATATATTTTAGAATATTCAGAATTGAATGGAAGAAGTCATATTAAACTGTCATGTATTTTAAGGTATCATCTTAATGCTGTGATAAAACCATTTTCTTAAATACAGAATGACATTTTTATGAATTCTGTACTACTTTAAAGGCCTGGTCCATTGTATTTCATATGCCTGAGTATATTAAGATATCTTTGATGGACTGATAAAGCTTTCACTTATGTCACCCTAATCTTTCCCCCTCCCCTTTAAATCCCAAGTGATGCTTTGAAAGTTAATCTACCATAGCAACAATCTCCATCATTTGCATGGTTCCTTAACTGAGCAGCTAGGCTAAGAAGGCTTGGTCCCCCAGCGCCTTCTTCAGATCATGGCAGCTAAGACCCCATTTGCGGTGCAAAACTCCACGTCTTTGCGGTTTTTTAGGGACTCTTCCTAGGCAAAGTTGTTGGCAACATAAAAAGATTTCTTTAAAGCTGAATTTATTGTTTTAAAATTTATTTTCGACAAGCTGTAACCGACCCCCCCCCCCGCAAATATTAATTTGGATGCTGGTCAGGACTTAATAAAATCCTTTTCGCCTTTATGGAATTGAGTGTGCTCAGATTGGAAATTTACAACATGTTTGTCAGCCTAAAGAAAATTATAAGTGGCCCGAGAAAGTTCCAGTGACCTGGGGAGGGGGATTAAGAGAAAAAGCAATTGACTTATGTTTTCATATTTTCCACGCTCCTAACTTGCTTTCTTCACATTATCCAAAATCAGGGTGGATTTATATTAGTACTGATATGAAACTGGGTTGGGAGGAGCTGCAAACTCCTTCTTCTCCCTTTATTACACCCTTTCTTTTCAGTACCCATTTATACCCCATTGCCAAAAGTGTTCACAATGGGTGAATGCCAAAGAGAAGAGGGACTCCTCCACACACACAAACACATTGTTGAGACAATACAAGCTGTGCCTTATGCAGTCCTATTGCAAAATAATCTCAGAAGAGGATGGGCATTTGAATGTGGATGTAGAGTATCTGCCCTTAATTAATATCAGTGGATGTAGTAACAGCAGCATAAAGGGTGTGGAGAGGACTTTACATATAACACAAATACCCTACTTCCAACAGGTAGCATAACTGTGAATTCTGAGAGGTGGGAACCAACTAGATAAGTTTGCAGTCTCCAGGTAGGGCCTGGAGCTCTGCTGCTATTACAGTGGATCTCCAGGCAATAGAGATCAGTTACCCTGGAGAAAATGGCTGCTTTGAAGGGTGGTCTGTATGACATTCTACCTGGCTGAGATCCCTCCCCCAAATCTTGCCCTCCCCAGGCTCCACCCTAGAGTTGCCAGGTCCCTCTTTGCCATTGGCGGGAGATTTTTGGGGCAGAGCCTGAGGAAGGCGGGGTTTGGGGAAGGGAGGGACTTCAATGCCACAGAGTCCAATGGCAAAAGCAGCCATTTTTCTCCAGGTGATCTGATGTCTATCGGCTGGAGATCAGTTGAATTAGCAGGAGATCTGCTACTACCTGGCAGTTGGCAACCCTACTCCACCCCCCAAGTTTCCAGGTATTTCCCCACCCAGAGCTGGTAACCCTGCACCAAGACCATTTGCTCAGGGAGGCCTACAGAACTCCTAGAGCAAGGAAAACTTCTACTCAATGAAGGAAAGCAAAACAGAAAGGATAGTGACAGCTTGAGAATTAGCATTTTTTCAAGAGTTTAATAGTTGTCCAATTTTTCTCTATACACTTATTCAAGAACTTTCTATTGAAAGACAGTGTGGCAATATTTTAAATAAATAATACAACTGGGGCATGTGATTAGCAAAAATGCACTGCAACTGTATAATTTAATACACATTAATATAACTATGTTAATGATCAACAAGTGTAACGGTAGTATCTAAGGCACTAATATTGCTATTGAGATCGCGAAAATTTAAAGGAACTGTGAAAAATATAGCATAATTAGTGCCTACACTGGGAAAAGGTTATAGGCTTGGGTCGAGGAGTAATTTCTATTAACAGAACAGATTTCATCAGCAAAGTATGATTTTCTTACTCATTCCTCCCATCGCAACCCCCAGTCCCCCAAGAACTGCTCTTGGGGGGCATGTGTTCCCCCAGAAACAACATAAGGGATAGGGTTGCCAACCTCCAGGTAGTAGCTGGAGATCTCCTGCTATTACAAGTGATCTCCAGCTGATAGAGATCAGTTCACCTGGAGAAAATGGCCTCTTTGGCCATTGGACTCTATGGCATTGAAGACCCTCTCCTCCCCAAACCCCGCCCTCCTCCACCCCAAAACCTCCCTCTGGTAGGGAAGAGGGACCTGGCAACCCTAATAAGGAAGCAGTTGAAATCTGCAACAGGGAGGAGGGAATTGGCAAAAATTGCCCCTTCCTTCCATCAGTGCAGCCAACTTGTCAGCTGATTGTGGATCAGCCTGACTGGGAAAAAAAGTCTTCTAAATGTTAGAAGAATTTTAGAAATGCAGTTAAAGCACTGGCTTCCTAAACGGTACATGATTATGCATGCAAGCTGTTTTCAAAATTAGCTGCACATGTTTACATTAACACACACGTAAACAGATTTAAAATTAACCAAAAAAATGGAATGAAAATATCTCTTCATTAAGGTTAGTTTTATGGTTTAATTGATTTGGGAGAATGTTCATTACTGTTGCCTGTTCTGATTACCTAACTGACAATGCAAGAAATCCATGGCAATCATGCTGTGTTAATAATCCATTTAAGAGACTTCAGTAAATTACTAGTAATTCTAGAGGGCCTTGCTGTTGCATATGGATTAGTTTAACTCTCTCTCTCTCTCTTTTTTTTTTTGGTAATTTTGACTCATGCTTTTGCAAAGGCTAATTGTTTAACAGCATATTAAGTTAATGTGTTTTTTCATTTAAGATAAAGATTTTAATGCTGCCTGAGTAATTTTTACATTGCTCTGATTTTTTCCCAAAGATCTGTTATTTCTTTACTGCACAGCACTGTTGGACTTTTTTTTTTTTTGGACATTGCCACCCACACACTAGCAGGCAAGGGAAAGTATTCATTATGGGGGAGACATCACCAGTTACTGTGTGCATGATTGTCATAACCGTCTGTTTACATCTAGATAATTACCTCTTGGGAGGATGCCTAGGGGGACGTTGTATTTCATAAATGCCTATAAATGCCTATTATATTAGGTGCTGTGAAACACAGGCAGGAGGCTGCTGCTGTCATCTTGTTTGTGGGCTTCCTAGAGGCACCTGATTGGCCACAGTGTGAACAGACTGCTGGACTTAATGGGCCTTGGTCTGATCCAGCATGGCTTTTCTTATGTTCTTATAAGTGTATAAGTTTTTAATCTAGCCTGTATTCTAAACCTATACTCATTCACAAGATGGCTCACAATTATATATATAATTAGCAGCCCAAACAATTGAAAGTTCTAGCCTGTGACCATGTATACACTTACCCATCCCAAATTCTCTAAAACTGGCAAGGCAGATGAACCTTTACTGGGAGTTGGGTAGGAACATATGTGAAAAGGTGATCCATTGACCTTGCAGTTCTAAACTGTGTTATGCTCTTCTAAACCCACTGACATCGATAGCCATAGAAGGGTGTAATACTATTTAGGATTGGACTATGAGTATGCTGGTCCCAGACTTAGGGCTTTAAAGTCCAGGCCAAGGAACAACCAATGAAGTTCTTTTAGAATTGGGAGAATATGAACTTGCCCCAAATAGTAATCTGGAAGGAGGAATCTGACAGCAAAGCAGTACAGTCTGCTACAGTTGGCCAATGCACAATCCAGGCTCAAATATGCCACAAACAAGAAGAAGAACCAAAGAGAGTGTGCAGATTCCTAATGATAAAAACACTAAGGGAAGGCAAGAAGAGCAAAGACAAGTCAAATGCATAATTCATTTTTATTTAGATATGACTAAAAATGAATTAAATAAATTGATTTAGCCCACCTTTCTCCCCAATGAGGACCAAAGCAGCTTCCATTGTTCTCCTGTCCTCCATTTTATCCTCACAACTGCCCTGTGAGGTAGGTTAGGGAGAGAGATTGTGATTGGCCTAAGGTCACCCAGCGAACTACAAAAGCATGTGTGGAAATTCAAACCCAGGTCTCCCAGATACCAGTCTAACAGTCTTAACCACTATACTACACTGGCTCTTTAATTCTTTCTTGTTTTGTATTTGTTTACAGTAAAACAATAAAATCTCACGAAACAACAGTGAATTAAAATAAATATTAAAAACTCAGAAAGGGCTCAAAGAAACTGGGAACACTAAAAAGAAGGAACAGCCTAAAAGCAGTAAAAACTGGTCAATTTGTTGAATGCATAGCAGAATAAAAACATCTTCACTTACACTGGGATGAATACACACACACATACACATATATGCCATCTCTGGGTACTCCTTAACCACCACCCCCATTAGGATTGGGTGAAGATGATTTACATATTTTGGAGGTGTACAGTGCCAAAATGGAGAGAGGGCAATCCAAGACAGACTTATCTACCCCTTTGAGATCAGTCAATTTCTTGGATTGTGGAGTAATATACGACAGGGCGAGTTGCCATATATTTAAGATCACAAAATATTATCTCAAAACCAATGAATTTTGATTTAACACCTGCCAGATTAATGTCAGGTAGTTAGCAGCACTGCAAGATAATTTTACACTTTGTGATCCCATTGTTTGCTATTAAATTCACCCTCACGGTTGCTCTGGAGTTTATAGATGCTAGGTCCCTGCCAGCTTTTCCTTAGCATTAGTCTATGAGGAACTTTTGATTTGATTTCCTCAAGCTATTATTCAGAAAGCCTTTTTCTATTATTTTGTTGACACTTTGGATTTTGCAAGGTTGCTGGCTGACAGATTGCTTGGAAACAGCAACATCTAAATGCTGCAGAAAATGTTGACACTGACAGCGATAAGGAGCCATTTTATACCATGTTTTCATGTTAGAATGTCTCGTGGAGGGGAGATACAACTACTTGAAGTAAGTGTCAGTCCAGCACTGTTGACCCCAGTATGGCACTGTGGCATCATAGCCAGTGTAGCAATAGTTATAAAATAAAAGTGATCAGATAAAGATAGGTACAATTACAATATTTGAAAGAATGACCCATAGTGGAAGAACGCATCTTCATACAGGTCTTGTGGCTGTCACATTTTACTGATGTGGAAATCTTATTTTAACATGTACATTTCACTTCCTTCTAGAAACCAGTTTTTCAAAGTGAGTATCCTCCCAGCAAAACGGACACATAAGAATTATATCCTCTAGTGGATGACAGCATGCTTCTTTCCTTGTAAATACAGTATCTTCTGATTTAAAAACTTGCTGCATGTGTGATAGCTTCAGGCTATAGATGGTCATCATTTTCCTTAGTGCCCCAGCTGTTTTGTGGTCTTTTGATCAGTTGTGGAGGTCACAGGTGAATGACAGGAGTCAGTCTGTAGGTACAACTTTCTTGGCTTCTTGGCCTGCTTAATTGTAAGACTTCCTTCTGGGGCAAAAATTAAGAACCAGAAATCTGATCTTGGCAGTAACCTGGGAGTCTGGGTTGCAAGGTCAGGTCAGCAAAACTCTCTTTGAGAGCAAGAGGCCAAAGATCACGAAAAGCTTTTAGGAAGAAAGGAAAGGCTAGAAACTAAGGCTGCCCTAAAACTTGTGTTGAGTTCTCTGAATCAAGAGAATAGCTCAGGGACTGTTCAAATTTGATGGCCATTAAGACATTAGTTTTAAAAATGACAGCAAGCATGCTGTTCAGAATTCATGAGCATGAGGGTTGTCCCTAGTTGGTGCAGTTTTATTATATATATGATGCTCACCATACAATTCATAATCTAGGAGTCCCCCCCCCCGTCTCTATAGTTGAGATAAGAAAGATGATAGTGAGGAATGGTTTCATCAAATAGATGGAAACTCATGGCCCTGGTATAATTTTTGCCAACTCTAGTTCTTTCTCAAGCAAAACATGGAGAGACAAGCGAGCGCAGTCCTCATCACTTGTGATCAAAAGTAGCCTACAAACATAAGTACCCAGGAGGGTGATGACATCAAGTACCCAGACAACTTCTACATCTGCCTGCGAGTTAGGTGGAATAGCTTTGCAGATGTTTCTAAAAACTGAAATTCAAGGAAAACTTGAGGGCAACTAAAATTGAGGCTGTGTATGCTTTGCAGTCATGCAAGAATTCCTTGTGAACAGGCAGAAAAAGAGCGGATAGGGGATTTGCCATGCCACACTGAGAGACAGAAAAGATGGTGTGAAGACTTCTGTTCATTAGTTGACAGAAACCTTAAAACCTTACTAGGGCACATGATTGCCACCTACAGTGTCTGTGATCTCAGACCCCTGGGGTTTATGTTAGAATACACCATTCATTTGCATTCCACATCAGGCCATCCTGCAGGACTGAATCCTTTTTGTACAAGGGACAAACCGGGTTTGGCCAGACCACCTGTTTGTTATAGAAGTCATAATCATTAACAACTACTTAGTAATGTGGGGCTATAATTTAGTAATTTTCTAATTGGTAAGGTTAGCCTCTGACATCACAGATGGAGATTTGCATGGGAATGGCTGAATCAGCTCATCGGTCTCAGAAAAGAGGCTGTCTTAGCCCAGGTTCCATTGACCATAGATATCTGAACATTTGGGATTTTCCCTTCTCTTCAGTCTGGAGATTGCAGGAGGTTGGGTAGGGGTTAAAGACTGCTCCAATAACTTGTTACTGCAAGGAACTCTGCACATGCTCTGAGGAAGCTGCCATAGCCTAGATAACATCTACTTAGCTCAGTTAGATCAACTGTATTTGTTTTTGAAAGTCTGTGTATCTTACATCTTTCACCAGCAGGTGAAGACTTTTTTATTTTGTTTGGCATTTCCTCAATGATCCCTCCTTTCTGATGAATGTTTTAATTGTTCTTATGTTTTCATATGTGTTTTAGCTCTAGTTTTAGTTTAATTTGTTTTAATGGTGGGTTTTTTGCTTTTGTTTCAATGGTTTTTAAGATCTTATTTTATTATGTATGTTTTAATGTGTTTGCTGCCTTGGTGGCCCTTATAAGGGCAGAAAAATGGGGTCTAAATTTTGTAAAATAAATAAATAAATATTCCCCCACTTCTAGTTGAGCTCTCATATCAGAAATCAGAGGGACTGGGTAGGGGGAGATGTTGAAATCAACTAAATGTGAAAAAATAAGGCAGGAACACTCCATTTTAGTTTTAAAACAGTCTGTCCCCCCAACCCACAACTCACTGCTTGAAAGTCACGGGAAAGTAGGAAAACTTCTCTCACACACACAACTGGGTGGAAAATAAGAATTTGAATTGCCTCTCAAAGAGGGGAGATGATTCTGCCTGAAAATAAGCAATTGTGTTGTAAACCAAAGTAGTTCTGCCAGAATGGTGTTTCTCACATTGCCTTCCTACCTGGTCACTAAAATCTTGCCCTTCTCACAAGTTTTATTGTCTTGCCTTTGCAGGACAATTTGTCTCCAGGACTCATGCCAGCATACTGCCCTTTGCCTTAAACTAAAACATGGAAGCTAAACAAAGATGCATTTCCTCTTAAATGTCCTTTTCCCACACATCCTTTATGTGGGAGTTCTTTTTTTTCACTCTGCACACTAGTGAAGAGACTAACCCTTCTAATGTAGCGTGATCTCTTCAGTTGTGACGACTGGAGTGGGGTAGCGGCCCCCCTCCTTTTGCTTTCATTATAAAAATACTTTTAAACTCATTAGCTTAAACAATGTCAAGAGATTTTTTTTTACTTCAGTAATTGCACCAACAGTAATAATTTCTAAGCCTTAAATAATGGCAGTAAAATTGGTTCCTAATGATACCTCATTTGTATTAAAGATGCTCTAGCAGCAACATGCTTTCGACTATTAGTTTGTTTTATCTACTATGCTGGATTTGAAAATCCAAGCATATGCACAGAAAATGACAAGCTATTCTGTTTTACTCACCAGTAGCACCATAATTCTAGAAGCCAAAGAGCATCCGTTCTTTTGAAGGTTGTTTCTGAAGTTTCGCTACCTAGCAAGGAAATTAATAGTATGTATTGCATGGAGGGACTCGAGACTCGAAATATAATTAGAACTTGGTCACAAAAGAGACTTTTGAATATCCTGTAAGTCCTAATGGGAGCACACATTATTTTTATACCTTTGATAAAGGAAAAGAGTTATATCAATATAATGAAACTGATCATTATGATTAGAAGCTGGTATATGCATCCACTCACTGAGGGGATTGGTACTTTTTTGGCAAATTTTCCACCCTCACTCTATATAATTTAGTACAACTCACCAAGTAAAATCATGTAGTTAGTTTCCTTGTGCCTAGCAGTGAACATACTCAACATGGACAACAGAAAGATAAATTCTCTGTGTAATAAGTGACTCACTGAATAAGTTGTTCTAAATGATGTGACTAGAAAATGATTCAATGAGAATTTTTCCATTGGGAGAATGACAGAGACACTAACACCACTATCCTAAGCTAGAGTGGCATAGTGGTTAAGAGCAGAGGTTTGGAGTGGTGGAGTCTGATCTGGAGAACTGGGTTCCCCTAACCCTAACCCACTCCTCCACATGACGCTAATTTGGTGAACTGGATTTGTTTCCCCACTCCTACACACGAAGGCAGCTGGGTGACCTTGGGCTAGTCACACTTTCTCAGCCCCACCTACCTCACAGGGTGTCTGTTGTGGGTGGGTGGGGAAGGGAAGGTGACTGTAAGCGAGTTTGATTCTTCCTTAAGTGGTAGAGAAAGTTGGCATATAAAAACCAACTCCTCCTCCTCCTCTTCCTCTTCCCACAGTTACATCCTTCTAAGCCCGTTGGGAGTCATGAGAATTTAGGGGTGTGGTGATAATCATATCACTGTGCCCAAGACTGAACCTTCATTGTGACTTACCAGGGCTGCAGCAGATGGCCATGACCCCGGCCCCAGACTTTGGGCTGCCAACAGCTCCTATGGCTGCCCCAACAGCAAGAGGGCCAGCATTGCCAGGCTAGGCAGTGCATAGCTCCTATACACCCCCGGATTCCCACATACTACAACTGCGAAAGCTGCATTTCATTTCCCCACTCCCTCATTGAAACATTTGGCCATTTCTAAGCTATCTAGTCTATTATTAAAATGCTCTATTTCCTCGTGGTGCAGAGTGGTAGGCTGCAGCCAAAAGCTCTGTTCACGACCTGAGTTCGATCCCGACGGAAGTCAGTTTCAGGTAGCCGGCTCAAGGTTGATTTAGCCTTCCATCCTTCCGAGGTTGGTAAAATGAATAGCCAACTTGCTGAGGTAAAGTGTAGATGACTGGGGAAGGCAATGGGAAACTACCCCATAAACATAGTCTGCCTAGTAAACGTCATGTTGTGACATCACCCCATGGTGATGTCACCAGTGCGGTGATGACCCGGTGCTTGCACAGGGGACTACCTTTACCTTTAAGCATCTCTCACATTAAAAGGGAGTAGTGGCTTCAAGCAGCATTCCAAGCAAAGACCATAAGAAAGAAAGAAAGAAAGAAAGAAAGAAAGAAAGAAAGAAAGAAAGAAAGAAAGAAAGAAAGAAAGAAAGAAAGATATACAGAGAGAGAGAGAGAGAGATTTTAGAAGAACTGGTAGATTTTCTGCACAAATTGTGATCAATCTTTTACTATTTACTATGACGCTTACTCAGAAAATATTTTCCATCTAATGCAAACAGCTGAATAGCTGTCCTTACTTCAGCAAAACAGGAAAATGTGTCAGTGTCACAGTATTCTGCTTCTAAGCACAATTTCAATAATAGACCTGATAAGAAGGTAACTTGTTTTCAGTAGTTCATTCTACCACACGTCATTCTGTAATATAGATTTCTCAGTATTTGCTCTAAACAAGCAGAAATCCAATTACAGAATAAAAGGATCCTCTGTTACATACGTATATGCATTTCCTCCTTCTCGCTGAAATTGCACTAGTTGCACTGAAATTCTTCTGTCCTTCCTTGAAATCCTCAGATACTTTCCTTAAGGAGGACCTTCAACATTTATTTCAGTTTTTTTTTTAACTTTAGGTAGAATCCAGTTGTTTTCCACAAAGGTAACCATGCTGGGGCTATGCTATGCAAAGCATCCTTTACACATATTAGGACCCAATACACATCACCTGGGCAATTAACTTTGGGATCTCCTGCCTATGTGGGCAGAACTCTAAAAGAATTAAGAAGAATATAGCTCTTAAATAATAAAGACAAAAATATCAAAAGGAAAAAGTACAATAAACAAATGTAGAAACCTTAACATAAGCATGCCTGCCTATGAGCTATTGTTTCTTAGGGGGAAACCTGGAAAAGGGGGACTGGCTAGCAATTAGGCAGGCCAGTGGTGTTTTGGGGAAATAAAGGGGAGAAAGAAAACACACAATCCTGATCCTGAAAAGGTTGATGAGAGGCCAGGAGCAGCTGATGAAAAGTAGGTCCAGGGGTGAATATTCAAAACAGACTCCAGCATACAGGTGGGGCAGCAGGTTGAATTCCAGACAGGCTACGAAAGCATGGGGGTCGGGAAGGGGGGTTATGCCCTGACCTGGATGGCCCAGGTTACCTTGATCTGATCAGATCTCAGAAGCTAAGCAAGGTTGACCCTGGTTAGTACCTGGATAGGAGACCGCCAAGAGATACCATGGTCACTATGCAGAGGAAGGCAATGGCAAACCATCTCTGTTAGTCTTTTGCCTTGAAAAGCAGACTTGATGACACTTTACACACACAGAAGAATGTATATAGAAGAGGTATACAATGGGTAGAGTAAGGCAGAAGGGTACGTTATGCATGGAGTAGGGAGTTCCCTGGAGATTGAAGTACCTGCTTTTGTTCTGCACTTTGGGTCATTAATAATGGTCAAAAAGGTTGAAGAACCTTAGTTCTTATAATAAGGCACAGTAAACATTTTGGACGTGTGCGTGGGAGTGGCACACTAGAATAAGACACATCTCTGTTCATTCATACTAGCTTGTAGTGAATGAATGAATGAATGGTTTTATTTGCATTTAGCCATAGGCCATTACAAACATGTCAAGGATACCACAGATACATAATAAAGGAAATATAAGGTTAATAAAATTCTGGATTGATAATAAATATAACAAAACTATGCTAAAATATACATAATAAAACTATGCTAAACACGATGCACTCAGATAAATAATAACTAAAAATTGTGGTGGTGTCCCAATCGGCCAATGGGACCTAGCAACCATTAAAATCAACCCGAAGGTTCAGCTCTCTTAGCAACCATATTGGACCTTATTTTCTTTGCCGCCAGAGCATACAAGGAAGTCCTATAAGAAACAAACCCATTGGTGTCTTTTAACAAAAATACTAATTTCTCAGCACTAGAACAATAGTTTAGGCCAGAAACCAACCCAGCAAGAAATTTAGCCCTGAGTTCCACATATAGAGGGCATTCAAATAAGTAGTGGTATAAGTCTTCCAGAGCAGACGTTCCACAGATGCAAAAATGTTGATCTTTTGGAATTTGGCAATAACTCCCTGTTAATACAGCCGTTGGCTTTGTTTGAACCCGTAGGGATGTAAAGGCTGCTCTAAGTTTTGGATTTGGTATATTGGCTAAATAAGAAGCTCTAAGATGGTCAGTTTTGAAAAGTTTAAACCAAGGAGCAGTTCCCGATTTCAGAATCTGTGTTCTGTCCATGAGGTCATTGGAAAGGTCATCTGGAATTGAATACTGAGATAATATCTTATTTAAGAAGTTAAGGCATAGTGGATCTTTCGTTAACATGATGTTAAATGGTTGGCTGCTAAATTATTTTGCTCTCGCTGTTCTACTAGCTTGTAGTGTGTTTGTGTATAAGTGCCACTAAGTGAGCTCATGGAGACCCTATGAATCAATGTCCTCCAAAATGTTCTATCCTTAACAGCCTTGCTCAGATCTTGCAAACTGAGGGCCATGGCTTCCTTTACAGAGTCAATCCATCTCGGGTCTTCCTCTTTTCCTGCTGCCTTACTTACATGAAAAAAATGTAGACCTATTCATATAAACAACCATAACACCTATATTTAGAGGAGAAGCTGTAAACACTCCCCCCCCCCCGGTCTGAAGCACATGACCATGCTCAACATACCCCAGTCATCTATAAAATAAATAGCACAGCTGATTCATCAATATTTGTGATAGGTTTTTTTTCAGGAAAAGTACAGGATCTGTGAAACTTCTAATTTATTTGTTTATTAAAACATTTATATCCCACCTTTCTGCTTTGATCAAGGCAACTTACAATAATAGTTAAAACATCCCCAGCTAAAACCAAAGATAAAATAAGCCCCAAATGCCTTCCCCTCCCCCCTTAAAAATACTTGCTATTCAACCCCTCATAAAAGCCCTGGCAAATAGGCAGGCCATACAGTGCCTCCTGAAGATCTCCAAGGAGGGGGCCCTTCTCATTTCTTCAGGGATCCCATTCCACAGAACTCAAGCAATGTTGGAAAAAGCCTAGGCCCTGTTCAATGCCAGAGGGGCCACCCTAAGTGGTGGGATAGCCAACAGATGACTGCCTGATTACCATAGTTGGTCCACAAGGACATATGGAAGAAGACAGTACTTAAAATATGTGGGTCCTAGTCATGAAGGGCTTTAAAGATCATAACCAGTACCTTGAATTGAACTTGGTAACAAACTGGCAGCCAGTGAAGCTGTTTCAAATGGACAACTTATTTTCATGCTGGCTAACCCTTGACACATTCTAGACCAGTTGTAGTTCCCTGGTTGTCTTCAAGGACAGCCCCATGTAGACTGTGTTGCAGTAGTCTAACTGTGAGGTTACAGAAGCATGAATCAGCATGGTGAGATCAGCTGAGTCTCGTTAACGAGAAAGTTGGCGAATCAGATGCCGCTGATAGAAGGCACTCCTGGCTACCCTATCCACCAGCTTTTCCGAAGGCAAGGCAGGGTTCATGAGCACCTCCACATTCTTAAACTGCTCTGAAAAAGCCAATGTTACTTCATGCAGGACAAGTGGATTTCGTCCTTCTAGAAAATCAGCCTTCCTGATCAGCATTACCTCTGTCTTGTCTGGATTCAGCTTCAGTTTGTTCTGGCTTAGCCACCTGACCACAGCCTCAAAGCACTGGTTCAGAACCAAGATCAACGCACCTGGATGCTTAGATATTGAAATATAGAGCTTGGTGTCATCTGCATATTGGTGACACCCAATCCTAAAGCTCCAAACAATGTTACTCAGCGGCCTCACATATACATTAAAGAACAAAGTGGGATTTCCTGGCATGGGCAGGCAAGTAGCAGGGCAATGGGGGGAGACAGGAACTTAGATTTGCATTATTTTAAAATTCTTCCCTTCCTGCATGGATAACTGCAGACACAACACAATCCATATGGTTACGTGCACCTACGGTAAAAGAAGGCTGGCCTTTAAAATAAAATAAAATGTTGACCTACAGTTAATAAAATTCCTTTTTGACATTTTTCTGGGAGAGAAATCCCTGTGTTAATGCAGGGCATTATTACTCCAATGAGCTTTTAATGCTAGTTCTTCCCTTTGCTGAGTTTATTTTGAACCACTGTAATATATTTATCAGCAGCAGAGGGAAACCAGGGTTCTCCTTGCTTCTGTTTGCATTAATGGTGGGCAAGTCCTATGCTTTCCTGTGCTGGAGAGTAGATACATTGGACTTTGTATGAATGTTCATAGGAGAGAAGCTGCACATTTTGTGTCAACTTTGACTGTGGAGCTCCCAAATTCACAGTGCTGAGATTTCTCCCTGAGCACTGTAACAAAGGAGTCTATGCCAGCTGTCTCATTATAAGGACAAAAAGCATTCAAAAATCCCCCCCCACCTTTCTGGGCTCACTAAAATTCTTGAATTCAACAAGGGGTTCTGCTGAAGTCTTTTTGATATAGATAACAGGAATGTTGTTGTATATTTCCAATGCCTTGTCTCCTATGCAGAGTAGCATTACAGCAATTTTATAATCCTCTGATTCACCTCCATTTTTGTAGCAGCTAGCTACTGTCTTAATTTGTGTTCCTATTTTCTCCAGATATTTTCTAAATTCCCAATAAAATTTACTTTAGAGGATGATTTAAACTATCCCATCCTTTCTATTTAATGCCAAATTTTTAAACCTAGAAGCCTCTCTGCAAACTGCCACTTCTGACACCATGCAGTATCATCCGAGGCATGATGGATAGGGGTAAGCTTACTTATCAGATGGCACTCAGTCCTTCTCAACAGCCAGCTCACAGGAGACTTTGATAATTTCAATAAAAGGTCTCTTTATTGCTTGCAGCTGGGAGAGAACACTTACAGATTGAGAATAGTAAGATACACACTGGAAGACTACGATCAATAGACGCACAGAACAAGACTTAAGTGAGGCCCCATACAGGCCTTGGGGGAGGAAACAGAGGCTAGTCCTTGAGGGATCACTTAAAGGTATACACACATATGATATATACATCACCATTTGGAAGTTGCATCACCATTTCCCTTTCTGACAGTATAGTAAAAGGGGAAAACAGCCACTTAGGGTTGCCAGCCTTCAGGTGGTGGTTGAAGATCTCCTAGGATTATAACTGATCTCTAGGCAACAGGGATCAGTCTGCCTGGAGAAAATGCCCTTTTTGGAAGGTGGACTCTATGGCATTGTACCCCACTGAGGTCCCTCCCCTCCCCAAACCCCACCTGGAGCTGGCAACCCTAAAGCCACTAGGGCAGTCCTTTTCTGCAGAGAACTTTGTAACTGCAAAAATCAATTCCTGAAAGAGATCCTGGCATATCCACAGGCCCAGACAGTGCCCAGCTTTTGAGGAGACATGCAACAAGTGTGCAAGGAGAAATCATTTTGCATAAATGTGTAAAGCACAACACAGGCCTTGTTAGAGATATGAATGCTCTATTCACATAACAAACATATAGGGAGCCCAACAAGGCAGTTAAACAACAAAATTTCTTGATCCCTACAGTAGATGTGCAGAGGAACCTGGCTGACAAAAAAAAAAAACTATTTACCATCCTGGATGTGAAAGACAAGTGGATCGCAAGTGGCTCTAGATGAAGATTCTGCAGAGTTGCATACCTTCAAGACTGCATGGGGTATATAACATTTCAGCCAATTGTATTTGGACATCAAGTCCACCAGTGAAGTTTTTCAACAGAAAAAATCATGAGTGTTTTGGGGATATCCCAGGCATTCTTATCTTTGTAGATGACATTGATTACTGCAGCATTGACAAAAGAGGAACACAATGAGGTGTTTTGGCAGATCCTCAAGGAAGCACCAAGTAGGAAAGTCAAGTTCAACAAACACTAAATTCAGTTCTTGGTGGATACTGTTGAGTATATGGACCACGTCTTCTAAAAGGATGGCATGCGACTGTATGACAGCAGAGCAGAAGCAATTGCCAAGCCTCTTGAAGATAAAAAGTGTTTCCAAGCACTCTAGGCACCATTCAGTATCTGGCTCAGTATATACCCAATGAATACAGTCTAACTGTACCTGTCAGGGCTTTTCTGCTCAATAACATCATTGGGCAATGAGTACCCAGACACCAAGCAACTCTGAATGCGAAGAGAGGCAGTACAAAAGCATCAGTTCTACAATATTTCAGTCCTGCAGAACAACTAGAGGTCCAAGCTGATGCATTCAAGGATGGACTGGGGGCATGTCCATTCCAGAAAGACAGACCAATAGCATATGCACCCTGGGCCCTGTCTAAAGCAGAACAAGACTATGCACAAATTGAAAAGGAGCTCCTTTGCAGTGTCCGGGTTCCATCAGTATGCATTTAGTGACTGTAAGATATTAGAAGCCAGTGTGGTGCAGTGGTTAGGAGTGGTGGACTCTAATCTGGAGAACTGGGTTGTTTTCCCCACTTCTACACATTAAGCCAGCTGGGTGACAAAGGTTAGTTACAGTTCTCTGAACTCTCTCAGCCCCATCTGCCTCACAAAGTGTCAGTTGTGGAGAGAGGAAGGGAAGGAGATTGAAAGCCGGTTTGATCCTCCTGAAAATGTAGAGAAAGTCGGGATATAAAAACCAACTCCTCCTCTTCCTCCTTCAAGCAATTTTTGTCAGGTCAACTGGGAAGACCCTGGCAAGACTGCAGAGAATGTTATTACAGCTGCAACACTGTGACATGCAGACCCAGTACAAAAAGGGCAGAAGAAATGTCTTTGACAAGGGTTGAATCACTCGTGAGATGGTTTGCAGCTATATGTAAGAATTGCCTCTGTTGAATTGGTGTTGAGCAGTACTGAAGTTCCGCGTTACGTCTTGGAGTAATGGTTCTACATCATGTAAAAGCTGGATAGCCTATGAATAACTATGGATAACTTGTGTTATCCAGTTGTTGACAGCATCATCTGATATGAATGCATACTCATATACGCTCTGGAATATGCAGGATTAGACCTGAGGGGAAAATGTATTAAAATGTATTTTTTAAAAGAACCAAAACACAGTATAATTTGAAAAACTCATGGCATGGGAGTGAATAGCTTGAGGGTTCTTTTTAACTGCAGAAGCTGCAAAGTACCAAGTCGGCTTTAGTCCTCGCGGATGCACTTTGCAAGATAGTTGGCTCTGTGAAGCACAGTTAGCTGCAAGAGGTCGGTGTTATCACCACTGACTAGCCCACAGCATCCAATCATAAAATTAAACAGATCTATAACCACTGCCAATATAAATGGTGCGAGATACACTTCCTTGCATTCACAGCACACTGATACTCTAATTTTAGACAAAGAGTACAGAGCTGCTGTCGCACTGTTGCTTCAAAATACAGTTAGAGACTTATCTGGCAGAATGCTAGAGAGAAGCTGTCTTATCTGATGGGAACGATGATTGGATTTTTGTACCTGCTGACATTTGGCAGTAACCTGCTCTCCCCTGCGTTTCATCTATAGCAGTCCCACCATACATTATGGGAAAATGTTTATACCCGTTAAGTAAACAGCATCTGCTGTCTTTATTTGCTTGCTTTGCTTTCTGTGTTTACCTTCGTCGATATTTTGAAGCAGTCCTTTGCAAATTAAAAGCCTCATTTTTATACAACACATTGTGGAGATTTTGGAAATCACGAAAAGGGAAATGGTTTTTGAAAACCCAGTTTTGGTTATATACCCAATTATTGTTTTTTCCTCTTAAACATTGTATTGAGGCAGAATAAAGAAAAGAACTAATCTTCGGTTTCTTTCACATACATGGTTTCAAGAGTTTGCCTTCTTTTGATGAATGGGGTGTCATTAAACATGAGGGTTTCAATATGACTGTCCACTGTTCGTTTGCAATATTCAGGATCCTTACAACTCCTCGACCTAAGTTCATATACTCTAGCGAAAGGTGAACGAACATTCCCACTGTCTCTGTTCTAGTTTCTGCTCTGGCTCAAGTTCTTTCCAGTTTCTCTGTAGCCAGCTGCTGTTAATTAATTTTCAGCTGTCAAAAAGCCTTGTCCTGAACAAAGCATTCCCTCTAGGAGAATAGCATACCAATACTAAACCGTGCTCATCTCAAAAGTGTTTATTTCCAAGGTGGTTTCTTCGGAGGATGGACTGTATGGCATTATACCCTGCTGAGGTCCCTCCCTTCCCCGAACCTCACCCTCCCCAGGTTCTACCTTCCAAGTCTCCAAGAATGTCATGACCCAGAGTAAGGCAACCCTATGGACTGGCCATTTAAGTTGCAGGGGAAATTTCCAGTGCCCACTATCCTAGAGGACTGCTAGCAATGGAGAGCAAGCAGAGCCAAGTTCCTGTCGCATTACAGCCTGACAATCTGTAGACAGTTGGTATGATGCAGGAAGAGGCAATGGCTTACCTGGCACTCATCATCCATGCTGCTGACCAGGTCTGAGCTGAGTGGCCCAACAGCACTAACTTGTAGGACTACAGGGCAACTCAGCCTGGCTTGCTCCAGGGCCAGTTTAACATCGTATTCCACCCCCTGCATACAGAGCCCTTTCTGGGGGTGGGGGGCAGGCATATAAGAGCTTTTCAGCCCTAAGAGCAACAACTACTACTACTACTACTACTACAATATCTAATCATTACTAGTGTGATGTAGTAGTTAAGAACAGGGACTGTAATCTGGAGAACCAGGTTTGATTCCCCACTCCTCCACATGAGTTGTGGTCTTTAATCTGGTGAACTGGGTTTGTTTCCCCACTCCTACACATGAAGCCTGCTGGTTGACTTGGGCTAGTCACAATTCTCTCCCTATTCTCTCAGCCCCACCTACATCACAAGGTGTCTGTTATGGGGAGATGAAGGGAAGGTGTTTGTAAGCCGGTTTGAGACTCCATAAAGGCAGAGAAAATCGGGATATAAAAACCAACTCTTCTTCTTCTTCTTCTTCTTCTTCTTCTTCTTCTTCATAATAATAATAATAATAATAATAATAATAATAATAATAATAATAATAATCTGGCTGTATTATTATTACCTAGCTATATTGTATCATGTAGTGGTAAGAGTACTGGACTAGGAACTGGGAGACCTAGGCTCAAGTCCTCACTTCCTTGAAATCCCATCTACTCTTCATGGCAACACCCAAGAGTTAATTGTTAAATTGAAGGCTGAATGACTCACTACACATTATGTGATGTTGCTGTCTCCATATATTCAATCTCTTGCTCCAGGCCATGATGTCATCACAATGGGCATTTTGCTACCACCTGCAGAGACAGTCAATGATATGGAGCAGGAGGGAGGGAATACATGTGACAACAATATGGCATGGAGTGGGTAATCCTACATATTAACAAGAGAACACATGGTTTGTGGATGCCTTGTATAATGTGTCATGCACAACATGGAGCAGGAGGGAGGGAATACACGTGACAACAATATGGCATGGAGTGGGTAATCCTACATATTAACAAGAGAACACATGGTATGTGGATGCCTTGTACAATGTGTCATGCACAAGAGGTAGTTCTGCCTTCAATTCAGTTCACTTGCATTTATTTCAGGCTTCCATCATTTCTTTAAAAAACCTATCCCTGTTTTTTTTAAAACTTCAGGTTCACCTGATTTCATTTCTTTCAATTCTGTAAACTCATAAATGTATTTGGCTACCATCTAGTTACGTAAAATCAAAGACTTATGGACACATCCCTCATCTGTAGCAAGAAACAACCTTAACATTATCAAACTCATGAGTGACAAAAAGCTGCACAACACTGAATAATATGATGCATTATTTCATTTTGTTCATGATGTTTTGATGCTCATCATATCACAGCATTTCAGTGTTTGATGTTTTGCTTTGCAAATGTCTCAGTTCACAGTAATTAGCATAAATTAAATTACCATGCGAATTTTGAATATTTACTTTTTGAATCTGAAGATTGCTTGAGTCTCAGATTCACAACATTCATTTTTTAAAATCAAATATTACATTGTCAAACATTTATACCACTTTGTGACTTAGGCATTCTTGAGAAAATGAGTTAAAATGCCAAGATGAATTATTGTATAAGAATAATGGAAATGGGTGTTCTTTTCAGTATGATGAATAAAACGTCTGTGACCACATCAGGACCTAAGAGTAAACTGATGAGAACAGAATATTCTCTCATATATATATATATATATGTGTGTGTGTGTGTGTGTGTGTGTGTGTGTGTGTGTGTGTTTTCCAATCAAGCCACATGCTACTACACCTTTATATAGGATCCTGTATGAAATGGGTGTGCCACAGCATCTGAAGCTAAAATGACTAAACTGAGGTCACATTATGAGAAGATAAAAGTCATTGGAAAAGACAATAATGCTAGGAAAAGTTGAAGGCAGCAGGAAAAGAGGAAGACCCAACCAGAGATGGATTGACTCTATAGACAGTGAAGAAAGCTGATAGGAAGAAAATAGATTCTTTTGAAATGTGGTGTTGCAGAAGAGTGTTACAGATTCCGTGGAATGCCAAAAAAATCTGTGGGTTATAGATCAATTCAAGCGTGAACTGACCCTAGAAGCTAAAATGACTAAACTGAGGCTATCGTATTTTGGTCACGTCATGAGACGACAAGAGTCACTGGAAAAGACAGTCATGCTACAAAAAGTTGAAGGCAGCAGGAAAAGAGGAAGACCCAACCAGAGATGCATTGACTCTATAAAGGAAGCCACAGCCCTCAATTTGCTAGACATGAGCAAGGCTGTTAAAAATAGGACGTTAGTGTAGTATTGTGTAGTATCAAGTTCCCTGGTGGTTGCTGCCAGGCCTGGTCCCAGTGAGTCTCCCTCAAAGGTCAAAATGGGCCTAGAAAGGGACCTGCCTCCTCCCCCTAACTTTTACTAACAGAAGCCAAGAATGTTGGCAATACTGTCGTGGTTGCCTATCAGTCCTCAAAATGGCCACTGAGAGGATATTCATTTATTTAAGCTACAGGTACTGCTTCTATTATTTGGTGCTGGAGGTAATCCCCCAATGTATTGTTTTTAGATTTCAGGATTTTCTTTTGGTAAACCTGGGATTTTTACAGGTTTGCAGGAAGTTCTGGCCCTGACCTGGATGGCCCAGGCTAGCCTGATCTCGTCAGATCTCAGAAGCTAAGCAGGGTCGGCCCTGGTTAGTATTTGGATGGGAAACCATCAAGGAAGACCAGGACTGCTGTGTAGAGGAAGGCACTGGCAAACCACCTCTGTTAGTCTCTTGCCATGAAAACCCCAAAAGGGGTTGTCATAAGTCGGCTGCGACTTGAAGGCACTTTACACACACACACATGAAGTTCTGACTTGTCTGTTCATAGTTTCTGGACCTACGTATCCACAGATCTGGCCATATTGAAAATTAGATGACAAGTGGGAGACCCACAAGAACTTGAAGGGGTCATCTCATTTTCTCCTATACCCCCCCCCCCATATTTCCTATTATGCCCTTTAGATAGGCTTAACCTTTCTGTTTTGAGAAATGTTACAATGCAGTAATATCAGGAATAGTTAGCAGGTGTATTTGTAGAGGAGAAAGGTTAAGGAGCCCACTTAGGTCAAGCAAAAGCTGTTTCAGGTTTACCTTGGCTAAAGATCTCATCCAATTTGAGATGGCTTGTTCCTTTCTCTCATATCTTATCAGTAAATCAGCCGCTCCCCGCCAACAGTGCATTCCTATACCATACATTTTCAAAGTCATCTCTGCAAGGCTGGGATAAGGGAGGCTCTCTAATTGACCTCTGAACAATTTTCTCAAGTAATTTGATGAATAAGGAACTTTGAATGCAGCCTCAGCCCCCTGGCTGGATTTTGCTAGTAGAAGTGCTCCTCAAAATTCACACGTTTTGAATGAACGTCTCTATACTTTAGGGGCTGTAGGTAACCTTTGGACATTTGCCCAACCTTAATTACAGCTTAATTTCCCCATCCATTAGGAGGAGATCTGTCAAGCAGACAGGTGTTTTAGGCAGCTGGATTTGCAACATTTCCCCATACGGAAAATATAGCCAGCCTTTGAAAAGTTCAATATGCAGGCTTAAAGGAAGAGAAAAGAAATTAAAGCTCTTGTTGTTTTCACATGCATAAGAAATGAGTGATAGTGTCACTTGTATTTTATTAGAAAGTCTAGAATTACATTTTTAGGGCTTGCGAACATACCCCTGACAACCTGTTTGGAATTAGTTCTGCTGCATTTGATAGTTCTGAGCAAACAAAGGATAATAACTCAGTGGGATTATACACGTCCATCTATGTATAAATAAGCCAGCTTCCTTTCTCCGACTTCCTCCTGCACTGGGAAATGTTGAGGTCTCACCAGCCACCATGAGAACAATAACATTTTGTTTTCATTTACTAAGATCCATTAAGTAGGAGATGAAGTGCCAGGCAGGCATGACAAGACAGCAGCCACGGTATCAAACAGCTGCCTGCTTCTTCAGTAAATTCAACATCCGCCGTCATTAAACATATCAAGCAACCCACAGGAGTGATTACGCAGGCTCTCTGTGGGGACATTTTGTGTGGGCTGATACATGGCTTGCCATTCTCATTAATTCTATGTTCTAGCCACCTTGGTATGCAGAGAAGAAGATACAAGGTCAGCTCTCTGCAAAGAGACATGCAGCGGGGGGGGGGGGGGATTAAAGCGAAAGAAAACAAGGTAAAGTAAAAAAAAAGGATTAAAAATAATAACATCTGATAATAACCTCTACTTGTTTGAGCATATCCCACAAATCTGAGAATACAAACAGGCACAAAGGCAAAGGAGGATGTAAGAATGGCTTAAAATGTCACCGGGTTATAATATTTCTATCGTAGTCTTGGGAAAATAAGAAAGCAAGAGATAAATACGTGTAGGGATTTCTACAACGTGTGCCCTTTCCTCTGTTTACCATATTAAAATGTGGATGGTAGAGACCTGAAAGCTCACAGGATTCGAAAGAGGGGGGTAGAAATGCCAGGTGAAATGGGATTGGTTTTAACTCTCCTAGCATTTCAGGGTAGCCCATCTGTCCAAACTTGACCACAGCTTGTAGGGTAATTTGCATTACCATTCTGTATGCACCCACCTGTTATCCCCCACCTCCACCCAGTGTAGATACATGGCAAACAAGTCATCTAAATTGTTCTTTAGGAGGACTACAAACAATTATGAGATACAACTGCTGCCCATTTTCCTAATGTGTATTGAGCAGCAGTTTGCCAAATTGCCATCTGTGTTTTTCATGATGAACGATCCAGATAACCAATCTGAGTCAGATAACTATCAATTCATGTCTTTCTGGGTTGAGAAAAACAGTCGCCAGCCACACACAATGTGCTGCTTTGAGCGAGCCCTAGGATTGAGAATCTCAATTTGTTCCTTTTTTTTCATGACATTCTTGCCAAAAGTATTTCTAAAGGTGGCGGGGATAGAAGTCATGGCCAGGACAGTTACCCTGTGTGTGGAAATGGAAGCTAATCCATGCACAACAGATTTTTCCTGCTGTGAAACATCATATGGACATCTGAAGCTGCCTTTTATCTATTGTTTCACCTTTGCTCAGTACAGCTACTCTCACTGACTTCTTCTCTCCAGGCAGTGAACGGGCTTTCTCAGCACCTGCTGCCTAAGATCCTTGCAGCTGGGGATGCAAGCAGCAGAATCTGGGAATTTCAGCATGTAAAGCACATATTGTACTCTTGAGACGGGATTGATCCAGTCCCTATGCCCCACTCCAGTCAACAGTCCGGCCGTAGCATTCTGAACCAACTGAAGGTTCTGGACATTCTTCATGGGCCGCCCCATGAAGAGCGCATAGCAGTAATCTAATATAATGTTACCAGCACATGTACCACAGTGGCAACAACTTTTCCATCCAAAGAATATATCTAACTTCAGAAATGTCCTCACAGATCTTAAGTCCAAGGCAACTTTTACCAGGGATGCTGAGAGCATGATTTTGGATCTAGCATCCAGGTTTAAAGGTTTTATTAATATGGTTATGCAGGGCATAATGCATCAGCAGCCATGATGTAGCCACTCAGTTTTTATCTATGAGAGAGAGCCAGTGTGGCATAGGACATTGAACACATGAACACATGAAGCCGCCTTATACTGAATCAGACCCTTGGTCCATCAAAGTCAGTATTGTCTACTCAGACTGGCAGCAGCTCTCCAGGGTCTCAGGCGGAGGTCTTTCACATCACCTACTTGCCTAGTCCCTTTAACCAGAGATACTGGGGATTGAACCTGGGACCTTCTGCATGCCAAGCAGATGCTCTAACACTAAGCCACAGCCCCTCCCCTCCACACTTGTGAATAGCCCTGTGGTACCCCCCAGTCGCACCCCTTAACCCCCAACTCACAAATTCGACCCTCTCCCCTGAACCCCCAACTCACAAATTCAACCTTCTCCCCTTAGCCCCTAACTCACAAATTCAACCTTCTCCCCTAAACCCCCCAATTTACAAATGCAACCCTCTCCCCTGAACCCCGCAACTCACAAATTCGACCCTCTCCCCTGAACCCCCAACTCACAAATAAGACCCTCTCCCCTTAGCCCCTAACTCACAAATTCAACCCTGTCCCCTTAACCCCCAACTCACAGATTCAACCCTCTCCCCTAAACCCCCCAATTTACAAATTCGACCCTATCCCCTAAACCCCCCCAACTCCCAAATTCGACCCTCTCCCCTGAACTCCCAACTCCCAAATTCGACCCTCTCCCTTTAACCAACCCAACTTCGACCCTCTCCCCTAAACCCCCCAACTCCCAAATCCGACCCTCTCCCCTAAACCCCCCAACTCACAAAGTCGACCCTCTCCCCAAACAGCCCCCCCGCTTGAGCTCCCCCATACCTACAGCCTGCCTAGCTTACTGCTGCTCTTAGCTCCCAAGGCTAGAATATAGAATAAAACCCTTTCCCACCCCCACTGCCCCCAAGCCTCTGCCCCCCATTACATGCCCCGATTTCTCCTGTTCATCTCCAGCCCCCCAACATCTCCTACTGCCTAACTGTCCTATGTCAATACACAGCTTTCTGCTTTCCTTTAAAGCCCCCCCCCACGTTTCCTGAACCCCCCCAAGCTCTCCCCGGCCTTTTAACTTATGGATCTTCCTCCCATTAATTCCCCCCAACGGCAAGCTCCCTCGCTCCCCTCCCCCAAATGTGCAAGACTGATATCCCCTACTTCCCCCCAAACCTGGGGCCCATGTTCTTTCACACCCACACCCCTCAACTGCCCCCAACTCCCCCTTTGGACCCCCCAAACCCTTTCCCTGCTCCTCTCCCCACTTTCCCAGGATGCCCTGCCCCGTATCCCCTCCTTCAAATTGCATGACCCACTGACCCTCACCTCCTTGACCCATTGTCTGTGGGCCCATCCACAATTTCCCCTTTTCTGCATAACACAAGCATGCAAATTTCCAATGATCCCCCCACCCCACATTTTATTTTTGCTCACCCCAAGGGAGGGCAGCGCGGTCCTCCTCTCTGCCCCCCACTTCCCCCCGCCGCCTTGGCCATCTTCTTCTTCCTCCCTCGGGCAACACAGGAGCCGCCACAGGAGCCGCCACAATTAAATTGTGGTAGGACCCAGCATACACCTCTGGGTATGCTGACGCCAACCCTGGGTCTTGTCCTAATTGTATGGATTGTTTCAGCTTGGTCTCCCTGAACAATGGTGACAGGGTTTGGGGTGTTTTTGACACATGAACACACAAAGCTGCCTTATACTGAATCAGACCCTTGGTCCATCAAAGTCAGTATTGTCTACTCAGACTGGCAGCGGCTCTCCAGGGTCTCAGGTAGAGGTCTTTCACATCACCTACTTGCCTAGTCCCTTTAATTGGAGTTGCCAGGGATTGAACCTGGGACCTTTTGCATGCCAAGCAGATGCTGTACCACTGAGCCATGGCCCCTCCCCACTAGTTGTCACGACTATTGAAATTTTGTAAGGAGTAATTGCAAATTCCATTTTAGAGGATTGAGAACACCTTGTAGGGATCTTCCATAAAATGCTGAAGGAGTCAGTGGTTAAACTATTATTTATAAAGCCTTCAGTGGATGTGTAAATACGGGCCAATTACAAGTCTGTTTCCAATGAATCTTTCTTGGATAAGATCATAGAACAGGTTGTGGTTTAGTAGTTCCAGAAATATCCAGATGACACATCTGCCCTTAATTCATTCCAGTCTGGTTTTAGGCTTGGGTTTGGATTGGAAACAGGTGTGATAGCTCTGGAGGATGATTTCTTTTATAGCTGGATAAGAGAAATTCCTACTTATTTAGTTACTTATTCACTTCACTTAAAAGCATGTCTTTCATGCTGAACTCAAAGTGAATTACAAAAAAAGTATTTAAAAATTGAATCACATAGTACAAGAAATCCAATAAACAATGCAATAGGACTAGGATTACAGAGTTAGAAAACCAAAACCTGCCTAAGGCATGCCACATCATAATGCAGAAAGTGGATTACAAAGATAGCAGACAATGCAGTAAAAGCAAGATGGTACATACAGGAAACTTTGTAATAGGCTACAGCCCTATTCTTCTATAAAGGCAACCACCTGATTAGTTCCATATGCTACAATTCTAATCCCTTTATAAAAATGAGCTCCTGAACATTTCTGTTTTGCACATTCTGTGAAATGATATAAAGTGTAAGAGTCTTCCTAGCCTTCTCAGTCAGGCCATTCCACAAGGTGGGAGTCACAACAGAGAATGAATAGGTAGATGCCATTGCCAAGCTTACCCATTTGCAGGGTGGGCACCCTCAGAAGATTTTGTTCAGATGAGTGAAATTCATGCAGCTGAGGGTAGTAGGAGAGGCAATTTGGCAGGTATGTAGGTCCAAGAGCATGAAGGATATTGTACGTAATGACCAGTACCTTGGATTGAACTTGGTAACTGATCAATAACCAATGGAGTGACAGCAGAATGGGTGTGATACACATGTTCCATCTAGCTCCCGATAGCAACTGAGCTGTGGTGTTCTGTAACAACTGTAGTTTCTGAGTTGACTTTAAGGGCAGACCCATGTAGCCTTGAGATCCATGTGGCCAGACTGGCCAAATCATGGTAGGGAGCCACCTTCTGAATAAAATAAAAATGGACAAAATCATTTTTTCAGCTTCATCAACTTGCTTCTCCAGTAATAATGCTGGATCCAGTATAACCCCATGGCTCTTAACAGTAAGTTTAAGCTTGATCCCATTACATGTCGAAAGTACCGTATCCTTCAGACCTCAGTGTTCTCAACCAGCATCACCTCTGTCTTGTCAGGATTCAGCTTCAAACTTGTTCATCCTTACCTGTTTAACCACAGAAGTCAAGTAGTGCTTAAGGACCTCTTACAGAATTAGCAGACTATTTGAGTAAAGAAATATAGATCTGGGTATTGTCAGCATATTGATGAATACTAGTCATGATGCATACCTATTCTCTGCTGTATCAGAGGAGCATGCCTATCATCTTAGGTGCTGTGGAACACAGGCAGGATAATGCTGCTGCAGTTATCTTGTTTGTGGGCTTTCTAGAGGTACCTGGTTAGCCACTGTGTGAACAGATTGCTGGACTTGATGGACCTTGGTCTGATCCAGCATGGCTTTTCTTATGTTTTTATGTTCTTATGACTTATTCTAAAACAACAAATGTTTCTTCTTGACCTGTCTGCTGTCTTTGATACAGTTGATCAGAAGATGCTTAAAATGTGGTGTTGAAATTGGATATGTGGACTTGAAGTCGTTTTCTAACCAAATGAATGCAGGAAATAGCTCTGGGAAATGTAAATTGTAGGATTTGTTTATGGAGAGTGCCATTGGGTTTGGTGCTTTCCACCATGCTACTTAATATTGATCATCCCAAAAACATCCAAAGTTTTGGAGTTGGTTGTCACCAGTAGGTTGGTGACAGCTTGCTATACATTGCCAGATACTCAGCCACAGGATAATGTTGACTCTGTTATGTACTAGGCAGAATAAACTGAAATTGAATTCTGACAAGATGGAGGTAGTGCTTGTCAGGAGGGTGTCTATATTTGAGGGGGTTATGCTCCCTACTTTAGATGGAGTTCAGTTTTCTTTGACAGATAAAGTTAACAGCAGCTTTTTGTTTGACTCTACTGTGCTATCAGAGAAGCGAGTGAATTAAATTGGCTAAGACTATATTTTCCAGCTGCATTTAGCACTAAAGGTGTTACTGGAATATTAGTAAGGAAAGTCATATAGATTCTCACCCTCCCCACACTCTGACACAACCAGTCACCCATCACTTCAGCAGGATGAAGTGAACCAATTAAACTACCTCTTTTGTAAATTAATATTCTTTTTTTATGGGTTAGGCAGATGGGGGAGAGGGGTCTGCAATGGGAAACAGCACAGGAGGGTGCATATGTTACACCGCTGTCAGGGGAAAAGGCAGGACATGTAGAAAATGTTGAGATTTATTTCTTGAGAACTCACCAGACATGAACTAAAACATTTTCAGAACCGGAATCACTTCAGCATTGAAGTCTGCCACCTGCCTTTTTATCTAGCTTGAATTTCACTAGGTTAAGTCTTAAAGGGCATAAAACCAAGCAAACATAAAACTTTTATCCAGCATTACTCCATATCAGACATGCCCCAAACATTTTCAGTTTAATTTAGAAAAATGTCGGGTGCTCAGTAAAATGCATGTTTGAGTGCTTAAGGGCGTTGCTCATAGTTTGCAAACTTTAACTGAGGTATGTTTAAGCATTTACCATACATTCTCGGGTATAAGCCGACCCGAGTATAAGCCGAGGTGCCTAATTTCACCCCCAAAATGGGGAAAAATTAGGCACTCACGTATAGGCTGAGGGGGAAATGCAGCCCCTCTCCCCCCCCCCGCAGGCTTATCTTAAGGCAAGCGGGCGGGCAGGCGGTGTCCCCTTCCCTGCGGGCCAGGAGCGGCCTGCGGGGCCTCCTGCACGCAGGGAGGGGGCTGCCGCCGCCGCCAAGGAAAGCATGGGCAGGCGGCGGCGGCCCTCTCCCTGCGTGCAGGAGGCCACGCGGGCAGGCTGGCGGCGGCCCCCTCCCTGTGCCCAGGAGACCGCGCGGGCTGCTCCTGGCCTGCAGAAAAGGCGCGCGGGCAGGCGGTGGCGGCGGTACGTTTCCCCCTCCCCCTCCCTCCCCCTACCGTATTGACCTGCGTATAAGCCGAGTTGGGCTTTCAGCACTTTTTTTGGGCTGAAAAACTCGGCTTATACGCAAGTATATATGGTAATTGATTTACTATATTTATAGTACACCTTTCTCACTGAGACTCAAGATGAGTGACAAGGTAAACAACAGTGCAATCAGACAGCATAAGACAACCAGCTGGTGCTTGAAGACTGCTAGTGAGGGGGAGCATACCACCTCCTTAGGCAGCTGATTCTACTGCTGAACTACTCTCACTCTAAACATTTTTTTCTAATTTCCAGCCAGTACCTTTCTACCCATAATTTAAACCCATTATTGTAAGTCCTAGCCTCTGTTGCCAACAAGAACAGCTCCCTGCTCTCCTCTAAGTGTGTGTGTGTGTGTGTGTGTGTGTTAAGTGCCGTCAAGTCACCTCCGACTCATGGTGACCCAATGAATGAAAGTCCTCCAAAATGTCCTATCTTTGACAGCCTTGCTCAGATCTTGCAAACTGAAGGCTGTGGCTTCCTTTATTGAGTCAATCCATCTCCTGTTGGGTCTTCCTCTTTTCCTGCTGCCCTCAACTTTTCCTAGCATGACTGTCTTTTCCAGTGACTCTTGTCGTCTCATGACGTGACCAAAATACGATAGCCTCAGTTTAGTCATTTTAGCTTCTAGGGTCAGTTCAGGCTTGATTTGATCTATAAACCACTGATTTGTTTTTTGTTTTTTGGCAGTCCACGGAATCTGTAACGCTCTCCTCCAACACCACATTCCAAAAGAATCTATTTTCTTCCTATCAGCTTTCTTCACTGTCCAGCTTTCACACCCATACATAATAATAGGGAATATGATGGCATGAATTAATCTAGTCTTGGTGGCCAGTGACACATCCTTACACTTCAAAATATTTTCTAGCTCCTTCATGGCAGCCCTTCCCAATCTCAATCTCCTTCTGATTTCTTGGCTGCAGTCTCCCTTTTGGTTGATGGTGAAGCCAAGGAATAGAAACAATTTCAATTTCAATTTCCTCATTGTCAACCTTAAAGTTGTGTAATTCTCCTGTAGTCATTACTTTTGTTTCTTGATGTTCAGCTGTAGTCCTGCTTTGGCACTTTCTCTTTTAACTTTCAGCAGTAGTCGTTACAAATCTTCACTATTTTCTGCCAATAATGTAGTGTCATCAGCATATCTCAAATTATTAATGTTCCTCACTCCAATTTTCACTCCACCTCCATCTAAATCTAATCCAGATTTCCTAATTATATGTTCTGCATATAGATTGAAGAGATAAGGAGATAAAATACATCCTTGTTTGACACCTTTGCCAATTGGAAACCATTCCGTTTCTCCATATTCTGTTCTAACTGTGGCCTCTTGTCCAGAGTACAGGTTGCGCATCAAAACATGACAGCCTTTCAAATACTTAAGGAGAGCAATCATGCCCCCAACCTTCTCTTTTCCAGACTGAACATTCCCAACTCCCTCAGCCTTTCTTCATAGGGCTTGGTCTCCAGGCCACTGATCATCCTCATAGCTCTCCTCTACACCTGCTCTATTCTGTCCACATAATTTTGAAATGAGGCCTCCAGAACTTCACACAGTACCCCAGGTGTGGCCTGACCAATGCAGTGTATAGTGGGACTGACATCTTACAATTTGGATGTTATACCCTTATTGATACACCCCAAGACTTCATTAGCCTTTTTTGCCGCTGCATCAGCTTACAGTTTACAGGCCACCCGTACTCCTAGATCCTGTTCACACACAGTGATACTGAGAAGTGTATCCCAATCCAGTATATGTGCTGATGTAGTTCACATCACCTATTGCTCAATCCTTTTTTAGCTGAGATGCTTGAGGTTTAACCTGGGACTTTTAGCATACCAAATGGATGCTCTTTCACTGAGCCACAGCCCCTCTCCAAACTAACTTGGGACTCATACAGGGCAGCTTGGTTCTGTGAATACTGCAGTATGGGGCAAATACGTTTGTCTTCATCATCTTCAGGCAACTAGCACTGATGAAAAATTGAAGTAGTAGAAATATCCTGATAATATGTTAACAATGAAAATAGCTATTAGGTTGTGTAATGCAATCAAATATCACCAAAAAATACTGAACAGAGTGTTCTAAAAATGGTAAACACTTCCTACAATTTTAATTTTTTAAGCATAAAATAGAATAGGGAGTTCAGGAGAATTATTCATTTCAGCTTCAAACTTTAACAAAGGAATGGTGGATTTCCAAGGTAGAAATTAAAGCCTCTGAAATCTTGAACACAATTCTGGCATTTTTGTTATAAATCACACTTTTAAATACATGTGTAATAAATTAGCCATTCCCAACTTGGCAAAACTCAAGAAGCAGTGAAGATTTATCAGCCGAACCACGGAAAAAAATGACTTCCTTGTAATTAAAAATTAAAATTGGTGCATTTGAATGCCAAGCAAAATGGGGAGTTGAGAATTTAATGAATGGAGAAATAAATGCTTTTCTCTGCCCCTGAAAAGTTACATCAGCATGGAAGGTTCGTGGTGGTTCGACTACAAAAGCTCATGTTGAATTTGAAGACTGCTTAATATTTGAGATGAATAGCTGAAGTTCAAAATGCTCTTATAAAGAACATGGATTACGAGAGCAAGTTATAATTGCAAGGGGGGCTCTATTTAAATAGTCTGCTCATGATATTAAGATTTTTTTCCAGCCCGTTTCTCTCTTGCTTTAAAAATAATAAAGAAACCTAGTAATTAGAAAATTAAGGGTATCCACCTCCCACACATTAATTTGTCAAGATTCTGCTTAACCATAATCAGTTAAATAGAACATTATTTCCAATTGTGGCTGAGATGCTAAACACCGTGGAATTAGAACGGGCGTATTTTCACATGGCCAAAGCTGCAAAAAATGGTGACACCTTATTGAGTAATAAGTGTAAAACAAGAATGCTATACAATACAGGATGTGAATAGATCATGATGGGTAGCTGTGTTAGTCAGTCTGTAGCAGTAGAAAAGAGCAAGAGTCCAGTAGCACCTTAAAGACTAACAAAATTTCTGGCAGGGTACAAGCTTTCGTGGCCCTGACCTGGATGGCCCAGGCTAGCCTGATCTCGTCAGATCTCAGAAGCTAAGCAGGGTCAGCCCTGGTTAGTTTTTGGATGGAAGACCACCAAGAAATACCAGAGTTGCTGTGCAGAGGAAGGCACTGGCAAACCACCTCTGTTAGTCTCTTGCCATGAAAACCCCAAAAGGGGTCGCCGTAAGTCGGCTTGAAGGCACTTTACACACACACATGAGCTTTCATGAGCTACAGCTCACTTCTTCACACAGCTTTTTAAATACACAGTTTTTAAAACAAATCCCAATGATAAAAGTAAAACTGGCTTCACTGAGGTTGCTGAAGGAGAAAGTTCTACCCCAAACCAGTGGAATTTACTGCCAAATACTAAATCACTGTAATGTTTGGGTGCATGCACATACATGCAAAACTGTTTAGGACCATGGGTGGGTGTGTAGCCAGCAGCATTTTTTCGAAGCAATTCTGCCATGACCCCATTGGGGTGGGTTCAGCCATCTTTTCAGTTAGTGAAAAAAAGATTAGGGATCCCCTTTGACCACCCAAAAAAAAGCTATACTGGGGATCACAGGACTTTTGTGGACAAAAGTCATTTGGGATAAGGACTGTGGTAAGGAGGAGACTTGGGCAGGATTGAAAGAAAAAGCTGGCTGGATTCAACCCATTGTCTTCCATATATGTTTTGTGTGACCATGATACATTGCCTTAAGTTCCATATTTATCAGCATGTATCTTCTTGTGGAACACAAAGAGGAGGTGGCAACAGTTCTAGTGGTTTTTCCAAAAGCAACAACAACAACAAAAATAACAACAACAACAAAATAAAAATGAATAATGTCAGTGGTCAGGACCATTTCATTAAGATCAACAATCATATGTTCTTCAAATGGGAAGACAGGAAGTAAACAGAATGGCTTCTGCCCCCACCAATACATGGATCAATACTTACCCACTCAATCCTCTGCACCTTTTTACCCAGCTATTTCACAGTTTCTCTCTAAACCAGCTGTGTGCACTCTTTATAGAAGGTAAGTCTTAGATATTACCAAATTTTTGAAAAATATTTCCATTGATCTTTTTGGGAATACAACTATTTATATATTTCTCAGGTTTATGCGCTGTTCATTGACAAAGAACATCCAGAGATGATGGAGACATGACTGAGATTCCCCCTCCCCAAAAGATAAAAATAACAAGAGTAACATTATTCAGTTTTCTGCCCCATTACAATATCTTGTCAGGTTTGGCAGGTTTTTAGACTGCATCAAAAATTTGCCCAAGCTACTTGACAAGGAACAATAGCAGAAAAATAGAAACGTGTGTTGTGTATCAAAGGCACTGGTGGTTGTGTCATGCTACATTCAAGAGTCCTAAAACCATTTTCTATCTTTAGCATAAACGGTCCTGTAGCATAACAGAGCTGTTTGTGAATTAGTTCAAATATTTGCCTTTCCGTGCATGGCACACTATAAAAATAAGCATTTTTTTCCCGTTTCTAGCAACTACAGTGCAGAGTTATTGACACTGGCAGGAAAAGTAGGTAACCTTTCCATTCCCCAAAGCAATATTTCATCCTGCATTACCTAGCCAGTAACTGCAGTTATTTAACCATTCCTTAGCAAACATGACCATCTTTTGCCTTGCCTGTTTATATTTCTCCCAGAGGCTTTAAATAGAAGTAAATTCACTGAAGCAGAAGTAGAGTAAATAAAGCTGCCTTTACCTGGGGAAGTGTATGTTGGTATGTGTAAGTGGGGATGATGAAGTAAGAAAGGAAAAATAAACTCCCTTTCCAGTGAGATTGATAGCAAAGCATATATGAAATTGTATAGAAGAGAATCTACCTTAAAAACTTCTATGTTAGAATTAGATGCTAATGTTCAAATAGTGACTCACTAAATGATCTATTCATTTAGAACCTTTTAATCTCATCCTTTCTACAAGGAGCTCAGATTGGAATAAATTCATCCTCCTCCTTACCCCCATTTTACCCTCACATCAACACTGTGAAGTAGATTATGTTGAGAGAGTGAATGGTCCAAGAACATCTAGTGAGCTTCATAGCACAGTAGGGATTTGATCCTAAGTATCCCATATCCTAGCTCCACACTTTATAACATTGCAACTTGAATAATTATCATCCATATATCTAATAGCAATGAGTGGCCCCCATCTGCAGATATCTAAATCCATGGATCAGGGCCACACTGTCGCTAAAAAGATTTTCCTGCAAACATGGGCGACCCCAAGATATAGCCAAGTCAGTTATATCTGAGGATTCTTAAATCTAGTGACTGAAGCTGTGAATGGGCAAGATAGATCTTTCTGCAAACCTGAGAAATGTCCAGGTATGTGGTAAAATGGGAACCCTTAAAAAACGCACACATTGGGGAGTTTAAAACCCCCTCAAATGATAAAAGCAGTGTGTGTGGCTTTAAGAAATGGATTCCCTCAGTGGCTATTCCTATTCAACCACAGTGTTCCAGGATTCATGCCTATGTGTAAAATATAGAGGAGGGAGCAGGGTCATTTCTATGGCTGCTTTGGCCTCTGAGGTAGGACTCATTGGGGCAAGGCCTAGGGTTGCCAGATCCAGGTTGTGAAATTCCTGGAGATTTTGGGGTACAGTCTCAGGAGGGCAAAGGTCTGGGGAGGGGTTTCAGCTGGATATAATGCCATAGTGTCTACCCTTCAAAGCAGTCATTTTCTCCAAAGGAACTGATATCTGTTGCCTGAAGATCAGTTATAATTCCAGGAGATCTTCAGGCCCCACTTGAAGGTTGGGAACCCTAGGCTTGGCAGCAACCACTGGGTGACTTGGTACTTCCCATCTTCAACAACAGCAACCCTATGAAAGCCAATGTAGTGTAGTATTAGAGTTTCAGGGTAGGGTCTGGGAGACCCAGCTCACTGAGTAATTTTGGGCAAGTCACATCCTTCAGCCTAACCTACCTCATAGGGTCATTGTGAGGACAAAAAGGACAAAAAGGAGGAGAGGAGAATAATGCAATGCTTTGGTCTCCACTGTGAAGAAAGGTGGGGTATAAATGAAGTGAACAAATAATACATATAGCTGAACCTGTGAGGCAGATAAAAGGTAGGTTGGTGAATGGCTGAGAAGGAGAAAATGAGGCAGAGAAAGGGGAGAGGATATGGGAGTTACTAGGAGGAGGAAAGAAGGAAGCAGTGTGGGAACGGGGATTCAGGGGAAAGTAAGGTGCCTCCTGACAAGTCCTTGAGGGGTCTGTACTGTGAAAGTTGCCCTGACGCAGTGACCAGGACCACAAGACCAGGTCTGCCTGCAAGTCTTTATTTTTTCACCATTTTCTGAATGTTCCCCATTAATTCAGTGCAATTTTTGACGTGGTATTTGCATCAGTTGCATATAAATCATACATTCTGAGTTTATTTATTCTGAACAATTTTATTCTGCCTGTCCATGGAGCAAGCCTGAGGTGACTTACAAAATAAAACCTAATAAAAACATTGAACATTAACCATGCAATCCTGAAGGGGGATACAGAGCCACATAGGAGCTGGTATGACCTCGTGCCGGCATCCTTGCCACTTTGAGCCGTGATAAGTGGCACCTATGCCAGCACAGGCGTCTTTCAAGTAAAAATGCAACACAGCAGCAGCACGGGCTTCAGCCACCAGCACTGCCTTCCCAGCACCGTAGTCCTGGCGAAACTCCCAGTGCTGGCATCCAGGGGGGCATTCCTGGGGCATTCCCAGGGGCATTCCCAGGGGCAGACCTGCTTTTAGGCAGCTTTCAAGCCCCTTTCAGCCCAGGGATGCCCCTCTACACTGCAACATTGGTACACCAGCAAAATAGCTGGCGTAGCCCCATGAAACTCCATGGAGGAGTTTCATGGGTTTTGTTTTTTTAAATGCCTTTTTTACTTTTATTAAAAGTAAAGCCTCTCAAGAGGCTGTAAAAGTGGTTACTTAAAACTCAACATTTTTTTAAAAAATCAACCAGAGCATAAAAACATAGATGATTGAGCAGTTTAAGATGAATATTTTTTTCAAACTAAATAGCACACTATAAAAATAGAATTAAACGATCCATTCCTTAATTAAAATTCGAGTAAACCGAAATGTAGCACTGCTGTAAAAGCCCTGTATCTGGTTTCCATCCATCTCACTTCTGGCAAGGGCATGGAGAACAGGGCTTGTGAGGCAAATCTTAACTGGTGGGCTGAATAATATGGGAGGAGATGGTCTTTCAAGTAAGAACAGTATAAAAGAAACACTAGCAACAAAAATGAGCACAGTGGAGGTGGAATTGCAAGATAATAGACAGATTCAAAAAGGAACTGAAAAGGACCTGTGTGTATACCCCTTTCTGTGAGGGACATGCATTTGGATGTACCTGAGCTGAAACTAAACCTGAAATTAGCTGTTTGGGGTAAACTCAGGAATACTCAAAATAATCCAAAACACTCCTGAAATTCCAGGGTGATGAATGCCCTTATTATTTATGGGCATAGAATAGGGGTCTCTGGGAGTATGGGGGGGAGGTAGTTTTCAATTACCTGCATTGTGCAGGGGGTTGGACTAGATGACCCTGGTGGTCCCTTTCAACTCTACGATTGTATGATTCTATTTTTTATGGACCTCTCTGCTTCCTATTGGAAATAATGCCGCCCATTATTTTCTATGGGTAGACCTGCCGTACTGTCCATAGAAGGTTCCCACTGGGCAGCCAAGCCTTGCAGGACTGCAGGAGCCCATTTGCTTGCTGTGGTGGTGGGCTCTGCTACCTTGGACACCAGCAGGAGGGAGCAACGGACAATGCCACCATGGTAAGCTTGGGGCTTGTTTGGTCCATTCTCTTTTAAAATGTAAAAGGCCATGGGGGGGGGGATGAGACCAGGTCTACCGGACGTTCAGGCACTCATCAGCATCTCTTTTCCTTTTACATTTTAGGAAGTCACTAGGTTCTGTTGGGGTAGACCTAGCCACTTGCATTGGGAGGTCAAGCCTACCCTGTAGAACATAATTTAAAATTTAAAGGGAAGAGAGATGCCAACTAACAGCTGTTTCCCTGGGGCTAATTTCCTTTTTTTCCCTCCCTCATCCTTGCTCTTGTTGCCTTGGGGGGAGGAATAAATAATAAACTCAGACGAGCATCATAGTCATAATTCTCATCCATATTTATGTTTATATCTGCAATCATTATGCATATGAAAGACAATTTCTCTATGTGAATTTCCCTTGCTAGATCCAAGCCCAGATTAAAATGACCTGTGTTGCAACTCAACATGGAAAATGTTGGGCAGTCATTCAGTGGCCATAATTTGTCCTAGAACAGACCAGGCTTAGCTGTGTCCATTGAGAAGAATAGGGCCACATTTTTGGAGTTGCTGTTTTTGAACATGGAATACATGAACCTTCAGGTAGCTGAAAGTAGGTTTACACAGTCTCCCAACAACTAGGAAGCCAAAAATTAACATTATAAATTCAAATGTATACTACATTTCCAAATTTATATGAAATGAGTCTGTCAAAAGCTGGGGAAGTTGTGGGATAATACACATAATTCTCTTTTTTGTTTGTGGATTGTATCAGTAGGGATGATAACAGTAGGGATGATTCCCTTCTTGTGATAACAGAAATATTGAGAAAGACGTTTCAGAGTCACTTAGTGGTGTCTTTTACATACTCTCCAAAGATTGGGACTGGGGGTGTGACTGCCTCGGCTGGCTCATGGGCTGGATAAGAGCTCTCAAGGGGCCGGATCTAGCTATGGGCCTTATGTTTGACACCCCTGGAGTAGACAGCACTGGGTTAGACAGTGGTGCAAGAGCCATTCAAGGATAAACAACTTTGAAACAGTTTGGACGTTTCAGTTAAAACACACAAATAAGTTCTGTGCACTTCTTGAAATATCTTCGATTGTATCCTGTCTAGGCAGCTCTTTTCCTATGAGTTAATAGGCTTTTGATGAGACTATTTCAGATCAGTTTGGAGATGTATTATAAATTCTAATTTGCTCTGTTTATTTAATGAAACTTGTTGAGACTAATCCTCATTTTCTAGCAAGTGTTTAAAAAGTTCCATTTAATTAAAATTAATGACCTTCATGCCTACAAAAGACCGCTAGGCTCGGAGAAGATTTTAACACTATGTTTAAGAGGGAAGGACAAAATGTTAAGCTCAATTAAATGGAGGATAAAATCACTACAAAAAGATCATCACTTTTGAAATAAATTAGAGGTTTCACTTTGGGGGGAAATTGCAATAGGTTCTTGAAGTTTGGAGACAGTTTGCAGCAAGAAATAATATTAGAAAATATTTGATCTGATGAACTGATTCCAATTCATTTGTTTCAATAATAATGTAACATATCTTAGTTCTATTTTTATGAATCAGTTTTGCAAACAAGACCAACGAAGTAAGCTTTAAAAGGCAATTTAGTCTACTCCTTTCTAATACAACAATTTTATACATGATGGAGTTTTAGACGTTAATGACTAAATTATGGGAAAGGCTCTGGCATAAAATAATTTCATTAGGGGAATGGTGAAAGAAACCTAGCTGTGTGTTGCTCTTGATTATGCTCACTGAGTACTATATAAGGAGAAGGGAAGACAGCATGGTATACCCTGATCTCATTGGATCGTGGAAGCTAAACAGGGTCAGTACTTGTATGGGAGACCACCAAGGACGGATCTGCAGAGGAAGGCAATGGCAAAGCATTTCTGTTTCTCATTTGCCTTTAAAGCCTCTTGCTGGGGTCACCATAAGTCGGTTGCAACTTGACAGCACATAAGTCAGTTGCAACTTGACAGCACTTATACTATATAAGTACATACTGCATTCTTTCTACAGAAGGTATGATTTATTTAAAAATAGGAAAAATACACATACATGTATGTGGAGCAGGTGTCGAGGAAGTATCCATCTTAAGAGAATCTTCTAGCCTAGTCCTGTGTTTGCCTTTCACAGGTGCACTGATAGCAGCCGCTTCAAGGGCATTTTCCCACGCTAGCGTTATTAGATCATCAGTTGCAGCTGAGAGTTCTGGGTAGGAGGGGCAGTTTGGTCTGCTCCTAGAATGTTTTGATTGGCAGACTGTTCAGTACCTAGACGGTTTGGTGAAGGTTGTGGGGGGTCAGCAGGTTATGATCAGCATTTTCCATAAAAAGTTGCTATGGAAGACGAGGAAGAGGAAGAAGAAGAGTTGGTTTTTATATGCCAACTTTCTCTACCACTTAAGGAATAATCAAACTGGCTTACAATCACCTTCCCTTCCTTGGCAGGGCTGAGAGACTTCAGAGTGAACTGGGATTAGCCCAAGCTAGCTTCATGTGTAGGGGTGGGGAAACCAACCCAGTTCGCCAGATTAGAGTCCACCACTCATGTGAAGGAGTGGGGAATCAAACCTGGGGTGAAAACGCATGGTCGCTTTAGCCTCCTTTCTTCCCTGTTCCAGCCAGGATTCAGCCAGGATCGAATGCACAAACGAATGTGCATTCGATCCTGGCTGAATCCTGGCTGGAACAGGGAAGAAAGGAGGCTAAAGCGACTGTGCGTTTTTGCCCCTGGTTCTCCAAATTAGAGTCCACCGCTCCTAACCACTACACCATGCTGGCTAAGAAGTTAACCAGTCCCCTTGTTCCCCTTCCCCTCCATGCTGCCAGAAAGACTTGGTATTAGACTCTGGAAACTTTAGGCCTCGGGAACCATCTTTGCTGTTAGGACTTCAATAAGTAGTTAGTGAGCTAGCTTTGCTACTTTATACTGTCTGCCATCTAAGAACTGTATGCAGTGTTTTAAAACCTCCCCCCCCCCCTAATTTTCTCTAATAAAGCTGTTTTTAGCTTTATTTGGTGTGAGTTTACTGGCCAAACTCAGAAAAGCTTGGTTACGTTACTACGCCTTGGCTGGCTTGCCATGATAACAGGGCAAGAGGAAAGAAGGATTACAGTGAGGGGAAAAAGTATTTGATCCCCTGCTGAATTTGCCTGTTTGTCCTCTGATGAAGAAATGACCAGTCCATAATTTTAATGGTAGGTTTATTGTAGCTTTGAGAGACAGAATAACAACAGGAAAACCCCCAGAAACCCAGAAGACAAAAGTCAGAGATTGATGTGCATTATAATGAGTGAAATAAGTATTTGATCCCTTTGCAAAAGATGACTTAGTACTTGGTGGCAAAACACTTGTTGGCAATTACAGAGGTCAGACGTTTCTTGTAGGAGGCCACCAGGTTTGCACACATCTCAGGAGGTATTTTGTCCCACTCCTCTTTGCAGATCCTCTCCAAGTCAGTAAGATTTCGAGGCTGATGTGTAGCTACTCGAACCTTCAGCTCCCTCCACAGATTTTCGATGGGATTAAGGTCTGGAGACTGGCTAGGCCACTCCAGGATCTTAATGTGCTTCTTCTTGAGCCACTCCTTTGTTGCCTTGGCCGTGTGTTTTGGGTCATTGTCATGCTGGAATACCCATCCTCAACCCATTTTCAATGCCCTGGCTGAGGGAAGGAGGTGCTTACCCAAGATTTGACGATACGTGGTCCCGTCCATCGTCTCTTCGATGCAGTGAAGGTGTCCTGTCCCCTTAGCAGAAAAACACCCCTAAAGCATAATATGTCCCCCTCCATGTTTGACGGTGGGGATGGTGTTCTTGGGGTCGTAGGCAGCATTCCTCCTTCTCCAAAGAGCTCGATTTTGGTCTCATCTGACCACAACACTTTCACCCAGTTCTCCTCTGGGTCATTCAGATGTGCATTGGCAAACTGCAGACGGGCCTGTACATGTGCTGTCTTGAGCAAGGGAACCTTGCGGGCTCTGCAAGATCTCAGTCCTTAACGTTGTAGTGTGTTACCAACTGTTTTCATGGTGACTATGGTCCCAGCTGCCCTGAGATCATTGACAAGTTCCCCCCGTGTAGTTCTGGGCTGCTTCATCACCGTTCTCATGATCATTGCAACTTCACGAGATGAGATCTTGCATGGAGCCCCAGACCGAGGGAGGTTGACAGTTAGGGTTAGGGTTAGGGTTGTCACCTTCTCACCAAGCTGCTTGGCAATAGTCTTGTAGCCCAGTCCAGCCTTGTGCAGGTCTACGATCTTGTCCCTGACATCCTTGGACAGCTCTTTGGTCTTGGTCATGGTGGCTAGTTTGGAATCTGATGGATTGATTGCTTCTGTCGACAGAAGAACCCTAACCCTAATCCTAACCCTAACCCTAACCCTAATCTGGCTGGTTGATAGGGGATCAAATACTTATTTCACTCATTATAATGCACATCAATCTCTGACTTTTGTCTTCTGGGTTTCTGGGGTTTTTCCTGTTGTTATTCTGTCTCTCACAACTACAATAAACCTACCATTAAAATTATGGACTGGTCATTTCTTTGTCAAAGGGCAAACGGGCAAATTTAGCAGGGGATCAAATACTTTTTCCCCTCACTGTAAATCTGTCACCTTGTCAAAAAGTAGTATCCTAGGGACCGAATAGTAAATTAGCCCTCCTGTATAACCTGAGACTGGGGAATTTTTGTTTTAACAAAAGTTGAAGATTTGGGTGAAGGGAGGTTACACTTGTGCTCTCCTGCTCCTTTTTCTTACAGCGTGAAGCATTATATTTTTCTCCGAGCAAGGCCAACAGCTCTTTGATTGATACCAACATGGGGTTCACAGAGGCTTGGCAGGAGGGCAATTGTAGTAACCTGTTGTGTTTCATTTGCTTCCCCCCTTCCTAGGCGCCGGTCAATTACATTTGTGTTCTGTGGAGCTCTCCTCTCACACTCTAACCCGTGCTTGTTTTTGAGCCTGTTCCTTGTTGCAATTTCTATGGCTTCCTTATTGCCCATGCTTAATTACCCTCTATATAAGTGCTTAGAATCTTATAAGTGCTCAGTATCCTATAGGTCCCTATGCAGAAGTGTATAACATATAGCCTTCCTTTCCTTTCCCTAGATTTAACAGCCACTGGCTATCCATCAACCATTTCACACTCTAAAAAGGGGAGATGAAATTAAATTTTTCCTTGACACTATAAAGAGAAAAGTTGCCACATCTCTCACACAATTGACCGATCTATTTGACAGCAGATAACACAGTACCCACTTCTCAGAAAGCATCTTTATCTCTTTTATCCAGGGAGTGATATATTTATTTTGTGCAATATTATTTTGTGGACATGCTAAAAACAATGCAGGCTAGGGAGTCTATTTGATCCGGACAAAATGGGCATTTTCGTTCTTCTGCAATAATTTTATTGTATCACCCTTGTATCTTGGCTGAGTCTGGGGCATTACATCTTGCCAATAAGAAAGCTCATCTGAACATATAGCCTTCATTGAAAGGAGAAGCATACTCTGCTAAGTAAATTTAGTGCAGGCTACAATCCAATAGAAAGTTATGTAGACTTGACCACACTGGTTTCAACATGGTTTAAATATAATTAATTCTGTATTGGATTGGTGCCAATGGAATGGATTCAAGGATTCCTTTTGCTACATAAGGAGTTCTTCTTTGTCAGGGAGGATTTAGCAGAAGGGAGTCCAACCCAATATTTTCCAGAAGTAACAAACACAGTTCTGCACTGAAGGTAGACATTTAAAAGCATACACACCCCATCAAAATAAAGATACATACTTAGAAGGTTTAAAGAACATCCTTTATCCAATTATAATTGTGTGAGGCAAATTAACATTTCTCAGCGATTACATCAAGGGTGTTTCACTGATAGTTTATCTTCTCTGGGAATTTTTTTTTTTTTTGAAGTATGGAGATGGTAAAATAGGCATCTGAGCTCATGTGTTCGGATCCTGATTTTAAGGAAATGGCTTCACACACACACTTTAAATCCAGGCTGATCAAAAGACACTACTGGAGAAAAATGTCCCAAGAGTGATCATATATATGAATGATCTCTAAGCTTCAATTAAAAAAAAAAAAAAAAGACTGACTGAAAAACCTCCTGTATATGAAATGTTCACAGTCACAGATTGTAGTTCTCTGCACTGGATATGAACACTTACCTACTACCTGTCATACAAATGAACAGACCAATGGATACAGTCAGAACAAGAGAAGCTCCAACCACTCTGGGACTATCATTTTTATGTTGTTTCTCTTTTTGAACTAGGCTCTTGTTGCCCTAATGTTCCCCACAGACTGGCCCCCAATAAGACCTTAAAAATAAAGATATCACTGCCCTTCCCCTTGTCAATAACATTAGTAAAACAAGTTTGATTTGGGAATTTATTTTCCTAACCATACATGTGTTGTGGCTCAATTTCATGTGAATGTCATGTGTAGTGATCAGTGAGCAGGTAACTATGGAATCATGACTCAGTTGCAGAAGTACTTCATTACTGACAATACTATTTAACTTCAGTTTCAGCATGTCTCTATGGCCATGTTTGAAGCAACTGCAGCAGCTATTCCACAATTGGAATCTTAAAAGAAGCACTCAGATGTAGAGTATTTCTTGTTTGGCTTTGTGCAATTCTGAGTCCAAGTTATTGTACATTTATTTAATATTTTTTCCAGACTGAATGATGTTACCTTGCTTTGGGGATTTTTTAAAGTGCAGATTCCTGCAACTGGAGCAAGTCACTATCATCTCACTCCTTTTTCGTAATTAGACAGTCTATTCCTGGAAGATTGAGAGAGAGAGGGAGAGAGAGAAAGAGAGCGAGAGAGAGAGATCTGTCAGCATCTTAGTCAGTGGTGACATCAGAATAAAGCAAGCATCTGTGTTTTAGCCTCTCCTCTGGGACAGTTTTCAAATCTCTGAACTGGCTAGCAGAGGAAGACATATAGCTGTAGTTTAATATTTATCTCTTGGCACAGCATTTTCTTACTGGCATCATTTGTCTCCCAGGAACAATATCTATGGTACATAAATATATCTTGTGTTCTCCCATTCCTTCCCCTTCGTCTAATATCAATATCATTTGCTCTTGAATTCCTAATGCCCAGTCTCTTTATAACTCTTCTTCTGGAACTCTCCCCCTCTGCCCCCCCCCCCACACACACTGGAGCTTCAACACAAGTACTTGTGTTTCAAGTTTCGTAAGAAGTCACATTTGTGAGGGTAGCCAAGGACAAATTTGCATGGATTTTTTCTTTTTATAGATAGAAGATTGTCTAGCCTTTCACAGGGAGTTGTATTTTGTAATTAAGGCAATTGGGCCATGAACAGTGTCCTTATTGCTGTAAGGGGAGAGATTCGTTGCTGTGGGTGTTTCAGTGTGCAGGAATGAAATGTTTACCTCAGACAGTGGGAAGGAGATGGCAAGCCTTCCTGCTGTAGGCTTTGCCTCCAGAGTCCTCTGCAGACAATCTGATTTTCTTGCAGAGAATGCAGAATAACAATGTATGCGCACAGTTCAGATGTTGTTCCCCAGTAAGCTGCTCCATTGCAGAGCAACTGAAGTTTCCCAGCACTCTGACCCCTATGTGGAGTTGCTACCAAATTCAAGTTGATCTCCCATGTGTCCAGTTGTGATTGAATGTTGCATAGAAGCTGGGCATGCATGTTTCGTGGGCATCTGCTAGCTAAGGTTTACCATGGCATTAGTAACAAAACAACAACAGTTCCTTCCTTTCCTCCTGACCAAGCTCCTTCCATGTTAGCAGGTAACAGCATTTGCTTATATTCACCACTTGTTCCCTTGTAATTCCCTCCTATGTCTTACTGTTTGACCCTCTGAGGATTTTTGACTGCAAGCTCCTTGGGGTAGGGATGTCTATTTTTCTCTCTCTTATGAAACCTGTAAAGCATGCTGCACATCGATGGTTCTGAGTAAACATTTTAATACTAATAATGAGGAGGAGGTAATAGTCATCAAGGAACGGATGTGTGAGGTAAGGTTATGCATGGAGAGGGAGAGATGGGGCAGGAAGGTAGAGGCAAGGCCAAAGCCAGGTGAAGAAAGAAAATGAGGCAAAAAAAATGGACAAGAAAGCAAAGGCAAGCCTGTGAGAAGGATCAGCAGCAGGCTGAATTCTTGTTACTCCAGCTGAATGAAAGGCCTGACTCAGAAGCTTTTAAAGGACTGACTCAGGCATTTTTATAGGACAAACCAGGAAGACCAGACCAGACAATGGACCATTTTATAGGTATAGGATGATGGCTTTTTAATAGGTTATCATGGGTTTTCTTTGCAGTCTTTTTGCTAGGATATCTATATATATCCTATATCTATCTATATCTATCTATCTATCTATCTATCTATCTATCTATCTATCTATCTATCTATCTATCTCTCTATCTCTCTATCTCTCTATCTCTCTATCTCTCTATCTCTCTATCTCCATATACATATATGTAAGGAGGGGGGATGGAAACTAATCCAGTCCCTTATGTGGGGCAATATCCCAGCACTCACTTGTTGCAGGATATACCACCTGTGTAAATCAGCAGAGTTCAAAACAGCCAAAAGCTATGTGGAGGAATATTAACAGCATACGTATTAAATTTAAAAAACTGTATTTAATAAAAGATTATAAAGTTCTGTAAATAAACAAAATTTTCTTAAGAGGTTTGTACTACTTTTCTCATATTAACTGAAACATTGTTACTTCTTCATAGAGTGTGAGGCAGGGAGCGAACACAGTGTTATACAGAGAGTGAGACTTCTGACTGATTCTGAGACTGAGTGAAAACTGAGTGAATGACAGTTGGCAGTGTAGGTTAGAAGTAACTGCCACCAGAAGGGAGGGGCCGACTCCACAGGAGCACAGAGCCCCCTGCCAATCAAACTAGGCTCTCGCGTTAAATCCAACAGTCACAAGACTTTACACACAGGTTCCAAAAATGCTTTCTTTTTATGGTGGAGTGATCAACCTTGCATTCTACAGCTAAAAAAAATAAGAGATGAAAGAAGAAAGAACTTTCTCTTCCATTTAAGAAAGAATCAAACCAGCTTACAATCACCTTCCCTTCCCCACAACAGACACCTTGTGAGGTAGGAAAGGCTAAGAGAGCTTTAAGATAGCTGTGACTAGCCCAAGGTCACCCAGCTGGCTTCATGTGTAGGAGTGGGGAAACCAATCAGGTCCACCAGATTTGTGTTCGACGCTCATGTGGAGGAGTGGGGAATCAAACCCAGTTCTCCAGATTAGAGTCCACCGCTCTTAACCACTACAGCACACTGGCTCTCTCTTGAGAGTATACCTGCTTTTGTACTCTGCTTCCTCAAATAAGTGGCACATATTCTTGACAGAAGGATGCTTTGGAAGAAAAATGAAAGCAGGCCACCTAACTTCTTGCTGTCCCAGATCATACCATTCTGCTTCTACAGTTTTCACTTTCATTCCTAAATCACCTTTAGTTTGCATCTAATCTGTTAGTAATGCACGGACAACAAGACCCAAGCTCCCCTTAAAATTAGCAGAAGCTTCCAGAAACCATGAATTTTAGAACATACTAATTCAGTACATTGGAAGCTTATTCTTTTCTACTTGTGATGCACAGGAGAAGATGGGAAGAACTATTTATTTTGGTCTCAGTGTCTCATCTTCCCAATAGTGATGCTAAGGCCAATGAGAGAAGTGACAACAGCCAGGCAGGCTTCCAAAGTGTCTGACTCTGACTACAGTTCGAGCCAAGGTTCCCTACTGCAGCTTGGGAAATTCCTGGAGATTGGTGCTAGTGTCTGGGTAAAGAAGACTTTGGGGAAGGAGCTCAGTGGGGATATGATTCCAAAGAGTTCCCTCTCTGAAGTTGCCATTTCATCCAAGGAAACTGATCTTTGGAGTATGGAGATCAGTTGTAACTCTGGGAGAACTTCAGGCTCCACTTGGAGGTTGGCAGCTCCAACAAGAGCCATTATCTTCTCGGTGGTTGGAGTGATGGAGTCTGATCTAGAGAACCGGGTTTGATTCTCCACTGCTCCACATGAGTGGTGGAGGCTAATCTGGTGAACTGGATTTGTTTCCCCACTCCTACACACAAAGCCAGCTGGGTGACTTTGGGCAAGTTTCAGCTCTGTTAGAGCTCTCTCAGCCCCAACTACCTCACAGGGTATCTGTCTGTTGTGGGTAGGGGAAGTTAAGGTGATTGTAAACTGGTTTGAGTCTCCCTTAAGTGATAAGTGATATAAAAATCAACTCTTCTTCTTCTCAGCTACTAACAATGTTGAGTCCAAGGAGAGTAGAAGAAGCAGCCATTGTGCCCGGGCCCAGGTCCTACTGAAAACCCTCTGAGTTCTGTTTTATTATACTATATTTTATATCTGCATTATTTTTAAATGGCTTTAAGCCAATCTGGGAGTGATTTTTGACTGAAAAATGGAGTAAAATATAGTAAATAAAAAAGTGAAATAAAGAGAGCAGCTGAAGCAACCCACAGATGCACAATAACTTGAATGTAAGGATGATCCCTTCTTCAACTGTAATCACTTCAGATTGTTCAGAAACAACTGACCCCACTAGTAGCGTTGCCAGCTCCGGGTTGGGAAATACACGGTGATTTTAGGAATTGAACCTGAGGAAGGCAGGGTTTGGAGAGGGGAGGGACTTCAATGCCATAGAGTCCAATTGCCAAAGAAGTCATTTTCTCCAGGTGAACTGATCTCTATCGGCTGGAGATCAGTTGTAATAGCAGGAAATCTCCAGCCACCACCTGGAGGTTGGCACCCCTAACCACTAGGGATTACTGAAAGAGCAGGGTCCTTTGGCCAAGACGTTTTGTGAAGCTGAGGAGGACACAAAGCTGCAGAAAGCAAACAGGAAATAGGTGAAATTTGCAAAATTCTAGCAGCTCTCCTTGCTTGACACTAGGTGGCAAAATCCAACAGGGCTACATTTGTGCTAGCTTTCTCCTAGTAGAATTGCTAGCAGAATATAACAGGGAATAAAATGAAACTCTGTAAGGTAGAGCAAAATTGATGAAACCACTGATAAAACCAAAGGATAGACTATTTACAATAACAGTTTCCCTATTTTAAAATTTTCCTGGGGGGAAAATGTAGCTTTTACATAAAGAACGAATAACGCATTTAAAAATAATGATGATGCTACCTTTGAACAAAATTGAGTAGGAAAGCAATTTCCCTTCCTTTTCAATACTTTGGGAGGGTGAACCTACATCATGTTATGCTTTCTCCTGCTGCAGATTCTGTTATTAGAAAATCAGTGAGAGGAATCATTCAGGCATTTGAGGTTCTTTGTCTAGCAGGGAGTGGCAGAAATACTGGGACAGAGAGGATTTCACCATTTTCCTATAAGTCACACTTGACCTTGCAGGGAGTGTAACATTGCATTTGAGTATTTGCTCAAAATATATGTGTTATAATCAAATCATTTCCCACAAAAAAGTTTAAAATTTTGACATCTGGTATACATTGCTTTGGTATGTTCTTCATTTTAATACCCTGCCTTTCTCCCCAGTAGGGACCCAAAGAGGTTTATGCCATTCTCCTCTCCTCTCCCATTTTATTCCTGTAACAACTCTGTGAAGTAGGTTAGGCTGAGGGTGTGTGACTCAAGGTCACCCAGCAAGCTTCTATAGTAGATTGCTAGTCTGACATTCTAACCACTGCATCCCACACAAGAAGACATGAAGTTGCCTTATATTGAATCAGACCATTGGTCCATCAAGGTCAGTATTATCTAGTCAGACTGACAGTGGCTCTCCAGGATCTCAAGCAAAGTCTTTTTCATCACCTGATCTTTTTATCTGGAGATGCCAGGGATTGAACCTGGACCTTCTGCATTCCAAGCGGATTTTCTTCCACTGGGCCACAACCCCTCCCCACTGACTGTCATAGTGGGTTAGGGTCCAATGAATCTTTGTTCCTAGATCTATGACAGGAGACACAAAATGCCTCTTTGGATTTAACTCAGGCCACATATTTATTAAAATTAGGGTTGCTGTTGGATTCTTACAATCCTGAAATTTTTGCATTTGGGGCGTTAAATCCAGACTACAACTCCTCTGCAATTACTGTGATTTGGGTGATGTTGTGTGTGTGTGTGGGGGGGGGGTTCATTGTGATTTAGGAAACATATTTCTCAGAAATTGTACCAAAGGTTATTATAAAATGATTAAAACTTGTACTTGATTAAATTTGTACCAGAGATGATTAAACAAAACATGGGTTCTTCCAGATTGTACTGACTCAACCAGCTCTTTTTGTCCTGCTATTATAGGGTTGCCAGGTCCCTCTTCACAACCGGTGGGAGATTTTGGGGGTGGAGCCTGAAGAGGGTGGGGTTTGGGGAGGGGAGGGACTTCAATGCCATAGAGTTCAATTGCCAAAGCAGCTATTTTTATCCAGATCTGATCTCTATCGGCTGGAGATCAGTTGAATTAGCAGGAGATCTCCTGCTACTACCTGGCAGTTGGCAACCCAAGTCAGAGTGGACTAAAGGTCAGACCCCTGGTTATCAGCCTAGAAAGACTTCTGCTTTAATTCTGAGTCATTTGGAAAAAAGCAGAATAATAATTTTAAAAGTAAAAACTCTTCCTTGCCTCCCAAAGAAGTGCCCAAGAATGAATCTGGCCTGAAACACCTCTTATTACTATCCTGGCCCCACCCCTTCAAGACTGCAAAACATGTTTGTTTTCCCATCTTTGCACTGCCTCCCTGGGATATTTATTGGGAAATTGTGGTACTGCTGGATCCTGGCCTATAGTTGGAGGCCTGGATCTCCTCTGTGGCATATAGTGCTTTTTATCCGTTTCGGCTGATGCACCAGCTATAGTCCTTCCTCGAAAAGTGTGATTTGGCCACAGCAATCAATGCTCTGAATCTGATTACATCCAGGTTGATTACCGTAGTACACTTTACATGGGGCTGCCTTTGCAATTGGTCTGGAAACTTCAGCTCATCCAAAATGCAGCAGCCAGGCTATTGTCATGGGTGGGATAAAGGAATCGTATCACCTTAGTACTGAAAGCTCTGCACTGGCTGCCCATTTTTGTTTCCAGGCACAATTCAAAGTGCTGGTTCTTGCCTTTAAAGCCCTGCATGGCCAGGGTACCTGAACGACCACCTCCTCACATATTCTCCCACCTACCAGTTAAGATCTGCCTCAGAAGCCCTGCTCTTTGTGCCTTCAGAAGTGAGTCGGGTAGCAACCAGAGTCAGGGCTTTTTCAGTAGTGTCATCTCACTTTTGGAATATCCTTCCCCTTGGTACTCACCTTCCACCTACATAGGGTTGCCAGCCTCCAGGTAATAGCAGACCTCCTGCGATTACAACTGATCTTCTGCTGATAGAGATCTGCTGGAGAAAATGGCCACTTTGGCAATTAGACTCTATGGCATTGAAGTCCCTCCCCTCCCCAAACACCGCCCTCCTCAGGCTCCACCCAAAAAACCTCCCACCGATGGCTAAGAGGGACCTGGCAGCCCTACACCTACATTGCTTTCTTTCAGGTGCCAGGCCAAAACATTTCTGTTCACTCAGGCTTTCAATTAAGGGGTTGATTTTTAACTCCATTTTAGTCTGGACACTTATTTTATGCTGTTTTTATGGTCTATGTATTTATGTCAAGCTGGTTCCCCCCCCTTCCAATGCTAGATTTTAATATCTTTTAATGCTTTGCTTTTTATTATTTTTATTTTGTAACCCATCTTGGGCAGGTTCCTAGAGAGGTGGCATAAAACTGTTCTAAATAAATAGATGACACTTTCTCACAGCCCAACCTATTTGAGAGGGCTGGTATGAGGTTAAAGAGAGAGTGTTCCAAGGTCTCTGTAGAGAGGATGAGATGTAATTTGATAGATATTTTGCATCTCTCTCAGAGAGACAAGCTCTCCTACCCCCAACTCTGCATAGCGGGAGGAGAGATGAACTGGTAGTTAGGATATTCTGTTGTTATAAAACAGTCCTGCTTAAAAAGATATGCAATTGCTTAACGTAGTATGTACTTTTATATGTGGCCATCAGCTGGACGGAGGGAGGCAGAAATGAAACCGAATTCTAAAGACTTCACTGTGCTAAAAACTCTACTATTCTCCTGGCAACCATCTGTGAAGATGTCACTTGTTATGCTTTCATCTTATTCTATCCAGTTCCTTCAATTCACTGCAAAATGGGCTCAGTCCTCTCTATCCAGCATCAGTATATGTTTTAGTGTGTTGTGTGTGTTTGTTTTTCTATTCATGGACAACGGAAGGGATGAAAAGGGGAGGCAGGGCAGCAACCCACTGTAATCTCTAGATATCTCTTATACAATCTGTGGAGGAAATTGGATAGAAAAATTAACTCTGGTACTTGTGTATGAATACTGCACTTTCTTCTTAGTGTACTCATGAGTAAGTGCACTTGTAGAGTTTTAAAGGTACCATGAATTGTGCAAAGCTACAATGGAAGGTCAGGAACTGCTGCATCACTAGCATTTATGCAGTTTTTGTGCTGTAACCATCCTTGCTCCATAAGAGTAGTCAAGAGCTTCTAAAATAAGTGAAATAAACAATGGGGACTATGTGTGGGTGCATGGGGAGAGAATGGTTTCTGGATCTCATGGTGGTGATGGAAAGTGCTTTCAAGTTGACTTATGGTGACTCCATAGGGTTTTCAAGTCAAGAGAAGATCAGAGGTGGTTTACCATTGCCTGTCTCTGCATAATGACCCTGAACTTCCTTGGTGGTCTCCTATCCAAGCACTAACCAGGGCCAACCCTACTTAGCTTCTGAGATCTGACAAGATAGGGCTAGCCTGGGCTATCCAGGTCAGGATATCTAATTTACCATATTATTATTTTTCTGTCATCACTACTGCTATTCTAAACCTAAAATGAATGAAATGCTGAGCTGGTAAGGAGGAGTAAATTCACTACATGGCTGTCTGCACATACTGGGGGTGTAATTTAACAGTGATGCATCAGTGCCTTTCAAAGTGGCATCTCACTTAGCCAGGAAAAAAATGGAGGAGATAGGAAGCCAGAGGTCTGGCGAAGTGTGTCAAGGTGCTTTATGGAGCCGACACAAACTATAAAACACAAGATCCTGACAGCCACAAGAAATGGACTGCCTGGAACAGCACACTTTCTGCTCATGTGATTCAGTGTTCCTCTTCTAAAAATATATTATGGCTGAAAATTGAAAGATGTGCAAAGCAGCAGCTGTGTTTCCAGGAAGCAGCCGATATATTTATGCAATGTATATTTATATATTCTATTAATGAAGCGAGTGTTTCTCAGCTGTATTGACTGCTTGATAAGCAATGAATTGATCCATCCAACAAATAGAAACCACACATGCTACATTAGTGTCACATGTAAAGTCTATCTTAGGGTTGCCAGGTCCCTCTTCACCACCAATGGGAGGTTTTTGGGGCGGAGCCTGAGGAGGGCAGGGTTTGGGGAGGGGAGGGACTTCAATGTCATAGAGTCCAATTGCCCAAGCAACCATTTTTCTCCAGGTGAACCGATCGGTATAGGCTGGAGATCAGTTGTAATAGCAGAGGATTTCCAGCTATTACCTGGAGTTTGGCAACTCTAGTCTATCTATATATTAAAACTGCCACATGTAGGCTGTTAAAACATTTTTCTAGAATGGTTCAGCAGGATAGCTCAGGTGAAGAAATTGTCTTTCACATTTTTATCCTGCTCTTTCTCTGAGGAGATCAGGGTAGCATGCAAACATCATTTTTCCCATCTCCATTTTATCCTTGCAATATCCCTGTGAGGTAGGCTAGGCTAAGAGAATGTATCTGGTCATTCAGGGCATTTCAGGGCCAAGTGAGGATCTGAACTAGCATTGTTAGGAGAAATTCTCTTAATTCTTCATTAAGCAATTTCTCCCTGAAATCTAACAAACCACTTTTAAGAATTTGAAGTCAGTTTCAAATCAATTCTACTTTGATCCAAAGAGGAATTCAAAGAGGAGGAGCAGGAAGAAAGGGTATGCAAAATTTCAGAATTTCATTCTGCAAACACTCAGAGGAAGCCAATGTCTTGATAAACCTTCCTAACTTGCTGCTAGAGCACCAACCTGTGGTGTGTAACATCACAATAAAACGCTTCAAGGGCTGAAATTACAAAAGAGGTGTAACAGAAAACTTCATAGAGAAATTCCTTTTATGGAAGAGAAAACATGAATAAGAGGAATCGAGGACTATATCTTATAAGGAATTTAAAAAATTACTCTCTCTATAACAATGCTAATTTGTTATGTCTTCCAGTCCTCCTGACCATACTGGCATTCTGGTAAATAAAAGCACAGCAGTTGGTGACACCTGGGCTACCAAAGCTTATGTAATACAATGACAAGTACTAAAATAATGTCTGACAGCCATGTAATACACATTATATTTAGGTTGTTTTGTTCTTGAATATTTTGGTATTTATTTTGTTTCTTGGAGTTAATTGTTCACCAAGGTAACTAAATCTTGTCCCCTCCCCATTCTGACCTAAGCTCTTTCTGCTGATTGGAACTAATGAACATGCATATTCATGGAACTAGGTCCTATAATTTCATCATCTCAGTCCTGAAATGCAGAATAGATAAAAGTCCACTGGGTTTAGCAAGAAGGGACCATCTTGAACTATGTGATGATGCCAGAAGGAAATGCGCACTCTCCTTTTAGGGACAGAGCACCTCATCTTTCCCAGTGCTCCCAGATTATCTTGAATTCTTAACCATTCCAACTTTTCACAGACTTTTCTTTACGGCCAGACATAATGCCTTACCCCTCAATGAATTAACCAGCAGATTTTTTGAAAACCCCAATTGAACAGAGAGTCTAGTCTGCTCATGTGGAAAGGCAAAGACAGAAACACGTAACCATTTTTTATTCAGTTGTGGTTTATATTCTTCCATAATTTTCTTTGATTACTCCATTGATTTCACACTTTCCTGTACGTTCTCAGGACTACCCCTTAATGTATCTGCTTGTGAAAGTGCTTAGGTTAGATATTTAGCTTTCATTATTTTATCCTTGCTGTTTTCTGCTCTTATACTGTATATCTCTGCACTTTCCTTTAACAAATCCTGTTAATGATATTTTGTGGTGTTCTTGGGTTTGGGGGCTGAATCCAGTACATTAGCCCTATCGACCACAGCTACCAGAGTAATTGTTTTTTGGAACTCAACTTGCAAGCATCCTACCTTGCAGAGCTGATTTCTTGATCTTAGACTCGGGAGGGCTAGAGACTCAGTCCCTTGGTCTCTGGTTGGTGGGTTAGTTAAGGGGACTGGTGGTAGCATGTTACCCTGGGGTTGGGAGGATTCACACTCCAGCACTTTGTGATTTTGTTTTGACCAACCTGTCACTAGAGTTGCCAGGTCCCTCTTCGTAATTGGCAGGAGGTTTTTGGGGTGGAGCCTGAGGAGGGCGAGGTTTGGGGAAGGGAGGGACTTCAATGCCATACAGTCCAATTGCCAAAGTGGCCACTTTCTCCTGGTGAACTGATCTCTATCGACTGGAGATCAGCTGTAATAGCAGGAGATCTCCAGCTAGTACCTGGTGGTTGGCAACCCTACCTGTCACCCTTAAATAAAAATATAACTTTTGACAAACACAATACACTCAGGCTTCACAAATAGAGTACAGATTCAGAAATGGAAAATTCCAAGAACACTATGAAACTTTTCTGTTTGTTTAGGACAGAAGTTTTATTTACTTTATTAAGATAATAAATTCATTAATGCATTAAATTAGCACTATGAGATATGAGATAAATGAGAATCTCCTTCGAAGAAGTACAGTCCTAAGCATAATTTACAGCCTTCTAAACCCATTGACTTCAATGGATTTAGAAGGCCATAACTCTGCTCAGGATTGCACCATTAGAATCTGAAAACACAACAGCAAAAAAAAATCAGAATGCACAAGTAAATCTTGGCCTGCTTAGTTTGTACATGTGGAGAGCAGATGTTGAGATCTGCAAGCGCACAAAACAGCCCTGGAGGTCAGATGGTGGGTGTGTCACGGGGACGTGCATCCAAACCCTGTTCACACATTAAAAATTTCACAAAACCATGGCAGGTGCCCACTACAATGTTAGTTTTTTTTGTTCTGAATCTATTAATATGCTACGTTTTGGCCAGATGGTCTCCAAAGACGCTAACAATACACAATTTTTTTTAAAAAACCCTAACTGCTAAAAAAACAATTGTTAAAAATAGTGTTAATAATCACACCACACTAAATACAAGATACCATTAGGAGAAAACAGCAAAACAATGCTGTGAAAATTTAAAAGCCTAGCCAGGAAAGTTCTGAACAGACTGCTGTTTTAAAACAGCCAATGAGGTGGATCTTATCACTATCTTGCCACAGCACTGAGGAAAGTGTGTGTTCGTTTATTAACTTATTTATACCCCACCTGTCCTTTGGTGCAAGTTTGGAGCCTTCCTCCAGTCTAACAGCTCGTTCCTGAGCCCTGCAGCGGCTGGGTATGGTGTGGCCGTGGTGCTGCTGCAGCGCCTCCAAGGAGGTTTTGTTGCCGCAATAAACATAAAAAAGGGGGGTTTCCAGTGAAAATAAAAAATGGGGGGGAATGCCCCATAAGGAACAGCGATGCTGCACCACTAAAAAGGTGGAGCAGCAACTCTGTAGCGTAAGGGGGTGTTCCCAGCCTGAAAGGGATTAGGAAGCTGCCTAAGGGCAGCTCCGCCCCCCAGAACATCCTGGGAATGCCTCCTTGGATCTGGGGCGAGGAGTTCTGTCAGGAGGACACAGGTGGGAGGCCATGCCGGTGTCCTAGAGCCTTGCTGTACCAGTCGTTCAGGGGAGCCGGCGCAAGTGGCATTATGCCAGCATCCATGCCAGTTTGCACTGTGCAAGTGGCATGGACGCCAGCATAAGGGTCATGGTGCCTCCTAAGGCGATTCAGCCCCCAAGCTCAGGAGTGCACTGTTAGGGTCTTCCTCCAACTTAAGTGGCTCTTCTGTTGAGTCTATTAAGTTAGAGGAAGTCTCTTTAGGCTGGAAGAAAGCTCCTTGGAGGATGGTTGGGTCCAGCCCAGTGATATCATTCTGGTCCCCTGAGTCCTACCACAAGAAGGCAGTATTTATAATAGTTAGCATTCTTAAATCTGATGGTGGCGATAGCTGATATCAACTAGTATAGACAGGAGAGGGGATAAAGGATACTTTAAAGACCCATTGTATTCCAAATGAGACATTTACAGTGCAGCCCTATGCATACTTACCTGGGAGTAATTGCCATTGAACATAGTGGGACTTATTCCAAGTAAACATAACACAAGATTTGGTTCTTGTAGGTTATCTGGGCTGTGTAACCGTGGTCTTGGTATTTACTTTCCTGACGTTTCGCCAGCAGCTGCGGCAGGCATCTTCAGAGGAGTTACACTGAAGGACAGTGTCTCTCAGTGTCAAGTGTGAAGGAAGAGTAATATATAGTTAGAAGGAGGTTGGGTTTGAGCTGAGTCATTGTCCTGCAAAAGTATCAAAGGTAATGTGCTAATCATTGTCCTGTAAGTATCAAGATAATGTGCTAAAGAGGGTGTGGTATGTTAATGTGAAACTATTGTATCCTGAAGTGATCTGTTAACATGTGGAATGCAAAGCTAATCCACATGGCTATTGTGGACTGTAGTCTTTGTTAGTCTGGAGGTTTTTAGGACAGGAAGCCAAGCCTTATTCATTCTTAAACTCTCTTCTTTTCTGTTAAAGTTGTGCTGATGTTTATGAATTTCAATGGCTTCTCTATGCAATCTGACAAAATAGTTGGTAGAATTGTCCAGTATTTCAGTGTCTTGGAATAAGACCCTGTGTCCTGTTTGGGTCAGTCCATGTTCAGCCACTGCTGATTTCTCAGGTTGGCCAAGTCTGCAGTATCTTTCATGTTCTTTTATCCTTGTTTGTATGCTGCATTGTGTGGTCCCGATGTAAACTTGTCCACAACTGCAAGGTATATGATATACTCCTGCAGAGGTGAGGGGGTCTCTTTTGTCTTTTGCTGATCGTAGCATCTGTTATATTTTCTTGGTGGGTTTAAACACGGTTTGTAGGTTATGTTATGTCTTTTCAAAAGTTTCTCCATCCTATCAATGACTCCTTTAATAAATGGCAAGAATACCTTTCCTATGGGAGACTTTTTCCTGAGTTTTCTGATTTTTGTTTGGTTTAATGGCCCGTCTGATTACCTTGCACGGTTACACGGCCCGGATAACCTACAAGAACCGATGAACTCTGACCGTGAAAGCCTTCGACAATATTTTTATAAGACAAGATTGTTCTGTAACATTATTTTTTTCTTGATTGTCATATGGATAGAAATTAAACCAGTAAGGATAACACTCTGAATTCAGATTTTGGGGGTGGGGGGAGTAATGGGCAAAACAGGGATTCTCATGTATTAATCCCCAAAGAATCAAAGATGTATAGGTTTGTTCCTACTTTTGATGGGATGTCAGTAAGTCCTGTTGCCTACTAATATGTCTTCAGTTCAAGTTCCTTTTAACTGCCCAGTTCTAAGTGTTTATAAACACAGGCAAGGCAGTTACGCAGACTGTTCTGAGTAAGACTGTGTGCTCAAGCATCCAGCACATAATAGGGCTGAATTTGAGCTCCTGTTATATTTCCTACGCCTGAAAGGGTGGGATGGAAGAAGAAGCTACTGGTGGAATGATGCACACCTATCTGCTCAGTGCTCAGCATTCATAGTGGCTTGTTCTGGAGCAGTCAGTTTATACTAGTCTGACTGCCTGGTTTCCACCTTCCTCTGCTTTCACCTTCCTCTGTTACTATGTCAATATTGCAAACAACAACAACCAGGGTTTGGGGACCCCAACTCTTAGTGTGCTAACATTAGTTGTTTTGGGCACCCTTGCCACCCAGTACATAAATGGAATTGTTTCTTTGTATTTGTGAGGGCTGATTGTGCCCTTTATACTTGATTGGCTTTGTTTCACTTTTAATAAGTTTTCTTCAGTTACATAAGCTTGAAAAAAAACCCCATATTTGAACAGCATTAGGGGGGAAAGCCCTGTAATATATATGTAGTTCAGCTGGATGCCCAAGCAGAAGCACCTGCCCAGCATAAAAAAACCATGCTGGATCAGACCAAGTCCTATCAAGTCCAGCAGTCTGTTCACACAGTGGCCAACCAGGTGCCTCTAGGAAGCCCACAAACAAGACAAGCATAGTAGCACCATCCTGCCTGTGTTCCACAGCACCTACTATATTCAGCATGCTCCTCTGATCATGGAGAGAATAGGTATGCATCATGACTAGAATCCATTTTAACTAGCAGCCATGAATACCCCTCTCCTCCATAAATATGTCTACTCCCCTCTTAAAGCCTTCCAAGTTGGCAGCCATCACCACATCCTGGGGCAGGGAGTTCTACAATTTAACTATGTGTTGTGTGAAGAAATACTTTCTTTGATCAATTTTGAATATCTCAACAGTTCTTCACCTGCCTCCTGAACTGTCTTGGCACTCCAGATTATAGTGTACTTTAATAGGAGGCTGTCTACAGAATGGTTGCCACTAGGGCTGTCGATTCGGTTCGGCCCGAACCGAAAAAAAGCCGAATTTCCCCTGATTCGGCAGTTTTTAGTTCAGGACGAACCGAACTCAAAAATGGTGGGAAACCGGGGGAGCCGAATTCAGCGAGTTCGGGAGTTCACGAATAAATCCGGCAAATTCGGGGCCGTCAGTAAGCAGCATTCTCCTCCCCCGGCCAATCGGTGGCCAAGCTGGGTCTTCTTCTGGCCAATCAGTCAGGATTGAGTACTGGAGGAATCAGCTGATGCGCGGCCGGGCCGGGGAGAGAGAGAGAGTGAGAGAAATCCTCGTGTGTGTGTGTGGGGGTGCTTGTGCACATTTGCTCCTTTCTGTGGCTGCAGGGGTGCATTTTTTGGGGTTCAGACCCCAAACTTTCAGTGGAGCTTCAGACAAGCCTTCTTAAAGACCCCCCAAGTTTTGTAAACATTGGGTCAGAGGGTCCCGAGATATGGGCTCCCCCCTTTTCTCTTTCCGTGGCGGCAGGGGGCGCATTTTTTGGGGTACAGACCCCAAACTTTCAGTGGAGCTTTAGACGAGCCTTCTTAAGAGACCCCCAAGTTTTGTAGACTTTGGGTCAGGGGGTCCCAAGATATAGGCTCCACCCCTTTTCCCTCCCCCTTTTCCATTTCCGTGGCTGCAGGGGGCGCTTTTTTGGGGGTGCAGCCCCCAAACCTTCAGGATATCTTCAGACGAGCCTTCTTAAGAGACCCCCCCAAGTTTTGTAAAGATGGGGTCAGTGGGGGCAGAAATATAGGCTCCCCCCTTTTCTCTTTCCGTGGCTGCAGGGGGCACATTTGTGGGGGTACAGACCCCAAACTTTCAGCGGAGCTTCAGACAAGCCTTCTTAAGAGACCCCCCAAGTTTTGTAAACATTGGGTCAGGGGCTCCTGAGATATGGGCTTTCCCCTTTTCCCTTTTCCCTATTGGGATGAATGGATCACCCGATCCTGCATGCATCTCCAGAGCAAAACGTCCCGTGCTTAAATGGAATCGTCTTGGATTACCCAGTCCTCCTCCCAGCCCCTCCTGATAGAACAGAAGACAGCCACAGTAAGACCCCTTTGGGGGCTTTAATCTATACTTTTTCTCCTGTGTGTATGTGTGTGTGGGGGGAAAGCAGAGTCTGTGTGTGTGTGGGGAGGGAGCAGTTTCTGTGGGTGGGGGGGAAGCCAAAGGGGGCTTTTGCCCGTTCTGCCTGGGTGTGTGTGTGCCCCCTCGAGTCTCTCTCTCCCTGGTTTGAGGGGGGGCTTCAGTGTGTCCTCAGGTTTTCCCTCATTCATAAGATCGGTTAGGTCTATTTTGATGCTTGCTCAAAACTGGTTTTCAAATGGTGACTTAAAGAATGCATTTTCCTGGTCCTGAGTCCGATGCAAAAGGGGAAATTCCACCCCTTCCTGCTCCTTATGCATAGCTAGCTGCCTCTGTCCCTTTCCATGCTTTGTACGGTTACAAAGGTGTTGCTTTGCAGTTGTGTTGCTTTGCAAACTTCTCAGCTGTTTGTCAGGGCTGGGAGCCTTGTGCATGGGCGGCAAGATCTGCTCAGAGATGCACATTAAGGGTGGGGGGACCCCTTTCGGGGCCCATATCTCAGCCCCCCCTGACCTAATCTTTACAAAACTTGGGGGGTCTGGCAAGAAGGGTCCTTTGAAGCTCCGCTGAAAGTTTGGGACCTCTACCCCCAAAAATGCCCCCCCAGAGCCGCGGAAAGGCACGGTTGAGTTTTTAATGGCTTTATTCGGCCGAATTTTTTCCCCGAACTTTGAATTCCCACCGAATTGCACGGACCCGAAGTAGGGGAGTTCGGACTTCGGCATATCCCGAATCTAAGCGGGCCGAATTCAGCCGAATCTGAACTATACCGAATTTTTTTTAATTCAACAGCCCTAGTTGCCACAGAGAAACTTGATCCAGAAGATGCAAGCCGGTCAAGTCATATGCAACAGGCAAATCCTCTACTTCAGTCCAGCACTTTTGTGTACTACCTGATTTGACTTTGAAGAAAATTCCATTCTAGACTTAAATATGGGGCTCATTTAGACACAAGTGTGAACAAAATCCATCCACTAAACAGTTCCAAGGAAGGGTATTTTGAAGGGGGGGGGGGTAGCAACACTAAACCTTTTAACCTGGCTATGACATGAGGCTTACTTGGAAGTGGTATACAAACAACTGGGATCATAGATTTACCAGCCTGTAAGTACAGAATTTGCCCTGACCTGGATGGCCCAGGCTAGCCTGATCTTGTCAGATCTCAGAAGCCATAAGTCGGCTGCAACTTGACAGCACTTTACACACACAAGAACAGAATTTATTTCACTGTAGCGACCGAAATGACCCACAACCTGTGAGTGCCTGCACAGATAATCAGTTCAGAGCGGCAATAGATAAAACAAACCTCAGCATTCTCCCAGCCATGTTTATTTATGAACCACGGGCAATCGGGGACAAAATGCCATTCATTTTACAAACTGTTGTATAAGTGGAATGAAAATGTTCTAATTGGCTTATCTTAGGCTAACAACACTCTTAAGAGTGCAGCCTTAATTGTCATGATTGTTTCCAGTTATTGAATTTTAAAATCAGGCCTGGATATTAATACATGTAGATGTAAAACCATATTCTTTATAAACAAGAAATGTAGATTTTTTTTTAAAAGGTGTGGAACCAACTGGGTTTTTGTATACAACAAAGATCAGTAGAGTAGACTGCGGAATACACAGAATCAAATAATAACATCCCAGCTTAGTTCAGGAGATGGTTGGCCCCCATTTGATTACCTTCGCGAGCAGCACATTGATGGTACTGTGACTTACATAGGATTGCATGCAGGTCCTGGCTATATGAAATGCTGCCTCCTGCTGGAACTGGCAAGACAGGAATTTAAATTTCCAGAATTGCAGTGCCTTGGAAACAGAGTACTATAATCATACAAAATCAAAGTTGCTGAGTGTCCATTATGAATATGGGGGGTGGGAGGACAACCAGCACATCAGTGGATCCCCAGCTCGGTTGTGATAATGTTGGTAACTCAGTGTGCTATGGAGAATTGCATAGCAGCCAAGAAACATCTGTGCCAGGCTCACAATTTGTGGTCTCACATTAGTGCCAGAATCAAACTCCTGTCCTAGCATTAGACAGTGGCACTGATATATGGATACTTGATCCTTGTCTCGCCACTGTGCAAACCTGCCATACAAAAGCAGTTAACCACCATTGAGAAATGAGAAATGGGGGGAATGTGGGGAGGGAGTCTCCTGATAAATATAGGGAATCTTGTACGAAACCCAATGGATGTACAAAGCTCATCAGAGCTTTGCGCACTATGTCAAATCTGTGCTTGTCTAAGCATGGACGACAGTGTGTTTTCTGGCCTGATGATAGGAGATGTCACAGTAGTTGAAGTACTCAAGCCACACAGCTACAGATACAAGGGATACAGTATCTATAACATCTTTACTCAGAAATGAGTCATACTGAGTTCAATGTGTCTTGAGATGAGTGAGATGAGTGCAGTCTGAACTGAAAATTCAGATGTATTTTTATGGTTCCGATAGGCTTTAGTCTAAGGGCTGAGCTATAAAACTATTAAATCGTGAACCAAAGAAGATTTCAAGGATCCAGCTGCCAAAATGTAGCCTATGAATAGATTCTGGTGAACTCAGCGAGCCAATACAGCTGGAGGTTCAGGCTCTGCAAGCCCCTGAGAAAAATTTGAAATTTGACCAATTACAGGGACATTTTGAGGCCATGTGAAATGGGTATTAGAGCATATTTTGAGCTCAATATTAAATACTTCAACCCATTGGCTTATGATTCTATCACTAAAATAGCCTTATTTTAATAACAAACACTAAAAAACACTGATTTTGTTGAAAAATTCACTCATTAAAAAAAGGGGGCTTCAGGGCCCCTCTGGGATTAGGGGCCCTGAAGCTTAAGCTTCATTAGTTTCATAGTAGATCTGCAACTGCTCACAAGGCCAGTTGAAGTTACTCCGCTGTGGGAGTTGCTGTACCCTATTGAAGCATGTAATTATTAGCCTAGTGACTCATAAGATTATTGTGTGTTGGTTTTTTTAAAAAAACAACACAAAATATGCTGTGCTTCTCATTGTAAGTTGTGTTACTTGATTCAAAATTTAGATTTGCAGATGAGTTTTGCCCTTCAGTATATGGAAATCTGCTATCTTCCATTGAGAAGTTGTAGATGCAGGATATCACCGTGGATGGCAACCTGTATGTCAACTGTGCACGAGGGGGAAAGTGCCGGCTTCAATGTTAGTCAGAATTTGCAAGGCAAATTAAACAAAGTTGGAGTTGTCAAAAAAAAAATTCAGCAGAATCAAAATTCTCAAAAGATGGCAACTCAGCATCTGAGCGTTTGTCAAAAAGAAACAAATACTTGAATATGGTCCACAAATTAGAATATGTCACTAATCCATGGAGATATTTTGTTGATAACCAAATGAGTTAGGAAGCTCCACATTAATTTAACTCCATCAAAATAATACTCTGAACTTTTGACAACACACACACACTTTGGGTCTGTTTAAGGGCATCAATGTAACAATGCTACTAGCTAATGCTAATTAATTCTAAACTTTACTATTCTTTTAAATACATAGTGCTTTTAATTTGAAGAGCATCAAAAGAGAAGAAGAGTTGGTTTTTATATGCCGACTTTCTCTACCACTTAAGGGAGATTCGAACCAGCTTACAATCACCTTCCCTTCCCCTCCCCACAACAGACATCCTATGAGGTGGGTGGGGCTGAGAGAGCTGTAACTTGCCCAAGGTCACCCAGCTGGCATCGTGTGTAGAAGTGGAGAAACAAATCTAGTTCACCAGATTAGCCTCCACCACTCATGTGGAGGAGTGGGGAATCAAACCCGGTTCTCCAGATCAGACTCCAGCTAAACCAATTGCAGCAGAAGGCCCAACACAAGGACAGACAAGCCAACCCCTGCTGCTGTCTCCAAATATGGAGGTCCCAAATTGCCAAATAGCCACAGGTTTTGTCTGATCCCCTGTTAATGCCATCCAACCAAGTAGCTTTTACCACATTCCTTGGCAATGAGTTCCACAATTTCTCTGCCTGAGACTTTGGAAGGCTGGTGCCAGTCAGAGTAAAGAATCTTTAAACAGACCATTGATCTGACTAGGTATACAAAAGCTTTGTATGCTTATGAAACATAGAATCAGCGAATTATAGAGTTGGAAGGGGCCATGCAGGCCATCTAGTCCAACCCCCTGCTTAATGCAGGATCAACTTAGAGCATCCCTGACAAGTATTTGTCCAGCCTCTGTTTAAAGACAGCCAGTGAGGGGGAGCTCACCACCTCCCTAGGTAGCTGATTCCAGTGTTGAACAACTCTTACTGTAAAAAAAATGTTCGTAATATTCAGCCAGTACCTTTCCGCCCACAATTTAAACTCATTAGTGCTGATCCTATCCTCTGCTGCCAACTGGAACAGCTCCCTGCCCTCCTCTAAGTGACAGCTCTTCAAATACTTAAACAGCGCATTCCTGAGAGGAATGTCTGCGCCGGGCTTAGGAGGCAACCCAGCGGCTTTGCCTCTTAAGGAGGTTTCGGCACCGAAACCTCCGCCCAGCGCCAAAACCCATGCAACCCTCATAGGGTTGCACGGGACATACGCCACCTAAAAGGTGGTGTATCTTGGCCAAAAAAAGGGGGCTCACGAAACGCCCCCCGCCCTGCACTGGAATGCCCTGGGAACACCTCCCCTGGCACCATTACACCCCGGGAATGCCTCCAGGGACGCCGGGATGCCTCCTGGGGCACCACAACGGCTAGTGCCAGCGTCCAGCGGCAGGTGGGGACCGGTGTCCAGGCCTGCACGCTGGCTCTGGGGCCACCAATGCCGGCGTGCACCTTCAGGAATGTGCTGATGGAGTGCAACAAGTGCAAGGAATCCTATCCCTTCTTTCTAGTCTGCTGGAAAATGAATTTGGCGTATGTCTAATTGTTGGGGTAGGATATGTTGACTAACTAGGAGTTTCAGGTGGTCTCCTGGGTTTGTTTGAAACAAGGCATGAAAAGAGTCTTACTTTTTTGCCTCAAGATTGCATTTAGGTGCATTCTTCAATCAATACTGAATTACTGCACTGATTTTATTCTGCACTGGCTGTCCAGCTCACCAGGAGCTATAAAGTCATTATAGGCCTCCATCAACAAGGATACTACACCTGTTCTCTAAAAGGCATTTAACAGACCTTTGCATCAAAGGAAGAAACATTAATAAACCAATCAACAGGAACTCATCAGAGTGAATTGCTTCTTGAATATATTTCCCATTCCCCATGCCAGTGCTTTTTGATTCCTAATGATGCTTGTCTTGTGCAAGAAGGACAGAGATACGTTTGTTTCTGGCAGGTTTCTTTTTCTTCGGGAGGGGGGCTGCTGTTTGCTGCTGGGATTCATTGATGTTCTGGTACTTCATATGTTGGCACACTCTAAATTAAAAACAGCCGCAGCATGCCATTTGGATTTTCCGCTCTTAAAAAGGCACACAGCAGAGAAGTATTTCAGGAAACATAATTAAAACTAACATGGCACAAAGAGCATATATTGGGGTTGCACTTTATCTATAGACATTTTTATACAAGAATGAAAAGAAATTGATATCAACTCGGTACTGCAACACAAGCTTCCTATGCCATATTAAAGGACATGGCCCCCTGTGATTGTGAGCATTTTTCGTGTGTGTTTTGGGCCACACATCTTTTTGACTTATCCATCATGCAAGCCCTTATCCATCATACATTCGCATAGCACCAGACACCTATCCCTTATCTACAGGTCAAGTCTCCTCTTCCTTGCATATTTGTGCAAAAGAGGATTTCAGCAAGTGAAGTTTTTTCTCACCCCCGCAGAAAAATTCCCATCATTCATGACTATTAAAAGTATGGGAGCTTGTCTTCCATTGCATCTGATCACATCGTTTCCCATTCTCTGGCTTTCTAGAATATTCCCTTCCTATCTAAGGGTTGGTCACATCAGCAAAACAGACCATAGGCAAATGCTATGAATTAAGATGCCTTGAACAAGTTCACCAGCTCAGCCAATGGAACTTCCTGAATTCTGGCTGGTGGTGTTGAAACTGATAAGGCCTAGAAGAGATACCAGGGTTATTGTGCACTTGTTGGGCTCTCTCTCCCTTGGCCCAGTCACAGAATGGACAACATATTTTGCTACCCCAGTAAAGTTATCAAGATGACTTGTGGGTATGTTTATGTCTTATCCCATACAAACTAACTTGTCTGCTGAGATAATGTTTGGAAGCTCTTGTTCAGAACTCCCACCTTATGCTTAGGCATGGTGAACAAGTAACAGGCAGGTGGCCTTTTCTGCAACTGTCCCAGTATCTCTGTTCTGAAGGAGATATGCCTGGTGTCCTCTCTGTTTAGGCTCCAGGCAAAGTCTATCCTTTTGCTATGGCTTTTTGAATGCATTTTTTCTTGATTTTCTGTTGTTCCCTGTGGCAATTTAGTTGTCATGGTGCTCAGGCTAGAGTTTAAACCATTCTTTAATTTGTGTTTGAATGATATTTTAAAATGTGTAATAGATTTAGTGCTTTGACCTGGATGGCCCAGGCTAGCTTGATCTCATCAGATCTCAGAAGCTAAGCAGGGTCAGCCCTGGTTAGTATTTGGATGGGAGAGCACCAAGGAATACCAGGGTTGCTGTGCAGAGGAAGGCACTGGCAAACCACCTCTGTTAGTCTCTTGCCTTGAAAACCCCAAAGGGGTCGCCATAAGTCGGCTGCGGCTTCACGGCACTTTACACACACACAATAGATTTAATGGATTATATGAAAGCCTTCTTGGATTCTATGTTGGAAGAAAGGCAGCAGCTAATCTTTTTTTTTTTTAATAAAAAAGCAAAGTGACAGGATAAAATGAGATATTTGCATGCACAGCCACTGCCCAGGTTCATGATGTTCTACGCTCAACTGCAATAGACTCTTTTGACAATGAATTCCTGGATCATATTCTGTTACTGCTTCTGATTGTGGTCTGTCTCCCTAAGATCAGGTACTGTCACAGACTGTCACCAACTTGGAAGACTTTAAGAGAAGAGTAGACATGTTCATGGAGGAGAGGGCAATTCATGGCTACTAGTAAAAATGGATTCTAATCATGATGCATACCTAGGGTTGTCAACCTCCAGGTACTAGCTGGAGATCTCCTGCTATTACAACAGATCTCCAGCCAATAGAGTTCAGTTCACCTGGAGAAAATGGCCACTTTGGCAATTGGACTCTATGGCATTGAAGTCCCTCCCCTCGCCAAACCCCACCCTCCTCAGGCTTCGCTCCAGAAACCTCCCGCCGGTGGCGAAGAAGGACCTGGCAACCCTATGCATACCTTTTCTCTCCAGGATCAGAGGAGCATGCCTATTATATTAGGTGCTGTGGAACACAGGCAGGATAATGCTGCCGAAGTCGTCTTGTTTGTGGACTTCCTAGAAGCACCTGGTTGGCCACTGTGTGAACAGACTGCTGGACTTGATGGACATTGGTCTGTTCTGCCATGGCCTTTCTTATGTTCTTATGACCAACACAGACTGAACAATCAAATTATGTATATTGAAAAGTAAAGATAATTAAACTATTAATATAAAAACTAAATGCAAATAGATATGAACTATCTGTTCAGTGGGCATCTAGTGATGACTCTAGAAGGCCCAGTTTAGGCCTGTGTCACCATTAGGGTGACCTCCTGACAACCAGTGGGAGCTCTGGGAGGCAGGCACAGGGGCGACTATCTGTTTCCCCATGGGATAATATCACTTCTGGTGTGATGCGGAAGCACCAGCATCACAACAGAGGGGACGCTCTAGCTTTTTGCCCGAAAACTCTATGGTTTCCATAAAGTTTTGCAGAGAGTGATAGAGCACTCCCCGGAGCAATGCTGGCACTTCCGCATCACGCTGGAAGTGACATCATCGTGCAGGTGTACAGATCACTCCCCCCCTTTCGGCTGACCTGTTTCCACCCACTGAACATCTGAGTGTCGGGGAGCAGCAGCAGGAATCACCAGGACATTGCCCACCATTAATGGGCACCTGAGAACCCTAGTCACCATAGCAACAAAGAAATTCAGGTTCTGGCGTGCTTTCTGTCCTTGCAGTGTCTTGGCATTGCTCAGAAATCCTTAGAAATTTAGAAAAAGAGAACATTATTTACCTTGCTTTAGCTCATATCCTTGCCAGGGTTGCCAGCCCTATTCCTGCCAATCCCAGGAGTTTTTGGGACAGAGACTGGCGAGGGGCAAAACATCACAGATTCTGTGACATCAACGTTCTGGCTGATTACATGGAAGTGACATCACACCTCCCCTCCCACCCACCCCACACATGATGCTTTATGAATTTCCCCAATCTCTATGATAAAGACTAGAGATTAGGAAAGATTCCAAGATCACTGTAGATGCTGTGACATAACCCCCCACTTCACTTTTCTTCTATTGCTCAACTGATGGAGCTCTGACAATTGAGGATGGAGGTGGGAGTTTGCCAGCCATGGGTGGGCAAATGGAAAGCCTGTTTCCTCCTTCTCTTCCCTCCTCTCTCTCTCTCTCCCCCTCCCTCTCCCTCTCCCCCCTCTCTCTCGTATGTATGTATGTATGTATGTATGTATGTATGTATGTATGTGTATATAGCAGAGGGAGTACTTTTTGCTCTAGCTGTGGGAATGAGAATTACATATGCAAGCATGTAGGTATTTTCAATATTTATTTGTTTTGTTAACACCACTGCAGGTTTTAAAAAATATAACATAGACAGCACCATGTAGTTCAAGAAAGCTTGTTGGCTATTTTTAGAAATACGCAAAGCAGGTCTAATGGCCCGATCTGTATTGATGGCAGCTGCCACTGCTTGATTTAAAGGACCAGTTTGTAGCCAAAAAATATTTTATGACACATGAAAAATGATGTGAATTTGTTAAACTGCAGAGAGGAAAAATGTCCGCAGTAGAGATAATAAATGTGGATTTGTCTAATTTCATGGTTTATCCAGTGTATTGTCAGGGATGGCTATCCTGTGGGGAAAAGAGTTATTCTTGTTTTGGGATCATAATATTTAGCTTCCAGGATTCAACTGAGCTTCTCCAGTGCTTTCTTTGCTAAAATGTCCTACTTAGTTTACAATAAAGGTAATATGTTGAGCTCTCTGGTGTAGAAAAGTGAAACTAGAGGACACTTAGATGTAATGGAGAGGTATATAAAGGTTGGTAAATAAATTGACAGATATTTGATAACCTTCCAGGTGTGAATCAATACACCATTGGCCTTATGGAACCTTAGATAGATTGGGACCTGCATATATGAGAGGTCACTGATTTTTTTCTGCTTGCAACTTTGTGATTGAGTGCAGTCCAATACTAGCAGATGATGGCTTGGAAAACTGGATTTTGAGTTGGACTAAATGGTTTGCACAACATGTGACAGGTCTATTCTAGAAACACCTTGCAGAATGTGTCTAGCATTCCATGTGGTTGCCGGTAGAGGAATGTTATCAAAGCGGTATGAAATGTACCCACAGGAAAATGTCTTAGGAAACTGTAGGATTTAGAGTGAATGCACAAATTAATCTGCTTGCATATTCTTTCATACCTAGAATTAGGGATCAAGCAATGAAATTTTTGCTTCAGGAAAAGCAAAAGTGAGAACTTCAAGAAATGCATAGTCAGCTGTTGGGATTCATTGGCTCTAGATGTTGTATGAATCATTTGCATAGATGGCATTGAGAGCCAGCATGGTGTAGTGGTAAAGAGCAGTGGTTTGGAGCGATGGCTTGGAGTGGTGGACTGTAACCGGGTTTGATTCCCCACTCCTCCACATGAGGGGTGGACGCTAATCTGGTGAACCGGGTTGGTTTCCCCACTTCTACACACAAAGCCAGCTGGGTGACCTTGGGCTAGTCACAGCTCTCTTAGAGCTCTCTCAGCCCCACCTACCTCACAAGGTGTCTTTTGCAAGGAGGGGAAGGGAAGATGATTGTAAGCCGGTCGGCATATAAAAACTAACTCTTCTTTTTAAAGGACAGGACAAATACAGGCAAATAGGCCAATTAGACTCAATTGTGAAAGCCTGTTTGTGTTCAGCAGAATGATACCACTGATCACAATATGCTGTGGGGATGAATAAAGGGGATGACTGCCACCACTGTGTCCTACTTGGAAACATGTCCAGGTGTTTTGCCTGACCCCTGTGGCAGAGGAACTGATGGGCCTTTGATCTGACCCAGCAAGACTGCTACTTATGGTCTCATGATGTACTTAAATTTGGCTATAACTCAAGTGAACACATCCCATGCTTTCAGAGTAAGCCTGCTCTGTTATTGCCTTTTGGCACAGCTTCGGATCAGTGCTTCAAATACTGGTGGAGTTAAAGGAATTTTGCATGTGCTGTGAATTTTCAAAGCCTATCTATGCTGTTGTTTGACATGCAAAGTGTGATGTTGTCTTTCTATTAGTATTGCTTCATGTCTGATGTATCTCTCTTCTAGTGCTGTGGATAGACATCTTTAAAAGTAAATTGTAATCGAAATTCCAAGCAGGGTGAGATGAGAATTAGCTGCCTGTCTAGTGCTTTTCTGTTTATCTCCAAATGTCAGCACTCTGTGCTGGAAGTTTTGGTAGGGAGGCAGCTGCTGTTCCAGGCAAGAGAATTAGCAAGGCAGAAAACTAGGGCTGTTCACAGAAAGGGCTAATTGAATCACACGGCATGACAATTGCTATGGAACGTGCTTGTAGAAGGTCAAATGAACTAAAAATGTGGCTGCAGAAGGAATGACAGATTCCTTTTTAGACAAGGTCTTTTTGACCAAACCTTTTAATACCTAATCAATACTCTACAATGGACACTAGACTTGAGTTGCGAATTGTTATGTGATGATCTTTGGCGCTGGGAAACATCCCATGTTATCTATCTGTAGTGCTGTGACGTCAAGGACATCAATGGCCATGGAATGGAAACTGTTTCTAAAATAGTATCCATTACATATTATCCTTATTAGCAGTTTCTTAAAACTCTTCATTGACAAAATTTACATATCTCCTCGTGGCTCTTGTGTAAACCCCATGCTCAGGTCTTGTGGCTTCTACAATCTAAATATGATATACATTAGTGCCTTCAACTATTGATTTTACAGGACTTTTGTGACAGTTTACAACCCTTGCAAGTAAATATTTGCCCCCATCTTAATGTTTCTATATGCTCCACTGATTGAAATGCTAATCAGTGTCCCTATTTTACTCAAGATCCAAAACTAACGTTGCAAGTTTGTATCAGTCTTATTTAGCTCTGGCTAAGGTCAGGTAAAGGTAAAGGTCCCCTGTGCAAGCACTGGGTCATTCCTGACCCATGGGGTGACGTCACATCTCGATGTTTACTAGGCAGACTTTGTTTACGGGGTGGTTTGCCAGTGCCTTCCCCAGTCATCTTCCCTTTACCCCCAGCAAGCTGGGTACTCATTTTACCGATCTCGGAAGGATGGAAGGCTGAGTCAACCTTGAGCCGGCTACCTGAAACCGACTTCCGTCGGGATCGAACTCAGGTCGTGAGCAGAGCTTGGACTGCAGTACTGCAGCTTACTACTCTGCACCACGGGGCTCATCCTAGCTAAGGTAAAAATAACTTAAAACATATTTTTTAACCGAATTACATTTGATAATGGAAATTTGCTCTCCAGGCTAGTAAAGATTGCACATGGGTTGCTTTTGATGATCAACTGGGTACATTACAGTGACTTTTAGAGAGAGCCTATATTTTATAACTGCTATCAGTATTTAGTAGTTAACACAACAACCACTAGAAGTTGTTTTCAAACTATATGGTTGGTGGTTTCTTGGACTGAATATAATTTCATAGCAAGCTGGTTTCAAAATGGTTATGACTAATAGCAGCAATACAGCATATTGGAAATAGGATAGAGTAGAGTGGGAAATAAAATAATCGCTGCCAAAGGTTATTGTCATTATTAATGGATATAGAATAGGTTCTATTTTACTGCAATGGTAGTTTATGATAATTCCACATTTGTCATGATACTCTATGATGGCTGCCAGCTTGTAAATCATTCCTGCTGTGATACATTCTAGAGAGATGACAGAAAATACATACTGCTGAAAAGTATTGTCTTAAGAGAAAACTCTGGTGCTCATACTTTATTAATATGGGCCACACATGTGTTTAGATATTTCTCATTGAAGCTAAAATTGATTTGTGGCCATGACAACTTAGCAAAGCACTCGGTAGATATTACTTTTGGATGGGATATTCCAAATTATCTCTGTTAGCAATCCTGAAATGCAGCCAAAAAGGCTTCGCATTAGCAAGGGCATTCTTTTTTTAATCCATACACAGTTTGGCCCAGGATCGCTCATCAATTAAAAATCAGATGTCACAGAAATCTTTGTGCCACTGCTTCACAGAATCAATGCTTTCAAAGCAATTATTTGGGGCATCAGCAGAGTATCTCTTTCCACCCCTTTAATCTTAAATTTTTTACCATTCGCTAATTTAGACCCCTTCCTTAAGTCACGGGGGTGACCAAGAAATTAAGGCTGCATCTCTATTATGCATAGTTACTTGGTGGTCGGTAGCTCAGTGAGGTGTGGCTTATTTCCACATAAATATGCACAGGGTTGGGCTGCCTAGTACCCATGTGCTTCAGTCAGTCATGTGTGAATTGTGCACCTATGTAGAGCAAAAAAAAGTAGGTAGCCGTACAGGCCCACATCAACACCCCAAAACAAAAGCCATGTAATACCATTTATTAATACAAACCAAAATAACACAACACAATAATAATGGAGGACCATTGTATGGTGTCTGCCTGTTTGGGACTGATGTTTTTAAGTCTGAAGGTGAATTTGATTGATTTCATCATAGCATGCAAGATTGGAAGGCACCAAGACAAATTCTTTCCTGGGGGTGGCTCTTCCCATTTTTGTCAGCCTTTCATTGAAAAGGGAAAAGGAGAATATGTCTACCAGATTCTTCTCTTGTGTAGTCTCTTCACAAGGGAAGATCTAGTATCTTTCCTAAGGCACTTCCTTAGTCATCAGCATCAATAACCCTCCCAATCTAGCTTCATCTTACATCCATTGAAGCAAAACTGCCCTATAGATATTATAATTAATTTTTAAAAGCTGTTGCTAATGAATTGTGTTATTAATGCTCACTATTCTGTCACTGGATTGTCTGGTAGTTTGGTGAGGAGAATGAGAGTGGGGGAAAGTGACTCACCGCATAAATTGCATAGGCATTGCCTGATCTTGCAGCTGAAGAGGGCTTCATGGATAAATTTCTCTATGCAGCATTTCTGCCAATCATTGTACAGACCTAGTTGTTCAGGAGGGCTTTTTCAATTTTATTTTAGCATCAGCAGTGCCATTTCCCCAAGAGACTGTTTTTAAAAGTCCTTCTATAGCTTGCTTTGTTAATATCAATTGTTACTATAGAAGTTGTTACTATGTGACTGAGCTGTGTGTGAAAGAGTGTGTTCTACTATAGCGTATAAAGCTTGAAGTTTTCCTCCCTGAGGACAAGATGGACTTCACCTGTCGCAAGTGTAAGTTGATAGGGCTCTTAAAGGACAAGGTTCGGAGCCTGGGGGAAAAAATTGCTACTCTCCATGACATCAAAGAAGAGGAGGATTTTATTAACAGAAGCCTCAATGCCCTCCATAGGGAAAGGAAGACGATTCAAAGGGACAACAGTGTGGTTGCCTGCCCTAACAAGAGTCCTCAGAGCGCCACAGCACGTCCCCAAAAGTGTTGAGCGAGACGGCACTCTGTGCCATTAGAACTCAGGATCAATTCCAGGCCCTTACAGTGGTGGCAGAACTGGAAACACTACCAGCAGAAGAAACACAAACACAAGGAAGACAGAGGAAGGAGGACAGGGGGACACGAAGAGGTGGCACTGGAAGGAAAAGGAAAGTTTTGGCTGAAGGTGACTCTCTGCTGAGGGGTATGGAACGTCGTGTACCTAGGCCTGACTCCATGACCCGAGAGGTGTGTTGCTTGCCAGGGGTGAAAATCAAAGACATTGTAGACCAGATACCCAAACTGGTCAAACATAAAGATCACTAACCATTTGTGATAGTCCATGTGGGAACCAACGACACGACTGTGAACACCATCGAAAACATTAAGGCTGACTATGAAGCTCTCAGGAGGAAGCTAAACAGAATGGGGACACAGTTGGTCTTCTCTGATTCTTCCTGTCAGAGGAAGGAGACTACAATAGGAACATAAGATAATGGAGGTGAACCACTAGCTGCATTAGTGGTGCCAGCAGGAGCGATTGGGATTCTGGGACCACGGGCTAGGTTTTCTGATGACAACCTACTAGCATGCGAGGGACTTCACCTTTGAAGGTTGGGGAAGAATGTTTTTGGAAGAAACCTAGAGAGATTCATCAGGAGGGCTTTAAACTAATACCACAAGGGGAAGGAGATGACCTACATAGGGATTTAAATTAAAGAGATCAAACAGCAGAGGCCCACCTGGGAGGGTCCGGTCTAAAGGAGCTGAAGGTGCGGCGCTTCGGGTGTCTATGTACCAATGCCCAAAGCTTGGGCAATAAGAAGGAAGAGCTTAAGCTTTTAATGCAGTCAGAGGGATATGATTTTGTAGGCATTACAGAGACTTGGTGGGACGATTCCCATGACTAGAATGTAGTAATGGATGGATATGAGTTGTTCAAGAAAAACAGAAACGTCGAAGAGGTGGTGGAGTGGTGCTGTATGTGAGGAGAGGGTTTGCTTGTCAAGAAATACTGGAGGACGAGGGTGACAGCCCAGTGGAATGTATCTGGGTGAGGATAAGGGAAAGGGAAATAGAAATTAGTAGTTTAAAATTAGTATTATATCAAAAGATAAACACCACTGGAAGAACTGAAAGAATGAACTGGAGGAAAATGAAAGATCTGGTAAGAAATTGTAAAAAAGGGGCTAGATCATGGATGATTTATTTATAAAAAAGAGACAACAAATAGTTTTAAATGTTGGATTATGATGGATACACATTGACCTGGCAACCTTTGACTGTTATGGAGAACATCCAATAATATGTTCTCCATAAGAGAATGGAACAGACACCCAATGCAAAGAACAGTAAATAGGAGAAATGTTATCATAATGAGAAAAAAATGAGTCATGACACATAATTAACAACAGAACTCAAAAGCTGAATGTGAGAATGAGGAACACCAGTGTAAAGAATAATCAAGTCTGTGTAACAACCAAATCCAGAAGCAGGTTTGACAAAAGCAATGTATAAGCCTGAAAGAACTTTAGAAATCATGTTTAGCAGTAGAATTGTTTTTGGCAGAATAAGACACAGGAACATCATGTTTCAGACTTAATGATACACTATTGTTGGTCATACTTAGAATCATAGAGTTGGAAGGGTGATCTAGTCCAGGGGTCGGCAAACTCATTAGTCAAAAGAGCCAAATATCAACAGTACAACGACTGAGATTTCTTTTGAGAGCCAAATTTCTTAAACTTAAACTATATAGGTAGGTACACTGTTTATTAACTTAATAAACTTTAATTAAAGTTTTAAGTCTTAATTAAACTATAGGTACACTGAATAAAACTTGATATCATACTTAATAGTGATCTTATTTATTGATCAAATTAAATTGTAAGTCCCTGCCATTTCCCCCTCCCCGTCCAGAGTCCTCGTCTGGAGGCCTGGTCTACCGCCACAAAAGCCTATTGGTGGACCTGGCCTCCGGCTGAGTCCCATTGGGAGGCCAAGTCTACCCATTGGCTTTCTTGGCAGTAGACCTGGCCTCCGGAGGCTCATAGAAGCCAATTGGTGGACCTGGCCTCTGAAGGGGGACTTTTTCCCCTCCTCGGAGTCCAGGTCTACTGCCCAGAAAGCCAGTGGGTAGACATGGCCTCCCAATGGGACTCAGCCGGAGGCCAGGTCTACCAAAGGAAGCCCGCCCCGCCCAACAGCTGATAGGTGGGCGGGGGGGGGGCCAGGAACCACCGAGCCGCCCGCCCAGCAATCGCGCGGCTAGAGGGGAGGGGAGGCTTTAGCCTCCCAACCATTGAGGGCAAGGGAAAGGGGGACCTGGCCATTCTCCACGGCGGGGGTGTGGGGAGAGACAGCGCCCCCGCTCTCTCTCTCTCTCTCTCTCTCTCTCTCTCTCTCTCTCTCTCTCTCTCTCTCTCTCTCTCTCTCTCTCTCTCTCTCTCTCTCTCTCTCTCTCTCTCAGGCGCGCCGGCTCCGCAGCCCAGCTGCCGGCGTGAGCGGGCGCAAGAGCAGGGGCTCCAAACCAAGTTCGGAGAGCCGCACTCAACGGGCCAAAGAGCCGCATACGGCTCTGGAGCCGCAGTTTTGAGACCCCTGATCTAGTCCAACCCCCTGCACAATGCAGGAAATTCACAACTACCTCCCCCCCACACACACACACCCAGTGACCCCTACTCCATGCCCAGAAGATGACCAAGATGCCCTCCCTCTCATGATCTGCCTAAGGTCATATAATCAGCACTGCTGACAGAATAAGTCTGAGGGATTCATGGGCTTGCATGCTCCCTCTATATCCCTTCTCCCTTTACCAAGATGAACAATGAAAGGCTTCTGCTTTTTCAGCAAACAATGGGTTAGCCTTGTGTTCAAACAACAAATCATGATTTCCTCTCTTCCCTTAATAAATCAGGCTTTAACGAGCATCTGGAATCCCACTTTGTAAGGAAGAGAGAAAGACATAGTTTGTAGTTTGCACATCATGACCCACTATGTTTTCCAGACAAAGCAGAATGAAATACATTTTGGTTTTATTTTGTGTATTAATGGTATTTTTGATGTGTACAATTTGTGACTTCATTTTTTACATCTTGTAAGCATCTCTGGAAGGTTCATCTCAACAACAGGCATTTAGAACAGAGTAAGTTGAAATGTTGATCGTGTGTGTTTTTAATAGATGTACATTTGAAAAAAAATTCAGATTGGCATTTTAGCAAGGGTTTCCATACCAGTATTCCAAATTATTTGAGTCACCAAAGCCATTTAGAATTTTGATTTACTTTTTTTCAGAATTCTAAAAAACCTGGGGCCCCATTTCTCCCTATGTGGAAACCTTTAAGGGGGTGGAGTGGCTGTTTTTCAAGCAAACAACACTACAATTGCAGGAAACTTAGTTCTTCCTGTGCACTAAAGACCCCCAAGTCTTGGGATTAACAGGTCCAATTGAACAGGTTCCTGAACAAGGTGTCCCCTACTTGTCCCCATTATTTCCTATGGAAAAACATGCTATGCTTTCTCCAGGGCAGGGGTCTGCAAACTGCGGCTCCCGAGCCGCATGCGGCTCTTTGGCCCGTTGAGTGCAGCTCTCTGAACTTGGTTCGGAGCCCCTGCTCTCACGCCCGCTCGCGCCGGCAGCCGGGCTGCGGAGCCGGCACGCCTGAGAGAGAGAGAGAGAGAGAGAGCAGGCGAGCGGGCGCGCTGTCTCTCCCCCCCCCCCCCGCCGTGGAGAATGGCCAGGTCCCCCTTTCCCTTGCCCTCAATGGTTGGGAGGATAAAGTCTCCCCTCCCCTCTAGCCGCGCGATTGCTGGGGGGGCAGCTCAGCGGTTCCTGCCCCCCGCCTATCAGCTGTTGGGCGGGGCGGGCTTCCTTTGGTAGACCTGGCCTCCGGCTGAGTCCAATTGGGAGGTCGTGTCTACCCACTGGCTTTCTTAGCGGCAGACCTGGACTCCGAGGAGGGGGAAAAGTCCCCCTTCAGAGGCCAGGTCCACCAATTGGCTTCTATGGGCCTCCGGAGGCCAGGTCTACTGCCAAGAAAGCCAGTGGGTAGACCTGACCTCCCAATGGGACTCAGCCGGAGGCCAGGTCTACCAATAGGCTTTTATGGCGGTAGACCAGGCCTCCAGACAAGGACTCCAGATGGGGAGGGGGAAATGGCAGAGACTTACAATTTAATTTTTATCAATAAATAAGATCACTATTAAGTATGATATCAAGTTTTATTCAGTGTACCTATAGTTTAATTAAGACTTAAAACTTTGATTAAAGTTTATTAAGTTAATAAACAGTGTACCTACCTATATAGTTTAAGTTTAAGAAATTTGGCTCTCAAAAGAAATCTCAATTGTTGTACTGTTGATATTTGGCTCTTTTGACTAATGAGTTTGCCGACCCCTGCTCCAGGGCAAAGAAGCCAATAATGAAACACACAATAGCAACCACTGGCCAGAAGTCTCCACATGCAAACAGAATGAGCAAGTGCAACAGAAGCAACATCAAAACAGAGAATGCCAGAAGAACTACTAGCCAATGTGACAAATCAAACTCAACCAATGTCAAACCAGAGAGTCCCCGACAAATTTAAGCAAGGGTTGCGGTTGCAAGCCCTACCAAACATGTAAAACCGAAGAAAAACAGGCCTGGGAGCCTTAAAATGCTGGCACTGAATATTACCAATATTTCTAGAAATTATCAGTATTCTGAAAAATCCTGATATTGCTCTGGATGACTCCAGCAGAGTTTGTAGAGAGGACAAAGTTTTGCAAAACTTGTTTTCTGCTGCATAAACAGAGAAAGCAAGAGGGATGTTAGAGGCCTTTAGCAAACTGAAAACACCTGACATGCTGCGTTCCATCTCCAAACAGAATACTATGACTTCAGCGAACCCGCAACTTGGATGGTAGCATTTGATGTAAATAATAGACACTATAACCCAGGAAAGGCTGTTAGGAGCATCAAAACACAAGCTCACTGATGCAATAAAGATTCAGAGAGATACAGCAGCACAGTTGGTATGTTAAAATTTTTAGCACTGCACTGGCGTTCAGGAACATTGGATAAAAATAGCAGAGCTGATGTGGTATGTAAAAACTACTCAGCAAGACTGAGCATTAAAATAAAACAAGCCTTCCTTTTGGTGGGAGGGAGATTCTGGAATTAAGGTCTCAAGCGAAGAGAATGGAAGGATGAAAGGAAGGCACAGTCCATCAAGCGCTATTGTCATTCAAGTCCCACAGAAATAAATGACATTTGGCTGGGGGAAAGGAATTAGATGAAGTGAATATAATATACAGCAAATATGTTTGTAGGGCACAACAACATGTATCACCAGCAAACACAAATTAGAGCCTAGGAACCTGCTGGATCAAACCAAAGTCCCATCTAGTCCAGCACAAGGATGTGCTTTTGGCTATTTATGGTTCAAATATGTATGTGAGAAATGTGTTATTGGTATTTTTCAGATTTATTCAGATATCCAGAGCAATATCTGGGTTTTTCAGAATACTGACAATTGGGTCTGAAAAAATATATAGAAAATTTTGGGGCTCACATTTTAAAGCTCTCTGGTCTTTTTTTCTTCAATTTTACGGGTTTGGTTGGGCTTGCAACAGTGCGCCTTACTTAAGTTGGTTTGGCTTGGATTCTTTGGTTTGACATTGGTTGTATTGGGCTCATCACATTGGCCTGTAACTATTCCTAGGATTCTCTGATTTGAAGTTTGCTGTGCTGGGCTCTTTGTTTCTGTTTGCATTTGCTTTTGACTGGTGGCTGTGTTTGTGTGTTTAGCTATTGACTTCATTTCCCTGGGGAAAGTATAGCATTTTTTTTCCTCATAGGAAGGAATGAACACAAGTAGGGACACCTTGTTCAGGGGCCTATCGAATTGAAACTCTTGGATCTTATTTGCTTGAAACTTGGGTGGTCTTTAGTGGAAAGGCATGAATATGTCCCTGCAATTGTAGTGTCATTTGCTTCAAAAATAGTCACTAGCGTTGTGCAGAAAAGAAAAGAAAAAAATGGAATCAGTAAATTTCGGGTTCGGTTTATTGGGCCTGAATTTTTTCAGGAAACCTGAAATAAACCGAATTCCCATACTGGTAAATATGGGAAATCATCTTATTTTGGGGTTTCCTGAAAAAATTCAGGCATTTGCGCCTATGGGGATTTTTTCGAAGCTCCTGGGGTGGTGGTGTTTTTTGAGGTAGAGTCCCCAAATTTGCTTTCACTGGTGGGAAAGTTTGCCGGGCTCCTCCATAGAGAAACATAGTGAAGTTCACAATAGGGAATCTGACTGTGGCCACTTCACTGTTTCTTCTCTATGGAGGAGGATGGGACGACCCCTTACAGACCCCATAAAACCAGTCCCCAGACCCAATATTCACCAAACTTGGGGTTCATGCAAGAATAGTCCCTTGCAGCAATGCTACAAATTTAGGGGCTGTACCTCAAAAATGCCCCCCAGGTGCTTTGCAAAGCTTGGGGAAAGCCGAATCCAAAAAAGCCAAATACCCGATTTTTCAGGAATGGCCAGTTGGGCTTTGGCTTTCTCCCCAGGTTTTGGCATTTGGTAAACCCAAACCCAACATTTTCCAAAATGGCTTTTTTTGGGGTTTATTTTCGTTTTGGCTTTATCAATATGCACAAGCCAAATAGTCACTCCAGCTTCCCTGGGAACAGTCCACCATAGGGAACAATGGATCTAAAAAATTTCAGAATTCTGAAAAAACATCTGAAGTCTGAAATGGTAGTGGGGATCCAAATAATCCAGATTACTGGTATAGAGACACTTCCTGAAATCCAAGTCTGAAATATTCAGATTTTTTTCAAGTGCATATCCCATCCAGCATTCTATTTCCCTCAGTGGTTAACCAGATGTGGATGACTCCTGCTTTCATAGCCCCACCCCTTGAAACCAGTATTCAGAGGTGCACTGCCTTTGAACATCGGGTTCTGTTTAGTTTCATAGCTACTAGCCACTGATAGACCAATCCTCCAGCAATTTGTCTAACCCCCTTTTTAAAGCCATCTAAACTTTAAATGTTCTGAACCCTGTTTGCTCTTAGTAAGGTGAATGCAAAGACAAGGGTTTTTTTTACAGAAGAAACAGCAGGGAGGCATGAGGAACTTGAGTTTTCCATTAGCCACTCTTTTTTTTTTCCTGCAGCCCATGCTCCTAGCCATTTTGAGCTGAGCTTTGTGACCAGAAATGGGCTGGACAGGGGCAAAAACAAATGAAAAACAGCCATGGAGGAATGGACTGCGGAGCAAAAGGCAGGAAATAAGAGAAAGCTTAAGCTTCGCTATCTGTTGCTGCTTCTTTGAAAATCCTACCCTGGAATGCCACATTCCTTTTATTTAGCAAAAAGAAATTGGATTGGGACCCTGTGTATGCTGGAGTGAACTTATAGCTCTGCCTGAGCAGCTGGGAATTTAACATTGATGGAAAGCAGGATGAATGATTTTGGACAGTCAAGAGATCATGGAAATGGAGCTTCTTCCAGCCATGAACTGGACAGAGGGAATATGAGATTGAAATTTCAGTTTTTAAGATCGTCTTTATGTCAGTATTTTCTTGACAGCAGCAGATAATGTGTGGGCAGGAACTATTTAATCATGGAATGTGGAAGGCATCCACTCATTGATTATTAAATAGCCTCGAGAGTTCGAAGTGTAATTTGAAATCAGACGGAACCTCTCCTCCTCACCTAGCACAAATTTTTGATTTGATTACTCTTGAATGCTGGGATCAAACATTATATCTGTGGGATGCACCCAGCTGAAGAGCTCACTGAATGAGTTGGTGGGATGGAGCTGTCTCCATCTTCTCCCCCAACCAACCCACTGTTGATCCCATAAATCCTCTTAAGGGATTGGAAGAGCCTCACAAAAAGTGGGCTACAGTACAGGGCACTGAGCAACAGGAGGTAAGTCAGTTAAAATTGTTTCTTCCGTCGTCAGTTGATGAAAGCTGCCAACCAGAAGAGGGAGAAGAAGGCAATTTTACCGGATTCTTTCTCATCATTGAAGCACCTATACCGTTTTCAGGGCAAACAGCAGGCTATTTCGAGTATACAGTATCATGCTGAGTATATAATAAAGAGCTATATAGAAATATTTTAAATGTATTCATACATATAATGGAAAAGGTGGAGAAAGATTAGCTCCACCAACTTCTTCTGCAAGCTTTTCTGCTGGATCCAACCCTGTGAATTTATTTCAGACCCAAATAATATGGGAATATGTAATGCTCTCATGACAGCCTATATTTTGCTGCAAGAAGCTCAATCTCTTCTGGTAAGAAGCAGTGAAGTCTCAACTGCTCCTGAATATTGTGATAGCAGGAAACGACATCTGTTGGAAAGAAAAAAACAACAACCTGTGTTCTTCCGTGCTTTTCCTGGCATTTGCTAGACCTTTCCTATTGTTTAAAGCACAGCCATTTTAGAGGCCTCGATGCTTCTCTGCCTTTCTAAGAAGCAAAGGCCTGCTTGTCTCTCTCATAAACATGTGTATCTTTTGCCCCAGCTGGAGACAGCAGGGAAGACCAATTTATTGGTCCTGAAGGTCAGTTGTTTGTCAGAGAGAGCAAGTACCCCAAAACACACCTGCTGAAGTTTCTGGAGTCCAGGTAAGGCCTGAAGGAGGGTCCACTCTGTTTTATCACATCAGGGGCACTTGCAACAAGTACAGAAGATGTATTTGACTGTGTGTGTTAATTCTGACGCCCTATGTTACCATCAGCCATTGTTCAGAACAAAGTATTAAAGGGGACCCCAAGTTGAGCAAAGAGTGGTCGCTTCTCTACAGGGGGTTGACCCTGCTATAGCAGTCCATCTCATTCCCAGCAACCAGAGATCTGCCAGGTAATTACCTTGTCTCTATGTGTGTCTGTTGCTTTGTTCTCTAGCCAGATCTGGGGAGTCAGTGTGGGTCGTGCTAATTGCCTGCTATCTGTGTGTTGTCGAATGAACTGCTTTGGAGAGGAGCTTGTTTCTGTGAATCCCTGAGAAGCAGGAAGGAGAGCAGAGATCACTCTCAACAGTGTCGGTCCTGCTTCTCTTGGGGGAAGGGTCTGAGCCACCCTTCCACACCCTTCCGCAGCTGTGTAATTAGATCCTTGGGAACGTATCCCCCCCCCAAACTCTAGCAGCCCAACTTTGGTGCAGTGGTAACCTGTGAAACTACTTGCTGCAGGCCATCCCTGTGAGGTAGGGCAGGACATAAAACCACCAACCCATGTTTCCTCCTTGACAGATCATCTGCACAGTCATTTCTAAGCAAATATTTGTGGGATCTCTCTGCATGCTGAGCCAAGGCACAGGGTCAGTTGTATTAGTCATACAACACATACCCACAGGCTTCTGCTAGTGCCCATCTAGGCCTTTGCTACTACTAGCCTCATGACCTCTGCCTGTCTGCCACTGTTCTATAGGCTTTTGCAGCCCTCGGAGGCTTATCCCTTTATTATTCTTTGCATCTGTTGGCAATGTTGTAGGATTGTTAACTTTTTATTTAGTGCCAGTTTTATTGTATAGTTATGCAGATAAGGCAAACTAAAATGGGTGGCTTTCCAGAAGCAGTTTGCCACAGTATCTGAATACAAATCACACAAACTATCATTTTTTCCATAATAAAACAAGCTAGACACTGACACACACTTATCCTAATCTGCTTGACATAATAGGCTGAAAATGCATGGTCGCTTTAGCCTCCTTTATTCCCTGTTTCACTCAGGATTCAGCCAGGATCGAACGCACATTCGGCGAAACACATGCATTCGATCCTGGCTGAATCCTGGCTGAAACAGGGAATAAAGGAGGCTAAAGCGACCTACGTTTTCACCCATAGAGGCCACTAAAGCTGATGCAGGACTGGGTCCACTTCTGTTTTCCCTTCCGTCTCACCCTTCCCTTTTGAAAGACAGCAAGAGTAGTGTCTCCATTTGATGATAAATTGTATCCTGAACATATGTGATAACCAGCAAAGCTGAACTTATTCCTCATGTTGCTTGTTTATGTTAGAAAAGTTTAATGTACTCTAGAATTTCTTATGTTTAGGGGTGTGGGCAGTAATATGCCATTTTTTTATCACTACCACAAATACAAGAATGGAGGTGTTACATTCCATCTGTACTTTCTAATTTCCCAAGATACATCGAGGGTCTATACCCTCATATCTCAGATTGGAACTGTGCCTGTGGTATAGTAACAGGAGAATTTGCCAAAAAAAACCCCAACAACTACTACTGTTTTCATTGTACTGAGCAGAAGCTGTGCATCGGCTATGACGCCAAGTTACTGCTTTTAATTATTCAAGTCAATTGGTCAGGAAATATAGTTATCTGAATCGATCATTATATTCATGAGAAATAGAGATTTAAAAGTGTTGTATAATTGGGTTTGAGAATCTCCACTACAAATTTAGGAGTAGCAAAATATCCCAGAATCTAGTCTCTTGTGGTCAGTTTAAGATCATGGAACGTGCCATTATTATGCTGAACAGCATATCATATGACACCAAATAGGGCCAGCAAATGTATAAGTTGCTTAGGATAGACGGGTCGGGGTGGGGGGAGAGAAAACCTTAATTTACCTTCAGGGAGGTGGAGTGAATCCACTTTTCTTTTTTCTCTCTCCCTTCCCTAATAGGGGATTGGCATTGTCAGAGCTGATCATCTGTTGGACAAGTAAGGGTTGTGTCACTACATGAGGGGCATATTTGGAACAATGTGCTTAAGATATAAATAGGCCATTCTGTGCCAAACTTTGTGGGTGGGCTTCTTTGTATGCCAGAGTTTATTCCAGAGTATAGTTTATTCTAGAGTATAGGGATTTTTTTTTGCTTTGCAAGTGTTGCAGTGCTGCCTTTGTTCTTGCACTGCCTGGGAGTTTAAAGGGCTGTTTCAGGTTTCCGTGTCAGTTTCAGGAAGTTTTTTTTCTTTGCAAGTGTTGCAATGCTTTATGATCCTGTTGCTGTTTATGATCCTGTTGCTTACACAGTTGCACAATGCTTGGATGTCTTCTTCACTGTCTGGATGAACATTAGTCCTCCTGTTGAGCTTGCACTGACAGACTGGCACTGGGTTCTCCTGGGCATTCTGTACAATGTCGTTGGTAGGGGTGTTCATTCAGATAAGCCAAACTGAAAAATAAAGGGCACCATTTCTATTGAGCCGAAAAGGTGCAATCCCAAAAAAGCCAAACATTTCCAGATTTTCCCGGCTTTTTCAGTTTTATTATACCATATGAGGAATCTTTGCGGGACTCAGGGGCGCTTTTTAAAGGTAGCAGCACCAAATTTGCAATATAGCTGAAGGTGACTGTCCTTAGAAGAACCTGTGAGTTTGGTAAAGATTGGGTCGGGGGGGGGGTCCAATTTTATGGGCTCCCATTCTCCATTGTTGTCAATGGAGAAAAAATGGAACCAAATAAAATTGAATCCGATGCCAATATTTTTGCCAGCGATGCCCTCCTGCCTTCCCCCTGCTGCAACTGGTGCCCAGCAGTTCCCCCCATCCCACTTCTGCCACCCATCTGGCAAGCCTCCCTCCATGCCTCCCACTTGCAACTATCAGTATGGCAGCTGTTTGAGGCAGATCACAGCAAGACATGAGATGCAAGATGGTCAAGCATGGGATGGTCACCTGCCAAACTAACCTCAGCAAAGTTTGTAGCATCCATAGCGCTGGACCATGGAAGTGTTCTCAATCAAAGTCTCTCACTCTTCAACAGAATCAGACTGCAGCATTTTGCTCATTCATAAACTTGAACTGCCTGGATATATAAACTAGAGTAGACTCTGAGAGAGGGAGTTGTTATACCATAATCAGCTGGCCATTGTATTCCTTATCTCTGAATATTCTATAAAGGTACTAGAGAATACACAGATAGAGGATGGCTTTTCAGTGTATAAACATTAAAAGATGTTGAAAATGCTGTTTCCAAACAAATGTATAACTTCTGTGGGAATGCAAAAGAACAAATTATTCAGGGACACTGACAATATCAGTTCAAGAAGATAGCAAAGACAGGATGACACCATATCACATCCTAAGCTGTTTGGCAACATTTCCAGAGGGATAACAGCTAAATGTTGACAGAATTGTAGTATCAGATACACAGCTGACATATTTCTTAGGACTCTGAAGTATGATGGTAAACAGAGCTGTAAGAAACAACTATCACAGCTGGAGTATTGTATTGTAATCTAATTTAACTTGTATTGTGTCCCAATACCAAGCACTTAAAGTATGTACACAGAAAAACAAAATTTTTAAATAAGTAAATAGTAGAGGATTAGGCTAGAATGAATAAGAGTAAATGCAAATGTGAAAATTAGGGTTGAGCATTTGACTAGCTAAAAAGAATTTGAGCAGCTGACTTGTCAAATAATGGTCAAGTATTTTTAAAATGTTAACTAGAACAAGAAATACCCTGTTCACCTGAAAGGAAGACTAGTTTCCCCCTCCTGCATGTTCTAGAAAGAAAAACATATGTCTGTGGCTTAAAGATGTACTATAATTTTAAAAATATTTTGTGTATAACCCTTTTAGGGGGGGTCATCTTCAGTCTCATATTCCTTTTAGATAAATATGGTAAGATACAGCGATTTTCAGAAGGTCTAATCCTCTTGCTGGAATGATGATCACCTATCTGTTTAGGTTGCTGTTTGCCTGGAACTTGTGATCAGCACACTCAAACACTTGAGGGAAAAAGCTGGATTTTCTGAATATTTGTAAATGGCCAGATTTGGATCGTGAATACTATGTGTGGTTCCACAATTCTTTGCCTCAAGTGCCTCCTCCCACAGACACTCCATACATTTTCCCCCAAGGTACAAAAACACATCCAAAACAGATTTTTTCTCATTAAAGGATGGACTCTCCATAGCTAAGAACCTTTCTGTTGTTCTATGTTGGAACAATGGTGGCAGTGGCAGTGAAATTTGCTGAAAGTCTTATTTTGAGTCAGCCTTGGCCCATTATCTTCTACCTATGCCCCAAAGTGGCCATTTGGAAAGACTAGCTGCTTATCGGGGTATTAGAAGAAGAAATCCTGGGCTGACCTTACAATAAGGCATAGCTGATTCTTGTAAGAAAGTTCTAAATTCTTTGGGTTTGGTCGATTAGTTGTTTCATTCCTTTGTTAGTTGTTGGAAGGTTTAAATGATGGCTAGAATTGAGATAAAGAAGAAAAGAAACAAAGGTAGTGCAGTGGGAGAAGAAATTTGATTACCTTACACTTGAAGATCCCTTTGCATTTCACATACTGCTTTGTCTGGGGAATGATCTATAATATGAAGAAGAAGCAGAAGAGTTGGTTGTTATATGCCAACTTTCTCTACCACTTAAGATAGAATCAAACTAGCTTACAATCACCTTCCCTTCCCCTCCCCACAACAGACACCCTGTGAGGTAGGTAGGGCTGAGAGAGTGTGACTAGCCCAAGGTCCCCCTGCTGGCTTCATGTGTAGAAGTGGGGAAACCAATCCGGTTCACCAGATTAGTGTCTGCCACTCATGTGGAGGAGTGGGGAATCAAACCCAGTTCTCCAGATTAGAATCCACTGCTCCAAGCCACCGCTCTTAACCACTACACCACGCTGCTACAAAAGCAGTTGTAATATGTTAAACAAACATGGAAATACAGAATATTAAAAACCAAAGACAAACAAATCAATACAAATGGAGCATGGAAATACTATTTAACAGGAGCTGTAAAATTCTCTGTCCCACCCAGAGATGTAATAGTTGAGATTCTTCCACACAACAGGCCTATGTGTATTCAGACTGAACTTTACATGTACTTACAAAGTCAGGCTGTACAAAATTGTCGTTGTTTCCACGTTAAAATAAACTTCTATAAATTAAGGAGATGAAAAATGTGCCCCCACCATAAAAAGCTGTAGATCAGACAGCAAGTGTACAGCAAGATTTATAGTCACGCCAGTTAAAAAAAATCTACACTCTCATTTAACCCCTGCAGAACTATGGTTTGAAATCTGAGAATCCATTCCACTTTCTTCCTCAGTAGCACCTTGTCATGATGACTCGTCACTTTTGGATGACCCAGAAGATATCAGTGGACCATGATTATATTCAAGAAAGGGTTGAACCAAAGGAGAACCTTTTTGTTTTTTTGTGTTCAGCAATATGCTCTAGAATTGGGATAAGACTCTCTGGGTGAGTTCATTTTGCCCTGAGCTTGCAAGCAATTAGCTAGCAAACGAATGAATACGTTTTTAGAAAAGGCAATGTGATTATTTGGGACTGGCTGTAGTTGCTAATAAAACAGCACACTATCAATTTATTCTTTCATCACACTTCTTTTTCTCTTTTATTTTGAAAGCAGCTCTGTTAGGGTAGGATAAAAGAATAAATGGAATACTAATTATTTCCTTTTTCTTCTTCTTGGTATTTTCTTAATTTCTAGACTACCTCTCTTTTCATTGCTTCCTTTTTACTAAACAACAACTAAATACATTTTAGTTCTTTTTTTTTGTTGCCTGCTTGCTTAATCCTTATGTTTTCATATAGATAAATCTTGTATAATTAGCTTTAGCTTTGGGAAAATTGTTATGCCTGAAGGGAATGAAATGATGCATTACTCTTGGGTGAGAGGAACTTAAACAGCCGCAACTGAGCCACAAATATTTTGCACAGTAATCCATAGCCAGTAAAAAAAAAAAGTACAGGTTCTCTCAACTGCTGCAACCAGAGCATTATTTGAGCTTGGGAAATGGTAGAGAAAGTACAACCTAGGTTCTCTGTGCCCTTCACAGTAGTCTTCACAACAGCGTAGAGTGCAAATGGGGGACGTTATTGGTGCCTTTGTGACGCTAGAAACTACCACCCAAGTATATCATGAATCATCCAAACTGTTCAGCCTGGAACACTCTCCAGCGTGGTGTAGTGGTTAGGAGCGCTGGACTCTAATCTGGAGAACCGGGTTTGATTCCCCACTCCTCCACAAGAGTGACAGACTCTAATCTGGTGAACAGACTCTAATCTGGTCTTCTGCCAGTTTGCCCCCAACATGGTTCACCAATATTTGGATGTCCAATTTCCATGGCGAGACAGTATAGTGATAAATGTTATGGAAATGGGATCAGGCTCTTCTCTTTTTCAACTTCTGTTCAGGAAGACACATACCTATTCTCTCCAGTATCAGAGGAGCATGCTTATTATATTAGGTGCAGTGGAACACAGGCAGGATGCTGCTGCAGTCGTCTTGTTTGTGGGCTTCCTAGAGGCACCTGGTTGGCCATTGTGTGAACAGACTGCTGGACTTGATGGACCTTGGTCTGATCCAGCATGGCTGTTCTTATATTTCTGAAGGATAATGAAAGAAGCGAGTTAGCTAAGTTAGCCAATAGGCTTCTTTTGTAATTTGACGTTTAGCAGGATTCAGTTGAATGTTGACTCAAATACAGAATTGGGAATTTGTGAGGGTGTATCCTGGCAAAAAAGGAGCAGATCCATTTTTTAAGTGACATTTGTAAGCTCCTTCCCACAAATATCTTATCTCTGATATGACACTGAATGTGATGAAAGGGAGACACTGTGCTGACTTATTTAAGCACATTTGTACCTTGCGTTTGAGCCAAATCCCTAGACTGAGTCAGTGGCTTTATTGTGCATTTGCCAGAGAGAAAGTAGATTTTGAATAAGACAGTAGCAAAGGAAAAAAAGGAAGTGTATTAAGTCAGAGGGCAAAGACTGATGGAGACTGAAGCCAGAGCTGATCCTGTAGTGGAAATCCTTATTTTAAAATCATGATAAAATAGAAATTAATGCAGCGTTCTTATGGGTGCAACAAGACAAACAAGATTTCTTGATAAAAGTATGCACTGCAGCTATAGTAGTGATGCTTGGTTATCTGCTAGTTCAGCTTGTGTCCTAATTGCTGGTCATGTTGGGCTACCTGCATCTGGACAGGCAATTTGCATCTGGAAATATCCATTTGTACGATTAAAATCTGCTTTTCATACAGCTGATGCTCCCCTACCACCCATCTGCCACAGTCAGCACCTCCAATTGTTAAAAAGCATATAGTTATAGGAGGAGGGGAATTACATTTTTTATTTTTGAATTGAGACTTACTACTTTGGTGTCTTTTTAATTATTTCCATGAATTTCGCTGACTGGCCTTGTGATCAGTTAGTACAATTGCTCCACGACTGATGGTGCTAACTGCACAAGCGCAAAAAGCAGGCAACACATCCTCTGTGGTATTATTTAAAGGGTGTATCCAATTGTACAAGCACAAAGAAGGATTGAAAAGCATCTGTGCTCAACAAATAGAATACTTCAGTGACTCAACCATGACCCTGGGGGGAGATGGGACACTTCTCTGGTATCTAAAAGTTTCAGTTTGCAAACTGGTCGTCAATCTGTATCACAATTGGTTACTGTGCAGGTGAAGCTATTCAGCACAAGGCTTGAGAAGAATTTCAATAAAAACAATTGAAGCAATCTGATCAAAAGCTCATTTCATATGTAAATGAGGGAGTTTGATCGAGGTAAGCTGATCCAGCAATTGTGTTTGTTTTGAAGCTCTCAGCATCCCTGAACTATATCTTCAAAATGTTCCATTTTTTATTCAGCATTTTGTGTCATTTCTACTCTTTAGGGAAAATGTTGCAATTCAAACCTTAAGTACTGATCTTCATCTATCTACGATTTCTGATACAAGCTGTACATTTTCCATTTGCTGTTGTATACAGAGCTCCAGAAAGCTGTGGTAATTAAATAACATCTGATTCCCTGCCCAGGTAAGCAATAGTTTTGATTTGGGACAGTTGCTATTTACATGCAACTACTGATAGAACTTCAGGGATCCCTTATTATTTAAACAAGCCCTTCATCAGTCATTGAAATTGTTGACTGGCATGAGCTACAATCTTATTTCCATGTGAAAGACCTCCCAAGATTATCTGAATTGTTGCTTCTATTTGGAGAAATGAAGAACTTTTAGAACCATTCAGGGCTTGGTTTCTGCTCTGCGTTACGATTATGGCAATTTTGTAGAAATCTGTTTATTTTAAAATGTACACGCTGAGTTAAAATGAATGTCAGGCTATGCCACATAGTCATGGCTATGTAGGAGTGGAGCCAGCCAAGGAAGGGGAGAGAAAGCCTGGTCTGCATATGTAGCTGCAACAAATGGTAGAATCCTGAGGTTGGTGAAGCAGACTGTAGCATTTCTGAATGCAAACAGAAGTTGCCATTTTTGAATGCTGCCCACATGTAAAGGGGAAAAAAGCTCCCTGCCAATATAAAGCTTACATCTATGCTGGCCAATGGCCATAACAATAAATGTAAAATGTAAATCTTACACATCAGGGACCAAGTTTTCTCCCTGGCCCTTCTGCCTGCTGTGGTAGTTTCCAACTGACACAGAGTTTTTCACATTTGACAACATGCAAAGAATGTGTTGATTGATTTATAGCCTTTTTTCCTCTCAGAAGCTCAAGTCAGATTAAAGAAGATAAAAAGATGCAATCAAACACCATACATAATCAGCAAACAATGCAGTAGGACTAAGATTACAAAATTAGAAAGCAATCTGAACAACTAACTGTTGAAGGCAAGGTATGCTATGAAGAATGTAGAAAGTAAAATCACAAGATTATAGGACAATGCAATAAAAGCAAGATGAAACCTACAATAATAATTGCTGTACACTACAATCCTATTCCATTATAAAGGCACCCTCCTGAACTATTCATCCTTCTACAATTCTAATCCCTTTATAAAAATGCCCTCCTGATTTCCCATTAAATCAAAAATCAAAAGAGTTTTCAGCTAAACATTAGGAAGAACTTGCTCACAGATTGATTCCTCAGTGGAACAGGCTTCCTTGGGAGGTGGCTCTCCTTCTTCGGAGGTTTTTAAGCAAAGGCTAAATGGCCATCTGACAGCAATGCTGATTCTGTGAACTTAGGCAGATCATGAGAGGGAGGGGAAGAAGGGTTTTATTCAGTGCTTGGCTGACACAACCTTCCTCTTTTCCCATGCATTTGCATTTCCTCTGTGTCATGTTGCTTTCATTTCCCTCTCACCTTCTCTTCCCTATATACTTTTTAAAATCCCCACCTTTCTTCCATACACTGGTGTTTCCTCTCTGTCCTTAATGGTGTGTGTGTGTGAGAGAGAGAGAGACCGAGAGAGAGAGACCGAGAGAGAGAGAAAGATTATTATCTCTGCCTTCCCTTTGTTGTTACTTTTATTTTTTCTCATCTCCACTTCCTCTGTGTATTTTACCAGCAGAATTCCTAACACTTCTTCTACCAACATTTAAGAACCCCCAACTTAGTCAGTTGACCTGCAGTTAACTGCCAAAGTCCTCCTTCCCCCCTAGGGTTACCAGTCTCCAGGTGGTGGCTGGAGATCTCCCACTATTACAACTAATCTCCAGGCAACAGAGATAAGTTCCCCTGGAGAAAATGGCCACTTTGGCAATTGGAATCTATGGCATTGAAGTCCCTCCCCTCTCCAAACCCTAACCCTCCCCAGGCTTCACCCCCAAAATCTCCAAAATTTCCCAACCCGGAGGTGGCAACCCTTTCCCCCCTACATACACACAACATTCCAATCCACTGTTTGAAAGTGATTGGATGATGCTCCTGGAGGGCAGAACTTGAAACTGCCCATCACAGTAGTACAGGCCAAATGACCTGCCCTACAGTCACACAACATCAGAAGAAATTGGTTATTTCTCTTGGATGAGGGGCAAGAAATTGGATTCAGAGGCTGGTTGTCATTCTAATATTGGAAGTAAAATTAGTTCCAGGGTAAAATTCAGTGGGCCTGGAAGGATGTGCACTTATTTTAAAGAGTGGTCCCAGCCTACATAGTTATAATTTTAGGGTTTCATTCATTTAGCCCTTTATTTGTGTCCAGTTAAATGAAAATAATCAAAATATATAGAAAACAATGTTCAAGATTTAAAAAAAATCAAATGTAGAAATTTCTGCTGGTTTTAAAAGAAAAAAGCCCACCTGTAACTTCCCTATCTGCCAGTTGGAATGGAATTCTAGGGGTTGTGCCCCTTACCCAAAGAGGCTAGGATTACCAGGTCCCTCTTTGCCACCAGCGGGAGGTTTTTTTGGGTGGCCTGAGGAGGGTGGGGTTTGGCGAGGGGAAAGACTTCAATGCCATAGAGTCCAATTGCCAAAGTGGCCATTTTGTCCAGGGGAGCTGATCTCTATCAGCTGGAGATCCGTTGTAATAGCGGAAGATCAGCTAATACCTGGAGGTTTGCAACCCTAAAAGAGGCCTTCCTCACAAATTTCAGGCAGTTAAGGGAAAGCACCACTGTTCTATAGGCAATCAAACTTGTGAATGAGCTTTTCCCTCCTTTCCTAAGACCCTCAAGCAGCAAATGGAGGTGTTTAAAAACAAAACAAACAAACAAACAAAAAACTTCTATGCTTACCTTGTGCTTTATTTCCTTTAGAATTGCTCTTGGCTTCAGTTCCTAATGCCATCTTCTGATATTTAAAAATCTAACTCAAATTGTCAGAATGGCATACAGTCCCACTCTGGTCTGAAGCTTTGTTTTTTTAGATATTTATATCTGGCTTGTTCCTTTGTGGCTCAAGTGGCTGACAATTTATAATTAAAACAACAGCATAATTAATTAAAAACCAGTTTAAAAAAAACCCAAACTCTCTGTGGCTCATTAAATACCCTACCAAATAAAACCATCTCACACTACCTCAGAAAAAAACTCCAATTATGTAAATAACTAAGTAAAATATAGCCTAGTCTGTTTGACAGGTAAACTATATATGAATAGAGATGGAGGGGAAACCTGGGTTTCTGCCTATATATTCCCATTTCCCCTGACTATAGTCCTGGCTGCTAGCTTTTACAAGAGACACATTTCCCTCAGTCTCCCTGCAGGGTCTGCAGGCTGGCTGGTAGCTGCCTGCCATCATTCTATCGGGCTTATGTAGCTAATATAGCAGTCATAGAAGTGTGATACTGCTTTCAGTAAACAAAACTCCCAAGAAGTATACTGTAAAAGTAAAAAATTACATTTATTCAGTTAGAATAAACTGTCTCTGGTGTAGGCAGAGTGCTTCCTCCCAGTTTTGGCCATTATGTCTGGGGCTGGAGCCCCCTAGGTAGGTGGATTCTGTACAACAACGTAGGGAACTTTTTCCAGCTGCATTCTGATACTGCTAACAATACTGCGAAGGGTTTAAAAAAAAAAAAAAAAAAACAATAGCAAAAGGGTTTCAAGCAGCCAAGGGATTGAGTTATAAGCATTTGATTTCCATCTTCTATTTAGTCGGCAGCCCATTTCACAAGCCCGCAACATTACGTGCCACCGGTTCTGAGTTACATTTTATATAACTGACAAAATGATTTACTGTCTGGTTTTACTTTTACAGTGTTGTCATCACTACACATTCCGTCCTTAATTTCACAGCTCTGCCATATGTTCCAAAGCTGTTTGTGAAGAGTGATTGTTCCGTTGCAGTCTATTCTAATAATCCGTTTCAGAACCACACCCACAAGTACATGGGAGAACAATAACAAGGTAATCACCCAACTTTAAAGCAACAGCATTTCCCACATCTTTGAATATCGTTGTAGCAAGGCATGGCAACAATGTACTCCTGATAATGATAGCAATATACATGTCTAGCATTCTGCTGCAGATATTGGGAAGACAATTTATGCTATTTTTTTCCACTTTCCGGTTTGGAAAGAACCTAGCCACCTGGGAGCGCCTGGACTGTGTGAACATGCCCCTAAGTGGTTCTGCATATTACTAGATTACAAGCTGTTTTCAGGAGTGACCACATTTGCCTGATGTGCACACGGTTTTTAGGATCGATTTCCAGGCAAAGGCATTCTTCCAACCAATTGGATCCTGACAAGGGTCTAGTGCTCCCAGCCTTTGCAAACAAGCAGCAGATAGGGAATGAATAGCACGCCTGCATGCCTTTTGTTCTCTGATTCCTCTTGTTTCCCAAGCAACAGCATCCTCCCTTCCAATTGGATCCTGGCAAGGGAGGTACACAGTGTGCTTCTAGCCAATCGCCTTTACCAACAGACCGCAGAGAGGGAATTTTTAAGGCAGCTGTCGGCACTTACTGTTGTTTAGTCATAGAGCACTTGTGCAGAAATGAGCTACTTTGGGGGAGGCAGTAAAACTGACATTTGCTGAATGTGTCTGAGATGTAGGGGCTCTGGAGAAGAGCGGATGCACTGCATTCCACACAATTTTGGTGGTGTTATGTGGCATGACTGCTGTGCAGGAAACCCTCACATTGGCTGTTCATTGAAAAGAACATTGTCTGCAGTGTGCGTGCACAGAAAATGACCCCAAAAAATCTACAAGGTGAAAACATGGCATAGATTTTTAACTCAATACCCTACCTGAAATGAAAGAATCATAGAAAAATTTACCCTCCTGCAGCCCAGATCCAAAACTGTAACAATTTTTTCTCCATGTACACCCCTAAACAGAAATAGGATTTGGGAGAAGAGTTTACCTAAAGAGTTTATTTGCAACAGCTGTGCCAATTTACACACTGAAGAGCTGGAGGGAATTCATAGGAAACACAATAGGGAACCCACATGGCAATCTCATCCCACGTTCTGTATTTCAGGGTTTTGTTTTAAATTTTTGTGGGATGACACGCAGAGCTTATCTCTGCCAAAAACAAAAGGTGGAGGAGCTGATTGAATTTCTTACTTAAACCCAACAAATCTTGCTAGTGACTTGTTGAAGGTACTGATGTTCAGCTAGACAGCCTTACAACTATTGGAGAACCGCTTTCATTGACAAGTTCAAGTTTTCAGACTTAGAGGTTGTGAATCAATTTTTCAAAAGCTTAGAGAAAGAGAGACGCTTCCAAGGCATAATGCGCAAAGCAGTGATTCAAGCATAACCCCCGTGGAGAAAATATACAAGTTGCCATTTTGTTGTTCAGGAAGTGTGAGTCACTCATTCTTCCTTCTTGTGGCTTGTCTGAATGCCCAAAGTGGATCTCAGAAGCAAGCAACTAAAAGATGTTGCTGCTATTATGTATACCTACAGTAACATCTATTAATGGGTAAGTTTCCTGCAGCTTCCTTTGAAATCCATTTGTTTTTCTAACATTTTCAATAAAAAAAACCTCACGTCTTTCTCAGAAGCTTAGAAAAAAACAAATGGGAAGTGTTCCCCTTTCCTGCCTGCTCATCCCTTCTACCGGGTTGGGGGAGGGAATCACTTATCCAGGAGAAAGATGGTGAGAAGGAATCAGGTCAGCTGAGTCATTCTCATATTACATTTGATGAACGTACAACTGAATGTGTGATTTAAACCCCACATTAATCCAGGTGCGCTGGTCCCTGGTTTATTTGTAAAATGAACACATATTGGTTCTTCTTTACAAACAGATGTAAAAACATGTACATGCAGGATAAAAATGTGTACCCGGAAACAAGTGAACAAGGCAGTGTGTAGACAGAAAAGGGGTTTGCTTAATCAGAAATCATGCTCCTGACCAGGCTCTGATTACATCCAGATTATATTGCTAAACATGGGGTTGACTTGAAAACCCTCTGGGAACTTCATTTCATCTAGATTCCAGCTGCCAGGCTACTGTCAGTGATATAGGGATATAGGGATCATATCATGCCTGTGATGATATCTGCATTGGTGCTTGCTGTTTCTGGGCACAGTTCAAAGGGCTGGCTCTTTCCCAAAATGCTTTGATGGCTAAGGACATTTAGAGGATTACATCCTCCCATACTATCAATCACCAGTTAAGAACTTCCTCACAAGCCCTGTTCTTTGTACCTTTATTTGTAGAGATGAGGGGGGTGGTGACCACAAAAACGTATTTGTTGGAGATGGCACTTCACCTGTATCTTCCCCCTACCCTATACTTTTTTTTGGGTCCCAGGCAAAAACACTGTGTGTGTGTGTGTGTGTGTGTGTGTGTGTGTGTATGATCTTTTCCATTGTTTTGACAACCTGTTTCTAGCCTGAGGACTGTTGTGAGGATAGTTTGCCCACACACCACAGAATGAAGACATGAGACCAGGCATGAAGCTGGGGGAATGAGTGCCCGGGGTGGGGTGAGGAGGTGTGCCGTATATGTTTGCTGGAGCCAGGTGCCGGTGGATACGGGGTGGAAATGCACAGGGCGGGGCGCTCATCAGCTGCCCCTGCAGAAATAAGAGAAGGGAGAGCAGTGGCCTATACAAGCTGAGGATGGGCAAGCAGGCAACGCATATGCACCAGCCAGGCTGTGGGCAGGCATCTGTGCCCATGCTGCAGCGCGGCAGGGCTTCTCCCCATGCCTGCTCTCTCTATGCCCACGCTGGTGCCCTCCTTCTCCTTGCCTGCAGGGCAAGTGCCCCTGCCAGACCCCCCCTCCAAGATCTGGTCCTGCATGAGACACAAATATAAGGGTTAAACTTGATTTTATTAAAAGTTCTCTGCAGTAAAATATTAACTTTGAACACCAAAATATTAACCCGTATGGGACTGCTAAAAAGAGCCCACTAAGGGCTGGCTCCAAACTCAGTGCAGCTAATGGTGCTGTAACTTGGTTTTTTTTTTTTTTTTTAAATCCTCTTTTATACTTCTGTATTTTATTGATTCGCTTTTAATGGCTGCTAACTTTCATTATTTTATATTGCTGATGTAACTTGTTTTATTTTGTGGGATGCATTGAGCAAGCTTTTGAAAAGGCAGCATATACATGTTTTAAATAAACTGATTAAATTTCCTTCCAGGAGCATGAGATTTGTAGTCTCTTCTGCCTCCCAATTTAATTCACATTCTTAACTTTCTCCAGTTCTGCATTCACCCCTGTCACTATTAAAATGCAGTTCACATGCATAAGAGTGAATGTATTCAAGTCTTGGTAAGGGTACTTGAGGATCATTATTCTTCTCAAGGACTTGTGCATAAGTTGTCTTCTGCTTTATAATACTGATGACTGAGACATGGCATTTAAGAAGTGGCCCTTCAATATATTTGTGACTTTTCTCCCACCTGAGCATTAGTAGGATAAATGTGATGATGATTGTATTGAAGCAATAGTGGGGGTTTTGTACACTTTGAAACAATGCTACTGATCCTCTGTGGACATACTTTGCTCTCTAGTGATATGATTCACAAGTCATTTTTCTGACAGTGAGAGCTGAGTGTACTCCTGCCTAACGTCCACCACTCTGGCAATTATACTTGTATGCACGAGAGACATGAGTAATCGATGAGTAACACAATTAAATATCTCTGATTACCTTTTGGAGTGTGTACTTGCCTTATGAAAACAGTCATGTCAATCAAATATGCTATTATTTTCTCAGAGGTGAACTCAAATTTATTTCCTGACCTTTAGTAATAATTTAGACAAACATTAAGGGACAATATTGAGTGTTAGCACAGACACACAACTGAGAGTTTAACCTCATTTGCCGGCTTGCTCCCTAGGCATACTGAGTATTTGCAAAGAATTCACTCCTGAATTCTCAGCTGAAAATATTTTCACTTTGACTCAAACATAGGAGCTCAGAAAGAACAATTTATATGTTTCAATCTTCTGTTTCGTGTGATCAATTCCATGACACAATGAAACTGTTTTTACCATATCCAAGGAATCCGTGTTACCTTCACCTTGGTGGAATTGTCCCTGAATGAAAGCAAAATGTGATTCCGAGTACTAAAGATTGCTTTGTTAATAATTGACATAATTTGTGATCATGTGAATGAGTTTCGGTGATGCTTGGGCTTACAGTATATGTTCCCTCTTCCTTTCTCTGTTCACATGCAGCTTATAAAGTCAATTCTTTCCCTGGAATGGTGAAGCATAGTTTGTAGTTCTATCTAAACCACAAACTATAGTTCGTCCTCTTTTCTCCAAACCAGGATTAAATCAATCCTAGGGATACTGGTATGAAGGGGAAGAGCAAATCATTGTATGTGATTCAACTGTAAATATAAATTGAGGTGCAAATAGAAGTGTTTAATTTCATCCTCTGCACGAAGAGAGGAGAGAGGGATAAAAGCAAAACCATACCTTCAACCACAATGAAAACCCATAATTTCAACCATGCCACTATGTAAAAACACTGAGCAGATCTTTTCCAGGGCTTGTCGCTTGAAATACAAAGCTCTGGAACAAAGGGTGACAAGTCATAAGAACAACTTCTTTGGTGTAGGGTAGTGGCTAAGTCTCAATCTACAGATTACAAAGTTGTGTTTGTTGAGTATCAGCACGAGGACTTTGCCTCACACACATGATGGGAGATTTGTACACCCCAAAAACACACTGGTTCTTTTCTGTTTGTGACACCAGCAAGCAGGGAGAAGCAGCATCTGTAAATTGCTCCATGGGGCCACCAATAGCTCTGTTGTCAAACTTACATGGTTTTTACAACACAACCAACAGTGACTCCACGAGGCAGTTTGCAGATGTGAAAACAGCAGCAGGGGAAGGGCAACCCGCTTCTTCCTGCTTCCTTTGGTCACAAACAGAAAAAAGGCGGTGTGCATGTGAGAGGCACAAAACTCCCATCGCAGGTGTGATGCAAAGCCCGAGTGTTGTTTCCCAACAAACAGGAGGACTTTGCAACATGTAGATGGAGCCTAAGACTGAGTGCTTGGAGGCAGAAAGCTCCCTCTTCAAAACTTACTTCACCCACATGCAATCCACTATTCACATAGCCTCTACGGGGTCAGCATTCTGTCTTCCTTTTAAGTGTTTCTGAAGCCATGTTTGTTGAGTGCTGTGACAACTCTAAGTGTCGTTGTTATTTGTGTACAGCAATCGTGAGTTTGAAAGTCTTCAGCAGCTCACATAAAACAGAAGATTAAAAACAAAAGTTTCCTGTGAATGGCTTTAAAGAGGCAGCCGATAGTTCAGATCCCAAAGAACTGCTGTGAGAAGAAGGGGGGGGGGAGTTAGTTTTCCCTTCTAGCTGAATCCTTGTGCACTGTGTCCTGCAACAATAACAAGGGTCTCTTGATGCTCAGGGGCAGCTTTTCAAGGAAATAGTAGGCTGCAGCGGTAAGGAAAAAGTCAGAAGAATATCCCTTCTCCAAACTCTTTGTGGTGTGGTGGTGTAGTGGTTAAGAGCGGTGGTTTGGAGTGGTGGACTCTGATCTGGAGAACCTGGTTTGATTCCCCACTCCTCCACATGAGCAGTGGAGGCTAATCTGGTGAACTGGATTTGTTTCCCCACTCCTACACAAGAAGCCAGCTGGGTGACCTTGGGCTAGTCACCGCTCTCTTAACTCTCTCTCAGCCCTGCCTACCTCACAGGGTGTCTGTTGTGGGGAGGGGAAGGGAAGGTGATTGTAATCCGGCTTGATTCTGCCTTAAGTGATAGAGAAAGTCGGCATATAAAAACCATTCTTCTGATTCTGATTCTTCTTCAGATTCTTCTTCGGATTCTTCAGATTCTTTAGCATGATTCTGTAGCAGGTGGGCGGATCAGGTGGGGGAAAGGAACAAGATACCACTTGAAAGTGCTCAATGAATGTCTCTCTTAGATTTAAGCTATTATATCTCCCCCACTCCTTACTTACTACTACCACTAAGAATCCAGTTTTGAAACCCACTAAGGATTTCCATAGGGATCTTTTTTATATTTTATTTTTCATTTCAGTACATTTGTAAACACAAATTAAAAATAGAAAAATAGAAAATAATACTGAAAGTTTCTGGGTGGAAAAACAAAATTTTGATAACACTGTCTCATACATTCTATTATTCTAGTCTAATTAGAGAGTATATTATGTCATATCTCGACCCTCTTGACTTCTTTAGGAATCTTAAAGAAGTACTAAATAGAAGAATAGCCATTGTATTCAGAATTCAGTAATGTCTGTTTCTGGAGGAAGAGAGGTATGAAGGGCATTTTTGTTAATGTAAAGTCTTTGAAGAACCTTCTTTTCCTCTGATGAGTGCCGGCTCATTTGCAGAACGGAACCTCGGGTTATGATTTTCAATTGCTGCTTTTGACGGCTCTGGTTACCATGATTGGATTTAGTTAGAATTCTATTATCTCTGTGCATTAGATTCCACTTAAAAGATAGGAGGAGACAGAAGGAAAGTTTACCTACCTGAAGCACACACAAGCTTTTGTATAATAGGTTTTAATCCAAGTCTACATTAATTTCAGACTGGCTGATCCATAATGTAATGAGATCTGTCATGCACAATCATCTTGTTGCAACTGAAATATGAATAGACATATTATCTGAAATGTGGCAGACAGGTATTGCTATTTATAAAGGAAAAACACAAAGTGCAAAGAATGTCCCATTTCACATGGTGTTTATGTGTCATAGTAATCTGATTAACAACCATTTGTCAATATTGTCAGCAAGATTTCTCCCACACTACAGTAACATTTATTCCCATGCACTTGGGTGGATAAGAACAACCTTGGGTGGATAGGAACAGCTATTTTTCCATGAAAGAAAAGTGATAGGTTGTGACTGCTCTTGAATTTGCTGAACATTTCAGAATGTTGATTCATCTGTTTCTGAGGACAGAACTATATTTTATGAGAAAAGTGGGAGACTATCAAAAAGCCAGCTGTGTTATGCCAATTAGAGGGGTTTCCTTTTTTAATTTGGGGAATTAGCAATGGATACAAAAGAGCTTTGTGAGAGGTTGGCGTACAGGACCTTGGATACCTATTTTTACAGAGATAAGTATACCAGTGGAAATATTCTCAATAAAGATGTGTTATATGCATTTTAAGGATTTTATTTAAAATAATTTTAACTGCACACACATTCACAGCGAATCACATCATACTTTCAAGAACTAGGAAATAAAAAGGAACGAGGGGTGGACATAAAGATATGAGTATGTGGGGAAAGTATAGTTACCGTACTGAGGGGCGATGTTGAAGATGGCAGCTGTATTGAAGCAAAGAGTGACCAGTGCTACTCGAAGGAAAGTGAGAAGGAATGCACATGCAAAATTATGATAATCACATCCTCTACCATAGAGTTTTTGCCCAAATACTAGAGCACCTCCCTCAATATTGCAGCCGTGAGGACATCACTTCCATCATCACCAGCCTCCATCCCAGCTGGTAAGTCCCCCCCCCCCATTCCCCACTAGAGCTGTTGGGGAAAATTTTTTGGTAAAATTCGGGTTCCGGTTTATTGGCTATTTTCCCCCCTGGGAAAACCTGAATGCCGAATTTCCAATATCGGTAAAGGTAGGAATTCGGCTTTAAATTCGGGTTTCCTGAAAAATTTGGCCATTTAATCCCTATGGGGGCTTTTTGTGGCTTTCCACGGCTCCTGGGGGGCATTTTTGCAGGTAGAGGTCCCAAATGTTCAGGGCAGCTAGAAGGGACTCTCCTTGCAAGACCCCCAAGTTTGGGTCAGGGGTCCAGAGTTATGAAGTCTGGAAGGGGTCACCCCCATCCTCCTCCATTGAAATGCATTGGAAAGTGGCTGTGTTCAGATGCTTTAGTGTGATCTTTGTAATGCATCTCAATGGAGAAGCCGGGCTTTAAATGGTGGGAAAGTTTGCCCAGTGCCTATCGGCTATGACACACATTTTGCTAGAGTAACTTTCCTCTGGGTTTTTTTTGGGGGGGGGGATTGCTCCCAAACTCGAGCAGCTTCAGCAGCTGACTATCCAAGCCATGCCTCTGGGGCTGCCCCCTCACACACCTATGCAGGGGATTGCACCACTGGCACTCTGGTTGGTGGGCATGGTGGTGCAGTGCTGGCACTCATCACTGGCATGGTGGCACCAGGGTGTTGCGCTATCATATCTCCAGATTACGCCCGTGTATCATGAAGATGTGTTGGTATAGTGCTTCCCCCCTCCATTGCACTGTTAATATCAGTCATTTGTGTGTTCAATCTTTTGTTTAGGGTTTTATCCTCAACGTTGTCTAGTGTGTCTCTAACGGACAACATTCTGCATCCAGACACCCAGGTTTGAATCTCCACTTTGCCATAGAAGCTTGCGTGATGAACTTGGCCCAGTCACACACACTCAGACTAACGCAGGTTTCTTGTGAGAATAAAATGGAAGAAAGGAGAATGTTGTAAGCTACTTTGAGTCCCCATCAGGGAGAAAAGTGGAGTATAAATGAATTAAATTGTAACCTGCCCTGAACCAAGAGGAGAGATGGGATATAAATGTCTTAATAAATGAGTTAATAAAACAAATAATTAAATCATAAATAGAACTATTTCTCAAACTGGAAGAAAAAATATGGAAATCTAATTCTGCTTGTGTCAGTAAACTGAGTGGGAAGAGGATTTATTGTAATACCAGAACAGAAGCCCCTGAATGAATGGGATAATCCAGGAGGCAAATCATTTCCAAAGTGCAATATCTACTGATGTGCAGACCCTCCATTTTAATTCTGCATGCTACTAATGCCAAACAGCAAGCCTTGACTGTAGAGAATGGCCCAAGTGTGGAAGCACACAAACTGTTGCAAAACTATCAGAACTGAACATCAAATTCCAGTGTGTGCATTGTGATATTCATGTTCTTCAAAAATTGCATTTTTATGAAAGATGTGCATTTTTCCATGAAAGAGCTTACTTCGTGGTGGGGCAATAGGTGAATTAATATTCCATGCCTGAAGCTGGGCTTGTGGGATTCCAGAGTTTCCTTCAGACATGAAATAGACTCTTCCTAACAATCTCACGGTAACATTCCTGTTGTACTACACAGCTATCTTTCATCTTTATTGCAGACACAACTCATAGGTTAGAAATGCCGTTTGCTGATAGATTAAGCCAGACAGAACTGATTTTCCCCCCTTCTGATTCTCATGGTTGGTGGTACTTTTGGTTGTCTAACTCTGAATCTTTAGTATGATTTTGCTCTGTGATTCTCAACGCTCTGTTGATAATATTTGGTTGCGGTTTACAGGCACTCTGCACTCTAGCGCCTGCAAGTTAGGCTGAAGGAAAGATACACCTACAGGAACAGTGAAGTCCTAAGCACAGTCACACCCTTCTAAACCCATCAATTTCAGTGCACTTAAAAAAGGTGTGACTCAATTCAGGATTGCACTGTAAATATTTTAATTTAGATTTTTAAACAGATTATTTTAATTACTTTTGAAAGGTATTGCTGCCTGGCTGAATTGTTCAAATACCATTATAAACTAAATCATGTTGTTACCTCCTGTTTACTATGCGGCACACTATACATCTTGTTAACAAAGTCTTGGAGGGAAATAAAACTGTTTCCCAACAGTTTATCTTGTTCTTCAGCAAAATACAATTTCTTTCTTATATTTGATTCTGCCCTGCCTTAACTGTTGCAGATTCTCGGCCTATCCTCCTCAGGCTCCACCCCAAAAAACCTCCAGCCGATGGCGAAGAGGGACTTGGCAACCCTATTAGTAGCCCAAGATTACCCAGTGAGCTTCATTGCTGAATGGGCACTTGAAATCTGTCTGTTGTACTGTCGGCAGAGTCCCTGTGCAGCAGTCAGGACACAGGAATGATTAAAAGTAAAGACAGCTTTATTTAGGAATTAACGAACTGGAAAGAGAAGAGAGAAACCAAGCAGCCTTGATAGAATTCTAGAATAGGGGTGTCAAACATATGGCCCAAGAGCCAGAGCCAGCCCTTTGAGAGTTGTTATTCAACCCGCGAGCCAACCAAGACAGCCACCTCTCCCCAGTCCCGATCTGGGCTGTCGAGGCATGGCCTGGCCCAACCAAGTGACATTTATGTCAGATCCGGCCTTCGTAACAAATGGGTTTGACACCCTTGTTCTAGACTATTCTAGAAGAAAAGCCTAAGAGTAACATTCTGCAGACAGACAAGGAGAAACCCCTCCTACAGTCTAGTTGGAGCTTGCTGCCCCCTGCAGGATCTTCTTTCTTCTTCTTGATACATGAGACATTGCTATATTTTGGCACATATAACATTGGCTATCTATATGCATGATTGCAATGCATAAAATGAAACCCATACTTTCTAGCTCAGTGAACTGTTTCTGTTACAAGTCACATGGGAAAAACTTGTTGTAACCAATATCTTGTTGTCCCTTACAATAATCCATGTGAGTTATTACTGTCATTTTTAAAACTTTGTATAAAGGACACACGTGTCCATATACATGTATGTATGAGGTGTTTTTTGAAAATGTGATCCTTGTAAAATTCCCTTTCCACTGCTTATTCATAACTTAAGAATTATTTGCCCTGAGATTAAATATCTGCCTAGTATTTAAGATAATTGCTGTTTGAAGCAGCATTTCTATGCAAAATAAAAGACAGCAGAAGGGACGTGATAAATAAGCAGCTGGATTTATTTTTATTTGATTTGATTTATATCCAGCCCTTTCCTGACTATAGTCAGGGCTCAGGGTGGCTAACAACCCAAATAATACAATCAGTTAAAAATACTGTACTATATAATATTAAAAACTATCATTAAAACCTTATTAATTTTTAAATTGGCACCCTCAACATTCAATAACAATGTCGGGGATAACCAGTTGGGGGGGTGGGGGGAGAGAAAGGGAAGGCAAAACCAAAAAATTAGCAAAAACAACTGAGGAAATAGAAGTAAGGGTAGGGGTAGGGAGGCCAACCGTAGGCTTAGCAGAACATCTCAGTATTGCAGGGCCTGTGGAATTGCTCCAAGTCCCACAGGGCCCGGGTTTCATTTGTTCAAGAGTTCCACCAGGCTGGGGCCAGAGCTGAAAAAGCTCTGGGTCTGGTTGAGTACTGTGTACAGTTCTGGTCACCACACCTAAAAAAGGATATTACAGAGCTTGAGAAGGTGCAGAAAAGAGCAACCAAAATGAATAGGGGACTAGAGCAACTGGCCTATGGGGAGCGGTTAAGACGCTTAGGGCTGTTTAGCTTGGAAAGAAGGTGGCTGAGGAGAGACATGATAGAGGTCTATAAAATTATGCATGGTTTGGAGAGGAGGACAGGGAGAAGTTTTTCTCCCTCTCCCATAATACTAGAACATGGGGTCATCTGCTAAAGCTGGAGGGCGAGAGATTCAAAACAGATAAAAGGAAGTATTTTTTCACACAATGCATAGTTAAATTGTGGAACTCCCTTCCCCAGGATGTGGTGATGGCTGCCAGCTTGGAGGGCTTAAAGAGGGGAGTGGACATATTCATGGAGGAGAGGGGTATTCATGGCTGTTAGTTAGAATGGATACTAGTCATGCTGCATACCTATTCTCTCTAGTATCAGAGGAGCATGCCTATTATTTTGGGTGCGGTGGAACACAGGCAGGATGGTGCTGCTGCAGTCATCTTGTTTGTGGCTTCCTAGAGGCACCTGGTTGGCCACTGTGTGAACAGACTGCTGGACTTGATGGGCCTTGGTCTGATCCAGCAGGGCCTTTCTTATGTTCTTATGAGTGACTACCAGTAGGCTATTACTAGCTGAGTGTAACGTTCTTTGAGGGGTGTATCAGGAGACGTGGTCCTGAAGGTATGATGATCCCAGACCATTTAGGAAATTGTATCACTCCATGATACAATGCCATTGTTTAAATTAGAAACACAATGGAAATTACTGTTGATGACCATTTCTGGCATATATGACCATTTCTGAGAACATGAGAAACCTTCCTTTCAGCTTTTATAAAGGTAATAAGGCTGTACTATAATAGAATGGAGGGGACTTTTTTAAAAATAAAGGGAACGGGATTGTAGTCTATTCCACTGTTTATTGCATGCATTATCTTGCTCTTACCGCATTGTTTTCCAATTTTGTAATGCCATTTTTGCACTGTTTATGACATTTGATGTCTGATTTTTTTGCACTGCTTCTCATGTTTGTAATCCTAGTCCTATTGCACTGTTTGTTTGATAGCTCATGCCATCTCTTGAACCTACCTGATCTGAGTATCAAAATAATCAATAATATCAAAGCAAAATAGCAACAATCCATTTTGGTGTTACAATTATAAATTAAGCACATTATTAGAAAGATATTTAAATAATGCATGTTCAATGCAATAATCAGTGAAGGAATTTATGTGAATCTGATTATGATTCTAGCTTGTCCCTTCATGTCCCATGAAACTGTAACCCGGCTTTAATGAAAGTCATGGTACCAGTGCCCTTCCATGTCCTTTTCATCAGCTTTGAAAAGTACCTGGCTATTATTTATTGGAGTATTGCAGGGCTTCTGTGATAATCCCATATAAAATATTGATACAGACAGTGCATTTAAAAATTAGACATTCTCAGCTTTGTTAAACCTTATTAACATCCTGAGTTAACTTGAAAGAGGGATGCTGAACATGAGTACAGAGAGACTGCTTAAACTGGTGATGCACCAAAAAAACTTTCTGCTGCACTGTGGCTCAACACCCCCCACCCCAAGGGTCTAGAATTCAATACACCTCTTAGTTTACAGTTTGATTTGGAAACAGGGTTGCCAACCTCCACATGGTGGCTGGGGATCTCCTGCTATTGCAACTGACCTCCAGGCGGTAGAGGTCAGTTCCCCTGGAGAAAATGGTGGGCAATTGGATTCTTGGGCATTGAAGTCCCTCCCTTCTCCAAACCTCACCCTCCTCAGGCTCCACCCCCAAAATCTCCAGGTATTTACCAACCTGGACCTGGCAACCCTATATGGAAATCTGTCTCCTAATCTGCCTGCTGTGCTATAATTCAACATGGTGGGTGGGACCAGGGTATTTGGAAGTATATGTTGCAAAATTGGTAGTACTAAAGCCCTGCTGTCCACTACTGAGACTACGTAGACCTTAGGAGTCCAGACAAAAATTCACTCTGCCCACCCCCAAAAAACCTCCATACCCAAACCCTGTATGAAAACAAACCTCATGACTTGTTAACCAACATGCACTTTTTTCAATTCCTCACATTTACATACCATCATTTCTTCAAGATCAGAAATCTCTGAGCTCCCAGTGGTGGTCAGGGTCCTTGGAAAGTTATCCTCTTAGATCTCTGGAAACATTCATTCAGTGTAAGCCTGGTATACAGTCATGATGGTTAGGGTTGCCAACCTCCAGGTACTAGCTGGAGATCTCCTGCTATTATAGCTGATCTCCAGACAATAGGGATCAATTCACCAGGAGAAAATGGCCACTTTAGCAATTGAACTATGGCATTGAAGTCCCTCCCCTTCCCAAACCCCGCCCTCCTCAGGCTCTGCCCCCAAAACCTCCCACTGGTGGCAAAGAGGGACCTGGCAACCCTACCTAATGATGGTTCATATGCTTTGGCTATAAAGGGAGTATCTTTGCACATGGAAAGTATCCATAGGAAACAGTTGTCTATGCCATACTTCCTGTCTGAAAGGAAAAGGCTTACTACTCATTCCTGCAGCCTCCAGTCAAACATCTCCCTTGAAATGTCCATGCTAATCAACTAATTAAAATCAGTTAAATAAATCATAATACAGTATCTCCATTCCAGTGTATCTGTGGTCATTAAAATTAGACTTTTAAAAAAGTTCACTTTCTAAAGGATTACAAGGGATGAGTAGAACTGTCCTTTTCTGTTCATAATTGCTGTACCAATCCTGAATATTTTTATTACTCTACTGTACTTTAAAAATCAACTTGTTTGGCTGTTCCACACAGGCAATGCTGAATAGAAAAAGCAATGACCAAAAAAAATCTTTCTGGTGCCCCTGTGTTAGCGCAAGCATGCATTGTTATCACCTTGCCTTAGCACAGTCGCGGCCTGCATCAGACTGAAATGCACTGAGGAGGGCTGGCAAAGGAGAATGTATTGCTCCTGCCCCATCGTGCTGTTGCTTTGTGCCTGAATGACTCTATTGTAGAAGGATAGACATTTGACTTTCTTTCCCAACTCTGAATCCATTGGAGAGAACAACAGTGGTTCCCATGAGGTCTAAACTCTTGGTTACTCGAGCAAGAACACAGCTGTGAGTTAATTAAACTCCATTATCACCAGACGGTTGGAGACTTCCATTTTGCCCCTATTGTTGAAGATGTGGCCACTGCATTAGAAGGTGGAAACAGACATTTTACCTAGCAACTCTCTCTGCTTTTGCAGGAAGGTTGGATGTGGTTAAAGGCTGGACAAGGAAGGGGACATAATGGCTCATCGATTCAGAGAAAATGTGACCGAATAAATTAACATATTTGGAAGAGAAACAGAAAATAAAGAACCAAATATAACATAGCATTATATGAGGAAGGAATTCTGAATTTCACGGGGCAAAACCACACCTTACAATGCAAACATTCCATGCACATGGAGCCCCCCCCCAACAAAAACAAATAATACCTTCAGAGCCATATTTGCTTGGGGAAATGGCAGAGGGGGGGAAGCAGCAATAATCAGGCGATGTTATATGTTGACCCAGCGCTTAACTGGGGAGAGGCTGGAGATGGCTACCAAGACCTCCCACGTGTTGGGATGAAAATGGACACAAGTTTTATTGGTTACAGCTGAGAGCATTGGCGTAGCATAGGGTCTGGATCCAGGGCATCGGCCAACCTGCCTGCTGACTGATGACAACCTCCTACTCCCAGCCCGCCTGCTAGAGAGGAGCCTAAGATGGCAGTATACGGGACACCACATGGACCTGAGCTGCTCTGTGAGTCCCCTGCCACTTGGTGGGAGGCAGCCCTGACAGCCTCCAAACTTGACATGTTCCCTGCCAGGCCTCCCCCAAATCCCTTATTGCAATCTTCAGAGTGGGGGAAAGGGAACACGCAGGTCGGCATTCCCTCCAAACTGGATCCGGTCTCATGCAAACACTGCCAAAAAGTTGTGGCAAGAAAGAACAGTAACAAAAACACCCTGAAAAGACAAGTATAGGGAGGAAGGGAGGGTGGGACAAGCTGAAGGTGAGTGAGCGGGGGAGGCAAGGTGAGGTCCTAATAAGTATGTGGCAAGAGGACCTGAGAGAAAGCCTCAGGCCTATGGTCCACCAGCTGGCCCTGCCCCCACTGAACCTAGAGCTGATTGGCTTGTTTGGAGAGGCTCCTCGGTTACGGCTGCCATTTCCCAGATGCCTCCCAGGACCTGGTCAAGCCCACACCATCTCCATGCCGCTTGGGCTGGCCAGCAGAGCCTCGCCTTGACTCGCCCTGTGCCCTCCCCAGGCCTCACCCCAGCATGGGCCAGCAAACCAGGCCTCTTGGGTAAACTTCGAGCATGTGCTTAGCTCTATGCAATGGAAAGCTTCAACTGCACAATTCAACATACTAAACCTCAATTAAAGGGATGTTTTTTTCCTGACCAGTTGGCACCTTACCTGACCCTGGGACAGGCCCATTGGGCCTGTTGATGCTACAGTACTTCTAGCCCAGCTGTGAAAATGTTTAGTTGAGCCACGAGAGCCACTGTGGAGCCCTGTATGATGCCATCCCTGACCATAAATATATAACTGAAATTGAAGTATGGGGCAGAGTTCAATGTTAGGGCATCTGGTCATGCAGAAGGCTCCAGGTTCAATCCCTGCTATAGTAAGATAAATGGATCAGGTAGTAGGTGATATGAAAGACCCAGTACCCAAATACTGGACAATGGCTGCCAGTCAAAGTAGACAATACCAGCTTTCCAAATCAGTGTAAGGCAGCTTCATGTGTCTAAGTAATAGGTAGATGTGGCAACAGGTAGAGTTATGGGGAAGAGCAGTCTCTTTTTTTTAAGTAATAGAAATTCACTTTGCGTGCTTGAAGTGCCAGGTTCAATCCCTGTTATCTCCAGTTAAATGAATCACAGAAAAAACACTAAGAAAGACCTTGAAAAACTACTGTGTAACAAAACAGACAGAACTGGGCTAGAACAATCATTGATCTGCCTCTATTTGAAGCAGCACCAGGTAGGGAGAGCAGATATTTCATATTTTTGAACTTCCTCTGTGAGTAGGTTTGGAAGTTTGATCTGAGATCCAAAGTATATTTATTATACTCAGTTTTTACTTGCAGAATCAAAGACCATTTATGAATGCTTTGGAACATTTAAAGGTGAAGGGTCAGAGTTTGTTTTGTTTTGTTTTTCATTCAGACAGCAATAGCTTGAAGAAGAAGAGTTGGTTTTTATATGCCGACTTTCTCTACCACTTAAGGAAGACTCAAACCAGCTTGCAATCACTTCCCTTTCCCTCCCCACAACAGACACCCTGTGAGGTTGGTGGGGCTGAGAGAGCTGTGACTAGCCCAAGGTCACCCTGCTGACTTCAAGTGTAGGAGGGGGAAAACAAATCCAGCTCACCAGATTAGCCTCCGCCGCTCATGTGGAGGAGTGGGGAATCAAACCCGGTTCTCCAGATCAGACTCCACTGCTCCAAACCACCACTCTTAACCACTGCACCACGCTGGCTTAATGTACGACAGTGTTAGTGCAGGCCCAAAAGTTGTGAATTAACGTAGGCACAGCAGTTTTATGAACTTGACCTTGATGCACTTTCTTACAGGAAGGCTGTTCAGCAGATGGAGTTTTCCCTATGCTCTGATGAATCTATTAAATATGTGCATAAATTAGAAATGCATAGAAATGACTTGCAGGCTATAGTAAATCAAAGTGTACAGCAGTATTCTTGCATTGGCTACGATGCAAAGACTGAATAGCTACATAGCTTCATTCAAAACCCTGAATTCTAATCGGCAGGATCAGTTAGGAGTATGATACATTACACAGATGAGCATGAATCAGAAATACTACCACTTGTTGCCTTGTTCTTCTAATAATAGGCTCAGTTTCCACCATGAAAGAGATGTAAAAATGGGATATGGCACTTTCTGCATCACCTGTTCCTATGAGACCACAGAATCTGTCAAAGGTATTGCTATGCAAATCTAAATGTATGTGATTTAAAGGAGTAATGAAGCATGAGAAATCCACAAGAGGCTTATGAACTTGCTAGGATTCCAGCTGTGATTGCTTAGAGTTGCTGCCTGTAAAATAAGAATAAGCCTCCCACAAAGCTTCAAGCTATAGAACATCACCCAAACCTACCATTAAAAAAAAGCTAGGAATGGAAAAATGTGTGCGTATGTTGTCCAAATTTATTAGAGACAGCTTCTGTTTTATGGTCCTGTCCTTGGCAAAAAGAAGAAGGTACTTGTATCTTTTGGAAAGATGTGGATACTTGTTAAGGATTTGTCTACACCCATGTGCACCAGAGATCTCTAGATTCCGTCTCCCTCACTTACATTTCTATAAGTTGGAGCTGTGAGAAGAGGGGTAGCAAGTACAGCTTGACTGAGATGCACGTGTATGTAAATGCTTATACACGGACACCAGAAGCCAGCATTCAGCCTTTCTTCCTACCCCTCCCCTTTGATAGTAGCTATCCAAATGGTTAATGGTGCTGAATGTACCTCACTTGCAATTATTCGATAAGTACAGCCAAATCAAATGTGAGATTAAATGTTCTTATATTTTAAAAAGACAATTTAATAATACATCTGGCTTCTGAGTCTATCTAGCATGAAAAAAGGCTATTACAAAATACATGAATACAGCATGGCCCTGATGGAGAACTTTTAGCACTGTGTAATGGGAGCTGGGGACTTTCAGCCAAAGCAATAATCTCTGGTGCGAAAGCAGGGATGCAACAAATATATAAGAGTGTTGCCCCCCCCCCCCCAATTCAAGTTGCAACACTCAAAAGTGGGTTGAACGAGTTATTTAATAACTGCTGAGACTGCACAACTGGTCAATCGCCCCAACTCTTTAGTATGGATTCCCTGAAATATTCCTTGAAATAATTGCTCAAAGGGTTGCCAGTGTATTAGTCATACAACCAAGCCACCATGCCTCAATTCTCCTAGCCCACACACCAATCTGTGCAAAGAGATGCTGACCATTAACAGCATCCCACCATACCAGTCCACACAAGGGTTCAAATCAAGGTGCTCAGTACAAAGGGAGTTCTTTCCCCATCTCCCTGGGTCTGACTTGGGTAGGTGCCTCAAACACTTGCCAATTGAATAAACTTCCAGCAATTCCAACACTAATTCGTCCATAAGAGAGTGCTAATCGAGTTAGTGTTCCTCTCCCCATCTTCCAGGATACAGAATAACGACTCCCCTTTCTGATTTTACAAACTCTTGGGGGGGTCAAAACAAAAATGAGGGCCCACAGGTAAGCACCCTGGCCATTGCTCCTGTAATGAAGATAGGTAACAATAAACCAGACCAAATGCTCAATGTTGCATGCAATTTTCCATATTTTCAAGGCCTCAGAATCTCCTGGGTTGAAAAGGTCAAGCCTGTAGAGCTGAGGTTGCCTCAGTGTAATGGATACCAAATGCCTGCAGAGGAACTCCAGCCCTCATGCTGGTGCAATTGACCACCATCTCAAACTGAAATTGCACAAATTTTCTAACTCCCCTACCATGCAAACACATGGGTGCCTGGTGCTACAGGAAAGATGAACAGCTCAGTTCACTACTCAGTGGCAATTTCTAGACAGCCATGGGCGTTTCCACTGGCTGCCTTTCTGCTGCAGGAACCAGTTCAAAGACCTTTGCTCCTGAAAATGAGACATGATATCTGCAGTACTATTATCCAATCCAGGCATGCGCCTTATCATACACAAAATGGTAAATTTTAGGCATTGTAGAAAAACTGCCATAATACACCACACGGAGCATGAAGAATTTATAATGTGTATTTCTGCTTCACTATCATATCAAAATCTTACAGTAGAATTAGAAAGGCTTATATCCTACCACTCTACTGATCCAAGTATGAAGTCTTCCTCCAGCCCAAGAAGCCTTCCTTCAAACTTAAGTGGCCCTTCTGTTGGAGGATGAGCCACAAATTGGAAGAAGGCTCCTTGGGCTGGAGAAAGGCTCCTTAAAATGGAGGAAGACTGCTTACTGCAGGAACTTTCTTCAGCCAAAGAAGACAAAGACGAAGAGTCGGTTTTTATATGCCAACTTTCTCTACCTTTTAAGGAGAATAAAACCAGTTTACAATCTCCTTCCCTTCCTCTCCCTGCAACAGACACCTTGTGAGGTAGGTGGGGCTGAGAGAGTCAGATGGAGCTGTGACTAGCCCAAGGTCACCCAGCTGGCTTCATGTGTAGGAGTGGGGAAACCAACCCGGTTCACCAGATTAGAGTCTGCTTCTCATGTAGAGGAGTGGGGAACCAAACCCGGTTCACTGGATTAGAGTCCACTACTCCTAACCACTACACCATGCTGTCTCTATAAGCGCCAACTTATAGATGAGGATACATGCCATATCTTCAAGCCAGCAAGTGAACAGCCACTACAGTTGGAAAGAATAACAAAAACTACAAATTATGCTTAGAGATGGCCTGGGTAGTCTTTGCATGGTGAACATGTTATTCTGAACCTACATTCCCTTCCCCTTTCCATTTTCTGTGGCTTTTTCTGTCTCTCATAGTTCTTGAAAGAAGGTCCTGGAGGCTGACACCATCTTCTTCATCCAGATATGATGGTATCTAGGACCTGGATCGCAAGAGACTCCATTTTATCATGAATTTATCAACTGGTATTAAATGTTTGGTTGGAAGGTTCCTGGTCAGAAGAACTGAAAACCTTATTTTGCCAGAAGAGGAGAGCTGAATATGGAGGGTGGAATTGTTCTGTGGGATATGAGAGCAGTGCTACCACCACAAGGCCAGGACATGCTTCTTGAGCAGTTTCATGAGACACCCCTTGGTAAGATCTGGATGAGGGCAGCTTCTTACATTACATGTTGTGGCTCAAAATGGCTGCTGCTTTTGAGAACGTGGCGAAATCCTGTGCCACATGTCAATAACTCCACCTGATGCATCTTTATGTCCATGGGGATGGTCTGGTCATCATGGGTGTCGCTTCATATTGATTATCCGGGACAAATGGTGGTTCCCCTTGCACTGCCACTGAAACAAGTACTGAAAGCTATTGGGTTTTATAAAAACTGCCAATGCTATTAGAAGTGATGTTGGTAGAACTTTTTGTTCAGTGGGACAATGAATGTTGTAAGATGACTTCTAATATTTCTTTAATAATACCATAACCAAATAGAGGTGACACAATAACAAATAGGGGCATATGAGGAAGTTGGAGATGTCCCTGCTTTTCAAACACTGGGGAAGCACATTGATGGCTTACTGGTAGGGTTGCCAGGTCCCTTGTCGCCATTGGTGGGAGGTTTTTGTGGTGGAGCCTGAGGAGGGCGGGGTTTGGGGAGGGGAGGGACTTCAATGCCATAGAGTCCAATTGTCAAAGCAGCCAGTTTCTCCAGGTGAACTGATCTCTATCAGCTGGAGATCAGTTGTAATAGCAGGAGATCTCCAGCTAGTACCTGGGCGTTGGCAACCCTACTTACCAGGGGGAAACTTCATGAGTTGCCCACCCTTGTTCCAGAAGCAATATTTGTTCTAGCACTGAGGCGCAAATGAATGACAAGAGACTGGCTTGTCACAGTGTGAAGATGCTTCTCTTTCCAGCATACCATGATTTGTGAAAGCTTAGCTAATCTCCATGACAGATGTATGTCTACATGTGTAGATAAAATTATATATCGCCTTGTTTAGAAAAGGTTCATTAAGAAGATTAATGAAACTCCCCCCCCCCATCTTTTCATTCAACAAGAGCATGCAAACAGGGCACAAGTAATCCTTCCAGCTGTGGGAAGCAAGAAATGGGCTTCCCCAGAGTACCCGGCTCTGCAGCATCTCCAGCATTTAAACTGCTCGTTCTTTGAAAGTGTTATTCGTCAGCTTAATTAGCCCTAAAGGAAGCACTTGTTTCAAATTAGGACAACAGCTTTTCTGAAAAGGACATAATGACATTAACAATGGCAACTTGTTTAAATAATAGAACTCTCCAGGCTTCGTTTTAAGTGTGGCAGGGCCAAACCACGATTGTTTTATGCCAGCAGGGATTCACATTCCCCTTCTGATCTCACCTATGTTATTTGCAGTTATTCTTATCTCCACCCTGCTCATTAACTTCATATTAGCATAATTACATTGCTCTTTTGTGACTGAAATGTTGTGACAACAGGAGGAGATTATGAAGACAACACTGTGCCATAAACCTCAGCTCTGGGTGTGAAACAGTCATATTTCTCAACTGCTATCTCAAGATCTTTATCATTGGTTTATCACTGGTTTCAGTAACAGTGAAACCGTGGCTCCAGTATAATAGGGCTTGTGAAAAGTTCACACATTTCCCCCTAGTCTCTCAACAGATGTACTTGCTTGTGCCCAGTACCCCAACATACATTATCAGGCAATGACATGAGAGACACAGACATCTGTGTTTCCATAAGTATATTTGACCCATCCATAAAATCCTCTTTAACAGCTCCCCGTGTCTTTTGCCACATAAAAGTAGGATGGTCATCCATCCTTTTATAAAATCTTCTCTGAGACATCTGTCCTGTGTACTGTATCAAAAACGCTAATAGACATCATAAATCCAACTGTTCTACCTAGAAGATCATGAATTTGGGCAGCTGGGAGCTTGTAAATGTACCTAGAAATGGGAATGGGGCTCACTGCCTTTCCTAGCTGTTCTTGGGCACCGCAGGTGCAACGGTTGCAGTTGCACACACAGTCATAGATACTGGAGAAGTGTCCACACAGGGCTGTCAAGAGCCACCATGGGTCCCCAGACAAAGATTCCATCTGCCCATTCCTCATTTGACCCTAATCCAAACCAAATATCCTAACAAAACAAATAATTTCACTTGCTGTTACTATGCATCTATATTTATAAAAAGATCTGTGTGTCCATCTGTCAGTCCATTTGTGGCAGGCATAACTCATCAGAAAATAAAGCTAGGAGTCTCAGGATTGGCCAAGCTTCACGATGATCTGGGAATTCCAGTGCCAAAAATGAAGGGAACTGGGATATCTTGGAACAGGTTAACTCCACCATAGGCAACATGTAATAAGAAAGCTTTTTAAGCAATCTGTCGTGTGTCTCTAATACTTGAAATCCTCAGTCTGCCATGGAAGGTTGCTGGGTAACACTCTCTCAGCTAGACCTCAGAGGGCTGTTGTCAGGATAAAATGGATGGACAGGAGAACACAGGAAGCTGCTTTGGGTCCCCCCTGGGGACAAAGACTGGGCATGGCATTTGTTATAAATCTCTTTCTTTCTTTCTTTCTTTCTTTCTTTCTTTCTTTCTTTCTTTCTTTCTTTCTTTCTTTCTTTCTTTCTTTCTTTCTTTCTTTCTTTCTTTCTTTCTTTCTTTCTTTCTTTCTTTCTTTCTTTCTTTCTCCCTCAAGTCACATCTGACTTATGGCAACCCAGTAGGGTTTTCAAGGCAAGAGACTAACAGAGGTGGTAGGCCATTGCCTTCCTCTGCATAGTGACCCTGGTATTCCTTGGAGGGCTTCCATCCAAATTCTTTCCGCCAGGGTCAACCCTGCTTAGCTTCTGGGATCTGACAAGATTAGGCTAGCATGGGCTATCCAGGTCAGGGCACTGTCTAGAGTTCACCAAATAAAAATGATTACTATTGCTATTACTTCATCAAGTATTGCTTCAATTCTTTTGACAGGAGGAAGAATTACTCATTCAGTATTCAAACTACTGTTAAATATTGCAAGCACAGTGGTCCAGGGCAGGTCCCAGTATCCATAGAAGCCATCATAATCGTGTAAAAGAAGGTGGAGAAGCTTCCCTTCTACTTCCCAGGCAAGCTGTTCCTGCCAAAAATGCCCTCCTCATCAACTCAGTTTGCACAGCTGTGCCTCTCAATATTTCTTTCTATACCCATGTGTTTAATTTTGGATTTTTATATCTATACACATAGAGAGACATATATGTCTACCAATATAGGATACACTTCTTATATTTGATGAAGTGGGCTTATGGCGAATGTTCTACTTTTGTTTATATAAAGGTCAGAAATATTTGGCACACAAGAGGCTTTTTGAAGTAACACTTAAAATGGTTTTATTTGTCTCCTTTGAGGGAAATGTAAAGATGAGCTTAATAAATTGTCCTAGCATGAATGTGGCCTGTAACAGAACAACAGGAATGAGGAACTTATGATGGTCGTGTACAAGAGCTATTTTGTGATTCAAAATGTATTTAAGTTGGTTCACAGACAAGTGCTGATACTTTTATCATTGACTGATTGATTGATTATTGATTAAGATTGATTTAACTTGGCAGTCAGTGCTTTGTTTCAGGTTTTTCCCCTTTAAACTGGCCTGCTATCACTCCTTTCACTAGAGCTATTTCCTGTTAAAGGCTTAGGCACCACCCTCTCAATACTAGAGCTATTTCCTTTTAAAGCTGGTCATGGATCCATTCTGATCCTAAACCCAAGCGTGTTCCTCTTTCTCGAAGTGATTTTATCTATGCCAACAAATGAACCAGCATGTTTTATTCTGATGTGTAGTTTATTGTATACTTGGGTAAATTGGTGCTTTTATAAGTTCTATCTGTGCTGGTCATTGACTGTAATAAAGATCAAATCTAATCAAGTGTGTTCCTCTCACTCCAGAGGAGAATCCTCTACAGATAGCTTGCAGCTCACTCTGCTGTTTCCAACACTGTCCTTTAACAGCTCTCCTTCTACTGCCTGTTCCCAATTGTCAGTTTTTCATTCCATCAGAACTCCCTGTCAATCAAGGGGTTCTATGACCAGGACAACTCCTCAGAATGCAGCTGTCCATCATTTCATAACACTTAATAATACAATAATTTTTAGTAAGTAAATCAGTAAGAGATCTATTTCAGTTTACCCTCGTACCTCTGTCTGGAACAAAAACAGATGCAAAATGGGTTATGTTGTAGTGCTGGATGAGAAGGGATCACTGGAACTGATTTTCTGACTTAAAAAAAGATTATGTTGTTTGTCATAGAACATGAAGCTTAATGCCTACAGCAGCAAAGCAGCATTTACAAAGGGGTATTACAAGCTGTGGGCATGAAAGGCCTTAACAACAACAACAACAACAACAACAACAAAGGATTGTGATAATACAAAGCATGCTACGTGAACAATCTGCCTGTGTGATAACCAGATAATTGGAATGTTTTGACCTTCCTGACTGATTGGAAAGACATAGAAGCACACTGTATGAAGATGCAGTGAACTACAGTCAGAACAAGAAATATTCCTGGAGACCTGTTTCACAGAGGATCTATTTATCATTTCCCTAACGCATCAAAAACAGGAGATCCAAACATCTCTGAAAGGGCCCCCTGGAATAATTTGTAAGGGAAATCACATAAACTAACCAAATAATCTAATTTTCATGTCATCAAAACAATTTACCCTCTGAAACATGAACAGATCCCTCTGGCTACATGTCCCCTGTTGCATGCAAATGAGATAATTTTCTCTCTTCCCTGCCCTCCAAGTAGAGATAATGAAAGCCATGGGCCAGACAATTTAAAGCGAGAGAGGAAAGGGGAAAACAGGGCCAGCCATGAATAACTCAGTAGGGGAGATGACCTCGCCAGCTCCTTTCTTATGGCAGCCTATTCTGAGCTCTATTGTATGGGGTCTTTATTCCCTTGAAGATGTTTCCAGTCGAAGTATAATTTCTGTGTTTATTGCCTGCTTGTGAAAAGTCATTTGGAGTTCTTTACCCCCTCTCTATAAACACTCTGCCTTGAGCGGCAGTTTTTATGGATTGGCTACTATTGTAAATATAATCGACAACACTATCTCAAGAAGGCTTGGACACAGTTTCAAGTTTCATCTTCAGAAGAAATTAGATGCACATTTAAGGAGAAAATGTAATCATTTTCTACCATCCCTTTTTTCTTCTTAAACTGATATTCTAACTGAAAGTTCTATTTCAAACCAAAAATGCCTCTTCAATTTTGAGAAGCAACATATCATTATGTATAAAGCTACCATTTTTGCCCACTTCCAGCTATGATTTGCATCATATTTTTCCCCACCGGCTGGGATATTATTTTCACTTCTAAATACTTATTTACAAAGAATGAGAATTGTTGTAAATTTACATGAATACACAGAATTGTAAGAGTGATTAAAAAAAACTATGTGTAAAATCTGCAAATAATGACTGTGATAGATCCCCCCCCCCCGAATACTTATAAGCCAATTAGGGCTGTCGATTCGGTTCGGCCCAAACTGAAAAACAGCTGAATTTCCCCCGATCTGGCGGTTTTTCAGTTCGGATTGAACCGAACTCAAAAAAGGGGGGAATGGGGAACCGAATTTGGGGTGTTCCTGAATAAATTCGGCGAATTCGCCCCCCTGCGTGTGCCTTCAGGGAGCTTCCCTGAAGACGCACAGGGGGGCCTTTAAATACATCTGTGCGTCCCGGCCGGGAGGCGCAGATCAGTTCCACACACCCAGCGCGCCTTCAGAGAAGCCCCCTGAAGGCGCGCGGGGGGGCCCTTAAACAAATCTGTGCCTCCCAGCCGGGAGGCACAGATCTGTTTAAAGCCCCCCCCCCGTGCACCTCCAGGGAAGTCCCGGGAAGAGGGGCGGGGGGTCTTTAAACTCCTCTGCCCTGCCTGCGCAGACAGCGTAGAGGGGCTTGACAACCCACCGCCCCTCTTCCCGGGAGTCACGGGAAGAGGGGCGGGGGTCTTTAAACCCCTCTGCCCTGCCTGCGCAGACAGTGCAGAGGGGCTTGACAACCCATCCCCCCTCTTCCCGGGAGTCCCGGGAAGAGGGGCGGGGGTCTTTAAACCCCTCTGCCCTGCCTGCGCAGACAGCGCAGAGGGGCTTGACAACCCATCCCCCTCTTCCCGGGAGTCACGGGAAGAGGGGCGGGGGTCTTTAAACCCCTCTGCCCTGCCTGCGCAGATAGCGCAGAGGGGCTTGACAACCCATCCCCCCTCTTCCCAGGAGTCCTGGGAAGAGGGGTGGGGGGGTCTTTAAAACCCTCTGCCCCCCTCCCCCGCGCCTTCACGGGCTTCCCTGAAGGCGCGCGGGGGGCCCTTTAAATAGATCTGTGCCTCTTGGCCAGGAGGCGCAGATCTATTCCAAGCTCCCCCGCGCGCCTTCAGGGGACCCCCCTGAAGGCGCGCGGGGGGCCCTTTAAATAGATCTGCGCCTCCTGGCCAGGAGGCACAGATGTATTCCCGGCTGGGAGGCGCAGATCTGTTCTACCTCCCCCCTGGGAGGCGCAGATCTGTTTAAAGGGCCCCCCGCGTGCCTTCAGGGAAGCCCCCTGAAGGCGCGCGGGGGGCCGAATTTTTCCCCGAACTCCAGATCTCACCTGAATTTCGGGGATCCGAAGCGGGGGAGTTCGGACTTTGGCACGGCCCGAATCAAAATGGGCTGAATTTTGCCGAATCCGAACTATACTGAATTTTTTTTTCAACAGCCCTAAAGCCAATACATGCTCATGGGGACAAAAGGGTCCACCAACTTCCTTTGCTGTTCCTTTTTTCATATATTTCAGACTGTTTGTTCACTATTTGATCATTTGGTGCTTCCATGCCATTGTTTCTTTTATGTTAGGGCTTCTTTCTCAATCACTATGTGATCCCAGCCAGTCAGGGACTTGTGTAATTAGGGTAGCCAGGTCCCCTCATGCTACCAGTGGGAGCTTTGCTGAGGCAGGGTGGGTGTTCCATGTACAAAGAATATGTGGCGCTATGACGTAACTTCTGGATTTACCTCAGAAGCGCTGACATCACGCGGGCCGCTCTAGCACATTCTTCCAAAAACTCTATGGAAACTATCAAGTTTTGGGGGAGAGTTCTAGAGCATCCCTGTCACGATGCTGGCACTTCTGAGGTAAATTGCGCTCCACGCGAGTTTTCTACATAGATTTCTGCCCCACCTAATTATCCCTCACTATTAGTGTTGCCAACCTCCTTGATATTAGTACAGTGGTGCCTTTTTCTCCCCCAACCACCAGGTACTAGCTGGAGATCTCCTGCTATTACAACTGATTTCCAGCCGATAGAGATCAGTTCACCTGGAGAAAATGGCCACTGTGGCAATTGGACTCTATGGCATTGAAGTCCCTCCCCTCCCCAAAGCCCACCCTGCTCAGGCTATGCCCCAAACCTCCCGTTGGTTGCGAAGAGGGACGTGGCAACCCTATTGATGGACCAAGGGTCTGATTCAGTATAAGGCAGCTTCATGTGTTCATGTGTTCAAACTAAAGCACCAGAACTTTTAATTCAAGTAAAAAACAAATAGGCACCCAATGTTACATTCTTAAAACTGGTGTGATGTGTGTGAAGTGGCTTGCTCCAAATTCCAGCTGAGTTACTTCATTTTGCACTAACTGAAGTTTCTGGGTTTCACTTTGAAAATTCTACTGAAAAGTATTTTTTTCCTAGAGAAATTTCAAAGGGTGTATGAAATAACTGGAGAACTAGGAAGAGCTTGGTTGTGCTATAAAGATTGCCTCTTGGGACTGAAAAGATGGCTTTATAATATTGTGGAGCTAATCAACTCTGGCCTGATTTAAACATGATGGTGGACAGAAGAACTTATTCACAGAAAATTATATGCTCTGAGCCTCTTGTTTAAACCTGGTGCTCAGTTACTATTCATGTAATGTTAGTAGACCAGAGATCTATAGGCAGGCATTTCATTGGTATGTTAACATGGAACACATAACAAGATTGTATGCATAGTGGCTCAGTTTACATGAAATGCAGGTCACATGTGAAGTTGGGCTGGTAGCTTTTTCGTGCCTGCCAGCATCATATTTAAGTACAATTAGTGCTATGTGCTATTTGAGTACCTACACCTAATTTTTGGTCCTTGCTCCACATACACTGATGGTCTTGTGGTTTGATTCATCCAGTCACACTGGCAGGGAATAAAATCAGATATTTTTTTAATGAAGTGCTTCGGTTGGTAAATTATACCAACTCCTGTTCTGTCACTGATTGAAGCCCGATAAACCTCCATGCACTCAGCTCATTAAAGTAGTCACGGATAACAAGATTTCTGAAGTTAACATACCAAATGTTTCTCCATTAAAAATAATTTTCTTTTCATGTCTTTATCTCTTTGGCAGAGTCAGTGTGATAGATAAAATGCTCAATAATTAGCTTGTAAGTGACATTTTATTAATTCATAGGAATCCTCAAACTGTGAGAATCCTCATTCCAATGAAGGATTGCTGGCTATTTGTCATAGTGTCCAGTGGCCCCAGAGTAGGCCTCCCAGTTTCTTTCTGCATGAATACTCCAAAAACAACCTCCTGTCAGGGCTGCAATACAGCAAAGACCCAAAAACGTTGTGTTGCAAGCAAGCTATAGATTATTCCACAGGACTGTGACAAAGATTAATTGCCATTTCAAGGCACCCTAGTTATCGTTATGCTATTAATTAGTTTAATGATGCATTCATTTAGATTGGAAATATGATACCAGTAAGGTTTAATTAAAAAAATCAATAACTCATTAACAAGTTATTGCTGTACCTACATGGCTCACCAGATTAATTCCCTGTTGTTGGAAGAGAAGAACCTCTAGTTCCAATAGGAAGATTTATGTCTATAGATTTTTTTTTTTTTTTAACTTCAAGTGATTGCTTGTTTAGAATGTCAGGGACATACAATTATCTAGTCACTGACTTCTAACTTACAAGCCTATTGCTTCCAGTTGGATGGTTATAGATTCTGCTTTTCAGTGACCACAGAGATTCTACTTTTACAGATGTTCGTGATTCTTGATGTATTTAGCAATTAAAAAGCCTGCAAGAAATTATGCATCTCATAGCTGCAAGATTTCAAATTCTATTCATGGTGGTGTTTGAATATTCAGCTTCTCTTGAAAGGGAGAGTAGAGCAACCTTGGTTTCTGTCAGACTCTGGCAGACCTGGGACAGAGTCCAAGGCTATACCACCCTCCTTTGTCCCCCTTAATATGTCCTGCTCCAGGGAAAACCTCAGAATAGCACAAGGGGGATTCTCTTTCTCCCTGGCCCCCCTCTCTCACACACCGGTTGCCTCTGCTGTGGCTTCTTGTGATTGGTCTGGCCCTTCCTCCCTGGCCTTCCCTGGGCTTCTCCCTCAGGAGATCCTCTCTGGCATGTGATTTGTGGGAAGTACTGGATCCATGTGGGCTTTCCACCTGTACTTTGTATAGGTTTCTGAATAAGACTGCTTCCCTTTGTTGTCTCCTTCTAAGGTGGCACAGACCTCCTTAAATAAGGGGGGAAGAATGTGAATCCAGGAAAAAGTTAAAAGATACGAGGAAAGGAAATATATTATGATTAGGGTAGCCAACCTCCAGATACTCGCTGGAGATCTCCTGCTATTACAACTGATCTCCAGCTGACAGAGAGCTGTTCACCTGGATAAAATGGCCTCTTTGGCAATTGGACTCTATGGCATTGAAGTCCCTCCCCTCCCCAAACCCCCCCCCTCAGGCTCTGCCCCAAAACCTCTCGCCGGTGGCAAAGAGGCACCTGGCAACCCTAATCATGATTGACAGAAGAGGAGAGAATGGAACAATAATAGAAACATCTAAACAACCAATAATAATTCACAGAGAATTCATTGATGTGGGGCACTATGGTACAAGGTGAATATGCAAAGTGACTAAGGCCAGGTAGGTGAAGACACTGGGGACCATCGTGTGAGTTAGCAGGGCTTGAGTACTACGTCCAGGATTCAAACATCTCTTTAGCTTGATGTAAAGGCTTGCACTAGCCCAGTTAAATGTCTGGCTTTTTTTTTTTTTTTTTTTGTCTCCCCTGCTCTGATGCCACATCACACAGTGTTTTTTGAAAATGGCCTCAGCTATTTTTTTAAAAAAAATTATGTTATTTATAGTCCACCTTTCTCATTTGGACTCAAGGCAGATTACACAGAGTGAGTCAATATCATCGACGGATGGGACATTCAATAAACATTAAATAAACCATGCAATAGATTTAGGGTTGTAGAACCAACCAGATGTCTAAAAACAAAACTGAAGCAAAGCATAAGTATTAACATGAAACATTAAATAATGCAAAATTCCATAGTAGGATTCTAGTTTCAGCAAGCTATACACTGTAGTATTCGCCGCAGTCCCTGATAATTTTTCTTTGTGAATCATTTAGTACAGCGCAACTCTATTGCCTGTTTACAAAAGCACAATATACTATGCTATTAACATCAGAAGGTCTAATTTCTAAAAATCTTTCAACTTGCTAAACTTCCATTAGCTTTATTGCTAATTACAAAATTGAAAAGCATGCACAGATAAGTTGTTCTACAGCCTTGTAACAGTTGCTTTTCCCTATGTACTCTGCATGTGATTGGCCATATAATTGGCAAAAAGGACTAATTTTAAAGCAGTTGCCTGCTTGGTAAATGAGTACATTTTCTTTTCTTTTTATTAGGCTTACAAAAGTGTGCTAGAATTTGCATCCATTTCCCCCTTAGATTCACCTTCAAGTTTGCATGCAAATTAAGTTGTAAGGGACAACTTTTAAAAAATAATAGTACACTGACACTTAAATTGCATTTTTCTGGTGCAGCCAAATTCTTTGAATGTTAGAGCCAACTACTATATTTTTAGAGGCAATTTGGAACTTGCTGTAAGGCAGGGGTGGGAAATGTCAGGCCCGGGGGCCATTTAAGGCCTGCAAAATCATTTGGTGTGGCCCTTCATGAGTCCTGGCAGATCTCTAGCTCAGAAGGATCTAAGACTGGTGATCTGCCCCTTCCAGCGGACAGGAATAGCCTCTATTCAAGGCAGATGTGGGTTTGCTTTGCCGAGAAAAGGAACCTTTTCCCCCCTTGCAGAAGAGTCGTTAGTTATGGAGCTGCTAGGACTGCCCAAGAAACTTTTCCACCCGGGCCATGGAGAAATGTATTCCCTCTGTACTGCAAGAGGGCTGGGGCAGAAGTGGCGACAATGGAGGGGTTAAAGGGGGCAGGGCCAGAATGCACGGGGGAAGGGGGGCGAGTTCTTAGCCAGCGTGTCCTCATTTTATCCCTGCAGGTGGAGGTAGCAGGAGCCGGCTGCAGAATCCGGCCTCAACCATGCGGTCAGGAGCAACTCCAGCATGTGGCTGGACGGCTATGCCCGGTTGGTGCAACAGACCATCCTATGCCACCAGGTGGGCGAGTGCACCACTGGTTGGATGCCTGCCTGCTTACCCGAACGCATGGGGGGGGTCATCTGGGGGCGCTGCCTGCTTGGGTCTTGGTCGGCTAATTTTTAAGTTGATCATTTTGCATGGCCCGCGAATGATGTTATAAATATCGAAATGGCCCTTGGCGGAAAAAAGGTTCCCTACCCGTGCTGTAAGGCAATCCACAGGCTGACGAAGCTAATATTTCAGCAAAAATGCATCCCAGAAGTGGCATTCCCTGCCCTTGCTGGCACCTGCCCAGCTGATCGGAGGACTCTGCTCCCTGCTTCTGGCCAGTTGGTTTCACGCCCGATTTTTTGCCTCCACTGCGTTTCTCGTTACACTAGCTGTGCTCTGCGCGACATTGCTGTCCCGAGCCCCATGAGTACCAAGGACTTCCCCGTTTGGTCTCGTCTGCCTTGCAGCAAGTACACAGATACACTGACATAGATCTGACTGACAATTTGTTATGGACTTTAGATGATACATTCTAAGTTTCATTTTCAAGATTTGTATATTTAAATTGTGAACTACCATTAATTTGTATATTTGAATTGTATCATATTACAGTGTATTAGCATTTATTCATTGTGAGCCTTCATGCTGTTTCTCTTCTTTACCAATCATATCCGATTTACAGCATACGTGCTTTCCTTTTTTAGTACCTGGAGGTTAGCAACCCTAGTTGTACTAGGCCCAAAATAGTAATGCTTGGGCCCTGCTGAAAATCCCAGAAGGGTATATTGCCTGTATACGCCAATTAGATGGGGAGGCTATGTCTTAGTCCTCTTAACCAAGACTGAGTACACCCAAACTGAAAGGGGAATAAATTAATTATAAACTTTTCTCCCGTGTTGCATTTGTATGTTAATGAATTAAAAGTTCATCTTAGAGACTTTGTGCAGGTTTTCTGTCAAGCTGAGTACCCTATAAATTTGTATGGATAATTTGCTTGCAATTTAAAATGAGCAATGTGATGTTTTCACTATGTAAATATTTTGTGTGTGTTTACGTCTAGGTTTTACTGTGGAGTTTTATATGCATGTTGCTGTGATTTAAAATGCAGACCTGTACAGTAAGAAAGAGGGAGGCTGGATGGGTGATGGTGTATTATGAATGGATGTTAGCTGTACCCTAGGGGATGGAGTTGACCGGTTGTTCAGACAGGCTTTGTGGGAGAGAGGCAGGGTAGAGTGAGTGAGGGAAGAGAGCTGAGTGAGTGAAAAAGAGAGGTGCTGTAGAGTGGGAGAGAAATATGTGTTCTGTGTGTAAGTTATGAGCCTAAGTGGTAAGTGAGGAAAATAAGCCTGTGTGGAAATTATGAGACTAAGTGGAGAGTGAGGATAATAAGCCCGTGTTCTGTGTGGAAGTTATTAGCCTAAGTGGCAAGTAAGAAAGAAAGCTTTTGTGGCTGGGTTAACTTAAGGAACTTTAGAAGAACAAAAGGGACAGCACACCTATCTGGAACCATTTTGCTTATGTAGCTATCCGGAACCATTACACTTATTAACCATATGGAAACTGTTATGCTGTTATAAATAAACTCTATGTTTAAGAGAAACAACTGTGTTTTTTTAGAGTAAGGCTCTCCTTTTACCTCAGAGCCATCCCCTTGCACTGACCATTCTGTCATTCCACCATATACAACTAAGCCATCCTGTTCTTTAAGTCCAACCAGGAATTCTAAGGCAAGAACCTTTGGTGGCAGTGAAAATAAGGAAGGCAAGGAGAAAATAGCACACATCACCTCAGAATACTACAGAGATGTGCCTTCATTTTATTTTATCTTAATTTTACCTTAATTTTCTGTGTGTAATGCAAATGTTACTATGGTTGATTAAAAAAAATAATTTTACAATTTCAAGCTTCAATGTGTCTTATTTACAACATCTTTTTTTTACTGTGTTGTAGGACGTAGGTAGAAATACAGATACATAAATGAATGCTAATTTGTCACTGAATCTTTCTGTTTGTTTGCTTAAAGAAGGTAGATTTAAGGGGGGTGCTGAGTAATTTTTTTTCTGAAAAGGGGGTGGTAGGCCAAATAAGTTTGGGAACCTCTGATCTAAGGGGTTGCAGCTGGTACTGGGTCAATTGAGTCAGTCATCTCCACAACCATTCTGGAATCCCCGGCAGGGCTGGCCTGTGATTCAGATTCCTTCTGCTGAACCTTGTTCTCTCCCTGCTGTGGGGTGGATTGCAATGGGCTCTCAGCCAGCTGGGGTTCAAGGAAGGCCAGTTCCTTCTGGCTTGGTTCTTCCCCTGAAGATTTTTCACTTGCTGGGGTCTGAACCACAACGCCTAGTTTGGTCTGACCAAGCTGGCTCTGATTACATGACCCCTACCTCAAAACGGCCCCAACTATGGGACTCTAACAAAATTAGTCAAAGACAGAAAAATGGGAGAAAGCACAGAGCCGTGCATCTGAGCAAAGGTTAATAGCCAAACCCCGGAAAAGGCTAATATCTATTCGGCATTTTCAGGAATCGCCTATTTGGCTTCCGGCAGATTCCCAGGTTTTGGTATTCAGTTGACCCAAAACCCAAATATTGCCAAAATGGCTAATTTCAGGTTTATTTTCTGTTCGGGTCTATCAATATGCACAACCCTAGTCACAACCAAGAAACAGAACTTGCAATCATATTTGAAACAAATGGGCATAAACTCAAATGTTCAAAGCTAGCTTTAAATTCCACCTGCTGCCCTAACTTCATTCCAGCATCAAAGCCTTCCTAGAAAAGGAGAAAGTTTTCACTACTTAGTAGGAAGGCTGAAGAAAGCAGGGCATGAAGGAAGGCGAATGCCTGAGCTGTCATTCTAGGTCTCAAGGAATAGATGAGAGTAACATAACACTGAGGTTTAGTGCATTAATGCTGTGGAGCAAGAAAAAGTCTTGAAAATGTGTTCAGGTTGATCATTTTTCTATCGCAATGGTTGGACTTTACTTCTGTGGTTACTTGGCTTCGGTAATATCTATTCCACCTTGGCTTTGACTGTACACTATAATTGCTCCTGTTATAATTACTTTCCATTTGCACCAGATTGCTTGTTTCTCTCAGGCAGAATCTGTGACCTACAGATAGCCTTAGCCAACCATGCATACTACACCTGAGATGCACGAGATGTAAGGGTGCCAGGGCCATTCGATCTTGAGACAGAAAGATTATATACTGTAACAAGTTCATCCTTATCTGCAGGTCATGACCTGGCAGCAATACCAGACTTAAGCTTCCTGCCTCAGACATAAATAATTTATGAATCATTAAATTTATCCCCTGTCCCCGACTTGAGGCTTAACAACTAAATGTCCGTCATGGCATATTTTAGGAACCTGGTAAACAAAATTCTAACCATTTGCATCTGGTGGATAAAGAAATTAAATATCCTTCAAGAAATTATTTCCTCCAGTGAAAATGGGGTGTGTGCCTGCATGAAGGGGGAAGACCATTGTGCTCTGCTCAATTGTTTCTTTCTCCTGTTTATTCATGATGGCAGATTTTCTTTCAAGCTTGTCAAACTTTTCCACATAGCAACTTATAAAAAATACTAAATTTCCTTGATGTTTTGGTTTTGACATAATAATTTGAAGCCTGATTATGTCATTTTGTATTCTGAGTTTACACAGTTTGTTGTTTTTGCACACCCCTAGTTAGTTGTCACAGACTGTTTGCGAGCTGTAATGGAGAGCTGGCTGCCATACTTACATGTTTTGTTCATGAGATCTCACAAACAGTCTGTGACAACTAACTAGGGGTGTGCAAAAACAACAGACAAACAAAAAACAAAAAAGGTTACATTTGGATTCAGTTGTTTTGGAGTTTTAAAAACACACAATCAAGATAATTAATATTGCTATTGGTAGGCAGAAGGCTTGATCCAGGAACTGAGGTGTCACCTGTACTGGATGGTATTGTATGCCAGGTATTGTATTCCTCTCAGAAGAGCAGATTTGTAGCTTGAGGGTGCTGCTGGACCTGGACTTCCAGTTGAATAAACAGTGATATCTTTCAAAAACTTTGACTGGTGAGCCAGCTGCAGGCTTTCTGAGCATAACAGATATTGTCACTGGGCTGGTAACATCTGTATGGTCATTTATGCATGGGAGTTTCAAATCAAGTCCTGACCCTTTAAATGCTGCTTTGTAATTGGCTTACTTCACAGTGCTCACTATGAGAGAAGATTCCCCATCCCAAAACCCAATTGCTGCATTAAAAAGTATTTTAAGAACAAAAAAACAAACAACAGAGCAATCTGAAAGAAAGGGAGGGAGAAATCCAAGGCTCAGTTTTAAAAAGCCTTTCTTTTGCTCAGAAAGAGCCCATAGAAAGCAGGAAGCGTTTGAATTCCCACCTCTTTACATGCTGTTTTGTGATTGGCTGTGAGAGATGCCAATCTTCCTGTGGCCCATGCTTTGCAATCTGCACAGAGATTTCAGCCAGGATGGGCTCAGGGGAGAGGGAAGAGTCGGTTTAACAGAGGAATGGGAATACCTGGACATTGTGAGGGCTGGCAGTGAGGTCATTTGTAATTGACGGAGAACACGTGCAGAACTCCAAGGAACAACCGAGTCAGACAGGGGGCAAATGTGAGTTCAGGTACCCATGCATAAATTACATATGTCTGTGTCTGACTTATGGCAACTCCGTAGGGTTTTCAAGGCAAGAGACATTCAGAGGTGATTTGCCATTGCCTGTCTTTGTGTGTACTGAGACAGTTCTGAGAGAACTGTGACTGGCTCAAGGTCACCCAGCAGGCTTCATGTGGAGGAGTGGGGCATCAAACCTGATTCTCCAGATTAGGGTCCATTGCTCTTAACCACTACACCACACTGGCTCTCTGTTAACATCTAGACTATTGCAATGTGCTCTATATGGGGCTGCCCTTTTTTATAATCTTTTTATTCGTTTTCGAAAGAAATGGACAAGAATTGCTAAATATATCTCTGTATATATGAATTCAATACATAAAATAATAACATAAAAAAGAGGACAGGGCTGGGGAATGGGAAAAAATCCAACCTGTCACACAACTGGTCTTAATATTTAAGTCTATTTTATAGCTATATTTGTAACTATACCAGTTCAGAGCTTTCTCGCCTGCTGCACTGAGTTTAAATTAGATATTAGATAGTCTAGGCCAGTATATGTTTGGCGTGTACCTTGACTTGTGAATTGAATATGCCTTGCATGTTAACAGTAACTCAATCTCATTTTTATATATTTGCTAGCAATTAGAATATTCTTTTTATCTTTTTCTTAGAGAGTTGTCGCAATAAACTTATAGAAGGGCTTCCAATTTTCTTGATGATGTTCTTGCATTTTGTCTGTCAAATAGTCTGTCAGTTTCACCATTGTTATATAATCCAATGGTTTTTCTAGCCAGGTTTGCACATCTGGTATGGTCTCCGTCTTCCAGGTAACTGCTACTGTTGTCCTTGCTGCAGTTATTAGATATTTACTCATATCATGATAGTCATTTTTAATAGTGTCAGGGACTTTGTTTAAAAGGAATAATTTTGGGTCAAAATCAATATGTTGTTCCAGAATTATCTCAATATATTTGTGCGCTTCTTTCAAAAATTTTGAATCCTTTCGCAAGTCCACAAACAATGATAGGAGGTGCCCCTAGATTTATGGCACTTCCAGCATAATCCGGAAGATGATTTATTCATATTCTGAATATTGCTTGGGGTTATGTACCACCTATGGAACATTTTAAGCAGCTCTCTTGGATGCTTTGGAAAATTCCTTGCGGAAAATATATCTCAACACGCAGCCACTCAAAATAGTTTCTTTTTGTATTTAAATACACCCAATTTTACAAGGTTACAATTTATACCGCTAGTGAATAAAACACACACCGTTCTTTTACTACAACTTAAACTTCTATTGTACATAAAAATTATGCCCACTAAGTGTGTCTCCAAACATTATCACTGTAAAACTTCCAAACACCAAGGAAATGGAACAAACTAATTTTCCTGTCGGCTGTCGCAGTCCGCCGCGCCGCGTCAAGGATGCACTCGCTGCACCGGTCAGCTGACCTTAGCTATCCAATCATGCAGTGTCCTCCAGAGCTTCTGTGTTGCTGTTAACTCTTGCTTGTACGGCAACTGCTGCTAAGATGTATATTGCTCACAGAGGATTATTTGTTCCTTCAAACACAATCCATCATGCTCAGTTGCACCGCAATGTAGGCGCAATTGCACCACAATGTTGTGACAAGATCCCGGGTTTTTAAATCTTGTTTCGCTGGTATAAATCTTTCTGCTTCTTCAGACTTATGTAGCTTGAATCTATGATAACAATCATAATTATAGCCATCCTTAAAACATTTTTTTACATCATTCTCCCATTACTCCCTAGGACAATATCAATATAATCTTACCTGACCGCAGTTTCGCAGTTCCTAGCAATAGACTTTTAGTCAGCTTGAGTTACAATGCCTCCATTCCAAAATTTATACAACAAGGATCTTAAACAGATGTTCTCAATATGTTTTCACACGTCATTAGGTAAGTATCCTTTCAAAATTTATCATTAAAACCTGCTGTTGACATGAGATAGTACCATTTACTTTACATATAGGTTCAATATGTTTATGGTAAATATGACAGAATTTTACAAATAAGTTTTAAGAAAACATATATAGTCTATTATTAATATGTATTTTTACCATTTTCCTCACTATACAGGTTCAATGTACTTATGGTAAGTAAAACAGAATTTTACAGCATATGCAATGATTTTCAATTGGGAAAGGTGACTAAGCATCCCATAATGATAATAATTACAACTTGATCTTTTAAATAATAATCAATCTATAAATAACAAGAAAGTTCCATGGCTGCATTCAAGCCATTAGGATAAGTGTATTTGAACAGGTGTATGAACAGTTCCTCCTATTGGCATAACACCCTCTCTACATCTGTGTAATTTTCTTTATGCAATTTCCAAATAGCAAAGAACTGCATATCTGTGTCTTTATGATTTTTTTTCCAAAAAATGTGAAACCAAAGGGGCCTCAAGTATTTGATTTCTGATCCTAGAGCAATGCTCTCCAATCCTATACTTCAAGGATCTAGATGTCTTCCCACCATAAATCAAATTGCACACAGATTTAATGATGTACACCACCCTCTTAGATGCACAGTTTGTAAATGATCTCAATTTAAATCTAAAGCCTGTTTGGATACAAGTAAATTCTTTAACGGGGAGGGATAAGGGACAATTTACGCAGTGTCCACAGGCAAAATGCCCCATGGTTACCGGTTGTGGAATATTCCTTGGAATAATGTCAGATCTTATAAGTTGGTCTTTTAAATATTTGGTTTTTCTTAAACCTATCTTAGGTAGTTCTTCACACTCAGGAATACTACTTACCAAGTGCCAGTTTTTATAAATCACCTGTTTAATTGCTGTTTAATCGCTCCTCTTGGATGCTTTGGCAGAGAGTAAATTTCAGACCTTTTTGGCACAGGTATTCCCAATCTTTTAAAAGTATGTTTTCACTGAGGTTCTCCATCCATTTAATTTGACATGTTTTTACCTGCTCTGTTTCGGTGTCGTATGTCAATAATAATTTGTAAATTTTACCTAGGAGATGGTCTCTCAATTTGTTTATCAGCTTTTCAAAATCGGTTTCTTCCTTTAGTTTTCCTCTTATTATACAGTCCTCCTTTAGTCTTGATATTAGCTGGTGATAGGTAAACCAGCTCAAATTAGGGGTACTTTCCTGCATTTCTTGCAAAGTTTTGACTTTTCCCTGGTCGTTCATTAGGTCTTACTTGATATTTCCAAATTTCGATCTTACTTCCATATAGGGCTGTTGAAAAAAAAATTCGGTAAAATTCAGATTCGAATAAATTTGGCCCGTTTTTATTTGGGAAATGCTGAAGTCCGAACTCCCCCACTTCGGGTCCGTGCAATTCAGCATGAGATCCGGAGTTCGGGGAAAAATTTGGCCAAATAAAGCCATTAAAAACACAATCACGCCTTTCCGCAGCTCCGGGGGGCATTTTTGGGGGTAGAGGTCCGAAACTTTCAGCGTAGCTTCAGAGGACCCTTCTTGCAAGAACCCCCAAGTTTTCTAAAGATTGGATCAGGGGGGGGCTGAGATATGGGCCCCGAAAGGGGTCCCCCCTCCTTAATGTGCATCTCTGACAATGGGGGTTTGCAATTAGCAGAGCTTGCCGCCCACGCCCAAAGCTCCCAGCCCCGACAAACAGCTGAGCTGCAGGGAGCAAGGGTGGGGCAGGTGCGAAGAAGTTTGCAAACCATGCAGAGCAACACATTTGCAACCATGCAAAGCCTGGGAGTTTGCAAATCATGGAAAGGGACAGAGGCACACTAAAGGAGCAGGAGGGGGTGGAATTTCCCCTTTTGCATCGGACTCAGGACCAGGCAAATGCATTCTTTAAGTCACAATTTGAAAACCAGTTTTGAGCAAGCATCAAAATAGACTTAACCGATCTTATGAATGAGGGAAAACCTGAGGACACACAACTGAAGCCCCCCCTCAAACCAGGGAGAGAGAGACTCGAGGGGGCACACACCCCCAGGCAGAATGGGCAAAAGCCCCCTTTGGCTTCCCCCCGATCCACAGAAACTGCACCCTCCCCCCCACACACAGACTCTTCTCCCCCACACACACACACACAGGAGAAAAATTATAGAGAAAAGCCCCAAAACGGATCTTACTGTGGATGTCTTCTGTTCCATCTTCTTCACACCTGCCCCGCCCTTGCTCCCCGCAGCTCAGCTGTTTGTCGGGGCTGGGAGCTTTGGGCGTGGGCGGCAAGCTCTGCTAATTGCAAACCCCCATTGTCAGAGATGCACATTAAGGAGCGGGGACCCCTTTCGGGGACCATATCTCAGCCCCCCAGACCCAATCTTTACAAAACTTTGGGGTTCTTGCAAGAAGGGTCCTCTGAAGCTATGCTGAAAGTTTGGGGGCGCTACCCCAAAAAATATGCCCCCTGCAGCCACGGAATGGCTCGAATGTGCACACACCTCCTCCAAGGGGGATCTCTCTCTCTCACATAAACAGATACTCTCTCTTTCTCTCCCCGGGCCGCGCAGCAGCTGGGCTCATGCACTCAATCATGACTGATTGGCCAGAAGAAGACCCAGCTTGGCCACCGATTGGCCAAGGGAGAATGCTGTTTACTAACTGACGGTTGTGCTGCTGCGCTGAACTCTGAATTTATTTACTCGCTGAATTCGGCTCCCCATTTTCCTTCCTTTTTTGAGTTCGGTTCCATCCGAACTAAAAACCGCCGAATCAGGGGAAATTTGGCTGTTTTTCGGTTCGGGATGAACCGAATCGACAGCCCTACTTCCATAAGTGTTAAAGGGAGCCATCAATAGTGAGGGAGTGGGACTTATTCTTTGTTTATGTTTTTGCCAAATCTTAATCAAGCTTTCACCAGTTGGATGCGGGTAGACATGCTTGAGATGTTTGTGTGTGTGTTAAGTGCCGTCAAGTCACTTCCGACTCATGGTGACCCTATGAATGAAAGTCCTCCAAAATATCCTGTCTTTGAGATGTTTACTTGTGTTTTTTTCCCAGAGTAGATAATGAGGCCCACACTACAATTCGGCTACTTCTATTTTTATCATTCTGTCACTCGGATTTACTATCCAATCCGTTATCCAGACTAAACCTGCCGCCTGGTAATAGATTTTTAAGTTTGGCATTGCCAAGCCCTCTCTTTTTTTTCATCTTCCATGATTTTGAATTTGATGCAAGGCTTCCCCCCCCCCCCCGCCAAACAAATTTGTTAATTTTCTGTTGCCAGTTATTTATTATCTTGTCCTTTATTCTTATAGGAATTGATTGAAATAGAAAGTTCAACCGGGGAAGCACTCTCATCTTTATGGTAGCAATCCTACCCAACCAAGAAATTTTTAGTTTGGCCCATCTTAGCAAATCCTTTTCTATTTTGTTCCAAACTGCTCCATAGTTATGTTTGAATATGTCAATGCTCTTTGGGATATTAATTCCCAAATATTTAATTGGGTCATTAGTAATTGTGCATCCTGTCTATATGGGGCTGACCTTGAAGGGTGTTCACAAGCTACATTTGATACAGAATGCCGCAGCCAGAAAGTTGACTGGAGTGGGTTGTAGGGATCTTATCATTCCAATCTTGTTCTTTCTACACTGACATGCAATCATCTTTTAGGGGCAATTTATAGGCCTATATAGCTTGGGACCAACATATCTGCCAATTGACCAGCTTTGGTTCTGAGACTGTTATGGAAACTTGAAAAGTATTTCACCATTGAGGAAGAGTTTGTCATTCCACAGTAGTGAAATATTACAGAACAGATAACTCTCTTGAAATGGCTACCAAAGGCTTTGTGTGTGTGTAAAGTGCCTTCAAGTCGCAGCTGATTTATGGCGACCCCTTTTTGGGGTTTTCATGGCAAGAGACTAACAGAGGTGGTTTGCCAGTGCCTTCCTCTGCACAGCAACCCTGGTATTCCTTGGTGGTCTCCCATCCAAATACTAACCAGGGCCGACCCTGCTTAGCTTCTGAGATCTGACAAGATCAGGCTAGGCTGGGCCATCCAGGTCAGGGCACCAAAGGCTTTAAAAACAAAAAAATAACTTAAGTATGCTACATAACTTCTGCTGACAGAAAATAATGCATTTATCCTTCTCATCCCAACAGAATCACATTCAGAGAGGAAGAAAGACAAATTCCTTTATAAACTTTGCTGTTGTTCTCTTTAACTTATTATATATACCTCCCTAACAAGGAGCCAGAAAAAAATCAGAGGTAAAAAAGAATCAATATATGTTCTTCCCTTATGCTCAAGGGATCTGTGCAGGTGACTAATGGAACCAAAGGGAGGTTGTTATGTTCTTGCCTTGATGTAGCTTGAGGGCTGGCAGAACATAGCAATCACTAAAGACCCTGCATTGCTAGGAGATGGGCCACTTCCCTAGATAATGGTGGTATTTTTATTCTATCTCCAGTGCCTTTGAGTAATTGAAATTTCATACAGTTGTATTACTTCTTTGTGTCTTTTAGCAATAACATGCCTTAGTTTTAACATTAGTGGCTAATCACATTGCTACAGGCACAACATTGATTGGAAATCCCCTCCCTCCAAACACACACACTTTTTTGTCGAACTATACAAGTTTGAGCTGTTACAAATAACCAGAAACACATGTGTGACTCAGGCTGTTACCGCACTAGGTATTCCCAGCGATGTATCAAGAGTTTGGAAATGTTATAAAAAACATCGCTTTAAAAGGGTTTTGGGATGCCACGGCTAAAAAATGGTTGGAAGACGTCTTCACAGCTAAAGGGTCCAAACAAAGTGCGAACAGTATTTTTTATAACAGTTTCAAACTCTTAATACATCGGTGGGAATACATAGAAAGTGCAAACAGTACTTTTTATAACATTTTCAAACTCTTAATACATCGCTGGGAATACCTAGTGCGGTAACAGCCTCAGTTTGAGAGATGTGTGGGTATGCTGAAATTCCTTGGCTCCGTCATCTATTTCTTGGCTCCATCATCAACCAAACGGGAGACTACAGCCAAGAAATCAGAAGGAGATTGAGACTAGGAAGGGTAGCCATGAAGGAGCTAGAAAAGATTCTGAAGTGTAAGGATGTGTCACTGGCCACCAAGATTAAGTTAATTCAGGCCATTGTATTCCCTATTACTATGTATGGGTGTGAAAGCTGGACATTGAAGAAAGCTGATGGGAAGAAAGTACCGTATATACTCGGGTATAAGCCGACCCGAGTATAAGCCGACCCCCCAAATTTGAGGCCAGAAAAGGGAATTTCTTATTGACCCGCGTATAAGCCGAGGGTCAATAAGAAATTCCCTTTACCGGCAATGCTGCGCTCTAAAATGGCGGCCGCCATTTTAGAGCGCAGGGCCCCTGCCCCAGGTCACCCTCCCGCCGGCCTCTCAGGCCCTCCCGACCCACCCCAACTTACCCCGACCCCAGTGCCATCCAAGGGGGGGGGAAGGGGAAGAGCCCCTGAACCCCCTACTTACCGGGAGAGGTGGCGAATCGGCGGCGGAGCGGCCTTCGTGGGCCAGCAGGAGGCCCCTCCAGGCTGCTGCTGGCCAGAGGAAGGCACCCAGGCTCGTGGGCGGCGGCGGCGCGGCCGGCAAGGACCTCCTGCCGGCACAGGAAGGCCCCTGCCGGCCAGAGGAAGGAGCCCGGGCGCATGGGCAGCGGCGGCGCGGCCAGCAGGGACCTCCTGCCGGCGCAGGAAGGCCGCTGCCGTCCAGAGGAAGGCGCCTGGGCCCGGTGGCGGCGGTGGTGATGGCGGTAAGTTCCCTCCTCTCTCCTCCCCCCTCCCCCTCCCCCCTCCCCCTTCTCCCGTATTGACCCGCGTATAAGCCGAGTTCGGCTTTTTCAGCCCTTTTTTTGGGTTGAAAAACTCGGCTTATAAGCGAGTATATACGGTAGATTCCTTTGAAATGTGGTGTTGGAGGAAAGTGTTACGGATACCGTGGACTGCAAAAAAAACAAATCAGTAGGTTATAGATCAAACCAAGCCTAAACTGACCCTAGAAGCTAAAATGACTAAACTGAGGCTATCGTATTTTGGCCACATTATGAGAAGACAAGAGTCACTGGAAAAGACAGTCATGCTAGGAAAAGTTGAGGGCAGCAGGAAAAGAGGAAGGCCCAACAAGAGATGGATTGATTCAATAAAGGAAACCACAGCCCTCAGTTTGCAAGTTCTGAGCAAAGCTGTCAAAGATAGGACATTTTGGAGGACGCTGATTCATAGGGTCACCATGAGTTGGAAGCAACTTGACGGCACTTAACACACACATACTGAAATAGCAAGGGGGGTATATAATTTTATGTTGGTAGATTGCATCTAAGGATGGAGGGGAGGTTTCCATTCCAGCGTCTCATGGCTAATCCAGTCCAGGAGGATTGGGAGTGGGGGACTCCAGTCTCTGACCTGACCGAATGCTCTTCTGTTTGTTCTGTGGATTAACTACTTCAGCTATTTTTGAATGAATTTTTAAAGGACTATATTTCAAAATGTATATATGCACATAGATGAAGTTTCCTTATACCAGGTCACACCCCTGACCCATTCTCAGTATTGTCCAATGTGACTGGTGTGGCCTCAGGGAGGCTGAGGTCTTTCACAGTATCTGCAATGTGAAACCCTTTAACTGGAGATGCCAGAGACTGAATTTGGGAGTAGTGAGTAGTAATAGTTTGATTTTTACAACACAAAAAGTTCAAAAACCAAACAGACCCCACTTGCTGTGACTTTTCTCTCAAATTGAGTATCCTATATAGGGCTGTTGAATTAAAAAACATTCGGTATAGTTCGGATTCGGCTGAATTCGGCCCGTTTAGATTCGGGATATGCCGAAGTCCGAACTCCCCCACTTCGGGTCCGTGCAATTCGGCGGGAATTCAAAGTTTGGGAAAACAATTCGGCCGAATAAAGCCTTTAAAAACACAACAGCGCCTTTCCGCGGCTCTGGGGGGGCATTTTTTGGGGTAGAGGTCCCAAACTTTCAGCAGAGCTTCAAAGGACGTTTCTTGAAAGACCCCCCCCCCAAGTTTTGTAAAGATTGGGTCGGGGGGGCTGAGATATGGGCCCCAAAAGAGGTCCCCCCACCCTTAATGAGCATATCTGAGCAAAGCTTGCCGCCCATGCACAAAGCTCCCAGCCCCGACAAACAGCTGATAAGTTTGCAAAGCATTGCAACAGTAATGCAAAGCAACACGACTGCACAGCAACACAACCTTGTAAGCAACACCTTTGCAACTGTGCAAAGCAACACCTGACACCTGGGAGTTTGCAAACCATGAAAAAGGACAGAGACAGCTAGCTATGCATAATGAGCAGGAGGGGTGGAATTTCCCCTTTTGCATCGGACCTGGGACCAGGCAAATGCATTCTTTAAGTCACCATTTGAAAACCAGTTTTGAGCAAGCATCCAAATAGACCTAACTGCTCTTATGAATGAGGGAAAACCTGAAGACACACAACTGAAGCCCCCCCCCCCTCAAACCAGGGAGAGAGAGACTGGAGGGGGAACACACACCCCAGGCAGAACCGGCAAAAGCCCCCTTTGGCTTCCCCCCCACCCACAGAAACTGCTCCCTCCCCCCACACACACAGACTCTGCTTCCCCCCCACACACACACATAAGAGAAAAAGTATAGATTAAAGCCCCCAAAGGGGTCTTACTGAGGCTGTCTTCTGTTCCATCAGGAGGGGTGGGAGGAGGACTGGGTAATCCAAGAAGATTCCATTTAAGCACGGGACGTTTTGCTCTGGAGATGCATACAAGATCAGCTGATCCATTCATCCCAATAGGGAAAAGGGGAAAAGGGAAAGCCCATATCTCGGGACCCCCTGACCCAATGTTTACAAAACTTGGATGGTCTCTTAAGAAGGCTTGTCTGAAGCTCCGCTCAAAGTTTGGGATCTGCACCCCAAAAAATGCGCCCCCTGCAGCCACAGAAAGAGAAAAGGGGGGAGCCAATATTTCTGCCCCCACTGAACCCATCTTTACAAACTTGGGTGGTATCTTAAGAATGATTGTCTGAAGCTATGCTGAAAGTTTGGGGCTGTATCCCCAAAAAAGCGCCCCCTGCAGCCACGTAAATGGAAAAAGGGGGGGAGGGAAAAGGGGTGGAGCCCATATCTTGAGATCCCCTGACCCAATGTTTACAAAACTTGGGGGATGTCTTAAGAAGGTTCATCTGAAGCTCCACCTAAAGTTTGGGGTCTGTACCCCCAAAAATGCGCCCCCTGCAGCCATGGAAAGAAAAAAAGGGGGGAGCCCATATCTCGGGACCCCCTGACCCAATGTTTACAAAACTTGGGTGGTCTCTTAAGAAGGCTTGTCTGAATCTCTGCTGAAAGTTTTGTGTCTCTACCCCAAAACATACGCCCCCTGCAGCCACAGAAAGGAGCGAATGTGCACAAGCACCCCCACACACACAGGAGGATTTCCCTCTCTCTCTCTCTCTCAGCTGATTCCTCCAGTACTCAATCTTGACTGATTGGCCAGAAGAAGACCCAGCTTGGCCACTGATTGGCCGGGGGAGGAGAATGCTGCTTACTGAGGTTTATGCTGCTTACTGACGGCCCCGAATTGGCCGGATTTATTCGTGAACTCCCGAACTCGCTGAATTCGGCTCCCCGGTTTCCTGCCATTTTTGAGTTCGGTTCGTCCTGAACTAAAAACCACCGAATCAGGGGAAATTCGGCTGTTTTTCAGTTCGGGCCGAACCGAATCAACAGCCCTAATCCTATACACTTACTATACATTTGCTTGCAATTTAAAAGGAACAATATTTCAGGGAGTTTTGCATATACACAGTTGGTGGCATTCTGCTTGATGGCTGCCTCAGCAGCTGCTATTGGTGCATGCTCACAATTTACTGGCTCACTTGGATTGCACATGACCATGTTTCATTGAAACACATAATTTAAACACAGGTGTAATTTTAGTGCACCAACTGCATTCATGCTTGGTTGACAGCATTCATCACATTGGGACTACTCAGAAATGACTGTATTGAACTACAGTTCCCAGGCAGCTATGCTAGAATAAGCAAAGTATGGGTGATCCAATGCAAAAATCTGTTCATGGCTGTTAGGGCTAGGGATGCTGCTGCCCCACCCCCTTCAAGATTTCAAATAAGGCATGGCATCTGATTGTTTGGGGCAGTTAAATGCTCAGCCTGTAGGAGAAGGCTGCAGGAGAGCCTTAAAAGGGACTTGCTGGCTTCCACATACAGGCATTTGCTGTGTGATGTTGACTCACCCACCCTCTCTACAGTAAACATGAGAATAACTGATCTCTTTGGGAAGAGCAGGAATTCTTAGGTCTCCTATGATTAGTATTTTCAAGGGACTGATTTTTGCCTGCTGGTAACTTTTGGGCAGTTCAGTAGATATGTTAACCCACACTAAGAGTGTGTGTGTGTGGTGGGGGGGGGAGAAACTAATAAGGGCACATAAATACAATAAATACAACTCTGGGGTATACATTGTAATTAAAATAGAAGAAGATTTGACCATTTCAGTGCAGTCATTTTTTTCAGTGGTCCTACAACATTACTCCCCCAAAGACACTAATTACCTCAGTGTACACTAGATTTTCTTTATGTGTGCATTGAGTAATTTTCATGCTACGTTCAAAGCATGTACAGCTGAGCATGTGATTGAAATCACACATACTGGAACCTAGTTTCATTTGAAAAGTGAATGTGTATTGGTGATTTCTTAAAAACAGACATACTCATATACATGCAGGATGTGAGGGTGTTCACTGTACCGTGTGAAAAGGGCTCCTGTGCTATTCTGTTCCAGGAACTTTCTCTTCTTCATTGTTTCTATATCTATGTTTCAAGGGCCAACAGTGGGATACCACTCCTGGACCTTTTTCAACAATCTGATATGGGGTTTTTTCACTTCCTACATTGTTTATTTTGGTCACTGATCAAACAGATCATCCTAATATTCTTGTGTTTCTGGCATTGTTCACAGGATCCCATGACCTTTGGGAAAGAGCTATTCAGCAGATGGAGGAACTGCTGCCAGAAGGGAGAAAGTGAAAAGCCATGTACACATGGAATGGCACTTTGAATTCTGACCTTGGTGTTTTGTTTACTCATTTACATTATAAATCTGTAGACAAAACACAGAATATTTAAAAAATGGTAGAGAGCCTCATTATTATTAAAGTGTTTGTTTTTATTGAGATCATTATTAATAATATCATCATCATCATTATTATTAGGGTTTTTCTTTTTTTTAATCAAGATGCTGGGCATCTTGATGCATAATTGCTGACTGAAAACAATCCACTTATTCTGATGCTGAATAGAGAATAGAGCCATCATCAGTCTGGAGATCCACAACTCTGGATTTTTGATAGAGATGTGACCATGAACCACCTTAATGTGAAAATGATTTCTACTGAAATTATTGAGAACGATTGGATTTAAGGCCCCTCTCCACCTCTTAAAAGGTATTGCCTACTACCTGTCATGGAGTCATCTCAGTGAACTGAGGCCAGAGCTCCAAATACTTGTACAATTACATGGCCTGATTTCGTTAACTGGATTTTTGCATGCATGTACAGATGTTTAGGATTGATGCCAAAATTGAATTCTTCATATGAATGATGCCATTGACATGAAAATAATACTTTTACTACTGATGAACTTGTCTCTTTATTGTCTCTTTACTCATTGTGGTAATGCTCATAAAGGTTTGTAGGACTGCTCCCCCCCATCTTTTTTATATGTTTACAGCTTTCAAGGCATCTGTTTCCTCTCATGCTTACATTAAAGTGCCTGTTGCATTCCTTTTAGTGGTGTCTTAATGAAGTATAAACCCCACTGCACATCCTCATTAGCTCACTGTAAAAAGCTGTAGCTCATGTTTTTCGCTAACAGATACTGCTCATATCTCTGATGTACCCTCTTGGAAAAGGGACAGGTCTCTTGGCTAATGTCAAATTTATCAGCTTAAATAATAAGTGTTTATGAATATCAGAACTCTGTAACTTGTCATTCTAAATGGTACACTGTGCACCCAAGAGAAGACATAAAGTTAGGTTTTCCAACTCCAGGTTAAAAAATCTGGGGAGATTTAGGGATGAGGCCTGGGGAGGGTAGAGTTTGAGGAAGGGAAGGAGCTCAACGGGGATATGATGTCATCGAGTCCAGCCTTTGAAGCTGCCATTTTCTCCAGAGGTACTGATTTCTGTAGACTGGAGAACAGTGGTTATTCTGCAACAACTCCAGGTCCTACCAGAAGACTGGCAACCCTAGAAAAAGCATTAATTAAGGATCAATTAATGTTTTTATCTAGTTTATTTACAAATATATGTTATTATTAATTGAAGAAAACCACTGTTTCCATTAATTGTTCGTTTGGGGCAGTATGCTTTCAGCCACTTATTCTGGAGTTGGCCTATTAAGGTAAATTATAGATTTACCTGTAATGCTCTACCAAAATGGCTTCCTTTGTCCTGCAGTGGCAACAAGTTAAAATGACATATGTGGAAAATCAGTAAAAGCATATGCTTTCATGCAGTTTAATATAAACTCTACAGAACTTGCAGAGGAGCTGCTTGAACCATTCTTTGTGATGTATGTGTGCTTGTGACAATTTGGGAGATATTCCATGTGAATGAGAAGGCCACATGTACATGAAATGGCAGTGGTTATCATGATATCAACACAAGGAACAATCACACAGAAGGAATACAGTGGGGTTAGCTCATGTATGAACCCATCCTAAGGCTGAAATTACATCCAGACACCACACCCCCTCCCACCAAACCCCTCTGGTTAACCATTATGGGATGAACATATCTTGTTGCCATATTCACATGCTCTCTCAATCTCTCTTCCCACCAACACTCCCCCCACCCAAATCAAGTACAGAGTACAATTGAAGGCTTCCTGATTTTGAAAGCCTTAACTCAAACTGAACAAATGCAGTGCTTAGGCAAAGTGGAGTCTGCTTCTTTCCCACAAACCAGTATTCTAAACTATGTTCTAACCCTGATTTTAAAACCTGGCTTGTAGAGAAGAAACAATCTCTAGTTCTGGAAACTTTGGATCATGCTCCATGCTCAAGGGGAAAAGAGGGAGAGAGAGAGAGTACTAGCATGGCAACAAGTTTGCATTCATGCCCATCACGGGAGTTTGTTGTGATGTCTGGATGCAGCCCTCAGCTTTCACAAGATATTCCGCTGCTGATAATACTATGCCCACACCTCCTACTACTTTGTTTTAACACCATAAGCTCTCAGCCTTGTGTGTTGTCGTAAGCCCAATTTATTTCTTTGGCTCTGGAAAATAAAACAGTCATGCTAATTACCACTGAACTCAGGGGAACAAATTGTATGCTGACTTTTTTATTTAAGTATTTATAAGCAATTTTTCTTCTAAAGGGACCCAAAACAGTTTACAACAAGAAAAACACTGCATAAATAAACCAAAACACAGCAATTCCTGTTGAAATTATATTATACTTCGTCTCACTTTTCCCTGATCTTTTCCCAATTCATAGAAATTTTAACACAAACATTTATTCATTGGCAAAATATCATTTTTAATTTAAATGATCTCATATTACAAACCCTGTCCTGGTCAGTCTCCTTATGTGTCCTGGGTTGCATCCACACATCATTGGATATTTGCATTATGCAAAGCATTCACAACTAGATTGGTTATATCTGGTTAAAGGAATATCCAGTTATGAATGGTTGCTATAGCAAAAGAATAGTACAATATCCAATGATGTATAGATGTAGGCCTGGATAAGCAGTGTATTCATCTGACCTGTTCACTCTGGTATTTACTTTTTCCAAGTTGTACAAAAATGTCTCCACTGTCTCCATGGAGAATTTACAAAAAAAAAAGAAGAAGCATGTTTGTCAAAATAATAACCATGGTTTCTATGGTAAATTGGCTGACAATCCCACAAAAACCACAGCAAGACAGTTACGGACTAAAAATAAGATTTTTATGGCAGAGGTAGTATGGTTTGTAAACTGTAACATGAATGTAAACAAAATTTCTGAAATCAATTTTATAAGGATTTAAGCATTCCAGCATGAAGCTAAATTGACTAAGAACAAAACCTAAAATTGCATATAAAATAAATGGAAGATGTAATCTGTTCTGTGCCATTTCAGTGTCCAATCTCTTTCAAGGTCAAGAAATAAAGAAAAAGTATTAACCATGATAGACAAGCAAGATTATTTTCTTAAAACTACGTGTGATTGTTTCTACAGTGTTGTAAACCTTTGTGAGCAAGAATGCTGACACAAATGGAGAGTCTACAGCTGATTTTTTTAAAAAATCCTAGATTATTCACAGTTCTTGTTTATCCACATTAATTGAAGATCACATGTACACTATTCCCTTTTAACAAAGTTGTGATTAAATGCATCTAACGATTAACTGTATTTAATAGGTATGGATAGGTATTAATTCTGAAGACCCAGTTTTAAGTTATCTTTTTTCCTGGGTCTGGGAAATAGGATTGTAGTGATCTGCTGCCCCCAATAATAGTTGTAATTTGGGCAAGGTATCTAGTTTACTGTAACCCTAGATTGTCTGCATGGATTGCTCCTTGAATTAAATCATTTTTATGATCTTCTGACCCAGTGGATTGTCTTGACTGTGCTCTAGTTATTATGGCACCAGTTAGAGTGTCGCAGATTAAAGGCAGAACACAGTACATCTAACTATGCAGTTGGATCGTGCATCTCCCGCTGACTGAGTAGCTTGTCTGCAAGGCGCTTTGCTTAGTCGAAGGGAGTCATAGGATCCAGCCCATAATGTTTGGTGCTGCAACTATATATTTTTTGAATTAATTCCATGATTGCACTGCAAACACATGGAAAGGGTACATTCTTGCATCAGTTTCAGAGAAAGTTGTTTTGTATGAAGATTTTGAATGCTATTGGATGCAACTTATACTTATTTATTTACTTCATTTATACCCTGCCTTTCTCTCAAATGGGACCCAAAGCAGCATACATTGTTCTCCTCTCCTTCATTTTATCCTCTCAACAACCCTGTAAGGTAGGTTATGCTGAGAGTGTGTGACTGTCCTCAGGTTAACCAGCAAGAGTGTTTCAGGTGGCCTGTGGTAGAAGCCATGCTGGTCTGCAGTAGAAGGGCAAGATTTGAGTCCGGTAATATCTTAAAGACCAACAAGATTTCCAGAGTATAAGCTTTCGAGAGTCAAAGGTCCCTTTATCAGATACCTGATGATGTCTGACAGTATCTGCTACTGGACTCAAATCCTACCCAGCAAGAATGGGTGTTCAAACCTGGATCTTACAGATCCTACCTAGACTGTCATTCTAACTACTACATCAAACTGGGTCTTGTAGACTATCCATGGGAAATTTTCCACTGAAAGCCTTTTCTTAAATTATGCATGTGTCTGCTTTTTGAAAATTAAACTTCAGTGTAGGTAACAACATATCCTTATCTTCTTTCTATTCACAACAACTGAAAGCTGTAGAAAACCCAACTCTATTTCTTCCATAACTCAAGTACGCCATTGGCCTACAGAGTTTTACATTGACAGCCCCTTCATTACATTCAGACAGACTGGTGTGAAACTGTCCTCGCCAACATGCATTATTGAACATACTCTGCAATTATCATTTAAAGTGTGAGAAAAAGGTCAGTTCAAGTGAGAAGGTTGCACAAAAAAGACTAGAAGGTGCAATATTTCGTTCTGATTTCTGAAGATGTCAGTGTTTTCAAAGAGTACCAAATCCAGGATGATTTCCCTTGATTCCCTCTAGCAGGTTTTGTCATCTAGGAAGGATTTGCACTTGATGTGTGTCATACAAAAGTTGAAAAAGGAACAAAGTCAAGAGTCCTGAAACCCAGCAGTAAAAAAAAAAAAAAAGTACCAGTTTCATGATAGCTCTTCATTTAAAATCACAGCTACATGTTCGGAAGGCTTGGAAGGCTAAAAAAGGCTCTTCATTCTGAACGAAGCTAAGTCTTCTGCAAAATATATATCCTGCCAGGAAAACCCCTTCTATTTGTACGCTGAATTTGTTTTCTTGCTAATCTTTCTTGCTGATGCTCTCAGTAAAACAAATAAAGAACAAGATGGCCAGCTACAATAGTTTAAAATTCCACTTACCTTTGCAAAGGGTACGTTATATTCTGATTATCGTAATACAGTGATTAAAAAGGACTGATTGTAGGAGGATGGAACAGATGGATTTTTCTAGTTGCAGTCAGCGGAACGTTCTTTATACCAGTGGCTGAGAAATTGTGTGACTGCGCTCTCACACTGCCTGCTCCGTAATGTCTTTTCAAGTCCAGGAGCAATGGGAAAAGATGAGGAAGATCAGAAGATGCTCCTTTTGCCCCCCACCCCCCGGTGGAGAAGGGCCCTGGAATTGTTTCCCCCATCTCAGCAGCCTTGCTATGAATATGTTAATTAAGAAAAAAATTACTTGACCAAGGTCACCCAGGCTGAATTTTATGACGGAATGAGGATTCAGTCTATTACATCACTCTAGCTCTCCACTATGCCACACTAGAACTTTGCAATTCCATGGACTCAAATTTAACCTCAGCCAAAGCCTGCTGCATAAGCGTCACATTCTACTGAAACAATAAAATATCCCACTGTCCCAACTCTATTAGTGGTTTTTATGGGTAGCAATGTTTTAAAGGTACCAATGAAACTATTTCACTTTTGCACAGATATTTGATCACATACTGCAACTGGTTGGGGATGAAAAATATATTGAACCAGACAGCAGGAAGTGGAGGTTCAAGATCTTTCAGTACCTGAGACAGCACTGTACCTCCACATACCTTGCTTTTGTTGCTGAAGGAAATAATTCTCTCCTTACCTTGGCACTGTCCGGGCCCTCTTTAAAAATCAAGCAACACATTGTACATTTCATATAGGGCTCCCTGAACTCTAGAAAAATCAATTCCTTTCACAAGAGTTTGGCTGCCATTTTGGTATCCATGGCAGGAGGCAACCAGGAATTGTGGCAGACCTCTCATGAGAAGAAGGAATCTTGCAAAAGTCTGGGAACCAGGATATGTAGCTTGCTACACTAGTTTTAATATCACCATGAAGAAGCAGGGAGGCATGAAAAATCATCCACCTTCCAGGCACAGGAAGCAGTTGAGCAGTAGGCAGACAAAAGGCAGCTGACTGGCAAAGGGAGGCTGGCAAGACTTCGGATAAGAGGTTGCCATCCCCCAAAATCTGCCACTTGAGGATCAGGCCATCTTCTTATAGGGACGGTCCTGCCTGAAGTGCTTCTGTGAAACTCTATCCCTGCTGTTTCATTTTCCAGATGGCCTGTTGTGGTGAGGGGAAGGGCAAGGTGGTATAGTAAAAACAAATATGCTTTTATTAATTCCAAAGGGGTAACCATGTTGGTCTGTTGCAGAAAAAGTAATCAGAGACTAGTGACACCTTAAAGACTAATAAGATTTTATTCCAGGATAGGTTTTCATAGACTATTTAATTAATTAATTAATTAAAATATTTATATTCCCCCTTATCTCCCCAATGGAGATAAAAGTGGTTTAAAATATTGTTCTCCACTCTTCCCTTTTATCCTCAAGGGCATTACCCTGTGAGATAAACTGGGCTGAGAGAGGGAGACTGGCACAGTCACCCAGCAAATTTCCATGGATATGAACTTGGATCTTCCGGATCCTAGTCCATCAAAGGCTATTTTGTATTTTATTAATGTCTCACTATAGTAGTAAAGCGTCTAATGATCTCAATCCTTATTCTGATCAACTCAAAGTTCAAATTAGGCTGCAGGTTTGAAGTTTCACAGAGTCCATATTTTGTTATATAAAAAAAGGTAAAGGTCCCCTGTGCAAGCACCAGGTCATTCCTGACCCATGGGGTGACGTCACATCCCAACATTTACTAGGCAGACGTTGTTTTTTTAAGGGGTGGTTTGCCAGTGCCTTCCCCAGTCATCTTCCCTTTACCCCCAGCAAGCTGGGTTCTCATTTTACCGACCTCGGAAGTATGGAAGGCTGAGACAACCTTGAGCCGGCTACCTGAAACCAACTTCCGTCAGGATCGAACTCAGGTCATGAGCAGAGCTTGGACTGCAGTACTGCAGTATTGCAGCTTACCACTCTGTGCTGCGGGGAACTGTTATATACAGTTCTGTAATTCTCAGTACTGACAGACTGAATTGTTAGGATGCCTCATCCATTAACAGTAGGGTTGCCAAACTCCAGGTACTAGCTAGAGATCTCCTGATATTACAACTGATCTCCAACTGAGATTGGGCTAGCCTCCTACTGGAGTGTGGAAAGAAGCCACAGGGAAGTAGCTGTAGTAAGTTATGAAAAGGTCCACATGGGTCTATGTGTTCATGTTGATTATAATCTCTATACAGATGGCATGCTCTTTGTGCACGGATTAATCTCCTTGTCTGCCTAATGCCTTCTCCGCCAGAGGGATTTCATCTTGCTGCTTGTAGATGCTATGAAACCTCTCTTTGCTGACTTTTCCTTGCACACAGACACTCAAAATGAGCTCCAATAGGTCTGCCTGTTTAATGGACTACAACTAAGTGATGAAAGTTGGGTAATGTAATGCAGCAGCTAATTTTTCCAGGTCATTACGCTGTTGCTATAAAGTTTAGTGCTGAGTTGTTTGACAACTGACAGAACCCAAGTGATGGAGGTCTGCTTTGCTGCATCCATGTCCTCAAGATGGGACTTTGGGCGGAAAAAAAATACGCTGACATTGTTTGACTCTGAGATGACTCTTCAAGATTTTTAATTAACTAATGTCTAGAGCAATAGGTGTTTTCAGCAACAGTGTGTTCTAATTAAGCTATTGATGTATCATGAGATAGGTATTTGGCGGTTTCATGCCCTGATCTGAAGGTTTCATGCCCTGATCTGAAGGTTGTGCCTGAAATACAGAATGACTGCTTATAACTTTGAAACTTTCTATAACTTTTTCTGTAATGTTATTTAAAAGGTTGCTTATACTTAAACTGAAGGAGATCTTGGCTGTAATCCTTAGATTAAGACATCTAGAACTTCAGATAGGAATACATATGAAAACAGTATAGCCTTCTTTATGAAGAAAAAAAATGCAAGGCTAAGATACAAAATTGTTTTTTGAGAAGTTTGTAGGAATGGGATTATATTTGCATACAGGTACTGTTGAATCATATGCATGCTCTCACTATGTACAGTGGATTTTACTCCCAAGTAAGTGTACATAGGTCTGCCTGGTGCTGTGGCTAGTTTTACTAGCAAAAAAAAAAAAGAATTAACTCTAGAGAAGTCCACTGAAGGCAATTAGACTATTTAGGTCTATGAATCCTAGAGGCCAAATACTAAGATTCATTTTTTTAAAAAACAGTACTGATTGAAGGAGAAGGGGAAGACACATCTGTTTATTTTGCAATATCTTGATCCTGTAACAGTCACTTAATAAATGAAACAAAATAAGTGAATGCATATAAACATAAAAGTAAAATATCTGAATTGCAGTCCAGTTTGTAGATAAATTATTTCAGCCAGACCTTGATCAAAAATTACCAACTGCTTAGTTCTCCTATTATTTTGACTACTGATCAGACAATATATTTCAAGGGATGTGATATACATTCTTGAAAACTTTCAAAGATGCAGTGAAAGAAGCAACATCTGACCCAGTTGTGTTAACACTTTAGAAAATATCAGTACTTCCATACATCAGTAATGTGTATGTAACTACAAACTGTGATGGAAGGTAAGCAGAGTACCTCATTGAATTTGTAAATACTACCCCAGATATTTAGCATGACCTCCCGATAAATTATTCCACAGTTTATACTCTATTGTTTATTGTCTGCTGCAACTCTACAGAGTTTATCAGTGCTGTTACGGTGTAGACTACTCTCTTGACAGAGTATTTTTCTAGTAATAGTTTTATTAATTCTTTTTAATTAAAAAAATAAATACATAAAAAGAAGAAAGAATAAGAGTGATCTCCCACTCCAGAAAGAAAAATACAGGTCTAAATATTGTAATAACTAAGAGTTATTAATGTTAACAGCTGAACTGCAAGTAATAATCTCCTTTACCCTGCTTTTAGTGCAGGTTCCCTAAAAGGCTATACTACAGGTCTGCCAGCATTTGGGCATTCGCACCCTGACCCAAAGCTTAGAGCAATGAAACAGGCACTGTTCACTTATCCTTACATGCACACCAAACTGCTGAAAGATGCTGCCCATCGATACAATTTCCTTAGACCACGTAGCATGAGGGCTTAGGCATTGACATACAGTGCTGAGAGTTCCTTCCCCAAGCACTTGGGTTGATCTTCTTGAAGTATCCGGTTTGGTTACATCTCCTGGTCTTTAGATACCTCAGGGTGTTGGCTGATATAATTAATTTTAACAGCAAACAGCTAATCTTGACTCCTAGGGTTGCCAACCTCCAGATATCGCCTGCTATTACAACTGATCTCCAGCTGATAGAGATCAGTTCTCCTGGAGAAAAGACCGCAATTGGACTCTATGGCATTGAAGTCCCTCCCCTTCTCAAACCCCACCCTTCTCTGGCTCTGCCCCAAAAACCTCCCACCGGTGGCAAAGAGGGACCTGGTAACCCTATTGACTCCTATAGTTAGGACTTCAGTAGTCTATTCTGACTAGGCCTATTTATTGAATAATTCCACTCCCTCATTAAGTACAGAATTAAGTACAGAAAAGCAAAATACAGTAGCATAAAGTACAGAAAAGCACTTTCTTGGCCAATTTGGGACAGATACTATTTGTCCCCAAAGCAACCAGCTAATCCTACACTGTAATGGGAATGATGGCAGGGCAGGACAGGTTTGCCAACAAAAGGCTGGTGCCAATGGGTGTGTGTGTGTTAAGTGCCATCAAGTCGCTTCCGACTCATGGCGACCCTATGAATGAAAGTCCTCCAAAATGTCCTGTCTTTAACAGCCTTGCTCAGATCTTGCAAATTGAGGGCTGTGGCTTCCTTTATTGAGTCAATCCATCTCTTGTTGGGTCTTCCTCTTTTCCTGCTGCCCTCAACTTTTCCTAGCATGACAGTCTTTTCCAGTGACTCTTGTCTCATGATGTGACCAAAATACGACAGCCTCAGTTTAGTCATTTTAGCTTCTAGGGTCATTTCAGGCCTGATTTGATCTATAACCCACTGATTTGTTTTTTTGGCAGTCCACGGAAAGTAACACTCTCCTCCAACACCACATTTCAAAGGAATCTATTTCTTCAATGGGTACAGAGAGGTTTTTTTTTTTTTTTTTAAACAACCCTTCTGCTAGAACTCATCTTCTTAGCAAGGAAGCTCGAAGCAGTCTAGCTGTCATGCCAATTAGACAGTATCCATTTAACTGGAGAAATTATCAATGGAGACAAAGCTTAGCGAGAGGTTGGAGTACTGGACCTTGGATACCTTTTTTTTTTTTTTTAACAAGGATGAACATACCAGTGGAAATATTCTCAAAATGATGTGTTGTATGAATTTTAAGGATTTTATTAAAATAATTTTAGTTGTACACACACTCAGGAAAACAGGACACAAGAATACAAGGTCATTGAAGGGCAATATTCACCTGTCCTGTAGAATCATGGCAATGTTCCAGTGATAAGCAGCTGCAGAAGGAGAGAGAGAGAGAGAGAGAGAAAAGGACCAACAAACAAGTGAGGGTCTGTGCAGAGTCCAGGACACACACACAAAATTTGAAGATATATTTATATCCAGAAATGTGTCCTGAGGTATTATGGCTTCACTGGTGACCAAACATTGCCAGGGACAAAGGTTTGATTACTCTTTGATTGGTTGAGGTGTTTGAGTTTGAAAGAACAGGAGGTAGAAGCAGGTAGGAACAATACCTAGGTTCTTCTGAATAAGTACAGCTAAGTATGTTTTGGGAGAGGTTTCCCACGAAGGAGGAAATGACTCAGAGGGAATTGGCTTTACCTATTTTGCAACTTGATGGGGTTAACTGGACATCTGGATATGTAAGTCCAAGTTCTCTGAATAGAGTCTTGATTGCTGATGCAATTAAGAGGTTTGCTAGCAGCTTCTGTGTGGCTGCTAGGAGAACTTTATTACATATGCTAAGGAGGCTGTCTCCTCTTCATTGTTCTTAGGAGTCACATCTGTCATGAGGGGCCTGGAGGAAATGCAGATTAGCCCCTCCCTGCCTGTCAGCTCCAGAGTGTCACAAGATGGATTCCAGGGACCTTCCATTTTGTTCCCTGGTTCACAACAGTGCCCTGCTTCTTGCGTTCATTCAGGTTCCATATACGTCTAATGGGCATACCAGATAGCTTAGAGCAATCCATAGGGTATCATAGCAAGCTGTCACCACTTTCCTTGTCTGCTTTATCATAATCAAGACAAAATCATGTTGAGCCTCACACTTAAGGATTTAGGAATCCTCTTCTCCTTGCCACATGATCTACATATGAAAGCTCAGGGAATGTATCAGAGGAAGGTACATTTATTGATGTGAATGCTCTGGCTTGTATGCATGGAGGAGAGAGTATGGAGCTGGGAGAGAGATGGCTTGGGGAGGAGCACAGAGCAAGTAGGAGTGAACATTATGACGTGGGTCATCCAATGATCACCCAATTAAAGGTTTTCCTCTATTACGTGTTCAGACTAAGTATGCATTTGCTTCAGAGTTTTGAGTTTAAAATCTAGAAGGAATTAACAGACAAATTAGAAATGGGCACTATGGCATTATTAGCTGAAATGGTTTGCTCATAGGCAGACACCATATATCTCTATTCAGCCTCATTGATTTTTAGAATCTATACTTCAAAGGTGGACAATGTCCTGGGAAAATGACTGCAATGTGTCCTTTTTTAAGAAACTGGCATGCTTATGACAGAAAATCTATTATGTGTACCCATTTTTTTATATTAGGTAAAGAATCAACATTAATACACCTCCTTGTACCAAAATGCTGAGCTTCAGATTTGTGTGCCCAGTTTATTCCCTTATGAGTTAGTCTTCTACAATTTAGGAGAAAATGATAGCTTTTTCCAGGTAATAATCTATAGTATACAACAGCATAAAAGACCATATTGTAGCTTTGAGATCTGGAAGAAGATTATCTGATTGCTACTGTATTGTTACGGCTTTCCCCAGAGGATGGGAATAATGTTTCCTTTTGTTCCTGTTCCTGCTGACACCCTGCACATTCCCGTCATGAAAACAGTGTTGAAGTCTGTGCATTTCTGATTAGATAGAACTCATCCTACCTTCTGCTGTGCGGTTGCTATCTTGTCTTCAATTTGTCAGGATATATTCTACACTAACAATGTGGAAATGCTTGCCTCATTCTGTACTTCAAGGTGCTGGTTCTAACCTTTAAAGCCCTAAATGATCTGGGACTAGGGTTGTGCAAAAAAAAAATTCAGTAAATTTAGGGTTCAGGTTTATTGGGCCCAGTTTTTTCCCAGTAAACCCGAAATAAGCCAAATACCCATAATTGCACAAGCCCATTACAAGCATTCATGGGAAACTGAACTTTCCCACATTTCTTTGGAGAGGAAGCAGCCATTACAGACTGTGAAAAGTAAGTACTTTAAAAATTCTCCAGGAGGGCAGTCACCAAATTTGTAGTGTAGCTGCAAGGGACTCTCCTTCCATGAACCCCAAAGTTTGGAACAGGAGGCCCAATTTTATGGGGTCTCAAAAGGGTCAACCCCCTCCTCCATAGAGTAGCAGTTTACAATGCTTCTCCATGGAGGAGGGGACGACCTCCTTCGGGACCCCATAAAATTGGACCCCCTGACCCAATCTTTACAAAAATTCAGGGTTCATGCATGGAGAGTCCCTTAAAGCTACCCTTAAAATGAGGGAACTCTACCTCCAAAAAACACCTTCCCCAGAGCTCATTAAATATCCCCATAGGGAAAGCTCTGGGGACAGCTGAAGCTGAAAGAAGCTGAATACCTGTTCGGCTGATTCAGCGATCAACTATCTGGCTTCGGCTTTATTGCCACTTTGAACATTCAGCTTTAATTAAACCCAAAAGAAGCCGAAAAGGCCTTTTTTGGGTTTACTTTTGTTTTGGGTTTATCGATATGCACAACCCTCTCTGGGATTGCCTCTCCTGGTATGCCCCCCCAAGAGAGCTCTACGCTTTGCTCACAACAACCTACTGGTGGTCCTCAATCCCAAAAGTATTCAGCTGTCCTCAACTAGGGCCAGGGCTTAGTCAAGTTCTGCAGAGCCTGTAAGACCCAGATGTTCTGCAAGGCCTATGCTGGAGGGCAGGAATGGTTTTCTATCAGAACTGGCCTCCCTATTCCTTTCATCTGAGCTTAAATTCGGGTCCTGACTGCTTTCTCAGGCCCGCTGTGAACCTGTCCGCAATAAATGGGCACCAACTGATTAATAGGAACCTGGTTTTAAATTTAGAGTGATTCATGTATGGTTTTTATCATACTATGGTTTTATCATATTATATTGTGTCGAGTTTGATGCTGACTGCTTTGAGCTCGGCCTTGGCTGGGACAGAGAACAGTATTACAAGTTGAAATAATAAATAAATAATTACTTAAGTAAATAAATAATACTTATTACTAATGACAATTTTAGATGTGAAGTGTACCACTCAAAGTAGGGGCTGAATTTACATATCCAATTTTGTAAGGAAAAATCTAGAGGAAAATCCTCTCAATTCTTTCATTCTTTTAAATATACTCATCCCTGAAAAATTAAAGAGACAGCTATGTAAAAAGAATTGTTTGCTTTCATATAAAACATTTCCATTAAATATTTTAGAATCATTGAGCTGGAAGGGTCCATACAGGCCATCTATTCCAACTCCCTGCTCGAGACAGGATCAACCTAAAGCATCCCTGACAAGTGTTCGTCCAGCTGCTGCTTGAAGACTGCCAGTGAAGGGAACTCACCACCTCCCTAGGCACTTGTTTCCACTGCTGAACAACTCTTACTGTGAAAACCCCCCCTCAATATCCTGCCGGTACCTTTCTGCCCATAATCTAAAACCATTATTGCAAGTCCTATCCCTGCTGCCAACAGGAACACCTCCTTGACCTCCTCGAAGACACAGCTTTTCCAATACTTAAGGAGAACAATCATGCCCCCCCTCAACCTCCTCTTTTCCAGACCAAACTTTCCCAAGTTCTTCAGCCTTTCCTCGTAGGGCTTCATCTCCAGCCCCCTGATCATCCTCATTGCTCTCTTCTGCAGCCACTTCATTTTGTCGACATCCTTTTTGAAGTGAGGCTTACACTGGGCACCTCTCTCTGATCAGATGAAATACCATTGAATACTTCTCTTTGGGTAAGGTTCTCCAACCAGATCCCTATCCACCTAACTATTCTAGAGTGCAGTCTGCAGTCTTCCAGTTTACCCATCAGAACATCATGGATAACCCTGTCAAAAAGCTTTACTGAAATAAAGGTAAGCAACGTCGATGGGATTCCCATGATCCAGTAATCTCCTATTTAGGGTTGTGCATATTGATAAAACCAAACCAAAAATAAACCCGAAATTAGCCATTTCAGTAATTTTCAGGATTTGGGTTTACCAGATATCAAAACCTGGGGATAAAGCCAAAGCCAAAGAGGTGATTTCCGAAAAAGCCGATTGGGTATTCAGCTTTTCAGGTTTGGCTATTCACCTTTGCTCAGAGGCATGGCTCTGTGCTTTCTCCCCGTTTTCTTTCTTACTTTTTAAAAACTGGTTTTGTTAGGTCCCCATAGTAGGGGCCCTTTTGAGGTAGGGGTCATGTAATCAGAACCAACTAGGTCTGACCAACTGACAGCAGTGAGCTGACGTGATCTGCACTTTAAAAGAGGGGCCTCAACCAATCCGGAGAATGTAGTTTCCGTCAGCTGCTCATGGCCCTTCTGAAGAAGACTCCCTCACCTGTGTGGATGAGCAATCTACTTAAAATGAGCTGCCTTGGACATGACTTCGGCTGGCTCTGATATCATTTTCCCACACCATGACCATTGGGTGCTCACCTAATGTGTAATCAAGGGAATTCCAGCAAGGTAAGTTCACCTGCCAACTGTGTTTGTGTCCAGGTTGTTAAAATGTGTAATTACAACAGAAGACTGCATATGTTCAGCTGTCTTTCCCAAGGAAACAAACGTGATATGTCATGGGATCATATGCATGTTTATTCAAAAGCAAGTCACACTATATCAGGTAGGGATTACTCCCAAGTAAGTGTGCACATGATTACAACACTAGTAGCTTAACTTTGGTTGCATGAGAAATGAGATATAAATTGTACAGAAGTGGGTTTGTTAATAATTGGTATTTGCTATCTGTGTGGTAGAGGCTGTTTTCAGTTTGAGGGGAATATATTTATACTTTCTATATTTATACTTCTATTATAGTAGTTTGATGACTAATTATACAAATAAATTGTCTGTTTCACTATGTGGAACATGTCTTTATAAGAACAGGAAGCCACAGAAACTATTATAGGATTTCCCCCCCTTCTCATGGTAAATTTTCACAGTAAAAGCTAATTGGTTGGAGTAAACCTGAATTATAGATTAAATTATCATACTCTATTCCAGTTCCACATAACTCCATGGCAAACACCATTCCTGGAGATCAAAGATCCAGGTATATAAATATTAGTACACGTGTTCGTGTGGGAAGCAGGAGATCTCTTTAGAATTATGCTTACAAAACTTGCACAATTACTACTATCAATCTCATAAGGTATATAACACTTTTAACCAATGAATTGTGTAAAAAGAGAGAGAGAGAGAGAGCATTTAAAAATTTAGAAAGATGTCTTTTTAGCCTTGTGGTCATTTGAGCCACAAAGTAAGGGAGAGTCGTTTATATACCAACATACATTTTGTTACGTTTATGTACGTATTTTGCATATCTTAAAAATATGGGTCCTAGATAGGCATGCTGGGAACTTTATGGCTTACCAAACGAGTGCAGGAGTTGACCATATAAGTTTGTGGACTTCACTTGCTTATCACATATGTGGAGGAATCTTAATATGCTGTGTGCTTTAATCATTTAGGAATATTGCATTTTTGCATTTGTGCACCCTTGTCCATGTACATAATTAATTTTGTTACATTTATTGGTTGAGTTCGTAATATTGTGGCTATTATAATATAGCTTATATTATAGTTTATTTACTGTGTTTGGCCACCATGCTGTTATCTTTTTGCTTAGGGAACTTTATGGCAAGCATACACATGAAGGTGTCTTATACTCAATCATACCATTGGTCTATCAAGGTCAGTATTATCTACTCAGACTTGCAGCAGCTCTCCAGGGTCTTAGACTGAGATCTTTATCACCTCCTTTCAAAATGGAGGAGTTACCTTCTGCAGTTTAAAGATGTGGTTTTATTATGTATGCTTTGGTGGCCCTTGGTGGCCCTTATGATGGCAGAAAGGCAGGGAATTTTGTAAAATAAATCACTAAAAATAATATCCACCCCTCACCCTCCCATGCAACATAAAGGTTTGTGTGTGAGCTCTCTTTGCTGGATCAGAGATGAAATCTATGCACAGCAGCAATTTGTGTGGATGATCATTGGTTAGCAAAGGAAATTTAAAAGGGGATCCTGCTTTTACATACCTTTGCATTGTAGTTTACAAATCTGAGAAATTTATTACAGAGATCTGCAGTTGTTGAATCTATCGATACTTACTGAAAGAAAGCATTTGTTTGTTTGAATGGAGATTGGAATAATATCTTCAGGGATCAACTGAGGTAGCTCCAGAAAAAGAAAAAAACTTCTTTTAAATATCCTGGGTAGTTTTTAATGCAAACTTTGCTTAAGTTGTTATTGGGTGTATCCATCCTACAACCTTTTTGATCTGCTGAAGGATCCCTTTTCTTCATTTAGATGAGAAAGAGAATTGAAATGGGAATTCTACATAACACTTCATATAGTTCTAATGCTCCCTATAAAGATTCAGGCAACCTATTTATCTGTTGAGCAGTTACTTCTTGCAGATCTTGTGAATATTTGCCTTTTCCATAAAGCTAGAAACTAGAAATGTTACTGGTGATTTTTGTAAACCATGAAGTTCTCTAATTTAAGAAAAGGGATGCATCTCTTCATATATGCTTAGCATTTTAATGTACAAGGAATAAGTAATTGCTTTACAAGTGAGACTAGGAGGTGATTAGTTATCTCAGGAAACATTTGGCACACCTCTGTGTTTGTCAGCATATTATGAATACAACAGTGAAGGGGCAATTAAATAAGCAGCTTTCTAGAAGCTTTGCTGGATTTACACATGGCAAATGCCTGCATGGGAGGGGTGCAGCTCCCTTAAATAGCACCCCCCCAACTCTCCTCCAATTTGCTATAGTGTGACTCCAGCCCTGCCAATTTTGTCCCATATCTCATTTGAACAAGTAAGGGGTAGACAAGACAACCAGATCCATGGCTGTAGTGCCATGACCAAAAGGTCTAACATTTACCCAACATCTTAATTCACACAATGGCTAACCAGATGACTCGAAAGACCTTCAAGCTAAGCAGGGAGTCCAAAACCCTCTCCTGTGGTTTTCCCCCAACTTATAGGGGAGGAATCTGTAGGAGGAAGGAGTGTTTAGTCTCTCTTAATCCTCCTGATTTTTACATAAAGGTGCTTTCCACAAGCTACTTCTCTCCAAAGGTGAGGTCTAGATAAGTAGAAATAGTTTATCTTATTTAAGGTCTTCTTTAAAGATTTCCCCCCCGCTGGATAGGACAGGAGAAGATTTTAAAGTATCATCCAATTCCATACATTATAAGGTATATTTCTGCATTGTCCTTTTATGTTAGAGATTTGATCTGGCTGGTATCTCTGATTTGTCCTTTAAAAATGAGGAAGTCTCTTTTAATATATAGATTTTATTTACAATGAGGATAAATGGAAGAATCTATGGAAAAAAAACAGAACTGGATAGCAAACTCATCTCTTTACCACACTGACAGCTTATCAATAATTCAAATGTTTAGCTACTGCTTGTCTAGAAGCTGAATCAGGAAAGGAAGGCAGAATTAGATAAACAATCAGCTGGTTTCAAGTTTTATTTAGCTTCTTTATGACTGAATAAAAAAAGTCGCTTGTGCTGGAGTTGAAAAAAGGGCGGTGAATCTCTATTATTTCCTCTGTTTTCAGAGTTATACTTTTTCACTGTGAAATGACACAACTTTCGTGCCCTGTGTGAAACGCTTCTGAATGATAATCAGCGCTTCCCACATAATCCACATTCCTACGGTAATAAGCCGTTACCTGTTGCCCTCAATTATTCTAGGGTTACCAAGTATAATTTTAAGAGTTTCACATTTTAGTCAATAAGAATTTGGAGAGGAGAGTACCCAAAGGGGAAACAAAGAGAGACTGTCATGAAGGGTCATTAGAAATGTAAGTTAAAATGGCCTTAAATGAACTGAACTATATCAATTGAACTTTCTATTGCCTTCAGTGTCATTGCAGTTGCCCCTGGAATACAAAGCACATTCTGCACTAAAAGCATAGGTGGGAGACAAGGCATTCGAACATTTAAAAGTATGGCTTTGTAAAGTGCTCTGTCTTTCATGTTTTGAGGGACCTGGATGGGTTTGATGAATGCCTTTTCCATAAACTTTGACACCCTTCTCATCTAAATGGCTGCATCCATCATCTCTTTCAGATAGGACATTAACAATCCTCCCCCCCCCGACATACAGATTTATGCCAAAGGTGATTTTTTTTCCTAATCAGATGAGTTGAATTTGCATATGTCTTAATTTTAGTGTCAAAATGTGAATGTTCAATGAAGGAGAACATTCCATTGAACTGCTGATGGGATGGTAGGTAGAATTAGGGGCTAAAGGAGGGATATTACCAATCGTACATCCTGCAGCAAGGCTTTAGAGACAATATGTTAAAGGACTCTGCCTAAGCTTAGTCAACTCTGAGAAATATTGTAAATTCTGGGAATAGAAGCAGAAATATTAGGCTTCTCCAATTCCCTCCCCCTAATCCTGCCATGCCCTGACTTGGATAGCCCAGGCTACTTCAGTCTCTTTAGATCTCAGAAGCAGGGTCAGCCCTGGTTAGTATTTGGATGGGAGACCACCAAGGAAGTCCAAGGTCATTGCGCAGAGGTAGGGAATGGACATCTTTTGCCTTGAAAGCCTACAGGGTCACCACAAATTGCAAGTGACTTAATGTCACTTTCCACCACCACCAAATTCAATTGTCTGCTTAGTTTGTGGCTTAAAAACAGGGATGGGAGAATGGCAGGGATGGGGAGAGTAACTAAGTGGATGTGTGGATGTTCCTTTACAAGTGTCCCAATTAAACATTCACAGATTCCTATTCAGAATTCTTGAGGGTTTGATGAAGATATTCAAACAAATGCATGTGGCTTCGGGCTGAGCCTGGCGATGTTGGCCTATTGCTATAATGTGTAGCAGTCTTATACAGTTCAGTTTCTAAACCATGCATTTCAATCTCTCATATCAAGTGCCACTGTGATAAAGAGATTACAGTAACCTTTGTGTGTGCGTACATGTGTGCGCGCACCACATTCTTGTTTAAAATACCAACTAAGCAGCAATGACCTGTGACATGATGTCAAAGAGTTGCCAATTCCTTCACATAGAGTTGTCAAATTTAGTAGAAGTGTAACTGTGAACCTCAGAAGTAAAAGAGTGTTGACATTTACCAGTGAATGTTGGCAGTGCCTTCACTAATGATCATCTGCAATCAGTGATTGCTAACATTTGATAGAAAGAACTATAAAAATACACTCAATCATTTCTGGTTTATGATTCTGAAAATACACTTGCATACCAATGGTGTCATTTGATCAACAGAATTAATTATATCATTGGCTCACCTTACAAAGTACACAACTAATATATTTGCCTGTTTCCTCAAAGATATCAAATAGCAGGACTACTTGGGGGGTTGGTGTCAAGGTACAGCCAATTTATGGTGACCCCATAGGGCTTTCAAGGCAAGAGATGTTCAGAGGTGATTTGCCAGTGCCTGCCTCTGCATAGTGAGCCTGGTATTCCTTGGTAGTCTTCTATCCAAGTACTAATCAGGGCCGTCCCTGGTTAGCTTCCAAGATCTTCCAAGATTGGGCTAGCCTGGGTTATCCAGGTCAGGGCATGGCAGGATTATGGGGAGGGAAAGGGAGAAGCCTAATATTTCTGATTCTATTCACCCATTACATACATTAAAATCTCTTTGTGCCATAATGGCAGCCTCAATTTTTCACCTCAAGTGCGCCTTTGGAGGTTGATACAAACTTGTGAGAGAGCTTTAAAAGGTCAAATGTAAGGAAGATGAGATTAGACACTCATGCTGGGGCACTGTGAGATTATTGTAGGAATAAAATTATACCCAGGGGGTTATGTGTATAAAGATGATTACATATCCTCTTTCCTCAACCAGCCCCAATTTTTTGGCTCAGTTGTATTCATCCATTACTCCGGAGGGGGGGAGGAAATACATGTGCCCACTAACATATAAACACACACGAAGCTGCCTTCTACTGAATTAGACCCTTGGTCATTAAAGTCACCATTGTCTACTCAGAGTGGCAGCAGCTCTCCAGGGTCTCAGGATGAGGTTTTCAAACTAATACTTGATCCCTTTTAAACTGGAGATGGCAGGGATTGAAGCTGGAAACTTCTGCATGCTAGCCAGATGCTCTACCACTGATCCGTGATCCACATCCCCTCTACAGCCCACTCCCGCGATCAGGCTAAAGGCTGATATCTGGAGACATTGAAGCTAGGAGCATGTGAGTGGAGGAAATGTTGTGCATGAAATCAGAAATGGAGCTTTGGGGTGCAAATATGGGCTGCTGGGTGGTGTGCCTGCCAAGTTCACATCTGCTGTGTCACTCTTGCCTGTTGCTGCTTCTCAGTTACCCTTTGCCACAAGAAAAGTGGCCAAATCTAGTCTAGTCGAGTTGTTTCAGATTAAAAAGGGAGTAAATTTCATTCATATGAATTACCCTTCCAAAGTTAATGAGCCGAGCATATTTAGATGAGATTTTTGATTAGTCACATTCTGAATGCACATTTCTACAGTCGAGATCAGGATGGGTCTTGGTGGGAACGAATGACCAACATTAAAGGGCACCGGGGAGAGATTAATGGTTAATTTGATCCCATCACTTTAGTAATGACTCAGTCTAATCTCTAGAAAGAAGCAATGGTGCATAATCATCAATAAGCAACCGCATGGGCTTGCGCTGTTATTTTAATTGCTTTGTTGGATGAAGCCATAGTCGTGCTAACCATGAGTAGATTTTTGAGACAGCCTAAGGTGCTGAAGCAAAGGAACAGATTATGCACTGAGAATCACAAATTACCTTCAAGTATTATGGACCGGTATGGCCAATTACATGTTAATGACAACCAAACTGACTTAGGGCAAATCCTAAAGTAGAGAAAAGCAGGGTATAATAACCACCTCTTCTTATTCTACTTGATGGGGCTTACTCCCAGGAAAGTGTTTTCACGATGGCTGACATAAAAATGTAAAGTAGTATTATAACACAGAAAGGAAAGTAATGATATAGATCTTAGAGACAAGCAGTTTTACTGGATTTCTGAAAGCAAACACAAAGGGTTATTTTCCACCTACACTGTCATTGTCTCTTCTATAGCCAGAAGCATTATCTTGCTCTGCAGCCTGAATTGCATTTAGTTATGGCAGATAAATTGAAAAGGGTTAGTGACTCTCTCTCTGTCATTTGCATATGTAATGTTTTTGCATCCCCCTCGTGCATTCTTTACCAGGAGACCTGACCTAATTTTAACAATCGTACTGTCAGCTGGCATTCATGTTCTGAATAGAAAGTGGTCACAGATAACTGCTCCCCCCCCCACACACAAATGATCTACAACTCACATTGGGTACAGCTATATCTGGGCTTCATGCAGATAAGTTTAGTAGACCAATATGAAACTATGTTTAATGAACCTTGGTTCCTGGTAAGTATGTTTAAAATTGCTACACTCAAGCAGTAATTCTAAGTATATTTATTGAAATTATGGTTCATATCATATGTTTCCTTTAAATCAGGGGTGGGGAACCTTTTTCCTGCCAAGGGCCATTTGCACATTTATGACATCATTCAGGGGCCATACCAGGTGTAGATCTCCCGGTGGGGGGGGAAAGAGGCTAGGGTTGCCAGGTCTCCAGCCACCACCTGGAGGTTGGCAACCCCAGGGGAGACCACACAGAGAAGGCCTGCAGGGTGCCCCCACTCCCCCCTCCCAGGCGGAAGGGCAGCCAGCAGTGGGCCCGAGCAAACGAGGTGCCAGGGGGGCGCAGCCCTCAGTCAATCGGCAAGGGAGGAAGGAAAACAGAGAAAGAGGAAAAGGGAAGGAGGGAGAAAGGGAAAGAAAGGGAGAAAGAAATGGAGAGAGAGGGAGAAAGAAAGAGAAGGACGGAGGGAGACAAAGAAAAGGATGGAGGGAGACAAAGAAAAAGACAGAAAAAGAGGGAGAAAGACAGAAAAAGAGGAAGAAAAGAGAGAAAAGCCTTCCCCCACACACACACCTGCTGGCCCTGCCCGACCGGGCCCCAGCCTCCCCTGCCCACACACACACCCGGCGGCGCACAGAGCCCCGTGCAACCGGGCCCCAGTCTCCATTCCCTCTCCTCCCCAGTCTCCACAAAAGGGCCCCCCCCCAAAGCCTGATCGGCTCCTGCATGCATGCTCTGCTGCCGGGAGCCGCCAGCCTCTTTCCCCCTCCCTCTCGCTGCTCAACAACCGACAGTCGGTGAGAGGAGGTCCAAAGGGCGCCGTAGCGCCGCTGTAAGCCGTGGCACCGGGAACACCCTTTGGGAGGGCCGCCCTGCGCCCCGCCTCTGCAGCAGGGCCCCGGAGCTCCCGAGGGCCACAAAAAATGTCCCCGGGGGCCACATACGGCCCCCGGGCCTGAGGTTCCCCACCCCTGCTTTAAATTAATCATGATTGATGGAAACACCCTAAAGCCATTCAGCAAATGCTTAGGATGGCAACTAAGCCCCTAGATTGGAGTAATGACTACAGTATGATGGTGTATCTAGACATATGGCAGTATAACACCAGTGTGACAGCACACTAAGTGTAAATCTGATGCTGTCACAGCCATAGAGGCCAGCAAGTTGCTTTACCAAGGAGATATCATGGGAGGAATAGGATTTAGGTCCAGACTAGATAATAATAACATAAGAGCATAATAAAAGCCATGCTGGATCAGACCAAGGCCCATCAAGTACAGCAGTCTGTTCACACAGCGGCCAACCAGGTGCCTCCAAGAAGGCCACAAACAAGATGACTGCAGCAGTAGCATCCTGCCTGTATTCCATGCACCTAATATAAAATGCATGCTCCTCTGATACTGGAGGGAATAGGTATGCATCATAACTAGTATTCATTTGGACTAATAGTCATGGATAGCCCTATCCTCCATGAACATGTCCACTCTCCTCTTAAAGCCCTCCAAGTTGGCAGCCATCACCACATCCTGGGGCTGGGAGTTCCACAATTTAACTATGTGTTGTGTGAAGAAGTACTTCCTTTTGTCTGTTAGCAGGATCCTACTTACGGCAAGCTATACACAGTAGCATAGATCACAGTTTCTGTGATTGTAAGTCCGTTTGAGACTCCTTAAAGCTAGAGAAAATCAGGGTATAAAAACCAACTCTTCTTCTGAATAAGCCATTTTTTGTGTTCTCTTGTTGCTGTCCTAGTGTCTGAGTACTCCTTATCTTGCCTTTGAAAATGCTGCTGTTAGGGACATTATAACTCCTTCTCTGGACTTGAACCCTTTAAATGCCACAGTTCTTCCATGCAGCAGAGAGTGCTGTGTCTCTTTTGTTCCTCCACTTGTTTTATTTTAAGGTGAGTGGGCCAGGGTGATGTCATGGAGGCATGACAGTGTTGGTGGCATGCAATGTGTTGGTGGCTTCCATATGTGGCTGACATAGGGGCACCATCAGTATGTCAATCCTTTATTGGTAGGTGTGGTGGTGTTGCTATGGTTTCCAGAGCAATTGCTATGCTCTCAGCTCCTTATAGTTGAATTTTTTTAAAATGTATTTTATCTGCTGAAAGAGAACAGGTTACTGATTAGACATGCAATCTTGAACCAATGTTGGTGATGTTCTGGTGTCATTAGGGTTGTGAACCTCCAGGTATTAGCTGGAGTTCTGCTATTACAACTGATCTCCAACCGATAGAGATCAGTTCACCTGGAGCAAATGGCTGCTTTGGGAATTAGACTCTATAGCATTGAAGTCCCTCCCCAAACCCTGCCCTCCTCAGGCTCAACCCCAAAAACCTCCCGCAAAGAGAGACCTGGTAACCTTAGATGTCATAGGTCTTAGGACTGAACTGTCTATCTTTAAAGAGAAAAAACATGATACATCCCACTGGAACCAAGATTCATTATCTACCTGTAAGGTTGTTTTAATTTGTCCAGAATCAGCAAAGGTAGTTAGAGGTTTAGCCAGTTGGCTTAGTGATTAAAATGAAGTTTTGGTGGTGCCTGCTCTGCCCTCCTTCTTATCGTAGCCCAGAACATTACCCTATTGGCCTCGGAGTGAGAGGGAAGGGGTTTAGATTACCTTATTCCTTCTGCTGGTAGCCAGGAGTCTCCTCACCAGCCTCCTTTACAACTCATGCCTTCTGGCTGGTCACAGGGAGAGCAGCCCCCACATGAGGCTGGGAGCTGCCTGTTGCTGTGTCTGGTCTCTACCCCCGAACTTAGACGCCACTGAAGATCTATAACACAGGCAAAGATTTTTTAAAGGGGCAGTTTCTCATGGCAGTCCTATCCAATGTCACTCCCATTCAGGGGTGAGGACACCGCCAACTCCTGGCATTTATGATTGACAATCTCTCAGGATTAAGGGTACTACCAAGTTTCATGAACATACATTTTCAGTTCAGAAGTTCTAGTTACTACTTTGGTATCTCCCCCCTTGGGACCAAACAAAACATTGGACTTCTTGTTTCCCAGCAACACTTAATATTGCTGTTAAAATTTGTGCCCATTTTTGCATCAGCCACATGTAAATGACATGAAAATTGGATTAAGTCCTATGTACCTCCAGGTTAAGGTTGGGAGACCTGCATGGACAAAGAAATGGTACAGTACAGACAGCTGCAGTGAGGAGGCAGACATGAACTCAATCATCCCTCCTAACTCTTTCTCCAGCAAAGCTTCTGCAGCAGTGCTTCTTACCGTTACTAGTAGAGGAGAAGAAGGGGGCAATTTCCCTCTTCTCCCTGCAGCCCGATGTGTTGCAAAGCTTTTTTAGCTATGTAGGTTCCCATCCATCAGCATCACCCATTGGGAGTTCACAAGGTAATGATGAGTAAAGGGAAAGGAAGAAAAGATTAATCGCTGACAGCACCAGGATTCAACTCATTGCACATAACATAAAACTGCATAAAAAGCTGTAAAAAGCTATAAAAGAAACAAATGAATTTGGAACAACAGCAGCAACAAATGGGCAAAGAGAAAAGACTCGCAATGACACTGTATGAAATCAAAAAGAAACCACAAAAAGAAGATATTTGTATATCCCTTTTAAAGGTTTCATTCTACCTATAAAAATGATGCATGTGCAGCTCAACTAAAATGCTTTTTCGTGTTCTCGTATCCTTTGCATTCCTTTATTACTGTTATTATTATTATTATTTGATTTATGTCCTGCACTTCCAAGAACAGCTCAGTGTAGCTTACAGTCAAATCCCAAGTAAAAAATAAATAAATTCAATATCATCATTCCCCCCACACACACACATTTCCTTACTCCACAGTTGCTATGAAAAAGGGTGTAGCCATTGCCAGCAATGAAAACTCGATTCTGTTTTGTGATGAATGGAACTTATATTGGATATAATGACTTATATTTACCAGTTTGACATTCTGGCCTCCAGTTTTTAAATACAAAAGATGACCCAAGCATATTATGTATACGGCTTATGTATAGGTCTTGTCTGTTCACATGACAACAAAAGCCTAGCTCTCTCCCCTTTCTCCTTGGCTAGACAGCTGTTGTCCATCAACCTGTAAATATTCTAGATGAATTTAGTAATTACTGTATGCAGGGGAGGTGAAGTAGTTACTGCACCTTTCCTGGGTCCATTTAATACTCAACCCTTCAGAGCACTTAGTTCAAATTATCTCTCATTAATATGGACAATAGACGTGATTTTAATGTAAGCCCATGTCACAGGATGCAGATAAAACACTTGCTGCTCAATTCCAAGTTTTTCTCCTATTAAAGAGCAGGACTATAGCTGCCTAGGAAGTTCAGTTTTCTGTCCCTAACCTTCCTATTTCTCTTCTAGAGGCCAGCACAATCAGCAGGAGCTGCTGCAAGCTAGGGGTAGGCTAGGGTTGCCAGCCTCCAGGCGGTGGCTGATCTCCAGCCGATAGAAATCAGTTCACCTGGAGAAAATGGCTGCTTTGACAATTAGACTCTATGGCATTGAAGTCCCTCCCCTCCCCGAACTCTGCCCTCCTCAGGCTCTGCCCCCAAAATCTCCAGGTATTTCCCAACCTGGAGCTGGCAACCCTAGGGTAGACCCAGGAAGACATATTCTATACTATCCTTGACATACTGAGATGGTGTGAACATTAACAAATGAGTAACCAAAACATATAAGTGTGCTGTATCTTCTCAAGAGTGATGCTTCCAAAGTTCAGAAATCACAGGCTCAGAAGGCAAAATTGCCAAGCTCATCGTTCCCAGATGTGTTCCAGGGTCATTTCCATTGCCCCATCGCCGAAGTTCTTCCCACAATTTAAAATATACTCAATATTTGCATATGTTCCATTTTTTGCACCTGTGTGGAATACATTCCTCAAATTAGATACTGAAAAAGATAGTTGCTGTGCTGGCAGTTTAGTACATGCTTGCTGATTACAGAAATTGATCTGGAAATTGAAATCAAATACATGTAATTAAATTCCAAAACTGCACCCTGGTTTGCATAGAATCATAGAGTTGGAAGGGACCGCCAGGGTCATCTAGTTCAACCCCCTGCACAATGCAGGGAATTCACAACTACCCCCCCATACACACACACCCAGTGACCCCTACTCCATGCCCAGAAGTTGGCAAAAAAAACAACCCCTCCAGGATCCCTGGTCAATCTGGCCTGGAAGAAAATTGCTTCCTGACCCCAAAGTGGCAATCAGCATTACCCTGGGCATGTAAGAAAGGGCCATGACAGCCAAACACTGACACAACCCTTCCTGCCTAAATTCACAGAATTAGCATTTCTAGCCTCTGCTTAAAAACCTCCAAAGGAGCACCCACCACCTCCTGAGGAAACCTGTTCCACTGAGGAATCACTTTTACTGTGCAATCCTAAGAGCTACACTCTTGTAAGTCCATTGAAGTCAATAGGCTTAGATAGCTGTATTTCTTTTTAGGATTAATTGTAAGTCTCCTATACCACAATTTGCAAGTTAAGCAATTTCATCTGTACTGCAAGGGCAGGATGTACAAATGGGTCACGAAGTGCAAAATAAGTCCACTCACACAATCTGTTTCCAACAAATAGTCTGAAAGTGTACATGCATTCTTCCTGGAAAGGAACCAATTTAAAAGACTTCATAGTAAAAAAACTATTTTCCCCCAAATAATTCTTTATTGATGTCTGAAATTAAATTGAAATTTCTGAATTCAAGTGTATGAGGGTTGCCCTCCATCAAATTTTCTGGATTTAAACTTTACACTCACTCATGCTAAATTGTTGTTCTGTTGGTATTTTCTTTTTGAACTGATAAATAGGTAATTGTGGCTTATACAAGGAACATAGGCATTTATGTTTAAAGGGCAAAAGGATAAACTATTATAAGCAGTGACCAACAATATTTTTGGGGATTTAACGTATAACATTTTGGAGGATATAACATTTAACCTGGATCAAGCTGAGAATATTGTGTGTGATGTGCTGTCAAGTGACTTGTGGCAACCCAATAGGGTTTTCAAGGCATGAGACTAACAGAGGTGGTTTGCCATTGCCTTCAGGTTGAGAATACAGGACAACAAAATTATTTCAAAAATCCTGTTTCACCATGGCTTTCTCTACATATGTCTTTTCATTTGAGATATAGGTCCAGTCCTAGACTGAGAATGACATTCACAGAACTGATCTTATGATATAGTCTCTTATCTTACAGAGGATGCTCACATCATTCCTAAAGCCTCATGGTGGAGGCTAGGGGCATGCAGCAAAATAATAATAATAATAAAAAAAAGGATCCAGATATATTGGAGCTGAAAAATATTGGTATTCTTGGTTTCCCAGGTTCCAAATACCAGTATAGTATTCAGATATGGTTTTTTTCTGTTTTCCAATGTTTTTCAGCTCTATTATCCCCTATGGGAAAAACTTTCTGTGAAGGTGTGGGACTGTTTTTAAAGGCACTGCCACCAAAATTGCAGGGGGTCTGCTGATGACTGTCCTTTAAATAACTTCCAAATCCCAAGTCCCTATGGGTCCCTGCACAAGGTGTCCAAGCCATCCTCAATTGTTTCCTATGGTGAAAAAAAAATAACATCTGAGAATTCCCACCATAGGAACACTATTAATTCTATCACTACACTAAGCTCAACCAATGTAAAACCTGAGAATCATGCAGCCCATTCTGGGAGGGGGGTAGATCTACAGCGGTTGGGAGCAGTGCAGCCATGCCACCTCCTCAGAGGCTTCCCAACCACCACAGAGAAAAAATGCTACAAAATAAATAAATAAAAATAGAAAAAGGGAGAAAATGCTCCATTGCAAACAGCAAGGCTGTGCCACCAAAAAAGTGGTGCAGCCCCACTGCAGCTCAGTAGCAATGGCATCCAAATCATGATTGGTATCACCACCACCCTCCCCTAAAGCCTCTTTGCTATTGTTACAAAGGAAAAGCACCCAAGACAGGAAACCATGTGTGCAATCCTTATTTGTTACTGATTTTGACTGTAACCCAGTTTGCACGCCAACCTGGCTGAAAAGTGTAATATAAATATAACAAATGATCCTAATAATAGATCAGAAAATATAAACTAAAAATTACTGCTTACATTTGGCCACTTCTTATAAAGCAATCATAAACATTTATTCACATGTTAATTTGCACTTTCAGGATTAAACAGGAGTCCTATAGCACTGAATAACCCCAACAGCAGCAAGACCCAGACACACTACTCATAGCAATGTCTGTTTTCCCCACCTGTACGAGCCAATAATAATAGAGTAGGAGCACAGCAATGCACAGGATAAATTGAACTTTCCGGAGGGTTAGCAAGGCGATCGATATGAGGAGTGCTCTCCTGTTCTTTGTAACACGTAGTTCTTTCCCTAGATCTAGCAAATCTTTTCTATACAAAGTGGAAAAAACACACCAAAATTGGAGTTCGGTGGCAGCTTAAAGCCTAACAAAATTTATTCCGACATAGCTTGTGTTAGGCAGAAGTCACATCATCAGATGCATATGGAGCAGTTAGACTGAGACTCCTGGGCTTGGGAGCTTCAAAACCCTGCAATTCTGAATCTGTGAATCATTGCAACATACAAGGACAAGCAAAAACAGATAATATTTTCCCCCATTGCCACTTCACTTTTCCCCATCTGACACCTGCCTCCTTGTGTGAAAGGACAGCACGTTCTCAGATCATTACAATTCAATTTTAATTTTTTCTCTCTAGTCACTGGCACTAATTTCTAATCATAATGTCATTCACAAGTGGTTTAATAACAGTCCCTCCCCCAAACAAAATGGATGAATTATTGAATTCTTCAGCCCAATCTTCATTGAAATATCCCAGTGTCTGTCTGTTTCAGAATAGACGTTTTTAATCATGAAAATGGTCATTACATAAACTGTAATCTGCTTCCAATATGCCCAATGCATTGCAGAATGGTGTGTGTGTGTGGCAGGGAGAGAGGGGGAGATCGCATTCAGTGGGAAATGTATCTCAAGCTAAGGCTTGGACTGTATCTTAGTACATCTTAGCAATGCCAACTACTTTCACGAAACAGTTCTCGTCACTGAATATCTGGATAGCAAGAAAATGCACAAGCATTTTTATGCACATGTTGTATAGGTGCATGTGCCATTTTAGAAATAACATATTAGTGATAAACTGATCTCAGGAGATATTCAGTTTCTATTAACAGAGTTGAAAGACAAGCTGGAGGCTGTTCTAAATATGCCAGCTGCTCACTGCGGTATTGGAGTATACAGATGTTCTTATTAGTATAACTTTCAGCATAAATGCCCTTCTTATCTGCAATTCTGAAAGCATCACAGGTGGCTCTTGCAAGATGTAGATCTCTCTCTCTGCCTCTCCCTTCCCCCTCCTTCTCTTCTCTCCCTCTCCATTTCACTGAAAATACCTGCACTGGATAAACAGAAATCAATGCTGAAAGTCAAATTCGGAATGATGCCGTTACCGGTCAGCTTTCCAACTCAGGAGGAAACTTGGGATACACGGTTGTGCTATCATGGAGACAGGATTTTACGCTGATGAGGAGATGTCAGAACTGAAGGCCTATGCTCCAAGCAAAGCTGATCATCTGAAACATGATGCATTTTGGCACATGGAACCTAATGGAAGGGTCTGGCCAATCTGAGCACGGCAAAATGCCACCCAGCCAGATGGGTGTGGGTGTAGCAATGTCAAAGTGATAAGCGTCAACAGGGGGAAGGGTAGAGGGCAGAGTCTGGAGATGATTAATCTATTGGGAATAACGACAGCCTTCCAAACCTGATCATATAACCTGTGTAGGGGGAGTAGGAAAAGATCATTCCCCATTGAATAATCCATCTTTTGAGTGAAAATTAATGCATAGTGTAAATTGATTCCTTTACATAGTATTTATTTTTGGCCTTCCTGTGATAATTCTAAAAAAATTTTTTAAAGCTATGTGATACCCTTTTTAAAATGTCAGCAAATCCTAAAGCAATTATTACAGTTATTCACCAGGATGTATATGAGATCTGGTTGTTTTTTTCATTCATAAAAGGTTAGTCTTGATCCAACTGTGTATACACTAGAACAGTCATGGCTGTATGCACAGAGCTGTCTTCAAGAAGCAAGCTTGTGGTATTCTTATCCTTGAGAACAGAAGGATCCATTATTCTATAGCTGTGTTGGCAAACCTATGGCACGCGTGCCACAGCCGGCACGCCGAGCCCTCTCTGTGGGCATACGTGGACCCATCGCGTCTGCCTAGGGCTGTGCCGTGTTGCCGTGGTGAGGGCGCTGAGGGCGGTGCTCCTTCTCCCCAAGCCTGCACTGGCGCCCTCCCTCTCTCTCAGCTGAGCTGCTGCCACAGTTTGTCGGGGGCCCGCCCTCTTCAGTTTGGACCGGGAGGCTGTGGCCAAGCACCTTGCCACACATCCCCTCTCAGCTGAGCTGCTGGGGCCCCACCCATCTTCAGTTTGTCTGGGGCCCCACCCGTCTAAAAAAGCATTTAGAAAATTCTACAACATTTGCAGACAATCCTACAAGCCATCAGGAAATCTACAAGGAATTTTCTAGCATTGTAGCAGCTGCAAAGGTGAATTTTAGTAACAGATTTTTACAGTTCCGTAAGATGGAGACAACCTTGCCATACACACTCCTCTCAGCTGAGCTGCAGGGCAGCTCAGCTGTTTGTCTGGGCCCCCGCCTGTCTTCAGTTTGTCTGGGGCCCCGCCCATCTAAAAAAGCATTTAGAAAATTCTACAATATTTGCAGACAATCCTACAAGCCATCAGGAAATCTACAAGGAATTTTCTAGCATTGTAGCAGCTGCAAAGGTGAATTTCAGTAACAGATTTTTACAGTTCCGTAAGATGGAGACAACCCTGTGTTTTCTTACTTCTCCAGATAAATCCAAATTTGAAGAACTTGATCTTTCCTGCCTACACTGGTTATATTTAGAAAATCTAAAAATGGAGCTAATAGAATTTCAATAAAGCTCTATCTGGAAAAATAAATTCTATGACCTGCGTGAAGCACTTGAGAAGATAGAAGGGATGCCAAAGGACAGCACAGTTAGTTCTGAAAATGAAATCCTTAAAGTGTGGAATTCTCTGCCAAATAATTTTAAGTCAATGACAGCACTTGGGATTGTTTTCCTTACTTTGTTTGGATCATCTTATGCTTGTGAGCAGCTGTTTTCAGCTTTGAATTATATCAAATCTGACACCAGAAACAGGCTAACAGATGACCTGAGTGCTGCATGTGTTGCTCTCAAACTTACAAAGTATGAGCCATAGGTAGACAAATTATCAGCATGCACACAACAGCAAAAATCACATTAATTGTTCAAAAAATTTGACGATGTCCTCAAAGATGTCACAAAAATGGTTAATTACATCATGGCTCGTGCTCTGAATTGTCGACAGTTTCAAGCACTTCTTGAGAAAGTTCAGGCACAGTATAGTTGTTTACTTATGTACAATAATGTCCGGTGGCTGAGCAGAGGACGAGTCCTGGAGAGATGCATGTCAAATGCAAACTTTTACCTTTCAATAAAAAGTTGTTTGTATCATTGAAAGCTCTGTTATTGTGTTTTTCTTTTAACACAAAATATGTGAATGTATGAGTTGTTTTTTCTAAACTAAAACCTCAGTATTCAGGTTAAATTGCCGTATTGGCACTTGGTGATAAATAAGTGGGTTTTGGGTTGCAGTTTGGGCACTCGGTCTCTAAAAGGTTCACCATCACTGTTCTATAGGTACCAGGGAGGCTGGATCATCCCCTAGTTTGGCTTTTGGCCTACTTGCACATTGTGACCATCAGTATTGAATGTTCAACACACTGTCCAAATAGCCCAAACATATTGGACAGTGAGAAAAACAACTGCATGTCCAGTCACATATTGCTTTATTGCAGTTCCTCCCCTCAATCACTGCAACTGCTGCTTTTGAGATCCTTTTTGATCTTGTCTTGTGGACCTTGGTCTGTCGGTACAAAAGTGAGTTATGCAGGAGAGTGGTGGTAGAACTGAGCAAGGGGATGTCTTCAGGGAATAAAAGAGGCAGTGGAGCTGTGAGATTGGGTTGGAAGGAACTGGGGAGGGGAGGGACAAGCAACTTGGAGCTGATAAACAAGCCACAAAGGAGGCAGGGTTAGCTGGCTGGGAGAGAGAGAGAGAGTTCTAAACTGGGACATCAAATGAGAGTGTGGCAGAGAGAGAGAGAGTAAGGCTATTAATGCATGGTCTACTTTAGGGAGGGTTTGTCCCTCCCCTGTAGCGCCTTTTTGGACCACGTGTTCAAAAAATTGAACGCATGGACCAAAAGGCACGCTGCTGGGGAGTGAGAGAGGAGCAGGGTTCTGGTGGCAGGTGGAGGCGGGGGGCTTGGCTCCATGCGCCTCCACCACACCTTCCCATTGTTGGGACGGCCTCTGCTGCACTGTCCCAAATGGAGGTGAGGGGGATCCAGCGGCGGAGAGGTGGGTGGGGATGGCGGCATGGCTCTGCATGCCTCCACCACAACGGAAACGGCAAGATGGGCGCCTCCTTCCTGGGAAAGGTGAGGGGAAGCCAGCGCCGGTTGGATGGGAAGAGTCGGGGCGTCGACTCGTAATATTGTACTCCAGCAAGCTCTCACATTTGTAGCAGGGCTTGCTTAAAATTCACAATAACAGAGGAACTTGCCAATTTGGGGAAGCTCTGCCATGCGTGTTTACGGAGTTAAATCGATCCATTCCAGGGAGATTTCCGGATTAAATGGCCATGCGTTAATGGCCATAGTTTCATATGTTGCCTGCTCTTGAAGCATCAGTATTGTTCAGAGTCATGAGGCTGCAGGATAGTCCTGGGGCAAAAGAGAACCTAATGACAGTGGCCCCTTTATCCTTAAAATGCATAGCCTTTTCTGCCAGGTGGGAACATGGTTGCTGTCCTTTGAGTTACCCTGAGGGAGATGCTAATAATGGCAGGAGATGAGTTTACACTTGTTGACTGAAAACTTGATTGTTTTATCAGGTAAATATGCATTATTTGGACATTCCTTGGTGGGAATGTCAAGTTATTGCCCTACGAGCACAGATATCACAAGCCAAGCCCTAGATGGAGGATTGTCTCAATGTAAGATGTCATTTATTGCACTTAATTCCTAACATGTTTTCTTGGTGTGATCCAAGATGGCTTTGTAAGCTACGGAACTGCATGGGCTCTGGGGGTGAAACTTACTAATTATATTCCCTATGTCCCATCATTAAGTGATCTCTAATGGCTTCTGAAGTGTCTGGATCTGTATAAATGCATGCATGTACGTTCTTGAACGGCCTCGTAAAACTACAATTTCTCCTTCTCCCACTCATGCCTGCAAAATATTGTTTTTCATTTTAAAGAGAGAGAGAGAGAGAGAGAAATGTCTCTAGGTATGCTTTGCTCTAGTATCCATGGCACGCAGTACCTGCATTGAAAACTAAAATTACCTATAGCCAAAGTGTTCCGAACAGGATAAATTAGCTCATGTATTTTGTTTCAGGCAGTGTATCTGTTGTAGCTCATTTAAGCAATACTTCATAGGCATTGATATGCAGGCACAAAGAGGGAATGAACTGTGAACGATTCAGTGCTCAAGAGGTAGGTTACTTTAACAGCCCAACCATGATTATGGGGGATGTATAGCCTCCTTCTCTGGTGACTGAGAACCTTTAATCCACTGATGACACAGGCTAAAAACTCTAGCTTGTTTGCCAAGTCATGATCTAGTTATGACTCTGTATCATAAGTGGTACTCCACAGGAACAAAGCTGCTTAACGCAGTGTTTGAGTCAAGCTTGAAGCAAATCATCAAGGTCAGGAGCTCAACTTACATGTAAACGAGTCCTGGTGCCAAAGTTCTTAACATCCCCAACTGGCAGGTGACAATAAAGGGCAACCCATATTGATATCAATACAATACACATTTAAAACATAGCACAACATTGTAGTGGTACACTATTCAAGTTTATTAATTTCATTTATTTACAAAATTTGTATTCCACCTTTTTGCCCCATCAGGGCCACCAGGGCAGGGGAATTTTTTTTAAGCATTTAGAATAAAAATCCTTCTTAAAAACAATTAAAACCAAAACTAAAATACATATTTTAAAAACACTAAAAAGCACTAATTAAAAGATAGGGCAAGAAGGAGAGATCATTGAGAGAATGTCAGATGAAACAAAGAAATCTTTACCTGCTGGTAGAAGACAGTAACAGGAGGAGACAGATGAATAGCCCAGGGAAGCTCCAGAGTTTTGGAGCCACAACTAAGAAGGCCCTCTCTCAGGCTGACACTAGGCTAGTGCATATTGATATACCTGAATCGAAAATAAACCCGAAATTAGCCATTTTGGCAATATTCGGATTCTGGGTTGACTGAATACCAAAACCTGGGAATCTGTCCACAGCCAAATAGGCAATTCCTGGCTATTCTCAGGATTCCAAGGTCGGCTATTCACCTTTGCTCAGATGCATGGCTCTATGCTTTTTTTAAACTGGTTTTGTTAGAGGAGGTAGGGGTCATGTAATAGGAGGCAACTTAGTGTGACCAACCAGGCAGTGGGCTGATTTGCACTTAAAAGATGGGGCTCACCCAGTCCCATCCAGAGGGATATGTTCTCCAACTAAAAACCAGCTAATTCTACTTATTGGGCTTCTGAAGAAGACTCCTCACCCACACGGATGAGCTATCTCCTTCACAAGAGCTGCTTTTGTCATGATTTCAGCTGGCTCCGATATCAGCCTCCCAAAAAAAACTGCTCTCAAACTGAAGGTTGCCCTGAGTAGAGGCTTTGTTTCCCTGCACTGTGACCATCTCTTGAAATCAGATTTTGGTGACTATAATAAAGGACTATTCACAGGATGTCATTTGCCTCCAAAAATGCCCCCACAGGAGCTTTGAAAAAAATCCCCATAGATTATAATGGACCCAATTTTTTCAGTAAACCCAGAAATAAGCCGAATACCCATATTTACCTGTATGGGTATTCGGTTTATTATGGGTTTACCAAAAAAAAAAGGGCCCAATAAACCTGAAATTTACCCCAAAATTTGTTTGCACGACCCTACTGCCACCCATCTTATCTCAGAAGACAGGGGCACCTGAAGCAGAAAGATGACTGTAGTAAATGGGTAGGTTGGTATGGGAGTAGGTGGTGCTTCAAGTATGCTGTTCCCAAGTTCTATCTGCGGTACTTGATCTATGAGAACACAGTCACACATAACCTACTGCTTATTTTTGCAGTCAGTGGGCGAATGTTGATAGATGACTCAGGTCTAGAAAATTATTAGCAAAATCTATGAATTCTGAAATTTTCATCATCTGAATTTCCCCTCAAATTCCAAATTACCTTGTCTTCCCCTGAACTGGAACTGACACATCAGAATTTTTCTACTGTTTTGTACAAAGTGCTACGCATGCTCAATTTCTCTTATTCCTTCAGTTCATCCCTTCTCTCCTCCTCTACACTACTGATGTTCAAATGCTACAAACAGGAAACTTGATATGACGTGATTGTAAGTTCAGCTGTATCAAAATTCCTTTTGTGTTGTGGTTCACCAGTGCAAAGGAGTGCAAGTGCACATCAGTAAAACACCTCACAAAGAGTATCAGGCAATCATACTTACTATCACCTCCAGACTGCATTTTCCCCCAATGGTATGTCCAGTATTTCTGCATCTTTCCCACAGTCTAATGCACATCTGTGCACTATAACATTGAGTAGTAGGGGGAAATGCATATAAACTGAAGTCAATAGAAGCTGCATCAAACTGCACATTTTTTAAATTCTGGCATTAATTGTAGAAATTTTCCTAATTAAACAAGAATGAAGGAGAAGTGGAACTCAGCATGGAGTGGAACTCTGAAACAATAAAGGAACGGAAGTGGGGGGATCTGCAAATGCCTACCAAAATCCGTGGTGCTGTCTTGTTTTGCCAGCATGAACAAACCTTTGTTGGCACTGTCCTAGTTCCCTCCAGCCATCCTCTGAGACTCGGCAGTTCTAGCCAGTTCTTGTGCTGACAGTTCTGAGCTTCCAGTTGTTCTTTCCTGCTGCACAGCATTTCTGGTCTCACCAAACCATTTGCTAAGTACCTATATTTCTTTGTTAAATATGTGCCTAGTAGGAAACAAAGGCGATTACAAAGGACAAATGAAAGGATGGGGTGCTTTGCTCATGTGTGCATGCAGAAGCTGAAAAGGCTACCACCGTCACACCTAAGACATAGAGTATGCAGCTTATCACTACATAAAATGGCACCAGCAGTAGAACAAGAAAGGAAAGCAAAGTGCTCTGATATTGGAAATGAAATATCAAAGGAAGGAGCAAGGAGCATTCTCCACAACGTCTCCCTGTAGGAATTTTACCACTCCCAACTGAGACAATCAAAGCTAGTAGGCAAATTAGCAGACCAAGAGATTACACATCAAAAAAACTCCTACAGCAAATCATGCCCAGATACCACAGAGCAAAATAAATAAAAAAATAAAAAAGCAGCACCCCCTCCAAACCCACCAATCTGTTCTGCTGCAGAAATAAGTGGAAAGGGTCATAAACAGTGCAGACAAAATTTTCACCAGGCGACTGCAAATGAGCACCCAACAGAGCTGTTAAAAGTTAGTTTCTGAAGAAGAAATACGACTCATCTGGTTTTATGGCCCTTCTTCAGAATGCTCTTACTCTGTTCCTATAAATCTAGTTTTCACATAGATTAAAAGGAAAGCCATCTTGGCCCCTGCTGAATAATACACTCCTTGATGTGATCTCACTGCAGGGTGCACACTAAATCAGGCTTCTCTTGCTCTAATAAACAGTTAACAACTCACTTATCTGGACCACTCTAATCAGAATCCTTTAAGCTAGAAATGCCTTATGTCTGGGGATGGTGGCTTGATTCTTCCTATCCTTTCTCATAGGTATAGGCTTACATTTTTTCCCACTGGCCAGAGCTCTGCCAGTTATAAATTCTGTATCTCTCAATGCTAAAAATATTTGAACAATCATAATCTACATAGATGATTCCTGGGTGTACTCAAGAAGTCAGCCAGGAACAAGATTGTAGAGAAGCAGATAGAATCCTCCTTGGAGGTACCCTGGATGAGGGGCAGACAATGTGAAGAAGAAGAGGAGTTGGTTTTTATACCCTATTTTTTCTCTACCTTTAGGGAGTCTCAAAGCAGTAACTGGCTGTCATCACTGGGATTTAAATTTTGGACTAGATGCCGGATCTTTGGCCTGGTCCACTAACCATGCAATCCTGAAGGGGGAGCAAAGCACCATAGGAGGCAGCATGACCCCCATTCTGGTGCCATGCCACTTTGCATCTAGTAACACAGACACTGGCTCAGGGTGCACTTACACCAGCGTCAGGGAGCGACACAGCAGCGTGAGCCTTGGCCTCTGGTGCTGCTGCATGGGCAGCAAAATTTCAAAAGTGAGTGCATGCTGGGATGAGGGGGTGTTCATGGGGCATTCCCAGGGGTGGAACTGATGTTGGTCAGCATCCAAACCCCTTTCAGCCCAGGAAAACCCCTCTATGCTTCATAGAGGAGTTTCACGGGTTTCTACTTTTAATAAATTAATTTTGTCTATTTACTGGCTTTTAATCAATTAATCTATAGTTCAATGAAAATTAATTGCATTTTCTTAAATATTTGGAATGTATTTCAATATGGATGCTTCGTTGGGTTATTATTGAACAAAATGAGAGAGAATATAATAAACAAAGGCCTCCCTTCAGTATTAAAAAATCTATTTTAAAATGGTTTCTTTTTTAATTTCTTTACAGTAATGCATCACATCCAAAGTTATCATACATGTAACAAATAGTGTATACAAACTCTTGTTCTGTATATATTTAAGCTCGCACCTAGTAATTAATAAATCAGATTTAGTCTACTGACTGAGTTGGTTAAAATTTGCAACCCCAGTGACAGCAGCTGTATCTTTTATGTGATATTAAATATGTTTATGAAGATTAGAAAGAGGCCAATTTATATCAACCTCCTTTCTTTCAGCTGTAATCAACATACTGGTGAGTTCTCAGGAGCAGCTATTTAGCTCATGATCTCTGTGGGGAACAATCTATTTTCAAATCTGGTTAGACAAGGTCTCAATTGCACAGCAAATGTATCATTCCTTTTTTGGTTTTCTTGCAACATTTACCGTTAAGTACAGTTCCCATACGGTATGCAATTGTGTGCTCCTAACTGTAAAAAACTGACTTAATCTTGCTTTCCAAAGTAGTTAGAGTTTGATGTCCTTCAGAAAAAGCTCTTCTCTAAAATAGTAAAACATTAATTGGTCCAACAAAGTCATCATCTCATCTGTTTCTTATTCTATAGGACTACTACAGTTACTACAGCTATAATACAGCTAGCAAATCCAAAACTAGCAGTAGTCAAATATATTATTTGTCCTCTTACCCAGCATTGAGAGATGGGTCTTTATTGTAAAAAGGCAATACATCGAATCTTGAAACCCCTATACCCAAGATGTTTAACTTCCTCCAGTGCATTTTAAGTTATATGACCATTGCTGTTTGATCTGTGAAATCTTCACACGTGGAAGTCACCCTGTGGTGCTACAGATATTATTTGATGAATGCACATGTGTAAATCTGTGATTGCTGATATAGGCTTGAATCCTATGAAATCTTTCTGCAACGGGTCAAATTTCTCAGTGGAGCCAAACTTCCTCACATCCCCCCTCCTTATGCAGCAGAAAAACACCACCTCCCCCCACAAAAAAAAACCCCAGCATGAGGTGGGAAGTAAAGGTTCGTAGCAGGAGGGTCAATCAGAGAAATTACTCAGCAGAAATTTTCTGCGGGACACAACCCCGGATGCAGGTTTCTGCTTTCCAAGGCTTGTGAGATCCAAATGATTCCAGAGTTTCAGGATTGCTTTTAAACAGTATTTCAAAACATTTATTTTTCATCTGTCCCAGATCTATTTATTGAAATATTTCTGTCCTGTTTTCCATCATGGTTCAAAGCAGATTATTAAAAATTGCTATCTAAAACCAATAAAACAAACCTCCCATAAAGCAGAATTCCAGATACCCCCAAGAGCTGATTAAATTTCCCATCCCTGTTCTTTTGACCTAAAAATCTACTTCAGTTTTGCTTTACCATTGTGCAAATCAGACACAATTCATTATTTATACTCCATTTTCTGTATTCTTATGCTGGATTTTCTTATAAAATATTTCAACAGCCTTTTCGTTTCAGTTCAGTATTATACATCACATTATACACAGATGTGATGTCCAATGTGTACATAAAGTCTGCTAAATTGTGTGTGTGTGTGATGTGATATATATATGTGTGTGTGTGTGTGTGTACCAACAACAAAAAGCGGAGAACAAAAACTGCTGGCAAAAATATAAACTAATACACAAAGAAACAATATAAGGATTACTTGCTCATCCTTAGTTCTGGGGGGTCTTTTTTGTCTTCTGAGTCACAAAAGGAAAGCTTAATTGTAACCTCATTAACATGCTAGTCCTGATTAATACTCTGTGCATATCAGCATGTTGCACCAAGAGCGTATAATACCTTCACCCTCAATAACAGATGGGAGTGAACGTTAGCCATAAAAAAGGATCAGCAACAAATAACACAGAAATGAAAAATATATAGCTGCCCTCCAGAAATGTACAAACAGGGGGGAAACATAAGAAACTATAACATCGCACAAAGGTTTACTGCAGCTTCCCACACAGATAGTGCTGTCAGTTTCAATGAAACCAATCACCCATTGAAGAGTGATGGTCATCAATGCATTGATAGCTGCTATGAAAACTGATGACACCAACTAATAATGTTAAGGAAGTCTTCTCAGAATCCTAGTCAAGTTTATTGAATGGTACTTACTCCCAACAAAGTATTGTTAGGATTTCACTATAAAATATGTGACTAACAAAGCTTCATAGGAATTACTAAAGATTCTTGTACTTCATTCTGACTAGAGAATGAGGATTCTCTGAGATCATATTCACAGGCCCTAGTCCTTCAGAGAGTGGAAGGTTGGTGAAGATTAGGAAGATATAGTGTCCAAGCTGTGGGATATTCTTTTCAGAGATACTCATATGGTACCACCAGGTTGAAAAAAAAACTCATTTCCTTGAGCTTTATTAGTTTAAACTACTTATAAACCCTACCTTTCTCCTGACACACTCAGAAACCAAGGCATATAACATCAATAGAAACAATACAATGCCAGATATCTAATTAGAAACAGCTGATTAAAACATACTGTAAAAACAGATAACCCTGAGCCCATCCAAGCTGCATTATTTATTAAAATAAATATTAAATTTTATTTATTTATTCATCTCCCACTGACATGTTCTCTGGTATTGTTACAGCTATTGCTGCTTTTTTACATGGATTTTATTGTTAGTAACTGGTATTTATTGATGATATGATATTATTAGTAATCATCTTTATGTTGTATTTTCCTGTTTGAAAATGTATTAAACTAAAAGGCAGGATACAAATAAATACACAAGATTCACATTGGTTAGGATTCCTTGTGGATCAAACCATACTGGGATTATCACGGTGGAACACAGACAGCATAAAATAATGAGACTCTTTCATTTTCATTTTTTAAGATAAATTGTCTAGCTTTTAAAGTTGCTGGGAAAAATCATTAAAATGTATGCTGAGCCATGTTAGTCTGTTGCAAGAAAAACAAAAAGTAGCTTTGTTTGTTTGGCCCTACAGCCCTGTGGAGCAGAGTGGTAAGCTGCAGTACTGCAGTCAAAGCTCTGCTCATGACTTGGGTTTGATCCCGACAGAAGGCGGTTTTAGATAGCCCGGTCACAGTTGACTCAGCCTCCAATCCTTCCAAGGTCAGTAAAATGAGTACCCAATTTGTGGGGGGTAAAGTGTAGACGACTGGGGATGGCAATGGCAAACTACCCCGTAAACATAGTCTGTCTAGTAAACGTTGCTATGCGACATCACCCCATGGGTCAGTAATGACCCGGTGCTTGCACAGGCGACTACCTTTACCTTTAAAGGGCAACTTGTTGGCTGCTGTGTGAAACAGTATGCTGGACTAGATGGGCCTCTGGTCTGATCCAGCAAGCTCTATTCGTGTTCTTCTGTCACCTTAAAGACAAATGTCTTTATTTTAGTATAAGGTTTTGTAGACTACAGCCCTCTGTCAGATCCATTTACAGAGACAGAGAGAGAGAGAGAGAGAGAGAGAGAGAGAGAGAGAGAGAGAGAGAGAGAGAGAGAGAGAGAGAGAGAGAGAGAGAGAGAGAGAGAGAGAGAGAGAGAGACTTACTTTATGAATAGAACAAGCAAGGTCAAAATCCCATGAAATGCAGGAAGTACACGATTATGTAATTAGATTATGCTACTGAGAGTGGTCTTTATAGTTTTCTTCATTACATTTGAATTTTACCTAATTAAAATATAACGAAGAAAGGAATAGAAGCCATGCACAAAGGTAATTGGTGACAGAATAATTTTCAGTTTTGCTAAACAAACGAATACCTGTAATGACCAAAGATTTTGAAGTCCTCGGGGGATGGCAAGAAACTTATCAAGAAATTCTAACTACACTATATGTCCTAAAGGCTCAAGGATCAGAACAGTTAGTTTGTTGTGTCTGGTTTTAGCCAGTGTGCAAAAGGCTGGATCAATGTGTAAAAGCTGGCACATGGTTCCTGTTGGGCACAGAGTCTCCTTTACAAGATTTCAATGGCAATGAACACATCCAAGCACCAGGTGACTTCTGCAGCAGCACTTTTGTCTTTGAGAGGGTTGGAATTGATTTTTTCTACATCCTGGCATTTGACAATCAAGACTTTGTCCTTTGATGCCCTTTCAAAGAGCATGCAAATCACTAAAGAGCATGTGTAAAGAGATTACTTTTTTTTTAAAAAAAGAAGACAATCAAAGTCATTTGAGGGAGGGGGAGCCATTCCAGTATGATTTTAAAAGGATGTTTTTGTCCCACTTTTCTACAGGAGCCTTTGCATGGTTGCAAATGTGTTGCTTTGCATGGTTGTGTTGCTTTGCAGTTGTGTTGCTTTGCAAACTTCTTCGCACCTGCCCCGCCCTTGCTCCCCGCAGCTCAGCTGTTTGTCGGGGCTGGGAGCTTTGTGCGTGGGCGGCAAGCTCTGCTGAGAGATGCACATTAAGGGTGGGGGGACCCCTTTCGGGGCCCATATCTCAGCCCCCCCTGACCAAATCTTTACAAAACTTGGGGGGTCTTGCAAGAAGGGTCCTTTGAAGCTGCACTGAAAGTTTGGGACCTCTACCCCCCAAAATGCCCCCCCGGAGCCGCGGAAAGGCACAGTTGTGTTTTTAATGGCTTTATTCTGCCAATTTTTTTTCCTGAACTTTGAATTCGCACTGAATTGCACGGACCCGAAGCAGAGAAGTTTGGACTTCGGCATATCCCGAATCCAGATGGGCCGGATTCGGCCGAATCTGAACTATACCGAATTTTTTTTCCCAACAGCCCTAGTTGAATTAGCGCGGAAGACTTAAACTTTGTAAGAGGTTGGGTGACCATGATATTTTGCTAATGTTGACAAAGATTGGAAAACTCTTTTGGAAAACTCTTACTAAAGAAAGAAGTGGCTTTAGGATTTTTTATTGTAAAAATAGTTTCAAGCATACACAACAAAAACATATGCCTGATTCATACAAGAACTCAGGAAATAAAAGGAAGAAGGGGTGGGATTCTAGAGTGAGGGTTAAGGAAATATTTGCCAGTCCAGAAGAGAGGCATCCATTGAAAGCAATGCAGTAGAGAGGGGGAAGAGAGGAAGGGCCCTCATGTAAGTGGGAGTGTATGTGGGGATCCAGGACACACACACACTATGAATGGCAACGGGGCAATATTTATAGTTAAAATGAGCCTAGGGTGGCATGAGGTAACTGGCAAATAATAGCTTGGCCAGAGAAAACACCTTAATTACTCCTTTGGTCGTCCAGTATGAGAAGTATGAGGTAACGTCAAGAAGTAAAAGAATACTTGTGATTGCTTGATTCAGTACCAGTGATTGCTTTGGCTACTTGATTCAGTACCAGTGATGGAAGGAAACTCTCCTGGGAAGGAGAGTTTCCCAGGATGGGTGTGAGTCAGCAGGAGATGCCTCATTCAAGCTCCTTTGAATACCTGATGATGCTGGAGGGGTATCAGATATGCAAAGAGTAGCTAGGCTTTCACTGAATACTCCTGATTACTATTGATGGGATTAACAATTCCCAGTGATTTCCAGGTGGCTGCCAGCAGCTCTTGATTTAATATGCGAGGGAGGCTTTGCTTACTCCCATCGTCTTATCAGCCTTTCATGCCCAGGGCAGGATGATGCACAGTACCCACTCCTGCCTGCCAACTCCAAAGTATAGCACATACACAAAGATGGATTCCAGGTTCCTGGAATATTGGTTCACCTCAGTGTAGCAGTGCCCTGCTTCTGTGCCAAACCTTTGGTCCTATATGCCTTAATGGCATACCAGGTATCTGGGGCAGTCCAGGCACCAAAATTAAGGGCTTCTATAGAAGGTTTCGCCCTGACCTGGATTTCGTCAGATCTCAGAAGCTAAGCAGGGTCAGCCCTGGTTATTATTTGGATGGGAGACCACCAAGGAATACCAGCGTTGCTGTCCAGAGGAAGGCACTGGCAAACCACCTCTGTTAGTCTCTTGCCATGAAAACTCCAAAAGGGGTCGCCATAAGTCGGCTGCGACTTGATGGCACTTTACACACACACACATAGAAGGTTTCAGGGTTTTTTATTTTTACTAGTAAATGGTGCTTCCTGGTACTGGATGGATTATTTAGATTTTCATTATATTTCTGTATAATTGATACTATGCTAATTGACAATTTTGTATTTATTTATTTAGATATTTATAACTGCTTTATTTCCACTGGGGGCTCAAAGTAGCTTACATCATTCTCCTCTCCTCTGTTTTATCCTCACAACAACAACCCTGTAAGGTAGGTTAGGCTGAGAGATAGAGTGACTGGCCCAAGACTATCCAATGAGATTTCTTGGCAGAGTAAGGACTTAAATCTTGGTTTCCCAAATTCTAAGCCATCATTCTAACCACTAGGGGTGTGCATAACAAAATTCCTGAGCCAACAATATGCAAAGAAATTGCTGGTTTGGGTTGATACTGTGATTTCCTGGAACAGTAATACGAATATGGGGTTACTGATATAATGGAAACCCCTTCCCAAAACAATCTGTGTTTGTTTTTTCAATTTCAGGTGCTTACCAGCAGAAGAGGATGAACCTTTTCTTTCACTCCACTGATTTCCTATGCAATGGTATTGCTCCCTTCCAATCAGATTCTTGCAAGGGAGAAGAACAGAGTGCTCTCAGCCAATCATCTTTGGAGACAAACTGAAGAAAGCTGCCACTCTTTTTTGCTCCTTCATTTGTGCGGGTAGGGCCCTTTCCTCCTCTGGAAATAGGATGGCTGGGGCCGCCTTGTTCAAGGGCTCATAGAATTGGAACCATGGGTCTAATTCACAAGAAACTTGGGTGGTCTTGAGTGGACAGACAGTCTTCAGTCCCTTGTGATTTTGGTGTCATTTGGTTGAAAAACATTCACTACACCCCTCCCCCCAAAAAACCTCCCATAGGTAATAATGGAAAAGGTGCCATCTTTAATTTGTGAAGTGAACAACACAAACAAGGATACTGAGGCAGTTATATGCTGCCTCATATAACTGGATGGTGGTCACAGAACATCATATGAAATGGAAGTTACCACTTCCAGTGGAGGTGATGCAGTCAACAATAGTCAATAAATGAAAAAGGGTTTCAGAAGGGGAAAAAATCAGTACCTTCCATAAAATTGACCAACTGATGCATATTCATCATTCTTTCTAGTTTTATATTCTTGCTTTTTATCTTATCAGTGATCGCTTCTATGTATTTCATGAATGTTTTAATAACCTTCTGATTTGATATTAACTAAGAGTTGTTGAAATACCTATGATATGTTCACTTCATAACCCTAGATCACCTTAGCTTTTACCCCAATCACTTCTTCACAAGTTGATTGGTAGGGAGTTTGACATGTTTTGATTTTATGTCCAATATATACACATACCTATTGGAATACAAATTACCTCTATAGGGATCCTAAATAAATAATGACCGTTCTGGTAATAAAGTATTCTGCTGACTGGAAAGAAAGCTCTATTGTGCCTGAAGTCTGTTTGCTTAAGAAAATTAGTGCATGTTTACGATCAAAGGGGCAGAAGTGGCCTTTGATTGAGTTCAATCTGAAAAACAAGAGATCACAAGAGGGAAAAAACCTAGACCCATTCCAGTGAACGTCTTCCCCAACTTACACTGTATAGACCAAATGATACAGTCTAAAGCCAGGTATTTGCATCTGCCAAATATCACAGCATCTTGATTTCCCCCCTAATTTAGTTTTGATTTCTTCAGTGGGATGGTGGGGGTAGTTCAAGGTACTTGGGAAATCAGACGGAGGTTCTCACACCTCCATCTAAAGGCTGAATTAATTTGGTCACAGAATTGTTGCAATCATTTTGTCATTAGAGGCATTGTGAATCTAATGCTGTGTTCAGTAGAAGTGTGGCCTGGGCTCACTGCTGCTTGTACTTCTGACTCTTCCCTTTTCTGTGTCTTTCTCTTCATAATTTCTCTTCATAGTTTTGCTCAGTTTTCAGTCCCTGTAAATAATGACACTTCCATAGTACACATGAAATTTTGTGTTTAAGGTGGGTGTTGAATTCTAAATGCCCCTTATTCATTTTGGCTCCTTCCAAAAATGTCTCCATCTATGCCTTCATCAGAAACAGAGGTGAGACAGTGAGACCAGAGCCTGACTAGGATCAACTGCCATACTGTTTAGCTCTTTCCCTCCAGAAATATCTCCTGCAGTGGCCATTACACCAGATAATCATAGTTACCTGAATCTGATTTTTCCCCCTTTACTTCACACTATCACTTTCCTTTTTCAGCTTGGGTTGCCAACCTTCAGGTGGTGGCTGGAGATTACCCACTATTGCAACTGAACTCCAGGTGACAGAGATAAGTTCACCTAGAGAAAATGGTTGCTTTGGAGGGTGGACTCTATGGCATTATACTCCACCAAGGTCCCTCCCCTCCCCAAAACCTGCCCTCCTCAGGCTTCACCCCCAAAATCTCCAGGTATTTCCCAACATGGAGCTGACAACACTATTTTCAGCACTTTTCAGACTGGATGTGTATCAGGGATTAATGTAATTGTGTCAGCAGGCCCTGCCTATAAACATTCAATATATTTCTAACCCTACCCTTTTATTGTACCCACTGTATATACATGGGGTTCATATACACAGTTCTGAGTCCTGTGAAAAATAGGGCCAAAGATCACATGTTTTATCAGTATACATTTGCAGGCAAGGCCATCCTAAGATTGTATGGATCCCAATGTTCTCCACTGTCCTCCCAACCTCAAAAGAAGAGTTGGTTTTTTGTATCCCAATTTTATCTACCTTTTCAAAGAGTCTCAAACTGGCTTACAATCACCCTTCCTTCCTCAGAGAGAACTGTCACCAAAGCCACCCAGCAGACATCATGTGTAGGAGTGGGAAACCAACCTGGTTCACCAGATTATAGAGTCCACTGCTCATGTGGAGGAGCAGGGAATCAAACAGGGTTCTCCAGATTAGAGTCCACTGCTCTTAACCACCACACCATGCTGACTTCCAGGTCTTATGAAACTTCAATTCCTAAGCCACCTCTTATGACCCAGGTGGTAGGCCCACAGACTCCACCACTCAGGTGATTAATGGCTTTTTTCGGGTGAAGTGTGAAGGCCTTCATGGACTGGTTGACTCAGTTGTTCCAAGAGATAACTCAGGAGGTAAAAACTGCTTATGCAATCTGCTAAACACACTTAGGGCAGGATAGGGTTGCCAACCTCCAGGTAGTCGCTGGAGATCTCCTACTATTACAACTGATCTCGAGTCAATAGAGATCAGTTCCTCTGGAGAAAATGGCCGCTTTAACAATTGGACTCTATGGCATTGAAGTCCCTCCCCTCCCGAAACCCTGCCCTTCTCAGGCTCCATCCCAAAAACCTCCAGCTGGTGGTGAAGAAGGACCTGGCAACCCTAGGGCCTGCTTCTGCATTGTTGTCTGCTGATTCTGCATGGGATTTCAGAAATCTGGTTTAGCCCATATTAGATTGTAAGCCTTTATGGTAAAGGCTCATTACTCTTTACAAAATATTTACACAGTTTAGGAGTATTTTAAGAATAAAATTGTAATCATGGGGTATTCAACAATTACCCCATAATGGTAGACATTTTAAGGTCATATTAGGGAATATGGATAAAAGATCTCATTTCCAAGATATATTCACAGCCTGTTATTGTCGAGTTAAAAGACTTCATAAATAATAACTATTATTATTAATGCACTGTGGCTTAGTGATTTGATGGGCCTGTAGAGAATATGAACAAGTGCTGTTAGACCAGAAGTACCTTAGTTAGTGCTGATTTTGCAAATATTAGCTTTTAAAAAAAATGTAATTTAGATGTTTCAGTCAGTGACTCAGAACATAACATAGGCACTAGAAATGGACTTGCTCCTCTGAGCTGAATTTGAATAGAGCAAATTGTTCAACCAAGTCAGCAAGAGTGGTCAACGCTCATAAAAGCATTAATTTCCATGTCTATGTGTGAAAGGGGCAATCCTGGCCACCAGCCTTTGAGGGTATGCACACATATATCACCAAACAAGTGATCAGCCCTGTCAGTCTTTTCAAGTTAGATCACTTCTTTGGAAAGCGAGCGCTGAATCCAGATTCTCCTGTCCATCTCTACCTCTCCCTAAAGATATCCAGTTTTACCAGTGCTAATAACTTTTTTATGACAGAGGGAATGGGAGATGGTCATACAGATCAGCTAAAGTGCAATAAAATATCTTTTTGGGCTACATAAACTTCACTACAGGAACAAATAGAGGTGATGACAATTCTGGTATAGTTGTGGTTAGAGTGTCCAACTAGGATCGGGGATGCCTGGGCTGAAATTCCCATTTAGCCATGAAGCTCATGAAATGACCTCTGGGGCAGACACTCTTTCCCAGCCTAGCCCTCCTCACAGGTTTGTTGTAAGGAACATGGAACAATCCACTAAGACTCCCTCTGATCTCCTCTTCTCTCAGCACCTGTAAAACGGGCTAATCAATAGACTGATGTGTGGGATTGTAAAAGACCTGCAAATGAGAAACCAAGCTTCTTTCTGAACACCATCTTGGCTTGGTGGGGTTCCAAATCTGAGTACCAAATTGGGGCTGCTTTACACTTTCCCTAAAACCATATGGGGAGTCCCAGTAGGCACTATATTATGCACTAGATGTTGGAATTTAATTTAAAAAGTGATTGCTACGGAAAGGCATAATTTTGTTAAAGGGTTTTTTTTTTTTAATGCAAGAACAAGGGAGTGGCTGACAATAAAACGAATCCCACTGCAATAGCATGAGTGTCTTTAAGCATAATGCTATCTCAATTATTTGGTTAGAAAGCACTTAGCTGGATTATTATTATTTTATATCCTGTTTCCCCTTATTATCCAGAGGGCATTTCGTCTTCACGCTGTGAAAAGGAAGAAAAACCCTTGCTTCCCAGGATCAGTATGCAATAGGAACTGCTACTTTTGTCTAGTAGAAATGCTTCTGGGTTACCTGTTTCCGGTATTTAGGAATATTTAGCCTCTTTAGAGGTTTGCTGCTGCTACTTCTGGTGGTGGTTTCTCTCTTTCTCTGCATATATATATATGTGTGTGTGTGTGAGAGAGAGTATGAGAGGGAGGGAGGAGCACCTGTTCTCTCCAGCACAAGAGTGAATTCAAATCGGTTCCTACCATGATGTACTCAGACAAACCCCATGCTTCGGTGTGCTTCTTTTTCTGCTGCATTTGTAAACAAATCCCCAGCTCCGTTTTCTGTATTTTAACTCTATTTAACTCTAATGCTGATAATGGAACATTGTACTATTCCTTGCCACTTGGTCCAGCCATATGAAAATTCAACTAAGGAAGTAATCCATGGGCTTGGGTTGCTGACTCCAGTTTAGGAAGCTCCTGGAGATTTGGTGACAGTTCCTCAGAAGGGCAGAGTTTGGGAAAGGAAAGGAGTTCAGTGGGGATGTGATGCCACAGGAACCCCCCCCCCCCAAGTGCCCTTTTCTCCACAGGAAGTAGTATACTGGAAATCAGTTGCAAGTCCAGGAAACCTCCAGGCCCACCTTGAGGTTGATAACCTCCCTTGGGGCCTAACAAGACTCTAGCAGCTGACTAGCAGCACACACATACATCTCCCTGATAGTGTCGACTATCAGTAATGCACAGTGTAATGTCATTATGCTTAGCATATCTCTCATTCACTGACTACAGCTCGCAGGAGACGAGGACAGCATGAGCTTGAGATTGTCATACCACTAATTTATCTTCTAGGTTTACTTGAGGAGGCACAGATTTGCTTAATGTCTGCATAAAGCCTGAACTGTAAGATGAAAATCTGATTCTGGAGGTAGATTATGTTCTTTCTGATATATTTCATCCAAGAGCGATGGAACTGTAGACAGTTTGGTTTTATATCCATCCTGTGTTCTGGTGCTACTGAATTCATATTTGAACTTATTTGTACCTCAGAAGCTAGAGGAGTTCAACTTCTGATAGCTCAGCATTGTAGTAGATTTATGGTGATTTGGTTCTTGTGGGTTATCTGGGCTGTGTAACCGTAGTCTTGGTATTTTCTTTCCTGACGTTTTGCCAGCAGCTGTGGCAGGCATCTTCAGAGGAGTAACACTTAAGGACAGTGTCTCTTTAGTGTTACTCCTCTGAAGATGCCTGCCACAGCTGCTGGCGAAACGTCAGGAAAGAAAATACCAAGACCACGGTTACACAGCCCAGATAACCCACAAGAACCAATGAACTCTGACCGTGAAAGCCTTCAACAATATTATGGTGATTTGTTCTTATGATGCTACAAAGAAATCTACCAACTAGGTGAATAGGTGCAAGGATGAACAGGTGATACTCTTTCAGAAATACACACACTGAGCAGAGGAACGAGCTAGACTTCCAAAGCACCTTCCATCTCCAATACTCTATGACACTGTGGGCTGGATCCCACCAGCCATTTCTGCTAATGGAAAGCAATTCTATTAGAACAGAATTTCCCTGCTTGCCTCCCCTCTTCTGCTGCACTCCACTGATCTCTAGGGTTGCCAACCTTCAGGTAATAGCTGGAGATCTTTTGCTATTCAACTGATCTCCAGCTGACAGAGATCAGTTCCCCTGGAGAAAATGGCTGCTTTGGCCATTGGACTCTATGGCATTGAAGTCCCTCCCCAAACCCCACCCACCTCAGGCTCCTCCCAAAAAACCTCTCGCCAGTGGTGAAGAGGACCTGGCAACCCTACTGATCTCCCTAAATTGTTCCTGGTTGAGACAGCATGAAGGGAGAATCAGCATGAATGGTGAATCAGAGATCTGCATCAGAAGATAGGAATAGACAAAAAATTGTCTCCTTCTATTAGCAGAAATGATCAGCAAACTCTCGCCCACCATTACAAGCTCTGCAGAAGCTCTGTGCTTTTTGGCCTTCCTTTTATAAAAGCAAATCAACATTGAAAATTATTATTTTTAAAACACCCTGAACAGAAAATTTAGAATTGTGCCCTTGAGTTATAAATGATGTAATTGCTTTATGTGATTTATATTTTGATTTGTCAGACAATAATTGTCTTTCAAACCAGCTCACATCATTCCTCACATACAGCCCCATGTCCTGACAGGTGCTCATTAAAAAGAAGAAATATGCAAGCTAAAGGAAGGTGGGGAAGGAAAGGATAAAGAAAAGAGACCAGGCTTACAACAGCAGACACGGGGTACTTTCCCATCACTTTTGAATCAGCTTGGTGACGGGGACTTTGGGGACCAACACACACAGGCACATGAACAAATAAGTGGACTTCGGCTGTAGTAATAAAGAGACATTACCAAAGGGTTCTCTGCCATAATAGCCAAGATCTGCAGGATGTTTTCTTGAGTTCAGCTCTTGTATAAACAATAATTAAGAGGGATTCTTCACACTATGTAACATCATACTTGCCTGGGAAATATAAATGGTTCACCAGTATGTCCTACAACAAATACAGAAAGTGTGGACATCTGGCATGTAATTTTTAAAAGCTGTGTGCATGCATCTGAGAACTGTGACATGTGTATACAGATGCTGAAGGACGCATATCTATATCATTCACACCTGCTTCCGCTATATAAACATTTATGTACCACCAGTAAACACGATTGCTATGTAAAGTGCGATGAGGCTGTAAGCCAAATATTTTTTCCCCCCTCCTGTAAAGCAATGTCTGTTTTTACTGGTATTATAAAAATGCCTGTCTGACTTCAGCAATTTTCAATTCAAAGCAAGCCTTGAATTGCCTCCTTGTGTTTACTGCCATGTGTTATAGTCTTTCCTATCTTATTCTTTGTCGTTATTTTTCATTTTTGCCACATACTAAGAAATTTGTTGGTCTTTCCTCTTTTGTTTGTATTAACAAAATATTTCAGTTAGTTTCTCTAACAAACTTGCTTGTCACCATGTTCCTGAACCCACCAGTGAAAGTACTCTGGACATGAACAGATGGAGAAATTGGCGGTTTGCATTAAAAAGCACTTATTGTTACCAACTGCAAATCAAGGATGCTTTCAGTCGACTCAGAGAAATATGAAATAACTTAGAAGGTGTGAATCCTGAGTTTAGAGGTCAGGTTTTGACATCTGTCATAAATCATAGGTAGAGGAGTGCTTTTTATCTGGTGAAGGCATTGAAAGAACCATCTTGTGACCCCCCCAAATCCCCATACCTTGACCTCATTATCAATCGCTGAAGCATTTATGCTTCCTAAATGCCCTCTATTAAGATTTATGGGACAAAGACATCTTCTGGTATCTTCTATTAGAATCCAATTGAAGCAGGATAATTATGGTTTCCTGGTACTATTAGGTAGTAGAAGAAACTGGGGTCTTTTACCACAATTAAGTACAACCAGAAAACACCACGGTGTTCCTGGGCCATCTGTTTAAGAGATAAGATTGATTCCTCCAATAATCAGGTGAAATGAAGTGTGAACATCTCCTAGCTCTTGCTTCAGTCGTCAAAGGGTATACTTGTAAGACAAATGCTTTTCTTGGTAGCTAGTTTGTGTAAAATGGTAGCACATCTATTAATTTTCATGGAAACAGAAATATCTGACAATGGGAAGCAAACTAAAATAAGCATATCACTTGATACTCATCAATCCATATGAACTGGATTAAGGCTGTGACTTCCACATTTGATTATTCTTATTTCTTTGACATATTCTAGCTGGATTTGTGTGCTGCCTTGCAGTCAGATGGGTATTTTCATAAAAACATTGGGGGGAAACTTTACAGGGTCATTTCCAATATATATAGGATTAGTTCCTGGCATCCCATCTGCAAGCCATTGAAGAAAAGACAGGTTCATGCACATTTAATGAGGCACAAGCAAAGTTAAATTAGAATACAGAAAAGAGGTCAGCTGTGTAGGTGTAACGAAATTTAAAGAACGTTATTCAGCTTCAGCCTTTTTTCCCTACTGTACCCAACAATTGACAATATATGTGCTACTCTTCAAATATCTGGGTCTAAAAATATATTATACACTACTTTTTTTTCCAGGAGGCCTCTAACAAACTTCAGAATGACTCAAGAAGCCCATTCTACTAGATCATAACAATCCCTCATCATGAATATTTGCTATTATATGAATGTTGCACTGAAAATCTTCAGAGCTGTGCCGGGCTTGGAATTAGGGTTGCCAACCTCCAGGTAGTAGCTGGAGAGCTCCCACTATTACAACTGATCTCCAGCTGATGGAGATCAGTTCACCTGGAGAAAATGGCCACTTTGGCAATAGGACTCTATGGCATTGAAGTCCCTCCCCTCCTCAAACCCCACCCTCCTCAGGCTCTGCCCCCAAAATCTCCAGGTATTTACCAACCCGGAGCTGGCAACCCTACTTGGAATGGAGTTTGTTCCTGCCACCCATTGCTAATCAGCCTTCCGTGCCCCTTCCTCTCCACCTTCCCATGCAACAAAGGCTAACTTTTGCAAAGGGATGCTGGGTAACCAGCAATGGGGAAACAGGTAGCTTGAAGGAAAGTTTACCTTGAGAAGGTAAAGCCCATCTTCCATATTTCTTGCTGGGTATTATGGGACTGGGTGTTTGCCTTATGAATTGAATTGGAAGAGATCGAAAACTGCAAATCCCATTATCCACAGAAGGCATTTACAAACTAAATATGCAAAAGTCCTGTCGTGTACTATACGACTCTTACCAGTTACTCCCTTCCACTTTGCAAAAGTAAAATGTTGTTGCTTGTGGACAGAGAAAGCTGGCAATGGAAAGAGGCATACAATTTGGAGCTGCTGTTTTTGTGAGCATTGTGAAACAGTCACAAAACATCTTGAGTTCCTGTCAGTACTTAACAGGAACATACTACAAAACAAATCATTATTGAGAAGAGGGACTGCACATTTCTAGTCTTGTAAGTACCACCAGACACTTTGACTTCCTTATTGCAAAGAACTAAGGCTTCTCTTCTTGATTTCATTAAGTATGTGAGATGTCTGCAAATCTTTTATTTTGATATACACTAGAAACTGCTACAATATGTCTAATTGGAAGTTCCCTTTATCTTGTGCTCTAGAGCAATGGAGGAATAGGTGGAGCCAAAGAAGAAGAACGGTTTTTATATGCTGACTTTCTCTACCACTTAAGGAAGAATCAAACCGGCTTACAATCACCTTCCCCTCACCACAACAGACACCCTGTAAGGTAGGTGAGGCAGAGAGAGCTCTAAGAGAGCTGCGACTAGCCCAAGGTCACCCAATTGGCTTCATGTGGAGGAGTGGGAAACCAACCCTGTTCACCAGATTAGTGTCCGCTGCTCATGTGGAAGAGTGGGGAATCAAACCCGGTTATCCAGATTAGAGTCCACCACTGCTAACCACCGCTCTTAACCACTACACCACCCTACAATGTATTCATACAAACAGCATATTTTGTTCTCAGATGCATGCAGTGTCTTTCTACTTTGAGTTACATACAATGATTTTATAGACTAATTCATGGAGGACAGGTTCATCATTAGCCAAGTTGACCAAATGGAACCTCCATCTTCAACTGCATGTTCTGGTTGCTAGTGCAGGGAAGGCAACAAAAGGGGGAGACTTTGGCCTTTTGCTCTGGTTGTAGGCCTTCCACAGGCATCTTGTTGGCCTCTGTATGGAACAGACTAGATGGATAGTTGGTCTTGTCCAGCATGGTTGTTCTTGCAAACCATCTCCATTGAGGGAAGGGATTTCCATCAGTAGAGCACAAATTTCTCATCTCCTCCCTTCTTACTGAAGCTACAAATGCCTCTGAAACACTGTCCCAGAAGAGAGGATATCTCCAGGCATACCACAATAGACGAGTCAGTGAAAACTGCTGAATTACATCTACAAAAATTCTCCACAGAATCTCCACCCACTCTTAGTATTATTGAAGCACATAGTCCTAATACCAGATGCTTGTGGAATTCGGTTCATTATTTTTCCTTGTTTAGCAGCAATTTGCTACTCAGGCAATACTTTTCCCCACAAACCATTCAAATAAAGGGCCAGCATAAGAACAATTAAGTTTCTCCTGCATTTTAACCAAAAAAAGTGGTCTTTCTATCAAAGTCTTTTTGGTTGTGGGTCTCCTAGATCCTAAGATGAGGTACTGAGCAATACTATGTCCATCTTTATCACGATAACTTCTCCCTGCCAGCACATTTACTGTATTGACATATTTGATCTTTGTTACTATCTTGAATCATTTGATGATTAGGAAGATGATTTAATGCTGTAGTATAAGCATGGCAGATGGTTAATGAAAAGGGGAGGGGGAATCAAATCATAGTCATGATGTTCAATCTAAATTACTTCCAGCATGCTTAAAATCAAGAGTTGTGCTAAGCTGCCTGGAGCATATGGCTCAGCACTGCAGCACTGTTTTAAAGATATAAGTGCACAGCAGGTACACATAGAGAGCGCAGTCTTATAGGAGAGCCTCAAGTAGTGGTTATTATGTTCTGCTACAGGCAGAAGCAAATAACCACCAGTAAGATGTATTGAGCTATGGTTCAAGAAAGAGAAGAAGGTTCTGTGTAGTTAATTATTTATTGTCCTTATTAGTTAAATCACTCAGCTTGCTCCCAGAGAATACACATCTTGAACTGCTGTGGAGCAAATAACAGTCCCTTATGTGGATTGATTTTACAGAAACAGAAAGGTTTGTGACAGTGTTCTACTCACTAGTTGCTTGGGGTGGAGAGCACCAGTGCTGTTTTATTTCACTAAGTCTCTAATGCAAACTAGGGATGGGAATAAAACTCTCTTCTTACAGGATCAGTTACTTTGGTGACAGACTGAAATCTTCACATCTTTCTAGAGCTCGGAGATCCAGTGAGCTTCAAAGATAGCTCATATTATGTTTGGCAGGGGATTAAAATAGTATTGGTTCTCCCAGCCACAGGGGACAATTAAGGCCAGTGTTACCCGAAATGCTCTTTGAATGGGGAATTATATGAGCAGATCGGTAACTTTAATATTTCTTTAGCGAGATCAACCAACTATACCAGAGCCCATTAACTGTGACCTTAGGAATAAAGACAGACTCCTTTTGAGGAAACTTCACATTGGTACTTCGTGGCGGGTCAAATTTTCTTCAAATGGTTTTCTTACTGACAAAATCCCATCCAACAAGGGTGTAAAACAAGGGTGTGTTCTTGCCCCCCCTTTTTTTTAATTTATTTCTTTCTGATCTGCCTGGAGCGTTGGAGTCTATGGACGGCCACCCTCCCAAATTAGGTGGCAGAGCAGTGCCTTGCCTTCTATAAGCAGATGATACGGCAATTCTATCTTTTACCAAAGTTGGCCTTCAGCGTTATTTGATGGCCTTTGAGAAATACTGCAACCTTAATGAGCTCAAAATTAATTACTCCAAGTCCAATGTTATGGTTTTTAATAGAAAGTGGGTCTCCTATAGATGGCATATTGGTAAGAATAAGATCCAACAAGTTAAGTGTTATAAATATTTGGGCGTTACATTTAATTTTAACCTTCAATGGGCAACTCATAGGAGAAGGTCTATTAATTTGGGGAAATTGTCTTCCAACCAATTAAAAGCCTTCTTTTTTTCCAATCAATTTGTTCCTGCCGCTGTTAAAGTTTTTAACTCTAAAATTTTACCTCAGGTTCTTTATGGGGTTCCTATATGGTTTAATGCTTTTAATCATGAAGTGGAGGCGATTCAAGCATCCTTTTTTAGACAAATTATGGGCTTCCCAAACTGTGTTTCTTATTATGCATTGTGTTCTGAATTAGGATTAAATCTAATTGAAACTAAGGCATGGATGTTAATTATTCGTTATTGGCTTAAACTGTATTTTAATACTGATGATGGTTCGCTTCTGTTTTTTTATTAAAGGAAATTTTTAATACTTCTTGGGATCATAAAATTCGATCTAAAATAAGATCCATTGGCATTTCCCTGGAGGAGTTAACTTTCTCCTCGGAAGTTTATATTTTTAAGACTATTAAACAGAGGCTTTTAGATATTGAACTTCAAAAAATACAGCCGTCTTAACCCCCTGTCTGTTCATCAGCTATACTAAAACTTAAGAATGTTGCGGGATGTATCCCCCATTATCTATACAATCTTGATAGTCCTAGCCATCACAGAGTTTTTTCTCTTGCGCGAGTAAATTCCTTCCCATCGAAGTTGTTATATGGAAGGTTTCAAAATATTCCTAAACATGAACAGAAATGTGAATGTGGCTCCAACTCTTTGGACTCAATTGAGCACATGTTGCTAGATTGCTCATTATACGCATCCGCTAGGAAGAAATGGTTAAATACTTGGATACATTCTAAATATTATCTTCCTAACAAAATAAAATGTCAAATTTTATTGAACGATACAACAGTAGAGATCACTGTGGCGGTGGCCAATTTCATAGTCGATGTGTTAACAATGAAAAATTTGGGAAACTCTGCGTTATGATTTTATGTTTGTTTTAGCTTTTTTAGCTGATAGTTGTATTTATACTGTTTTTTCCTCTTTGTTATATTGGATATGCAATTAAAGGTTTATTGATTGAATAAAGACAGACAAGGGATTGCCGAATTAAGAGCATTTATGTTGTTTCAAGCATTTGGTGGTGCAACACAAACATACAGAGATTCTAAGAAATAAAAGGTAGTAGAATAAGGACGGATGCCAATGTGGCAGGTCATTGGTTGGGGAAATACTGCACCTTTTCCAGATGAGGAGTTGTCCAAGTTCCAGTAGACTAAGATAGCAGAAAATAAGAGCAAAGGGGGGGGGCAAGGGGTTCCCCTTAGACTCAGCCAGTGGGGCGGGAGGGAGCGTGGTCAAGCTGCGCAAAACCAGACCAACAGAGCAACAGCGAGTATGCCAGGAAAGACCTACGGTAACATTATGGTCTGGGGGCACCCCAATATACTGTTTTTCTGGGGGCGGGGTGATGGGATTACCCCTCCTAGGTTCCCAGGTGACAAAAGGTGACAAAAGGATTAATCTTCGGTTGCCGGGGTGGGGTAGTGAGAATTTAGAAATCTATTCTGATTCCAATGGCTTCTGCAACCTGGGAGGAACCGGGAGATCTGTGCTGAAGTGATTAACGTTCTTAAACAAAAGGTTCGATCTCTGCTAACGTCTGGGGATCGCTGCTGCATAGCTGGAAGGACGACTCATTGCTGATATCAGGATCGCTGCTAATTGTCCATTTATCTGCTGATGTTGCGATGGGAGGGGGGGTATTGGCACGGACTAGGGCTGTCGATTCAGTTCCTCCTGAACCGAAAAACAGATGAATTTCCCCTAATTTGGTGGGTTTTAGTTCAGATGGAACCAAAATCAAAAAAGGCAGGAAAACGGGGAGCTGAATTCAGGGAATTCGGGGTTCGGCGCAGCAGCATAACCGTCAGTTAGTAAGCAGCATTCTCCTGCAACCAATTGGTGGCCAAGCTGGGTCTTCTTCTGGCCAATCAGTTTGAGCAATGGAGTGCATGAGCCCAGCTGCTGTGCAGCCCGGGAAAAGAAAGAGAGAGTATCTGTTTGTGTGTGAGAGAGAAATCCCCATGAAGGGGTGCTTGTGCACATTTGCTCCTTTCCATGGCTGCAGGGGGTGCATTTTTGGGGGTAGAGACCCCAAACTTTCAGCGGAGCTTCAAAGGACCCTTCTTGTGAGACCCCCAAGTTTTCTAAATATTGGGTCAGGGGGTCTCGAGATATGGGGCCCGAAAGGGGTCCTCCCCTTAATGTGCATTTTATTCCATTTTAAGCACATGTTCGCTCCTTTCCGTGGCTGCAGGGGGCGCATTTTTGGGGGTAGAGACCCCAAACCTTCAGCGGAGCTTCAAAGGACCCTTCTTGCAAGACCCCCCAAGTTTTCTAAATATTGGGTCAGGGGGTCTCGAGATATGGGGCTCGAAAGGGGTCCTCCCCTTAATGTGCATTTTTATTCCATTTAAAGCACACATTCGCTCCTTTCCGTGGCTGCAGGGGGTGCATTTTGGGGGTAGAGACCCCAAACTTTCAGTGGAGCTTCAAAGGACCCTTCTTGCAAGACCCCCCAAGTTTTGTAAACATTTGGTCAGGGGGTCCCGAGATATGGGGTCCCCCCTTTTCCCTATTGGGATGAATGGGATCAGCCAATCCTGTGTGCATCTCGAGAGCGGCAAATCCAAGGCAAAACCTCCCACGTATTGGATTATCCAGTCCTCCCAGTCCCTCCTGATGGAACAGAAGACATCCACAGTAAGACCCCTTTTGCGGCTTTAATCTATAATTTTTCTCTTGTGTGTGTGTGTGTGGGGGGGAAGCAGAGTCTGTGTGTGTGTGGGGAGGGAGCAGTTTCTGTGGGTGGGGGGGAAGCCAAAGGGAGCTTTCGCCCATTCTGTCTGGGGGGGTGTGCCCCCTCGAGTCTCTCTCTCCCTGGTTTGAGGGGGGGCTTCAGTTGTGTGTCCTCAGGTTTTCCCTCATTCATAAGATCGGTTAGGTCTATTTTGATGCTTGCTCAAAACTGGTTTTCAAATGGTGACTTAAAGAATGCATTTGCCTGGTCCCGAGTCCGATGCAAAAGGAGAAATTCCACCCCCTCCTGCTCCTGATGCTTAGCTAGCATGCCTCTGTCCCTTTCCATGGTTTGCAAACTCCCAGGCGTCAGGTGTTGCTTTGTATGGTTGCAAAGGTGTTGCTTTGCAAGGTTGTGTTGCTTTGCATGGTTAGCAAAGTTCTTCGCACCTGCCCCGCCCTTGCTCCCTGCAGCTCAGCTGTTTGTCAGGGCTGGGAGCTTTGAGTGGGTGGCAAGCTCTGCTAATTGCAAATGCACATTAAAGAGGGGGACCCCTTTCGGGGCCCATATCTCAGCCCCCGCTGATCCAATCTTTACAAAACTTGGGGGTTATTGCAAGAAGGGTCCTTTGAAGCTCCGCTGAAAGTTTGGGACCTCTACCCTCAAAAATGCCCCCCAGAGCCACGGAAAGGTGCAGTTGTGATTTTAATGGCTTTATTCGGCCGAATTTTTCCCCGAACTCCAGAGCTCATGCCGAATTGCACAGACCCAAAGCGGGGGAGTTCGGACTTCGGCATTTCTTGAATAAAAACGGTCTGAATTTTGCCGAATCCAAATTTTACTGTATTTTTTTTTCAACAGCCCTAGCACGGACTACATGACAGTCTGCTTTCCACGAGATGGCGGCGGCTGGAACAGGGACGAACAGGAACATGGAGTCTCTCAGGTTCACTGGAGGTTGCCCTTGCCTCTGCTTCCTAGCTGCCAGCTGCACGGAGCGCACAGGAGCGGCCGTGTCAGTTTCAATGGAGCGCGCAGCGGCCGTCCCAGTAGCTTTTGGGGCACACGCGCGGCTGGAACAGTAGTCGTGTGCCTGCATATCGGGTTGCCATGTCCAGTCCGGAAGTTTAGGTGGCCCGTATGCTTACACCAGGTTCATCTCTATTTCAGGTTCTTCTCTATTTATGCTCAGCTTTGTTTACCCAACCAAATCCTGTTTGGGTTTCTACAGACTAATGTGATTCATTTGATACTGGCAAAGTTGAGTTCTGTAATAAGGATTATAATTCAGTGGGCTAAATGTGATAAAATCATCGAGGAGAACCTCAGATCCTGCTGTCCAGAATAAGATGGGCCATAGCTCAGTAGTTTATACAGTACTAGGGTTGTGCTAAAAAAAAAATTGGTAAATTTCAGGTTCAAGTTTATTGCACACAATTTTTTTTCAATAAACCAGAAACAAGATGAATACCCATACTGGTAAATGGGTATTTTGGCTTTATTTCTGGGTTTACCCCCCAAATTGGGTCCATTCTAGTCTATGGGGATTTTCCCCGAAGCTCCTGTGGGGGCATTTTTGGAGGTAGAGTCACCAAATTTGCAGTGTGGCTGCAAGGGAATATCCTTAGATGGACACCAAAGTTTGGGGACGTTTGGGACAGCGGGTCTAATTTTATGGGCTCACGAAAGGGTCACCCCCTTCCTTTAGGCATTTGCAAGCCCAGCTGTCAATCGGTTTTCAGGTTCAGAAGTTCAGTGTTCCCAAGGACTGGTGGAAAGAGTCGATTGGCAAGCTGGCGCCTCAAAGTCTGGGGGCCCCATTTGTATCTGGGGTGCATAGCATGATGTCCATGCAAATTAGCTTCCAAACTGAGGAAAGTGGCTTAAATGCAAGAGAAATAAGGCACGGAAAACAGTCCTAGTATATAGCATCAGCTTTTTATGTAGGTCCCATGTTCAGCATTTCCAGTTAGAAGGTATAGTATCAGATTATATGGAAAACCTCTACCAGAGACCCTGGAGAGCCACTGCCAGAGCAGCCAATACTGACTGTGATTGACCACGGGTCTGACTTAGTATAAGGTAACCCCATTTGTTCAGTTCATGAAGTATCCAGTCTCCTTTATCTTTTCCTGCAGGTGAGAGGGGGAAAGAGTTGGTTCAGAGAGGCTTAAAAAAAACAAACTACAATTTTAGATCTGCTATGCTATAATAATCATTTGCCCTTTTAAAATGGTTGTAGTTTATGGGTTTCTCAAAGGTAACATTTCTATTCAGCAAGGGTGGTCTGTAAATCTACATCTCCTGCTTCCCATTGCCTTGCTCTTTCCCACTGAGCAACTGGACAGGTTACGTACTTGCCATCTCCTGTGACACTTTTGGTGTAGTGTGCATCCCTCCCTGAGAATATGGCTCCTTGCCCCATTATTTACAAAACGCACACATTTTCTCCCACAAAAACCTACAAAAATGTTTTATGTGCTGTGTTTTTAGCATTCTCTATATGGAAACAATGTGTGGAGCATTGTCACTTAAATCCAGATCCTGGGAAATCTGTTGCCTGCTTCCTAACTCCTCTATTATCAGTGGCTCTGATAAGGGAGGTATATGGTAAGCAGGGGCAGTACTTGGATGGGAGGTCACCAAGGACGGCTGTACAGAGGAAGGCAATGGCAAACCACCTCTGCTTCACACTTGCCTTGAAAGCCCGTTGCTGGGATATCCACTTGTGTCACTTTACAGACACACAAGCAGATTTAACTTTAAATGTATCTTTGCATCCTGACTCCTTTATTTGCAACACCCCTCCAATGTTCTGACTGAGACATAAGGGCTCAGGGTAGACTTGCCAGTGCCAGGTTGGGAAATTCCTGGAGATTTGGGAGGGGGGGTTGAAGCCTGAGGAGGATGGGGTTTGAGGAGGGGAGGGACTTCAGTGGAGTATAATGTCCACCTTACAAAGTGGTCATTTTGTCCAGGTGAACTGATCTCTGTCACCTGGAGATCACTTGTAATCCCAGGAGATCTCCAGCCACCACCTGGAGGTTGGAGTAACCCAAACAGCACAAAATACAATTTTTAGAAATATGCAAAGTTTATATATGTGACTAAAGTGCAAAAGTGATAATAAATAAATAAATATATACAAATATGAAGTACAACAAGATACAGGTAAGTATTAAATATTAAATAAATACAACAATATCAAATCCAGCATGAGGGAAGCTTGATAGAACTGATCCAACTGATATAAAACCAGTCACAGGTAAGTCAAATATATTGTAGAAATAATTCGTTGTAAAGCTTTTCGTTTTCTAGCTTGATATAATCAACTTGCTGGAGATCAACCAAAGCCACGATGGGAAGAGTACAGAACGTGGCGTCTAGATCATAATCACGTTTCGCATATGGCTTCATCAGCTACATGTATCTGTGTACAATAATATAAATTTTTATCCAAGTATTAAAAATAAATAAAGAACTATGCCATCAAAGAACAATAGCTACCATACAAATTTCTTACCCAAAAGCACAATTTCAAGAAACCATAGTAGGTGACATCTCAACAGGGACCGCAAGCAGTTTCTATGCGGGTCTCCATAAAGATAGGATTAAGTTAGGTAAGTCAAAAAGGTTGTTAAAAGGACTTGAGAGACTGTTAGTTAGCTGCTGCTGAACAAGACAGCTCAAGAATGAAACGGGGCTCTTAAAGGTACACTAACTGTAAAAATAAATCAACAATGAATGGCAATTTGTCAGATTATAAAAAACAAGAATAATCAATTTCATTGTTTAAGCCATCTGGGGATAGAGTTCTCAAAAGAAAAATAAGTTTAGTTTCCATCTGGTGCAAATTTTTTTGTATATTTTGAGAATCAAAAGGTCGACCTTGATACTGCCAAAGGACGCAGAAAGACATATCACTATCACTATGTCCTTTCTCCAAAAAGTGTGCAGTGAGCGGTGCTTCAAGATTGTTTGCGTGTATTCTGGATCGATGTTCAGCGATCTTTGTTCTCACTGGTCTAATTGTGGAGCCTATGTATATCAAACGACATTTTCACAAAATGCAATACACGACCTGTTTGGAAGCGCAATTGGAGAAGTGCCTAAGGGAATATTTAAAACCAGTAGCAGTAGATGTAATTTCTATAACTGGAAGGCACAAATTGCAAACCGAACATGAGCCGCATCGAAAATGACCCACGGGAGGAGGTAGGAGAAGAGAAGAAGTGGAAGTGGGCTGTGACAAAACGTCTGTATGTGTCAAATAATCCCGAATAGCTCTTGGGCGGCGAGGTTGGCAACCCTTGCTCAACCCAAATAGCTCTGGAGGTTGGCAACCCTTGCTCAGGGATCTACATTCCTACTCTGTATCTGACAAAGGGAGCTTTGACTATCACAGCCCATTCCTGAGCTGGTGGCAGCCAGGGATGGAGGGGAGGAGGCACCTCCGCGCCGCCTCCTAAGCCATTCCACAGCTGCCGAAAGATAAAATAAAGCCTTTTAGAGGCTTTTTTTGTCAAACAAGGCCTTTTTGTCCCATTGAGAAAAGTGAGGCTGCGCCTGCTAAAAAACAGGCGCAGCCTTGCTTCTCTCACCGCCGGCGTACCCAGGACAAACGAGGACAGGAGGCTGCCTAACGGCAGCTCCTCCCCCCAGAATGCCCTGGGAATGCCTCCCAGGATGCCGGGACACCCCTAGGTTGCCAGCATGGGCCTTTACGCTGGTGGGATGCCGGTGGAAGGCCTCCCACCGGCATCCCAGGGCGGTGCTGCCATGGTGGCACCCAGCACCTGGCCCTCCCCGCCAGCATTGGGGCCACTTAGGTAGCATAAGTAGCCCGGACGCCGCCATGGAGGGCCCTAACACTGGGACAATGCCTTCCTGGTCTCCTAAGGGCTTTTGCCCTTAAGGGTCGGGAATGTGCTGTCAGAGTCTTATACACCCAAACTTTTGTCGGTCTCTAAGGTGCTACTGGATCCAAATCTAGCTGTTCTATGGCAGACCAACATGGCTACCCTCCTGAAACTACCATAAAGTTTGAAAGCAATACTCAAAGATCCCACACACAAAGCCACTGTGACATATATTGCATGGATCTGACAGAACATATTCTTCCAAAACATTAGTTTGCTGTCCATTATAACTTCACTGCATTTGCATTGAAAAACAAGCAGACAATAATAAATGTGTGTTGTAAAACTAAAATGTGAAAGCAATGATTCTTTATAGCTATGAACAGATATTGGTGGGGGGAGCCAATGTGACCTTGGGCAAAATGAAAAATAGATATTGATTCAAGTTATACCTTACAATCTAATGTACATTGTAAAGTTCTTTGTATGGTTTTTACAGGTATGTTTTCATATTTTTATTGTTTTATTCCCCCTGTATTAGTTTCATTAGTTTTTTTGAACCACTTGAGAGTGCAGGACGCAAGAATGAATATGAAACAAAAAAAGCTACTGGGGGAAGGCAACAGGAAAATGTGCAGTTACTTTAATGTCATATGAGAGAGTGTATATCATTCCAACTGAAATTAGAGCCAGCATGGTGTAGTGGTTAGGAGCAGTGGGTTGGAGCGGTGGACTCTGGAGAATCAGGTTTGATTCCCCACTCCTCCACATGAGCGATGGACACTAATCTGTAGGGTTGCCAGGTCCCTCTTCGCCACCGGTGAGAGGTTTTTGGAGTGGAGCCTGAGGAGGGTGGGGTTTGGGGAGGTGTCAGTTGTAGGGAGGGGAAGGGAAGGTGATTGTAAGCCGGTTTGATTAGCCCTTAAGTGGTAGAGAAAGTTGGCATATAAAAACCAACACTTCTTCTATTTTAAATTGATTCTGGAAGGAGAGGGGTTTCATGGCACCAGCCAGGCCAATGGAAAAAGCCTTGCTATCTCATATGTCCAGTTGATGCTAGAGATGGACACAGTTCTTAGAGATGAGGAGCCATGTGGCCTTAGCACCAATCACCACTCACTTCCTTCCTGCCTTATGAGTGACTCTTTCACCAGCCACCCTTTGTAAGTACTGGAACACAGAGTACAGAGTTTTCTGAAATCAGCCCAGAGGCAACATGCAGACTAGCATTGCAAGAATGTAAGGTCTGTGATGTGTGTTGGGATGCTGCACATGTTTCCATGAATCTGTTTGACAGTCAGACTTGCTGTATTCAGACTGTGTGACAATGTGCATGGGTGAAAAGCTAAATAGTGCTGCACATTTAGGAAGGAAGACAATGAAGCTACCTGCTGAAGAACTAGGAACAAATCAATGAACAATCAAACTGATAATCAAAAAATCAGCTCCATGTTCACGACTGATGAACTGGATGTGAGCCAAACTAGAAAGTGCTAAAGCATCCCCACTTCCGATTGCCCTGTAATCTATCTCTGCCTTCTTTTGTTTCCTATGGTCAGCTCCGATATTGAAAGTATCCAAAAAGGTGCATTGTCTTTTAAGAGCACTAACGTGCCTTTGTGGAAGTAAAACTGTGAGCATGAGAGCTACTGTGATGTAATGGCTAGTGTTGGACTAGGACTGTTAGGGTTGCCACCTCCGAGTTGGGAAATTCCTGAAGATTTGGGGGCTGCCATTTCTCCAGGGGGACTAATCTCAGTATGCTGCCCTAAGGTCCTTGGAGAAAGGGTGGGATATCTATTAATTGTAAAATTCCTAATCCTACAAATAAGCAAGCAACAGCACCGACATTTTTATTTACCTATTTATTTAAAAATTTTAATATCCCGCCGTTTCTCCTGGGACTTAAGGTAGCTAACAAAGCAACAAGTTACCACTTAAAAACAATCTAATGAGCCTCAGTCAACAAGATAAGAAATAGCATATAATTATTTTTTTAAAAAAGCACACAAGATAAAACCAACACAGCCAGACGTGCCAAAAGAATTTACTTTCCATCAAATGCCCTTTGAAATAATACTGAGCTACACACTTTCCTGAATGTGGAAGGTAAAGATACCCCCCCATACCCACTCTGGTAAACTATTCCAAAGGACTAGTCCTACCACAGAAAAGCCTGCAACCTGACTGTTGCTGGGTGGACAATCTTGAGGAACAGCACCACAAGGAAAAGACTGCCTGATGAGCACAGCTGGCACTCTTATCATCTACCCCTTGTATTAAAGTCGGAGCTTCTGCATGCAAAACAGATAAACCTTTTCAGTGAAAGAGAAAAACAGCAGGGAAAAACCAAAAAACAGCAGGAACCATAGTCCAACAACATTAGATGTTTCTGCAGCATGAGAGGAAAGGTGGAATAAGATTTGCCCAGCTTTTCTAAAAAGCCCTTTCATCACAGGGAACAAAAAAAGAAAGAAGGAACCAGCCATCAGAGATGAAAGGGGATATTTTTTTTTTAACCAGCCTCTAATGCGCTAACTGGCTAGGCCATGAGCACAAAGCTCCCTCTAGTCATAATTCCAATATTAAGCTTCCTACAGCCTTGAGGGAAACACATTCATTTTGGAATTCATTTGGTGCTGTATTTTCATAATATTGCCACAATGTAATATAACCGCAAAATTCTCACTGCTACGCTAGTATTTCCATGGAGAACATAAGCATATGGTGATGCATTAATGCTAACAGATGGTAAGAAATGGGAGGTTCATTTGGGAATTCGATGAAACTCATGGAATGCAGGCTTGGGGCAGCACAGTGGATCATTTAGGCAATGAACAAAGTAGGTTGAGCTTCTCCAGTGTCAGTGGCGAGGAAGTAAACCGCTCCCTATCTATCTGTTCTGATCTTTAACACAGAGAAAACCGGGGCGTTAATACAAACTTTTTAAACAAAACAAAAATCACATTTTTCAAACCAGCTATAGGCTGAAATGCTAAACATAGCTTGACAGAAATCAATGGGACTTCCTCCAGGTAAACAAATTTAGCGTCAAGGAAACTCCTGAAACTCTTGCCATTCACATTTCTGTCCAGATTGTGGCCTTCTTTCTTGTTCCCCAAACTGAAATGATGTGTTAGGAATTCTGCACACCTAAATTTTGTATAAATAAACGTGTGTATCCAGATTGCTATGGCTTCCAATTCCTTCATTTCCTGCCTTCCCCTCCTCCTCTCTATTAGCAATGCACATTGATAAAACATTGACAAAAAACCCAACCTTGATGCAAAGTCATATTGAGATTCTTTTTTGTGCACTTCAGTAAAACTCTCCACACAACACAATCCTGATGCAGTCATCTACATATAAGTACATTGTGATTGCTTTTTTACCCTGTACTTTGTCAATGCATGCACATGTCTCATAATATATAAGAGGGGAAATTTGGTCTGTCTTTTGTCCAGCCCTTTGTCCAAGGAATTCTAGTACATGCTACTTCCCACTATTTTGTTCACACAAAATGTGTGAAGGAGCCCCGTGGCGCAAAGTGGTAAGCTGCAGTACTGCAGTTAAAGTTCTGCTCACGACCTGAGTTCGATTTTGAAGGAAATCGGTTTCTGGTAGCCGGCTCAAGCTTGACTCAGTCTTCCATCCTTCCAAGGTTGGTAAAATGAGTACCCAGCTTGCTGGGGGTAAAGGGAAGATGACTGGGGAAGGCACTGGAAAACTACCCCATAAACAAAGTCTGCCTAGTAAATATGATGTGACATCAGCCCATTGGTCAGTAATGACCTGGTGCTTGCACAGGGGACTACCTTTACCTTTTAGGTTACATCAAGAAAGAATGAGCAGCCTACGTCAGCCAGCATGCTTTAGGGAAATTTGAATTAAGGTCTCCTAAGTTCTAGTCAGTGTACTGGTGCCTGAGCTGGCCAAGTCTGATGCTTGGGGATTTTAGTATACTTGCTGAGAGTTTGCAGTCCGAAGCTGATAAGGACTTCATGGCCGACACAATAACCACAGATCTGCCTGAGTAAAGAGTGTCAGACTAGTAACTGGGAGACCCAGGTGAGAATCCCCACTCATGTCCCATAGAAGCTCACTGGGTGACCTTGGGCCTGCCACACTCTCTCAGCCTAACCTACCTCACAAGGTTGTTGTGAGGATAAAAGGGAGGAGAGGAGAATGATGTAAGCTGCTTTGGGCCCCATTGGGGAGAAAGGCAGGGCACAAATTAAATAAACCATGATCCTGGCTTTTGCTGGGGAGGGCAGGGTATAAGCATAATAAAATAAATAAATACATGTATACATAAAACAAGTCTGGATCTGGTGTTCTGTATGGGACAAGAGAACAATGATCTAGGAATGGGAAAGTGCAGTAAGATTTTACTGTTACAGACAGATCTGGTGAAGTTTCAGCTACATTGGCACAAAACTCTAGCTGCAATGGGGGGGGCAGTTAAAATTATTCAGCCCGAGAGAAAGATGGATCCAAATGGTGTCCCAACAATTCTGGAGGATGTTCTACCTGATATGACTGACAGTCAAGCTACAGAGTTAGGGTGCTTTGAGAACAATGGATACAACTGCTGCTAAACACTATTTCCCACATGGACAGAGTCATTTAGTATACTGGTCCTTGGCAGGACAAAGTATCACGAAGCAACTAGCATGACAGCTAGAGAGACAGTAGAAGAAGACCTGAACTGATTTCAACCAAATTAACTCATTCTGTGGGCTATTTGGTGGCAATGCAGCAGTCAAGGAAAGTCCCTTCCGCCGTAATAGAAGTGCTGTTCAGCAAAGTTATTCCAAGTTGTTTAAGGCCTGTTACAGCCTCTTACCTCTGGGAGAAAATAGTGGATGTCTTGGATTCTCACTGACAAATTTGCTAAGCACCTTGCAGATAAAATTGCTCCCATCCAATCTGACTTGAGTATCACATTATCTATAGAGCTGCTGAGGGTTTTTTTATGAATTTTTATGGATTCTTTTCAGTTTGGGCAAGAATTTGGACAGGGTACTTGGTGCCTCTCTCATTGGATCTCTGCTTCATCCTGGGCTAATAAAATCTGATAGAGAAGAGCTATCCCCAAAGAAAAATTACTATGAATACTCACTGAGCATGGGATCCATTCTTCTGGTTTTGAAGGTGGTAGTAGCCTTTGTTGTTTTGATGTCACAGACCTAAATAACGTTTTAGGTTGGTATCTTGCCATTTTTTAATAAGATCTTGGAGAAAGTGATGGCTACTCAGCTCCAGGTTTTCCAGGATAAGACTGATTATTTGAATCCTTTTCAGTCAGGTTTCAGAGTATGGTTCCCTTGGACCTCTCAGTGACTTTTGATAACATTTCAATATTCTTCTTGACCACCAGTGTTGAACTGGTTTAAGGGTTTTTTTTGGAAAGTGGTGTCAGGGGTCTTCTGTTCTACCTCTTGACCATTGGCCTACGAAGTTCCACAAGCTTACATATTGCCCCACACGCTATTTAATATTTATATGAAACTGCTAGAAGAAATCATTTGGAGAGAGGTGTCAGCAATATGCAGATGATACTCAGCTCTCGCTCTCTCCTGCCCATCAAGATTGCAGGAAGCTGATAATGTGTTTAACTAGTATGAGAGACTAGGGCTGTTGATTCGGTTCGGCCCGAACTGAAAATCAGCCGAATTTCCCTTGATTCGGCGGTTTTTAGTTCAGGACAAACCAAACTCAAAACTGGCGGGCAACTGGGGAGCCGAATTCAGCGAGTTCGGGAGTTCACAAATAAATCTGGCAAATTCGTCAGTAAGCAGCATTCTCCTTCCTCGGCCAATCGGTGGCCAAGCTGGGTCTTCTTCTGGCCAATCAGTCAGGATTGAATACTGGAGGAATCAGCTGATGTGCGGCCCGGCCGGGGAGAGAGAGAGAGAGAGAGGGAAATCCTCCTGTGTGTGTGTGGGGGGGTGCTTGTGCACATTCGCTCCTTTCCGTGGCTGCAGGGGGTGCATTTTTGAGGGCACAGACCCCAAACTTTCGGCGGAGATTTAGACAAGCCTTCTTAAGAGACCACCCAAGTTTTGTAAACATTGGGTCAGGGGGTCCTGAGATATGGGCTCCCCCCTTTTTTCTTTCCATGGCTGCAGGGGGCACATTTTTGGTGGTACAGACCCCAAACTTTCAACAGAGCTTCAGATGAGCCTTCTTAAGAGACCCCACCAAGTTTTGTAAACATTGGGTCAGGGCCCCCCGAGATATGGGCTCCACCCCTTTTTCCTCTCCCCCCTTTTCCATTTCCGTGGCTGCAGGGGGCGCTTTTTTGGGGGTGCAGCCCCCAAACTTTCAGCATAGCTTCAGACAATCCTTCTTAAGAGACCACCCAAGTTTTGTAAAGATGGGTTCAGTGGGGGCAGAAATATCAGCTCCCCCCTTTTCTCTTTCCGTGGCTGCAGGGGGCGCATTTTTGGGTGTGCCGACCCCAAACTTTCAGCGGAGCTTCAGACAAGGCTTCTTAAGAGACCACCCAAGTTTTATAAACATTGGGTCAGGGCCCCCCGAGATATGGGCTTTTCCCTTTTCCCTATTGGGATGAATGGATCACCCTCGAGAGATGCATACATATGGATCTCATATTGGATACAAATGGAATCATATTGGATTACCCAGCCTCCCAGCCCCTCCTGATGGAACAGAAGACAGCCACAGTAAGACCCCTTTGAGGGCTTTAATCTATAATTTTTCCTTTCTGTGTGTGTGTGGGGAGGGAGCAGTTTCTTTGGGTGCGGGGGGCCCAAAGGGGGCTTTTGCCGGTTCTGCCTGGGGTGTGTGTTCCCCCCTCCAGTCTCTCTCTCCCTGGTTTGAGGGGGGGCTTCAGTTTTGTGTCTTCAGGTTTTCCCTCATTCATAAGATCAGTTAGGTTATTTTGATGCTTGCTCAAAACTGGTTTTCAAATGGTGACTTAAAGAATGCATCTGCGTGGTCCCAAGTCCAATGCAAAAGGAGAAATTCCACCCCTTCCTGCTCATTATGCATAGCTAGCTGCCTCTGTCCCTTTCCATGGTTTGCAAACTCCCAGGTGTCAGGTGTTGCTTTGCACTGTTGCAAAGGTGTTGCATTGTGTGCTTGTGTTGCTTTGCAGTTGTATTGCTTTGCAAATTTTTTCACACCTGCTCCGCCCTTGCTTTCAGCTGTTTGTCGGGGCTGGGAGCTTTGTGCGTGGGTGGCAAGCTCTGCTCGGAGATACACATTAAGGGTGGGGGACCCCTTTCGGGGCCCATATCTCAGCCCCCCCAACCCAATCTTTACAAAACTTGGGGGGTCTTTCAAGAAGCGTCCTTTGAAGCTCCTCTGAAAGTTTGGGACCTTTACCCCCAAAAATGCCCCCCCAGAGCCGCGGAAAGGCGCGGTTGTGTTTTTAATGGCTTTATTCAGCCGAATTTTTTTTTACGAACTTTGAATTCCCGCCGAATTGCACGGATCCAAAGTGAGGGAGTTCGGACTTTGGCATATCCCGAATCTAAACGGGCCGAATTCAGCTGAATCCGAACTATACCGATTTTTTTAAAATTCAACAGCCCTATGGGAGACCAAGAGACTGAAAGGTTGTGAGAGACTGGCTGAGGGGAAACAAACTGAAACTGAATACGGAGTCCAGACAAAACTAAGGTATCATGGAGTGGGAAGTAAAGATTTTCATCCTGCACTAGATGGAGTTGCACACTCCATGAACAGGTCAGCCTGCACTTTGGGAGCCCTTCTGGTCTCCTTGCTAACACTGGATGCCCAGGTGATGGACATCACTACCTCTCCTGCATCGCTTTCTTCTGATTCAAAATATTAAAGCACCTGAACATGTAAGCTGCGTGGCTTGAACAAGAGACTGATGAAACAAGCTGCACAATGGCATATGTCAAATTACCCGTTCTGGACAGATGCTATCTCATGGGGAAATCCTTATTGTCTTGATACAAATCATTAAGACATAACTCAAGCAAGCAAAATAAAATCATGGAAGAAATTTCAATCACAATTATAAGGATGTCCAGGAGATTCAAGGAGGGCTGCATCATTTGGTTTAAAATAAGGTATTTAATTATAAAACAACTTTTTATTTAATTTTTTGTAATTTATTACAATTTTACACCTCAACTAAAACTGGTTTTGTAACATTTTTTTTTCCTTTCTATGGGCCAGACCTCACCACAAAAAGGACACTGTTACCCTTTTCGCCCTCAAGGTTGTGTCCTGTGTTCATCACATTTGCTGCTGTCATTAAGCTAAGTCTGCAAGTAATTGCTAGTTTGCAGTGGTGTCTGTCTGCTGGATGTATCCCCACAATTATCTTCAGTAGTTCCATAGCTAGACCCTTTCTCATTATTGCTCCCATGAACCCTGGAGACTTTGCTCAATATTGACTGGTATCATAACCAATTACATATAGTACGCAGTTATGGGCCAGTACATGCATGCAAACCAGATACTTATTGTCTCCATGTGACATAATATGAGAAACTACAATGTGAGCGAGAATATACACAGATATAGGCTGCAGCAGTCACTAGACTTTCTCAGTTGCAGTCCCAGGAAAGCAATAAGTCTATTTTTATACAGTTCAGTTCATATGGAAGTTTCATTCTTCTCCTATACAAAAGATAGTAGGATTTGGATAATCAAGGTCAAGCATTCTCCTGCATTTTCATTGATGTGTGACTTGTTGGATGCCAGTCATAAAATCAGGAGAAATATCTCACACACTGTTATCAAAATCATATGGCTAATTTCTCATCTACAATTATTTTGAAATAAAATGTAAGCATGCAATTAAGGTTGGCTTCTGCTTTAAACAATTAGACTCTACATTGGAAATATATTTCTTAACTGCTCCAAATTGATCCATAGATCAATGGCAATAGCAAAGCAAGTTGGTAAAATGAGATATGTGAATAAAGAGAAGAAAGGGAGTCGCTGAATGCCATAAATGGAATAAGAAAAGAAGAGTTTTTTTTAGTGTTCCTAGACTCAGAAAGCAAATAAGAATCTCCAATATGATGTAAACCATAACTATAATCATTTACATTTACAGAGAAGCACATCAAAGCACATTGATGAAACTGGAAGAAAGGTTGCATTTAAAAAAAAATACTGGTTAAAATTGATTTTCTGTTTTTATTGTGTGGAAGCTTTTATCTACTTTTCTGCTTCATCTCTGGGTGCTGAAAAACTATATCATAAATACAGTAAGAGAGAGAGATGGAGGGAGAGGGAGGGAGATGGAGGGAGAGGGAGGGAGGAAAAGAGCGAGAGAGTGTGCAATACTACCTAAGGGAATGAAATGCAATTATGAGAAAGGAACAACTAAATATGCTCTTCTGATCCTGGTCAGGGGTGGGGCCGTGGCTCAGTGGTAGAGCATCTACTTGGCATGCAGAAGGTCCCAAGTTCAATCCCTGGCATCTCCAGTAGGGCTGTTGGGGGAAAGAATGCAGTAAAATTTGGATTCGGCAAACTTTGGCACATTTTAATTCGGGAAATGCCGAAGTCCGAACTCCCCCGATTTGGATCTGTGCAATTCGGCATGAGATTCGAAGTTTGGGAATAAATTTGGCCAAATAAAGCCATTTAAAGCACATTCGCGGCTTTCCGCTGACCCGGCGGGAGGCATTTTTGGGGGTAGAGGTCCCAAACTTTCAGGGTAGCTTGAGGGGACCCTTCTTGCAAGAACCCCCAAGTTTTGTAAAGATTGGGTTAGAGGGTCCTGGGCGCGAGCCCGGCCGCTGCGTGGCCCGGGGAGAGAAAGAAAGAGTGGCTGTGTGTGTGAGAGAGAGATCCCGGGGGAGTGTGCACATTTTTTTGTCAGCTTGCCTTTCAGTCAGATTCCTGGGCTGGGGTAATGGTACGGCCAAACTGCTGAGGCAACCAGATCCCCGGGCCGGGGTAATGGTACGGCCCAACTGCCGAGGCAACCAGACCCCCGGGCCGGGGTAATGGTACGGCCCAACTGCTGAGGCAACCAGACCCCTGGGCTGGGGTAATGGTACGGCCCAACTGCCAAGACCCTTCTTGCAAGAACCCCCAAGTTTTGTAAATATTGGGTCAGGGGGTCCCGAGATATGGGGTCCCCCCATCTGCCCATTGGAATGAATGGGAGCAGGTGATCCTTAAGGTGCATCTCTACAGAGCACCACCCCCCTTTGGCTTCCCCCCCCACACACACACACAGTAGAAGCCAGTCCGTGGCTTCTAAGAGCTGATGTAACTACGCCAAAAGTGCATCCAACAACGCTCAAAGTGTAAGTAAACAGCGTAATTAGCATGGGTAACATATCTTTTCATTTCAACACAGCCAAAGTGCATCTCATAAGGCTACTAGCATAAGTGTGACCAGCGCAAATTGCGTATCTTCAGGATTGATAGATTTCATGCTGCTGGATTCAAATCTTCCACAGCAACCATCACACTTGCAAAGAGGAGATCAATCCCCCCCGGCACAGGCAACCCCCCCAAATCACACTGGCAAGGAGGAGATCAAGTCCCCCCCGAGCAGAACCTCCCTCCCCCCCAACCAGAAGATGCAAATTCCAAATGAAGGAGAAGAACGGCCCAGCCAGAGAGAGACTCACTGACATGGGATGCACTAAAACGAATGACAGGCTAGTCCATTAGAAACAGCAGAAGCCGCTGCACAGCCCATTGGAAACAATAGCAGCCAGCCAGAGAGAGACTCACTGACCCACAGTTAACTCCAGACGAAGTTGGCAACCAATGAAAACAGCAGAAAACACAGTCCCACACAGAGGCAATCAAACCCACCCCACTTTGGCTTCCCCCCTCACACACACACACAGAAGCTGCTTCCCCCCACACACAGGAAAAAAGTTATAGATAAAAGCCCCAAAATGGGTAAAACTGTGGATGTCTTCTCTTCCAGCAGAAGCAGGGGGTCAGGAGGAGTAATCCATATTGATTCCAGCAAGCAGCAGCACCTGCTCAGGATCTCTCATTGGGTCAGGGGGTCCCAAGATATGGGCTCCACCCCTTTTCCCTCCCCCCTTTTCCATTTCTGTGGCTGCAGGGGGCGCTTTTTTGGGGGTGCAGCCCCCAAACCTTCAGCATAGCTTCAGACGAGCCTTCTTAGGAGACCCCCCAAGTTTTGTAAACATTGGGTCAGGGGGTCCCGAGATATGGGCTCCCCCCTTTTCCCTCCCCGCCTTTTCCATTTCCCCTTTTCCCTATTGGGATGAATGGATCACCCGATCCTGTATGCATCTCCAGAGCAGCAAATCCAAGGCAAAACATCTCTTAGAAATCAGAACGCCTTTATGGATCTCTACACAAGAAATGTTAACATTACTACCATTGAGACCATCTCAATTTGTAACCTACCAGGATCTTCTGTTATGGGAAGATAATAAATGTGCCCTAAAAGATCAGGAAGATTTAAAAGAACATTTGACCTGGTTCCAATATCATCAGATAAAATCTGTATATAAACATGATATGAAAATAGGTTTCACCAAAGACAAATCAATTCTACAACGAACGTTATTGGAGAATAATGACCATCTAATTTCAAAGATGTACAAGATGTTGTTGATATTATATACAGAACAAGATCAAATTAAACCTACAATTATAACTTGGGCACAGACATTGGATTACAATATTCCTTTGAATAGATGGGAAAGACTTTGGTCAAGAGATATGAAATATATACTATCACAATCGTTAAGAGAGAATATTTACAAGATGATCTATAGATGGTATTTAACACCAAAAAAGTTGGCTAAAATGTATAAAACAATGTCACCAAACTGCTGGAAATGTCAAGACGAGGTTGGTTCCTTTTATCATGTTTGGTGGCTATGTGAAAAAGCTAAGAACTTTTGGGATATGATCTACAATGAACTAAGACTGATCTTACAAAAAAAAAAAAAAAAATCCCGAAAACTCCGGAAATGATGTTGTTAAGTATTATACCGGAATCAATATTGACTCAGAGATCCTTTTTAATATATAGCCGCAAGATTGGTATATGCAGCAAAATGGAAATTGTCAGAGGTGCCGGATAAAACTGACTGGATAAATAAAATGTTGGAACTAGCAGAAATGGCTAAACTTACAGCATTGTGTGTGTGTTAAGTGCCGTCAAGTCGCTTCCGACTCATGGCGACCCTATGAATGAAAGTCCTCCAAAATGTCCTATCTTTGACACCCTTGCTCAGATCTTGCAAATTGAAGGCTGTGGATTCCTTTATTGAGTCAATCCATCTCTTGTTGGGTCTTCCTCTTTTCCTGCTGCCCTCAACTTTTCCTATCATGATGGTCTTTTCCAGTGACTCTTGTCGTCTCATGACGTGACCAAAATACGACAGCCTCAGTTTAGTCATTTTAGCTTCTAGGGTCAGTTCAGGCTTGATTTGATCTATAACCCACTGATTTGTTTTTTTGGCAGTCCACAGAATCCGTAACACTCTCCTCCAACACCACATTTCAAAGGAATCTATTTTCTTCCTATCAGCTTTCTTCACTGTCCAGCTTTCACACCCATACATAGTAATAGGGAATATGATGGCATGAATTAATCTAGTCTGGGTGGCCAGAGTCCCATCCTTACACTTCAAAATCTTTTCTAGCTCCTTCATGGCAGCCCTTCCCAGTCTCAATCTCCTTCTAATTTCTTGGCTGCAGTCTCCCTTTTGGTTGATGGCGGAGCCAAGGAATAGAAAGTCTTGAACAATATCAATTTCCTCATTGTCAACCTTAAAGTTGTGAAATTCTCCTGTAGTCATTACTTTTGTTTTCTTGATGTTCAGCTGTAGTCCTGCTTTGGCACTTTCTCTTTTAACTTTCAGCAGTAGTTGCTTCAAATCTTCACTATTTTCTGCCAATAATGTAGTGTCATCAGCATATCTCAAATTATTAATGTTCCTCCCTCCAATTTTCACTCCACCTTCATCTAAATCTAATCCAGCTTTCCTAATTATATGTTCTGCATATAGATTGAAGAGATAGGGAGATAAAATACATCCTTGTCTGACACCTTTGCCAATTGGAAACCATTCCGTTTCTCCATATTCTGTTCTAACTGTGGCCTCTTGTCCAGAGTACAGGTTGCGCATCAAAACGATCACATGTAGTGGCACACCCATTTCCTTTAAAACCAGCCATAGCTTTTCATGATACACACAGTCAAAAGCTTTGCTGTAATCTATGAAACACAAGCTGATTTCCTTCTAAAATTCTCTCGTATGCTCCAGTAACCAGTGTATATTTGCAATATGATCTCTAATGCCTCTTCCTTTTCTGAAACCAGCTTGAACATCAGGCATTTCTCATTCCATATATGGTAACAGCCTTTGCTGTAAGATTTTGAGCATCACTTTACTTGCATGAGAAATTAATGCAATGGTCCGATAGTTGTTGCAATCTTTGATGTCTCCTTTCTTGGGAATTGGAATGTAAATGGATCGTTTCCAGTCTGTGGGCCATTGTTTTGTTTTCCATATCTGTTGGCATATTCTTGTCAAGATTTTGATGGACTCTGTTTCTGTGGCTTGGAATAGCTCTATTGATATCCCATCTGCTCCTGGTGATTTGTTTCTCCTGATTGCTCTCAGTGCAGCTTTCACTTCACTTTCTAAAACTGTAGGTTCTTCTTCAAAAGATTCTTCTTGGAAAGAATCTTTTATCCTTTCATCTCTTCTGTATAGTTCTTCAGTGTATTGTTCCCACCTTGTCTTTATTTTGTCCTGTTCAGTTAATGTATTTCCATGCTGATCTTTCAGGATGCCTAACCGTGCTTTAAATTTCCCTTTGATTTCTTGGATCTTGTGGAACAGATCTCTTGTTCTTCCTTTTTTGTTGTTCTCTTCTATTTCTTTACACTGGTTATTATAATAGGTCTCTTTGTCTCTACGTGCTAGTCGCTGGAACGTTGCACTTAGACTTTTGATTCTATTTCTGTCACCTTCTACTTTTGCTTCTTGTCTATCTCTGGCAATTTTTAGAGTTTCCTCAGACATCCATCGAGGTTTTTCTTTTCTTTTGGCTACAGGAATAGTCTTTGCACATTCTTCCTTGATAATATCTCTAGTTTCCACCCATAGTTCTTCAGGTTTACATTCACTAGAACTTAGTAATGCAAATCTGTTCCTTACATGGTCTTTAAACTCTTCCGGAATATTGCTTAGATTGTATTTTGGTGCTATGAATGTTTTGGTGTTTTTCTTAAGCTTTATCTTGATTTTTGATATTACCAATTCATGATCTGTACCGCAGTTGGCTCCTGGTCTTGTTTTGGCCAAGAGAATAGAGCTTCTCCATCTTCTGCTTCCAATTATATAATCTATTTGATTTCTATACTGGCCGTCTGGTGATGTCCATGTATACAATCGTCTATTTGGTTGCCTGAAACATGTGTTTGCAATGAACAGATTGTTGTCTTCACAGAATTCTACGAGGCGTTCTCCTGCTTCATTCCGTGCTCCTAGCCCAAATCTGCCAACAACATTTGATTCTGCTTTGTTTCCTACTTTTGCGTTCCAATCACCTATGATTATCAGCAAATCTTGTTTAGGTGTGTGATCAATTTCTTCCTGAACACTGGCATAAAAACTTTCAATTTCTTCCTCATCAGCATCTGTAGTTGGGGCATAAACTTGAAGGATGCTTATGTTGATAGGCTTTCCCTGAAGTCTGATTGATATTATTCTGTCAGACTTTGCATTATAGCTCCTGACTGCCTTTGCTACATCTTGCCTCACTATTAAAGCAACTCCGTTTCTTCTCTTTTTGTCATTCCCTGAATAAAACACTTTGTAATTTTCTGATTGAAAATGTCCTAATCCAGTCCACTTTAATTCACTTACTCCCAGAACTGAAATGTCCATACGTTCCATTTCTTGTTTAACAATTTCAAGCTTACCCTGATTCATGCTTCTCACATTCCATGTTCCTATTATATGCGTCGAACAGCTTCGGACTTTCCTTTTGCATCTATTCATGTCAACCACTGAACGTCCTTTCGGCTTTAGTCCAATCGCATCATTAAGAACAGCGCTACTCGTACTTGTCCTCTGCTCTACCCCAGTAGCAGATTGAGTGTCATCCAACCTGGGGGTCCCATCTTTCAGCACTATATCTTTTTTCATTTTGGATTGTCTCATCATAGGGTTTTCAAGGTAAAGGTTGGTCAGAAGTGGTTTACCAGTGCCTTCTTCTGCGCAGTACTAACCAGAGTTAGCCGTAGTGGCACTGCCGTTGTCTACGAAAGATCTTCCGCCAGTGTCACCTTCCACTACTGCTACTGCCCAGTAGCTAACCTTCAGGGATTCCTCTACCCCCATCCCCATTGGAACTGCCTGTTCTCTTCTGCAGATGTGGCCATTGATCCCTTAAGGGGGTGGATACATCTTTGTCTGGTGTCTCAGCTGTGACCATTCCGTCTTGAGTGACTCTGCTAGGAGTTTAGTCTCTTGATAGAGTCTAGACCCCTTACGGTATTGCTCTCAGCTTCCCTGACACTCACAAACCCCCTCACCATGTTAAGGTGTGCATCCAGAAGGGGGACAGCATTAGTAAATCAGAAAGAAAATATGGAATTTGTGGGAGAATGGGAGGCTTGGACAACATATTGTATACATGAATTTAATTTGGGAAGTATCAAAGGTTATGTTTTGAGCTAATTCAAGTGATTGAAGTAGAAATAATGATAAACTTAGTTTTTATGACCATGAGATATGTAATTAAATATATAAATGACATATAATGAATTAGAATTTGAATGCAAAGGGGAGAATAGAGATATTAAAGAGATAGAGGAGGGAGAGGGGAAGTCAATAAATAAGAACTATAATGTTTACAGAAAAATGGTTTATGTTGTATGATTTTGTTGATTTGAGGATTGATGTTAATGTGATCTAATTAGAAAACAATAAAAAAATTTCTAAAAAGCTACCCTGAAAGTTTGGGACCTCTACCTCCAAAAATGCTCCCCCCCCTACCACGGAATGCCACCAATGTGCTTTAAGTGGCTTTATTCCTGAGGGTGATTTTGGGGGGACCTCTTCCAGGCCCCTTATCTCAGGACTCTCTGACCCAATCTTTACAAAACTTGGGGGTTCTTGCAAGAAGGGTCTCCTCAAGCTACCCTGAAAGTTTGGGACCTCTACCTCCAAAAATGCCCCCCCGGAGCCGCGGAATGCCACCGATGTGCTTTAAGTGGCTTTATTTTTGTGGGCGATTTTGGGGAGGGACCCCTTCCGAGCCCCATATCTCGGGACCCCCTGACCCAATCTTTACAAAACTTGGGGGTTCTTGCAAGAAGGGTCTCAGCAGTTGGGCCATACCATTACCCTGGCCCAGGGGTCTGATTGCCTTGGCAGTTGGGCCGTACCATTACCCCGGCCCGGGGGTCTGACTGAAAGGCAAGCTGACAAAAAAAATGTGCACACACACCCCCACGGGGATCTCTCTCTCTCACACACACACACACACTCTTTCTTTCTCTCCCGCACAGCGGCCAGGCTCACGCACTCACCTGTGACTGATTGGCCAGAAGAAGACCCAGCTTGGCCACCGATTGGCTGCGGGAGAATGCTTCTTCGGGGGTGCCGAATTTGTATGAATTTATTCGGCATCTGCCTGAACTCGCCGACTTCGGCTCATCATTTTTCCGCCTTTTTTTACTTCGGTTCTATCCGAAGTAGAAACCGCCGAATCAGGGAAAATTCAGCTGTTTTTCAGTTCGGGACCGAATCACCAGCCCTAATCTCCAGTTAAAGGGACTAGGCAAGTAGGTGGTGTGAAAGACCTCCACCTGAGACCCTGGAGTTGCTGCCCGTCTCAGTAGACAATACTGACTTGCATGGACCAAGGGTCTGATTCAGTATAAGGCAGCTTCATGTGTTCATGTGTCAGATACTAAAAGGAGGGGAATAATAGAACCATGCTGAATTAACAGTTTTGGAATAACAAGAATCAGAAATGATTAAGTGAATAGAGGGGAAGCAACAATTAGTAACAGCAATTAAAGACCATTCCCAAATGCCCACATCCGGCACTTTTTGATTTTTTTTTTTAAATGCTTGTCTAGGTCAGAATATTTAAATAGCCATGATACTTCCGTGTGTGGGAGTGGTTCTAGAGTGATTTGCAGCGTTCAGAAAGCAAAGACTGGATGAGGGATATGAAAGATGAACAGAGGCTGCCTGTGCCCCAGACACCAATACGTGCTGTTTCTTTGTGCATACTGAGTGAAGGGGAGAAGAAAAGCAGGGTACTATTAATTCCTATGGGGTCCTCCAAAGTGAAGGCTTATGCCTCAGCTGTTTGCAAAATAGTGCCATTTTCCCTTGAGGGGATAAAAGTGATTTGGGGTGGTGGAACTGGTGATTTTGAGAAGAAAAAAATGCACAATGGAAAATAATTCAATACTCTTCCCCCCCCCCACACACACACACTCCAGTCTCTCGCTTTAAATCACAGACCCCATGGCTATACTTTTTGAAAAAGAAAAAGCCTCAGGAAAAATAATGACAGACTTAGACCAACAAATTCATTACAAGAATTTAGTAACTTTCTTAAGTTCAAAATATTGTTGAAGGCTTTCACGGTCAGAGTTCATCGGTTCTTGTAGGTTATCCGGGCTGTGTGACCAAGACCACGGTCACACAGCCTGGATAATGTACAAGAACCGATTTCTCAAGTTCATTGCTAAATCCTTTTAGCTCTGTAAGACGGTGCCTTTCCTCAGTGCCTTTTGCATATAAAGAGATTTTAATGTTCTAATAGCCAAAGGAGTCATTTTCAGAGCATAACTTAATTCCTGAAATTTCCATTTCAGTAAAGCCAGTGTCGGATGTAGGCAAATAGCCAGTAACATCTTCTGTGAAGAGGACAGATGTGAGAGAATTGTTGAACATACCCACAATTCACAGACCCTCATTTCCAATTCTCTGACCCAAGGGAAGAGGGGGCAGGAATTTGCTACATCAAGAGAGTATTAAGTCATCAGTTCCTCACCAACAATTATTCTGATCACTCTTGTTTGCAACCATCTGAACTTTCCTCACTAATACTGTAAATTGTACTAACATTCAATAATTCTGCTGAAACATCAAGCAATGTTAGGTTTTGAAGCTTAGCTCTCAGTCTTAAGATGGAGCACTGTTTCTGCCTGGGTAGAGGGGGAACAGGATGCCTCTGGGCAATTACACCCAACATTGGCCCTCAGCCACACAGCTCTAGGGCAGCATTCTCAGCCCTGCTTCCCCTTGGCCTGCTGCAAGACTGTGGGAGGCTGGGACCAGCAGACCTGAAGGCTGCAAGCCCCAATTTGGTCTACGGTTAGGGTTGCCAACCTCCAGGTAGTAGCTGGAGATCTCCTGTTATAACAACTGATCTCCAGCTGATAGAGATCAGTTCACCTGGAGAAAATGGCCCCTTTGGCAATTGGGCTCTAAGGCACTGAAGTCCTTCCCATCCCCAAACCCCGCCCTCCTCAGGCCCCATACCAAAAACCTCCCACCAGTGGCAAAGAGGGACCTGGCAACCTTATTCACAGTTCATGTTTAAAAGGAAGGGGCTGCAGGTGGGGTGGGCATTCAGAGCCCTCTGCTGGCAGAAGCCAACCCCCACTCCATGTTCATAAACTTCTGCATGTATCTCTATTATCCTTCTCTCCTTCACCCCAGCCCCCATGAGCTGGTCCCCACTCCAGGCACAACTTCAGCCTCAGCTTTTAGCCCTGTTCATACTATTAAAAAAACCCAAACAAACAAACAAACAAAAGGTTTGCCTTAAAAGAGCAATGGAGCATAGATCACTCAGACTTATTATTATTAATTTGTTTTTTATCTCACGTTTTCTCAACCAGAGTCCAGCTCAGATCCGCTAACAGCATTTAAAATATACAATTAAAATGACTGCCCTATACAGATGGGTAGGTTACCGTATATACCCGTGTATAAGCCGACCCGCTTATAAGCCGAGGTGCCTAATTTCTCCCCCAAAATGGGGAAAAATTAGGCACCTGCGTATAAACCGAGGGTCGGCTTATAACCCCTCCCCCCCCCCGCAGGCTTACCTCAATCCAGGTGCACAGGCTGGCGCCGGCCAGCAGGGTCCTCGCTGCGCCCGGCAGGGGCGGCGCCGGGGCCTCCAGAGGCCTCTGGAGGCCCTTCCAGGCCGGCGCCGGCAGGCAGGGTCCTCGCTGCGCCCGGCAGGGGCGGCGCCGGGGCCTCCAGAGGCCTCTGGAGGCCCTTCCAGGGCGCTCCTGGCCGGGGGAAGCCACGCGGGCACGGCAGCAATGGCGGCGGAGGCGGCGATGGCGGCGGCGGTAAGTTCCCCCCTCCCTCCTCCCTCCTCTCTCCCTCCCTCCCTCCCCCCTCCCCTACCGTATTGACCCGCGTATAAGCCGAGGCCGGCTTTTTCAGCCCTTTTTTTGGGCTGAAAAACTCGGCTTATACGCGAGTATATACGGTAACATTTAAAAGCCTAACCAAATATAAAATATAAGACAGCACCCCCATGAGACTAATACCAGTAAAGGGGAGAACAATCAGAGACGAGATGAAAAAGGAGGGAGGGGGAAGGGGAAAAAAGGGAAGAAAAAAAAAACAAGGGAAAGAAAGTAGGAAGGGAATGAAGGGACGGGAGAGGAGGAGGGAGGCCAGCTAGAGTGGAACCATCGCTGTCCTCGACCATAGGCCCATTATGCATGTAATAGGTTGGATTTGAGTGTGCAAAATGATTAAGCATATGGTACTAAATTTCAGGTCATTTCAGATTCAAAAACATTTGCTCAACATTTAAATTGCTAAGAAACAATAGCTAAAATATAATAATTCTAGAGCTGGAAAGTGGGCAAATGCAATTCTAAAAAACACTAAGTAAAACAATTATCTTTAAGGTGCCATGGACTTCACAGTGAACATGTTCAATAGGCAAGCATACTGTTTTCTACAGCTGTAATAACCCATGAGGTGAACATCTGATCTGTTCACCTATCAGCCATCTGCCTTGAACAGCTGTCCAAAAGCTTTGCTGCTGTGCAGTAGCTGTGGTGGTAAAGTTTCATTTCCTTGCTTGAGGTGAGGTGATTGTATCCAGGGTCATGGATGGTTGAGACAGGTAATTAAAGGTAGTGAGGGGGGAATGATACTTCCCATAAATGTACATGTGTGAAATATTGTCATTAACACTGCTTTAATCACCAAATGGTAAGACATTAAAAATAAGTGTTTCTTTATACTCACTGTCTACTTATTGATTTGCTCACTGTTTATTTTACTGCAAGGAGACCCGTGGTGCGGAGTGGCAAGCTGCAGTACTGAAGTCAAAGCTCTGCTCACAACCTGAGTTCGATCCCAAAGGAAGTCAGTCTCAGGTAGCTGGCTCAAGTATGATGCAGCCTTCCATCCTTCTGAGGTTGGTAAAATTAATACCCAGATTGCTGGGGGTAAAGCGTAGACAACTGGGGAAGGCAATGGCAAACCAACCCTGTAAACATAGTCTGCCTAGTAAATGTCGTGATGTGACATCATCCCATGGGTCAGTAATGACTCGGTACTTGCACAGGGGACTACCTTTACCTTTTCTATTACTGTAGAGTGATACATACTGACAAAGATGTTTGGGGGAGTGGGAGGGGAGAATTATGACTCTCAGGATGAGAATGAGCATACATGAAACACTGTGCTATAACCCCCAAAACAGGTCCAAAGGGTCTGCTGAAAAATTGGCTCCCTATTTATCTTTACAGATAGCATTTCTGAAAATGCTAGCAGCTAGTGTGCTGCCTATCAGTCCCAACTGAGACTTAATAGTTTGAGTTAAAGTTTGATAATGCAGGTCATTTAATAAATCTAATTCAATCCATATACTACTAACTCAAACCTTGATGGAGGGGGAAGTGGATACAACAAGGTTCTTTAGACCTGAGGGGCAACCTAGGCATTGCTATTCTCCCCCCCAGCAAGTTCCTCTGGTTACAACAACTAGTATCTATAGTAAGTAGGGGTGTGCATTCAGCTAAATCCAGACCCCCCCCCCCCAGAAATTACCTTTCCGGTATTGGGGGAGGTAAAAAAATGGCAGTAATTAAAGGGAGCTGAAAAAGCAGATCTTGAATAATGCCATCTTTCAGCATTATTAGGGACTGCTCTGGCCCCACCATCATTTCCCCCCTCCCTCCCCCCTTACCTACCTGAGTCAGATCCACAGTTCCTGCCAGCTCCAACCTCCAGCATTCAGATGCATGCTGCTTGCTGGCTCCAACACTGCCTGCTGGCTCCAAACTCCACCTGAAGGTCAGAGCTGGCAAGCAGTGGGGATCTGAAAGCCGAACCTCAGCTCATATCTCTCTGGTTTGGGTTTAATAAACCCAATTTTTTTTGAATTTTTCAAAAAAAGCCAAATCCATTATATTCACCTTTTTGAATTTTTCAAAAAAATTCAGGGTTTATTAAACCCTAGCCCTAAAAATACTGGAAAAGGTGCACAACCCAAGTAGCAAGATCCAAGAGTCCTGCCAGAAAAAGCTGGCATCCCTAGTCTAGGGATTTGGTTAGGGCTGTCAATTCGGTTCGGCCCGAACTGAAAATCAGCCGAATTTCCCCTGATTCGGTGGTTTTTAGTTCGGGAGGAACCGAACTCAAAACTGGCGGGCAACCGGGGGGGGCGAATTCAGCGAGTTCAGGAGTTCGCGAATAAATTCGGCAAATTCAGCCGTCAGTACGCAGCATAACCGTCAGTAAGCAGCATTCTCCTCCCCCGGCCAATCGGTGGGCAAGCTGGGTCTTCTTCTGGCCAATCAGTCAGGATTGAGTACTGGAGGAATCAGCTGATGTGCGGCCCGGCCAGGGAGAGAGAGAGAGAGAGCGAAATCCTCGTGTGTGTGAGTGGGGTGCTTGTGCACATTTGCTCCTTTCTGTGGCTGCAGGGGGCATATTTTTGGGGGTACAGACACAAAACCTTTAGTGAAGCTTCAGATGAAGCTTCTTAAGATACCCCCCAAGTTTTGTAAAGATTGGGTCAGGGGGTCCCGAGATATGGGCTCCCCCCTTTTTATTTCCATGGCTGCAGGGGGCGCATTTTTGGGGGTACAGACCCCAAACTTTTAGTGGAGCTTCAGATGAAGCTTCTTAAGATACCCCCAAAGTTTTGTAAACATTGGGTCAGGGGGTCTCGAGATATGGGCTCTCCCCCTTTTCCCTTCCCCTCTTTTTCCATTTATGTGGCTTCAGGGGGCGCTTTTTGGGGATATAGCCCCCAAACTTTTAGCATAGCTTCAGACAGTTATTCTTAAGATACCACCCAAGTTTTGTAAAGATGGGTTCAGTGGGGGCAGAAATATCGCCTCCCCCCTTTTCTCTTTCCGTGGCTGCAGGGGGTGCATTTTTTGGGGTGCAGATCCCAAACTTTGAGCAGAGTTTCAGACCAGTGTTCTTAAGAGACCACCCAAGTTTTGTGAACATTGGGTCAGGGGGTCCCGAGATATGGGCTTTCCCCTTTTCCCTATTGGGATGAATGGATCAGCGAGCCGATCCTGTGTGCATCTTCTCCAGAGCAAAACGTCCCGTGCCTAATTGGAATCATCTTGGATTACAAGTCCTCCCCAGCCCCTCCTGATGGAACAGAAGACAGCCACAGTAAGACCCCTTTGGGGGCTTTAATCTATAACTTTTCTCCTGTGTATGTGTGTGTGTGTGTGGGGGGGAAAGCAGAGTCTGTGTGTGTGTGGGGAGGGAGCAGTTTCTGTGGGTGGGGGGGAAGCCAAAGGGGGCTTTCGTCGGTTCTGCCTGGGGTGTGTGTTCCCCCTTGAGTCTCTCGCTCCCTGGTTTGAGGGGGGAGGTTTCAGTTGTGTGTCTTCTGGTTTTTCCCTGTTGCAAAGGTGTTGTTTTACAAGGTTGAGTTGCTTTGCAAACTGTTGTCGGGACTGGGAGCTTTGTGCGTGGGCGGCAAGCTCTGCTGAGAGATGCACATTAAGGGTGGGGGGACCCCTTTCAGGGCCCATATCTCAGCCCCCCCCGACCCAATCTTTACAAAACTTGGGGAGTCTTTCAATAAACGTCCTTTGAAGCTCTGCTGAAAGTTTGGGACCTCTAACCCCAAAAATGCCCCCCAGAGCCGCGGAAAGGCGTGATTGTGTTTTTAATGGCTTTATTCGGCCGATTTTTTTCCCCGAACTTTAAATTCCCGCCGAATTGAACGGATCCGAAGTGGGGGAGTTCGGACTTCGACACATCCCGAATCTAAACAGGCTGAATTCGGCCGAATCCGAACTATACCGAATTTTTTTAAATTCAACAGCCCTAGATTTGGTGCTTGTAATGGTTGCGGAGGTACGATTGTGCTCCGTCCTTAAGCAACTAGTACTCAATCAAACAGGCCAACAATTCTCTTTTATAAAGTATCCAGAGATGTTTGGTGGCAATGTGGTAGGATACATGTATTCAGTTTTACAATAAATATCTGCCTTACTGCTTTTATTTTCTGAACTTTACTATAATGTCAGACACTGTACATAAGACAAGAAATTTCTTGCAACAAGGGCGTTAGGCCCTAAAGACAAATATTATATGTCTTGCTCTTCGGAGAGGGCTAAATGACAGTACAGCTGTAGTTTAATTTATATCCAGACCTAAGATTCAGTTGGAGCACTCGTAAGTACTTTCATTTGGTGAGCATGTTTCACAAGCAGATGACATAGGGTAACTGTACTTCAGAAACAGTAAATTTCAAGCATGGTTAAAATGATGTTGTGAATAAATTGCCCTTTACCCTGGATGGATCATAATTTCTTTTTAAAAAGAAGGATAACATTTATAAGGGATCGCATACATGGCAGTATTATTTCCCTAACAGGCATAAAGGAAGTTGTATGGTGTGTTTTGTTAAAGAGATGAAATGATAAACTACGTTTAAGCATATTTTACTATTATACAGAATATACCATTTCTATACAAGGAAACTTTCTGAATTGTTCCTAAATAATTTTGTTGTGCCAGCATCCTCCAAATAATTTAGCTGATCAAAACTTTCACTCTGACTTTTAAGTTGCAATTAAAGAAAGCATACAGGCTACCACCATTTTGAGCAACACCACCTTGGTTCCCGATTTGACCAGTATTTCTGCCAGGATGGTTTGTCCTAGCCTGAACATTAATTGTGCTGAGTGGTGCCTTCTCTGCAATAATGTGTCACTCAGCCATACCCACCTCAGTGAATTTGTGTGTGGGGGGATACTTTAGGAATGACCCTTCATTTTTAGATATCTCACGGTAGCCACCAATTAGCCCTACTTGTGTTGAGCAACCAGCAGTATTCCTGCCATCCCTAGTTATTGTCAAATCAGTCTAAAGACTAAGACTTTTTGTAGCACACTTTAAGAACATGAAATCACTAGTGGATCAGGCAGCCAATGTATTGATGGGCTGTTCAGCTTTTCACAATCTTTTCATGGGTGAACAGGCTACTTGCAGCCATCAGTAGCCAACTCCCAGCTGGGACCTGGCTTCTGATCTACAGCTGGGGAAATTTTGCTATGTATCCAGTAAAGTTTTTAGGGGGTGGAATCAGGAGCTGACTCTCAGCTGATCAGCTAGAAGTCAAGTTCTTCTGATCTTCCATCTTGAAAAATTTGCTACCTTCCAAACTTGCTGAGATGCAGCGTATTGGGGCGGGGCGGGGGCTGATCATAAACCCAGCTGATTTCATTTATGTTTTCCCCATCCCAGGCTGTCAGCAGAGAAAAGACCAGCTGTCCTCTCCCTTTTGCAATGCAGAGATCAAAAGCATTGCTTCTGTCTCTGTCCAGCTTTAACATAAGAGCATAAGAAAGGCCATGCTGGATCAGACCAAAGTCCATCAAGTTCAGCAATCTGTTCACACAGTGGCCAACCAGGTGCCTCTAGGAAGACCACAAACAAGATGACTGCAGCAGCATTATACTGCCTGCCTGTGTTCCAAAGCACCCAATATAATAGGCATGCTCCTTTGATCCTGGAGAGAATAGGTATGCATCTTGACTAGTCACCATTTTTACTAGTAGCCACAAATAGCCATGTCTGGGGAGTAGGGAACAGTTCCCTTTTGCAACTTCACTAAGTAACTATTTTGTTTAGGAGGCAGGGTGGATATGAAGCTGACCAACAGGCAGCTGTAAACTAGTTCAGCAGCTGTTTGAATTGCTTGATGCAATCTCCAGCTATCCTTGATTGGCACACAGTCTGTCAAATAGGTTCACTGAAAAAATCTACGGTACCCTTAATCAGCAGGGCATGGCAAATGCTTGCATGAGGAAAGCATAGCCCACTTATAAGAGTATCCTTCTGGTCTTCCTATTGGCTGGGCACTTACCCAGTGCTCCAATAGTCTCTTGTACTGTACTTGAATCAAAGAGGCTGACATAATAGCATCCATGGGTCTAGAAAGACCTGACCTGAATCGATTTCCTATCAAGAAGGATACACAGGCTTGTAGGGAAGAGTCTATCTATTTATCTAACTAGCTATTTATCTAGCTATGCATGTGTAAAGTGCCTTTTTATCGAGAAGAACATACAGGGAAGAGTCTATCTATCTAGCTTGCTGTGTGTGTAAAGTACTGCCACATTGCAGCTGACTTGTGATGACCCCTTATGGGGTTTTCAAGGCAAGAGGTGGTTTGGCATTGCCTGCCTCTGGGTAGTGACCGTGTACTTCATTGGTGGTCTCCCATCTAAATACTAACCAGAACTGATCCAGCTTAGCTTCCAAGATCTGACAAGAATATGCTAGCCTGGGTCATCTAGGTAGCTAGCTAGCACCATTTATAAGGCTTTTCCACATTCTTTTTTCCCTCCTCTCCAAGTTCCTATTTCTTTGGTGTGTGCTTTTTAAAGTTCTGAATGTGTTTTCCTCCCTCTAGTGGTAGATTCAACATCACATCCGGTTTTATCAAGAATAAAAAGCTGCTGCTTAAATCAGCAGGGAAATAAGCTAGATCTAATTGCTATATCGAATTGACTGCTAGAAAATGTAAAATAAGCACTGAAGAAACAGGAGCTTCTAGATGAGGAAAAAGAGACTGCAGAAAAGCTCATTGTCCTTCTCAGAAAGACTCAAGGCAGATGACAGTTAAAATATTTCAAAACTGATAAATACAACAAAGCATCTGTATAACAATATTGAAAACAGCATCCCACTTTGTTCCTGTGCTTTGTCTGCCAACTTGCCATGAATTTAAAAATGGTGTCTAGAGGAAGGCTACCTTGCCTCCTACCTCATTCAATTGGACTTTTAAATAGATCCTTGACAACATAACCCCAAAATACAAGATTTTCAACACTATTGTTCCTGCCACATAGAACATTCTGAGATAGAGCTAAAGGAACTACTGTGTATATGTCTTTTTATTATTTAATCTTAGTGTTTATCTTTAGGACTGTCAAAAGACTGGACCCACCATTTAATAATCGGAGAGGGTGGATTTAAACTCCATTTTAAACTTTATATAGTGCAAGGCAAAGTACCAACTAAAGATATGTCTAAAGTTTGGAATGCATTGAAACGAAATGTCAGGGCAGAATCGCATGCTATAACTGTCTCAATACATTGAAAATGAGATCATACCGAGAGGTTTACGTATGCAGAAACCTCCTGCACTATATAAATTGGATAAGGAATTCAATGATAAATGGGTTTCCATTTTAAACAAATGTTCAGTTGATTTAATGATGTTAATAATAGAACGCTCTCTTAAAGAAGCGGAAATGTCCAAGGAAGAAGCAGAACAGTTTAAAATGGAGTTTAAATCCACCCTCTCCGATGAGGCGTATGAGACTCAATTAAATCAACTAGAACAAGATTTGGAAAAATATGCAGCAGATATTGAGGGCTATAAAAGTCGCAAATTCCAAAGGGACCGTGATGATTATTCCAACAATAAAATTTATTTTTGGCACAGGCAGGGACAACAAACTAGGAGTTTTAGAAGTAAGGGCGGAGCCAGGGCCGCTGACACAGAAGCCTCCTCCTCAGAAGGAGGCAACTCTAGCATCTCCAGTGGGGGCTCTTATGGTTCCTCTTACCATCTTTGATCTGGGAGACGGGATTTTTCCTACGACCCGAGACCACCAAGACGCCCAAGGCGCCAACAACAGTACCAACAAACTTAGTAGTCAATATTTCATCTAGAGCCCTAACGCCAGATGAACTACGCGTCTTGAATTTAGGTTTTGGTTTTGTCCCGACCCCGCGCTACTCAGCATTCCAAACCCGTGTAGATTTATTTAAATTTTTTCGCACCATTAAAATAAAAGATTTTTTCCAGGGCCAGACTTCTGCCATAAGAAACTTTCGACCTAAATCTTCTTTTCTTCCTAAAAATTCCAGCCACTTTATCAATACTTTTTCTGCTGTAGTCCTTAGAGACGTGGCAAAATTGGAAAAAAGGAAGGCGTGGAGAAATCTTCAACAATCCAATTTATCAAAAACTGACCATGGCTTATTACAGTCTTTAGCCAATGATCCCAACATTACTATCCGTGAAGCTGATAAGGGCGGTGCGGTGGTTATTATGGACACAGAAAAATAGGAGTTTGAAAATCTTAGACAACTTAATGATGGCCAATACTATATTAAAATATCTAATGACCCTTCTAATAAAATAACCAAAATTATACAAACTGTTTTGTATTAAGGCTTGTCTTTAAATTATATAGACAAATCCACAATGGATTTTCTATTGGTACAATTTCCTAAAGTGCCTCATTTCTACTCTTTACCTAAAATCCATAAATCACTGAACAACCCCCCAGGTAGACCCATTATTTCAGCTTGCGGCAGTCTGCTTGAACCTGTTTCTAAATACGTTGACTCATTTTTGCAGCCTCTTAGCATCCTCACACCTTCCTATATTAAGGATACTGGTGATTTTATTAGGAAAATAGAGAAGCAGAAGATCCCTGAACAAGCAGTTTTTGCAACATTGGATGTTGCGGCTTTGTACACCAACATCCCATTGGATGCCGCAAGGAACATTATCCAGGACAACTTAGACTCCAGAAAGAACCCGCATCCTCCTACTCATTTTATTCTTTCACTCATTGATATATTATTTGAGTACAACTTTTTTCGTTATCGGGACCAATTTTTTCTACAAAAACAAGGCGTGGCTATGGGCTCCGCGTGCGCCCCTGCCATAGCCAACTTATATATGGCGGATTTTGAAAATAAATTCCTTTTCTGCAATACATTTTTTCAATCACATGTCTTATTTTATTTTAGATTTATTGATGATTTATTTTTTGTCCTGGATTCTGCCAACACCTTTTCCGAATTGCATAGGTGGATCAACTCTTTGGACAGTCATCTTAATTTTTCTGGATGTTCTGACTAACAGTCTATAGCCTTCCTTGACATCATGGTCTTTAGGACCCAGACGGGTCAGATTGCAGTTAAACCCTTTAAAAAAGCTACAGATTGTGGCGCAGGGTTACATTTTGAATCCCATCACCCTCTTCATTTGCTTAGAAACTTACCTTTTAGCCAATTTTTAAGGCTCAAACGCAATTCAACTTTTCATCAGGATTACATACAAACCACATCTGCATTATGTGCTCAACTGAGAAATAGGGGTTACAATGACCAGGTCTTAAACGCAGCTTATACCAAAGCGGAACTAAAAACTAGAGAGTCACTTTTCCGGTCGGAGCAAACAAAGAGCAGTACTACCAGGATCGTTTCATCCTTAGAATTTAATCATCTTACTAATGATATCAAAAGGATAATTAACAAGCATTGGCACATTCTGCACACCGTTCTAGGTTGCCAAGAGTCTCCGCTCTTTGGCTTGAGAAAAACAAGCTCCTTGAGAGACCAACTAATACAAACAAGTACTACTTCGGTACAACAGGAAGTTACTTTCGGCCATTTTAAGTGTGGCTCTTGTACCTTTTGCCCGCTAAGCCTGCAAGTTAAGGAAGTCAGCTCTACAGCGTTTAAATTTAAATATAAATTAAGACATTTCAGCAACTGTGCATCACACAATGTGGTCTATGCGGTCACGTGCCCGTGTTCCTTAATTTATATTGGCTCAACCACACTCCAATTAAAACTCAGAATTGGCGAGCATAAAGCGCGTTTACGCGCGAGGAATCTCGAAGCACCATTAACAGAACATTTTCTGAAAAAGGGACATTCAGAGAATGACATGCTATTCTTTGCATTATGGAAATATAGACCCAAACCTTTTCATCATCAAAATGTAGCCCAGATTTTGCACAGGCAAGAAATGAAACTCATTTTTCTTTTTAAAACACTGACCCCTACCGGACTTAACAATGATTTTGATTTATCCTGCTTTTTGTAATATGTAGCTTTAAGACCCTCAGAATGCCATGTATTCAATTCACCTGTATGTAATGAGCTGCTACTTTAAATTTCATACCCTGACATTATCTCATGATCTGTTACCTCGCTGAAGGACATGAGAACCTGTGGTCTATGAACCCTCTGGGTCAATTGTAAGACATATGGTAAGAATAATTCTGTTTTCTATATATCAGATAATATTTAGTAATGGACATTATGTTATATAAGCCTTTATTTTGCCTAGAGAGTTTTCACATGATGGCAACATCCGACTGAAGAAGCACATGCGAAACGAATACCAAACCGGAGGTGTCGTCTCGGCTTATCGGCTTCCTTCATCCTTTCCTAGATATATCAAGTGCACCACAGAGACTCTTTACCACTTGATAGTGGAACATTTTTCACCTTGTTTGAAGGCAGCTTGCCCGTTTACATGTATTTTGCTTTGGGTGTACTTACCTTGTGTTGAATTGATTATATGCATGAAGTAATGCTTTTTCTTTTTTGTTCATAATTGTATTATACTGCCAAGTTCTTCAGCAACTGTTTTCATTAATAATTAATACAATATTGACATTATTGTGAGCCCTCGTGCTGCTGTTTTCACTACCTGGCAGTTGGCAACCCTACCAGTGGAGGCCTGGTATTTCAGGGGACAGTGGCAAGGCCTCCCTTGCAGCCTCAAGTAGGAGGGCCGATGGTGCTGCTGGACCATTGTCACCAGGTGCCTCAGCTATGTTAGGCTCTCCCTGATTCTCCTTGGCTGGTGGTTTTGGCTCCTTGGGCTCTTCCTCGGAGGACTCGGAGTATGAATTGCATGATCTGGATCTACAGATCATGGCTCCTTCCCTAAGTGACAGTGGAATCAGTGTAGGAGTTGTATTGCCCAGTGTTGTAAATTAAGTCACTTCATTGGTAGGTATCATGTTATGCCATTATTACATGTGGGATCAATCCAAAGTGACCAAATGTGTCCAAATTAGATTGCTGATCCTCTGCTAGTCTGCAACTCTGCCTGGTATTTCACCCTATAATGGCAGAGTACTGAAAGTATAAGGGTCCCACCAGGGTAGTAGCTATATACTGTTTGTGTTCAGCCAGTGCTACAGGACTGAAAAGTGATGCTATAATGCCCAATGGATAGGGTGGCCAACCTCCAGGTAGTAGTTGGAGATCTCCTGCTATTACAACTGATCTCCAGCCAATAAAGATCAGTTCACCTGGAGAAAATGGCCGCTTTGGCAATTGGGCTCTATGACATTGAAGTCCCTTTCTTCCCCATACCCTGCCCTCCTCAGGCTCCACCGCCAAAAACCTCCTGCTGGTGGCGAGGAGGGACCTGGCAGCCCTACCAATGGATGTAGATAGGATCAGTTTTTCATCAGTATGCTTGGCCTGCAAGCTTAGTTGTGCGTTCTTAGGTAATCATTTATATTTTCATTTCGCAGAAACATTTAACTTCTGTTAATCTGTGAAATGTATAATTATGTGATGTAGAAAGTCAGTGTGGTATAGTGGTTAAGAGTACTGGACTAGTGTCCAGGAGATACAGGTTCAAAGTTCTACTCGTACCATGGATGTTCACTGTGTAGCCTTGGGCCAGTCATACTGTCTCAGCCTAACCCACCTTGCAGGGTTGTTGTGAGAATGAAATGGAGGAGAATGATGTAACCTGCTTTGGATCCCTGCTGGGGACAAAGAAAGGGTACAAATGAATTTAAAAAAATGTTAAAAATAAACATATTATCAGTGACAAAAAAAATGAACAGGAAAAACCTTTCACTGACAAGACACAGCTAGGGAAATAGGAAAGAACTGTAGAGCTATAAAATATGCCAAGTAGACTATTAAGATGACAACAGCAAGCTAAAGTGCTCCCTCGGATCAGAAAGCAGCAGAGAGAGAAAGAGTCTCTCCAGGGACTGGTCCCTGCTGTCAAAGAGTGCAAGCATGTTAGATGGTGTGGCATTCCCTTTTCTGAATTAATATTGCCCATGCCCCAGAGCACCAATTAAAAGAGAAACCCAGTGACATCCCACAAAGGCAGGAAAGTAAACTTAGAAGGCACCTCAGGATTTGCCTCCTCTGTGTGACACACCCTGGACTTTCTCTGCTCCTCTAAGCTGAAAGTAATTTTAAAGCAGGTGCTAGATTAATATTTATAATTTCTCTCTTCAGCTTTGTTTGATCCGCTCATATAAAATGCCAAACTGCTGAAAAAGAATCTTACTGTGAGCTGATTCTCAAGTGTACTTCTTTGCTTCCTGAGTCACACATGGATTTTCTCCAGTGGAATACCCTGTCATTTCTTTCTTTTTATTATATTTCTCCAATGTATGAGGAAGAGTTATAAATATTACAAGTAAACTGTAGTTATTCACAGGTTAAAAGGGTAAAGGTCCCCTGTGCAAGCACTGGGTCATTCCTGACCCATGGTGTGACATCACATCCCAACTTTTACAAGGCAGACTTTGTTTGCGGGGTGGTTTGCCAGTGCCTTCCCCAGTCATCTTCCCTTTACCCCCAGCAAGCTGGGTACTCATTTTACCGACGTCAGAAGGATGGAAGGCTGAGTCAACCTTGAGCCGGCTACCTGAAACCGACTTCCATCGGGATGGAACTCAGGTCATGAGCAGAGCTTGGACTGCAGTACTGCAGCTTACCACTCTGTGCCATGGGGCTCTTCCACAGAAGTTCAAATATCCTAGTGGTGGTACTGTGGAAACCAAATACTATAGTGGGTCCCTTTCTAACAGCCCATTCCTGGGGGGGGGCAGCTGCGGCGGTCAAGACGGCACAACTGAGAGGCCCCCTCAGAGGCTTCCTGGCTGCTGTGGAGGGGGAAAAGGCCTTTTTTCCTCATAGGGGAAAGCGAGCCTGCGCCTCCTTAAAAAGAGGGAAGAGGCCTGTTGGAGTCCCAGAAGGCTTTCCTGGGTTGGAAGGGGTTAGAAAGCTGACTAGAGTCAGCTCCACCCCTGGGAACGCCCCCCATGCCGGCGCCACTGTTCTCTTCTGGGATTTAGTTCCTGGACAGGCTGTGCCGGCGGAAGAGCACTATGCAGCTCCGTGGCACCCTGGCATCGACAGGAATGCCCCCTGTGCCAGTGTAAGTGCCCCTTATTCCATGATAAGAGGGCCCTTAGGCTGGCGTGGGGTCAGCCCCCAGCCTCAGGAATGGGCTGTATACTGCATAAACAAATGCTATTTTATCCAAAAAGAATGAGTAGAAATCCTGATTTCTCCCAGTTTAATATTAGTTATTTTCTCCATGATATCCCACATCTTATAGGCAGACTACAAATGACGTTTTATTTATTTATGTTATTTATAATTTGCCTTTTTCACAGGGACTCAAAGAGGATTACACAAATACACACATCTATTCCCCCCCTTCTCGAACTAAAATCACATGGGATAAGCCTTACCCCTACCATTCCCTAGCACTGTGGTCCTAGTCCACATTGCACACACCCTTCCCTCCCCATGACAGCTTTTAATATCCAAGTTACATTTTTAGAGTAGGAGTGTTCGGTTGGACATTACCAACCCTAGAAGTTGTGTGACGTCCCTGGCATTGAATCAGGCAGGATACATCAAAGGCAGTCAAAGCTTTCTTGGAATGACTCCGGGATCTCTTAACATCATGAATTAGCTGTCGGAAATTTAATGGAGCCTGCCTGCTCGTTTTTAAATATTTCTCCCCATTCCCAAAGAAACAGCATTTCTCTTCACCAGTCTTAGCCCTGAGACCAATCAAGTAAGATGCCTTGGCCAACCATGGTCTTTCTTGGAGGGGGGGAGTTTTTAAACTGCATTTGCCCATTACATTGGCCATTTTGTGCTGCAATGCTCCTTGCATCTTGGGAGAGATGGCTTGCTGGCGGGCAGGCTGGATCCTACCTGGAAGATGCTTCTCAACAGACTGGTCAGATTCATTTATTTTTACTACTAGCTATCCTTTCCTCTATCCTTTTCCCTTGGGGGAGGGTTAATGACAGAAGAAGAAGAAGAAGAAGAATTGTTTTTTATATGCCAACTTTCTCTACCACTTAAGGAAGAATCAAACCGGCTTACAATCACCTTCCCCTCCCCACAACAAACGCCCTGTGAGGTAGGTGGGGCTGAGAGAGCTGCGACGAGCCCAAGGTCACCAAGCTGGCTTCATGTGTTGGTTTCCCGGTGGGGAAACCAACCTAGTTCACAAGATTAGCGTCCACCACTAATGTGGAGGAGTGGGGAATCAAACCCAGTTCTCCAGGTCAGAGTCCATTGATACCATGCTGGCTCTCTGAAAGGGGAGGACTTTGGTAGAAGTATTGTTTTTTGTTTTGTTTTTTGCTTCTGTGAGGTTTAATATTTGGTGAGTTTTGATCTTCTGCCTTTCCTTTTTGTGCTTCTGAAGAGTTTGTTTCTTGTTTTTCATTGTGAATTATTTTTTTGTTGGTTGGTAGGCTTTTCTAGTTACCTTCAGGTAGTGGGTTACCTGTTTTCCATCTTTTTGCAGGTAAATTAGTGAGATTGCATTTTTCATTCCTTAGGTTTGAATAGGTATGCCCCCTTTCTTCCACAACACACTGAGTGTGTGTGGGGGTGTGTGCCTCTCTAAACAGACAGTCTGGAAGTCTTTAGCTTAATTGAGCTAAAACAGGACAAAAAGCTCCAGAAAACTAGTGGGATTTTTGCATTTCCCCCCACAATTTAGGGGCTATAAAATAAGATCCCCACTGTCCAATTTTCTTTATGCTTCAGTAGTCTTTAAAAGAGGGGATGGACCAGGTTCCCAGATATATGGACACCATTTGGTGGGGGGGAAGTCCATTCAGGAAAATCTGCATGGAAAACAATGGGTAGCCATCCAATTTGATCTTAATGAAAATGGAAACGGAACCCGATGAATCTCCATGATACAACAACATTTCTGACAGATCTTACAACCGGTGCACCTTCCCTTTCTTCAGTTGTGATATGGAATTGAAATGATAGGTTTTCCAGCGTATGCCTCAAGTCTAGAGTAGAGATCCATGAACTACTTCGGGTTCAGCCCCCGTTAGAATTGCCAGTTGTGAATATAGCCCCAGATGGATCAATGATCAGATCAAACGATTGCTGAACCATTTGTCTGAGTTTGCTAGGCAGCTGCACATCTAGCAAAACAGTATGCATACATACGTGATCAGCTTTCATGAATGCATGCTGTGACATGCATATGTGGTTTAGCAAAGGAGCATGGGAATTGTATTTTCCCCATGGCTGCTTTGACATGAAGGATTTTCTTCCCATTTTGAAGATCAGTTCCTGTGGTTGGCTCCATTTCAGTTTTGGCATTGAAAATTCTCCCCTAACTGTCTTCCACTGTGGGTCTTTCAGTTCATGTGCAGGAAAACTCCACACACCCTCTCCCACACATACTGCCTGGTTAAGGACATTTTAAGAGGGTGTGGTTGTTTACACTAATTAGGAACGTTTGCAATACTTGTCAAGACACCGGCCCCCTCCAATATCTCCCTTTTCCAGGAAAACAAGAGTTGGCTTTGCCTCCCGTTGTGCTACACAAATATACTGGGGGTTTCTGAAAAGGTTGTGGTATTGGGAAGCAAGCCCTGACCTGGATGGCCCAGGCTAGCCTGATCTCGTCAGATCTCAGAAGCTAAGCAGGGTCAGCCCTGGTTAGTATTTGGATGGGAGACCACCAAGGAATACCAGGGTTGCTGTGCAGAGGAAGGCGCTGGCAAACCACCTCTGTTAGTCTCTTGCCATGAAATCCCCAAAAGGGGTCGCCATAAGTCGGCTGTGACTTGATGGCACTTTACACACACACACACACACACACACACACTGGGAAGCAAACAAAAACACATGCCACTCAGCAACTCATTCTCCTCCAGGTTTCCATTCCACACTCCCTCTCAGGACCAGAGTGACCTAATTCACCAGGAAGCCATGTCCACCTCTTAATTTTGCATGAAGATCAACCAAATAGGACAGCTAGTAGAGAATTTGTGACTTTTGTTGCTGTCAGGTCCCAGGGCCAGAGGCAGAGGAGCGTAGTCAATAGCAGTGAGTTCAAAGCCGAGATATCAAGAGAGTCCTGGTACAAATAGCCAAAACGTAATCCAAGAATGGGGTCCCAGTCCAGTCCAAGTTCATAAGTAAACCAAGGGTCAAAAGCAGGGAAACAGAGTGTGAAAGAATTGTCAAAGTCCAGTCCATACACACAGAGGTCCAAGCAGGTAACTCACAGGTAATATGGAGCAAAAGCACAAGATTTTAACATCTGGGACCTTAAATTCTTTTCAGATTGAACTAAATGGGTTTTAGAAGTGATTTAGAAATATTGACTTCCACTAAGCACCAGTAGAAGGTGCTAGTAGATAAAGATTTCCTCTATGTTTTCCTCCCAACAGCAGTCATTTAAACCCACAGAAAGATAATTACTGCATTCATGGGAACCACCTGGACAAAAAAAGCTATGTTGATGTGAATGCTGCTGTTTAGGGAGGAGGAGAAGTCATCCTTCGTACCTTCCAGCAGTGGCAAAAAGAACTGTTGCAGGAAGGAAACCCATGGGAAGATCTGCATGTCATTCACTGATGGTTGATTAGATCCAAGACATTGTATTAAGTCTTTTGTGATTCCCAATAGCAGAGTCACAGAGAATCCAATAACCAACTGTGGTGGAAAGTGCCATCAAATCACAGCTGACCTATGGTGGCCCCGTAGGGTTTTCAAGGCAAGAGATGTTCAGAGGTGGTTTGCCATTGCCTGCCTCCCCGTGGGCTGAGAGAGTTCTGAGACAACTGTGACTGGCCCAAGGTCACCCAGCATGATTCATGTGGAAGAGTGGAGAACTGAACCTGACACTCTTAACCATTACACCACCATTACACCACTCTCTCCAGTAACCAGTAAGCCAGCATAATACAAAGGACTTGTGCACTTTCTTCCCAAAATGAAGTTCTCTACTAGCTGTCCTATTTGGTTGAGAGCAGCCTCATCATCTGTGGGCTTAGGAAAAGGACACAGAAAGAAAAAAAATACATATAATTCAAAGCGACTATTTTTGCTGATTATACGTCATGACTCTGAATGGAAAAATCATCCTTTTCTGATCAAGTTGCCTAGCAATCTGTTTATCAAAAGGAGCCTATGTATAAAAGGCATCATTTATGGAACCAAATACACAGTTCTGACCTGCTGGGAGGAATGCTGGGAGGCTGCCTTCAGGATGTATTCAGTGTGATCCCCAAGGGGTCCTCCAGGATGCTTTTCTGGAAAGTCTTACTTGCAGCATGGAAGAGATGACATTGTTTCTTTTCTTTTCGAACTCTGGTGTTTTATCCAGTGTGGCAGCTGCTGGGTTATGTTCTGATAGAACTGGCGCTAAAATGGCTACAAGTGATGAAGGGAAACACTTTGACAATCGAATCCTGACCTACCAAACATGCACTAATTGCCTATAGACATCTGCCTCTTTGCTAACTATCCTGTTCATATACTTAGGAATACACTGAGGCTTAATGCCAATAATCCCGTTGTCATTTTTTAAAGTCACTATTCTTTCATACAAAGTGAAACGGCTTTATTCTTTCAATACATCATGTCTTAGCTGTTTCTAAGTGTAATGAATTCTGTTCCACAGTAACAATAGCCTCTGTGTCAAGGCTGAAAGTGAATGAATGAAGACAGATATAAATATGGAATTACCTCAAAAAATACCATAAGGCCCAATAATCTTTATAAATGATTACAAATAAATTGAGATTAAAATGCTGTTATGCTAAATTATGCTATTCATTTGGCAACAGGACTAATAGTTAATGGCAAAACTGCTGTAGGGATGTGTGCATCCAAAACTTTCAGATTAATTTTGGATCTGTATCTGGGGGGCATGCTGTTTATTATCCCCAAATTTTGGGACTCTCTTTACTATTTTGGGAATTTTGCAAATTAATTCAGGACCATTTTAGCAAGTCCTTCTTCCCCTATTCCCAAGAAGCAGTAGGAGCAGGGAGGGAGGGAGAGGAAGCTTGTCTCACAGCTGACTGATGGAGATCTCCCTCCCTTTACATTTTAAAGGGAGATTATTTTCATTGGGAAGACCTGGCCTGATAATTTTAAAGGGAATGGAGAACCAACTAACTGTTGAATGAGTAATCCTGACCTCAGAACAGGGGTGTCAAACATGCGGCCCATGGGCTGGATCTGGCCCCCGGAGGGCTTTTCTGCGACCCATGGTGCCAAAGCCCCCTTCTCCCCCTCCCCAGACCTTTTCTGGGCTTCCCGGGCTGCTGCGGCCCAGATAGCCGGAAGCCTTCCCCATTCCCTCTCCAGGCGCACACAGGCTGCTGAAGGCCTGAACCTTCCCCCCTCCCTCCCCAGCCGCACACAAGCTGTTGAAGCCCGGCGCGGCCAGCCTGAACCATCCCCCCTCCCTCTGTCCCTCCTTCCCCCCTCCCCGGGGGTGCCCAGGCTGCCGACCGGCTTGGAGCCATCCCCCTCCTTCCCCCTCCCTCTCCAGGAGCACATAGGCTTCACCCTTCTCAGGCTCTACCTCGAAAATCTCCAGGTATTTCCCAACCCAGAGCTAGCAAGCCTACCTGGTGGTTATAATGGCCTTTCTGCCCTGATGGACAGCTAGTGCAAGCTGTGGTAGGAGTGGGCAGCCCCAGTTTACAGCACAGTAGCTGCAAGTGGAGGAGGAGGAGGGAGAATCGGAAAGATGGCAATGAGGTGGAGAAAAAAGATGAGATGGAAATGAGATGGAAGCGTCAGGCAATAGGAGATGGAGTTTTTTCAAAATAAATTCCAGTTGCTATGTCTGTTTGATCTTCTATAAGGCACGAATCCAGTGCTGGAGCAATCCTGGGTTTAGATCATTAAGCACAAAAGCCCTTCTCTGCTGAAGTCTGTTTTTTTTTCAAATGTGTATATTGTTCAGGGGGTTAGTTTCAAACTGTAAGTCAAAAGTGGGAGTGGCTAGTGGATCACTTGAGCTGGGAAAGCAAGCTCGGCCCCCACCATGGTTTTATTCCCTCCACCTCCCCTCCACCCTTGATCTCTATTAATTCCCGGGGATTCAGTTTGCTCCTAGACACCAACAAATACAGCAGGTTTCTGTTGTGCCCAAAGGTAAAGATCTATGAAACATGTATATGGACAGCAGAAAAAATGATACCAATTTGAAAGATGGATGCTCCTGTACGTTAGTGTCCTTTCCAACCCTAGTATACTCAAGTTGTACATTAAAATTTATGATTTCATAAATGACTTTCAACTGTCCCTCATCAACATGAAGTAAATCCTTCTTCCCTTTTTTAAACCTTAAATCCATGCAAACTGCCACCACCTGAATGATTATGATTGCATAGCGCAGAGGGACAAAATGTAGAACCCAAGGTTATTGTTTGTACTAACAATGAATATGGCATCACTGGAAGCCTTCTGTGCTAATGTTCTGTCTTGGGGTTTTTAGCATCCTCCTGTAGGATGTCCTGTTTCCCTGGCTCTAGTGAATTAGACACAATGAGAAGTGTCAGGCAAACAGGTGCAAAAAGCAACCGTTGATTACTGGAAGACGGAAAAGCAATACACTAGAAAGCCTCCTTTCTCTAACAAGCTTTTGTATTAGGCAGAACTTACGTCTACTATCAGATTTTAAGGGAAATGAAATAATTCATCCCAAATGGCTGTTTATATTCTTGCTTATATTTATTCTTCCAATGAATTTTTTTTCATGATTTCATATGCAAAGTGCATTAAAGAAGGGTTCTTCTGAAAAGCTGTTGCTCTGATCAAGCAAATCTGTGTGTATTCACATATGGGCTGTTTATGCAGGGCTGCTTCCCCACAGTCATCCCCGCCGACTGCTTCGGGACTTCCTTTTGATTATGCAAGACTTTCCTGACTGTCAGAGGTCGTCTCGCGCTCCCCATGTGTTTCCACGCATTTTGCCCACATTTTCCGGATTCTGACAGCATCTGGAAAACACAGGCAAAATGCGCGGAAACATGTGGGGAGAGCGAGGCAACCTCTGATGGTAGGGAAAGGCAAGCATAATCAAAAGGAAGCCCCGAAGCAGTCGGTGGGGTGACCGTGAGGCAAACTGCCCTGCATAAATGGCCAAGGAGTCTCCATTGGAACCTGTATCCCAACTTCATTCAGTCCAACAGTTCCTTTGAAGCTCCATCGCTCCAACTGGCAGATGCTCTTCCTGTCCACTTGAGAGTATTTGCACTGTTACTCCCCCCCTTTCAAATGAGATTCTGGGGACTGTTCTGAGAATCCCAGTCTTTGCAAGCCTTTTGGAAGTCCCACAAAATGGTTTTGTTTGAAAGGGCTTTGTCCTGAGGGCTTGCAAGAGGCATGGTTTATTGGTGTCCGTATGCTGTTAGTCAGTATATCTGATCTCTATTGTGCTTTCAAAATGAAGTGGTTGCATAGTATATGGCATGCATATTTGATACTATTTTGTTATAATTCCATGTATGCGTGCATGCACGTGTGTGTATGAACAGGGAGGATAGGCACAAGCCTGTTACTGCAGCTAGTCATTTATTTGACCAAGTTCTTCCTCTCCAATAATTCTTGTGACAGTTTGATTCCACCCAGTTTCATATTTTTGTCTTCCCATGCAGATTTTGCCAAGGGATAGCCCTATTTGTGTTCTGTAGCAAAATCAAACTACCTCCCCTTCTTTTCTCCTTAATTTCTTTCCCTTTATTCTACTATTTTATCTCCTCTCCTTAATTTTGCGCTCTTCCTTTCATGATCTGCCTTCATTTCTCCCTCCTATTTATAATCCCCCTTTATTTTCCACTCTTGGTCTCAACTCCTTCTCATTCTTATCCTGATTGGCAACTTAGAATGTAATTAATAGTAGTATGGCAGCAAACGTCTGTTAATATTATGAACAGAAAGTGGGATGGTTCAAGATAATATTTCCCTATAATCTATCTAATTAGTCAAAGGATGCTTTTTCCCTCTTGGGAAATGTGCCTTGTGTGGATGAATGTGCTGTAGATATTAAAAGGAATAAACAGTAACCACAACGTATATTCTTAAAATGGAATCAGTTTTTAATTTGATTTAGCTGAATATTGTGTATATATATATATATATATATATATATATATATATATATATATATATATATATATATATATATATATATATATATATATATATATATAAACCAGACTTCTGAACATTGTTATGAATTTTTGGCCTCTCTATCCCCACCCCCCAATGTAAAATGGCACCACTGGTCATTTCTCTGAGGAAAAGAGAGTGTCTGCCAAAAATAAAGGTAGGTTATTAGTCACCTTCTAAGAGGATATTTAAAAGTGCTGATGCAGACAGTTTCTCAGTACCAAAAATAACTGGGGACCAATAGGTTGACAAGATGGGTTTGAAGGGGAGTAAAAAAAGGGATAATTTGCAGCTGCCTTGGGAACATACTCTATTAGTTACTTCATCCTTGGTTTCTGGCCAGATCTGGTGCTAATCTTAGTGGGAGGTTTGATATTGAGCTACATGAATCATTGTCCTTATCCTGTTTGTCAACATTTGTGTTCCAGGACAATGAAGCTCACTGAAATATAAAGCAATAAAATATTTCAATAAATGAATGAGGGGCTCTAACAAGAGATTGTTTTAAATTATGTTTGCCTAATATGTGTTCCCCTCCACCCCAGTTAAAACAAAATATTTGATGCCACGCAGTGGTGAGCTACAATCAACTCAAGAAGTGGGGGTGGAAAGTGCCATCACCACCTCTTATGGTAACCCCATAGGGTTTTTGAGGCAAGAGATGTTTGGAGGTGGTTTACCATTGCCTGCCTCTGATTAGCAACCCAGGATTTCCTTGGTGGTCTCCCATCTAAGGACTATCCAGAGCCGATCCTTTTTAGCTTCTGAAATCTGATGAGATCAGGCTAGCCTGGGCCTGATCAGGTCAACGCAATGGCAATTTCTGCAGTAAAATTAGATAACTCGTAGGAACATGCAATGGTTTGCAGGGGGCATCTTATTTCCCCCTCCTCCACCATTTCCTCTTTCCCTTCACTGAAAGCCCTCACACCCCCTTTCCTCTTCTTGCTTCTTGTTTTTAACCCCACAATGTATTTTTTATATATTTTATTTTTTCCTGCAAATCTGGGACGTTCTTCAGGTTTGTTGAAAGATCTGTCTTGTCCATTTATAGCTCCAATTACTGAATTTAAATGTCCTTAGATTTGGCCAACTTTGCTATTAAGAAGAAGAGTTGTTTTTTTTATGCTGACTTTCTCTGCCACTTAAGGAAGAATCAAATTGGCTTACAGACACTCTGTGAGGTAGGTGCAGCTAAGAGAGCTATAGGAGCTGTGACTAGCCCAAGGTCACCCAGCTGGCTTCATGTGTAGGAGTGGGGAAACAAATCCAGTTCACCAGAATAAACAAGGGGGGACCCACAAGGACTTTCGGGGGGCATCAAATTTCCCCCTCCCTCACTACATACTTTTTCCCTTTCCTGAAAGCCCCCATAGTCTCTCCCCTTTTTCTAGTTCATTCTTGCCTTTCCACCCATAAGCCACCCTACCTTTATCTGTTCCCCTGTTTTCAGCTTTCCTTCCTTCTTTCCCCTGGCAGCCTCTCCCCAGTAAAAGTACCACTTGCACTGGCAGGTGGTTTACATACCCAGTAGCTGCCAGAATTGTGACCAGCTATGGTACCGGCAATCCAGTTCTATGTACATTTAACTTGAGAGAAAGCCCTTTTAAATACAGAGGGGGTTACTTCCCTTTAATCCTGCATAGGATTGTGCTGTTAGTAATTTGATGCACCATTTGCAATTAGCATGTAAAATTAAGGAATGAGGAATCATGTGTGAGGAAATTCAATGGTAATGCAATGAAAAGGAGAAATAATTTCCATCTCAAATTGTTTATCCAAGGAATACGCTCTCTGCCACGCATTTTAATTTTAATTTTACTATCACACCAAATTAAATGTATGCTGTTGTTAACACTTCAGACATTTTTCTGCACACAGTCACGTGCTTTTGCCCCCATTAATCATCTCAGTGTACATATTCTATAATGTTACAATACCTGTCAGCTGCCAACACAACAGATGGCTTCGTGCTTTGTAACCGTATCATGAAGATGTAGAGATGCTGTCATATACTCAGTAGCCTTGCCCATTGCTTTTTAAAACGAGTTCAGTGCCCAGTGAGTAATTAGAAGCAAAGTTTTAATGGCAAATTAATCCTCCAAATATCACAAGTTACAAAAAAAAAAAAAAACCCCACCCAGTCTCCATATGCAGTAGATAGGTGCAGCCTACAACTCTGCTCAAACTGGTCTTCAAATGTTTCCATTGTGGCTTGCTCTAGTGTTGTGGATGCCAGCTTTGGGTTAGGGAATGCCTGGAGATTTCAGGGTAGAGATGGAAAGGGCAGGGTTTGGGGAGGGGAGGGACACCAGCAGGGTAGGATCCCATAGAGTCTACCCTCCAACGCAGGCACTTTCTTCAGGAGAATGATCTCTGTAGTCTAGAGATCAGTTGTAATTCTGGGAGATTCCCAGGCCCCACCTGGAGACTGGCAGCCTTTTGTCAAGGTTCCATTGAAATGAGTTCATAGTGTTTTTCATCTCTTATCTTCACAATCCCACAAGCACTGTCTGCTTTGTAGGATATTTGGAGGGTGTATATCTGTTTTCTGTGGTTTATATAGAGCCTTTGTGTTCTTGGCAGGATGCCAGTCTCCAAAGCCAGAAAGGTTTGACTTTTATGTAAGCACTGGGCAATGACAAATAGAGGAATGCTGCCAGTTACAAGGATGATGAATGTGATCAGCTGTTTTGTTTGTCACACCTGGCCTTTCCATAGATGTCCTACAGATTTCAGTGGTTTGCCATGATGTGATGTTTTGAACCCTGAAATGGTTGTCTCACTGGAAGTCCACAAAGTCTATCTCTAGAAATGTCCGTACAAGTTAACACGTAGTGACAATGTCTAAGCAGCTCCTGTCAAGACAGCTCTAACAGGACTATCCTTCTGGGCGGCGTCTATGGCTATTCTTTTGACATTGAATTAATGTATTTGAACGACATAGACTCAGTTCCCACACACTGAATGGACACTTGGAGATTCTTCCCTGTGATTCATTGGAATTCAGAGGTACCCATCCACTAGAATTTAAGATAGTCCACCAACTAAAGATGGGTACAGAGAGGCCTCAGGAGAATAAGCAGTCTGCTCTGGGGATACCTTGTTGTAGCCTGGGCTTGTGCTCTTGTGGGTGTGCATGAAAACAGCAATTAATCCCTACATGTGGCCATGACGAAGAGATTAAAGAGTGCTAGCTATGCAATCATATTTTGCAAGTGGTATCCAGAGAAGGAAAGGGGTTCTATATGTAGGGTTGCCAACCTCCAGGTACTAGCTGGAGATCTCCTGCTATCACAACTGATCTCCAGCTGATAGAGATCAGTTCACCAGGAGAAAATGGCTGCTTTGGCAATTGGACTCTATGGTATTGAAGTCTTTCCCCTCCCCAAACCCTACCCACCTCAGGCTTCACCCCAAAAACCTTCAAATGATGGTGAAGAGGGTCCTGGCAAACCTGTCAATATGCCTAACACACAGGGCATCACAAAAAGATACACACTTATTTTCATGAAAGCTAGTTGCAAGGTGAATGGTTAGTACCCCATTGTAAGGCATGGTAATCATCAGCATCATAAATAGGTTCGGTTTTCAGGGATCACAGGGAGCTACTATAGAAAGGAGAAAATGGAGAGGACCCACCTCTGGAAGTCCTCTCTATTTGCAGTTCGTAATGTCCAATCCTGATTTTTGGCCAGCAGAAGGGCACTTACACTGCTGGATTTTTGCTACTTCCCTTTCTTACTTCATATCCTTCACTATGCTGCTGTGGCTGTTCCTGGGGACCCCGAAACTCTAGGCAGCTGCATTCTACAGGACACACTTGGCTGCAGTAGGAGGGAGGGAGGGAGGAGAAAAGCATTCCATGAGTGCAGTTTTTCTTGCAGCAGTTTGAATTCCACCCAGAGAAAAGTTACCATACCAAAGACTGAACAAGGAGAAACTGTAGTTAGGTATCCTTCTCGTTCTATGGAATAAATGCTTCAAACGACTCTGGCTCCAGTTCATTTCTGATGACAGCAGGTAGAACTCTTCATGGTTTGTGTTAAACCTTACTCACACTATTTAGTCTGCAACTGCTCTATGAAGTCATCTTGCTCTCTCTTGTCTTTTATATCTTCCATTTGCAGCTGTTGTGACAGATGTTTGGAAATACTTTTAGTGCCAGCCACAGCATTTATTTGATGACAAACTCTTCAAAAGAGATTTACTGTTATTGGCCTGTGTTTTCCCCTTTGATTCCTTTGCTGCAGGGAATCATTTGAACTGTGTCAACGTGGAGGACTCTTGGGAATTCAGTTCAGGGATATAAATGGGAAATAACCCACCATGATAGGAGTAGAAGTATCCATCTTGGGAATTCACTTGAAGCAATTCTACCAGTTTCCTGACCAAACATAATAATGCATCAGTCCCACCAGGGATTTTCTTTTTTCCCCTCCTTCAAAACACTAATAAATCCGGTACTGGGTTTGCCATGCCTGCAGCCTATAAATCCTATCAATGGTTGCTTAGAAGGAAATCCCTTTGAGTTCAAAGGAAACCACTGCCGTGTGAACTGAAGTCCTAATTTGTTTTGAGAATATTTTTATTGTGATTGGTGTAATAGTTAGAGTGTCAGACTAGGATCTGGGAGACCCAGGTTCAAATCCCCACTCTGCCATGGAAGCTTACTGGGTGACCACTTTGGGTCCCCATTGGGTAGAAAGATAATGAAAAAAATGAAAATAATAATAATTCAGGCAAGGAATTTAATGGGGTCTACTACTACTACTACTACTACTATGATGCTGTGATCTTTCTATAGAAATGTGCTCAAAAATTCATACTTCCTGACTTTAAAAAAGTCCATCTCTTGTCAATCCCCTTCCCCATAATCTCCAGTTTCTGTTTCTGCATATTTGTACTTGGCGAGATCCATAATCAAACTAGGTAGCCAGCTCATAGCTGCTGCTTGTGCATCATTCAAATCATGGCAGAAGCCATCATGTTGGACTCCTGAGCATCGCATACTTACCTTAGCAACATATGGCTGCATGGGAATGTACATTCACAAACTATTTGTGATATAATTTAAATCACCTACTAAAGATTAGTCTTCCCCTCTCTGCAAGGACTCAAGCATGCAAGATAAGCAAGCCAAGCAGCCACCACAGAGGAGCAATGCATCTCTTTTGCATTTTTCCCCCTAAGATCTTCTCCCTGGTTTGGGCCAGCAGAAGAAAATCTGCATTGTTCTGTTTGGGACAGGTGCCTTCCCCTCACCAAGGGTTGCTGGCTCTGGGTTGGGAAATATCTGGAGATTTTTGAGGCAGAGCCTGAAGAGGGCAGGGTTTGGGGAGGGACTTCAATGCCAGAGAGTCCAATTGCCAAAGCAGCCATTTTCTTCAGGCGAACTGATCTCTGTCGGCTGGAGATCAGTTGTAATAGCAGGAGATCTCCAGCCACCACCTGGAGGTTGGCAACCCTACCCTCACCTCACATATGAACCATAGTTCTGAACTGCAAAGTATTTGTAATCTAATTTAGGAAGGAAAGAACATTTGATTAAAAAAACAACAACAAGCATATCTGTACGTGTTTGAGAATGCTGCTCACAATTTGTGATCACATTATAATTTGAACAGAAGAATATTTGTCCAGCAATATTTGTGTATAGGATCTGAGTGAATGGGAGACTACGTTCATGTGGAATTATGCTTGAAATAGATATTTGAAAAATACTTGACATTTTGCAAATGTTAGACATTTTAATTACGTGAAGGTACTATCCAGATTTCTTTTTAATTGGAAAGGAAATTGAGAGGCTGCAAAGAATCACATTTAAGTGGAGCAGGATGGCCTAAGAGAAGTATTCCAAGACTCTTTTAAACAGGTTCTTTTTTGTGCGTGTTTTACAAAATCCGGTTGTTAGGACTACTGTTTTAAGGGTGATAGTAGTGTGGGGGCAGGGAGAGGGGCTTCCTAGACTCTTTCTTTTTGCTGTTTTTCAGCTAAAAATTGTTCTTCTCCTTCTGAGCTGCCTTGATTGCTTCTAGGGAAAATGTATAGGTAAATGATCGTGACAGTCAAGAAAACCAACCCTGCACAGTAGAGCCACCTTCTCTGTAACACAGAGCCTTATTTCTGTTATTTCAGAGCCATTTTCATGCATTTCCTGAGCCTTAGCTAGGCCTTTTCTATTGTCCAGACCACAGCCATGTTGGAATCATCTAGGCCTCTCTGCCTTTCATAGAAACACAGAGACAATCTGTCTCTCTGGAAAGAAGTGCATCTTATTGAGTCAGCAAGAGATGGCCAGGAGGCCAGATTATTGCCCCTGAAGGTCACTTGTTTGTTACAGAGGAACAAGACCCCCAGAGGCCCCACCCTTTGAGCACATACAGTGCCAAAAGTCCATATAAGACCCCAGAAGTTTCTGCTATGTTCTATCCTCCCCAAACACCTGCAACATGCACTGAAATTGTAGAACATGCAGATGCACATGTGTTCAGCATGATCAGGATGATGTAATGCAGGCATGAGAGACCATTAGTTTGAACACCATATACAATCAGAGCTTTTAGAACAGTTAGGGCTGACCCTCCCCTGATCTAGGGGAGTTGCTGATGGCCTTTCCCAGAAACCTGGGCATTGTAGTGTGCTGATATATAGGACAGGTATACCTCCTTCTCTGTGTGTGTGTGTGGCTCTGTGTCAGAAACTTCCCTGCCTCAGGAGGTCAGGGAGAGACTTGCCTTTGGGAAGGCTATGCTCTCTTTTGCTCTTGGGAGGTGAGGGAAAGCTTGCAACCTATTACCTGTGCAAAAAGTCCCACTTGAATCATTCAGTTTTGCCTAGTCTGCAGAAATCCAGAAGAATGGGAGCCTTCCTGACCTCTGCAAGCAGGCCTTTCCATAAAGTGGGTGCCACAATGGAGAAAGCATGTGTATGGACTAGAGTTGCCAGGTGCCCGGCGGTGGCGGGCAAACCCTGGTAATTTGCCCCTCTGCCCGCCGACCACCTGAGGGTTGGCAGGCGAACGTGCGCGCGTGCCGCCTCGCGAGGAGCCTTATGCCACTCAAACTCTTAGTTTGAGTGGTAAAGGGCCACTTGTGATGTGGCACTTCCAGGTGTAAACGGATTGCAAGGGGCCTTTTACCACTCAGGTTCCTCGCGAAGTTTCCTTGCGAAGCAGCACTTTGGCGCGCATGTGCACATGCGGGCACACCACTCTCCTGCCCCAAAAGCTCTCACCAGAGGAGAGGGGGAAACTGGCAACCCTAGTATGGACAGTAGTTGATTTTGCCAATTTGCGGGTTGGCACCTGCAGAAGGCCCTGCTCGGATGAGTAAAACTGTCACGGTGGAGCATAGGGGGAGATGCAGTCCTGCAGATAAGAGGGACCAAAGCCATGAAGGGCTCTGTATGTGATAGCCAATGCCTTAAATTAAGCCTAGTAAAAAAAATGGGCAACCAGTGGAGGATCCGCAGAATGGTAGTAATATGCATGCTCAATCTAGCTCCCCAAAATAACCAAGCTGTGGCATTCTGAACCAGTTGGAGTTTCCGAGTTGATTTTGAGGGGAGACCAATGTACAGTGCATTACAGTAGTCTAGTCTCGATGTTACTGTGGCATGGATCCAAGTGGCCAGATCAGCCATATCAAGGCAAGAGGGCCATTTTACGGGCTAGGCTGAGTTGGTAGAAAGCATTTTTTGCAGCTGTAGTAACTTGCTTCTCCAATAATAAGGTTGGATCCAGTGTAATCCTAAGGCTTTTAACTGAGTCAGCAAGGGTCAGTTGAATCTATCAAAAGTGTGGAGAACAATGTCCTTCAGGATCTCCAGCTTCCCAACAAGCATTACCTCTGTCTTTTTAGGATTTAGTTTCAATTTGTTAACTTTTAGCCAGTTAACCACAGCAGCCAGACAGCTGTTTAGGATCTTTGCCTCATCACCAGGAGATTTGGATAAGGATGTACAGAGCTGGGTATCATCAGCATCTTGATGTCAGCCAACCCCAAAATTGTGAATGATTTGACCTAAGGTCTTTACATAGAGACTGAAAATATAAGCAGTTTTTATCAACTTCTTATCCAGTCTCCTAGTACTCCCAATTAAAAATTAAAAAAAAAATCAGTCATTTCATTTTTACACTGTTTCAGGGAACAATGGATAAATCCCCTTCCTTCTTACTACGTCTACAATAAAATTATTATATAAATAAGTTATAGAAAATAATTACTGGGACATAAAGGAGCTGCATTCAGGACAACATAATCAAAATGTAACATAATTTAAATAATTATCTATATGATTTCTTTGTCATAAAGAAAAACATCATTTAACATTTAAAGATAAAGGTCTCCTGTGCAAGCACCGAGTCATTCCTGACCCATGGGGTGATGTCACATCCCGACGTTTACTAGGCAGACTTTGTTTACGGAGTGGTTTGCCGGTGCCTTCCTTAGTCATCTTCCCTTTACCCCCAGCAAGCTGGGTCCTCATTTTACCGACCTCGGAAGGATGGAAGGCTGAGTCAACCTTGAGCCGGCTACTGAAACCGACTTCCGTCGGGATCGAACTCAGGTTGTGAGCAGAGCTTGGACTGCAGTACTGCAGCTTACCACTCTGCCCCACAGGGCTCATTTAACATTTATATGCATTTAAATGCTGTTGGTAAATTTTTAAAAGATGGACTTTTTCTGGGTGGGTATGGAAAAAAATACTAGAATAATGGCCCAATCTAGTGGGCATATAGTTGAAAGTTGCATCGAATGTAATGGCTTTTACTCCCAAGTAAGTGTGTATAGAATTTCACACTTACCAGTAATTAAGCCCCATTGAGCACAATAGACTTCCGAATAAGTATGCAAGTCTATTAATAAAAGATTTTAAGAGAAGTGCATGTATGGGGTAGAGGTTACATTTGAAAAACAAATTCTCATTATGTCCTGAAAAAGTACCTGGCACAATCAATGTCTCTTCTAAATAACTTTCATCAGTTGTAAATGAACGATGAGAATGGTCTCTTTAGGTTGAATGAGGCCCTGCTCCATACATTAGAGATTTATACCAATGCAAATTTGCGGTAATGCCATGGCCTCTTCTATCCCTTGGGCACACTATGCAGGCACCAGCTGAAAGCCTTGCTTGCTGTACATATCTCCAGAAAGCATGCCTAGCGAAACAGCACATTAAAGCAACATTTTATTAAGAGGAACAAATAGCGCCGTAAACCTCACTGTACTCTGGGTTAATTAATGTAAGAAATCATTGTCCTCAGTGGAATGCTTTTTCAGAAGTTTCATTTCCCACATCCCCTTTTAAATCTACTCGTTTCCCGGAGAATGGTGCACTAGTACGTTAGTTGATTCACCTTGCATGTGTCTTGAGTCTGAGACTACCAGTCCTTTTCCAGAATATTTAAAGCCTTTTGCAACATGAAATGTAGCTTCCAGTTGTAGGAGAATATCTCTTTTATGTACCTTTAAAGTAGAAGCTATTTAGAACATTTAGAATTTGCTGAAACAAGAGCTTCTTCCCGATCCCAGCCCCCCCCCAGAGGTGCTTGTTTTTATGCTCTATTGGACGATATCAAAGGCAGCATTGTAAAGTACATAATGATTGTCTTTTCATGTCAGTTTTTAGATTCCAGTGTAGAGGATTTATTATTCATATCAATCTGTCTTTCAGATCATCTTGCACAGACACTCCAGATTAAATTTTCTTCATTATCGTTACAGAACTAGATGAATAAGTGGCACATCTGTTCATGAAGTGGTTTATTATCTGTCCTGATGAGGTTTGGGATGAATGGGGGAAAGATTTAAATACAGTGCAGGGGATGCGCTCAGGTTTATACACACTTTCGAATTCTTAACCAGTTACACTAACTTGAGACACCTGGTATTACCACATAGGGTATCTATTAACAACTAATCTGAACCAATTTGAGTACAATCCTGAAGGGGATGCCTGTATCAGCATAGCAGCAAGCGTAAACCCATACTGGCGTAAGTGCCCATTTATCTTGGGATAACGGGCACTTACGCCATCCCAAGTGGAACACACGCTGGAGCCGGCAAGCCATGGGACCATGCTGGAAGCAGAATCCCAGAAGTGGGAGCCCACACCAGCATGAAGGGGGGGTTCATGGGGTGGAGCTGCCTTTAGGCAGCATCCTAACCTCTTTCGCCCCTCGAGTTATGGCGTTGCTACACCACCTTTTTTGGCGGTGTAGCCTCTCTGCTTTCTCTGGGGGCATTTTCCCCATTTTACATTTTTTATTGTTTTATTTCCTGCATGGCGGCCAGGGAACCTCTGAGAAGGCGTTGTGGCTGCACCGCTCCCAGCCACCACACATCTACCCCCCCCTGTCAGGATTGGGCTGCCCATGTCAAAGAAAAGCATCAGGCAAGACTGAGGGAAGACAAAGAGAGGCACACAAGGCAGAATTGATAAGGCCCCCGTATTGCTTCTCTTTCCATCAAGGAAAGATAATTGCAGGACTTTAGTTTTTTAAAAAATATATCTTTATGAAGCATTTATAAACTACACACATCTAAACTGCATTTATAAATCTGTTTAAGAGGGAACCTGAATACTCATTAGTCACTTTAAGTGTCTCTTTTACATATAAGGGACCTTTCTCTTCATTTATTATGACTACTAGGCGACCATTTATCAGGCATATATTACAGAAGTTGTCAACAACAACAACAACAACAACAACAACAACAACAACAACGTATCCAGACAATGTAGAAGTGTTTGTTCAGATATGCTTAAGGAATGGTTGTATGAGCAAGCTTTCTGACTCATCCCTTTCCTCTTTCCATTATTTCCAAGCATGAAGAGAAAAGATTTTTAAGGTCAAACTCTTGCCCTATAACTGAGGCAGAGGCTGCCCCCAAACTGGGGTTTCTCCTGTCCCTGCCTTGAGAATGTTACCTTTGCCTAGATCTGCAAGGACAAGTAGCTACAGCTTCTGCTTTATCCTCTCACTCTACCTCCTTGGTCCCTTTAACCCACAGCTTCAGTGGAGTACACTGTGCAGTGTTTGAATGTCTTGGAACCACTAGGCCTCGATAAGGAATTCTAGGAGTAGGTATTACTTCATATTATTTTGAATACTTGAGATTGCTAATTCTTCTTCCCAGATATTTGTATTATTCCTCTCAATGAACAAAGCTTCTGTGTTCATGTTATCTGGACTCTTAGTGCTCCTTCTGTGTTTGTAAAGGTGCCTCACCTATTTTTTCAGAGTTCCCTCATAGTAGCTTGGGTGCCATAGTAGCTTGGGTGCCAAGACTACCAAGACTTCTTTAAGCCACATGTGGAACCTAAATCATCAGCTGTTTTAGGATAGCTGAGAGGCAGTAGAAGGAGGGTTTTCTTTCTTATACTCAGGCAGGAATCCCCATTTCCTGCTGGGGTAGGGGATCCCCTGCCTCCAGCTCCCATTTCCAGCCTCCATTCCTTCAGCTAGAAGGATAAAAATAATATTAAAAATTAGCTACAAGGCATGGCATGACATCACTTCTGGGGAAAACCTGGAAGTCTGCACTAGCAATCACTAGAAACGGTAATCTCTAGAGAGGTATGGTATCACTTTCCTGTTTTCCCTGGAAGTGATAGGCTGTTGCCCTTCAGTGCCACTATATCCCTGCCCTCCCTGGATTCCTGCCAGTTTCCAGACCATGCCTGGCAACCCATCACTCAGGAAAGTGTGAATTTGGCCTAGAATTGGAAAGTGGGCCACATTCACACAGTCACATCTTTACAATAGTGTGTCTTCTGACCATATGTGGTAATGTTTTTTCTTGTAACAGAAGTTATTCAAGCGGAAGCTTTCTTGTGGCAGGGCTCACTTCATTATATGCGTAAGTGTATACCTGTGAGGCTGATACATTTATAGTAAATCAGTCTAACGGAAGTGTATACTTCCTGCATCGGCTGAGGTGCATTAGCCATTACTTAAATGGCTCGCATGACTCTGATACTGCCAGAATGGTGCTCGATATTTCTGAGGACTTTATTTAGTGAAGGAAACAGTATACAAAGTGAGGAAAATATGCAATACATTACTTTCAGTGCAATCCTGGGAACCACAGCAGCTGGGGACAGTGTGGCTGCGCTGCAGCTGTGGCGCCTTCAGAGTGGTTTCCCGGCCTCCGCGGGGGAGGGGGAGGGGTTTAATAAAGAAAAAAAACTATAATGGGGAAAGGCCCCGTTGCAAACAGAGATGCTGCACCCCAAAAAATGGTGGCGCAGCAACGCCATTGTGCTAGGGGGCTTATGCTGGCCATTGGCTGTAACAACAATAAACATAGTGCGTTAGGGAGCATTCCTAGCACAATTTGGATTAGGAAGCTGCTTATTGTCATCTCCTCCCCCGGAAGGCCCTGGGAACGCCTCCCGGGATGAGTGGCCGCACCAGCATCAAAGGCCTCGCTGCTGCTGCCGCGGTTCAGAAGGGCCAGCGTAATTGGCACTGTGCCAGCATCCATGCCACTTTGTACAGCACAAGTAGCACGGATACCGGCATAGGGGTCATGCCAGCTCCTAAGAGCATCTGCCCCCCCCTTCAGTATTGCACAGCAAGAGTATAAGGGAATCATCATTACAGCCAGGCAGCAGCCTCATCACCAATAAACCTCTGTTATATCAACCACTGATTTTTTTTTATCCCTTGGGAATCATTGGAAGAAGGTCGGACCAGAACCAACAGGTTGAAATTAAATCAAAAGGGTTTCCATTTAGACATTAGGAAGAACTTCCTAACAGTTAGAGCAGTTCCTCAGTGGAACAGGCCTCCTCGGGAGGTGGTAAGCGCTCTTTCCCTGCAGGTTTTTAAGAAGAGGTTAGATGACCATCTGTCAGCAATGCTGTTTCTATGACCTTAAGCAGATGATGAGAGGGAGGGCATCTTGGCCATCTTCTGGGCATGGAGTAGGGGTAATTGAGAGTGTGGGGAGGGAGGGAGTTGTGAATTTCATGCATTGTGCAGGGGGTTGGACTAGATGACCCTGGTGGTCCCTTCCAACTCTATGATTCTATGATTCTAAGACTAGGTGCAAGGGTGTTCCTCAAATCTTTATCTCTAAATACCCCAGGTGGGACAGCAGAAACTTTTCACAGTGCTAGGATTTGCTACCCCAGCAAATGCCTAATAAAACCAAGCCAAAAATCACCTCCCTAGTAGCCTGTAGACCAAAAACTGTAACGGGAGAAACATTCGCGGATATGAAGGAAACCATTTACAGAAGAGATAGATTTACAGTATTTCCAAGTCACATTCCTATCTGGAGATAGCTGAATTTCAAAAAGCAGCAAATTCCACAGCTTGAAAGCAGCCATGGAAAATTTGTGTCCACCAACGGAGGCTTTCGAGAATCTCAGCTGGTGAAGCTGCGCTGACTGAGATAATAACTGTCAACCTAGATTATACAGACACAGGTGGTTTCTAGGATACACAGATGTCTAACCATGCAAAGCCAGGACTATTTGTGGGATAATGTGCTCTTGGCACCCAGATCGCCACAAACATGCTGCCTTTTTTAGTTTTCGTTTTATTGTTCTTCCATAATGGGCTGGAGTGGAGAAGAACAACAAGAATGGGGTTTTAAAAAATGAGGCAGATATAACACTGTAGCCTACAGAGCCGGCACTGAAGGTGAAGCCCGTTCCTGACCGTATCATAGATGATTCTTCAGACCGAGAGGGACTGATAAGCTAATCGCTCCTGTCCCAAGATGGGATTTTAAAATTGTTTCATAAATATATTTTAAAGACAACAGCAGAAAGAGGAAAGGATGTACTACAGGAACATTCCCTTTTGAGATGCTGGTGACAAATCACTTGGACAACATGAGCTGTCACAGTGTTCAGTGTTGCTGGGAACAATCAATGAAATTATAGCCTTGTACTACATGCTTGTTTATCTGTTATTATGGAAATAAGGTGCCATCGAAAAAGTCTGAGGGGGACTGGAAGACTAGACTGTTCAGTACAGATTTTGGAAAGGCAGCAACACTTCCTCACATTTTTCTGACAGAGCATGCTTTCTTTAAAAAACTATAAACACCTACTGCTATTCATGGGGTTTGGCTGCAAAGCTAGTAATTAAGATTAGGTGTTATGCAAGAGTGAATTTGGGGGGATGCGTGGAATATGTAATATAACAAACTGGAAATTATGCTTCAGCAAAGAGAGTAGAAAGACCACATGCTTCAGGCTTATGTTAATGTTTTAGGCTCTATGAATGTAGAAGAGTTTTGCCCCATTGTAACAAAACAGGAGAATTTATTTAAGCTCAAGTTTGGAATCAATGGAATGCCTGCATTCTGAATTAGAATTCATTTGACAGGAGTTCGTTCATTCATATGCAACCCAAAGTTATGATTTTCTCTCTGGAAGTAAATCCTATCACGTTCAATGGGTTTACTGTCAGTGTACATGTGACCGTGGCCTTAATAACTCACATGCTTCTTTGAAACATCATGAATTCCATCACTGTCAGCATGGTAACCAATTTACAAGCATTATTTCCATCCAAAATTGAAAGAGCCTTGATTCTGGTGAGAAGCTTGTTTCTGTGTAACACGCCAGTGAATTCTGCACCTGTTCTTCTATAACTACATCATTACACCTGCCCCTGATTTGTGAATGGTAGCTCCAAATAAAACATTTTTATTGAACTGTTATCTCCAGATACCACTGCCCCCCAAAACTCTGAATAGGCTGCTAATATTTCAGAGGGCAGTAAAACAAAAATGCATAATATTTGCCTGGGTGTGGATGATAAACAAATCAGATTATTCTATGCCCTCTGAAGAGAAATTTTTTTTTTCTCATTCAAGGCATGAAAGTTCCTGAATGTGCATGAGAAATTAGTCCGTCGTATGGTAAAAACAGATACAGTGGGCAGAAAGTGAGTGTTAACTCAGGGGGTTAACTGGTCTATAAAAACTGTATGTTTGATGTATGTTTTTCCCGTTTAGATTAAGAGGCAAGATAAATCCCATACTTTGTGATTTCACTGCTTTGCATATACCCCTGGTAGACCTTTCCCATGCTTCCTTCAATCCTCCCACCCAGCAACCAGCCTATCTTTATCTGCCCTTCACAGTCTTTTGCTTTCCCTTCTTCCTTCTCCTTGGCCGCCCTTTTCTTCTCTCCTACCCAACCTAATTGAAGTCCATCTCTCCTGCTGTGGTACGAGATTAGCTGTTGATGCTGCAGAAATATCTCTCCCTGCTGGTAGCTATTTTGGTGCCATGAATTAGGCAATTCGAGCAAACGTTTAGCATTGTATAATTAATTTTATTATATTGTATATGTATTTTATTGTGCTTTTTTATTGCACTGGATCTTGATTATTGTGTGAAACACCCTGAGCCCAGCTTTGGTGAGAGAGCCAGCATGGTGTAGTGGTTAAGAGCAGTGGACTCGAATCTGGAGAACTGGGTTTGATTCCCCACTCCTCCACATGACCGGCGGACTCTAAGCCTGCTGGGTGACCTTGGGTTAGTCACAGCTCTCAGAGCTCTTTCAGTCTCACCTACCTCACAAGGTGTCTGTTGTGGGGAGGGGACAGGGAGGCGATCGTAAGCTGCTTTGAGCCTCCTTAAAGGTAGAGAAAAGCAAAGTATAAAAACCAACTCTTCTTTTTTTGCCAGGGGAGGATGGGATATAAATAAAAGTTGTTGTTGTTGTTGCCTTTTTCTGTTATTCCTTTTCCTTCCTCTCCCTTTCTCAGTTTCCTGACCCCCATCCCAGTTTTTACCCTTTTCAGTCTCTCTTTATCCCCACTAGCTTTTACTGACAGAAACCAAGGCTTAGAAGGCTCAGTAATATTGTTGTGGTGGCCTAGCAAACCCTCAAAATGAGTGCCAAGATCTCAGAAAGTAGTCTTGTGAGATCTCAGCGGGAGATCACCTCTTACAGCTACAGATGCTGCTTCTATTATTTGGGGTGTTTTAAACCCACAGTGGTGTTTCATTTTGTTTTTAGAATTCATTCTTCTTTTCTTTTTGCAAATTTAAGGATTCCCACTTGTCTCTCCCTGGCCTCATTGTGTGAACTTCTTGCTCTACACTCTAGGGACCAGTTCAGAATTACATATAATGATTAGTGAGATTGTATTTCATATTGGGGTGTACTAACAGCCCAGTCTTACCACCCTAATGCCAGTACTATTAGTCAGTATCCTATCTCTTCTCTGCAGAGAAGAAATGGTGTTAGGATGGAGTAGTAGGTATTTATTTGTTTAGAAAAAAAATATGCCACCTCTCCAGGAACCTGCCTGAGATGGCTTACAAAATTAGAAAAATAGAAACCAAACATTAAAAAGAATTAATTAAAATCCAGCATTAAAAACCCACTCTGGCTTAAAAACAAATAGGCCATAAAAACAGACCACTGACATCTTAAAATAACAGTGTCCAGGCTAAAACAGTATTTAAAGATTAACTCCGAAATTAAAAGCCTGGGTGAAGAGAAATGTTTTGGCCTGGTTCCTAAAAGAAAGCAACGTAGGTGACCGGCAAACCCTAAAGTGAAAAGCATTCCATAAACAAGGTGACACACAGGCCTTAGGAAGGCAGATAACAGGAGAAAGACAGGAATTGGGGGAGGGAGAACCAGAGAGAGAGGGAAAACGAATGGGGAAAGGGGGTGGCAGAGAGGGGAAGAAGCAAAAGCGGAGGGAATGTTATAGCCACTTTCACAATATCTTTGCAGGTTCCCACGTGTTATGTATAATCATGGCCGTCATTTGTTCAAGCCCTACATCAGTGAAAATTGCAGTGGCCACCTGCATGATCCCTGCTGCATCACAAATAGGGTTGCCACCTCCAGGTTGGGAAATATCTGGAGATTTTGGGGGTGGAGCCTGAGGAGGATGGGTTTCGGAGAGGAGACTTCAGTGCCATAGAATCCAATTGCCAAAGCGGCCATTTTCTCCAGGGGAACTGATCTCTGTTGCCTGGAGATCAGTTGAAATAGCAGGAGATTTCCAGCCACCACCTGGAAGTAGGCAACCCTAACCACAAACCTGCTGAGAGCCCCACATACTCTCATGAGCAACTGTGGTGAGGGCTGCTAGCTGGTAGACCAAACCTCTATTCCCTTCAACATTTTTTTTTTACCATCGACCCATGAAATCACAGAACACTTTGCTGCAAGTCAGGGTTTGGTGAAACCATTGATCAAAGGTGTTACTGAATTAAACTTGCAGTGTGACAACATTTTTAAGGGTACCCAGTAGGCATCCAGTTCTTGGCAAGCCCTTCTTATCTCTGATTACCTCATCCCTTTGTCTCAAAACTCAAACACTTTCTACATGAAAAAACAGCTGTGTCCCTAAGCTTACTTCACTGGGCAGCTTCTAAAGGAAATTATAACATGAATTCTGTTCTGGTGTCTGTGAATAGAAGGCAGCAGACACAATCAGAGCAGAGTAGGTCTCAGACAATTTCAGATTAATCTAGTACTACAACAAAAATTGTGCTTGATGTTTCCAGTAACTGATAGGGGAGCACCTGTGTTAGAAGGCACTCAACTGCTTTCCCACCAGGAACTGTGAGCTTTTGTCTATTTTCATCAGAAGTCAGTGTTCGCCTGAAGTAATAAATGTTGTGTTGCTATGGAAAGTAAAATTCCAAATGCAACTGTTTATGCATTCTTGTCTAGCATCTTAAGTACGTGAAGCAATACTTCTCGAAGTACTGAATCCATCTTTTCTATTTTTGCATAGGTTGTTTTATTTATATATAACAGTTTCATTAAAATAAAGAGATTTTCGAGAGAGCATTAACAATTTAGGGAGGGGTAAAATGTACTATACAAACAATTCATGCAGAATGCTACTGCTCATCTTCTTACAGGTACAGGAGGCAACTAACATATTACATATTGCACCAGTTCTTCCCAAAAAATTCACCAGACTCAGTTAAGTGCTGGTTCCAGGCACGGAGCTGGGGGAAGGAGCACCCCAGGACAGGAAGGAGGGAGGGGTGTGCCAAGCGTGCTGGAGCCAGGCACTGGGGTGGAAACAAATGCGCTGAGTAGGGTGCTCAGCAGCCGCCCCTGCAGACATAGTGATAGAGAGCAGCGGCTGGGCAGGCAGTGCATGGGCCAGCCAGGCCATGGGCAGGCAGCTGTGACCGTGCCACGGTGGTGCTGCTTCTTCCCATGCCCATGCATATACTCCCTATGACCATGGTGGCAACCCCTCCTTCCGCTGGGGGCACATACCCCCACCAGACCCCACCAAGATCTGTCCCTGGGTGGTTCTTATGTTTTAACTCCTTCCCAGCCAGGGGGGCACATATCTGAAGGGGCCTCTTCTCCCTGTAGGAACCTAATGGTCAGATTAGCTCCTCTGAGCATCTTCTCATATCTTTCATCCAGCTCCACCATTTTACACTGGACTGCCTGGCGGTATGTATATAGTCCCTTCTTTGCTGGTCTTCCACAGAACCTGTAAAGCAGCTTTATTTTTAAAGGCATTTGGTGGATAGTGTTTTTGGGGGGAGATGCCAAATTATTTTCTGCATGTTTATGAGGATAGCATATTGCTGTTGTACTTTTAAGGCTGAGTATATTGACTGGTTTTTATAGGCTATTGAGCTATTTTATGGATATGTACTGGTTAAATCTCTATCTCTGCTACCTGGAACTGTGGGTGATCAAGTCAGGATCTTGTCTGAAAAGAAGTGCACAGACCACCATTGTATTTTATCAATTTGTGTTTATTGCTCAGCAATAGGATTAAACAATTCCCCACCACCACCACCACCACCACCATGCATTCTCCCTTGTCACATACTCTGTTGGGAAGCCACCCCAACAGGTATTGGGCTTTGTTTAGAGTCTTACTTTCTGGCGGTCAAAAACCCTGCCTCAGTCTTGTCCTGTTGATCTCTATCTAAGTGCAGAGTTTTATATTTATAAAAATATTTTGGATTCCCTTATACCTCTTCACCCATTTATGTAAGTTTAACTTTTTTCAAGTTGGGTTGCCTTCTGTTGCCCCCTCAATATTTTTCCATCTTCAATTTTAATTTGGACATCTTCTGTTTTTAAGATGTTTGTCCCAACCCTCACTTAGGCTTTGCAAACTGTTCAAGGCCCTATGATTTGCAAACTATTCAAAAATCCTTCCTTTTTCCATGGGCCCATTGCTTCTCTTCTTCTCTAAATATATTATGGTCACCAGAACTGTTAACATTTCTTTTTGTTGCCTTCTGTAAACCAAAAATCAGGCACTCACCCCATGCATCAGTTTCTTACAGCCCATTCCTGACTTTTGAAGATGAAAGTTCTCAGGAGGCCAGGAAGGGGCTGCACTGGCATTGGGGCCCCCTGCGCCAGTGCCCAGGCTACTTACGCCACCGTGAGTGGCCCCAACGCTGGCAGGGAGGCCCAGACACCGGTTTCCCAGTGCTGCCGCAGCAGTACCACCCAGGGACACCAGCTGGGCCTTCCACCAGCATCCCACCAGTGCAAATCCCTGTGCCGTTGTCCCGGGACACGTGCTTGTGTCCCAGGGGCATTCCTGGGGCATGCCGGGGGTTAGAGCTGCCTGTAGGCAGCTTCCTGTCCCTGTTCGGCCTGGAAAGCTGGCGTTGAGAATGGTGTTGCTGTGACTGCTTTTTAACAGGTACAGCATTACTGTGGGGCAAAAAAGCCCCATTTTTACAAAAAAAGCCTTTTAAATACTTTTTTTAACCTTTCAGCAGCCATGAAACAGCTTTAGAGGTACCGCGGCGGTGCCTCAGCCACACCGTCCCTGGCCGCCGAAAGGCGAGGAATGGGCAGTTAGTTTATTCACTATAAGAGCAAATTTAGGTCTGGCACCCTATCATCTGCCTTGAGTTTTTAGGAAAGGTAGAATAACAGCAGAGTTTTTAAGTCTTTTTAAACACAGAATGAGGAGAAGAATAAATTACCAGAATATCAGCAGGCAACAAATATGTTAAGTGAGGAGAAATAATGCAAAAAAAAAAAAAAAAGATTAAGATGCAAAAGTAAGGTTTATAAAGCTACAATGAGTTAAACTAAACATGACATCCGGACACATTAAACATTTAACGGACATCCGGACACATTAACCTTCCCGAGAGTCCCGGCAAAGCTGGGGGGGGGTCTTTAGACCCCTCTGCGCTCTCTGCGCAGAGGGCACAGAGGGGCTTGACAGCCCCCCGCCAGCCTTCTCGGGAGTCCCGGCAAAGCTGAGGGGGCTTTAAACCCCTCTGCGCTACCTGCACAGACAGTGCAGAGGGGCTTGTTGGGGGGCCCTTTAAACAGATCTGCGCCTCCCAGCTGGGAGGCGCAGATCTGTTTAAAGGGCCCCCACGCGCCTTCAGGGAATCCCCCTGAAGGCGCACGGGGGGGGGATTTTCCCCCGAAGTCTGGATCCCCCCCGAATTTTGGGGATCCGAAGTGGGGGAGTTCGGATAAAAACGGGCCGAATTTTGCCGAATCCGAATTCAACCGAATTTTTTTTTCAACAGCCCTACATTTCAGATCAGGGCTTTTGGTGGTGGGGTGTTACCATGATTGCTTCATTTATGGTAAGACATTGCTCGTTCGGGTGGAGGTCCATGTGACATTTTTGGCTTCTGGATTATCAGGACCGTTCTTTCAATGGACAGCCAAACTGAGGGTCTGTGGCAGCCATCATTAAAGATAACACCACCAAAATTACTCTGAATGCAGTCCTCCTTCTCTTAAGAACCTCTGAATTTCAAGTATATGCAACAAAGGGGCTGCCTTTTACTAGACCCCAGAGTAGGCAGATTCCCACACACATGCATTGTAGACATCTTTTCAAAGGACAAGCAACTGCAAGATCTGGAGCAGCAGTCTTTGAAGATAATGCCAGAGGGGATTATCTAGAAGTGCTCTGTGCTCCTGCCTTGCAAGGATCCAATTGGAAGGATGCCATTGCCCAGGAAACCAGTGGAATCAAAGAACAACACAATATGTATATGCACATGCTGGTAGCTTGGTAAACACCCAAACTCGAAAATAACATGGATTTTTTGGGGGGAAAGCAGTTTCATTTCACTGAGAATCCTGGATTGCTAATGCCATTCTGAGTAGGGCTGTCAATTCGGTTCGGTCCGAACTGAAAATCAACCGAATTTCCCCTGATTCGGTGATTTTCTGTTCGGACGGATCCGAACTCAAAACTGGCGGGCAACCGGGGGGGCCGAATTCAGCGAGTTCGGGAGTTCGCGAATAAATTCGGCAAATTCGGCCCCCCTTCAGGGGAGCCCGCTGAAAGGCGCGGGCTGCCCTTTAAACTGATCTGAGCCTCCCAGCTGGGAGGCTCAGATCAGTTTAAAGGGCAGCCCGAGCCTCTCCAGCGGAGCCTGCTGAAGGGGGGCGGGCTGCCCTTTAAACTCATCACTTTAAACCCTTCAGTTTAAAGGGCAGCCCACGCCTTTCAGCGGGCTCCCCTGAAGGGGGGCGGGCTGTCATTTAAACTCATCTGCGCCTCCCGGCCGGGAGGCGCAGATGAGTTTAAAGGGCAGCCCGCCCCCCTTCAGCGGGCTCCGCTGGAGAGGCGCGGGCTGCCCTTTAAACTGACCTGCGCCTCCCAGCTGGGAGGCTCAGATCAGTTTAAAGGGCCCCCGCGCGCCTTCAGGGAATCCCTCTGAAGGCGCGCTGGGCCTGAATTTTCCCCCAAACTCCGGATTCCCCCGAATTACCGGGGATCCGAAGCGGGGGAGTTCGGACTTCGGCACGTACCGAACCCACAAGGGTCAAATTCGGCCGAATCCGAACTGTACCGAATTTTTTTTTTTTGACAGCCCTAATTCTGAGAAACAAGTGTAACATCCTGAAAGAGTGGTTTTCATGTATACTTTTGGCTTGGGAATTCCATTATGCACATCCCTAGTTGGAACCAAAAAGTTGATAAGAGTCTCTTTTGGCTTTCTGAAGGGTAGTGTTTATTAATTGCAAATGTAAGTGAGTTGCACATTCATGTTCTCAAAATTATTTTTTTATAAATTCTGCCACATGGAAAAATCCCTAAATGAATGTCTGCCACCGTCTGTACCTGATACAGAGATTAAGATTAAGAATAAAATATTCATTCATGTATTCATTTTACATACAAAGAGAAATCTATGTCTAATTTATACCCCAGTGAATGAACCTTGATGTACTTTATAACTTTTTATAACCACATACTAGAACAATAAATGTTATTCCATAAATGTTGTCTGTATAAATGCTTAATCTTTCTTCCTGTATTTTAAGAACTCCAATAAAAGGGGGGAAAGTATATGAGATAGTATACTTGTAACCATTCCTTTAGCTAGACTCAGTTTTCATCTTAAAGCTCCATTATAAAACTAATAATAATTTCTTGCAGGTTAAATGTTCTAAGGGTTCCCAGATCATGCATTTAAATAATAGTATGAAATTCCCCAAACTCCTTAAAGCTAATCGTCTTCAGTTTTATAATCCACATATTTTCATGCATATAATAGCCATGCAGTAAATTTTCATGTGATGGTAGCAGGTTCACAGAAAGAACATTTGCATAATAATTGGTGCATAATAAGCCCTAAAAGTTTACCTTATTTTTCCCATAGTTAGTGAATTTCTCTCTCTCTTTTTCTGTTTGTGTGTGAAAGAGAGAGGTTTGGCAAAATGAAACCCTAGATTGAATTGGAATTAGATTATAAGGAAAGAAATTCTATCTCCATGGTATTTCATTTTTATAATGTAATACTACAATAATGGACCAGTTTCCCGTATATTAATTATTGCATGCATATCTTTGCCCTTTTTGCTCTACTAACCATTGGGTATTTTGGTATTATGCTTTCTTTCTGTGACACTCCAAATATGATTTATAATAATGTGTGTGTGTGTGTTGGGTGGGGCAATTCCTCTAATCTTTAAAACCCATAGGGCACAATATACTTGGGAAACTCTTCAATTCAATTTCCACTGAAATTAAAAAAAAGAGTTGGTTTTTGTATGCTGACTTTCTCTGCCACTTAAGGCATAATCAAACCGGCTTACAATCACCTTCCATTCCCCTCCCCACAACAGACACTCTGTTTGGTAGGTGGGGCTGAGAGAGCTCTAAGAGAGCTGTGACTAGCCCAAGGTCACCCAGGGGGCTTCATGTGGAGGAGTGGGGAAACCAACCCAGTTCACCAGACTAGCGTCCGCCGCTCATATGGAAGAGTGGGGAATCAAACCCGGTTCTCCAGTTCCAAGTCCACCGCTCTTAACCACACCACACTGGCTCCCTGGATAGAACAGAATAGAAAATTTTGTTGTATATAGCCATTGGCCATCACAATTTACTAAAACAAATAAGTAATAATACAAATACAGTGGATTAGCAAATAAAATATTAAAATAGATAATGGAATATACTAACACATTATAATTTAAAATATACCAACACATTTCAATTTCATGCTCCTTCCGATACCACATTAAACCTTATTTTCTTTGCTGCAAGAGCAAACAAAGAAACTGTATATAATGCATAGGCATCAGTATCAGACAACAGAAATGTAATTTTCTCTGCATCCGAGACTGTACTAATACCAGATAATATTCCTGCCAAAAAATTAGCCCTGGGGCCTGCATACAATGGGTAAAGTAGGATATAGTGAGGTAAGTCCTCCAGAGTTGAGGATCCACAAACACAGACACATTGATTCCTTGATGTTCGAGAGTAACACCCTGCCAATAAAGCCACTGGCATAGTTTGAAAGCGTAATGATGTAAAGGATGCTCTAAGATTATAATTTTTAACATCAGAAATTAACAGGAGTTCTACAAGAGCACAATGGGAAAGCTACCGATCTTGGTATTATGCTTGTTAACTTCTCCTTTTTTCATTAATAATTAAGAACCAAACTGGGTTTGGTAATTGGAGATCCCATTGTTCTCTAAACTTTAAATAACAGCCAGCTAGAACCCTGACTGGGATTGAAGCTGTGACATGTTGAAAGGAAAGATTTCCCTAGTGATGAGCTAACATTCCTCTTTCCAACTGTAAACTGACCACAAATTGTAGGCAGCAACCTATAATACATTTCTAAAAGGTTAACTGAACAGAAATTATCCTGGCAGTTTATCTTACCCCTCCATGCATGGAACAAGGAGTTTTCTTCAGTTTCTGTTTGTGTACCCCCTTCCACCACCCAGAAAGATACTTCCCAGGGCCACAGGACAAATTCAGAGGAACAGCTGAGTGGGAATAGCCACATTGGGGGGTGGGAGTGAGGAAGGACCAGGGTGAAATCTCTCCTCCTTCCTCTTTGGGAAGCTCTGCTGGAGGAAGTGGTCAATTTCATCTTCTTGTCCCTCCTCACTTTGGCCCACCAACCTGCATGTCTATTCCTTTGCAGGGATCCCACAACTCCAGGAATGATTTTTCTTGGGGTCAGAAGGGGTGCAGGAATGGAGAGAAACACAGAAAATTCCACAGGCCTTGCATTTATGGATGATTGGTTGGATACACACCATTACTTTAAAAAAAGTGTTTACTTGGCCATCTTACAATGGCAGGGCAGGAGGAGCAATAGATGGAGAGCTTTTATTTCTGTTTGTTCAACCTTGTATTACTTGCTTCTCTGGATCCCTAGGCATTGTATGAGAAATACTGCTGATTAATGATTGCCTCCCAACAAAAGCAACACATATCCAAAAATTAGGTTATTGTAGCTGATGGGCAATGGGCAATGCTGCTTTATCAATCTGCAATTCCCCTGAAGCATACACACATCAGCACTGGCTACCTGGCCAGCCACCATGCTAAATGTTGCGAATTGCACAGAAGCAAAACTAGAACATAAGAAAGGCTTTACTGGATCAGACCAAGGCGCATCAAGTCCAGCAGTCTGTTCTCACGGTGGCCAACCAAGTGCCTCTAGGAAGCCACAAACAAGACGACTGCAGCAGTACCATCCTGCCTGTGTTCCACCGCACCCAATATAATAAGCATGCGCCTCTGATACTAGAGAGAATAGGTATGCAGCATGACTAGTATCCATTTTAACTAATAGCCATGAATACCCCATTCCTCCATGAATATGTCCACTCCCCTCTTAAAGCCTTCCAAGTTGGCAGCCATCACCACAACCTGGGGCAGGGAGTTCCGCAATTTAACTATGTGTTGTGTGAAAAAATACAAAAATACTAGTTGCTCTAGTCCCCTAATCATTTTGGTTGCTCTTTTCTGCACCTTCTCAATAAGAACTACTCAACATTCTATTTGTTTTAAACAGTGAACAAATCGTTCCTGTGATGATATGAGGTGCTCAGTTCAAAAGGATTTAACCCTTCCCTTTGAATCATTTTTATGGTATAAATCACCTCCTTGGGTTATCATGGGTACCATAGAGAGGTGGTTCTATCTTGCCTTCTGCTGTCTTTCTTGGATTTTTCCCTACATGGAAATACGATCACATCTCCCCATTATTTTTATTCCTTTGCACTGGTTATTTTCCCTATTTCAAAATTTTAGATTATTAAAAAAAATTAAATCTTTGCTTAGTCTTTGTTTTCTGTACATTCACCTTCATCCTCTGTGTTCTGAAGGCTTTTTGCTTCAAACTAGATGAGGCATGCAATACCCACATCTTTTTACCTGAAGGGATAAAAACAATTTGAGGATCTGAATTTGAAGAGAAAAATGGTCAGAGGGAAGGGGTTAAGAAGAACTTTTCCACATTATTCTTCCATTTAAACTTTTGATTCTGGTTTAAATGCTGGGAGGCGCAGACCTGTTTAAAGGGCCCGCTCCCCGCGCCTTCATGGAAGCCCCGTGAAGGCGCAGGGGGCAAATCTGCCGAATTTATTCGCCGAACCCCCAAAGTCGGCAAATTTGTCTCCCCCGTTTCCCACCTTTTTTGAGTTTGGTTCGTCCGAACCAAAAAACAGTCGAATCGGGGGAAATTCGGCTGTTTTTCGGTTCGGCCCGAACCGAATCAACAGCCCTACTGAAATGATAACATTTTTTTCTTGGTGCACACCCCTACTTCCAACTTTTAATTGCATCTTGGTTTGAGTTTTGTGGCCATGGAAACAGAATTAGTGCTCAAAAAGATGCTGGGGCTTTAACCTGCATAGGAGATATGCCTGAACTCAAGATTCAGTGCACCCCATGGATAGTCCTAAGCTTAATAGGATACATTTGTAATAGGCACTGACATTCCTGAATCCTTGTTGGTTTCACTGTTTCCTTTTTGACTTAAAACAAACCATTTAAAAAGACTCTACATGTTTTACAGATACCAGTTAAGATGGCAACATGCTGCCCTTTATACATTTTATTTTATATTTCTAATATTATACAAATACATTATTTACACTGTATGTTATGGTAAAACAGCACATTCCAGGGCCATTGAAACAGAATCTTATTTGTAATGAATGAGAAAATTTTAATAAGAAATAAACAGCAGTGTTCTAAAGGTAAAATTGCAAACCAATTCAACAAGTATTACATTTCTTACAAACAGAGCTATTTTTGGTCTCAGAGAGAATGCCAATGAGCTTCTTTAATAACAAGTACTGCTTAGTCTAAATTCTTGATAGAATATAGATAAAAAGGGAGAACTGGTTTGTGTTTTCTTTAACAACAACAAAACAGCACTAGGTCACATATTTCTTTTTAACTAATGCATACAGCTTGTTAATGCTTGATTGTGATTGCTCATCTGTTCTAATTTATCTTCATTTGATCACAATTTATGAGCGAAATGTAAATATTAATGCTACAATTTATCATTTATCCTCCAAATCAACATGTGACTTGGGCAGATACTCTAAAATAAAAACCCAACAACACCTGTCTTTCGCTTTCACTGCTCAGTTTATAGGACAATTACGTTCTGTCATTTTCTCATTGATTAAACTGATTGACCAATAGAACATAAAGTAGCCTCCACAGCTGTATAAAATGTTTTCTCTGCTATGTGGCTCACCCATCTGTTGGTTTACATATAGGTTTCTGTCTATCCCAACCAACACACACATCAGTGGGTGAATAGTTCTACTGAGGTTTAGGGATTCATCCAGGCAATCATTCAAGGCAGCGTTGTCAGCAGACCTGACTTTTTGTAATGGGCCATTTGCCAGATTTTTTTGTGCAAAAATATTCAGAATTTGGAAGATGGTCACCAAAGGATTTTGATAACACTTGGATGTTTTGAGTAAACAAGGAGGGACCAGAGTTTATTATAACTTTTTTCTTCCTATTGCACAAGAAGCCACTTCTACCACAAAATCCGCAATCCTATGAGCACTAGCGGTGTGCGTATCAATATGCAAAACTGAAAAAAAATTCCTTTTTGGTATTTTTTTTGGGGGGGGGGGTTGCCGGCAAAAAATTGCAGCAATTAATGGTAGCCGAAAAGTGGATCCCCGAATAATGTTGAAGTCCAAGACTTCTGGAACCTGCAACGAGGCCAGTGCAGCCAGCCAGTAGCAGGTAAGTGAGGGAGGGAGAGGGTTTAAAAATGGTGGTGGGGCAAAAGCGGCCCAAATAATGCTGAATTATACAATTCAGCCTGGGAGGGGCACAGGATGGCTAAAGAATTTATTATGTATTATTTGGGCTGCTTTCGCTCCACCACCATTTTTAAACCCCCTCCCTCTACCCCTCCCTCCCTCACCTACCTGCACTGGCCTTGTTGCAGGTTTTGGAAGTCTTGGACTTCAGAGTGGACGACAGTGCTAAACTGTGCAGTTTTTTGTTTCGCGTCACCACCTGTTCCAAAGTCCAGGACTTCCAGAACCTGCAGCAAGGCTAAACTGAAGATCACAGCTGTCTCCCAGCTGGGGGGGGGGGGGCAGCCCAATCTTCACTCCCTCCCCACTCTCCTTATAAGCAACTGCAGAATATGTGTATGCATCCTCTATAGCTAGGGCTGTCAACCTCCAGATGGTGGCTGGAGGTCTCTTGCTATTACAACTGATCTCCAGGTGACAGAGATCAGTTCACCTGGAGAAAATAGCCGCTTTGGTAATTGAATATGATCACACAGTACTTATACTAACAGTAGAAAAGAGCAAGAGTCCAGAAGCACCTTAAAGACTAATAAAATTTCTGGCAGGGTATGAGCTTTCGTGAGCCACAGCAGCTCACGAAAGCTCATACCCTGCCAGAAATTTTGTTAATCTTTAAGGTACTGGACTCTTGCTCTTTTCTACTGCTAGTGACAGACTAACATGGCTACCCATCATGATCTAACTCCATGGAAAGCACTTATACTAATCCTACATTCGGAACTCCTTACATTTAAAAACTGAAATACTTAATCCAGGTTAGTGATGTTACTTCAGTTCAAAAGTTCAAATTTCTTTTATGGTATCTCCACACTTGGGATGAAAACTGGTTGCCATTTCCCCCCAAATATACGAATGTAACTTCATAGAAATATTGCTGTTAAAATGGAAGCCTGCTTGCGTGTCAGTTGCCATGCATAATATAAAAAGGCCCAAAATGTTATCCAGTGCCGAAAAGAAGCGAATGAAAATAAGAACTTGGCCAAAGAAAATAACTGGGATATAAATTGTCTTTTCAACCTTGCATGAAAATGAAATACATATTTGTGCATCTCTAATCAAGATTAATGATGCTAGAAATAGCTTGCATTTCTGTTTACAATCTCCCCAGTTCATTGTATTCCACCAAAATCAATAGGACTTAGTCATGAGCAAATGCATTTAATACTATAACGTTATGGTATTATTACCATACTATGAAGGTTTCAACTGCAATCCTAAAAAACACTGCTTAGTGAATAAGTCACAATGAACACGTAGAGGCTACTTGTATATATACAGTGGATCGAGCAATTTGTTCTCAGCAATCTATTCCCATGTATTATTGTGAACAGTATTGTTCTTTACTAATGAAAAATTTATAACACAGGCCTGAATGTTTAGAGGATGAATATTTCCAATTCCTTTAATGAATCTTTGATGTTATCATTTTTCATAGGCTTCTCTGGAGGTCTAACTAGCGCAGTAGACGCTAAATTAGCCTATATTTCATTTGATCCAATAAGTGTTTAAGATGTTAAATGTGCAGATGAACATGTACCAGTGATTTGTGTATGCGGAGTGATGGTACAATAGCACCCCTGTAAAGCTTGTTAGATTCCTCTGATTTATTAGACGCTACTATGACAATAATTCAAGGGACAAGACTCCCACCTCTGTTGAATCATCTAATGTGACTTTTTTTTTTAATTAATTGAATCAAGTTTCTGGCATTATCATCTTTATGCTAAGCAGAAAGAAGTCCACTCACTAGCTGCACAAGTACCCCAGTATTGCAGCATAAAACAAGTGTTCTTTAAAAAGGTATACTTTTTCTCTTATGTCCTAACTAAGGGTAACAGCTTATTTAATAATTACAACCAACCCCATCAGCTACAGCCTTTTCAGCCAGCTTATCCCTCCTCCTCATTTTCTCACGCTTCCTCTAATACTACTTTGCTTATGCCATCTTAGAAAAGAAATACATGTTGATCAGTTAAACCCATCTCTAGTTGTGTCTTATTTGGGAGAGATGCTGGAGACAATGGACAGAAACAGAACAGAGGAGAAAAAGCCTTAGGGCCAATTCAAACAAGACACTGTTGCAGGTGAGATGATTAGGTAGTTAACTCTCTCCTGGCACCATTTTTTCAACAAAAATACCTGCCCCTGCTGCTATTTATTGGGTATGTGTAATTAATTAATGTAGCAAAACTGCACAGTCAGGAAAATATGGAATGGCACGCAGTAGGTAAATTCTCTGAAAGTCAGTGCATTACAACTGAGCAAGAACTTACTTTTATTGATCTTTATTCACATTCACATGCATTTTGTAGCAGAAGAAGAAACAGAAGCCTAATCTAAATAATACTATTTCCTATTACAAGTGGCCAGCTATTCTGGCTGCACGTGTGTGGAAAAATGAGATCATTATTATATACAGTTTTCATCTACAGTTTGCTGTTTTGGGTTGACAAATACCGGTACTTTCCTGGGCTGGTTCTGCAAAGAGGATTTTTATTTGCCTAGAATGAAATGGACATGCTTTCTCCTAAAGATCTTGAATTTGGCAGAGAAGGAGTTACAGTCCAAAAGGTGTTGGAAATGAAAACCAGAGCAATCAAAACCAATAGCATTAACAAATAATTTAATGAAACTGTATTTTAAAAGAGAAAACATTGTTGTGGTAACTTATATCAATTGCATCAAGGCAGGGAATAGGGACCTTCTAACCATCAGCCTAGGGTTGCCAGCTCTGCGTTAGGAAATACCTGGAGATTTTGGGGGCGGAGCCTGAAGAGGGTGGGGTTTGGGGAAGGGAGGGACTTCAATGCCATAGTGTCCAATTGCCGAAGCGGCTATTTTCTCCAGGTGAACTAATCTCTATTGGCTGGAGATCAGTTGTAATAGCAGGAGATCTCCAGCTAGTACTTGGAGGTTGGCAACCCTACATCAGCCACAGTTAGGGTTGCCAGGTCCCCCCCCCCACCCTGAACACTGGTGGGAGATGGAGGGATAGGAGAAACAGATTGAGAAACTCCTGAAGATTAGGGGGTGGAGCCTGGGGAGCACAGGGACCTCAGTGGGGTACAATGCCATAGAGTCCATTCTCCGAAACATCCATTTTCTGTAGTCTGGAGATGAGCTGTAATTCTAGGGATCTGGGGGCTGGCATCCCTAGCCACAGTTCACAATGTGCTGTGTGGGGCTATCCTTTAAAGATCTTTGGTACAGAGGAATGCTGTGACCTATCTCCTGTCAGGTCAGAGGTAGGAATGTATTCAGCTGTTTCTGCATCAAATGCACTGGCTGCCGGTGAGTTTCTTCGCATAATAGAAAGTGCCACTTTTGACCTTTAAAGACTTTCACAGTAGATAATGTCTCTCCCTTTATGGCCCCCCATCCCCTTAATTGCTTATTCTGAATATCAACTTAGTTCAGGACCTTTATTAGCATAGCCCAAGATTATTGAATGAATTTCCAGATAAGGTGTTAACAATGCATCTCAAAAATATATCCACCAAAAATAAAGCAAAATCTTTTGTGTTTATGAAAGCTTTTTGTTTTAATGCTGCCATTGCTTTGGCAGTGCTTTTTGTGGATTTTAGTAGTACAGTATAAGCTACCCTGAGTGCCTGGCGAAACAGTTTTAATTTTTTAAAAATAAATAAATGGATACCAGGCCTATGCTTGCTGATTTTATTCTTTACCACCTGTAACTCCCCTCCCAATGTATATAAAGTAGTGTATTACACCTAGAAAATTCAGGGGGAAATTGGGAATAGTTTCTGCAACTGGGTCTCTTTGTCATGTGCAAATGACCTCAGAAAAATCTACACGTATCCTGAATTTCAAGCAGTTATGCTTGCTGGTCACAAGCAGGGAGCTGATCATTTGCCAAGCTATTCAGATATGTTCAGATTAATTCGGATATGCCCATTTGTATGATTACTCTGCTTTCTCCCATGATTAGATACCTTTCTTGCAGCTCCCTCTGTAGGGTTTCCAACCTCCAGGTAGTAGCTGGAGATCTCCTGCTATTACAACTGATCTCCAGCCAATAGAGATCAGTTCACCTGGAGAAAATGGCCGCTTTGGCCATTGGACTCTATGGCATTGAAGTCCCTCTCCTCCACAAATCCCACCATCCTCAGGCTCTGCCCCCAAAACCTCCTGCTGGTGGTGAAGAGAGACTTGGCAATCCTATCCCTCTGCCTCTCATTTGCTGTTGCCTCCAACTTTAAAATACACTTAATTTTTAAAAAAGACACATTTTTGAGTTTAGATTTACTGCTTCAGTTTATCAGAGTTATTTCAGTGTCCCGCTAACTTTATGTTTTTTTCTCAAATAATTATTGCTAACTGCAAAGGTACCCAAAAAAAAAAAAAAAAAAAGCAATGCAAGTTGGCTTGTGTCAGTTATTTTAAGGAAGTATCTGATTACACAAGGAATTGTGCAAAGAAGGAACGGAAGCTGTTCCATGCTTCAGCTTTACACATATCAGTCATTTTAATGACCTGACCAGGACCATTTCTTTGGCAATTGAAGTCATTCTGTTCTTGGACTGGTCAAGTGCCATCCCAAACTGACACAGTCTAGCCATTTAACATAAGCAGCTATTATACAGGCGCATGGTGCTATTCTTAAAAATTCACTAGGGGACACCAAGCTTATTCTATTAGGAGCTCATCTTGTGTGCAGTTGAAGTTGTTGGAATAATGCATGTTCACCTGGAAAGCATGGTCTCCACAAACTTCTCAGTACACCTAATTTCAAGTTCATAAAACTTATAAACAGTATCCGTACAAGGACATTTTGAGGATACCAACTCTATCAAAAGGAGATGTCATTTCTATTTGCAAAATTGTAAAAACTGTAGATAAAAGGCACAACAAGGTTAGAATTTTAGAGTGCCACAGGCACATTGCTCTACATAGATGGTCTTCGTTTGAAAAAGCTGTGAAAGCTAATGAATATGCCCCCAGTGCCTCCTTGCATAAAAACAATTCTACATCCAAACTGAAAAGTAGCAGGAAAGCATGTCCAAGGTGTTCTTGTCTACCTATCTGTTCATATTAGGGTTGTGCAAAAAAAAATTTCCCCCATAAATTTCAGGTTTGGGTTTATTGCGCCTGATTTTTTATGGTAAACCCGAAATAAGCCAAATACCCATACTGGTAAATTTCGGTATTCGGCTTATTTTCAGGTTTACTGAAAAATTCGGGCCCATTATAGTCTATGGGTTTTTTTTCAAAGCTCCTGGGGTGGGGGCATTTTTGGGAGGTAGAGTCCCCAAATTTGCAGCATGGCTGCAAGGGACTCTCCTTAGATGGTTATTAGTTTGGTGAACTTTGGGACACGGGATCCAATTTTATGGGCCTGCAAAGGGGTCGCCTTTGCAAAACCAGTAAAAAAAGAAAAAGAAAAAGGGGAGAAAGCACAGAGCCTCTGAGTAAAGGTGAATAGCCAAACCCAAAAAGGTGAATATCTATTTGGTTTTTTCAGGAATCGCCTGTTTGGCTTTGGCTTTATCCCCAGGTTTTGGTATTAAGTAAACCTAAAACCCAATATTTACCGAAACGGCTAATTTCAGGTTTATTTTTGGTTCGGGTTTATCAATATGCATGACCCTAGTTGGTATAGAAAATAGCAAGAGGGTATTTGCAGGAGACATCTCATTTCCCCTTCCTCCCATTTCTTCTTTACCTTTCCTGAAAGCCCCCATAGCCTCTGATTCCTTATTTCCTTAGGATTGCCAACTCCAGGTTGGGAAATTCCTGGAGATTTTGGGGGTGGGCCTTAGGATGTGAGGTTTGGTAGTGAAAACAACCACAGCAGGGTATAATGCCATAGAGTCCACCCTCCAAAGCAGCCATTTTCTGCAGGGGGACTGGAGATCGGTTATTATTCTGGGTGATCTCCAACTGTCCACTGGAGGAAATGGCTGCTTTTGAGGATGGAGTCTATGGCATTATATCCTTCAGGTCCCGTTCCTTCTCACACCCCACCCTCCCCAAATCTCCAGGTATTTCCAGGCCTGGAGTTAGCAACTCTGTCTCCTTCCCACCCAACAGCCAACCTACCTTTATCTGTCCTTTTGTTTTAAGCTTTCTATCTCTTCCCCCCCCCCCACCCCCATGGCAGCCTCTACCTAGGAAAACTGTAGCTCAGTTTTGTGGTGCTGGCCACTGGGCCAGGCCCACTTGCATTGTAGGGAACCCTCAAAGACTTGTGGGGTGGTATCTCACTTTCCCCTCTACCCCCCTCCACACATTCTTTCCTCTTTCCCTTCCCTTGGGAATCCCCATACCCTCTCCCCTTCTCCTGCCTCATTCTCTCCTTCTCAGCCAGTCACTAACCTACCTTTTATTTACCTCCCATCTTCAGCTACATTATTTATTTGCTTCATTTTTACTTCACCTATCTCCCCAGTAGGGACCAAAGCAGCTTACGTTATTCTCCACACCTCCTTTGTATCCGTACAGCAACCCTGTGATTTAGATTAGGCTGAAAATATGTGACAGACTGAAATCACCAAGTGAGCTTCCAAGGAGATTTGAACCTGGTTCTTCCAGACCCTACTCTGACACTACTCTGACGCTACACCACATTGCCTGTCATAGACTGGTTGCTATTGAAGAGTAGCAAGCAGCCAGGCCTGGTTGAGTCATGCAAGTGAGGTGGTATCAAGTCACCCAGAAGTTGCTGACAAGCTTGGAGTTGCCAACATCCAGGTGGAACTTGGAGATCTGCTACTGAACTCCAGATGACACAGCTCTGTCTCCTGAAGAAAATGGCTGCTTTGGAGGATGTATTCTATGCCATTATATTCGTCTGAGGCCTCTCCCCTTCCCAAACCTTGCCCTCCTCAGACTCCACCCCAAAATCTCCAGGAATTTCATGCCTGGCCCCAATGAGTCCTCCCTCAAAGGTTAAAATAGGCCTGGGAAGGACCTTGCCCCCTCCCTCTGCCTTTCTGACAGAACCAAACCTGGAATCTGTGGTTGCCTAGCAATGGCCACTGAGGGAATTCACTGCTTAAAGCTACAGGTGCTAAGTTTATCATTTTTGCAGGGTTTTAAACCCCCCAATGTATTTTTCAGATTTTTCTGCAAGCCTGGGACATTTTTAAGGTTTGTAGAAAGATATGTCTTGCCCATTCACAGTCTCTGGATTTAAATATCTTCAGATCTGGCCGACTTCGCTCATAGTATATAAATTTGCAACTGGCAGATCCTGCAGCTTAAATACTTTCATTTTAAAATCATCAATTGATGGAATCTTCGCCTAACTTCTTCCACTGCTTGATTATTATCTTTGTTATAAAATTATCTCTGGTGTTTAGGGTAGATCCCTCCTTTACAAGTTTCTGCTCATTACCCCTTTCCACTGACCTCTGTATCCCACAAAAGCAGTGCATTCTTGGGATTTCACTCCCCCTCAACCCACATCCATTCCTTGTCAAGATTGCATCTTTTACCATTTATTTTCTAGTTGGCTGGCAGAAAACCATTATATTGTCTGCCATCTAAAAACAGTCCAAAAAACCCCTAAGTGCATAGCTACAGAGGAATTTTCTGTTTTGGGGACACACAGCTTGACAGAAGGTGACTTTGTTGTTGGCAGTTTCAAAAAAGGGGAAAAAACTGAAATAAATTATGTTATGACATTTTTTTTGCACTAGATGAGGAGACTCATGGCAAACATTGCTAGACATTTTAAATGGAATGAGGCTTCATTAATCCTTGGATATTTCAATGGTTTTGTTTTATATTGCCTTTGTAAGCCACCTTGAGCAGTTTCTCAGTCAGACAGTATACACCTTTTCTAAGTACATAAACAGATTGCCACTTAATTCATTGCAAAGGGAAAGTGTGGTGAATTGGGAAGTTTCTTCTCACACAGAATGTTAATGAAATTTGAAGGAAAACTTCAAGGCTTCTGAGAAGATTATTGAAATATCATAGGGAAGTTTTGTACCTCCTTAGGCTCCTCGTGTGTTAATTTAAGTGTAGCAGGCACTCAGATATAAGAATGAATCTGAAACTTGAGTCAAGCAATACTGCTGAAGTACAGAAACAACTTATCTGTGGTTGTGTTCCACATAGTTCCTAGAGACGCTGACACCGGAAGAAGCCGATCCTGCTAAAATGATTCTTCTATGTAGATGTTACATCATGGAAATGGAACATTAGGTAGGAGGGACCCGAACTGCTGCTGGCAACTTACAAATCAGGATTCGTGTGACAAGGGGCTAGGGTTGCCAGGCCCCTCTTCACCACCGGCGGGAGATTTGGGGGTGGAGCCTGAGAAGGGAGGGGTTTGGGGAGGTGACTTCAATGCCATAGATTCCAATTGCCAAAGCAGCCATTTTTCTCCAGGTGAACTGATCTCTATCGGCTGGAGATCAGTTGTAATAGTAGATCTCCAGCTATTACCTGGTGGTTGGAAACCCTAGGCTTAATTGTTGCTGAATCTGAGTAGTTTCATAGAAGACACATTTCTCCTTTTCAGGAGAAGCTCTTTCCCTGTTCTCCAACAGGTGGAAGCCATTGGGCCAATCCCATTTTTTTAATAAGTTTTTATTGTATTTTTATAGGGTACAGAAGGAAAAAAAGGGAAGGAGGGGTTTTTGTATCCGTTAGCAAATGACAGTATTATCTCAATCAATAATGTACATGCATAAAACAGAGACTATGCTTGCTACAACTGATTCATTATATTGGTTTCTATCCTGTTCTTACTCAATTAAGAAGTAATTGGATATATTCATAAACATATTAAACAGCCACTAACATGGGAGGAAAAAAGAATAAAAATAAAATAGCGTTACAGATATACCAAAGTTTCAATTTCTCTAAAGTCTGATCATTATTAAGGTAAACCAAATGTATTTATACATGAAGAAAACATCTACTTACATTAAAAAAAGAAAGAAATTGAGCTGGATTTAAGTATTTAAAAACATATAAATGTACCATGATAACCATTTCTCATTAAATTGCTCAACATTTTGTGTGTCATCTGAATTCATCAAGTAAGTCATTTTAGCCATGTTTGCATATTCTAACATCTTTTCTTTCCATTCGTCAACTTCTGGTAGAGTCGTTTGTTTCCATCTCCTTGCAAGGACAACTCTCACTGCTGTTGTGGCATATTTAAGCAAGTCTTTATATTTTGCTGGTAAATCTGATGGTACTATGCTCAATTAAAAAAAAAATTTGGATCCAGACTGAGTCTTATATTGAGCATTGCCTGTATCTCACCATGAATCTTTTTCCAATATGTTTGTAACTTCGGGCATGTCCACCAAACATGAAAGAAAGAACCATCTGTTTCTCGACATTTCCAACATGCCCCCTCCTTCTTATTCATTTGTTGCATATGAGAGTTCATATTGGGGGTGATATACCATCTAAAATATATCTTGTACCAGTTGGGCCAATCCTGTTTTTAAATAAAGAGCAATGCCCCTTCTGGGCCATGGTCCAGGCTTTTAATTCACATAAAATCCAGCCAACTGACTGAGGGTTTGGAGGACCATTTATGCCAGTTCCACTGTAACATGGGAACCCCTGAGTATAGGGTCCAAGGACCTCCACCCCATAACCAAATCAGAACATGACAAGAGTATTAAAAGCTCAGGATTTATAGCTGTAAGGAGGCTTACATTTCATAAAAGTGATTTGCTAAGGTGTGGCTAAGAACTGGACAGATCCAGTTATTGAAAGGCACTCTGGTAAGTATGTGGAAGCAAAAGAAGTTGTGGTTAAGCTGTCCATGGGGTCTTTGAGAGTATCTTGCTCATGGAAGTCTGAAATTGAGAAACAGTTTATGCAAAGTAATAATTTAGAATAGAAGAGGCTGCTTGAAGCAACATGCAAAGATAATCTGGGGAAAAACTATCTGTCTTCAACCTGTCCGTTGAAAGAAATAGAAGTTTTTTTTTTCTTTAAACATTGATCATCTAGCCAACAGAAGCTCCGAGAAATCCAGGGAAAGAGAAATCTAGGGAGAAAACTTTCCGTCCCAAGAAACCAAGGTTGTCTGTATATAGTAACAGCAATGCTCGGCATGACCATAAGTATTAGCTTTCACCTTGCCATCATGGTTTCCTCCCTGCCTCTGTCCCATCGGTGGGAAGACCAGATGAGCTCTCTACCTCTGATGTGATCGGCTGCCCACCCTGTAGCTTCAGTTGCTAATTCTCACGGATGAGGTATTATAAGATACTTTGTATATTTTTTACTTGATAATTCACTGTTGTTGGTGCAGTATGCTATTCTGCTTAATAAATGGCTTGATCAATAAATCTAATCAGTTCTGTGTGCATGGCTGGTCTTGCTTTCAGTAGAGTTCTGCAAGGAGCCTGCAGCACTGTGGCTTATTCAGCAAAGTTTAGTATAACATCATCTTGTTCACTGCAAGCTGGGACCCATTTTGTATAACGGGGAATTTAACTGGCCACCTGCTGATGCTGAGCAGACCTTTGGAAGGGGAAAAGGGGGCTTTTCTCCCCTGGTCCACATTGTTCAGTGGGTGGGGATGAATTGTAATTAGTCCTGGTCTTTTACTGGTATGGCCATAACTAGGTTTGGCAGGAACCAGAGGGTTATTTGACAAGTGCCCTGAGGGCCATTCCCAAGACTGTCTATCGTTGGCTTCATTGACCAGATGGATTGGGGCAGGTATGCCCTCGGTGCTGAGCAGCATCAACCATGTCCTTAACTGCTTGAACAGCATGTGGGAGGAAAGAGATGAAGCTTAATATCTATTGGCACAGTTTTCTTGTGCAACCTTCAGTAAATGAAGCTGACAGTAACACTGGCCAGTTCTGGAGCCAGTGTGGATTTTCCCCACAATGCTAATAGAGGTTATAGCAATCCAATAGGTGACGCTTTAACAATGTAGTTCAGCAAATAATAAAAAACTTTGTTTAACCAGGACACTTGCTATTCATTCAGAGGGTATAGGCTTAAGAGCTGTCTGTTATTGCCACAGTCCATCAATACAGGATCCACACTGAAGTGTTTTCAATGAGGATAGGGAATCAGGAGATTATAAAGCCTAAATTTTCAAGCAGAATTAATTGTACATTGAAAGTTACTCATCCTTCTGGGCAAAGCTACTCCCTTGTATGCCAATATTTATACTAAAACTGTTCATTCCAGTTGTTCAGCTCCTGTAATACCACTGTGTTCCAAGGGCATGCATATGCACCCTTGAGAAACAAATTTCAGTTTTGCTCTTATCATTTTTTTGGCTATAGTTATCTTTTGTTTTAGACATTGACCTCGTCTTTGTAGAACATCCAGAATTAATGCCTGGACCATCCCCACGTGTATGAGACATACTTCAGCAACAGCAGAACAAGGTGCATCATCTTCATACATCAAACAATCTTAATCCTGTTTTTTTAACAGCACTACAAAACCAAAATAAACATTGGCATTAAATATTGATCTGACCTCTGCTGTCAACTTTATATTTGCTATATTATAGATTTCATTGATCGACCAGGTAGAAACCCATGGATTTTTAGCAGTGCCTGGAAAAACACTGTGAACGCTTCTTTCCCTCTACTTTGAGTAGTCCATAGGGGACCCAAAGAATAAAAGGGAAAACAACACATGGCATAATGACTGTGCTGTCCAAACAATCATTGGAATGACTATACCTCCCTGTTCTGCAGTTGTACAGTTTTATACCATCGATGATCTAATCTCTTTTTCCGTGCCCAATTCATTTAAAAAAACATACACTATTGGTTAGTTTTATTATTTTCTAGTTTACAGCCTTCTCCCTGAGTGTGGTTGGTTTTACTTTGTTTTACTGCGCTCCATGGTTTTATTGCTCCTTTATGGTTTTATCCACCCTTTATGCAAGCAGACACCTTTTAATCAGTGGGTCTTCTTTAGAGTAGTTCTGTTTGTCGTGGTTTCTTGTTTTAATTAATGGCATTTTGTTTTTTTTTAAAAAAAATAGAAACCCCCATGGAAGTATTCACTGAGGCAGGATATCAATTTAATGAAAGAAGAAGAAAATTAATTAATTAATTCTGGGATGGGAACATGGACTGATCTTCCCCAGTTGTTTTGCTTTCAAATAATCAGAGATAACGGCGTTTTTAGAGGACACCCTTTATTTGTTTTATTTGTTTTTCACTGTGCATAAGAAGCAATTGCATCAGGACACCAAGACTGCACTCATTCCCAGTTTGGAGTCTTTAGTCCTTGTATTCATTTATTGCAGCTTTAGACAGCTATAGGCATTGATTTATATCTTTCTCCTGCCTGCATGCCATGGCCTGTGTCACTTCCTAATAACAGGGAGTGCAGAAAGCAACAGAAGTATTAACCTTCTTCCAGTCAGAGGCCTCCATCTCCATATAATAGATGTTCTGACAGCTTTTCATTGTCAAGGTCAGAGATGTGCAACATCTCAAGAGAGGTCTCTAATCCTGTGACAAAGATTGGAACAAGTGGCTGGAGGTTACTATTCTAGTCATACAGCTCCAATTACCAGCATAGTCTTTAACTTTCTATTTGACAGATTTATGCCTGTATAAAGCAATATTTTTTTAAAAAAATAATAATCTTGGACTCACATTATCAAACTTTTTTTTTACATTTAACCACCTAGAAAAATGTGAGTGAATGAAAAGATGTGTCAAGTGTAGTGAATTGAACCAAGACCGTAAGGGGTTTCTAGTTATCTATGGACTTTATGATCATGTGGATCAGCATGTGTAGTGATTTTGGAACAGAACAGAGAGGCTCTGCTATGCTGTGACTCAGCACCGACCTGTCATTTCTGCAGAAAGGATCGACAACAAACTAAGCAGCTGCTAAAATGACATCACAGTGCAGCTGTGAAAATTCAAAATGCTGAATGCAGCCAACGAACGGATGCTGTGTAGTGGTTAAGAGTCGTGGACTCTAATCGGGAGAGCCAGGTTTGATTCTCCATTCCTCCACATGAACGGCAGACTCTAATCTTGTGAACCGGGTTTGTTTCCCCACTCCTACACATGAAGCCTGCTGGGTGACCTTGGGCTAGTGACAGTTCTCTCCGAACTCTCTTTGCCCCACCTACCTCACAGGGTGTCTGTTGTGGGGAGGGGAAGGGAAGGTGATTGTAAAGCAGTTTGATTCTTCTTAAAAGGTAGAGAAAGTCAGCATATAAAAACAAATTCTTCTTCTTCCTCTTCTTTCATATTGTATGAATTGAGGCTCCATCATCAGACATCTGCAAAAAGACAGTGAAATATTAGTTTATTCTTCTGAGCATGCAAAGAGAGTCTTCCAGGCAAGGAGCAAAACACTGGCTTTTTTTCATAATTTGGAAATTACTCTAGCCCAATTTTGACAAAGAATATCCAACCATCTTTTCAGTTTTGAAATGGGAGGAGGGTCTTCCCTTTGACCACCAATAAGGCTCTGCTGGGGGTCATGGGACCTTTATGGATAAAAGCTGCATGGGATGAGGGCTGTAGAAAGGAGAGGAATTAGATGAGATTGAGTGAAAAAGCTGACTAGATCCAACAAGTAGTCTTGCTGCATGGTAGGCACACAATCTGTTATCCATTGAGCCAAATGCAGCCCACCATTTAATACAGTGTTGTTGTTGTTTTCCATCTGTGGTGGAATGGTCCTGCTCAGACTCATAGGCCCTATTCCACTCTTGTCCTCTCCCAGAGATTCTCAACCTCTCCTGGAGGGGGTTGCTTCTCTCTCTTTTTGGGAATCCTCTGCCACCACCTGACTGTTGTAGGACTTGCCCACTGGGGTGGGGGTCAGGGTCCCCCCCCCAGTGTCCCTTTCAAACCCTGAGGCCTTGCCTCAGAGTCTCCCACTTGCCCCGCATCTGGGCCCCACAGGGACGAGATACTACCTGGGGTTGCCACTGGAGAAATAGCTGTTTGCCAGTTACCAGCCTTCCTCTCTCCTAGCCACCCACCCCGTTTTACAATAGTGTGTTCCAAGCTGGTGGAGGTCTATGTGGTACAGAGAACTAGGGTCAGCATTCAAAGTTTAAAAGTATTTATTAAAAGTAAAACATTTCCAAGAATACTTTTAGCACAGCAACAGATGGAGCAAGGGATTCAAAAGAACTGAAATGCAATTCCTCTGTCCCTCTCTCTATACATGCCCTATCAGGTGTTGGAATATATGACAAGCTCTTAAGCTTAGAATATTATAAGTCTCCACCAAATTTCCATTACCTGGAAGTCTTCATCAGTGCCTGGGGCCAGCACATGGTCAAAATGGCTGCCTCCTCCAGGCCTCAGACGAGCTCTGTCTTCCCTGAGTGCCCCAGCCAAAAGAGACCTCTCCCCTGGCTCCCAGCAGTTTTAATCCTTCCCTTTCTCCACCCACTGACCATATCAACCTTGGTCAAAGAAGATTTTCCTGAAGCCTCCAGAAACTTTCTTCCTGGAGCCCCTTCTAGCATTTTTAAACTTCCAAATCTCTGTTTCCTGATACCTTCACCTGCATTTCTAAGAAGGTGGATCAGGTGGGGCCAGGAACTGTTTGCTATGCCTTCCCGCCTTCCTTCTGCCCCAGGGAAAAAGATGGTTAAAAGGTTCCCTGTAAACCTAACGGGGGAAAAGAAGCCTGTTTCTTCACACCATTGCTTGACAACCTCCTTGTTTTTGCAGTCCCAGGCATGTTTATTAAGTTCTCCTGATGGGTTATGATCACATGAGTCTGAGTTCAGCTGTATAGGTCATAAATTGCCATAGATGGTTCCATATTATGTTTGGCCCCTTGCTCTCTTTTTCAGTCACTTTAGTGAACTGAGAGCACTAGAGAGGGCTCAGACAGCCAGGTGGTGGCTGGAGATATCCCGCTATTACAACTGATCTTCAGCCGATAGAGATCGGTCCACCTGGAGAAAATGGCTACTTTGGCAATTTATGGCATTGAAGTCCCTCCCCTCTCCAAATCCTGCCTTCCTCAGGCTCCACCCCCCAAAATTCCAGGTATGTCCCAACCAGGAGCTGACAACCCTACAGAAAAGGGGCATTTCCTGAGACTTGCTACTTGCAGTCTTTTAACTAGAAGTGGCAGAGATTAAACGGGAACATCCTGCATGCAAAGCATCTGCTTTACCGCTGAGCTTCTCCACCATCATCCCAAGAATACAGCCTAATATGTCAATCCTTGTGAATGCATTCTGCCTCTGTGCAAACTCATAGCTGACAGGAAGGAGGGGGGTAGGGGTGGGATAAGCCATCAAGCTTGAAACACAGGTTACTTTGGTGCTTACATATGTTAATGTCTCCGGACAAAGTTAGACAACAGTTTTACCATCTCACACCTGCTGTAATGTCACCTCTAAAGAAGGCTGAGGGCCAGATGGCTAGATAGTAAACCCTTCCTCATGAAGCAGGAGGGGGGCAGACTTTTTGAAGGGGAGACTATAAAATCTATGGACACAGAGAAAAAGCTCTCTTATTCTTCCATCTGGAATATCTCTTTGGAGAGGAGCAAATGATGCAGTTGCAAAACTAAGCGTTTACCTAGGAACCCTATCTTGTCCATGTGGTGAAGGACCATGAGGAAAGAGCCCAACCCTGAGATGCAAGGTTATGCTTAGTTTTAAATTACTTCATCTTCAAGTATATCTAAGCCTGTCCTATTTAAATATTGTTTAGGATAAGTACTGAGTGTAGGGAAAGGGGACTGCATGTTTTCAGCGGCTCTTTGTACTGTTCTCAGCCTGAACTTTTGAAAAGATCATATGTATTCTTTTTATTCATTCATTCAACTTCCTTACATTTTGAATTCCCTGAGTCTTATCTCTTGAAACACACTACACCTATTTGGTCTTGCTATCTGAACGGGGAGGGGCAGAGAATAAGCTCACCATTCCTGGACTGTGATAGCTCAAAATGACAAAGTTGTGATAGATAGGGGTGTGCATTCCAGAATTCCCAAGCCAAAAATATACACAAAAACAGTGGTTTCGGGTCATTACCATGATTTTCTGGAATGATTACACAAATGAGAGGGATTCTCAGGCATTATGAAAAACCCCCACCCCACCCTCAGTCAGGGCTGACCCTGCCTTGGTGCAGTAACAAAAACAAGCTTATCCTGGGTTTGGTTCAGGTCATGCCCCAGTAACATGCACAATGGAGCAAAGAAGGATTTAATGAGAAATTTCAAGGGAAGATTTTAAAAACAGATTATATAGTTCACTGGCAGTTTTAATATGCAAAAATAACAACATGAAGCCATCTGTCTACTTTTTCAGTTCTTACAGCAGAGATATGGGTCCTTATAGCTAACGCATGGTGTTCCAGAGCATACAGCAAGTATCTTCAGGCAGCACAGGCGGGGAAAGTGTAAGAAAAGGGATAAAAAGGGGTGTCCTCTCGCACCATACTTTGTAGGAAATGCTCGCCATAACTTCCTATCCTTCCCCCAACCAATCACAGTGCTGTCTCCAAGGGATATTCCGGACAGGAGCAAGCTTCTCCCCTCCCTTACCAGATTCACAATTGAATTGTATGAGCTAATTAACAGACTTGGGAGATAAACTTGGCCAGTAACTGTCAATTTGGGGGTGGGGGTGTGACTAACACCTGCAGTCAGAGTACCTTGAGATGTAGCTGGAATTTTCCTCTAAAATGGCTTCTCTCTTGATACCCACCCCCAAAAAAATCCATGTACTTTTCCTGTTGGGGTGCTTTCCATCAGCAGCAGGTGTCTTGTTTTTCTTTGATTCTGCAAATTTCCCAGGCAGTGCCCTGGGGAAGGCAGCTCCCAGCTGGTGAAAGCTAGTCTCAGGGTCTGGCAGAGCTGCCGTTCTAGGCTGTTCCTTTGTCTTTACCTTCTTTGTGGTGGTGGAGCTCTTTTTTTTTCTGCAAGTAGAATGATAGGGGCCCCTTGTTTGTGTGTGTGTGTGCAGAATTAACTTGAAACTTTGACTGTTTTTAGTGGACAGGCAGCACTAGCTCCCCTGCAATTTTGGTGTTATTTGGCTGAAAAATACCCCCCACCCCACCTGGAAAAAGTCCCCCATAAGCAATAATAGCAGAACATTGTCCTTCCCTCCCTCATTCTTCACTTTGTTAAAGGAAACAAATAACAGACTACAACAAGGAAGGATGGCAAATGCAGAGATTTCATCAGAAAATGAATTGTTTTATTATCAGTCAGTCACTGTAAGAGTAGGAAAATGAAATGAATGCAGGCAGAGTCTTTTTTTAATGCAAGCGGTGAGCACCATTTTCCCAATAGGAATCAGTGGACTGAAGTGTGTCTGACCAAGAATTACCTACTTTGTGGATCTGTAATCTGCTTGAAATTTGGGAGTCTTTAGATTAGAGGGAGGACTTGTTTTGTGCGAATTTAGTGCCATTATGATAAACAGCTGCCCCAGACCCTCAGACAGATTCCTGAATAAAAACTATGGTCCTGAAACTCCAGAACCTGAAAAACCACACAGATTTGAATCCTGAATAGGTAATGTCCTACCCCCCAAAATCAATATTCATAGTAAAGATCATCCCACATCCTGGATCTGAAATTATAACAAAAAATATCACTTGGAGCCTATCCCAATGATATCCCTGCACTAGCCAGTGTGGTGTAGTGGTTAAGAGGTTTTGGGGGTGGAGCCTGAGGAGGGTGGGGTTTGGGGAGGGGAGGGACTTCAATGCCATAGAGTCCAATTGCCAAAGCGGCCATTTTCTCCAGGTGAACTGATCTCTATCGGCTGGAGATCAGTTGTAATAGCAGGAGATCGCCAGCTAGAACCTGGAGGTTGGCAACCCTATCACAATGGGTAAGGTCCTCTGAGAGCATAACCTCCTTCACAGTTAACATTTTTTTAAAAATTAAAAGGGGTGTTAAAATGTGTGCCATTTTATAATCCTTGGAGAATTATTTTTTTTTAAGGAACTGTGTGGACACCTCCAGAATCCCTTCCATTTAGTGAGCATTCAACCAAAACTGCTTCTCTGTCAGAAGATGACGTTCCCTAATCAAAGGAATGAATTGCAGTGTTCTCAACCCAGATTCCAATCTTCAATGACTGCATGAACTCCAAGCCTATTTTTAAAGACTTTAGGGCACCACTATGGGCAAGGCACTGAGGAATGTAACTTTGCTACCTTATCCTATTTCACAGTATATGTTTTTCAGCAAAGTGGTATGCTGATAATCCCACTAGAAGAGAAGAATATTGTCTTGGTCATTTTGTAGTGAGAGTTATATCTTCACCATATAGAACTCTTCAACTACAGTAAATCCTACAGTTACAGTAAAATCATCTTAGTGATATCACCCCTGCCATGGAACATCATATAGGTCAGATTGTCTTTCTGTGCATTTTTACTAAGGTTCAGATAGAGTGTCCTACACACAGGCACTGTCCCCCCTTTAACATCCATTCGTTTTTGTTTGGGGAAGCAATTACACTGATAGACTATTTGTATTCTTTGTGAAGAGACACCTGTTTTGTTCCTTTTATTCTGGAAGAAAAGAGTTATTTCACTTCCTAGATTTGCTAGTTTTTTGCAGAGCTAATATATCACTTTCCCATCACAAACCCCTCATTTCAGCCTATATCCCATCATTAATCTTCTAGCTGGACTGATCTAGTAACAAATTTCTGAGATGTGATAAAACCTTTTGCAATATTCACTCAGTGCTTTATAACTGTTGTGGTGCCTAAATTTCAGAAGCCAGGAACTTTCAAGCCAGTTTAATGGATGTCTGGGTTGCAGAAGAACATAAGTAATAATACCCTTTAAAGGGTTTTGTTTTTTCTTTATTAAAGGGAAATTCTTGAGTGTCAAAACTGCTATTTGAGTTGTAATATTACATTTACATTAAATCTGTTCATCTATGTCTAAAAATCTAGTGATATATTCTCAATGTGCAGACATCATGTTTGTTTTTTGGAAAAATCAAATGACTCTATAGCCCTTTGGATGCTGAAGATATATAGTTCTCTCTGGTTTAGCTTCCATTCCAGGGGGGAAAGTGTTGTCAGGCTTCAAACCACAAATTGTGGTTGCTGACTAAATTTGATCTCCCTGCTGTTTTGTGATTGTTGCAGGCACCTATCAGACAGAGCCCATAATATTCCTTGTGATAAATAGCTCACACCCCATACATCATATACATTCTGGGACGGTTCAGTGGAAGAAAGTAAAGTCTGTTCATTTAAACAATTTACCAGATGGTCCTTAAAAATTGTACTTGAAAATAATTTGCCTACAAACTACCCAGTTTGGTAAATTTCACACACTGACTTGTATGGGAAGCCATTGTATTTTGGAATTCAGGAAAATGAGGAAACAGTCTATATGCCTGCAATGAAAGGTCACTTCCTTTGATATTTTTGTGATGTTTTCAAGAAATCAATGCTGGATCAGAGGAGCTAATGCTCTGATATTACAAACGGGGAAGCTGGTGCCAGCTGCTTAACAGGAATGATCACCTTTATGCAAACATAATGAGTCAGATGGTGACTACAGAGATATTAGCAAATTACAAATGGAATTTCTTATGACAATTTTCTCCCAATAAAATATGTCATCATGTTAATGCCCCCCCTTCTTTGCTTATGGTGGTGACTACATCAAGAAATAGATGGCTTACAAATAATGACTTTTATCTCTGGCCTTTTCATGTGGAATATTAAATAACGTTGTTTGCAAGGGATCTATTTGTAATCCTGTGGCAAGACTGGTGTGATGTTTAACAACTCCGGAAGGGACAGACTGCATGGATTTTTATCATGCCTTTATCATCCTCTACTCAGATGTCATTTCTGAGGTCAAGGCCCACATGATTGGCCCACTCCCATTAGCAACAACCTCAGCTTGGGATTTCTGAACTGAGTTATAACACTGAACCATCTTTGGTTCACAGCCATTTTTAATCTTGTCGAAGGCTTTCACGGTCAGAGTTCATTGGTTCTTGTAGGTTATCTGGGCTGTGTAACCGTGGTCTTGGTATTTTCTTTCCTGACGTTTCGCCAGCAGCTGTGGCAGGCATCTTCAGAGGAGTAACACTGAAGGACAGTGTCTCTCGACACTTTTAATCCTTTGCCGTACTCATTCTGTATCCTCTGAGCGTCGGTATAAAAAGACACAATACCCCAGCCATACACGTATCTTATCTATTAGGATATAGTCATGTTTAGGTTAAAGGAACATGGAGAGTAGATATGTACTTTCAATGAGCCCCCTTTCCTCAGCATTGGATGGGACCAGAAAGAGAGATAACAAGGACAGGGCAAGTTGCCCCTAATTTGAGATATGCCAGATGCCAGGGAGACATTTTAGGAGAAAAATACCCTCCTTGGGAATGCCCAACAGAGCATAACTGCTCCTAACCTGAATGATTTAGGCCAATGACCACCAAGGGATAGAAAGCTGGAATTACAGGTATATAATCTGATGCACAGCCCAAGTGTAGGAAGAAGAGTTCCAGAACAATATCTACAACGCTGTCTCAGCTTGCTGGCCTACTTTTTGGTGAAATCTCTATGTATGTATGTTTGGAATGAAATGGAGCATGAGTGGCCTGTTTGGGGTGTGTGTTCTCTGGACAAAGATGGGTGTGTTCAAGGCAGTTAGGCATTGCTGGTATGTGTCATATATAGGGTTACCAAGTGCCCGGTGGTGGTGGGTAAAATCCCACCGATCCACCGGGTTGCCTGCTGGCCAGCTGATAACCAACATACACTGCATGCATGTGTGCGCACATGCGTGTATGCGTCACTTTCAGGCAAATCTGAAAGTGATGAGGACGCTCTGGCAATCTCAGATAAAACTCTATGGAAACCATAGAGTTTTGGCCGAGATTGCTAGAGCACCTGCGTCGCTTCCGGGTAAACCCAGAAGTGACGTAGGCACATTGCACAGGGTGCGCATGTGTGTTGCGCCAGTCGCGCGCACACGTCGTGCACCGCAGCCACAGCTCCGGAAATCTCCCGCGGTGGAGCTACTGAGCCTGGAAAGCCTAGTCATATATCTTAGTCTGTTCACTGATCTTTGTAAGCAGTACATCTTGTTAGCCTTTAATCCTTGTGTGGTAATAGATCTGTGTTGCCAAAGGGAAAGTAAAGGAAAAGGGAAAGTAAGATCCATGCAGACTCAGCAGCCTTGAGGGGCCTGATAAATCTCACGGGGCTGGTGGGAAGGTGACAGGCAAAGGTTAGATGAAGCTTCAGCTGGTAAAGTTTCCCAAAACAACTTCTGCACAGTTTCTGGGTTTTCACTGTTATCACTCCTATATGATTGGCGCATAGAAAAGCAGTTCAAATATATGACTATGGTGATGTTTAAAATAAGAGACCCATGGTGCAGAGAGGTAAGCTGCAGTGCTGCAGTCAAAGCTCTGCTCACGATCTGAGTTCGATTCTGACGGAAGTAAGTTTTAGGTTGGTTTCAGGTAGCCGGCTCAAGGTTGATTCAGCCTTTCATCCGTCCAAGGTCAGTAAAATGAGTACCCAGCTTGCTGGGAATAAAGTGTAGATGACTAGGGAAGGCAATGGCAAGCCACGCTGTAAACATTGCTTGCCTAGTAGATGTCATGATGTGACATCACCCCATGGGTCAGTAATCACCCAGTGCTTGCACAGAGGATTCCCTTTAGCTTGAATGTTTAAAATGGACTTGAATTTCTCTGATTTAGAGTAAGAAATGCATATTAGTAGGGGAAAGCTGCATATAAACTCAAAAGTAGTGCCTGTACTTTGGAGAAGGGATGCCACAACCTTTGGGCAAAGAGGTTTCAGTAGGCAAACATGCCATGTTTATCAGTTGTGATCAGTCATGTGGGGCTCCTCAGAGCTATTTACCTATGCACGATCTGCCTCAAACAGATATTTATTTGTTTATTTATTGAATTGACATATTTCTACCTTACTGTTTCCCATGGGTGAAGGCTGTGCAGTTGCTTTGGGGTAGACTCATTTCATTCTGTCTTTCAACCCACTTTTGCCTCAGTGCAGGAGATGGAATTGGTTCTCCCCCCAGGGTCATAAATGCTCAAGTCAGGTTAAGTAATGTGTGGGGTGGGGTGGGGAGGGAGGTGCTATGTCTCTTTTAAGGCTGTGAAAAATTGTGCATGTGTAAAATAACTTCAGGGTTAACATGGACTGAAATGAGCACTAAATGGCAAGACTTTTTAAACAAGTGTATAATCACTGCCCCATGGCACAGAGTGGTAAGCTGCGGTACTGCAGTCCAAGCTCTGCTCACGACCTGAGTTTGATCCCAACGGAAGTTGGTTTCAGGTAGCCGGCTCAAGGTTGACTCAGCCTTCCAGTCTTCTGAGGTCGGTAAAATGAGTACACAGCTTGATGGGGGTAAAGGGAAGATGACTGAGGAGGGCATTGACAAGCCACCCCACAAACAAAGACTGCCTAGTAAACGTCAGGATGTGACATCACCCCAAGGGTCAGGAATGACCTGGTGTTTGCACAGGGGACATTTACCTTTATAATCATTGGATGTCTGATTAATTTGCTCGCTATTTATTTCTGTGATAGGAATAGTGTGGGGTAGTATGGGAATGACCTGGTGCTTGCACAGGGGACCTTTACCTTTACCTTAGTGTGGGAAGTGGCAAGGCCAGGTCTGTGGGAAGGGGGACTCTAGGACAGGCTGTCTGAGAATGCACATGTGAAATGCTACCAAATGCATTACACTGTACTCTACTGTTTGAATAAATGAGAAGTACCTCAACAAACAGGCTTGAACAGCCCCTGAACAGCCAAACTGTCTGTCAAACTATCAGTTCCCCGTCTGCAACCAGCAAACAGAACATGATCCAGACTGGCAGGTTTTTTGCGCATCCCCAGCTTGCAGCACCTTGAACAGTTTCAGCTCAGTGCACTAGCTGTGCAACTGCCCCAGGAAAGGACAGTCTTCCCACAGTGGCCCATGCCTTAATAACATCTGATCACTGTAATGTGCTTTATCTAAGATCGCCTTTCAACTTCAAATTGTCCAAAATACAGTGGCCAGGTTGTTAACTGGAACATGCTGCAATGAACAGAAATTCACTTCCCTTCTTTGAATGCTCTATTTTTATTTTAAATCTTGATGGGACTCTCTCTAGTACTACTCGAAGTGCACAATTCAAAGTGCTGGTGCAAACTCTATGTGCAAATCTAAGGAAAGGTGCACATTTCTAAGCCTTGCCTCTGTCCATAACAGCACTGTTAATGTCTTGGTTCAGGCTACCTGTGGCTGCCTGGGAGCTGAGATCATCATCACAGGCTTCTCCACCTTCAAAAGTGAGAGGTGTCTATCTGAGATTCACCTGTCATAATCTTTGTGTCATGATGTAGTTGTTAAGAGCAGTGGTTTGGACTCTATTCTGGAGAACTGGGTTTGATTCCCCACTCCTCCACATGTGTGGCAGATGCTAATCTGGTGAACCGGGTTGGTTTCCCCATTCCCACACATGAAGCCAGCTGGGTGACCTTGGGCTAGTCACAGCTCTCTTAGAGCTCCCTCAGCCCCAAATACCTCACAGGGTGACTGTTGTGGGGAGGTGAATGGAAGGTGATGGTAAGCTAGTTTGATTATTCTTTAAGTGGTAGAGAAAGTCGGCATATAAAACACCAACTCTTCTTATTCATCATCTTCATCATCTTCTTCATCTTCATGTCCTGGGCAGTGTCTGCCCTGTCTTTTGTTCCTTTGGCAGTTGATATTTTTCCACCTCATGTCTCCCCTTTTTATTTGTGCCATTCAGTTATAGTATGGTCTATTCATTTTTAAACATGATATCTGATTTTATTATTGATTTAATAATTTTGAGTCAAAGTGTTCCCCTCCCAATGTTCACTCCCACTGCTTACTCTATGGCATTATGCCCGGCTGAAGTCCCTCCCCTCCTCAAACCCTCCCCTCCCCAGGCTCCACTCCCAAAATCTCCAGGTATTTCTCAGTCCTACTTGGGGGTGGGGGGCATTCCAGGCAGTCAACTACTCCTTTGTAAGGACAGATGGCAAGCCCATTATCCAAATGGATAATGTAAAAATTGAACCCTCTTCACGTTCTAGGAACAGGGGTCGGGATTTTGCACCTCATGGGCAGAAGAAGAATCATAGAGTTTCTGCTTCCTCCAGGCACCTAGCTTCAAGATTATCTCAGAGCACTAGCCAGAAAATGAACAGGTTCCCATCGCTGTCCTAGGAACTCTGATTGACTGAGTGACACCAAGAAGACACAGTCCTAATTACAATTATTTCCAATATAAAAGTGAAGTAGCTTTTATTCTTTTTTCTAATGCAAAGGATTTAAGGTGGGAAGAGGGGACAGAATGAGAGAGAGATTGCATTCCGCACCCATCGATAATAATAACTAATAGCAGTTTTCACTTCTGGAAGGTCAAGTGTTGGGTGGAGCTGGTCTTTTTCTATTTTGTAGAGCAACTCTGAAAGTTCAGCCCTCTTTTGGCTAGACGTTATTACTCATCAAAGACATTTCTTGCTGTTTCTTTTATGAACCCTTCCAATGAAGGGATGAGACTGATTACAACTTGGATCAGGACCTTTTGCATTGTGGTTCTATAGAATCAGCTGTCCTCTGAGACCTAACCTTTTAAGCCATATACAGACTATAAAAAATGTTTTTTTCCCCTTAAATTTATATTTAAAGCCTTGCTGAATTGATCTGACAGTGTGAAAGGACAGCGTTTCCATGGAGTCCATGCTGCATGCACTTTCTGCACTTTGTAAAGGTGTTGTCTGGGATGTGGTATGGGAGGGCTTGGGGATTTGCAAAAAAATTAAACCAAAATGGGGGTTGTTGAATTGTTAAAGTTTGAGAACCACTGGAACACAAAAATGGCACCTGGTTACTCTGCCAATCAAGGGTGGCCAACCTCAGGGTGGAATCAGGGATCTCCCAGAATTACAACTGTTTCCAGACAACAGTTCCCCTGGGGAAAAAATGGCTGCTTTGGAGGGTGGCATTATACCTCCCTCCTCTCACAAAACTCTGCCCTCCCCAGGATCCACCCCTAAATATTCAGGAATTTCTCAACCCAGTGTTGGGAACCTTATGCCAAATACCATTGCTGTTACTAGTGAAAATGAAAAAGATAAATTTAGCATATAGGACTTCCATGAAACTCCCCCCACATAAAAGTACCTAGTTCAGGTTTTTAAAAAAAAGATAATTTCTGAACTTCTGAATCAGTTCTATCTGCTTTTGGTACTGGTACTATGACCTGGTTTGAATGTCCGACTACAAAAATGAAAAAAACAAGTAGTGTTGTCTAGCAGTAAACTTCAAAGCCAGCATGGCGAAAGGTTTTTTGTTCTGCTTGCTGCTTCTTGGGATTCCACTGAATTTTACCCCGATCTCTCAAATTCTGCTACAACTGCCTTTGAACTAGTAGATTTTACCCTGACTTTTCCATGTTAGCCACCCTCACTCTGCCCCTTGCTGAGTTCAGCAGACCAAAATTCTTCAGGTCAGATGTTGGCAATGTTAGCTCCAGTATTCACAAGTGAAGTAACTTATGTCAGACAATTCTTTGTAGAGTCAGTTCTAATATAATTGTGGTAAAGTAGGAATGAACAGAGACCATTTCACAGAAATGAGGCCACGTTAAGTTAATCCAGCAGAGCCTGCCTAATAATCTAGGAATGCTGATACACTTGTTAGTTTCTGTGAGGCTCCAACAGCTGACAAAGGAAAACACTGTGCCTTGTTTTAAAAGGGAGAAATGAGGTTTTATGATCTTGTTCGTTGAATTTGTACCCCTGATAAGATGCTAGCACACATTTTACAATCTCAGGAAGCAGCAGCTGTGAAAATTGCCAGATACCTGGTCTTGGCACTGGCAGTACTGGGAAGAATTACAGTGCTTCAGACAATCTAACTACAAATCAGCAATGTGAAGTTTTATCAAGAAAGGCAAGTACAAGTTTGATTTGTATCAGCACACACTCACTATATGAGATGTGCAGACAGTATCATGGTCTGAGCAAGAGTCAGTCATCACTGTAATGTTGTGTTTGAATCAGCTTGGCACAAGAATGAGAGAATCTTTAGAGCCAAACTCCAGTAATACTGGAGCTTCCTTACTGGGATGCCAGGTGTGATGTTTGGCCCTAAAACAGCAGCAGAGAGGAACATGCATTGAAGTCACAGTCCTGGGGAACAGAGGGCCCTTGACTGTTCTTTCTTGTTCTTCTGTAAGCTGCAGTAGGGAAAAATACAAGTACTCATGTTACCCATATTATGCCTACTTTTCTTCCTATGGGATTTAAAGCAGCATGAGAGAGGCATTTTTATCACAATGCAGGATGAAGAACAGCTCCATGGGTCCAATGCTGATCCAGCACCCCTAATAGCTGCCTTATAGGGTTAAATAACATGTTGGCAATTCCAGTTATGGATCTCCAACATTATGTGTGATTGGGCCCTTAGAGATCTCCCTAACAAAGATGCTAAGAATGTTGGCACTCTTGAAAAAAAGGCTGAATGGGATTGAAACTGTTATATATTTCAGTAGCTTAAAATGTGCTATGAAGAAGAAAAGGACCAATATTTCTACGTGAGAAATGCAATGGGTTCATATTGGAGTCAAGGAACTGTAGGGATTACAGTTTTTCCAATGCTGTCATGGAATTTCTTAAAAGTGAAACTTGAGATGTCTTATATGCCTGGGCAGCCATTGGTGTTTTACAACGCATTCCTGAGCTGCACTGGCGACCAGGACAAAAGGCCTTTGGAGGCCAGCGAAGGCCTGTGCCAGAGCAAGGGCCCACAGCACCGCCGTCCGGGCAGCGTATGTCAGCATTTGTGGCCCCAGCACTGGCGTGCAGGCCTGGACGCCGGTCCCCGGGCTGCTGCCGCGGCAGCACCAGTACCAGACGCCGACAGAGCCTTCCGCCAGCATCCGGATGCCGGCAAAGGCCATGGCGGTGTCCCCAGAGGCGTTCCTGGGGCATCCTGGCATCCTGGGGGGCATTCCGCCATTAGGTGGCCTCCTGAGCCATTACGGCTCAGGAATGCCCCCCTTTTTTCCAGCCTCCTATAAGGGTTGCATGGATTTTTGCCACTGGGCAGAGGTTTCGGCTGGGCTGAAACCTCCTTAGGAGGCAGCGCTGCTGTGTTGTCTCCTAAGCCTGGTGCTGGCATTCCTCTTAGGAATGCACTGTAAGAATGTTAAATGCTTTGCTTTCTTAATATGTGATGTTTTTAATGTGTAGCATTCCAATGTAGGGTGAATTATTCCACAGAATTCAGCATTGCAGGTTAAAGAATATGAACCCATGAAGCTGCCTTATACTGACTCAGAGTATTGGTCCATCAAGGTCAGTCTTGTCTACTTAGAATGGCAGCAGCTCTCCAGGGTCTTATGTCGATGTCTTTCATATCACCTTTTAACTGGAGATGCTGGGAATTCAGCCTGGGACCTTCTGCATGCTCAATTCCTGGTGGTTTTCATGAGCTGTCAAACATGTTTCTAGGAAAATTCATAGTAACAGACTCATGGGTTTACAGGTATATGTGGAAATATGTGTCATGAATCCTTCTGATCAGCTCCCATGGCTAAAGCTTGGAGTCCTCAGGGGAAGAGGAGCCAATGCTGGTGGCCAAGGAGGACCAGAGGGACCAGAGAGAGAGAGAGAGCCCAGCACTGCAGAGGCACCTGCTGACAATGTTCCATCACAGCCAGAGGCCACCCTGCAAGAGAGACTTTGACACCAACCCCTGAGCCACCAGGCATTCATCTGGCAGGAAGTGACCCCATGCCTATAGCCCAGGACCCACTCCACAGTAACAGTAACATCGGTGGCAGATTGCCCAGCATGAGGTAGCCCAAAGGAGGCAAAGTGCTTGTCTATGTGGATCTACAGCAGTGCTCTGAGAATAATATGTCCTCACAGGATCCTGGCCAGAGCACAGTGCAGCCTCAGAAGCTCCATCACTTGCCAGGCCCAATTACCTCCCAGTGTACTTAAGCTGAGACATGGGAAGACTGCCTTGCTGGATCAACTGGTGCACTAGGCACTAGCCCCAAGCTTGGCCAGCCTCAGGGCCAAGTGTCCAGTATCCCTGCAAAGATAACACATGAACACATGAAGCCGCCTTATACTGAATCAGACCCTTGGTCCATCAAAGTCAGTATTGTCTACTCAGACCGGCAGTGGCTCTCCAGGGTCTCTGGCAGAGGTCTTTCACATCACCTACTTGCCTAGTCCCATTAACTGGAGATGCCTGGGATTAAACCTGGGACCTTCTGCATGCCAAGCAGATGATCTACCACTGAGCCACAGCCCCACCCCTAACCTGACTGCAGAGAGCAGGACATTATGCATCTGATGTCAACATTGTCTCTTGTCTTGTGCCATAGTCATTCCATGTGTTACTTTAATTATATGGATAATTTAATAGGTGAATGTATACATGCATGATGTTCATCTGTTTACATGCACCAAATCATTGTCACGGTCATAATGAAAACTGTTTTAGTGAATCCCTATTTTTATTGAAAATTAAAACAACTCATTCACTATGATATAATGATCAAGACCTATGGACAGTAGTGCTGTAGTCTAATCAACTGAATATTTAATCATGAATGAACTGAAAAATTAATAATTAATTAAGTTGCCCCAGCTGTCAAAGTGTGATGGGCATACCATGGCATAGGTCATGTAGACACGTTAGCTTCCTTACTACAATCCACAGACCCACATGGCTATTACTCAACAGGGGTCCTGAGACTCTGATAACCAATTTTCCCAGTGTCAGAAGGGACTGTTGGGGGAAAGGAAAGGAGGGAAAACCTGCAAGTATCAGCACCTTCCATCCATTGACAGATTGCTGGATCCAACCCAATGTCACAGTCTTAAATTTAGAACTCCCACTGTCTAGATGGGATTTGAGCTTCTTTGTTTTTGCATTCATTTTGGCTTTGATTTTTTTTACTGTGGTTGGTATATTTCCACAGTGCATGTTCACTGTGGAATGCTAAAGAAAAAAAATACTTTTTTATTCTATCAATGTGCAGTTGTCTTTATTTATTAAATTATGTTTTATCTCTTACTGAAGAGAAAATGTGCCTTTACTTCAATATACTTAAAACTAGAAACCTATACTGAGTTTTCAGTAATATGCACATCTAATTCAATGCAACAGATTAATTAATCAAGTAAAAGGCAACTGATTAATCCACTAAAAAACCTTTAATCACCTGACATCCCTGTGGAATACAACATGTATTAAGGGCAAGTAACAAACTCCATATTCTTTTTGTCTCAGACAGCAATACTCTTTCTTGTCTGTTTCTCCCTCCACTTCCTCAGTGCGCTCAGTACATTCCCCTTGTTTGTCATTCATTTCATGTCTCAAACTTTGTGTTCTGAAGAATCAAAAATTACGCACCCACTGTTCAGAATGTTACCTCACCTATGTTTATGCACTTTCAACAATAATATTCCATTCCCCCTTAGAAATAACATAGAGGGAGGTAGTCCATCTCTTGTAAATGATGCTGATGCTTGCAATAACAGTGTTTCTGTAATAAATAACAGTGGTGGCACTCAAACTATATCCTCAGAAACATGGTTGGCCGTTCTGCCTTACAGCTTTACTGAGCTGCTGTTTTCAGCCCTTTATGATCATAATGAAAATATTGCCTTCTGAAGCAATGGATTCCAGTCTAGCAATCCACACTCAGAAAAGTAAAATCCCAGGACTGAAGCCTCCATGTTTAATTAAAACAAAGCTAAAATATATATATATATATATATATTCTGCAAATTTGCATCCCAGTCCTATGCATCAAGGCCCATGCATAGGGGCAATCAGTTCCTAGGAAATGTGCATAGGGTCACAGCATTAATGTCAGTTCACATACCAAATAAGCTGGATGAGTAAATTCGGACTAAGTCTGGTCATCCGGTGAAGTGGGATTGGCTTCATTGCATGCCCAAGGTCCTGTTGTCAAGACAGGCTGCAACCTTGGCTATGTCACCATTGGCCAAAAGGCTGGGCTGAATGAACAGACTTGAGTTTGGGCATGCAAGCCAAAAAACAAAAACAAAGCCATTTATGTGGAGGTAAGTTCCACTGAAAGGAGCGGAATTTACATCTGTAATGATGTGGTCAGAATCGGGATGTTAATGAATTTAAAACCTAGCACTTAAACCGAAGAAAGGTTGTGACTCAAACTGTGAGGTATGCTAGGATGCTGAACTGCATATGCCAACAAAATCTATGCTCTCCTCTTCAAACAGCCAAGTGATTGAATGATTCATTATGATAAGTCCTCTCACAAAGTGCATGAAATGATTCTTTTTTAATGGTGAGACACAACGATAGTTGCAGATTTGCAGCCATGTAGTAATTTCACAATACTGATAACCATATGCTTTCACTAGACTACCATAGAAGGAGTTAGAACAGAATAGTGTAGCTTTTAATTTCTAATTTGTTTCTCCATAGTGAGTGATTCTCTAAAGAAGAGAGCAATTGCTCCCCGCCTCTCCTCGCCCGGCGTACATCTATGGCAGAATGGCAATAGATTTACGGCTTAAAAAATCACTGTGCCGTATAAAGAGAAAGTTTCTCAAATTAATGAACTGGTAGGTATCACTCTATGTGTGACTCCAGTTCAAACATCAGAATGTGCTTTTTGGAGAATGTTTTTTTGGTCAGGATCATGTCCATAACAGGGAAATACAGCAAGCTAAAAGCTACATATTTGTTTTCTTTTTACATAGTACAGTAAAAAAAACAATTACTGAGTTATATTTGTCAGAGTCACAGTAGATTTTTTTATGTATATTTGCTATTCACACACTGCAGAATATTGCCAAGTAACCTCACTGGTGGGGACTGACAACATGGAGATACATGCATTCATGTGAGACCATATTCAATTATGTCTATACTGAATTAAGCACATTCATTTTTAAACACCTTCCAGTAAAATTGTTTCATTTTTAATATGTTCCTTCTTTTTTTCCCTCGTTGTTGTTTTTTTTTAGTTCGATTGGCTTTTCTTTAAAATCCACAAGTACGCACAAAATAAACTGTAAACAATTTTGACATTACACGTATGTACAAAGTGAACCACGTTAAGAAAAAAGTCAAAGAGGTAATTCAGTGGGTGCCACTTGATCTACATCAAAGTGCAACAGACTGACTCAGCCCCAGCAAAGTCATGAATCGAAGTGCTTACATGAGGTCAGAAAAAACATAACATGAGCAAGGCCCCTGTATAGATCACAATATCACAGAAGTCACAAAAGAAACACCAAATCCTGTGTCCACTGTGAAAATATTGCATTGTATGCATTTACTCATTTGCGTGTGGATACATATATAGGAAATTTAATAGCCAAGGATATCATTGGATAAGCCTCTGAACTGTTAAACAAAATTGGGGAAGGAAATTTCTTGCTGTTGCAAAAAGGCTCCAATAATTTTATTTTATTTTTTGCATATGAGCTGCTTATCCAGTAGCATTTCAGAACAACCACCAGAAGAATAATAGTAGGATACAATCCTGCCTCTGGTAATGATTGAGAAGTTCCCGTCTAATGATTAGGCATGAACAAAATTAGTTTTGGCTATTGGTGCCAAGAGATTGATAATCTTAAAGTATTTAATAACTTCCCTCGTAAACGTCAAAGTTCACAGTTTGGATAAGAAACAGTCAAAGTATTTACTGATATTTTCTTTGAAGATATATGACAAGAATATAGATGAAAAATGTCTAAATTAACAGTCCAAATGCTAGCCATGGTACTCAGAAGTAAGTCCCACTGATTTCAATAGGGCTCATTCCCAAGTTAGGCATGTGCCTGCAGAATCACACCCTCTTAGAATTTTCATCTGTGTTTTTTTGCTAAAATTCCTCAGATGCTTCTCCTGAGTAGGAACCTTCAACTTCACCGTGAAATTTCATAATAAACTTCAGCAGCCCAGGCATTACTGATGCTTCCTATTGTACAAAGAATTTCTTCACTCTTCTTAGATTCACACTAGGGCATCCAATGCTATTGAGAGGGAAGATGGAATCAACAGTACTGGGTCCCAAGTAGGGACACACAGATGGTTCCTGAGAAATGTCTGTAGTCTGAACAAACATTTAGATTTTCTTAATATTGTCCATATGTTTCTCTCAATAGGAAATTCTGAAGTCACCTCAAAATTTCATCTTTGTTGGAATTTGGTACCAATGTCTTAGATCCAACAGAAGATTTTCACAGACAGAAGGGGAGGTGGGTTTTTTTTTGCAGATGGCCCCCTCCTGTTGCAGACCTCTGGTTAACTCGTATGAGGTTCCTGGTAGTCCCCTGTTCTCCAGGGACCAGCATTTTGAGTGCATTCTTAGATGCAGAGTGAAAGAGAGGCAAGAAAGTCAAGGTCTGCAGACAGAAACCCCTTCTGTTCGTGGAAATTATCAGTGGATCCTGGCTAATGACACAAAAAAGAGAATTTGTTGGAGAAGTAAACAAAGAGATTTGACTACATTCTGGTCACAGGCCAAAGCACTTGGATTTCTTTCAATTTTCTGCTTATATCATCTCTTTGCCAAGAAAACTATCAAGTGGACTTTTCAGAACAGCAATGAAAATCTTAATCTATTCTGAATTTTCCTTCAACAATACTAAAATAAAAAAATTGCCCTGTACAAGTTCAGGAAAATGTTTAAATAAATAGGACATATTGCACTTATAGATAACCGCTCTGGTCCTGAGAGCAGTTGGGTATGGATGGGAAATTGCATGCCCAATGGGTGTGGTACTTTTAATTCCTCTTCCTGGTCCACAGGTGGGACTGCACAGCCCTTTAAAAATGAGTATCCCTAGTTATCAGCTGTTTTGTAGGAAAGGAAGAGTGAGCAGGACTCCATCCATCCACTGCTATCTCATCTCTCATGAATCTTCAAGCAACCAGTCCTGCCTTTTTAAATAGGGCTGTGCATGTTCAGCCCCAGCTGCTGGAACAGCCTGGAAAACTGTGCACACACCATTCATTTGTGCATATAATTTTCTATCCAGCTAGGGATACATATGCAAAAGCCTGCTTCTGCATGCCTATAGCCCCTAGGTCAATCGTGGCAAACATATACAAAAAGGCCTCGTGGGAGTTCCATTAGGAATCTATAAAAGCAGTCAGATTTCTGTTACTTCAGCCAAGTGAGCTTCTTTCTTACATCAGGGGTGATTAAAAAAAAAACCCTTCCAAGAGAGAAAGGATATACCAGGACTGTAAAGAATATCCTACTTCTAATGAAATGGAGTAGTGGATTGTTCAGGCTGGCAGAGTCACACCTTCTCGCACCAACAGCCTCCCTTAGCTCAACATAATTGGCTACACATCACAATATTTGTGGTGGCATTTCAGTATGACTTTCAAGGTGTACTTGTGCATCATGTTTTGTACAGATATTCACAACAGACTTTCTGAAATAGGTTTTTTTTTGTAGAGGTTTAGTCAAATGGCAAATGTTCCCCCCAAAAACCCTATAAAAATTTTAAAAGTTAAAAAAAACTATGAGCAGCCATAATAAAGAGACGATGTTTATAGGCTGATGAAGAGAGCAATACATAATAAGAAAAAATGATGAATTTGCATCACAGATATGTTCGAAAAGGCATGCCCAAGTTTTTGTCCCAAATTTCTGTCTGTCAGCATTGCTAAGATTACATCTTGTTCCGGTTTGTCATTTATAAAGAATTAGTTAAAATGTCACGAAGATAACTTAAATAAGGGAGTAAGTAAACTTGCCATTTGAATGGGTTTTACCTAGCATCAATTTGAGATTGTAGCCATGATATGGGTAAAAGCTGAACATGGCAGCAAACCTTAAAGGCAGGAACATGTTTACCCTGTTTTGGGATTTTCCCACACAACTGTCCGCTTCATGTTGTTTAATGGTAACGCAAGGACTCATTCATTCAGACATTTTGTTTTATACATTCTGATAAGACTATTACTTGCAACATCTCTCAGCTTACAGCTTAGACCATTCCTTCATATCTGGATATCTTTCAGGTCTATTTAAAATATATGAACTTTGCTGCATCTGTACATGGCTACAACAGGGGGGAAAAACCCATAACTACATGTTCTATGTTTTTTAGATTGTCATTCTTTAGAGGCGAATTATATGTTAATGTTTAGGGCAAGGATAGGAACTATACACCATGTATTACCAGCCCCTTCCTTCAACAAATGCCACCAGTAAGGCTACTGAGAAACTTGAGGGGTGGAGAGAGAAGAGCCTGGTGAACTGCCGGCCATTCAGCTTCCACTGTGATTCCAGTGATTCTCATCCAGACAGCCTCTCCCTCTAGCAACTGCTATGAAGTCTTGCTTAAGTGTAATTTTAAATGCTGTAATAATTGTCCTGCGCTCTCATTGCCGAAAGCCACCTTGAGTGCTTTTCAAAAACAGAAAGGTGATATATACTATCCTAAATGAAAAAAAGAATGTATGGAAAGATTCCATCCAAAGAGTTCTGAGAGCTTGCTAATGAGATAAACCCTTGGCAGAAGAGCAAATGTATGGAGTTCTTCATGCAAGAATAATGAGCAATATTGTTTTGCCAGAGACTAGCCAAAGATTATTCTATGTGCACAAGTTCCATAATGACTGCTAATATAAGGGTCATTTGTGTTCTGACACTTTCTCTGCTTTAAAATTCGTTGTTCTTTTTTTCTGGTCGTTTTTTCCAGTCAAGATTTAAAACACCTCTGTGCATACACAATGAAACTGCCAATCTACCCTTCTGGCTGCATCTCCTTGCATGAAAAATCTCAGTGTAAGGGGTCCTCCAACTTTCAGGGGTGCTTTTTTTTTGGGAGGATGTGACAGAAGAAGAAGAGTTGTTTTTTATATGCTAACTTTCTCTACCACTTAAGGAAGAATCAAACTGGTTTACAATCACCTTCCCTTCCCCTCCCCACAACAGACACCTTGTGAGGTAGGTGAGGCTGAGAGAGTGTGGCTAGCCCAAAGTCACCCAGCTGGCTTCATGGGTAGGAGTGGGGAAACAAATCCAGTTCACCAGATTAGCATCCACCGCTCATGTGGAGGAGTGGGGAATCAAACCCGGTTCTCCAGATCAGAGTACACCACTCCAAACTACCTCTCTTAACCACTACACCACTCTGGCTCTCTTGCAAGATGGCTGAGAAGGGGAACTAAGAGGACAACATTGCTGGAACTTTGGTCATCCTAGAGTCCCACTGAGCTGGGTGAATCATGTGGATTTTTTTCATATATTAGGGTTAGGTCTGGGTAATACATGAGGAGAGTCCAAGGGAGAATATTTGCCTAGTGACCAATTGTGCTTTTTCACTCGCCCTGCACAGAATCTTCTATGATGCTACATTTGTTTTCAAGAGGAAACTTAACTTCTTAGGCTGGGCTGATCCTAGTCAGATACTATCACATTTTTTTCAACTGTGCATTTCATTTTGTAACCTGGTCACTGCCTGTTTGTGTTTCACTGCTCCAAGCAGTCATTGCTAGTTGCTCAACGACAGTAGCCAGAGACCTTGTGAATAATTAGTGGAACTTGACTCCACAACTGGAATTCATTTCTATCAGTTCATAACTCTAATCCTATACAGCTGTATCTATACATAGATATTAGATTCAAGTAGCCACACGTGGTCTTTCCCATGCATATGAGGACTTTGGCTTCCTACCACAATTGCCCATCACCTCCTCACCCAAAGCTGCTGTAGGTTGGGTATCCTTCTAGAACATTTTATTAATGGAAGGTGTTACCACTAGAGGAGAAAAGAATCAACAGCACTCACTGGTATAAACAATAATCATACAGTTGGATCCAACAGAGCCACTGAATGAACAATTTCCATGGATTCCCAGTGAAGCCCCCCTGTGCTATATCTCAGGTTATCAACTGCAGGTTCCCTGACTTCAAGGACAGAGTAGCTATTCAAGTGCAGTGCTCCAAAGACAGGGTGGGGTGGGGGAAAGATCCATTATGCATGTGGAGCTTCACATATAATTCTTTGGTTCCAGCCCGTTAATATCACATAAACATTTAGAGGGAGAATTGAGTCCCAATGAGAAGTGGCATGTTTTTGGGATGGAATTGTGATGGAATAACTTGTAGTCATTCATCATATAATCCACATATATGATTATTCAGATTGTAGTACATTTATGACAATAAGCATGAATAAACCTTAGTAGTCTCAATTAAGGCTGAGGTAGAGCATATTTTAATCCTGTGACTGTTTCCAAGGGTTATAAATGAGTTGGTATGTAACCACTATTGAAAGATGGTCATGGAATTCATGTGGGGCCCCTGGAAAATGAAGAACAGTGGGGCATATATGGTAATACATCTTATCTTTCATTATCCACTCATTCCATAGTATTTCTGTGCACACAGGATTTATATGCTGTCTTCAACTTTCCTTCTCTATTTTTGTTTTACAGCCTAATCCTAATGGGGGGGGAGGTGAAAGTGGTTTTGAGCCAGTGTGACCCCGGCGCCAGTGTTAGTGCCACTTGTGCCAGCTGGGTAGCCACACAGTGTTGGGGAGCTGCGCAGCAGCATGAGCCTCAGGTGCTGGCGCAGCCTCGCTGCCAACGTTTTCCCGGTGCAGAAGTTTGCACTGGCATCAAAGGAGGCTTTTTTTTTTTTTTTGCGGGTGCTGAGTTACACCTGCAAAAAGGCATGTGTAGCCCCATGGAACTCTATGGATGTTGTAACTGTTTTAAGTCAACGCATAGCATGTCATGTTGTAAACGGTACTAACTATATGGAACTCTATGAAGTTTTATGGGGTTTTCTTGGAAGTGGCATTTTTGGCTTGTTGTGCTCAGCAGCAAGCCGCTCAGGAGGCAATGCAGCTGCATCCCCAAGCCCAGGGTAAGTACCCCCCTTAGGATTGAGCTCTTAGTGACTTTATTGGTACAATGAACTTCATGCCAGGTTTAGAGATTTGCTGTATTTAGAGTCTCCTTTCAGCACGAAATATATTGAGAAAGAAACACACTTTTATACTGCTTGCACTCTTGTAGATCTGTAATGTTTTGGCTTAAAGAATAAAGAATATCTAAAATTGTCTGTGCTAAGAAAAGAATCTCAGAACTTCTAAATTGACCAATACTTCAGTAATAAACTGTTAACTCTTAACACAGCCAATGCACAGTGAATGAATGGAACATCACCCCAGAATTTTCATTATGTGTAGGATGTTTACTAGAATTTAATTGTCACTTTTACTGATAAAATTAAAGTGAGGAAGTCAGTCCTGAGGTTCCTAACATGTTTGTTGTTGTTTGTTTGTTCATTTTTAATCTAAATACTTAGGGCAAATTCACACCAATTTAATTCAATGAGGTCTGCTGGATAAGGCCTTTACTAGAGTGAAATAACACCCTACCACATAATTCACTTCTATTAAGGCTACACCATCACTTAATCTCTGACCACTGAAGTAGGGGTGTGTAAAAACAAAATCGGTATTAGGTGTATTGGACTGAAAAAAATTGGCATTCCCGATATTCCCAAATACAAAATACTGGTATGGTATTTGGATTCAGGATTTTTCAGGTTTCCAATTTTTTTGGCCCATTATTCCCTATGGGGAAACTTTCTGGATGGCTGGGAAGGTGTTTTTAAAAGTATAGGCACCAAAATGGCTCAGGCCTGTTCTTTAAATAACACCCACATTTCAAGTAGATTGGGCCAACAGTTCCAATCCTATGGGCTCCTGAACAGGTTGGCTCCAGCTATCCTCCATTATTTGCTGTTTTTTGGGGGGAGGGACCTCCAACCTGCTTTCAGGGCAAAAGCCATGCCTGGTCAAATTTCTCCCATGGAAGAGCTAACAACAAGCCCAACAGAACCTTGCAGAACTCAGTAATCCCAGTACAACCACAAACCAATATACCAAGCCAAACAGAACTATAATCAAGCTAGAGAATCTCTGCAGTATAAACTCAAGGTGAGGGGCACTTTTGTAAGCCCAGCAGAACCAATTACAATGTGCAGAAGCCCAGCAGGACCCAGTGCCACCGTGGCAGAGCAAGCTCAACAGGACTAACATCAAACCAAAGAATCACAACAAAACAAATATGGGGGGATTTTGCTAGCCCAACCGAACAAATGGCAAAGTGCAGACTGGCCAACAGAACCCAGCGCCACTGTGGCAGTGCAAGCTCAACAGAACCAAGTGAAATTACAGCAGAACACATCCAAGCCCGGGGGGAGGGGGAGCTGTGAGCACTGCACAACACTGTAAAAACCATGAAGGGGACACGAAGCAACTCTGGCTAAAAAGAAAAAAACCCTTGAAATTGGAAAGAAGCTTGAAATTGACACAAGCAGTCTGGCAAGCCCATAGAAACCCCTGAGACACCTCTCCGAAGCAAAAGAAAAACTGGGGGGGGGGTTACTGGCTCCAGATCTTTCCGGTAAATCCTAAATATTTCTGAGATTTGTCAGGACCTTTTTTTTTTTTGTATCCTGAAAAATTCCTGTATATATTTGGAATGCCAAATATACATGAAAAATACCAATTAAAAAAACAAACCCAGTTTACCAATATTCGCACACAACCCTTTCTTGTAGCATTTGTGTATTTTAAAGAGGCCTTTAATTCCAGATGTCTTAACAAAGATTTTGCAAACTAAATCATATTACCTCGGTCTCAATACTATGGAAGCTTTAGTGTGCAATCAGAGATCACCTGTCTGCAAAGGTTTACACATTCAATTCAATGGAGCAAATAGATACCACATTTGTAGTCCTTCATTCCCTCCACTAAACTAAACAAAGTAGATTATATGCAAGGGCACCGCCCGCACAACATTACAGCATATATGGGGTTCTATGTTTGGTTTTATGTATAGATAGCTTTGTTATTATTGGACTTATACAAATATTTGCACTTGATATCAGTCATTAAATTTTAAGACTGTTTTTTTCAGCTGTGATACTGGGCAATAATTATTTCATCTACAGCTGGGAAATGAAGGCCACATAAATCAAATCTATTCTGACACACTTTGTACGGTCTATTTTGTTTTCTGGAGATATTAATCATGATACTGTTTTGTGGAAATGGAAGCCTGTTTTATTCAACCTCAGAAGAAATAAAATGTTCAGCTTCTTCTTTCCTGTTGGGTAATACTCCAAATTACAATATACCATGAAAGTTATTTTTTCTTTTTAAAATAATGATAAAGAGATACTGGATTCAGTTGAAATTGCAGGGTTTCAACCAAACAAAGTTTCTACTGAAAAGAAAGTCTTTACCTCATTGACAATCCAACATGTAAACTGCAAGATAAATCCCTGCTGGAGTGAATGAGCCTCACATTCATTTTTCTCTATAATTTGCTATTAAGATGAATTAATGCTAGAATGTCTTTTCTGTGACTTGCACTGAGAAGAAATTTGAGCACATGATGATCCTAGGAAATGACTGATCCTTATCAGGAACTTATAATAATGGGAAAGGCTAATTTCTTATTTTTTATGGTTCTACAAACCAGGCTGTTACTGACTGGGTTTGGATGGGAGGAGGAACGGTCTCCAAATCCTAAAAGCATCAAGGACAGCATTGTTAGCGAGAGCCCAGCAGAAGCCACATTCTTGAAGACAATCTGTATATTTCTAAAGCCTGACTTGACTGTGGGGGAGAGTACCACAGAGAGGCCAAATGCCACAAACATGTTTGATGCAATAACTGTAAAGAGAAATGAGCAATATAAAGCTCCACCCGCCAAAAAAAATCTAAAGGCAAGACATAAAATGTAGATAATCAGGCTGAATCTAAAAATAATTCTCTGCCAGAAGAAAGGAAGTCATTTTTTCAATCAATTCTCCCACCCCAGTACAGACCCCCATCTCCCCCCCCCATAGTGTTCCCGTGGGGTCCCTTGTGCCCAGGGGTAACATTTTGGGGAGCTCTGTCCACTTCAGTGGGGACAGAGAAAAGAGAAAGTTGTGTTATGCAGATTGAAGTGCTCTCTGTTGTTGGGAATTAACCTCTGGATTCAGCCATATGTTTCTACAGGCATCCTATGAATATAATAAAATTGCAGTTTAATGTCTATTTAGCCTTTTCCACAACTTTTAATTTCATTTTCTGCTTTGAGTTGGTTGAGAGCAGTTTTCCCCTTTTTCCTTAGCTCTACAGAAACTGGGTGAGTATGTGAGGATCTGAAAAACTGACATCATAGTGTAACCTTTTAAAGCCTAAGCAAACCTCAAGCTTGAATATTAAACGTCCAAACAAAAATAAGTCAATGGGAGAAGTTACCCATGGATGGTGGAAGAATTCATTCTAACTGGAAGTGGAGTTTTGTTGATGTTGTTTTGCTTTTGTAAAGAACATATTTTGTAGAAAGTTAGACTGAGAGACTCGGGGAATCGATTTGTGATTTGTGATTGTGTTAATGTTTGTGATTTGTAAAAATATTGTCGAAGGCTTTCACGGTCAGAGTTCATTGGTTCTTGTAGGTTATCCGGGCTGTGTGACCGTGGTCTTGGTATTTTCTTTCCTGACGTTTCACCAGCAGCTGTGGCAGGCATCTTCAGAGGAGTAACACTGAAGGACAGTGTCTCTCAGTGTCAAGTGTGTAGGAAGAGTAATATATAGTCAGAAAGGGGTAGGGTTTGAGCTGAATCATTGTCCTGCAAAACGTATCAAAGGTAATGTGATAATCATTGTCCTGTAAGTATCAAGATAATGTGCTAATGAGGGTGTGGTATGTTAATATGGAACCATTGTATCCTAAAGTGAGCTGTTAATGTGTGAAATCCAAATAGCATAGCTATTGTGGACTACAGTCCACAAAGACTACAGTCCACAATAGCCATGCGGATTAGCTTTGGATTTCACACATTAACAGATCACTTTAGGATACAATGGTTCCACATTAACATACCACACCCTCATTAGCACATTATCTTGATACTTACAGGACAATGATTAGCACATTACCTTTGATACTTTTTGCAGGACGATGATTCAGCTCAAACCCAACCCCTTTCTGACTATATATTACTCTTCCTACACCCTTGACAATGAGAGACACTGTCCTTCAGTGTTAATCCTTTGAAGATGCCTGCCACAGCTGCTGGCAAAAAGTCAGGAAAGAAAATACCAAGACCATGGTCACACAGCCCGGATAACCTACAAGAACCTTTGTGATTTGTGATTATATTAATAATTAATAAGTCCAATTATTAAAACATTACAATCTGAAGTACCTTTAAGAGTATTATATTTATATATTTTTTCCAGTGAATTTGGTCACAGATCATAAAGGCAAGGCCACTCTGCTGCTTTTACTTCGGGCACTTTTACACATGCCGAATAATGCACTTTCAATTCACTTTCAATGCACTTTGAAACTGGATTTTACTGCGTGAACTGGCAAAATCCAGTTGCAAAAGATTGTTAAAGTGTACTGAAAGTGAACAACCAGAATTAACCAGAAGGGAGGCAGGAGAGGATTCCCTTTCTCAGGCTGCAATAATAATATGTCAAGTTCGTGAGCCATATATGTGGTATTAATTGGCATTACCAGTTAATTTGGGTTATGGCTGAGTTTTTAAGTGACTTTCCAACATTACCCAAGCTCTGCATAGAGCTGCAGCTTTTATTATTTATGCATTTCTTTACTGAATTTTTAGCTAGCCCCAGCCCAAGGGTTTGGGGCAGGTACCATCTACCTATCGCATGCATTTTTTAAAATACCCACCCTTCCTCTGAGGAGCTCAGGATGGTGTGCAGGGTTCTCCTCTTCTCCATTTTTATCCCCACAACAACCCTGTGAGGTACATTAGTGTGACTGGCCGAAGGTGCAATCCAAAACAAAGAATCACACCTTTCTAAACCCAATTACTTTAATTGGCCTAGAAGGATGTAGCTTTGCTTAGGACTGGGCTGCCAATACATTTTATGATAGAGTGGGGATTTGAACACGGATCTCATAGATCCTAGGCTACCACTAGCACCACTGGAATCATACACACTAATCAGTCTACCTTATCCCTCCCTATAACTTGCCATCAAAATCCAGTTTGAAAAAAAGTGCCTTACACAAACCTCTAAAGGATATACAGACTTGGACTTTGCTAAGTCCCCTGGGGAACAGATTCCAATTTTTTTCTCTACACCTTCCTTTGCTTCATTACCCATTTCTTCCAGACTTGACATTGCACGAACACATCTAGCATTCCAGAACAATGGAGGCAAACACATTCTGATGACTGATTCTAGTGTTATTTTCCCCCTATTCATTTCTTCAGTTTCATGGCAAATCATTCTGACATTCTTTCAACTCTATTTTTTGTTCTCTTAGTTACATGTGAAGGGATAAATAATGTTGGGACCAGCTTGGATTAGTCTCTCTCTCTCCTCCACACACTTTTCTTCATGGCATAGCTTCATGTTGCTGGGGAGTATGTGGGAATATCACAATAATGTGTAGGGCCAATAACTCTCTGTCCCAATGGTACAGTTATCATTAATAAAGACCCACATCAGCCTACAGAAAGCAGCTACAGTGTTTCTGGATGTGTATGTAGCAGGAACTTGAAGCAGTCTTCAATTTTAAATACCAGATCTAATTTTAAATACCTGATCCTGAGGTGAACATGAGGCAACAATGTATAGCCTGATATACCTGAGTTTCACATGCCAAAGAAATACTGTACTTCTCTGAAAGTAAAGCTTAGTTCTGTGGACTCACTTAGAACTACTTCCCAATCGTGTCTAGGTTGTAGAACTGTGTGGGACATTACCTGCACCAAACCAGGAAACCTACAGTAAACATAAATCAGTGGTGTTAGAAGGGTTTTGGGTTGCCCTGTGAGTTTCACCCTGTTGAAGATAAACTCTGTGCAGTCTAATGCTGCAATCATAAAGATGCCATCCTACTTCTGTGTAAGCCTCTTTAGGCTTGCTCCCTTAATATGTAATAAGTGCATGGTGCATGCCCCAGAATACTTTTTCTTGATGTTTTAGGAAGTATTGTAGTAAGGATTAATTACCATATGTATTTGCAGGATGATTAACCACATTGTTTAGATTTATGTCAGCTTACTCCAGTTAATTAATCAGCATCAATCCAAGTCTTATGGTATAAACAGACAATTAAAAAGTCACAAATGCTTGGAAATATAGGCTTATTTCTGTCTCCATTGTGTAACTCCACAACAAATGAGAGGTACATTCTGTAGACCAGAAGGTTCGCAACCCTTTTCTCTTCTTACATCAAGGAGAAAGCTACTCAAGGCTGCTAGGCTCACTGGGGTTCAGCAATGCTCACTATTCATGGCTTGATCCTGGATCCCCATGAAATAAAGACAGACAAGAGTGCTTGTAAGTAGCAACAGAGTATTTTTCTACAGAACTAACTACACAGAGGTTAAGGTGAAGCATCTCCAGACCAAAAGGTGGTGTTTTCACATAGACAGAACACCCAATGCCTCTTCTTTTCCTACACATTCAGCACTAGACAGCCAAACTGTTTTTCTACCAGTAATTTTTAAGACCCTACTGTTTGTCCGGACAAGCAAATCTTTAGCAATTTAGTATATTTTAAAAACTATTAGAGAATATTCAATTAGAACTCCCTGTACTATTTCATACTGGACATTTTAAATTCTTCTCTTAGCATTGTTTAGAATGCTGCATTCTCATCCTAAACAAGTTGACTGAAATTGTACTAATCTCAATAGAATCTCATAGGTGAGTTCATGACTGGAAATTTTCTTTCCATAGAATAACCATTTCTTGTCTGCTAAACAGTTGAGAGGAGACAGATTTTGTGTCAAGTCAAGTGTATAGTGGTTGCACATCTAAACCTGTTCTTTGTGGAGGTAAGAATGTCCCCCTCCATTTCCACAAAAGCAAGCATCTTTAGTACCTTCCGCTCATTCATGGAATATTATGGGTACAGATGCTAGTAAGTGAAGCACTTCCCCACAAAGGGAATTTCTAGTGTGCTGACAAGGCTGTTTCCATTAGTTGAGTGCATTTGGAGTCTTTTCAATTTTTAATTTCATTTTCCAATGCATGCAGCCAGAGTGGCATGTTGCCTGTCACTTGAACAATCAATTTCCTGCAAGTCGGAGTGCAAAATGCATCTTGTTAGGCTTATAATTCCTTCTAATTGCATCTGGGTGAAAAGCGATGGGAATCTGCTCTCCCCATTTGTTTGGGCCAAAAACATCTTGGCAGCAGTGCCTGGCAAGCTCCCATAAATCAACAGTATAGCTGCTAGATCCACCAATGTATATATATATATATAATATGTAAAAGTAAAGGTCCCCTGTGCAAGCACCGGGTCATTCCTGACCCATGGGGTGACATCACATCCTGACGTTTACTAGGCAGACTTTGTTTACAGGGTGGTTTGCCAGTGCTTTCCCCAATCATCTTCCCTTTACCCCTAGCAAGCTGGGTACTCATTTGACCGACCTTGGAAGGCTGAGTCAACCTTGAGCTTACCACTGTGTGCCACAGGGCTCCTACACACACACACACACACACACACACACACACACACACACATATGGCTTCTCCCTTTTTTCAATTTCTGTCTTTTATTGTAATCCATTATCTCTTGGCACCTTGGAAAGTATGAGCCTTATATGGCATGAGAAGTGGAGAAGGTAGACAGACTGCTCTGTACTACATAGAGGTGCAGGAAAATAAAAGCCCACATGGCTAGAATTGAGACTGACCTCTTTTGTTGCTGTTCCTATTGATAGAAGATAGAGAGACTGGAAGTGTCCTGCTATAGGAAACAATGAGGACTGCTAACTTTTTAAAATTGTCGTGCCTCTGTGCCTTTAACAGAAGCCTGCCTGGGATATGAATCTTTTGTTGGAATGGAGTTAAAATGATGGGAAAAGGTTTGCCTGGTTAATCTCCACATGCATATCAAGATGCTACTAAAGGCAGAGAAGCAAGACCTGTTGAAAAAGTTGACAATCCTAGCAACTCTGCAGAGTATCTATACTTGCATGCATGCTAGAGTATTTTTATTAATCATCTTTGAAGACTCCCCAGCCTACATTAGAAGCTCCCTCAAGAGTGAAAACCATTGAAAAAGGTGGTGCCAGAATTGCTGAGAAAAAAAAAATCAGGTGTGAATGCACAGGAGCATATTGTTTGTGCATGTCAGTGTACTGGAGTGCAGCCATTGTCTTCTCAGATCATTCAAGTAAGCTGAGAGTAGTCTGTGGTCCATAAACATTCATGATGTGCAAACAGAGAAAACGGAACAGGTCTAAATGTCCAGATCAACCCCTGATATCAGATTAGTTCACAAACATACACACACACATACCAAAGAGAGAGAAGAGAAAATGCTTATTCTATGCATAACTCTACAAGGGGGAAATAGATTTCAGGATGAAACAGACAGGTATTTTATGTGGCACACAGACATATATACACTCTCTCCTAGTGTAAACTGGCATGACATAAGTCTTCCCTTTAAAATCATAGGCACCTGCCCATCCCAGCCTTCCTCATCTAAAGAAACAACAGTAAAACTCAAAAAGGCATGCAGCTTAGAAAATCACCATCCACCACAAGCTCTGCCCAATAATAAGAGATTTTTTTCATCAGTGGTGCCACGATCGTATTGCACATGTTTCATTAGAGGACGATGTCGTTGTGCCTGTGGCGTTGCAAGCATTTGACTTGTGTTAAGAGTCTAACGAATAAATGCTCTGTTAATCCTACCGCAGGGAGGAAAAATATATATATTGTTATAGAGAGACTAGAAACGTTTTGGTAAAACAGGCAAATTAGGCAGTACTGTAGTAATGGATTAATTTTTTGTAACCTAACAAATCATCATTATTTATTTCTTTGCCAGGTTGAATCTAATTCAGTAAACTGTAACTTAAACCGATTTCCCTGGCCCTGCCCCACTCCTATAGATGATACTTTCGTAGCAGTTCAGATTGCCAGGGGTGTTTCCTTTCTGGAAACCTGTCTGGGATTTTGATTTTCAGGAAATCCTGGATGCATTTTTCTAATTCTTCCTCAATCGAGAGCTTCTCTTTCACTGCTTTTTTTTTACTCGAGTTGGATTCCCTAGAGCCAGAAGTTAGAGTTCGGAGCAAGTCGCTTTTCCTCCGGATTTCAGACTGCTGAAGTAGCTGGACGGGGCCTTTCTTGACTGGTCGATCCAGAGTCTGTATATTGGACTGGCGGGTAACCGGGCCACAGATAACAGTCTCTTGTGGGGAGCTGGCTTCTGACTGGCTGTCACAGCTAGAGGTGGAGAGTTCATTGCAGGATGTCCCGCTTTCTCCTTCTTTATCTCCTTTGCCATTTTTGCAGCAGCAGTCACAGTGTGATGAAGACCATCTTGAGGGCTCACCTAAAAGGAACAAGCAAAGGGCAGGGTAAGGTGACATGATCAGACAGCTGTCATGAATCGCCAGAAAGACATGCTGTACAGCTTTCATTCATATGCTAACAGATCAGGATTCGTTTCCAAATGGCATTATTGACAGGATGAATGAAGTATACAAATGAGTACTAAGGCTCTGCTAGGAAGAAAAATCACTGGTCTTTGTGGTTTATAATCAGCCAGCTGGCAACATTCTGCCATTAAAAAAAACACAACCCACTTCTGACAGCAATTCTCTGACCAGTTGCATGCATTTAGGTTGTATGGCAATCAATAGGACTTAAGTGTGCATAAGTGGGTGCAGTACTGAAGCCTAAATATGCTTTAATTGGCTTTGTGATTCATATTTTTTGAAATGCTTAGCTGAAGATCTGCCCAGAGTAATAATCCACAACTAGGAGAAAGAACCAGAACAGATTAAGGAAAAACCCTTCTCTCTCTGAATGAAACGCTGAGCTAATCGTGGATTTAAATGTCATTTGGAAGCATCTATCTTCCCGTAAAACATAATTATCACATTCAACCTGTGGGGACCAAATTCATCATTCAGAGTAGACTAAGCTAAATATCCCTTTTGCTGGGTAGTGACTTTATATCAGCTACACGTACGAAATCAGGACAGTGTTTCCACAGATGTAGATCAAGTAAGGTGTGATCTTTTTTGTTTTGTTTTACATCGAAGGCGGTTCCCAACAACTGTTGCATACTGTAAAATGACCAGGAAATAGGATACAGGATGAGGTTCTGTAGATAGGAGCAGCTTGATTGCTAAGCTGCAGTAGTGCAGTTGCTAAGAAATTGAGCTGAGAGGTCACCAGTTCAAATCTCAATTAAACTACCAAATCATTAGATGGCTTTCGGCAAGGCTCTCTCTCTTTCGCTCTCTCTCTTTCTCTCTCTCTCCTCTCTCTGAAAATCCCTACTTTAGCCCCAAGCATATCTCCTTTTTAAAAGACTGCAGGTTGTGAGAAAGAGCTGTCTCTGCCTGAAACCCTGGAGAGACACTCCCAGTCGGAGGAAACAATCCTGAACTAGAAAGAAGACTGCTAAGATAACATCAACTGCTTATAGGTACTAAGTGGCTCAGCACATTATATGAAAAAACCCAGAAGGCTAGACACACCACCTATCATAATGCACTATTGAATAGTACAATATCCTGCAAACCCTCAAACCTTTTATAATGTTATTAGGGTTTTCAGGTATACCTTATTTTTGAAAAACTGTGAAGCAGGTGCAGCGTCAAAAGAACCACACTTGGTACTGTCTGGAACCATCTCCCTGTTTCAGAGCCTGTTTCTTTTTAAAACCACTGATCCCAATAGACTACTGGGAAAGTGGTGGTGGTGGAAAGTGCTATCAAGTCACAGACTACTTATGATGACCCTGTAGGGTTTTCAAGGGAAAAGACAAGCAGAGGTGGTTTGCCATGGCCTGCCTCTGTGTCGCGATCTTGGACTTCCTTGGTGGTCCCCCATCCAAATACTAACCAGGGCAAACTACTTAACTTCTGACATCTGATGAGATCAGGCTAGCCTGGCCCATCCAGACCTTGGGAAAGACTGAGAGCAAAAACAATGTATGCAGTTTCAAAGAATGGCAACTCCAGATAGAAGCATGCTGGCACTGAGACTGATAATTTGGTCAGGTTTTGTGAAGAAAAGTTCTTTTTTGCACCCACATTTTGGAATGAATGGACAAGACACCTGGTTAATCCAGGTTTTATGGGAAATTGAGTTCTTAAGGAAGGAAGTGGCCATTACAAGTGTGGGAAAACTCAATTTCCCATTATTAACAGCAACCTTGCAATCAACCATGAGGGAGGGAGGAAGCAGACCGGGAGCCATTACTGACAACAAGTCTAAAAAGGTTAGTACATTTAAAATTATCCTGGGGGACATTTTGGAGGTAGAGCCTCCAAATTCACAGCATAGCTTGAAGGGGCTCTCCTTGCATGGCTCCCAAAGTTTGGTGAAGATTAGGTCAGGGGGTCCAATTTTATGGGGGGCTGCCCCCTCCTCCATAGACAACCATTGCAAACTTCGCAATGCTTGTCTATGGAGGAGGGGGTGACCCCTTCCAAACCCCATAAAATTGGACGCCCTGACCCAATCTTCACCAAACTTTGGGGTTTGGGCAAGGACATTCCCTTCAAGCTATACTGTGAATTTGGGGGTTCTACCTTCAAAAATGACCACCCAGGGCCGTTTTTTTCAGGAAACCGGAAAATCAGCCAAATGTCCATATTTACCAGTATGGGTATTCGGGTTATTTCAGGTTCCCGAAAAAAATCAAGCCCAATAAAACCAAACCCAAAATTTACTGATTTTTTTTGTTTGCACAGCCCTAAGTTGAGCACCCAGCTTTGCTAACGAATGTAGAGCAGACAAAAAGAAAAAGAGTTTAGCGTAAACTTACCTGCAAGGAACCCCAAGAAATCCTGCTCAGCTCCGACAATAGCTGGCTAATTCTGCATTACTTATCATAGGGTGATGTGGCAAACAACCTGTGGCCAGGAGGTGAAACAGATTTAAATAATTACTGCTAGCCTCCCCGATTGGTTGAGCCACATGAAACTCCTGGCCTGACCCTGTCCTTGTAGAAATTTGTGCTCCAATTCCCATGAGGGTAGGACCAAAAATATCCCCTACTTCAAAGGGGCAAATTCCTTCTTGCTGATAAAGTTTATGTTCAGAAACTTTGGCATTGATAAGAACTTTTGACCTCTGAAGTTTTTCTTGGGAAGTTTGGGGTTTCCTGCTGTTGTTTGCTACCTGTCAGGGAACGTTTAATTTAATCAGGTATCGGATGCAAATCCCTGCTTGATCAGGAACAAAATGGTCTCTGTTGCTCTACAGTAAGAGGAAACTGCCCCACTCCCAACCCTGAAATTTCCATTTTTTTTCTTTCAGAGACTTCTCTGTACAGCTACTTTATCTGTTAACTACATATAGGGCAAGACAAGTTCGTATTCTTTTTTCCTTCCTATTCTTTTTTCCCTATGAAAAAAGCCAAGCCCAATAAAGGGGGGAAAGTTGGGAAAAATGACTTTGCAAAGTCCTCGATTGTTCGTGCATTTTTAAAGATACACACTGCTATCTTTTTTCCATTTCTCCAGCTCCCCAGCAGCTGCTAACAAAACATGTGCCGTTTACGGAAGCAGTTGGAAAACAGCCTCTCTCCCCACCTTGCCGCTTGTTCTTCCCTGTTCATGATGAAGGAGCCTGACAGTCTGTGAGCTGTGTGGCTAATTTAATTTATAGACTTGCTTTGAGAGTCCTCCTGAATCTAGTCTGGAAAAAGTCAATAATAGCTAGATTGAATTTTTTTAAAAAATATCATTTTCTCAGCTTTAGAAGAGCCATTACACACCAAGGCTTAGTAAAAATGAATCATGTGAACTTTTAAAAGAAGGGGGGGACCCTCTATGACCCTTATCGATTAACAAGTCCTTAGTCTGCAGTTGACATTTTAACACAATGGTAATTTTCCTCTGCTGGAGCTACCTTTTGTTTCTTTACCAAAAGGGAGCAGATTTAGAACTACTATATTCCATGATCACAAAATGATTTATTCCAACAAGCACCTGCCAACTTTCAAAAGGCCCCAAAAATCATTTAGGAATAAAGAAATAGATAGTGATGGATGAGATTGAGCTTTTGACTGATATAGCACAGATATTAATCTTTCTTGTTTTTCTCTTCGACACCACTGACACATGAAAATCACAGGCAGGAATGAAATTTCAAAGATTCTAGCCCATTGCTTCTTCTGCTCAGAATGCAATGCTATTAAATTCCATGCAATGCAAAATATTTCACCAGACCTCTTCGGGCCTCATTGACAATGAGCAGAATAATATTTCCTGGAACCAACCATTTCAGGACACAGATGGAGAGCTATATGAGTGAATGGTCCTCCACATCAGAAGCTTCCATATGTAAAGAAATAGCAAGTCTACCCAGCATCAAACACTGGCAAGTGGTGTCATCACCAGCACCCATGTTGGGTTCTGCTATCCATTTAGGAGTTGCATGTTGTAGGTACAACAGCAGCGGCTAGGGTTGTGCAAAAAAAAAAAAAAGGTACATTTTGGGTTTGGGTTTATTGGGCCTGATTTTTTCTGGTAACCCTGGAATAAACCGAATACCCATACCGGTAAATATCAGTATTCGGCTTATTTCTGGGTTTACTGAAAAAAAAATGGGTCCATTACAGTCTATGAGGATTTTTCCAAAGCTCCTGTGGGAACATTTTTGGAGGTAGAATCCCCAAATTTGCCGCATGGCTGCAACGTACTCTCCTTAGATGGACACCGAAGTTTGGTGAACTTTGGGACAGGGGGTCCAATTTTATGGGCCCACAAAGAGGTTGCCCCCATCCTCCAGGCATCTGCAAGCCGAGCTGTCCATCGGTTTTCAGGTTTAGAAGTTCAGCATTGCCGAGGACTGGTGGAAAGAGCAGTTTGACAGGCTGGCGCCTCAAAGTGTGGGGGCTCCGTTCAGATCTGGGGTACATAGCATGATGACCATGCAAATTAGCTTCCAAACTGAGGGAAATGGCTTAAATGCAAGAAAAATAAGACATGGAAAACATTTCTTTTGGTGGCGAATGATATCCTGTGAGCAGTCCTTTATTGTGGTCATCAAAAATCTGATTTCAAGAGATGGTCACAGTGCGGAGAAACAAAGCCTCTACATGGGGCAAACTTCAGTTTGAGAGCAGGTTTTCGGGGGGGGTGATGTCGGAGCCAGCCGAAGTCATGACCAAGACAGCTCTTGTGAACAAGATTGCTCATCTGCATGGGTGAGGAGTCTTCTTCAGAAGCCTGGTAAGTAGCTGTAGAAGTGGTCTTTTTTAGTTGGGAGGGTACATCCCTCCGGACAGGACTGGGTGAGCCCCGTCTTTTTAAAGTGCAGATCAGATCACTTTCAGTTGGTCAGACCCAAGTTGGCTCTGACTACATGACCCTGACCTCAAAAGGACCCCAACTATGGGCCCTAACAAAACCAGTCAAAAAAAGATAGAAAAATGGGAGAAAGCAGAGAGTCATGCATCTGAGCAAAGGCGAATAGCCAATCAAAGGGAATTGCCTATTCTGTTTCAGGAAGATCCTCAGGTTTTGGTGTTCGATAAACCCCAAACCTGAAAATTGCCCAAACAGCTAATTTTGGGGGGTTTCGGTTTGGGTATATTGATATGCACTGCCTGCTGGAGCCCTATGTTAAGGACATCACATCCTATCCCTTCTTCAGTAGTGATCAGCAGTGGGAGGTGTTTGAATCTGCCCTGGAACCAACTAAGTGAGCAGCTGCTGGCCTACATATGTATGAAAATAGGAAAGTGCCATCCCTACATTTAGGAATGATCAGGAATTAATGTTCTCAATAATGGGAAGGGAGTCTATACAAGTATAGGTTGCGCTGTTGTGCACCCAGTGTTCTTGGTCATAACTGGCAACAGCAGTATGTTTGTTCCTGTATACACTCTCTGTCCTCAACTGTATCATGTGTAAGGGTCTAGTGAGTTCAATCTAGGAAAGTAGCACTGTGCCATTGAAGCTATTACAAGAAAAGCTTCACAAATGCACATGGATTCCTTCCTGATCTGTAGCAACACAGAGATCACGTGACCTATGGATCACAGCCAAGAATTATATTGGTAATTACCATTTCTAAGAGACCCAGTCCTGTGACTAGGGATTGTCAGATGTTCCTTCATGTAAGTATAAGATGCACCAGAAATTTGCCACTTGGACATAGTTGTTTTTTAAAAAAATATAAGACCTATAAATATATCTCACTTGTAGTCAATAAATAGTTTTGAACATTTTATTCTAAATGGTTTCCATATATTTTCCAAACTGAAGCCATATGCTTCAGAATAAAATTATTATTTGGTGATAAAAAAAATGACTGGCAATGAAATGCTACAGTTCCCAAATACAGAAAGTGGGAAAATATATATTTAATCTCTGTAAGAAAATGTATGGGCCTCACCAGAGTAAGGAAAGAAAAGGAAAGGCTACACATCCCACAGATGTGGAACCTGAAAAATTATTTAGTGTCCTTGTCCTTATTTCCATGATTCACAGTGCAATCCCATTCTGAGTCTGCAAAACAGTGATAAAATCTTTCACTCTGAGAATAATCCATTTAGCTCAATTTGACTCCTCTATAGCTACAATTCCAGTGCCCCTTTATCACACATATCGTACTCAAGTTTTTTTAATGTACTCCCTTTATTCCACTAGCCCGACCATTTAATAAGAATAAACTTTGCCCAAAATGTCATTAGGAGTGTAATATTTAATTCTCTTTACTGACCATTGTATGGTTGTCCACAGTTGTGTACATGGTAAGTAGCCTTTTACATTTAGATAGCTAAAAATCTTTACCTTAATAACTCTATTTGGCAAAGACTGTTTTTTTTTTTTTACTTAGCATATTTGTAAATGCATGAAACTTTCGGCATTCATAAATAATTGAACGAGGGAGCCTGCATACTTCATTGCTTATGTAGGCCATGGAAGTGATGTACATACAGTCAGAGACTAAGCTAAAAAGAAAAGAAAACTGTCCCCAACACCAAGCAATGTTTATGTACCAATATCCAGTGTCACTTTTATTTTTTCTTTAAAACAGTTTATTAAAGAATGACTAATAACACCTATAGATATCTTTATGAAAAATGGTCACGTTAATAAAGTCATTATTTCTATAAAATTAATCCCTCAAATCATTGGTTTTAAAGGCCACAGTTTACACGATGAGATAGACATTTTGGTAATTTTGCAATATACCATGGCCATCACATAAAGCTTTCGTAATAATTTTCTTGGGGAGTTTCAGATACTAGCAACTTTCATTTAAATTTATTTCATATACTGAAGATTTCATAAGAAGCTTGTAAACTTCAGAATGCATATAGTGTAGGCTCAAAGATACCTGATGATGCTAAAGCCTAATATATTAAGTGTTCTTCATTTCTGTGCTAAACACTGCTCCCCAACTCCGCAACCAGAAAAATTAAACAGTCTAATTTTTATGTATTTACTTTATTTATATTCCACCTTTCTCCCCAATGGGGTCCCAAAGTGGCTTACATAATTCTCCTCTCTTCCATTTTATCCTCACAACCCTGTGAGGCAGGTTAATCTGCGAATGTACGACTAGCCCAAGATCACCCAGCAAGCAGGGTGAGGATTTGAAGCTGGTTCTCCCATATCTTAGTCTGACACTCTAACCACTACACTACACTGAATATAGAGCAAAAAACAAAGTATTTATGCCTAATTGTGTTTAATTCAAATTTATTCTCATATTACAATGTCTTTTTTTCCAGAATATGGAAAATGAAATGGAGGAATAGAAAAGGAGACATGTAATAGGGCAAGTCAAGTGTGTAGGAGTAGTTTTGAGTGAAAGGGGATGTGTTCTGGCCCTTGGGAGCTATGGATTCTGAGGATCAAGGTTATTCCATAAACAGTCAGTACAATCCTAAGGACATGGGACTAACATGGGACTTACTTTTGAGTAGACCTTCTTAGGATTGTTCCCACAGACACTTACAAAAATTCAGTCACACACCCAGTCCTCCCCTTGATTATCTCAATCCCTTATTTCTCTGTGCTCCTACCCTCCATTCACTGATTCCTGGTGACAAAGGAAGGAGGGAGATGGGAAATGTGGAATGTTGTGATGTCACAAAGTGAGCTAGACAATACAGAAAAGGAGGGGAGAACCAAATGCATGACTGGGGGGGGGGGTAACCTACCTGTCTAGAGCAATGTCTAGGTTTGATTCTAAGGATTCTGAGACATACACATCAGATCTCATCCTAGAAAGCCAAATGTTGTGCCTCATCACATGACTGCAACTATGCACATCTGTAGGCTAGGGTTCTGGGTTGGGAAATACAGGTCTGTAGGCCAGCTCTGGGTCGGGAAATACCTGGAGATGTTGGGGTGGAGTTTGAGGAGAGCAGGTTTGAAGAGGGGAGGGACTTCAATGCCATAGTGTCTAATTGCCAAAGCGGCCATTTTCTCCAGGGGAACTGATTTCTATCACCTGGAGATGAGTTGTAATACCAGGGGATCGTCAGCTACCCCCTGGAGGTTGGCAACCCTACTCAAAGCATTCTGAGGCTAGCTATCCAAAATGAAAACCTTGCAGTAACGGATTTCAATTATTGTTCTGTTAAGAGTTTGAAACTGCTCAGCTGGGGTACATATTATCCTTTTCAAAATTAGGCATTTCCCTTTGCTGGAAGATTATTTCCTTACAGCCATGATCTTTAAATATTGTAGTGCGCTCTGAGCAGCATCATTATGGGCATTGCCCCAAGAGATGCCAGTCCTGTGGAAAACTGTGTCTTGATTGGTTGAAAGTTCTGCAAGACACTGGTATTATCGGTTCACACTCAGCTCCTCTATATTCAGACACATCATACTAAATCCTTCAGGGATTTTGCCAAAGAGCTGGACATAATCTGTATTAGGAAGACTGAGTGGATTCCTCTTCAGAAATGTAATTTTTTTTTTCTCAGAAGAGTTCCTAAGGATATCCCATGTTCATCCCAACTTATGTCTCTGTGTAATTCCTAAAGAGCTACTGATATTTTCACCAGAAAAATACCTGTGGGGTTTAACAAATAATTTCTCAGCAGCATTTGCTTTGCTAATTTTGTAGGTGTCTCAGTTCCTTTTCCTGCAATGATTCTGTTCTGCAAGTCATTGTAAAAACTCTGTGCAAGTGAATGCTCAGGAAGTCCCCATCCCTTTTGAAATTAGCCATTTCCTGGAATAATCTTATAGGACTGATCTGATTCTGTTCCTGATTGAAGGACTCAGGGACTATGTGGTATGGCTGTGGCATAGAAATACAAATGTCAAAACTGCTTTTCAAAATGTTCAGAGCAGCTTCTATGGCAATATGTTTTGCAATTTTCTTGCTGGGGCCCTCTCTAGGGTTGCCAGGTCTCTCTTTGTCACTGGCGGGAGGTTTTTGGGGCGGAGCCTGAGGAGGGCAGGGTTTGGGGAGGGGAGGGACTTCAATGCCATAGAGTCCAATTGTCAAAGTGGCCATTTTCTCCAGGAGAACTATCTCTGTTGGCTGGAGATCAGTTGTAATAGCAGGAGATCTTCGGCTAGTACCTGGAGGTTGGCAACCATAGCCCTCTCCTGTCCCAGTTATTTCATCCTTGATAACTTTAAGGTGAAGACAGGCAGATGCACTTGTCCCTCAGTTTTTTATTCTGATACTGGTCAAAACCAGCTTTAATATTTTTTTTATAACTAGTGGTCTGAAGAACATATTAGATGTCTTATGTTATTATCTTCTGTGCATTCATAATCTCCTCATCTCACTGAAACTTGAAGATATATTTTCCCATTTGTAGTTAGGGTTGCCAGGTCCCTCTTCGCCACTGGTGGGAGGTTTTTGGGGTGGAGCCTGAGGAGAGCCGAGTTTGGAGAGGGGAGGGACTTCAATGCCATAGAGTCCAATTGCCAAAGTGGCCATTTTCTTCAGGTGAACTGATCTCTATCGGCTGGAGATCAATTGTAATAGCAGGAGATCTCCAACTAATACCTGGAGGTTGAGCAAACCAAAATCAACACCTCTGCACTAATATCAAGGATAAGGAAAGTAGTGCAGGAATCTTAGGCTATAGTTACTACAACACAAATGAGTGAGACATCAAAGTGTAATCAATGCATACAATAGTGGAAAGGGACAAACATACAACTATATACAATGGTATTTCAATAATCCACAAAGGTATGTATAAATGTGTTTTTTTCAATAGTCCATAAGGGTACATAGATCCAAGAAGATTCCAATAGTTGGTCACAAGACCTCAGCAGATGTGTAAAAGACTATTATGAAATGTGGCTCATTGAATTCTGTATGGGAAATATACTTCCTTTATATTTGTTTACAGTCCCCAGACTTGGATAGCATAGGCTAGCCTGATCTCAGCAGATCTCAGAAACTAAGCACGGTTGACCCTGGCAAGTATTTGGAAGAGAGACCTCCAAGGAATACCAGGGTCGTGATGCGGAGGCAGGCAATGGCAATCCACCTCTGAATCTCTCTTATCTTGAAAACCCCACCAGGGGACACCATACATCAAATGTGACTTGACGGCAAAAAACATTCCTCCTAACTCATTGTGGCCTGGAGGTTTTACAAAAATCTGTGAATATTTTTTTTAATCTAATACAAATATGCATGGGTATTCTTGTGACTAGAAGAGTATATGCATAAAGAATTTTAATTTTCAGAATTCTTTATGATGTTCTTCATTATGCTTCAGGTTTTCTGGAGAACTCTGGAAAGTTACAATTGATCTGAGTTAGATCTACATCTACTGCATGACAGATTTGGAAAAAGAACCCCATAAGCCATATTGTGTAAGAAACATCATTTACTAGACCAAGAAATACCCAGCAACTGCTCGATTGAACTGCTTGATTACTACAACATTATAAGCAATGGCAATCCATATGAATAACTGCCAAATCAGACCAACTTCTCTCCAGTGGAGGTCAACAGAAGCAAGAAACCAAAAAAAGCACTCTCGGATAAACTTCTCCACCAGTAAGGAATTTTACTAAGAACACCCACTAGGAATTATCAGAGCTCAATACATGAGGATTTACTCTTTGCAAGTACTATTTTAAATGTACAATTACTGTGAAGAAATTTTGTTAATGTGATTACATAAAAGACTATCACTACTAAATGATGCAGCAGCAGGGAATAAATGAGGCTGGTTTTGATTCTAACAACTATCACAGTGCTATATTTCTAGCCTGTAGGATGGATTATGGAGGAAAACTATTTAAAACTATCAAAATGAATAAGTTTGTTGCTCGTGGCATTTTTCATTCTAATTTTGTAAGGTTATCCGTTTTCTAGTTATATGATGCAGGGGTTAATTAAGGTGGTGTGACTGTTCAAATTAGTATTAAATTGTTTTATATTTACCATATCTGAAATGTAAATTCTGAGAAGGTGTTTTACCTAGGTCACTGTTAAATTTCACACATGGAAATGCTAGGTGTGAAAGAAGGTTTTCAAGGAAGTACATTTTACAAATTTTCTCTTGCTCCTCTCCCCCCCCCAATTATTCACAGAAGCATCCTTTCATTATTTTTAATGGAACTTTTCCTGAGGTGATCTCAGCCAGTCAAGGATTATGCAGGCAACATTATGTCATTATGCAGTCACAATTTACACATTTCAAACAAAATGAGTTGGGTCTGTGGTCCCCAATCTGTGCCCTGTGTAATGGTCACATATAAGTTGCGGATTCTTCTCAATTTCCACATGACAGTGCCCAGTTTGGACCACAAATGTGGCATGTTGGAGAAGGCATTTAGGCCTTCACCCCTTTGCTGTTTTTCCTGTCCAGCAATGATCCTGGGGGTGCATTATTTGGCCCACTGGGGAAAATCACATGTGTACAGGGATAGATTGCCACAGTTATAATCTAAACCAGGAATTGCATGTGGGGGAACTGAGCAGAAACAAACATGTGGCTGTTGCACTGCATGACCCAGACCCTGCCTGAATCCTCATACCGATATGTGTGGTGGTTTTTTATGTTGGGGGTTTTTTGGATATCCAAAACTTTTTGGGTCCATTATACCCTATGGGAAATTTTTCCAGGGCTCTGAGGGGCCTGTTTTTTTTTTAAGGAAGAGGCACCAGATTTTCATAATAGCTGAGCTACAAGTGACTTTCCATAGAACTCCCAAGTTTGGTAAAGATTCGATCGGGGTGTGTGTGTCTAATTTTATGGGCCTCTAAAGATGGTGCCCCATCTATCCTCCATTGTTTCTAATGGAGTAAAAATGGGCCCCCATAAAATTGGATCCCTGACCCAAACTTAATCAAACTCAGAGGGTTCATGTAAGGAGAGTCACCAGCAGCTTTGCAGCAAATTTGGTGCCTCCACCATAAAAAACAGCACACACACCACAGAGCCAGAGCCTTGGAAAGATTCCCCATAGGGTATAATTCAGTCATTCCCTTTAAAAGTTAAAGGGAACAGCTCCATATTAGTCAATGGATGTTCGATTTGATGGGCCCCCAAATGGAAGAAAATGGGTGCCCATAAAATTGGACCCCCTGATCCAAACTTAACCAACCTTGGGGGTTCTTGTAAGGAGAAGCACCAGCAGCTACACTGAAAATTTGGTACCTCTACCTTAAAACACAGCCCCTCCCAGAGCCCCACAAAGATTTCCCATTGACTAACATGGAGCCATTGCCCTTAAAAGTTAAAGGGAGCGGCTCCATGAAGCCACAGGAAAAGCCAAAAAGTCAGGAAAAAGACAAAAATATTAAGATTCTTTCAGATTTCATCTTTTTGGCTTCTTTTCTTGGAGTGGTGGAGTCTGATCTGGAGAACCGGGTTTGATTCCCCACTCCTCCACATGACCTTGGGCAAGTCATAGTTCTCTCAGCCTCACCCACCTCACAGGGTGTCTATTGTGGGAAGGGGAAGGGAAGGTGATTGTAAGCCAGTTTGATTCTTCCTTAAGTGGTAGAGAAAGTCGGCATATAAAAACCAATTTTTCTACTTCTTCTTCTTCTAAATGATGCCTTTTTGGGTTTGGCATATCAGTATGCACACCCCTAGTGGTAGGCATTAACATAGAGAAATGTGAGAAAATGGAAGATCTTAAAGAGCCCTCCGCGCGCCTTCATGGAAGCCCCGTGAAGGCCCACGGGGGGCTCTTTAATACCCCCACCCCCTTCCCGACTCTCAGTTTGAAGTGGTGGGCGCTGCCTGGGCAGGTGGCACCCAGCACTTCAAAGAACTGGCCGAATTTTCCCCCAAACTCTGGATCTCACGCCGAATTTCGCGGATCCAAAGCGGGGGAGTTCGGACTTCGGCACGTCCCGAATTAAAAAGGGCCAAATTTTGCCAAAGCCAAACTTTACCGATTTTTTTTTCAACAGCCCTAATCACAGGCATTAGGACACCAGCATTTTTGACTCAGTTTAAACCCCTAACATTAGTGGTATCTTTCAGCAATGACTGCAACAACCCTACTCGTTATAAGAAAAAGTATAAGCATAATTTATATGTATCAAAGAATATTGCCCTTTTAATATTCTCTATAGGAGAAAGGACACTGAGTTGTCTTTATTCTTCTGAATTATTCATGCAAGTAATGCAGAATCAAACATTTATGTTCCTTCACATAGCCAGCACAGGGAACTAGTTACATTTCTGATATTAATAAGTATGTTTCAGAGTCTCCACCTCATGCCTAAAATGATAATGATGGTAACACTATAACAACAATAATGTATTTTATGACATTATTACACTGAGAAATTTTCAAGTTCTATGACTGTACTGCCAAGAGAAACAATGAAAAAATATATACAACATATAGAATATTAACAGAGAGGAATGGGAAAGAAGGCAAAGTTACCACTTCTGCTTAGCATCCATGCTACTTCTCATGTTTTGCTAAGGGATCCTATTGAGAACAACATAGCCTGGAGTTTGGTAGATTTGGCTGATTAGTTCAAATTATTCTATCATTTGTTTTTTTCATGGCTAAACTAGAATTTGCATGGTAATATCCTTGAATGGATTTCCCAAGAATTTTTTATTGGTAAATAGCACCCACAGGGGACCCAAGCATGGCCAGGGCTACTTGGGGGGTAAGCTTAATCCTTTCCCCTGTGCCATTTCCCCACCTGCAGCAGCAGTCTATAGGTTTTCCCCAGTGAGTCATATTGTAGCTTGGGGGGCGGGATATATGAGGTTGGCAAAATGACATGATGGAGAAGGGTTAACGTTCTCTCTCCTCACCATGGCCCTGGTCTGAAAAATGTGCTTGGGAGACCTATTCACCTGGTATCTCATCTAGTTTGGACCATAGGACCATAGTGTGAATATTTCCATGGTGATCAGGGTTGCCAACTCTGGGTTGGGAAATTGCTGGAGATTTGAGGCTGGAGCCAGGGGAGGACAGAGCCTGGGGATGGGCGAGACCTCAGCAGGACATAATACCATAGATCAGTGATGGCGAACCTTTTAGAGACCGAGTGCCCAAACTGCAACCCAAAACCCACTTATTTATCGCAAAGTGCCAACACAGCTAGAAGTCCACATGGGGCTAGGGGTTGCCAGGTCCCTCTTTGCCACCTGCGGGAGGTTTTTGGGGCAGAGCCTGAGGAGGGAGAGGTTTGGGGAGGGACTTCAATGCCATAGAGTCCAATTGCCAAAGCGGCAATTTTCTCCAGGTGAATTGAAATAGCAGATCTCCTGCTACTACCTGGAGGTTGGCAACCCTGCATGGGCGGCCGAGAGGGGGAAGGAAAGCAGCTGGAGCATAGCCCCCACCTCTTCAGTTTGGTTCTTTTCCCAACTGTTATCTTCATACAAATTTTAAAAAGACTTATGCGGGGGGGGGCTGATGGTGGGGACAGCCCTCTGCACGCGCTCAGAGGCACCTTCGGTTGCATGTATGAGCAGAGTGGAAACCCGAGCTAAGCGAAGGGCTTGGCTCCAGCACAAACGCCAGGAGGGCCCCGGTTTGGCCCTCACCGCCAACCCCCTGCCCTGCAGTCACTAACTAGCCAGCCACACACGGCCGCCCAGGCGTCCCACTCCCGGTCCAGCCCTGTCCCGGCTCTGCCTCTTCCAGTCCTCGGCAGAAGGCTCGTCATTGTCTTCACTTCTGGAGCGCGCAGCCGACGACTGCGGAGAAGGCACTGGGAAGGAGCCCGGCGCTTCCCAGAGGAGCCGGGAAGGTACCACTGGTCCCCAGCCTCCTCAGCCGGGAGAATGAACTCAGGCAAACTCTGTGCTGGGGCGACGGCTCGCGTGCCCACAAAGAGGGCTCTGAGTGCCACCTCTGGCACTCGTGCCATAGGTTCGCCACCACTGCCATAGATTCTACCCTCTAGAGCTGCCATTTTTCTCTAGGAGAACTGATCTCCAGGCCCCACCTGGAAGTTGTCACCCTTACTGATGATGGGAGAAGCTATATCAAGAACAAATTGTGCCCCCCCTTTTTTGGGTAAATCTTAAAGGTACAATGGTCCTTAAGCTCCTAAATTACCGTATATACCCATGTATAAGCCGACCCGCGTATAAGCCGAGGTGCCTAATTTCTCCCCAAAAATGGGGAAAAATTAGGCACCCGCGTATAAGTCGAGGGTCGGCTTATAACCCCTCCCCCCCCGCAGGCTTACCTGACAGGGCTCCCGGCGAAGGCGGTGGTGGCGGCGGCGGGCCCCCCGCAGGAGGCTTCCAGGGCGGGGGGGAGGCAGGAGCGCTCCGCAGCCGGCTTCCCCCGGCCCTTCCAGGGCGGGGGGAGGCAGGCGCGCTCGGCTGCCGGCTTCCCCCGGCCCTTCCAGGGCGGGGGGAGGCAGGAGCGCTCGGCTGCCGGCTTCCCCCAGCCCTTCCAGGGCGGGGGGAGGCAGGAGCGCTCGGCTGCCGGCTTCCCCCAGCCCTTCCAGGGCGGGGGGAGGCAGGAGCGCTCGGCTGCCGGCTTCCCCCAGCCCTTCCAGGGCGGGGGGAGGCAGGAGCGCTCGGCTGCCGGCTTCCCCCGGCCCTTCCAGGGCGGGGGGAGCCAGGTGCACCCGGCGGTGGCGGCGGCGCGGCCTTGCAGCGGCCGCAGGAGTCCCTCACAGGGCGCTCCTGGCCGGGGGAAGCCGCATGGGCCCGGCAGCGATGGCGGCGGTAAGTTGCTTCCTCCCTCCTCCCTCCTCCCCCCTCCTACCGTATTGACCCGCGTATAAGCCGAGGCCGGCTTTTTCAGCCCTTTTTTTGGGCTGAAAAACTCGGCTTATACGCGAGTATATACGGTAGCAAGAACATCTTCCTGAATTTGTGAGTTATAGTCTTTCATTTTTCAAAATTACCTTTCCTCTTTGTTTGGTTGTTTATTTATTTGTGTGTGTGTGTGTGTGTGTGTGTGTGTGTGTGTGTGTGTGAGAGAGAGAGAGAGAGAGAGAGAGAGAGAGAGAGAGAGAGAGAGAGAGAGAATGACTGGGCCAAGGCCACCCAACAAGCTTGGGTGGCAATTTGAACTTAGGATAACCCTTTTTGGTTTTATCAGAGATCCCTGCTCATCCTTGAAAGGGACTGGTTCACCTTGAGTTACTTGCAATCTCTCAGTTTTATCTGCATTAAAGTGTTGTTGCAAGAATATAATGGGAGAAGACCTTGAAGCCTATATACACTGTCTTGAGCTCCCTGGGGGAAGGGAAGGGATAAGCAGAGAGAGGGAGAGAGAGAGAGAAATAACTTTTATCTCTGGAATGTTGATTTCTGAGTCAATAGAATTATTCTGAATAGATATTCCGAATACAGCTTTTAAATTCAACTGGACACTACCCCCCACTAACATTCTTGGGAAGGAAAGCTGGCGTGGTTGAGTTCCAAACGCTGAAAGGAAATGGAAAATTGGGTTTGAAAATCCCTAGCTTTCTAGTGTGATTTATTAAATGGCAAACAAAGTGGCAACAGAGTGTGTTGATCATTCTGGGTTGGGTCCACAAACCATAAGTTCAAGGTACTTGAGAATACCCAAGGGCAATGGAGGACAACATGGCATACAGCACAGAGGGCTGCAATGAGAAGGGAAGGATAAATAAAATTGCCCCCACCTCTCTTTTCTTTTATGACACCAGAAGCTCCACTGGCAGAATCGGGAGGAGGAAAAATTTCACTCAGTTATCCATTAGTTACTGGAGTACAGTGTGTTGCACAACTTTTCCCAGAAGGGTCTCATGATTCCCCCCCCCCCATCAATTCCTGTTAGGGAAGGAAAAAGCGGTGAAGATTCATATCCATGAGTAGCAAGCACCTGCAGTTAGAACAATCCAAATCTCTGTAACTTTTTGTTTGCCAGTGGTATGTGCATGATAATTTCTGGTTTTATAAATAATTTTTATATGTTTGCTAAAGAACTGCAAGTCTGTTATGCATTTCCCTAAATATCCCATTCTGATTTAAAATAGGCATGACCCTAAAGATTCTGTCCTTGCTTCTCATTTATTGTGATGTTAATTGTATCAGAATTTTAGCCTCAGGTTTCTAGATGACCTGAATTGCAAGTAAGTGGTATTTTTGCCTCTTCCCCTTGCTATAGCAATGTGAACTTCATGATTTATGCTGAAACCCCATGGCATTTTCATTATAAGTGAACCTACCAGGCTAACTAGGTCCCTACACGCATGAAACCTCTTGCAAAAGGAAAAAGGAAAAAGAATTAAGTATGAAGAGTACATTTGTTGCCAATCAGTATCAAATTAATTGCTGCCCGATGTAACTGAGATTTCAAATGGCAGTTAAATGAATACTGCTCTACATATTCCCATTACAAATCCCAATGTTAAAATAATTTCATATTGATAATGATTTCAAATACCTCTCAAAGATGTGGGCGTTTTGGTCCTTGCACAGTAGTAATGAAAGGGGATTTTTTTTTAAAAAAAAAAAATGAAAATCTTGAATGCATGCATGCATACGTGAGCACACACGCACACCCCTTCAGCAAAGTCAAAGGAAAGCCTTACCAGAAACCCTTCATTATATGTACAACCATATGACTTTCAGATTACACTAAGGAGTTTCTTCTTAGCAGTTAGGATCTTTATGTACTTTATTGTAAGTATACTTTATTCTAAGTATCTGCATGGAACAATGTCCCTTTTTTCTCAATGAAATTTATTGTAGAAGCAACCTTTTACTCTGAGGCCTTCTGAAATTGCTCTAAGGGTAGGGTTGCCATCTCTGGGTTGGGAAATACCTGGAGATTTTGGGGGCAGAGCCTGAGGAGGCACTTCAATGCCATAGAGTCCAATTGCCAAAGTGGACATTTTCTCCAGGTGAACTGATCTCTATCAGCTGGAGATCAGTTGTAATAGCGGGAGATCTCTGGCAACCCTAGGTGGAGGAGTTATACAAGACCAGCACACCATTCTGGCCAGTAGAAACCACACAGCAATGGCCACACTGCATTGCTTAGGACTAACCACTTGTAAAGATGGGAGGCTTTCCAGGCACTGGATCTCACACAAGCTCACAATTAGGGCTGTTGAAAATTTTTTTTTGGTATAGTTCGGATTCGGCCGAATTTGGCCCGTCTGGATTCGGGATATGCCGAAGTCTGAACTCCCCCGCTTTGGGTCCGTGCAATTCGGCGCGAATTCAAAGTTCAAGGAAAAAATTCAGCCAAATAAAGCCATTTAAAACACAACCGTGCCTTTCCGTGGCTCCAGGGGGGCATTTTTGGGGGTAGAGGTCCCAAACTTTCAGCGGAGATTCAAAGGACCCTTCTTGCAAGACCCCCCAAGTTTTGTAAAGATTGGGTCAGGGGGGGCTGAGATATGGGCCCTGAGAGGGGTCCCGCCACCCTTAACGTGCATCTCTGAGCAGAGCTTGCCGCCCATGCACAAAGCTCCCAGCCCTGACAAACAGCTGAGCTGCGGGGAGCAAGGGCGGGGCAGGTGCGAAGAAGTTTGCAAAGCAACACAACTGCAAAGCAACACAACCATGCAAAGCAACACGTTTGCAACCATGCAAAGCAACACCTGACACCTGGGAGTTTGCAAACCATGGAAAGGGACAGAGGCAGCTAGCTATGCATAATGAGCAGGAGGGGTGGAATTTCCCCTTTTGCATCGGACTCAAGTCGGGACCAGGCAAATGCATTCTTTAAGTCACCATTTGAAAACCAGTTTTGAGCAAGCATCAAAATAGATCTAACCGATCTTATGAATGAGGGAAAACCTGAGGACACACAACTAAAGCCCCCCCTCAAACCAGGGAGAGAGAGACTCGAGGGGGCACACACACCCCAGGCAGAACGGGCGAAAGCCCCCTTTGGCTTCCCCCCCCCACCCACAGAAACTGCTCCCTCCCCACACACACAGAGACTCTGCTTTCCCCACACACACACACACAGGAGAAAAATTATAGATTAAAGCCCCCAAAGGGGTCTTACTGTGGCTGTCTTCTGTTCCATCAGGAGGGGCTGGGAGGACTGGGTAATGCAATACAATTCTATTTAAGCATGGGAGGTTTTGCCTTGGATTTGCCGCTCTGGAGATGCATACAGGATCGGGTGATCCATTCATCCCAATAGGGAAAAGGGGAAAGCCCATATCTCAGGACCCCCTGACCCAATGTTTACGAAACTTGGGGGGTCTCTTAAGAAGGCTTGTCTGAAGCTATGCTGAAAGTTTGGGGGCTGCACCCCCAAAAAAGCGCCCCCTGCAGCCATGGAAATGGAAAAGGGGGAAGGGAAAAGGGGTGGAGCCCATATCTCGGGACCCCCTGACCCAATGTTTACAAAACTTGGGGGGTCTCTTAAGAAGGCTCGTCTGAAGCTCTGCGGAAGGTTTGGGGACTCTACCCCAAAAATGCACACCCTGCAGCCACGGAAAGGAGCAAATGTGCACACGCACCCCCCCACGAGGATTTCTCTCACTCTCTCTCTCCCACCGGCCGGGCTGCGCAGCAGCTGATTCCTCCAGTACTCAATCCTGGGCTTCCGGTTCCGCTGCCGACCACCGCAGCAGCGTGAAGCTCGCGCACTGAACGAAAGCGGCTGGGAGGAGAGGAATCCCCCCCTCCTGATTGATAGCCGCGGCTCCCTTTGAAGTAGAGGGGACGCTGAATCGGACGCCGGCTCGCGGCTCACCCTAGACGCGCCCGCTGCTCTGGAAGCGGCGAGCACCCGGGCAGACTAGCGGAGGAGCCGGCGCCATTACTCACACGGAGTTCGGGAAGGCGGCGCAGAGGCACGGAACAACATAAAGGTGTATTTTTTTCATGATTACCAAGCATCATTAACAAACAGATCACGGGGGTGTCGGGTAGAAATAAAAATAAAGAGAAGCAATCTGGTTCTTCTTTCTGTACTCTCTAACACTATCAACAAGGAACTTGGCTTTTTGCCAGGCTGTGGCGCATTTTGAATTCTTTTATCCAGCCATTGAAACAGACTTTGGGAGATACAGAGGAGACTGGCAGATGTTGAGCTGGCAATAAAAAATTGACAGCACTCAATATGCGCTAACCTTTCTCCAGGATTGATCTGTTTGCAAAACGTTCCAGTGATGAGATTCTTTGATTTGATGGTGTAAACAATATAGCTACCCCCCCTACCTTCTTTCCTGGATTACAAACACAGTTATTTTGAGAGCCTTGATGGGAGATAAAGAGGAAAAGAATAAGAAAGATCTAGAGAGACATCCCAAGACACTTATTAAAGAGCCCAAACAACTTCAGACTCAACCAATTTTACAAACTAAAAGGAAAACTTCTGTCACCAGCCCAACTATTTCACCAGCCTCTTCTCCAGTAGCAGGAGCAACTCTACTGGCAAAAATGGCAAAAAAAACCTGATGCCACTCTGAACTCATTACAAGAACTCCTAACTAAGACACTTCAAGAAGTAACATCAGTAAAACCTGAACTGGTTGAAGTAAAAAAAGATCTGGCAGAAGTAAAATCTGAAATGAAGCAAGATATGGATTCAGTTAAACAAGGCCTTAACCAGAACACTGCTGCCATTTCAGCGCTACAGGATTCTATCTCAGCTTTAACAGTAAAGCAAGACAAGTTGGATGCCAAACTCCAAAAACAATCCAAAGAAAATAAAGAAATTAGAAAAAAGGTTGACACTTTAGAATTGTCAATGGAAGCAAATCTGGAGCGGGACGAAAGACGAGATGATAATTCTGCAATGTTGGAATTGAAAATAAAAGAAAGCATGATTCGTATCCGTGGTCTTAAAGAACGCCTGGAGGGCTCCGATCTGAAATAATATCTGAAAACAGTGTTGGCTGACTTCTTACAGGAGGAAGAAACAATTGTGGAAGGTATGATCATAACAGCTTATAGAGTCAACTCTGCTTTTGCAACTAGAAATAAAGTTCCTAGAGACTGCTTGGTACAATTATTTTCCAGATCTCACCGGGATCTGATTCTGAACAAACACTATAACACTCCTTTGGCAATAGAAGGTACACCGGTGAGGTTAATGAAGGAGATTCCGGGAAGACTACTGAGGAAAAGAAAAGACTTCGCAGAGTTTGTAACAAGGCTTAGACACAATGGAATACAATATAGATGGGAGTACCCGCAAGGAGTTTCCTTCATATTCAAGGCAAAGAGGTTTAAAATCACTGACTCAACTAAAATGGAACAGTTTCTGCGAAGATATGAAGGGGACCTAAGCAAACCACCTCAACAATTTTCTAAGGAACTGGCTGAAAAGAAATTTGCAGAAGAAGATAAGGCAGAAGAAGCTTCAGGAGGGAAGTCTCTGACGGAAGAAGAAGATACTGAATGAACTAAATAGCTTGCTGAAATAAATGAGGGAGATGGGGGGATTGGATGGGGGGGAGGGAGGGGGGAGTACTATAAGTTCTAGGGGAAAATTTTTACAAAAGGGGGTTATTATTAGTTAAAATGATAAAAATTCTATCATGGAATGTTAATGGTTTAAATTCTCCAAATAAGAGGAGGAAAATATTTTACCATTTACAAAAAATTAAGGCTAATATTTTTTTCTACAGGAAACACATATGATAACAAAGGAGGTTGCAAGGTTAGAGCAAAATAAACTAGGTAAACTATTTACTTCATGTAACGAAAAGAAAATTAACGGAGGAGCTATATATGTTCCCTTAGTATTCGAACCGAGGATATTATATAAAGATACGGATGGAAGGATTCTATTGGTGGAGATTACGTGTGGTTTTCAAAAGATAGTATTAATTGGAATATATGCACCCAATAATAATCAGAAATTATTTTATAGGGATTTAGCATCAATACTGGCTGAATATGCGATTGAAAACATGATATGGATGGGAGATTTTAATGGGGTAATAGAACCACGATTAGATAGATCAACAACGGGAAAAAAGGGGAAATCTGAAGGTAAATTACCTGGTATTTTTAATTATTTAACAAACCAATGGGAAATGTTTGATGCATGGAGATTGAAAAATGGTAACAGAAAGGGGTATACTTTTTACCTCTCAAGGCATAATTCTCACTCGAGAATAGATATGTTATGGTTGTCTAAAGATGTTATAGGTAAACTAGAAGACTTAGAAGTTTTACCAAAAGTGCTCTCTGATCATAACGCATTGCTATTTCAAATTAATATGGAAATTAAGAGAAACAAACCTTGGATTATGAATGAATATTTATTAAAAAATAAGAAGATAACAGACAAGGTGAAAATAGAAATACAACATTTTTTTTCAGGAGAACGCTGACAAAGGAACATCAGAAGAAATTGTTTGGGATGCAGGAAAAGCAGTAATTAGAGGTATATTAATGCAGCAAAACTCGAGGTGGTATAGAGAGAGAGAAGGGAAAAAGAAAAAAATACTGGAGGAAATCAAACAGAGAGAACTACAGTTAAGAAAAGCTCAAAGTAAATCACTTAAACAAGAACAGATAGATAAAATAAAAAGCTTACAACAACAATATGAAATTTTAATAACTGTAGATATAGAAAAAAATAATGTATAACAGACAAAAAAAAATTTGAACACTCAAATAAACCAGGTAAAATGTTAGCTTGGCAACTTAAGCCTAAGGAGAAGAAAACACCAATTATGAGAATAAGAAAGAATGGTAAAACTATATTAGACAAAAAAAATTACAGAAACTTTTTTAGATTATTATTTAAATCTTTACAATCAGGAAGTGGATTCAGAAAAGGAAATAGAAAGATATTTGCAACAATTTCAATGGGAAAAAATATCACAGGAATATAAAGATATGTTAGATGCTGAAATAACAATAGAAGAATTAAAATTAGCTATAAACAAAAGTAAATTAAATAAAGCACCAGGAGAAGACAGATTTACAGCTTTTTATTATAAAGTGTTTGTAGATCAACTTTCACCATACCTATTGAGAGTAATGAATAATTGCTTGCAGGGAGGAACCATTCCAAGCACTTGGAAAAAAGTAAATATAACTTTGATTCCAAAGCCAAATTCTGATTTGATGGAAGCTAAAAATTACAGACCAATATCACTATTGAATAATGATTATAAACTTTTTGTAACAATCTTAGCAAATAGATTAAAGAAGATATTAAACATGATTATACATGAAGACCAAGCAGGATTCCTTCCAGGAAGACAGATTAGTCAAAATGTTAGAATAGTTTTAGATCTTTTGGAATACGCAGAATTTGATACTACACCCTTTGCAATGATATTTCTAGACGCCGAAAAAGCGTTTGATAATGTAAATTGGAAATTTATGAGAAAAGTATTGGAGTATATGGATTTTGGGGTTAAATTTCAAAGGGTTATTGGAAATATTTATACTTATCAAACTGCTAGGTTATTGATTAATGGGGAACTATCCTCACAATTTGAAATTCAAAAAGGGAACAGGCAAGGTTGTCCTCTTTCACCTTTGCTGTTTATTATTATATTAGAAGTATTGATGAGAAAATTAGAAATAATGTAGAGATTGTAGGTTATAAGATAGGGAGAAATCACTATAAGGTTAAGGCATATGCAGATGATTTAGTTTGTTTTTTAACTAATCCTACTATGCAGATTGTTGAATGGAACAAGATGATTGAGGTTTATGGTAAACTTGCAGGTTTTAAAATAAATAAAAATAAAACTAAAATATTGGTTAAAAATACTACAGCTATGCAGCAGCAAGAACTGGCGAGAATTACTGGTTTTCAAGTTGAGCATAAAGTGAAATATTTGGGAATTTGGTTAACTTCCAATAACTTTAATTTATTTAAAAATAATTACGGAAAAATTTGGCAGCAAATAAATATTGACTTGAAGAACTGGGAAAAATTACCCTTATCCTTATGGGGTAGAGTATCGGTAATCAAAATGATGGTATTACCTAAGATGCTCTTTTTATTTCAAAATTTACCAATTATTAAAGGTTCCAAAATTTTTAAAATTTGGAAAAAAGACATATTGAAATTTTTGTGGGGAAAAGGGAAACATAGAATAGCGTATAATAATTTGATTCAATTAAGAGAAACAGGAGGATTAGGATTGCCAGATTTACAGATGTATTATGAAGCTTCTTGTTTCTTTTGGTTAAAGACATGGATTAAGTTGGATAATTGTCAAATATTGGAATTGGAAGGCTACAATCTTCGTTTTGGTTGGCATGCATATTTATGGTATGAGAAGGAAAAGATAAACAAGGATTTTAAAATTCACATTATCAGAATGGGATTATTTTTAGTTTGGAAAAAATATAAGAAGATGTTAGAAAATAGAACTCCGGGATGGATTAATCCCACGGAGGCTTTCATGAGAAGGGGAATACAATTAAATTTAGACATAGAGATGTATAGAAATATTATTGAATGGAAGGAGAGTAAGTGGGTTCTAAAAAGTAGAGAAGAGTTAAATATAAAAGATTGGTTTGTATATTATAGGTTACAAGATATATTCAATCAAGATAATCAAATCGGATTTAATAAAAACAAATCCGAGTTAGAAAAAATATTAGATAAAGGAGATAAGGGAATGATAGGTAGAATGTATAAATTATTAGTTACACTTAATTTAGAACAAGAAAGGATCAAACCAGTCATGATTAAATGGATGAAGGACTTAGGAGTTAATATTGATTTGGATATATGGGAAAATTTATGGAAGAGGGCATTTAAATTTACAATAACCAATGAAATCAGAGAAAATTTGTATAAAATGTTTTATAGATGGCATATAACCCCAATTATGATTTCTAAGATGAATAATCAAGATAAAGGAATATGTTGGAAATGTGGTGAAGATAGAGGAACATATATGCATGTATGGTGGACGTGTAAAAAAATTAAAAAAATTTGGGGGAAAAAACAGTACTCAATCCTGACTGATTGGCCAGAAGAAGACTCAGCTTGGCCACCGATTGGCCGGGGGAGAATGCTGCTTACTGGCGGTTATGCTGCTGCACCCCGAATTTGCCGAATTTATTCGTGAACTCCCGAACTCGCTGAATTTGGCTCCTCTGTTTTCCCACCATTTTTGAGTTTGGTTCGTCCCGAACTAAAAACTGCCGAATCAGGGGAAATTCAGCTGTTTTTCAGTTCGGGCTGAACCGAATCGCCAGCCCTACTCACAATATAATGAGCCAATTGGGAGAACTCAGATACCAGTAACAACAATCCTATGCACTGGGGAAAGCCTCACTGAACTCACCTACTTCTTAGGATTGGTCTACAAATGTTATAAACAATACAACTCAAAGCAGCACTAAATGTTTTGTAGAAGTACTGCCAACCCAACACAGAATGGCTTCCACATTCAGTTGGCAATGCTTCTCCCTGGTATCCCCATATAGTCAGATATGCAGGCTGGCTCCAGATCAGTAGTTTATGAATTTAAAAATTCTCTTTTGGACATGATGAAGAAATGTCACCAACCAAATGCCGGCAGTCAGCTAAGCCACCCATTCTTTGGAACCAGTGGTGAATCTACTATGAAACCAATGAAGCTTAAGCTTCAGGGCCCCTAATCCTGCAGGGGCCCTGAAACAACTTTTTTTTAAAATGAGTGAATTTTTCAACAAAATCAATGGAGTTTTTTAAAAAAATGTTTATTAAAATAAGGCTATTTTAGTGATGGAATCATAAGCCAATGGGTTGAAGTACTTGACCTTAGAATATGCTCTAATACCCATTTCATATGGCCTCAAAATGTCCCTGTAATTGATCAAATTTCAAAATTTTCTTGGGGGCTTGCAGCACCCGAACCCCCAGCTGTAAGGGTTCGCTGAGCTTGCCAGAATCTATTCATAGCCTACATTTTGGCAGCTGGATCATCCTTTGTTGGTGCATGGCTTAATAGTTCTATAGCCCAGCCCTTAGGCTAGAGCCAATCAGAACCATAAAAAGACATCAGAATTCTCAATTCAGGGTGCGCTTGTCTCGCTTGTGCATTTTAACACCAAAAATCAGATTCTCACCTCTTTATCTTAACGAGCCTTTTCTGATGACCTTCTACCTCTCTATTAATGAACCAATACATCTGCCATTGAACAACCCCACTGAAGAAGATAACAGTGGTTACCCAGACCTCGTTGCTGGTGGGAAGGGGCTCAACTGTATGGCCCATTTTCAAGGACTCCACCCCACCAACCTGTTCTGTGCCATTTGGGCCTCAAGGTCCTTGCAAGGGTCGCAAGGGCCTTTGGACCTTGTTGGAAGTTGCCCTATTGTTGCTGGTTGCAAAGGGTCCCCCATAACAGTTCAAGCTTCAGGGTCCCAAAAATGTAGGTCTGCCACTGCTTGGAACTCCCTTTCATTGAACAGGCATAGCCATTAGAACTACAGGTTGCTAATAATTATAATCTTGTTCAACTAAATATATTTCAGGCTGGCAGGATGGTTGACAATACCAATCTTGCAGCTGTATTGGAGAACTGTACTTAATCAGGTTGGTCCGTCTGTTCCTGAGCAGCTGCTCAGTCTTGCTAGATTGATTCTGTAGCCTCGGTGTCTGGAGCCTAATTCTACAATCAGGATTCATTAAACTGTTTGTAAACAATGACAGCCTATGACAGATATGCAGTTCAGTTAATTACCACCTTCCGACATGCTGGAGCTATTTGTATCAGAATGCTGCATTCTCAGCACCTGATCTAGCGTCCTGAGCCTGAATATAGCTCCCTGCGCCTCGTAGCTTCCCGTCTTTATTTATTTGGACCACTAACATCGAAACCATCTTTCTACCAATATCAGTACCCAGTGTTTTAAATAAAATGTCTTAAACAAACACAATTACAGTAAAAAAACTGAAAGCCTAAATAAAAATCAATACATGAGAATCGGAGCTGCAGCAGTGAGGTCGTAAGAAAAGCCCTGCTGGATCAGAGTAGGGCTGTTGAAAAAAAAATTCGGTGAAATTCGGATTCGGCAAAATTCGGCCTGTTTTTATTCGGGAAATGCCAAAGTCCGAACTCCCCCTATTCGGATCCGTGGAATTCGGCTTGAAATTCGGTGTTCCCGAATAAATTCAGCCAAATAAAGCTGGCAGCGCGGATCAGTTTAAACACCAACCCACTTGCCTTCTCGGGGCTCCCGAGAAGGGGGGCAGGTGGGTCTTTAAACTGATCCGTGCTGCCAGCCTAGTTTAAAGACCCACCCGCCCCCCTTCTCGGGGCTCCCAAGAAGGGGTGGGGGTGGGTCTTTAAACTGATCTGTGCTGCCAGCCTTGGGGCGGGTGGGTCTTTAAACAGATCCACGCTGCCAGCGTGGATCAGTTTAAAGACCCACCCCACCCCTTCTCGGGAGCCCGGAGAAGGGGGCGGGTGGGTCTTTAAACAGATCCACGCTGCCAAGGCCACCCACTTGCCTTCTCGGGGCTTTTTCCAAAAGGTGGGAAAAGGCAGATTGGGGATGCCGAATTTGCATGAATTTATTAGGCGTCCCTCCGAACTCACTAAGTTTGGCTCGTCCTTTTCCCACCTTTTTTGAATTTCGCTCCATCCAAACTAGAAACCGCCGAATCGGGGCAAATTTGGCTGTTTTTCAGTTCGGATGGAACCGAATCGACAGCCCTAGATCAGAGCAGGAGTTCATGTGTGTTTCACATAGTGGCCAATGAGTTGGTTTGCAAGAGCTACAAACATGTCACAGAGACCAAGGTCTTCCCCTTGTTGCTTCCTAGAATGGGCATTCAAATGTAGGGTTGCCAACCTCCAGCTGGTGGCTGGAGATCTCCCACTATTACAACTGATCTCCTGGCGACAGAGATCAGTTCACCTGGAGAAAATGGCCATTTTGGAAGGTAAACTCTATGGCGTTATACCCTGCTGAAGTCCCTATTCTCCCCATCCCTCCCCTCTCCATGCTCCACTCCTAAAATCTTCAGGTATTTCCCAACCCTATACTGCTATTTATACTGCTATTTCTCCAGTTATTTCCCAGCTTCTATACTACTATTTCAGCCTGTAAGACAGAGCTATTCCATCAGGCCCAACAGTTGAGGGCAGCTGCAGATACTGTACTATACTTGCTGGCCTCCCTATCCCCCCTTCTGTTGTATTATATGCTAAAATCCATCTGAGGGGTGGCCCGCCCTGTTGTCCAGTCAAATCAGTAGATAATGGAGCACCATCTCGACTTGTTTTAACTGGAACGTTATTGTTTTTATTGTTTTTAGTGTTTTAAATTTTGATGACGGAGATGTATTGATGCATATTTTAAATGATGTGACTTGCCCTGAGCCTGGCCTTGGCAGGACGGGCAGGCAAGAAATCAAACAATAAATACAAATAAATAAATAAATAACCTAGAGCTGGCAACCCTATTCATATGTTTGCTCACTGAATATGGAGCCAGTAGTTAATAGCAACTGATGGACCTATAGACCTATACAGGCTGTTTTATTTTCAATCCCTTTCCTAATAATCCCCATTACTTTTTCACTGCTGCAGCACACTGGGTTGACACGTCATTGTGACCCCAAGGTCTCTTTCCCTCTCAAGCTCAACAAGCTCAGACTGTATTAGCCTATAACTGATACTTATACTTACCTTATACTTGGGAACAGAGTGGGGTACAGCAAAAGGGGGCATGCAGCAAGTAGGGGAAATGGCTGATAGAGCCTCCTCACTCTTGCACAAGCTCTTGCTTCATACGAGGGAATGGGAATGATTTCTACTGACACCTCCCCCCCCCCGGGTGCTGCTCCCCACTCTGTTCCCAAGTATTTCTGAACCTCAAAAGGTTATGAAGGGGTAAAGGAGGCTGCATAAGAGCCCCGTGGTGCAGAGCGGTAAGCTGCAGTACTGCAGTCCAAGCTGTGCTCACAACCTGAGTTCGATCCCAATGGAAGTTGGTTTCAGGTATCTGGCTCAAGGTTGACTCAGCCTTCCATCCTTCCGAGGTCGGTAAAATTAGTACCCAGCGTGCTGGGGGTAAAGTGTAGACGACTGGGGAAGGCAATGGCAAACAAAGTCTGCCTAGTAAACGTTGGCGATGTGACATCACCCCATGGGTCAGGAATGACCCAGTGCTTGCACAGGGGACCTTTACCTTTTTAAAGGAGGCTCCAGGTAGAAGTTAAAAGGGGAAATATTCATTCTATGGAATCCTTCTTTTTGAAATCACAGGTCCCAACTTATAATTCCCAGCAACCTCAGCCACAGAGGTCAGCTGGGGACAGTGTTTCTTCCCACCCAAGCTGCAATTTTTAAGGTAGAGCTAACCAATTTTCTTCCATGCTATGTGACACTGCTACAAAACTGGAAGGGTGGCAAAGCAACAAAAGTGATATCAACAACAAAAGGTTGATATCTGCAGCAATCTTGGGGGACAGCCCTATCCTTGATGGCGATCATATGGTTATGGCATCATTCTATACGTTCTCCTTCTGTTCTCCCTCTTCGCACCTCTCTCTGAAACTGCTCCCCTTGCTGGATCAGGTTTGCCACTTTCCACCTTGCTCTTCCACATTGTTGTTACAGAAGCTCGGAGAATTTTTCAATATGATTAGCCTCGTTGTAAAGGTCAGCCGTGGGTGGTGATAGCTTGGAGTAGAATACAGACTGTAACAACGTGAAGCTTCTCTGACAGGTGTTAAGTGATATGTCAAGGATCGCTAAGCTAACTAGGTTTCCAAGCAGAAATGAATGGCATCCATTAATCACAGAAGATTTTGGAAATAATAACAGTAAAAATATTTAAAGATCAGCCCTAGAATAAATGCAGGTATCGGTAATAATTGCTGAAATCTATCAAAAAGGAAAATGAGGCCATTTATATTATGATTCATCATTCCATGTGCATTCTGAAAGCAAAAAATTCCAACTCTCATAAACTAATGTGCCAGACTGCCTGAGTTCTCTTCTCATACATAAAACTGCACACATGAGTAGACCATTTATATGAGCAGCACTCCTGCCAATTTGGGGTCATTATTGAACACTCCTTAAGATTTAACACCATACGTTTTTTTCTTCATACAAATATCAGCTTGAAAATATTACATACGAAGAAGGACTTCTGAAACTGAGTTTTGCAACTGTAGAATATGCTGAGATGCTAGAAAAGAATAGAGGCTGCAGGAGTGCAAATTAGTATTATTACGTCTAGTTGAATCAACTGTATTCAAAGATGCATTTGGCAAAGTGGCATTTTGCACCTCCTTTAGAATAGAAGGAGGTTGTGTTTTTTTCAGAGGCAGCCCTGCCAGGGCAAATTTAAACAGCCAAATTCTAAAAGCCAACCTATATATTTATCAGTCAAAAACTCATTCAGCACTTAAATGAATTCACCCATTGAAGCATGGAGGGAAAATGACTGGATGCAAGAGCCTAGCAATTTATGACATTCCTATTGAGCAAAAGGATGTGTGAAGTATTCCTGACTCTGGTTCCTTTGTCATACTGTCCTATATTGTAGCCTGACAGTCCAATTCTAATACTATTCAAGATCATAAGGTAACTGCATTGATTTAAAATAGCTTTACTTCATATCCTTTAGAATCATAATAAGATCAGAATCACAGCATATTTGGAAGATGGAAAGACTTGCGCATGCCAGGAACAGTTATGTTTTATTTTTAAAATCCCACACAGTGTTCTCTTTCAAACAAATGCCAGAAGTAAGGTCATAATGTAACAGAATATGCCATGAGGTTTTTATGTCTGTATCAGGTGAGAATATCAATAAACTAGCTGATACCCATATGAGTGGCAAGGAAATTCAGAAGAAATAATTTGACAGCTGAGGAGAAGATGAACGTGACTCCTGCCCTAGAAAGAAGGCATAGTTGAATTCAGTCACAAATATATGGAGGATCCTCAGGGAGCAACAGTGTGACTGGTCAAACTAAGGCTATGAAGAGAGTGGACAGGCCACCTAGCATATCTGAGCAATCACACACTAGGGCCTCCTCAAGAAGATCAATGACCCAACCTCTTTTCCTCACAGGTCAGCTCCTTAAAGGAGTATGAGAGAAGTCCGACCCAAACCCAATTATACCAAACACCCAACCCTTGAGAACTTCAGGCCCTGTCCAGTTGCCAGCATAGTTTATTTAAAAAAAAACTGTCAAGAATTGGAGTGTGTGTGTAATGTTTAAATCAGCCCTTCATGGGATTCAGACGGCATGTGGGGCAACAAAGAGAAGCAGAGGAGAAATTAATATAATAAAATGAGTAAGATAAATCTTGAATATGATGAAGATGAATAAAGTTTATGAAAGTGAAACAAAAATGAAGATCCACACCAACAGAGCAATAAAGAACATACATGCGGGGGTCTTCATTTTTGTTTCATTTTCATAAATATTATTCATGTTTATCATAGCCATGATTTATTTATTCATTTTATTTCTCCTCTGCTTCTCTTTGTCACTGCACTTGCAGTCTGGATATTAATTATTATTATTAAATGTATTTTTGTTTAGTTACTTGACTTGCTAGTATCCAAACACACAAACGTAGCTAATACACTTGCTTTGCACAGAAAGTATGAGGTATAAATATGTTAAATATGTTAGAGGATGCCAGGAGTAGGGAAAAAATACTTTCTTTGGTCTGTGCCAAATCTCCTGCTAGTCAGTTTTATTTTGGTGATCACAAACAGTAGTCTCATGGAAGAGGGGGCAAGTCTCTCCAAATCCATTTTTCTTCATCATCCAAAATGGCATTAATCTATACCATGTCCCTCCTTCCCTTAGTGCAGGTGCAAACGTTTTCCCAAATAATGATTGTGTATACAAGAGTTTAGTGCCACATCTTAATAATCTTTGTGGGGGTGGGATTGCTTGTTTTAGCCTGTTGTAACTATGTCAGTATCACCTTGAACTGTATTGCTGTTCAATGCAATCTACTTTTCCTGCTCTGTGGGTTATTACTTTAAAATAAAATGTAAATACCTTCGTAATCCTGCTATCACACAGGCGTTTCTTCACACATGATAGATGCTTACCTTGTAGTAGTGTAAAGAGCAGGTCTTGAGTAATTCCTTTATATTTTTCAATTTGTCTTACTGCATTGCAGTTCATGAAAGCAAATCAAAGCCATAATTTATCCTATTAGAATAAACTAAACATACATCTACTAACAAGCTGTAAATGGTTTCCTTCTGCATCATTTGCAATTCATTTAAATCCTTTACTTCCACAATAAATGAATTTCTACAGCCTAAATATATCTGATATATGTTATCCCTATATATGGTATGATGAACTCTGCCAGTAAGCTCGGATATATAAAGTATAGATACTGTTCAAAGAAGGCTAGGGAAAGTATATTTTATGCAGCATAGGAACCAAACTGTACACTTTATAGGAAGAGACTGCTTCACTTACATGGTCAATTTATTCTTTCAGGCTTTATTGTACTATAGAATTTAGGAATAAATTAATTGTCACAGAAGAATGATCTCCATAAGCATTGGGCCAGATCACAGATAGTCTTGTTTCACTGTAGAAAGCAATTAACTTTCATGGCATTAGAAAATGGAAAACAATTTCACAGATTAGGAGAACTTGGTGCTGCCCATTGATGATGTTAGCAAGCAAAACATAAACAAACACACACATATATTCTCCACTTTTTTTTTAAAGGCTGTTATAATTAATGTAAAACAATGTGCACTTCAGCCCATGGCAAGCGGGGAAGAGGGGAGGCACATCATTTGGATTTTTCTGGCAAGCCCAACTCTGTTATGATTTATGAGATCTGACACAATACAGCGACACAGGACCATTCTTACAAGACATTGGGTTGTTAACTCACATCTTAGAATGCATGATTCCTCACGATTACTAAGTAAAGTATATGTTTAGTTTATTGTTAGGGTCGTAGACCAGCACAGTAAAGTATATGGAAGGCAGTAATGGATTTAGCAGTTAAAGGTTTAAAGAGCTAGAAGCCAAAGAGACTTGCGTACACCACCAGGGTATGATGTAATCTAAAGAGGGTGACCTTGGACTATAAAAGGAATTTCTGGATAGGTACACTCTGAAGTGCCTATAAGTGAGGTCCAGAAAAGGGAGATTGGGACAGTCACTGGGTGGGGGGTTGATAATGCCCAGTACCCCATAAGGGACAGGCTATACAGTGGCAGGTGGTGGTCAGCTGGGGTGGGAACCTTCTAGAATAAGGAAGGGGATCTGTAACATGTGGTATTGAAGGAAGGAAATCCTCCTCCTGAGATGTGAAAAGGTGATGGTTTCACCAGTTAAATCTGTGTTCACATAGCCAGAATATTATTTCCTCTGTTACCATTCATCCTGAGATTGTGCTACGTGTAGCTACTCCCCATTTAATGGTGACTGCTGACAGTACAGCAAAGGATTCACATAGGTTTCATGCTTAGGGAGCCCCAAAGCCATTTTGTTGATGATTGTGGAAAGTTATACTGCATCTGAAAGTAGCCATGACAATACAATTTAAAAAAAATTATTTGGCAGAGCTCAGATGCTCCTCTGCCCCCAATGCATCAACTTTCCTCTTCTACCAAGCCCAGACACCCATCTGAGCTAGGGTTGCCAACCTCCAGGTGGTTGCTGGACATCCCCTGGAATTACAACTGATCTCAAGACTGCATAAGTCATTTATTTATTATTTCTTTATTTAAAACATTTATTCTATTTCTCCTGGAGAAAATGGCTGCTTTGGAAAGTAGACTGTGTGTATAAAGTGCCGTCAAGTCGCAGCCGACTTATGGCGACCCCTTTTGGGGTTTTCTTTTTTTATTATTATTAAATATATTTTTTATTTTTCAGCAATGAGTAGATATACAGAAGGGAAAAATAGGGAAAGGGAAAATAATATTAATAACATATCATTTTGTTGGCTTCTAACTATATCTACCCCTCTTTGTAATACCTTCTTCCATATTTTCTTAACAAAATAGTAACTTGATTTAATTAGACCTTTTGTCTGGTAATTGTAATGTATTCATAAAAAGATTTCCATCTCTCATGATTCTGTTCTCGTGATTTATCTTTCATATATTCTGTTAGTTGTGCCAAAAAAAACCCTTTTGGGGTTTTCATGGCAAGAGACTAACAGAGGTGGTTTGCCAGTGCCTTCCTCTTCACAGCAACCCTGGTATTCCTTGGTGGTCTCCCATCCAAATACTAACCAGGGCTGACCCTGCTTAGCTTCTGAGATCTGACGAGGTCAGGCTAGCCTGGGCCATCCAGGTCAGGGTGGAAGTAGACTGCATGTCATTAATCCCTACTGAGGTCCCTCCTCACCCTAAACTCCCCTCACCCAGGCTCCACCTTCAAATCTCCAGGTATTTCCGAACATGGAGTTGACAACTCAAATCTGAACTCCCAAACATTGTCTCTCACTTTCATTCAAATGTAAAACTTTATCTGTCATCTTTGATCAAACCCAATCTCTTTTCAAAGCCCCAACTCAGCCCAAACACACAGCCGACTGTGCCATCATAAGCAGAGTTACACCCCTCTAAATCTATTAACCTTGATGGATATAGGAGGCTGTAACTTTGCTTAGGGTAGCATTTCACAGTATCTAAATATCAGACCTCCCTTTTGGCTGTGCACAAATGTCTTTCAGACTTCAGAAGTCATCCCTCAATTAGAAAGTAACCTGACTCCTTAAACGTTCTTCCTCATCTTTGATCAACTGCAGATTCCCCCCCTCCCCATCTAGATATGCTTGTGCACCTGTTGATTTGGCTCACATTACACTTACTGGTTGCAAACAGATAGCTGATTATTTTGGGTGGGAAGTCCGGCTGTTCATAAACAGCTTGAACCTATTTGGTGGTTTACTTTCTGCAAATTCAGTACAGTGCAATCAGTAGCATTTCATTCTCATACAGCCCCATCCAAGTCATCTCTCTACCAAGCTGTCATTGCTGCAATTGGCCACATCTGTCAGAAATTACTGGGACAGGGTAAAGGACTAGCAAGCTACCCATATGCTTTTAAAATAGTAAGACTTGTTGGTTAAATTTGAGTGTATTAAGACACCCCTTCCCAAGCATCAGGGATAAGTGGGTTACAGAATTGCCAAGGTTGGCACCCCCCACACACACACATACATAGTATCCTGCAGTTTGTTATTAACATCTAGTAATACTGAAAGGTTGTTGCACTATTTCTGGGTAGTTTAACCAGTTCCCAAGATCTTCTGTCAACTGCCATGAAAGCAAGTTGTTGTGTGTTTTTTAAAATATCATCTGCCTCTTAAATTTTCATATCTTATTTTACTGTTTGTTTGCAGATTTTCATTTGTATTTTGGCATTTCTATTTGAGGTTGCCAAAGAGAACAACAAATGTCAGGTTTGTTGCTATAGCTATGGAAATGCATCTGAATAAGTAATCTTAAGATTTGAGTGCGCTTCTCAGTGGGAAAAGATTTTGTAGGGATGGTATCAGGCGCTTTGTTACCAATCATACTAAAACACATTCAAAACAGGGACAGCTAAATTGCAAGCTGAATGATTCTCAGGAAGCTCACAGATCCACAGCCAATCTAAGCTCACTTGAAAGATAGTCACAGTTGGAAATTTATGGCTATTGCATACACACACAATTAGTTCTATCCCTTTAGTACTTTATGTCGGATATTCCTCATCATCTGAATTTATCCTTGAATCCCGAATGACAGTCTCATTTCCAAAGTGAAGCCCATGCACTGGGAATTCAACATTTTCTAATTTTAATTTGGAAATTTTGTACACAGCATCGTGCATCTGAATTCTGCTATATTTTTAGTTCCTGCGGTTCATATGTCTATTCTCCGCCTCCGTGGGTCTCCTTATGTGATATATGAAATGTGAGTATAGTTGGGGTTCCTCCAACGTGACTCACATTTCACGTCTCACCCAGAACTGTGTGTGTGTGGGGGGGGCGTTGGTTCTGGGACACGGTGCATTGGCAGGAGGGGTTTTAGCCTTTGCTCCCTTCCACCCTGTCTCACTTTCACCAGAAAAAAATGGCCATGGGCATTATATTTTGCTGCTGATCCCAGGTTCCTGCTCATATGTCTTGGACAGATGCATAGTAACAGTAGTGAGACAAACTGACCCCACCCCACGCACACATGGCTATTTTTCTGGTGAAAATGGCACCGGATAGAAAGAAGCAAAGGCTAATGCTCCTCTTGCCTCTTTCGGAGCTGATTCCACCCCCCACCCCCCAACACACAGATGAGTCCCAGGTAAGATGTGAAATGTGAGTCAGGTTGGGGGGAAACCCCCAACCCAATTCACATTTCACATATCGTGGAAGGAGACCCTATGTTGCAGTTCAAGTCTAAGCAGAGTATCGCCATTCCCTCCAGATATAGCACTCTGCATTTCTATTGAGTCTACGTCACAGAGCAGACATTTGTCTAATTTTTAGTTTAGCTAGCCCTTGGTCTGACTAAAACCTGTTGCCTCTCCACCAGTATTTTTTTGGAGCATGACTATACCTTATTTGTTCTGTCTTTCCCCAGTCATGTCTTCCTTTACTTTTATCATCCCCTTTCTTACTATTTGTCTTTTTCTTTCAGCTAAAAACCCTCAAACATTTATTTCTCAGGAAGCATTCTTCAGTAGAAAAATGGTCTCTTGGGTCAATTTACCTACTTTTTCTTTGTCTTTGCCAAATGTATCAGGTTTGGAGCGGGAGAGCAAGTGCAACATAGTATTCTAAATATAGATGCATTTTAAGAGTTTCAATGTGGCTTGATGGTTCTTTTATTTTCTGTTTTTACGGCTTGTTTTTAAAATATTTAAAGAACCATGTGTAAAATGTAACATTTAATAAACCAACTGGGCCCAACGCGCTTTAGCTTTCAATCCATCCTGCAATGGCATGACACATCATAGGGATACATTTACAGCTGTTAGACCACCCTTTGCAAAGGAGGCTGCTGATAGTTCAAAACGACTGTCTGAGACTGCCTGCCTCATCAGTGAGCGGTAATGACAGCAGATACCTTTCTGATATCTGTGAAGCTTTTGGAACAGGATGACAATTGAAATGTGACACAGAAAAGAATGAAGGTAGGAGACAGGGAACCAGCTAAAAGCAATTCAGTATTTAAATCCAATGAAGTAGGCCCTCATCCTCGAAGGCATAAGATAAGATGGTAACCAGTTAGACTCCAAGATGCCACAAGACTTCCGTTAGTTAGTTTTTTTTTTAATTTAGAAATTATCAGAAGAGAGCTGTGAGTTGGCTGAAGGTGAAGCACCTTAGGAAAGGCTCTGTCTAAATAAGAGAAGGTCTAACATACTGGCTATTGGTTTTTATCATTTGAAGATTGCTTCCTCTGTTAGCAGGGGGGAATTTGCCTCAGGAATGGGGGAAGCAGAAAAACAAATGCCCAGTTTCACTCAGCCTGGTATCTGGTTTTAATTATGAATTGCAAACAACCTCGCTTTAACTTGCATATGTAAAGTAATCCATACCTGTGAGCATGCGTAGAATGCTTCATACTCACCAATGAATAAACACTGTTGAGTCCCTTCCCCCCTAATTCCTATGTTGGAGGAAATTATTTTTAGCCAAGTATAACTCAATAATCTTCTATTTTAAGTAATTAAAGGTCTAGTTAATTGTCACCTCCCCACTCACAGCTTTCCCTACACAGTTTTGATCCTGTCCTACAGTTGCATGCCCTGTCACTAGGGCTGTCAGGTCCCTCTTCACCACTGGTGGGAGGTTCTGGGGGTGGAGCCTGAGGAAGGCAGGGTTTGGGGAGGGGAAGGACTTCAAGGCCATAGAGTCCAACTGCCAAAGCGGCCATTTTCTCCAGGTGAACTGATCTCTATCGGCTGGAGACCAGTTGTAATAGCAGGAGATCTCCAGCTACTACCTGGAGGTTGGCAACCCTACCTGTCACATGTCTTGAGAGAAGCATTTAGGTACTCTAAAGCAACAAAGAATTCATAGTTTGGGATTTCATGAATTTCACAGTGAACACGTTCAAGAGTCAAACTTACTGTATTCAACTGTGAGAATCGGACAAATACTGATCACCAGGTCTGTTTGGTTTGGTCCGGAATTACTCAGTCACCTGCCAAACAGGTTGCCAAAGCACTGCTGATCCAAACTGATTGCCAGCCATTAACATCACTAGGGACACCAATCAATAGGGTTTTAAAAAGCACTTCATTATGACTCATTTATATGATCTGCAAGAACCATGTGAGCACATGCTTGCACAAAAAGGTTGATTGTAGTGCACAGCACTGTTAGGAAGGAATACAATGAAGCAACTTGCCAAACCATCATGAACAGATTAACAAATGCATGAAAAACTGGCTCCCTGTCTGCAGCCAGTAAACAAAATGTGAGCCAATCTGGTAGGTATTCAAGCATCCCTGTTCATAGTATGATGATAAGCAAATCATTTTCCCTGGACAGCTGAGAGTGTGCCACATACTATGATTTCTATACATGTGTCCTTGTGATAACTACTATACGTGTAAACTGGAGATGGGAGGCAAAAACTAGCACTAAGGCTGAAGTACAATTTTACTGTACATACCTCCTGGCTTCTACAAACTATCCAATGTGACATCACCGTGACATCATCAGGCCACACCCAATGAGTCTCCTTTCTGATATTTAATCTTTATGGATTTTAGGCTCCTGCATCCTGCCCGTGATTTTTTCTATAACTATCTCATAAACTCTGGAGTGGTTTGCATTCTGCTCTCTGTATATGACAATATGAGTTATCTCTTCTTCTGCTTTTCCATATCTACCATTGTCATCCTTGTTTGTGGCTTTGCAAAGTAAGTCTTCTTCTTTCAAACCTGGAAGCTGATGTAGTATCGCTTTTTAAAATATAAGACATTATTCATATAGTAAATAAAAAATTGATTACCTGTAGGTCTGGAGGGAAGGTAATGCCAGTCGAGTGACAATTTGATTTAGATCACTCATTCATGCATGCACAATACATCAAACAGCCTTTTGCATCCACATATGAATTAAGCAGCTGATGATTGATGAGAGAGCAAGATCTAATTGGTGTTTTAATAAATACACCCTGACTTGATAATATAGCTAGATTTATCAGTAGAAAATGCCTCTGTCTTAGTAAAATGATTAAGGTATAATGCAAGAACAATGATAAATGTCATGGAAGTAATTGGCTGTCGTATCAGCGCCAGCAGTAAATGGCAATAGTCTAGATTTATTTGCTTTTAGGTGCATGGATCTTGAGTAAAAATCGAGAAGACCAACAAGACTATGGGACTCCCTGACAATACTGCCATTTGTTTCACCTGGATCATATTCACAGGCAGCAAAGATGTTTGGAAAAAAAGATTGTTCTGAGAAAGTGAAACACTTCTGCCACAGCTGCCAGCACGAAACAGCTGCAAAACATCTCCTGAGTCCACCTGAAGGTAACAGCAGCTTACAAAACCAAAGTTACTCCCAACTCCCCCCCCCCTAGTCCAACATGTTACATAAACCGGAGAAATTGGATGTAATATGATATGATGTACCATATCAGTCACAGACTCTAGGACTATTCTTTCCCCACTATTACCTGGTAATGAGCATGGTTTCGTACAATATGTTCTACTGATTACAAGAACAACTGAGTTTCCTGTATGCAGTGTGACAGCACTGCAATTTATGCCATTGCTGTTTAATCGAAAACAGGGGTTCTTGAACTATGTCTCAGAAAACAAATAGCTTGTAGCTACTACTGCTTATTCTCAGTCAGGCCCTGAGGTCAGTAGCCTATAACCTATTTGAAAGCAATTTTTTTAAAAAATAGAAAAGTTCTTCACTGGCTGCTAGACTATTTGGATTGGACCGGTTAACTCAGTGTACAGAGAATAAGCTGGTAAGGAGCAACAGTAATTAATGAGTAATAATACTTCAGGCAGAAATGTTAGAACTACCAATATTGATTTATAGTCAGGGCTGCACAGGTAGGTTATTTGTGAAGCTGTAGGGAGCCCAGAGCTCTTAAGGCAGAGTTCAGTGTGGTTGACACATGACTAGGATTTTTAACCTTCCTTCACAAATATTCAGGTGGATCCACTCTGCTTAGCCAAGTTTATTTATTAGTCCTTTTATTATTATTATTCCACTGGAAGAAGAGCCAAGTTGGAGGAAGGCTCCTTAGGCTGGAGAAAGGCTAGTTGGAGGATAGTTAGATCCACCCCAAAGTACCAAGTCCAAAAGATCATGTCAGTACTCAGTACCACTGGACACAGATATAAGATCTCAAAGCAAGCAATCCTGGGTAGGACTTGGTCAAGACACAGTGGAATGAGACATGGATACAGCCATTTCCCCCAACAAATCCAAGAGTTCTGTTTGTAAAATGAGAGTACAACCACCATCTCTATGATTCTCTGTTAATAAAGATAATGAAATATCTGGGATATATCATATGGCATCAGTTTGGAAATATAAACACTTTGGTGGAGGCATTACTTCAGATTTGAAAGGGGAAAACTGTAAAATAAAATTTGTTTTGCAACCCCAAAACATAGTCTACGTTGAAGAAATGCTGGTTGTTTTTATGCATTCCACAGTGCATCACAGGAGAAAATAATGATAAACAGTCTGATACCTTGAACATATTATATATAGAATATGTTCATCTGTGGCTTCTTCTAGAGCCAATTAATTCACAGCAGTATTCCAACTTACTTCAACAAATATGATTTTGGTCACAGGAACTAAGTCATCCTGACCTGGAGAATCCCAAGAGTAAGAGGAGGCGCATGCTGCTTTGCTCATGTAAAAATAGGAACTGTTGAAAGTGGGCTGCTGTGGTAGTTATGTAGAAATAGATCCCTGCTGAAGGGAGAAATATTAGCTTGGATGATGTTGCTGAACTGGTCCAAAGCAAAATACAGCAGCAAAAGTCAGGTAATGCCTTTTATTAATACCATCTAAAATAATTTTTAAAATCTACAAGTTTTCAAATTCTGTAGAACTATTTCAGGCTTGATGTTAAAAGAAAAAAAGAAAAAAAAATGAGGGGGGAGATGTTTTGGCCCATGATCTTAAGGGCCTTTGTCTGCACCCTGTATAGATGGATAGTCAAACTAAATGTTAAATGTAATAAATATGATATTATTATAAGAACTTGCAGCAGTTTGGTGGCTAGGGAAGTCAATTCTGAAGCACCTCAAGAGTGGGACCGTAGCATGGGAAGAGGGACATTCCGCCTTCCCCTCTGTGTCCTTTTTCAATCCCAAATGCCCAAAATTGCTTAAATAGTGTTCCATAGGGCCATTTTAGGTCAGGAAAATGGGACTGGTGGAAATGTGAAGCCCCCGCACCTTGCGGTCTCAATCCAAATTGGGCCCGTTCAGGACTTTCATCGGGCTGCAAGTTTTCTGTGGCAATCATATGTTACACATGTCTAGATCGGGCCTTGAAAAATAGGGTTGCCAGGTCCGCTTCACAACTGGCAGTCAGTTTTTGGGGTGGAGCTTGAGAAGGGCAGGGTTTGGGGAGGGGAGGGACTTCAATGCCATAGAGTCTAATTGCCAAAGTGGCCATTTTCTTCTGGTGAAATGATCTCTATCAGCTGGATATCAGTTGTATTAGCAGGAGATCTCCAGCTAGTACCTGGTGGTTGGCAACACTAATGAGAGACCACCAAAGAATTCCAGGGTTGCTATGTAGAGGCAGGCAATGGCAAACCACCTCTGTTCATCTCTTGCCTTGAAAGCCCTATGGGGTTGCCGGCTGTGTCTTAATGGTACTTTACACACACACACACACAACCTATGCCCTCAAGAAAATAATACCACTACAAACTCTCAAAACCAGTCAGTTGCGAGGGAATAGCCTAGAGGAGTGGATGAGCTGATTCCAATCTCCTGGTCTACCTTTCCTTTCCTTTTATCCCTTAGAAGCTCCTTGATCAATTGATCTTGAGCAGCATATATCTAGTGTTGGAGGGATATAAGGACTGAAACAAATCTTGCCACTGACAATGTAGCCTTGGGGTCCCTGTTGCTTAGTAAAAAAGGCATTATGTCAGTCACAGAGGCATTGGATTTGTATATTAAAAGGGGGGAAATATAGTGCGATTGAAGTTCCTCGTAAAAGCGGCATTCCAAAAGGGCATGGGCTAATGTGTCAATAGAGCCAGAAGAGCAAGGGCAGATCCTGTCTGAGTATGGTATATTCAGAATTCTGTCCTGCATTACCACAGAAGGATTAGCATTCAATCTAGCCAAGCAAAAAGCTCTACAGAGACGAGGAGTTGTCAGATAATATGTATAGGCAGGCAGACCACGTGGAGGGGGTATTCCGAAGAACTGGGATGAACAGACGCGACGAGCACGAAAAGTAGTGCTGTTATAATCGAGCTCTTTAATGCGCTTTTTAATTTTGGCAAAAGCTTCAGTTTCCCCAAGATCTGATATCATATCCTGCGAGAAGCCCAGCAACGCCAGTTTCTCATCTAAGATTTTTTGCCATGAGGATTTGAAAGGGTCATGCTTCAGAGAAGCTAGGAACCCCTCAGTGCTAAAGCACAGTTTAAGGTGGAGTTTAAAGGCGGCCAACCACGCCCTAGCTTCAAGTGACATTTGGCCAAACTCGTAACGAAGAGTAATGCCAGCAACACTCCTGGTCTACCAGTGCTAGGGTTTTCAACTGTGGGCTAGTAAATTGCTGGAGGGTTGGTGGTGGAGCCTGGGGATGGCGGGGTTTGAGAGGGACCTCAGTAGGTATGTGATGTCATAGAGTCCACCCTGCAAAGCAGCCATTTTCTACAGGGGAGCTATCTTTGAAGTCTGGAGATCAGTTGTAATTACAGGAAATCTTCAGGCCCCATCTGGAGGTTGGCAACTACTATTCCTTTCTCAATTTTAGTGAAGAGGGCAGTTCGTTAGGCCTACCATAATTTCAACTCTGCTCTCAGCCTTTTAAGTGACCTGTTTGTACCACTTGGTGGAAGAGGGACCCTTGATCAATGAGCAGTTTTTATATTTTCAATCCCATAGAGATCTCCTGCTGTTACAATTGATCTCCAGACTATAGAGATCAGTTCCCCTGTAGAAAATGGCTGCTTTGGAGGGTGGACTCTATGGCATTATATGCCGCTGAGGTCCCTTCCCTCCCCAAACCCTGCCTTTTTATAGCCACATCAGTATATGTGTTTAAATGGATAAGAAGTAATGGAGAAAAGTAATCAGAGAAGTAATCAGGGAAAAGTAAACACCTCCTAATACTTTTATGCAAGAGAGAGAAATACTCATTAAGAATTGACTGGATTATTTTTTGAAGACAATTATATTTCTTGTCAAATTACAAAGTCATTCACAGTTGGAAAAACTGAAAGAACTATTTTAAGTCTGTATCTTTGTTATTTTTACAATAACCTCTGTATCCATTGCCAGGTCATACAGAGATGCATGGTGATTTGAATCCATGCATACTTGCATATTCAACAGATGGTTGGTAAAGTCTGCTGTGACAGCACAGATCACCAGCTGTGTGTGTAAACTGTATTCAGTCACCACTACCACAACCACCACCTCATTCTCATCTACCCTCTCCAACAGATGACCAGTAACAGACCTTACTTGGATCTGAAAGCCAAGGCTTTTAAAAAAGTTATGTCCAAATAGCAGACATCTGGCATGCATATGCACAGATGGATGTAGGGTTGCCAAGTCGCTCTTCAACACCAATGGGAGGTTTTTTGGGTGGAGCCTGAGGAGGGTGGGGTTTGGGGAGGGGAGAGATTTCAATCCCATAGAGTCCAATTTCCAAAGTGGCCATTTTCTCCTGGTGAACTGATATCTATTGGCTGGAGATTTGTTGTAATAGCAGGAGATCTCTAGTTGGTACCTGGAGGTTGGCAGCTTAGATGGATGCATGCTTGTGTAGCCCTTGGGAACTAAACAGTTTAACCCAGTGTGGGTGGAGTCGGTGAACAGAAGAAAGACTAGCAGTACAGGGAGAGTATGTTGGTTGGGGAGCTGTTTATAGCTTTGGGCTCTTATCACTTTGCATAAAGTAGTTGAAATGTATATATCAGGAAGGGGGGTAAATTTATTGGAATCATATTGTAGGGCTGTATTTTGCCCAGTTTCTGTGATGTCCAGTTTGTTCGTTTAAGCAAGAAGACTGCATTGGCACTTGGTGGACCAGAAAAGTTGGATTTTGCTCAGCACAAAGTTGTATCAAGCAGTAACCCATTGTTTAATTAAATTCAAATACATTATCCTCTGCATGTTTCTGAAGATGAGAAATAGTGGCTTGCTTGACAAGCTAGAGAGTTCATGGCAGAAGCAAGGACTTGCATTTCAGACCTCATACCCTTAGCCCCTGCAGCCCAATGAACAGTGGTAGTAGTGGTTTCCATCTTATGCAAGCCTGTTGCTTTATTTGGAAGACACCCCCGCCATAGAGAGTTTGATTTATCCTACCATTTGGAAACAAGATCTGCCCCCTTCGACCCCCACACCATAGATCTTCTCCCCTAGCTTAACAGACTTCTTTGCCTGAGCCATTCCCTGGTATCAGGTAAGCACACCTTGGCTCCCCTAACCTTATTGTCTTATGGCAGTGACAGATAACCTCTCAACCTAGGAGTAACCTTATTATAGCTCAGAAATTTGTATGGACACTATGCACAATCCTGCATTCTTTTAAATAAGAAACTCATGTGAGCATCCTGGGCTCTCACAATACCTTGTTAACCTGAGTGGCACAGTAGCACTGTTCCATCACGCCATCAGGAGATGTCCTTGTTTGGGAGACAGGGCTGATACAGGTACAAAGAGCTGTAGTTTGTTAACTGCCCTTTTGGTCTTGGGGCTTCTCACATTACATTACATGTCAGTGTGGAAAGGAGTGACTGAGCTTCAGATGTAGAAGTAAAAAAGAACCCAGCCTTCACTGAACAATGTACACTTGACTTCTGTAGACCCTTGGAAGTTATTGCATGGTAAACATAATTGTGCAATGTAACCTTATATATGTCTGCTGCTATAAAATCATTTTAGGATGCTACCGATTGTTCATGTCTGCATAAATTGATTTTCCAGCCCCCTCCTTCCCAAGAGACTGGGCAAGTTAACAGTCCTTTTACCCTAAATGAAATGTACCTCTCAACATTAAAATACACCCCTGCATTTTCATCTTTAATTTCAGTGACTAAAGCAAGACCAACTTTTAAAAGTTTTTCACTACTCCCAAAAGATGCTTAGCTTGTCTATGGTTTCAGTACCAGATGAGGAAAGTTCCAGAATGGTGGAACAGTAACTAAAAGTTGGTTCTTGTAGGTTATCCGGGCTGTGTAACCGTGGTCTTGGAATTTTCTTTCCTGACGTTTCGCCAGCAACTGTGGCAGGCATCTTCAGAGTAGTAACACTGAAGGACATTGTCTTTCAGTGTCAAGGGTGTAGGAAGAGTAATATATAGTCAGAAAGGGGTTGGGTTTGAGCTGAGTATTGTCCTGCAAAAGTATTGTCCTGTAAGTATCAAGATAATGTGCTAATGAGGGTATGGTATGTTAATATGGAACCATTGTATCCTGAAGTGATCTGTTAATGTGTGTAATCCAAAACTAATCTGTATGGCTATTGTTGAATGTTGTCTTTGTCTGGAGGTTTTTCAGGGCAGGAAGCCAAGCCTTATTCATTCTTAAACTCTCCTCTTTTCTGTTAAAGTTGTGCTGATGTTTATGAATTTCAATGGCTTCTCTGTGCAATCTGACAAAATAGTTGGTAGAATTGTCCAGTCTTTCAGTGTCTTGGAATAAGACCCTGTGTCCTGTTTGTGTCAGTCCATGTTCAGCCACTGCTGATTTCTCAGGTTGGCCAAGTCTGCAGTATCTTTCATGTTCTTTTATCCTTGTTTGTATGCTGCGTTTTGTGGTCCCGAGGTAAACTTCTCCACAGCTGCAAGGTATACGATATACTCCTGCAGAGGTGAGGGGGTCTCTTTTGTCTTTTGCTGATCGTAGCATTTGTTGTATTTTCTTGGTGGGTTTAAACACTGTTTGTAGGTTATGTTTTTTCAAAAGTTTCTCCATCCTATCAGTGACTCCTTTAATAAATGGCAAGAATACCTTTCCTATGGGAGACTCCAACCACCACCCCCGACAGAAAAGAGGAATAATCAAAACATTAATGGACCGTGCAAGACAGATCTGTGAACCACAGTTTCTCAAGGAAGAAACTAATCATCTAAATCACGCACTGCTAGCAAACGGCTACTCCAAGAATGAAATCAGAAGGGCCATTAAACCAAACAAAAATCAGAAAACTCAAGAAAAACAGTCTCCCATAGGAAAGGTATTCTTGCCATTTATTAAAGGAGTCACTGATAGGATGGAGAAACTTTTGAAAAAACATAACCTACAAACAGTGTTTAAACCCACCAAGAAAATACAACAAATGCTACGATCAGCAAAAGACAAAAGAGACCCCCTCCCCTCTGCAGGAGTATATCGTATACCTTGCAGCTGTGGAGAAGTTTACATCGGGACCACAAAACGCAGCATACAAACAAGGATAAAAGAACATGAAAGATACTGCAGACTTGGCCAACCTGAGAAATCAGCAGTGGCTGAACATGGACTGACACAAACAGGACACAGGGTCTTATTCCAAGACACTGAAAGACTGGACAATTCTACCAACTATTTTGTCAGATTGCACAGAGAAGCCATTGAAATTCATAAACATCAGCACAACATTAACAGAAAAGAGGAGAGTTTAAGAATGAATAAGGCTTGGCTTCCTGCCCTGAAAAACCTCCAGACAAAGACAACATTCAACAATAGCCATACAGATTAGCTTTGGATTACACACATTAACAGATCACTTCAGGATACAATGGTTCCATATTAACATACCATACCCTCATTAGCACATTATCTTGATACTTACAGGACAATACTTTTGCAGGACAATACTCAGCTCAAACCCAACCCCTTTCTGACTATATATTACTCTTCCTACACCCTTGACACTGAAAGACAATGTCCTTCAGTGTTACTACTCTGAAGATGCCTGCCACAGTTGCTGGCGAAACGTCAGGAAAGAAAATTCCAAGACCACGGTTACACAGCCCGGATAACCTACAAGAACCAATGAACTCTGACCGTGAAAGCCTTCGACAGTAACTAAAAGTGTTTCTTTATGTACCGTTTTTGTTTGAGCTTGCTGCAGGGAAGGCATTTTTCATTGATAGTGTACCATTTGGGAAGGTTAAGGATGCAGTTTACCCCACGCCGTGTTTCACAACACAAATGGTTATTCATCAGGATTCTGGTTACTGTACAGTACTTTTAAAATTATCATAATAATGCTCTTAAAATTCTCTGTTGGCTTGCAATTTAATCACGAATAGGCCTTTGAATCTTAAAAAGGTGAAGGTAAAGGTCCCCTGTGCAAGCACCGGGTCATTCCTGACCCATGGGGGGATGTCACATCCCGACGTTCTCTAGGCAGACTTTTGTTTTACGGGGTGGTTTGCCAGTGCCTTCCCCAGTCATCTTCCCTTTACCACCAGCAAGCTGGGTACTTATTTTACCGACCTCGGAAGGATGGAAGGCTGAGTCAACCTTGAGCCAGCTACCTGAAACCAACTTCCATTGGGATTCGAACTCTTACCACTCTACACCACGGGGCCACCTCTGTTGATTAATCTTTCATCAATTAATGATGTTATCTCCTTACTGGGATAAAGAGAATAGCTTGGTGTTACCTCTGGGGTGATCACGTGGAGAAGGAGGGGCTATGTCTCAGTAGCAGAGCATCTGCTTAGGTCCCAGATTCAATCACTGTTCAAAGGATCAGCTAGTAGGTGATGTGAAAAATCTCCACCTGAGAGCTGGAAAACCCACCACTAATCAGAGGAGGCAAGACTGACTTTGAGGGACCAAAGTTCTTATTCAGTATAAGGCAACTTCATATGTTCACATGTTCAATCTTTCCTGCAGAAATTGGATTAAGATGTTGCTTGCCGTGTTTCTGACATTTCTTTGACTGGCTGCCAACAACACTGAGTTTTTTCCCTTTGTTTTCTTCTATACAATGTCATACTCTTGTTGCTGGAGAAATTACAGCCTCACAGAAGGCTGTAAAAAAGAGAATGCTTCACGTTGGGGCACTATCCAGTGTGATTTCCTTTATATATACTTTTTTAGATGAGGGCCACACCAGAATACGCTCACAAGAATCATACTGTATACCAGTTTCAGATACAGGATTTAGTTTGGAATATGAGTAAAGGGACAACTAAACAAGTGTAGTAGTGTAATTGTTAAGGATCGGAGTAGGATCTCAAAGCCTAAGCTCAAAAGGCCACATAGCTAAGGTGTTCCTTGGGTGACCCTAGCCAAGTGATTATCTCTGTCAAACCTACCTCATAAGACTGTCGTGAGAGTAAAATGGGGGAGAGACAACTATGTATGCTGCCTTGATAGGGTTTCCAGGTCTCCCCCATTTGAGTGGTAAAGCAGCCCGTCGCGATGCAGCAATTCCGGGGGTAAACAGGAAGTGATACAATCGCGTCAGTGCAGCCGTGATTGTGTGCGATCCCTGCTCCTGAGTCAGCCGATTGGCGGGCAACAGGAAATTCCTAGAGCATCATATGGAAGAGTTGTCACATCCTCCCTAAACTCCACCCTTCCCAGGCTACCCTCAAAATCTCCCAGCATTTGCTGAGGCAGCACTGTCAACCTGACTCTCAGTTGGCTGCATCAATTGATCACCAATCCAAGCAACATGGCAACCCTATGCCTTGAGCTCCTTATAGATGCTTAGTTATACATGCAATAAAAACTGTCATAAGAAAATACAGCTTTTAATATAGCCATATTTACTAATATGTACTTGGGTTACTGAGCTACAGTCACTTCTACCTGGATCATCTGTTTGCAGCTGATACCCTTCAGTTGCTAGTGAAGGCATGGCCACCATTGGCAGCACTACAGGAAACAGTTGTGTCCTTGATTATCAGCAGTGCTATGATGTACGGTGTTGTTATTAAATGAGATGAACCATAACTTCTACATCTGGATGGTGCTTCAATAATGGGAAAAAATCCCCAAATACAGCAGATCAGGTAGCAAGATGCCATGCTTTAAAACATTGGAGCAAGATCCTTTGGAAAGTTTTGTAGAAGAAGCAGTAATGTTAAACATTTCTCCAGCTTTGCATAAACCAAGGGCAGACAATACAAAACTGCAGGCTGCAACAGACGTTCCATGGCTTAACCTTCATCAGAACTGTTACAGCTTTATTTCTGAAATGTCCACCCCATGAGAACATTATGGCATGATGTCTGCTCTGGACTACAGGTAAAGCATCTTGGCTTGCCTGATGCAGCCATCTGAGAGTAAGGTTGGCAGCACGGCCTCAGCAAATGCTGGGAGATTTTGAGGGCAGCCTGGGAAGGGTGGAGTTTAGAGAGGATGTGACAACGCTTCCAGGTGAAGCTCTAGGAATTTCCTGTCATCTGTCTTGTAAAGGCCATAGAGATTTGGAGAAATTCTTGAGCATTGTTATGGAAGGAGGGTTGCCAACCTCCAGGTGGTTGCTGGAGATCTGCCGCTATTACAAGTGATATCCAAGTGACAGAGATCAGTTCACCTGGAGAAAATGGCCTCTTTGGAAGGTGGACTCTATAGCATTAGACCCCAGGGAAGTCACTCCCCTCCCCAAACCCCACCCTCCTCAGGCTCCACCCCCAAAATCTCCAGGTATTTCCCATCCTGGAGCTGGCAACCCTATATGGAGGCCACTTTCCCTCCTCAGTCTCTGCCCCCAAAATCTCCGGGTATTTCCTAACCCAGAGCTGGCAACCCTACTAGGGTTGCCAACTTCCAGGTACTAGTTGGAGATGTCCTGCTATTACAACTGATCTCCGGCCAATAGAGATCAGTTCATCTGGAGAAAATGGCCGCTTGGGCAATTGGACTCTATGGCATTGAAATCCCTCCCCAAACTCTGCCTTCCTCAGGCTCTGCCCGCAAAAACTCCCGCCGGTGGTGAAGAGGGACCTGGCAACCCTATGCAAAATGTACATTTTAAATAAAATGGGTTCAGGACATTTTGAAAAAGTGAACAATGTGGACTTTGCTAGTATTTCTCCTCGGCATACACATCACACCATAAGGATCCAAGCACCTACATGCTTTGGAGATGAAACTCCAATTAAAAGAGGACTACCAGGTGAGAATAAGCTCCATGAATAGGCTCCAGCAGTTCCACTCACAGGTCTTAAACAAAGCCACTATCATCTCAGACTGCAATAAGGGGTTAATACTGCTGAGCTGCTATCCAGGAATGTGGTAAAGATTAATGTGATCCTGTACATTATTTGAACATTTGAAATGCACTATTAGAAATGCATAGTACTATTATTAAAAATCTAGGAGCATAGCTATTGCTATGATGTCTGTATTATCTGTACACAAATCTCTCTGTATATTACTTTCCTAATCTGTCATTTTAAACTTCTTTTTGATGCATCCTTGAGTTGTGACATGAATTATTTCTATAGTTATGAGGAGTTATCATATCTTCAGCAATGTAATTTACTCGGCTACATAGCTAGCCTTGTTTGTCACCATATACTTGCCACTCAGGTCCCCACACAATCCTTTGTGGTATTTCATGCTGACAATATGCGGTAATAAATAACTCATGCCCTTTTCAGAAGAGGCTTATTCCTTTTTAATAGAATTGAACCAATCTTCTTTTTTTCATAAACAATTCCCTAAAAAAATATTGCACACGGCCTTTTCCTTATAGCCTACTAGCACCAGGTGCATAGTGTTTGGGGCAATGAAAAAAAATATATCACCAAGGAGGCCATCATTTATGGCATACCTGCAGCCTAGCATGCAGTTGCCATATATTTCAGATCAATTGGATCTTGGTAACCATTCTAATTGCAATGAAATTCCAAACGTGAAAAGTTGTTGAAGAGGTGACATTCAGAGCAGGTGCAGAAAGCGATGCTGATTGCTAAAACAAGTGTTTGAAATGTACCAGAAGGCATATATGTACATCACAAACTAACGTTAGTTTTATACCACAACTGCCAAAGAATCCTGGTGTTACAGGCTTGGTCTCTGATCACAGTAGCTATCATTGCTATAGGGTTGCCAGGTCCCTCTTCGCCACCAGTGGGAGGTTTTTGGGGCAGAGCCTGAGGAGGATGGGGTTTGGGTAGGGGAGGGACTTCAATGCCATACAGTCTAGTTGCCAAAGCGGCCATTTTCTCCAGGGAAACTGATCTCTATCAGCTGGAGATCAGTTGAAATAGCAGGAGATCTCCAGCTCGTACCTGGAAGTTGGCAGCCCTACCTTGCTACATGAAAAAAAGAATGCTGATGCGCTTTAATGTCTGTAGATAACCCCTTAACAACCCCTGAGTGTTTTAAATGGTTTGGCCCAAACACCCATCAGGCCTTGGAAGAGAGGACCACTCAGCTGAGAGGAGGAGTGTCTTGCTGTGTATGAAAAAAAATAACACTTCTGATGCCTTCGCCTCTATTCTGTCTATTCCTAAATAAAGCAAATACTACAAAGTAACAGGAGAAAAGAGCAAGAGTCCAGTAGCACCTTAAAGTCTAACAAATTTCTGGCAGCGTATGAGCTTTCGTGAGCCACAGCTCACTTCTTCAGATAGCTGACAGTAGACTTGACAGTGACAGTAGACCTTGCTAGGAAGAATGAAGCTGCTGCACAAGAATATGGGGGAAGGGGTAGTCCTTCAGGTATGTGTGCCCAGGTCGTGAAGGGCTTTAATGGTGAGCACCAGCCTCTCAGACAACAAACGGGCTGCCATATGTTGCACCAGGTGCAGTTTAATTATTTTTTTACTGCTATTGACAGACTAACACAGCTACCCATCATGATTTAACCAGTGGCGGACTGGGTCTAAACATATTGGTTGCCAGGAGACAAAGGGGGACCACCCACAACTATGAGGCTATCATTTAATTTTTATTAAATTTTATTTTTAACATATTGTCCAATGTTTAAGGGGGCCCACTTCATCAAGAGTCACTAGAAAAGACAATTCACAGTGGGTAGCCGTGTTAGTCTGTCTGCAGTAGTAGAAAAGAGCAAGAGTCCAGTAGCACCTTAAAGACTAACAAAAATATTTTCTGGCAGGGTATGAGCTTTCGTGAGCCACAGCTCACTTCCTCAGATACTTCTTCAGGTATCTGAAGAAGTGAGCTGTGGCTCACAAAAGCTCATACCCTGCCAGAAAATATTTTTGTTAGTCTTTAAGGTGCTACTGGACTCTTGCTCTTTTCTACTACTGGAAAAGACAGTCATGCTAGCAAAAGTTGAGGCCAGCAGGAAAAGAGGAAGACCCAACAAGAGATGGATTGACTCAATAAAGGAAGCCACAGCCCTCAATTTGCAAGATCTGAGCAAGGCTGTCAAAGACAGGACATTTTGGAGGACACTGATTCATAGGGTCGCCATGAGTAGGAAGCGACTTGACGGCACTTAACACACACACACTTCAGCAGGGGCCTACAGGGCCCACTTGCCATTGGGCAAGCTGACACAATGGCCAGTCCACCACTGGTTTTAACTATAAAGTAAGTCTCGATGCACTCTTATTCAAAGGAAATCAACCTAAGTACAGTGCCACCTTGGAACTTTTCATTACTGAGGAAGCAGCCCTGGGAACTGCAGTTCAGTGAAATGCTGATAAGTCTTGGGAATTGTTAACTCAAGGATCTGCTTTTAATCCCTATCCCCTTACAGTTCCCGTATCCCCTGGAAAGAAGGAGTGACACATCAGTTTAAATGTTCTATCCCTTAAATATTAAATGACAGGGATTCCTATAAAATATAGCAAATACTGCAGATACTCCCTTTCAGAAGGGAACAGGATTGTGGCCTGTGTACATTTTCCCTGCTTCGAAATGACACAAGTTCAATTGAAGATATAAAAAGAGCCTATGTGAGTAAAACAGCATATGGGTTCAATCCTGATTAACTTTTCCGCTGGCACAAGGATTTCTGTTCACAGAGCATGATCTTTCAGACTACCACCTCCTGAAATTTTGGGAGTCATTTTGGGTTCCTGCAGGAGGTGGGAGGTAGGAAAGCTATATTCTGTGAGCAGAAGTCCTTGCACCCATGAAACGCTAGTCAAGCCCATATGTACAGCTTTCTCTTCACAACTAAGAACTTACTTATCTTATGGTCCCTTTCATAAGGAGAAAACTGTATGCATGTATTCATGTTGGCTCTTTCCAAAACTGCACAAAAAATATGGGAAGCTCAGAGCTTGCCTTCATGATCTCATAAGTCCCACATGCATATCGAGGAAGTCTGATAAGGGCTGCAGACTGAAAGTGCTGGAAGGTTCTACTGAAGGCATATATTAAATGTCCTGTCCTAGGCTCATGTCCTAGTACTCCAAATAAAGACCTGAGACAACATCATGGGTTTAACTAGTTTGAATAAGCTGATCTACATTATCAATTAAATTATGCTAAAACTTTAATTGAGGGTGGTCTGTTCTAGGCAGCCTATCCAATGGCTGCCTCTTTTTCTGGCAAATCCACCCTGGCTCCAAACTTGGCCAGCAGCTACCACTGGCTTCATTTATCCTAGCCCACACTCAGTGCTGAGAGGTGCCCAGCCCCAGCCCCCTACCCTGATGTGCCAGAAAGCTTCAATGAGTTTCAAAGAGATGTTGCTCAGCACCAAAGGCACTCCTTCACAAGCCCCCATCCCACCAGAAAGCCAGTGATGGTCTGATCAGGACATGCCCTCCATCATGCCTGATGTCTCAGGGTGCTCGCAGCTTATCCCTGCCTAACCTAAGCAACCTGTTCTATCCCTGCTAAACTTGTTATGGCCTAAACAGTCAGAGACCAGGCCTAATTATTATCATAATTAAAAAAGAGATAAATACCTTACAATGGACATGCACTTGAGTAAAAATCTCAGAAGAAGAAAAAGAAGGAGGAGGAGGAGGAGGAGGAGGAGTTGGTTTTTATATGCTGACTTTCTCTACCACTTAAGGGAAACTCAAACCAGATTACAATAATCTTCCCTCCCCCTCCCCCCCAACGAATACCCTGTGAGGTGGGTGCAACTAGCCCAAGGTCCCCCAGCTGGCTTCATGTGTAGAAGTAGGGAAACAGTGACAGTTCATCAGATGAGTTTCCGCCGCTCATGCGGAGGAGCGGGAAATCAAACCCAGTTCTCCAGATCAGAGTCCACCACACCAAACCTCCGCTCTTACCTACTACACCACCCTGGCTTTGTATATAACAAAATAAACACCAATCTGAGGAAAAACTATAATTAAAAAATACTAAGAATTAGTGAGGGGTTGTTAAAAATAAGGAGGAGATAAGAAAATAATAAGAAACCCTGAAGCATGCACTAACAGAATTCTGTGCAACTGGCCAAACATACAGTGCCAGCTCTATTTGAGGTATTGTATCAATAATAGTCACAGACCTTCCTTTTCCATAAAAGCACAACACCTAAAGCTTTGATATGAATGCTGACAGAAGTCTATGTTTTGCCAGCATGATCATTTTTTTCCTGATTCCCGGAGTTTATATTCAGCCTGGTCCCTCTTCCAAGTTCAGGATACTCTTTTACAGGCTCACAACAACCTTGTGAGTGACTTGCTCAGGCCTGCTCAGTTGGCATCTTAATAAAACTGGGATTTGAGTTGGGTTTCCCCACACTCTCCAACCCAAACAATCTAATTGTGCCACCAACACCAGCTCTACATTCTGATCACAATTCAAATTGGCAAACTTCAACTTTTTATTAGCAGGTTACTGTGTTCCAGATTCAATCAACCTCTCTGTCACAAATGATTCATGTGTGTTCATGAAATCATACTCATGAAATCATAATTACCACTAAGCAGCATGGATGATGGCATGTGTGGAAACACATTTCAATGTCCAAAATGCCCCGGTCTATTCCAATAAAAAGGGGCTGCAGACAGAGAAAATAAACTGACAGCACATTCTGGGGTTGCATAGAAGTACCTCTCTCACGCTCACACTGCCAAAGACAGAATCAGCATGATCAGCTCAGGCTTCCTACCTTTCTGTACTCTTTCCCTTTTTTCATGAGATCAACAGGTGGTCAAAACTGTCAGGGAGAGGAAGTAAGTTGCATCCCCACATGCAACAGCCTATTGCCAAGCATAAATGTATTTGGATTTGGGTCTGTCTACAGCCTGTTTCCCATTAACCCATTCATTCTAATCCCAGAAATTTGGTGTATATGGGAGACGCTGAACATCATACTGTCAAAACTGGGCATATAGAACTCAGGGAACTGTCCTGACTTCAGATTCTTCATGTACATGTGTATTATTATCTGTACATTGCAGACTTCAGTTCCTCAGTCACAGCTCAGCCTCTTAGCCACTCAGTCACACTATGGGATAAACCTTCGCTAGCTCCTAATGCCTCAAAGGTCAGCTTGCAAAATGCTTTCAGGCTGAAGTAACCAGAGCATCTCTAACAGCAATTGCCACTTTTTTCACAAGAGCACTTTTCTTATACTTTTAGTACATGGAATATTCTGTAATTCAGAGAGTTCATAAATACATTGTTCACCTTCTCAGTCTTTTTATATTCTTCTGGTAGACTTTGCAGAATTTCCTTTCTTTACATTTCCCCTGTAGCTCTTGGGTGGTAAACAGGCTCATTTCAGTTCTGATGGCAAACCATGATTCAGTATGTGAATTAATCTGGATAAATGATCAGGTTTATTTCTTCTTTTGTGGAAAACCATAGTTTGCCATTTTGTTCCAGCCATGGCTTGTGGTTTTTCTGCAAAGCCAAACTGTTCCTTTGTTCAGAAATCACATGAAACCATGCTATATTTTAACTTAGGCCGAGTTTGTAAAACCAGGTTCAGCTCACAGACAAATCCTAGGTTACCTCAATAAATACTGGGTTTCATTGCCTTCTTTGTAGCATGGCATAGCACTGCCAAAGAAGATGCCAGGATTAAGCAATGTCTTCATTAAGATATCATGCAAAAAGACTACTGCATACACACCATAGTTAGTTTAATGAAGCTATGATTTTGTGTTATGGGTTTACCGAGCCAGTAATTTATTTCTAATTTGGAATCCTGGTTTTCAGGGAAATCACAGACCATAATTTGCTGGCTGTGCACAAGAGAGATAAAGGGAAGAGAGACCGTGTGAGATTAAGGATCCCCAATACTCACTCATGTGTAGGCACCCAATGGTTATTGCAAAGGGGTAGTCATGTAAGTCTGTTGGACCAAAAGAAAACAAAAGTCAAGTGGCAGCTCAAGGTCTAATTACGACGGTTTCCAGCTCTGGGTTGGGAAATATCTGGAGATTTTGAGGGTGGAGCCTGAGGAAGGCAGGGTTTGGGGAGGGAGTTCAGTAGGATATAATGCCATAGAGTTTAGAACAACCATGATGCTCATTTCTGAGGTAGATCCTTTCTGAGGTAGATTCTGATAATTAGGGCAAAGTGCAAGCTAGAATGCACTGCTTTCCTGTAACAAGAAAAGAGTATTGTTTTTTCCTGAAGGATGGGAATTTTTTTTCTGAAGGACTCGAGTTTTGTCAAAATGGTCATGAACATTTACATGAGGACTGAAGGGAGTGGGAGTTATTTGTTCTTATAAAACATTTATTGAACTTTTTAAAAACTAGGTTATCAACTTTAGCCTGTAAAGCAGTGCAAGTCTTCTTCTCATAAACCTATACAGTTGGGAAGATTATTAATGGAGAAAAAAGAGAGAGAGCTTTATTAAGGGGGGAAGTGTAACAGCAGTTGTCAGAACAATTGAAGAACAATTAAAGAACTGGCCAAGCAATTTTTTCCAGGCATTCTGACATAATCTATTTTATAAAGAAGGAGATATTAAGTTCCCAATGACCTCGCTACTGAGGAAGGGAACCTTTCAAGATAACTCGCTTGAAGCCCTGTTCATTCCCCTTCAAACAAAGCAGTCCTTTCCCATATTCTTTCACAAAGGGCAACGAAGTTGAATAAAACAGCATCCTTGCTAATGTTGGAAATTTCTGTTTCTTTATTATACTGGGGGGAAATGCATGAATAGGGTTGCCAACCTCCAGGTAATAGCTAGAGATCTCTTGCTATTACAATTGATCTTCAGCCGATAGAGATCAGTTCACCTGGAGAAAATAACCGCTTTGGCAATTGGACTCTATGACATTGAAGTCCCTCCCCTCCCCAAACTCCACCCTCCTCAGGCTCCACTCCAAAAACCTCCCACTGGTGGTAAAGAAGGACCTGGTAACCCTATGCATGCAGCAAGCTGAGAATGTACAACAGACACTGCACTCTACAAAGAACACATTGTGTTTAAAAGGTAAGGAAGAATCTACACCTACCCAGAAAGAATCAAAACCATTTGTGGCAACATTATATCAAAGCAGATGTAATTAAAAGGGAGGGGGAACCACACTGCTCATACTTCAAGCTGGTGAAATTATACCTTAAAACAGGATGGGATCACTTAACATTATGGCGATGCAGGGACTATCTTTGCTGACACAAATGGTATAAACATGCAGTGGGGCATCAAGAAAATCCTTTTGCTAATGTCCACTGACTTGAGTATCAACATATTCTGTGGCTGTAATATGATTGCAAAGTCTTTCATTTTAAATGTATAGGCAGACAGCTGCATAATGAGTAACGAATGACCACTCATCATAACTAGCTGACCTGTCCCACCCTTGCTTTCATTACTTATCGAAGCTAGATGAAGTGTTTCCTAGGGATATCACAAATTACCATGGCAAATGTGTTCAGCGGTCACTGACAGTGCTCAACTGGAATGATCCAGTGTGTGGCAGTCACTATAAGTCTGTTCAATTCAGCAATGAATTACTCAAATGTCTGCCACACAGGTTGGAATCTTTGTTTTGAAAAAAACAATGCACATGTGAAAATGTTACCAAACTAAAGAGACCAGCAGTGGTTACTTTCACTAAGACACCTTGGTTGACCCCCCAACAGTGTTTTTAAAATAATAATAATAAAATAATTCATTTATTTATTACTGATTTTTATGATGTATGGAGTGTGTGAGTGGAACAACTTTACTGTGTGAGAATGTCCATGTGCGAAAAAGCCATTTGCTTTGTAATGCGGGTCAGGAAGGAATTACAGTAAAGCTATCTGCCAAACAGCCATGACTGGAGCTAGGAACAGATGAACACTACCAAAAAAACCCAGCCCCCTGTTCATGAGTGCTGAACAGGATGTGAGCTAAACCAGTGGGTGCTTGAGCTTCCCTGCTTTTTACAGAGATCAGCCTAAGGCAATATTTTGAAACATTTTTGAGATCAGACCCTATTGTAAATTCCTTTTATCTTCTGAGATCCCAATCCCAGCCAAGATCAACCATCTGTTCCACAGATTCATTGATTATTGAACACCGTTGTGTACCGTACATACAAGCAGATGCTTAATAAAAGCATCTGTAGGTTAGGTCACTAATTCACAGCATTAGAAGATAAAGGTAGTAGCATATCTCCTGTCCCTCTTAAAATCACACATGAGGAACAATCATTAACCATCAGCTCTGCTCACATTTGGGAATAATGATGCAACTGGAGCAGCAGACAACCTCAAAAATCGAATGGGATAACAAGGCATTTGACCAGTTTCTGTCTTGATGGCTCATGGGGAAGTAGGCTCCTTTTCGCCTTAGGATTCTTTCTGTTCCTGAAAATTTGTGTCCTGCTTCCAAATGCTCTGTATCCATCAAGGGACTCACCCCATATTATGAGAACCACAGGGTTAATATGTCTGCTTATTAAATGACAGTTTTCTGTTTGTTGCATTGGTGCATATATAGGAGAAGTGCAAATGAAAGAATTGGCCTTTCGCTCATTAAATTCTCATGAAGATGTACTTTGCACAGCTGAGCTGTCTCTCATAGCTTCTTTATTTTCAAACGTGCCAAAGGAAAATCAGTCGACTAGAACAATCAGAT